>NC_088792.1:221491893-223891893 GCF_011386835.1 Chrysemys picta bellii | reverse complement strand
AAAATCTTCCTTGATTCAACAAGTGGTGGATGCTGAACACTTTTCCTCCCAGGCTCCAATGACTGTCGGAGTGGCCAATCTTTCTTGATGTAGTGGGAATCTCTTGCACGATTATCCCATTCGCAGAGAAAACAGCAGTACTTTGTGTATCCAGTCTGCAGACCAAGCAAGAGAGCAACAACCTTCAAATTGCCACAAAGCTGCCACTGATGTTGGTCGTAGTTTATGCACCTCAAAAGTTGTTTCATGTTGTCATAGGTTTCCTTCATATGGACTGTATGACCAACTGGAATTGATGGCAAAACATTGCCATTATGCAGTAAAACAGCTTTAAGACTCGTCTTCGATGAATCAATGAACAGTCTCCACTCATCTGGATCGTGAAGGATGTTGCCTTCACACCATCGATGTTGTTGCAGGGTACAAGATCACCTTCCATGAAGAAGAATGGGACAAGATCCTTTTGATGGTCACGGAACATGGAAACCCTAACATCACCTGCCAGGAGATTCCACTGCTGTAGTCTGGAGCCCAACAGCTCTGCCTTACTCTTGGGTAGTTCCAAATCCCTGACAAGGTCATTCAGTTCACCTTGTGTTATGAGGTGTGGTTCAGAGGAGGAGGATGGGAGAAAATGGGGGTCCTGTGACATTGATGGTTCAGGACCAGAAGTTTCATCCTCTTCCTCGTCTGACTCAAGTGAGAATGATTCTGGTGCATCAGGAACCAGCAGTCCTTCTCCGTGGGGTACTGGGCGTATAGCTGATGGAATGTTTGGATAATGCACAGTCCACTTTTTCTTCTTTGACACACTTTTCCCAACTGGAGGTACCATGCAGAAGTAACAATTGCAGGTACGATCTGTTGGCTCTCTCCAAATCATTGGCACTGCAAAAGGCATAGATTTCCTTTTCCTGTTCAACCACTGGCCAAGATTTGTTGCACAAGTGTTGCAGCATATGTGTGGGGCCCACCTCTTGTCCTGATCTCCAATTTTGCAGCCAAAATAAAGGTGATAGGCTTTCTTAACCATAGTGGTTATACTGCGCTTTTGTGATGCAAAAGTCACTTCACAAACATAGCAGAAGTTATCTGCACTCTGCACACAAGTACGAGGCATCTCTGCTCACTTTGGCTAAACAGAAATGTGTCCCTTTGCAAAATCAAACACTGACAAATAAGAGAGCATGACACTGTATGATTTCTAGAGCTGATATAGGGCAATTTGTTCAGCAGTGTGATGTAAGCTGCGTTATGATTGCATCATCCATGACTTCTAGGAATAACATGATGCAATTCATATCATGTATGACACAATACCAGCTTCAGATTGCATCATTCATTGTTTTGCCTAAAAAGCAAGTACTGTCCAAACCCAGTCATAGATTTATTCATAGATCCAGTCAAAGATGTATTTTAGTCATTTCTGGTTTAAATTGAGATCCCTTCCCTTTATAACTCACTTATCCTCCGCCATTCCCAAGTCAAGGGTCATATATACTGACCCAATAGAATATCTTGAAAACTAGAGCCAATCAACAATTTTAAGCATCATTTTTGTTCTCAGTGACCCAGAATTAGTAAAGTTTGACTACATTTATTTCAGAAGCATTTTGGCTGTAGAGCAGTGTAACCTGCAACACAGTCCTTTCTGGGCCACTGCTGCCTCTCTGCTCTTCCATTGCTGCCCAGAACTATGCTGGAATCCTTTACTGATCAGGAATCCCCCACTTCCAAGAGAAGCGTAAAATAGAGATTGGTGTGAAAAATCCACAAGAGACAAAAACAAAGGGTAGAAGTCCACAAAGGAAGAGACAGATGGTAATGTAAGCCTTTTAGGTGGAGAATAGAGCACTCCTCTGGGAAAAATGAGGTGGAAACTCTGGCTCCATCTACAAGAAAATTATTACTGAAAAACCCACACACCCTTGACATCATGCCATGCCAACAAAACCCCCAGTGTAGACACAGCTATGTCAATGGAAGATTGCTTCTGTAGACATAGCTAATGAGATTTCGGGGAGGTGGTGTTTTGACACCAATAGGAAAGCTTCTGTCGGTGTATGCTGCATTTACAGGGCTATGCTTTCATAGCTACAGGCCACCATAGGCTCCATAGTGTTGACATACCCTCTCTTAGCTCCAAGAAGGGTGACATCTCTGACAAAAAAAACTCTGAGAGAAGGGATGTGAAAAAGGTTAGGTAAAGGGAAAAGACAGTGATTGACAGGATAAACTGTGTGGGAAGAGTTATAGTGGAAAGTGGACAGAGTGGAAGAGGAGATAGAAAAAATAAGAGGCCTGAGGAAGTCATTGTGGAAAGAGAGAATGGGAGAAGAGCTATAACACAGTAGAGAAGATTAGAAAGAAATGTTAAGAGGAGCAAAAGACAAAAGGAGATGGAAATGCAAATATCTGACCAGGGGTTTACTGCTGGACCTCACTGGAGCCTACACAGAAGTAACTTCCATGGTCAAACCCTCCCCTCATTTAATGTGTGCAGCTAAAGATCCTGCATTCACAAAACTATCCCTGCTCCTCCTTGCCTCCTCCCGTGCGTTAGCTACCCTGACTGGCTGCCATCATCTCTTTCTTGTTTGCCTGCCACTTGCTCAGCTCTCCAGCTTCTGCTGTCTCTTCCTCCAGCCACCTGGAATACCAACTACATACTGTTCTGATCCTAGTTCTTTTGCCTGTTGGTCTTTTATGCTTACATATGTCCCTATTTGGTGACTCAGCGCTTCATCTTCTAGACCATTTAGCATGTAAGACTTTAAAAAAATGAGGCGGTGTCTGCTGATACTTTTAAAAGTGTTTGCCTCTGGAGTCACTTCCTGCTGCTGTTGTGAAGTGTCCCAGTTGTCAGGCCAGCTGCTATCCATCACCCCAATAGTGGGAATTTTCTGCTTAGTGCACTTTGTCCTGCTGTGATTCTCTGTGCATCTGCTTAATAGCTCCTGCACCAGGAGCATTATCTTCTCTTCTGCATGCTGCGCAGCCTGCAGCAGTGAACAGCTAGACTCTCGTTACCACAATCCAGTTCTTTCAAGGAACCTGGACAGATTTCAGTGGAGAAAGAGTGCATTAATAGCCTCTCTTCTTCGGCCAGAAGAGATTCTTGCATGTTTGGATTACTTGTTTCAGCCAGTGTAAAAGCACAGACAGTGCTAATCTATTTTCCAATTGAGTGTGATTCCGTGACTGGAGCTTTAAGAACATAAGAATGGCCATACTGGGTCAGACCAAAGGTCCGTCTAGCCCAGTATTCTGTCTTCCAACAGTGGCCAATGCCAGGTGCCCCAGAGGGAATGAACGGAACAGGTAATCATCAAGTGATCCATTCCTTGTCACCCATTCCCGGTTTCTGGAAAAGAGAAGCTAGGAACACCATCCCTGCCCATCCTGGCTAACAGCCATTGATGGAACTATCCTCCATGAATTTATCTAGTTCTTTTTTGAACCCTGTTATAGTCTTGGCCTTCACAACATCCTCTGGCAAGGAGTTCCATAGGTTGACTATGCATTTGTGTGAAAAAATACTTCCTTTTGTTTGTTTTAAACCTGCCTATTAATTTCATTTGGTGACCCCTAGTTCTTGTGTTATGAGAAGGAGTAAATAACACTTCCTTATTTATTTTCTCCACACCAGTCATGATTTTATAGACCTAAATCATAACCTTCCCGTTAGTCGTCTCTTTTCCAAGCTGAGAAGTCAGAGCTTTTTAATCTCTCCTCATATGGCAGCCATTCCATACCAATAATCATTTTTGTTGCCCTTTTTCTGAACCTTTACCAATTCCAATATATCTTTTTTGAGATTGGGCAACCACATCTGCATGCAGTATTCAAGATGTAGGTGTACCATGGATTTATATAGAGGCAATATGATATTTTCTGTCTTATTATCTATCCCTTTCTTAATGATTCCCATCATTCTATTTGCATTTTTGACTGCCACTGCACACTGAGTGGATGTTTTCAGAAAACTATCCACAGTGACTCCAAGAACTCTTTCTTGAGTGGTAACAGCTAATTTAGACCCCATCATTTTATATGTATAGTTGGGATTATGTTTTCCAATGTTCATTACTTTGCATTTATCAACATTAAATTTCATCTGCCATTTTGTTGCCCAGTCACCCAGTTTTGAGAGATCCTTTTGTAACTCTTCGCAGTCTGCTTGGGACTTAACTATCTTGAGTAGTTTTGTAATTTTGCCACCTCACTGTTTACCCCCTTTTCCAGATCATTTATGAATATGTTGAATAGGACTTGGCCCAGTATAGACCCCTGGGGGACACCACTATTTACCTCTCTCCATTTTGAAAACTGACCATTTATTCCTACCCTTTGTTTTCTATCGTTTAATCAGTTACCAATCCATGAGAGGACCTTCCCTCTTATCCTATGACAGCTTACTTTGCTTAAGAGCCTTTAGTGAGGGACCTTGTCAAAGGCTTTCTGAAAATCTAAATACACTACTATATCCACTGGATCCCCCTTGTCCACATGCTTGTGGACCCCCTCAAAGAATTCTAGTAGATTGGTGAGGCATGATTTCCCTTTACAAAAACCATGTTGTCTCTTCCCCAACAATTTATGTTCATTTATGTGTCTGACAATTTTGTTCTTTACTATAGTTTCAACCAGTTTGCCCAGTACTGAAGTCAGGCTTACTGGCCTGTAATTGCCGGGGTCACCTCTGGAGCCCTTTTAAAAAATGGGCATCACCCTTAGCTATCCTCCAGTCATCTGGTACAGAAGTGGATTTAAATGATAGGTTACAGACTCCAGGTAGTAGTCCTTCAATTTCACATTTGAGTTCCTTCAGAACTCTAGGGTGAATACCATCTGATCCTGGTGACTTATTACTGTTTAGTTTATCAATCTGTTCCAAAACCTCCTCTAATGACACCTCAATCTGGGACAGTTCCTCAGATTTGTCACCTAAAAAGAATGGCTCAGGATTAGGAATCTCCCTCACATCCTCAACCGTGAAGACCAATGCAAAGAATTCATCATTTGTTTCTCCACAATGGCCTTATCGTCCTTAAGTGCTCCTTTAGCATCTCGATCGTCCAGGGGCCCCACTGGTTGTTAAGCAGGCTTCCTGCTTCTGATGAACTTTAAATATTTTGCTATTACTTTTTGAGTCTTTGGCTAGTTGTTCTTCAATTTCTTTTTTGGCCTTTCTAATTATATTTTTACACCTTGTGTTATGTTTCCCAAGAAATGGTGAGATGCCAGTGTTTTGTTCACATGTAGGATAGGCAATTAGTAGATGTTAAAGATAATTAATTATGAACCTTTTAACAGACTCCAAAAAACAACTGCAATCCAAGTGCCTGGATAGGCTTTTAGAGATTACTACCCAAGTATAGTTAGCTGGCGGAATTCAACCAGAACAGACATAGGCACTTGAAGAGTAGAGTTGAAAGGACTGCATTTAGTTAATTGTCCCTCTCTTATTGCAGCCCAAAATGGCTGAAAATAAACTTTATTTTGCTCTTAGTCAAAGTCAAAAAGGCGCCTTTAAAAAAAGAAAATAGCCTAAAAAGTGTTTGGCCCAGATGCACAAAGGTACTTCGGTATTTAAGTACCGAAATATCTCTATGAATCCAGGCTTTAATGCCTATAACAAATAATTCAATATAAAGTGGCAGTGAGAATTTATAATCCTAAAACTCAATCCAGCAATCAGATTGGTGTGTGCAGATCCCCTTTGACTTCAGTGCACTCCCTGCAGGTGTAAGGGTTTGCCCAAATGGATCCGGTTGCAGAACTGAGATAAAGATCAGATTTTAGATTTTTTAAAATGAGTATCTAGTTGGCAATGGCATTAACTGATCTGGGTTACCTTTTGTAGGCCTTATAGATGAAAACAGCATAGTTTTCTATAGTCAGAAGTGACATATCACCTTGTTTTATTTCTGAATATTAACCTTTACTTGTACATGATTCAAGTTTGAAAAGGTGTCTTTTCCCTCTTCAATTTCCTAGCACAAAAAGCTGATAAAAACTGGAATAAAATACTGAGAAATAAATATCAGTACTGTGATGAAATTCATAAATAAAAATAAGTTGATTCTGTGACAGAATGGGATATATCAGCTTGTGTTGTATTGTAAACTCCACGTATGTGCTGAGCACGTCTAACCTTGCTCAAGACAATTATTGTAATGTATTCCAGACAGGTGCCCTACCTAGGAAAGATGCTTGCTGTCCTGATGAAAGACCCCATAACTGAGCAGCCATCAACTCAGTTTCTCAACTGGAGGCCCAACTCCATGGAACAATGGCATTTCTATATAGGGGAGCCAGCATGGCTAGTTGAATTGCAATTTTTCAGTTTAGCACTAGGCAAAAGAAGAGAGACTGTATTGTCGAGGGGAAGGATGCTCCTCTGAGCAGAAGGGTAAATGTAAGCAGAACTGGCTCGAGAGATATTAGACAGGAGGGAATCTGCCTAGTCTGAAATGCTGAGAAGCCATGGACTCGCAGGAGGGGTGAGGTCAGACTATGGGAGGCTGCATCTCAGGATTTGTTATTTTTCAAATAATTAGCACTTTTAAAGAATAAACTGACTCTTGCTATTAAATTCCCTAGCTAAGCCTGTGTTCCTTACTTTCCTGCACTGTTTTCCACAAAAGGGTTAAACTATAAGCCCAGTGTGATCCCACCTCAGGTGGGACTCTTAGGGAGCATTTGTAAGCAAGGTGGCTCAGAAAGTTTAAGGGACTAGTTTTCAGGGAGCAGACCTTCTGGACTGCAGTCCTATGCCACAATGAAGACTTCAGACAGAAAATTCAGCCCAGACCCCATTGGTTTGGTGGCCTGTGGAACCTGCAGTTGTGTCCATTTGCAATAGACTGCTGATACAGAGAGGTACTGGGAATATAGTTAATGGGAGAAGGGAATAAAGGTAATGGAAAGTTAAGTAGCAATATGTTGGGTAAGATAGGCCTGGCAGTGGACAAGATGTTTTTATCAGGTGGGACTCCATTATCCTGATAGCAGCACTTCTGGTCCTTAACCAGAAAACCAATTGTATAAGTAACATGAATGCTGGCTGAGTGGGAGAATCCTAGGCTGTAATAACCTCTCTAATAAGCCATTAAAAGCAACCTGGAATTGTAACTCATTAAACAGAGTACCAAGAAAGGTAATTGTCTAGTTTGATCAATCACTAATGGATCACCCACTCACAGGAAACATTACAGATGGGGTGAGAAAGCAAAGGAACACACTAGCTCAGACCACAAAAATGCCAGGGTAGGGTAAAAATTTAGCATAATATGGAACTGCAGAATGAAGACTTCTTCAAAGAGTGTCCCTGTGGGTGCTCCACTTCTGGTGAATGTGCGTCCCTGTGCCTTTGATCGGAGAATTTCAGCAGCAGTGCTCGTCTGGGTCACGCATCCACTGTCCCCATCGCGCACCATTGTCAACGCCTATCTACCATGCACAACCAGACTCCCCTCAGTTCCTTCTCAATGGTCCTCACCCTGAGATGGTACTCCCAGCAGTGTGAAAAATAAATAGCTTTATTCAGTGTTTAGAATATTTTAAGTGGTTTTAGTACAGTAGTTAGATTTACTTACACTTTTCTTTCCCTGTTTATTTTTTTCATTGAAAAAAAAAATTAATACATATATTTTCCTACCCCTTAGAATAGTTCGTGTTCACCCTTAGGGCTGAACCGCCATAATTCGATCCATGCCCAGTTCACTGGGATTCAAGTGCTGCTGTTCCTGGTAGGAGGTGATCCCGGTATCGGATGGACACTCTCAATACGTCCGGTGCTTAGGTGAGACAAATATCTGTAGTGAGGCGGCCTGGCTCCCAGCCGCCCCAGAGAGGGACGAGCCCCTCCAGATGCCAAAGTGGGTGGAGCCAGTGGAGCCTGCGCCCGTCCCCCAGAGGTCAAAGCGCAGGACAGGAAGTATAAAAGCCCAACCCCAGGGCTCAGAAGCTGCCTGGCTGCCGGAGAAGCCAGACGCTGGTGGCCTAGCTCCTGCTGGGGAGATTCCTGCAGCCTGTGACCGACCTGAGGACTGGCCATACCAGTCAAGGCCTGATGCCGACCAGACCCCGGAGAAGCTGTTAAGTCTACCTGTGAGAAGCGACCCAGAGGAGCTGCCAAGCCTACCGCTTGCCGAGTACCCTGAAGAGCCCATGGTGCTTGATTCCGTGGAGGACACCGACCAGATGCAGGTACTGCTAGAGGGGGAGGTAGGCAGTAGCCCGGGGGCAGCCAACCCTAGTCTGGCTGCGGCACACCCAGAGCCAATGTCAGTGTGTTGCGGCCAGGATCCCCACTGACACAGCAGCAGGCTGCCTGCCGCTGTTAGGGCCCCGGGCTGGGTTGCAGTGGAGTGGGTGGGCCTCCGTCCCCCCTGCCACCCCACTCACGGGTGGCAGTCTCCCCCTCGCCCCAGACGCTCAGAACCAGGAGCCTGGGGTTTGCTATTGAACTATTTGCTCAGCCCCTGCCTGAGGGCCTGAGCTCCAGACGGTTTGTTTGCTGCTCTGCCCTGACCCAGGGCTTGTTCCTGAACTATTTGCTGAGCCCTGAGCTCCTGATTGTATGTTGCCCCGTCCTGACCCAGGTCCGGGACCTGTTACTGAACTATTTGCTCAGCCCCTGTCTGAGGGCCTGATCCCTTGACTGTTTCCTGCACCGCCAGGCTAATTGCCCAACTCACCAGACCTAAGTAGTGAGGCGGCCTGGCTTCCAGTCACCCCAGAGAGGGAAGATTCCCCCCAACCGAACCCTTCTACAATATCCCACAAATGTGCTCTCTCTGCAGCAAGTTGATTTAAAGGCTTGAGCCAGAAAGGACAGAGACTTGCATCTCAAACTTATATTTATGCAGAAGTCTCTATGACAGCAGACCCCCTCTGGACAACGATAGCCAGAGACTTTAACCCTCTTCACAAAGGAAGGCTCACTTCGCCTGTAACCGCAACAGCATCATCTGCTTTGACCATTTTGGCGCTGAAACCATTGGATCTCTTGAGATATATAGATAGACTTATGTGTAATGCTGGGGAGGAGCCGGTGGTTGTGGTACATGTAGGTACCAATGACATAGGAAAGGATAGAAAAGAGGTCCTGGAGGCCAAATTTAGGCTGCTAGGTAAGAGATTGAAGTCCAGCACCTCCATGGTAGCATTTTCTTAAATGCTTCCAGTTCCACACGCAGGGCCAGCTAGATAGGCAGAACTGTAGGGTCTCAATGCATGGATAAAACGATGGTGTAGGGAGGCGGGGTTTAGATTTATTAGAAACTGGGGAACCTTTTGGGAAAGGAGGAGCCTATACAGGAAGGATGGGCTCCACCTAAACCAAAATGGAACCAGATTGCTGGTGTGTAAAATTAAAAAGGTCATAGAGGAGTTTTTAAACTAAGGGCTGGGGAAAAACCGACAGATGCAGAGGAGCACATGGTTTGGACAGAGAGATCCCTGAGGGGAGGATCTATTAATGGAGATTCTTGTTATGTAAAGCCTCTGCTCAATCCAGTAGAATGCGATTGTAAGATTTGTAACTTTTCAGTCATTGCTAAGTGTGATCATTAAGTTTTGTAACTTTTGCAAGCTTTGTAACCTTTTCAGTTACCACTTCTATAAGCCTCCAAGCTTTGTAATATTCCATCACGCAATCAGAGAGAGTGTGAAGAAGGGAGTGTGTTTGGGAGATAAGGGAGTGTGAACAAGGGAGTGTATGTGGAATTGGGCGGAGAGAAACTGCAAGGAGAAAAAAGCCAGGAGCCAGGTGTGTCTGATGTAATCTGCCCTGAGAAGTCAATCATGGGGTGCTGTAAAGAAAAGAAGAACTCGGTATGCGTGAAAGGAACGAGGCCTGGAAATGCTTCTTGGTGATGGACACAGAAGGGAAATTCAGTGTACGTGACAGGAGCCGCCCAGTTCCAATAAAAGAAAGAAGGCATGCACACAAGCCTGCTGTTTTTTTTGACCTGCTCGCCGGCCCGGACCCGTGACCGCAGGCGGACACACCAGATCTACTATGCCTCAGCTTCTCGGCTTCCTCTGCTGTCTCCAGTAATTCTCCGCCTGTGTGAGTGTGTGGGTGCATGAGGGTATGAATGCGATGAATGTGGGAGTGCATGAATAAGCTCCATCCCTTTTCAGTTTGATCCAATAGCAGCATTTAATAAAACCAATATGTGTAACCCTGGGTTGGTTTCTACGGAAACTGAGGTAACAATTCTCTGTCCTAGTAAGGAGGAAAGGATGGAAAATAAAATACAGGTAGGATCTGATGAGAGACAGTCAAATGAAAAGGAGACCCATTTAATTACATCACTTAATGGCAGATAGCTAAAAAGTGACATTTTTCTGAAGTGCTTGTATATAAATGCTAGAAATCTAAATAACAAAATGGGTGAACTAGAGTGCCTCGTATTAAATGAGGATATTGATGGAATGAGGACAATCAATGGGACACAGTAATACCGGGCCACAAAATATATTGGAAGGACAGTACAGGTCATGCTGGTGGGGGAGTGGCACTATATGTGAAAGAAAGCGTAGAATCAAATGAAGTAAAAATCTTAAATGAACCAAACCGTACCATAGAATTTCTATGGATAGTAATTCCATGCTTGAATAATAAGAAAATATCAGTAGGGATATACTACCGACCACCTGACCAGGACGGTGATAGTGACTATGAAATGCTCAAGGAGATTAGAGAGGCTATAAAAATAAAAAACTCAATAATGGGGATTTCAACTATCCCCATATTGACTGGTACAGGTCACCTCAGGACGGGATGCAGAGATAAAGTTTTTTGACACCTTAAATGACCGCTTCTTGGAGCAGCTAGTCCTGGAACCCACACGAGGAAATATAATACATGATTTAGTCCTAAGTGGAGCATAGGATCTGGTCCAAGAGGTAAATACAGCTGAACTGCTTGGTAATATTGACCATAATATAATTAAATTTAACATCCCTGTGGTGGGGAAAACACCACAGCAGCCCACCACAGTAGCATTTAATTTCAGAAAGTGGCACTACACACACAAATGAGGAACTTAGTTAAACAGAAATTAATAGATACAGTGCCAAAAGTGAAATCTCTGCAAGCTTCATGGAAACTTTAAAAAGACATCATAATAGAAGCTCAACTTAAATGTATACCCCAAATTAAAATACATAGTAAGGAAACCAAAAAAGTACCACCATAGTTAAACAACAAAGTAAAAGAAGCAGTAAGAGGCAAAAAGGCATCCTTTAAAAAGTGGAAGTTAAATCCTATTGAGGAAAATAGAAAGGAGCTCTTGGCCATGACTGCCTTTTTTCATTTGCACCTAAGTACACTATATCTATTGGCTCACCCTTGTCCACATGCTTATTGGCCCCCTCAAAGAATTCTAGTAGATTGATGAGGAATGATTTCCTTTTACAAAAACCATGTTGACTCTTCCCCAACAAATGGTGTTCATCTATGTTACATAGATGAACTAGTAAAGAAAATTCTGTTCTTTACTATAGTTTCAACCAGTTTGCCTGGTACTGAAGTCAGGTTTAGCGGCCTGTAATTGCCGGGATCACACCTGGAGCCCTTTTTAAAAATTGGCGTCACATTAGCTATCCTCCAGTCATCTGGTACAGACACTGATTTAAATGATAAGTTAGTTGTTCTGCAATTTCACATTTGAGTTCCTTCAGAACTCTTGGGTGAATAACATCTGGTCCTGGTAACTTATTACTGTTTAATGTTATCAGTTTGTTCAAAAACCTCCTCTAATGACACCTCAATCTTGGACAGTTCCTGAGATTTGTCACGTAAAAAGAATGGCTCAACTGTGGGAATCTTCCTCACATTTTCAGCTGTGAAGACTGATGCAAAGAATTTATTTAGTTTCTCCGCAATGGCCTTATCTCCCTTGAGTACTCTGTTAGCATCTCGATTGTCCAGTTGCCCCACTGGTTGTTTAGACGGCTTTCTGCTTCTGATGTTCTTAAAAACTTATATGCATCTTAATGCTGCCATATCATAAATTCACTCGTGTTTGAAATTTATGACTGTGTTCTATTTGCCTGAACAAAACAATACAAGCAGTTTGTATTGCCTCACACTTAACAGCTACATACACACTTGTTTTAGATTTCTTTGGGCATGGCTACACTTGCGGATGTAGAGTGCTTTGAGTTAAACCAGCCCTCGGAGAGCGCAGTAGGGAAAGCACTGCAGTGTGTCCACACTGTCAGATTCGAACACAGTGGCGTGGCCACATTAGCAGCTCTTGCAACGTCACAGAGAGCAGTGCATTATGGTAGCTATCCCAGCATGCAAGTGGCTGCAACGTGCTTTTTAAATGGGGGTGGTGGTGGTGGAGTGTGACAGGGAGTGTTTTGTGTGTACGTGGAGGGAGAGAGAGTGGGTTTTTGGGGGATTGAGAGCATGTCAGCATGCTGTCTTGTAAGTTCAGAGAGCAGCAGACCCCATCCCCCGGCCTCTCTCTCTCACACACTCACAGCAGCAGCATTCCACACTAATGGTTGCTTTGTCCCGGAGCAGATAAACAGGCTGTCAGAAACAGAGCTTTGAATGGGCATATCCGCATTCCTGCAACTGATTCCAAAACAATGACAAGAGTGGCCACTTGACTTAAAGGGATTATGGGACGTTTCCAGAGGCCAATTGCAGCACAGTAATGCAACACCTTGTTCACACTGATGCTGGAGCGTTTCAGCCGAGGCGCAGCAACTGATATGCTTCTTGTGGAGGTGGATTACCAGGAGCGCTCCAGCTGCAGAGTCCAGGCGCTCTAAGTGCCTTGCAAGTGTGGATGGGTCGTGAGTTAGGGTGCCTGGGGCTGCTTTAATGCGCTCTAACTTGCAAGTGTAGCCAAGCCCTTTTCCCTCTCTTAGGCCTTGGCTACACTTGTGAGTTACAGCGCAATAAAGCTTCCCCCAGTGCTGTAACTCACTCCCCGTCCACACTGGCAAGGCACTTACAGTGCTGTATCTCCGTGGCTACAGTGCTGCATGTACTCCACCTTCCCGAGAGGAATACCGTGTATTGCGCCACCGCTGCAGCGCAGCGGCGCCAGTGTGGCCGCCCAATGCGCTGTGACTGGCCTCCAAAAGAATTCGGCAGTATCCCACAATGCCTTTTCTAGCCACTCTGGTCATCTGTTCAAACTCTACTGGCCTGGCCTCAGGAAACCAACCATGTGACCCGCCCTTGACATTCCCCGGGAATTTTAAAAATCCCCTTCCTGTTTGCTCAGCCAGGCATGACGTGGAGTGCTATCAGCAAATCTTTCCAGGTGACCATGCCTCCATGCGCCAAGCGAGCCCCAGCATGGAGCAATGGCGAGTTGCTGGACCTCATCAGTGTTTGTGGGGAGGAAGCTGTCCAGTCCCAGCTGCGCTCCAGCCGTAGGAATTACGATACCTTCTGGAAGGTATCAAAGGACATGATAGAAAGGAGACATGACCGGGACGCCCTGCAGTGCAGGATTAAAGTGAAGGAGCTGCGGAGTGCCTACCGCCAAGCCCGCGATGCAAACGGCAGCTCGGGTGCTCCCCCCGCGACCTGCCGATTCTACAAAGAGCTGGATGCGATACTTGGGGTTAACCCCACCTCCACTCCGAGCACCACCATGGACATTCAGAGCTGGGGTGGGAGGAGGAGGAGGAGGAGGAGGAAAACGGGAGTGAGGGTGATGGGGCAGATGGAGACACCCTGGAATCCCTGGAGCCATGCAGCCAGGAGCTCTTCTCGAGCCAGGAGGAAGGTAGCCAGTTGCAGCGGCCGGTAGTTGGTGGAGGACAAACAGAAGAGCAGGTTCGCGATAAGCGGGTTTTTTTTCGGGAAGGAATTTTTTCGGTGCGGGCTCTTTGGGAGAGGAGGGTTAGGCATGCATGCTTAGATGTGGAATAGTGCATTGATATGATTTATCACATCGTGGTAATCGACCTCGGTAATCTCTTCGAATGTCTCATCCAGAACGTGTGCAATGCGCTTGCACAGGTTTATCGGGAGAGTCATCGTGGTTCTTGTCCCAGCCAGGCTAACGTGTCCACGCCACTGTGCCGCGAGGGGTGGGGGGACCTTTGCTGCACACAGGCAAGCTGCATATGGGCCAGGGCGGAAGCCGCATTGCAGTAGAAGACCCTTCCTTGCTTCCCAGGTCATCTCAGCAGCGAGATATCGTCCAGGACGAACTCCTGTGGAAAATGTTGGGACAGCGTTCAGTGTAGGTGCCCCCTGCAGCTGTTGGCTCTCCCCAAGGCACAGAAACCCAAAGGACAGTACAGCCCTGAAACAATCAGTCCCGCTTACTCACCATTTTGAGGCTCCCGTGGGTTGTGTGCGCTCTGTTTGGGACAGGAAAATTATGCTATAGTGTAGACCCTGTGTGTGCCCTCCTTAAGTGCTGGGGAAATCATTACTCTGTCTGATATAAACAATGCTGCCTCTGTTAAATGTTGCATTTTGCCTATACAGCTGCAACAACCTTGAGACCTCAGCCGTCCCTCTTATCGCCTGCTCAGAGACTGCAAAGACTCAGGAAGAGACCACAAAAAACCAAAGAAGACATGCTGCAAGAAGTGATGCGGCAATCTATTAAAGAGAATGAAAAAGCACAGAACTGGAGGGAGAGAGAAAGCAGGATCCACCAGGAAAACACAGCGCACCGGCGGCAAAGCACGGAGCACCAGCAGCAAAGCACGGATCGGCTCATAAGCATCTTGGAGCGCCAAGCAGATGCTATCCAAGAGCTCGTAGCCATGCAGAAGGAGCAGTACCGCAAACGCAAACACCCCCCCCCCCACAGCTCTTGTCCCAAAACTCTTTCCCTTGTGCCCCACTGTTACCTCCAACCCACTTTCCCCAACTTCCGGGTTCTTCACGCCACCAGCTGCCTCCAACACCAGTATCTTCACCACCCAGCCCTGAAAACCACGACCCTTACTCTCTGCACTCAACCCCCATCACCATGCTTTATAGCTATCCTGAAGTGCAGCACTCACTGCACAGCACACCAGACAGGACATACGCAAATCTGTGATTGTACCGTGCCCCACTCCGCCCCCTGACCCTTTTTGATCCCAAGCAATTGCGTTTCTTTTCAATAAATAAATTTTCTTTTCAATAAATTGATTTTTTGCCTTTGAAAACATTCTTTATTATTGCATAAAGTAAAAGATTCCTTAGCCCAGGAAATAAACAGGCACTGCAAGTCTGCTTAGCAAACACTGATTCCTAAAGATTGGAACTACTGCACTTCACTCCCGTGCAGGGCACCAGCTATCACTGCTGGTTTTCAGCCTCCAATTGCTCCCTCAAGGCATCCCTAATCCTTGCAGCCCTGGGCTGGGCCCCTGTAATAGCCCTGCTCTCTGGCTGTGCAAATTCAGTCTCCAGATGTTGAACCTCGGAGGTCCATGCCTGAGTGAAGCTTTCACCCATCCCTTCACAAATATTATGGAGGGTACAGCACATGGATATAACTGTGGGGATGCTGTGTTCGGCCAAGTCCAGAGATACAGAGTTCCCATACAGAGATCGCCAGCGGCCCTTTAAATGGCCAAAGGCACACTCCACAGTCATTTGGCACCAGCTCAGCCCGTAGTTGAACCGTTCCTTGCTGCTGTCAAGGCTCCCTGTGTAGGGTTTCATGAGCCACAGCATTAATGGGTAAGCGGGATCTCCAAAGATCACAATGGGCATTTCAACTTCCTCTACTGTGATCTTCTGCTCTGGGAAAAAAGTCCCAGCCTGCAGCTTCCTGAACAGCCAAGTGTTAATGTCAATGAAACGCCCACGGTGATTCACAAGCGCCTGGAGAACCATAGAGAAATATCCCTTCTGATTAACGTACTCAGATGCTACGTGGGGTGGTGCCAGAATAGGAATGTGCGTCCCATCTATTGCCCCTCCACAGTTAGGGAAACCCATTTGTGCAAAGCCATCCACTATGTCCTGAACGTTACCCAGAGTCACGGTTCTTCTGAGTAGGATGCGATTAATGGCCTTGCAAACTTGCCATCAACACGATTCCAATGGTCGACTTTCCCACTCCAAACTGGTTTGCGACCAACCGGTAGCTGGCTGGAGTTGCCAGCTTCCAGATTGCAATAGCCACCCGCTTCTCCACTGGCAGGGCAGCTCTCAATTTCGTGTCCTTGCGCCGAAGGGTGGGGGTGAGCTCCTCACACAGTCCCATGAAAGTGGCTTTTCTCATCAGAAAGTTCTGCAGCCACTGCTCGTCATCCCAGACTTGCATTACGATGTGATCCCACCACTTGGTACTTGTTTCCCGAGCCCAAAAGCGGCGTTCCACGGTGCTGAGCATGTCCGTGAATGCCACAAGGAATTTCGTGTTGTACGCGTTACGCGGCTCGATAGCATCGTCGGACTCCTCACTCTCACTTTGGATCTTAAGGGATAGTTCGAGAGCCAAATGTGACGTGCTGGCGAGACTCGTCAGCATACGCCTCAGCAGTTCGGGCTCCATTTCCCGCAGATAGTTCCTCCATTTCTGCACAGAAACGGTTGAAAGATGGCGCCAAAACTGGACGGAAACAAAGGAATTTCTGGGATGCGAAGCGATGCATCACTGGGTATTGGGACAGGACCCAGAAAGCTCTGCATCCACGCCCCCTTCCCGCAGCAAGTGTTATACTTCTTGTGGAGGTGGATTACCAGGAGCGCTCCAGCTGCAGAGTCCAAGCGCTCTAAGTGCCTTGCAAGTGTGGATGGGTCATGAGTTAGGGTGCCTGGGGCTGCTTTAATGCGCTCTAACTTGCAAGTGTGGCCAAGCCCTTTTCCCTCTCTTATAAAGATTAACAGTGGAACAATAAGGCCCCGAGTCTACACCACACCTATGCAGAATCCAACTGGGTGTGTAAAATTATGCATGTGTTCCCGTGTTTGCACGGTTGGGATCTAAATTAAAAGTTTTCCTCCTTCCTAGACATAAGGTGCTGAAGCAAGTCATGTCTGTCTACAAAAGAGTGGAGCATGGCATTAGTTCTTTCCCTTTTACCTATGAAAACGAAATGCTCTTATGCTCCTTCCTCCTTTTCTGCGAGATTCTGTGATTCCTTCCATAAGCCTGGAGAAGCTGGCAGCGCGTACAGAGCTCGCTGACAGATCTCCCAGGTAAACGGGGCCACCATGGGAAACCTGGGCAGGAGGCACCCCGGGTGCTGCGGGAGGGCAGCGCGGACTCGGGGGGGGGGGGGGCGCGCAGCCTGGCGACTGGTCGGGTCTCCGGAGCGGAGCTGGGCTCTCGCGCTGACAGGGAACGCAGCGGCCCGGCCCGGCGCACGTCTCTCGGGAGCGCCCAGGAACTCCCGCGATCGGCTCCGCCCTGCACCGGCCAATCGCGTGCAGCACCGCCGGGTTCCTTCCGCCGGAAGCGGCGTCCGGCGCGTGTCGCACCCAATGGAGTCCGGAGGATTTTGCCTCAGAGAGGAGGTGGCGCCGATACTACCCGTCTCCCTGACCCGACCCCGGGGGCGAGGGGAGCCGCCCTGGCGGGACCCGGACTCCGCGGGGGCGGCAGGTGGAGGAGCAAACCCGAAGCAGGGCTAGAGTCGCAGCCGCTGCCGGAGCGAGGTGAGGAGGCGCCCGCGTCCCCCGTGTGCGGGTGGGGCGGCCGGCGGGGCCGTCGTTGGGTCTCTCCAGGGGGAGCCGCTGCCGCAGCGCGATGTGGGGGCTCATCCCTCTTTTCGCCAGGCTGTGCGGCAGCTGCCCCTCTCGCCTCCCCGAGCAGCGGGGCGCGGCCCCCAGGCTGGCGTGTCCCGTCCTCTCCCCCCTCTGCCGGCCGCAGCCAGCCCCGGAACTGCCGCGGCCGCGGCTTGGAGGGAGCCCAGCCACCTAGGTCCCTTGGCAGGGCCCGGGGCACGGCTTCCCTCCGGGTTGGGAGAGACACATGTGGAGGGTCATCATCGGCTGCTCTCCACTGAGGCACTATTGACCTCGACCCTCCTCCTCTGCACACAAGGGAGCGGTGAGGTGGGATTTCCTCCGCCCCCCCTTTACTTCTTTGTATGTGTAAAGAAGCCCTAAATGTGTCATGTTCCCTGGTGCTGCGAGGCTGGGCCTGTGACCCGTACCCGAAATCAACGGGTGTGATGTGATGCACCCAGCAACAGTCTTGGATCGCGCTCTCATGAAAAGCCTGCTTTTGATTTTTAAAAGAAAAAATGACTTGATAATAAAAAAATATGTGAACAAATACAACTCCTTCTTTTTATCCTTAACTCTGGTGGCCATAGATTTTTCCTTGTGCTGGGATGGCACTAGTTGCACTGATGGATTTTTTCCCCCATGGCCATGCTAATTTTGCTTGAAATAACAGATGCGGCGGATGACATAAACAGCAAAATGCTGCTCTTTGCAGGTGTTGCTATGAACACGTTAAGCTGTTTTAGCTAACTTCTCTTAGACCGATTCTGGAGATTTGTGAGGAGCATCTGCTGTTTCTCCTCTCCGAAGAGGAAATCTTAATCCTAACCTTAATCTTGTCACCAGTCTTATTCAACATCAATTAAAGTAATTTAGGAAGATTGTAAGAAGACAGTGGGCAACACCATTATTGTGCAGATGAGACACAGCTATGTGTATCTTTCTCATCCAATACAGACAATGAGCTCTTCAAACTATTGCACTATATGAAGGAAATTGGAATCTGAATGAAAAACATTTGAGGTTAAATGTGGGAAATAAGCAGATGATGCTAGTTAGAAGTGAAAAGCACTTCATGGACATAATAGCTCTGTCGAGGAAACTTGCCCACAAATAATCAAGGTGTATCATCTCAAGGTCAGTTTGGACTCATTGTTGCAATCTGGTCAGAGGTAGCTGGCACTCTGTGACCTTTGAGGTTGCTATGGCGACCACAGATTATGTTTTTAGGATGTAGAGCATTCTCAGTGGAATGCTCTGGGCTTTGGAACTCTGACATTCATGGTCAAGACAAATCCTAGACTGATTAGAGTGAAAAACAAGACTTTCTTTAATCAGGCTTTCTCACAAAAATGAAGTTGCAGAAGGGCCTGAGAATATTCTCCTGGATAACAGAAAACAACCTGCTGGGTTTGGAATTGGGTTTCTTCAGGGAGAAGTCAATGCCAGAGACCCAGTACCCCCATGTACTGGTGATGAAGGGAGTGGGGCTTCCCTTCTCTTCTGGTGCCTAACGGTGAGGCATTGGGTTCTAATATGAACAGAATTTGCAGTAATCCATAGTTTTGTAAGTAGCACCTAGGAAATCGGTGGTTGCAGTAGAAATATTACATATAATTGTGTGACAGGGGTAGCCACATTTTGCAAGGGTTACACACGCAGACAAGTCTTTCAGATCCACCCATAAGGAATTGGGTTTAAAAAAGTTATGAGCAACTGAAAGAGAGGTGTTGTAGGGGCAGTTAGACCTCAACTCTTAAATAGACTTTGAATGGATGTAGCCACATATACACTTCGAAATGACTTCCAGACCACTACAAGCCAGAGATGAATATGAAAGATGAGTTGGGGAGGGAGCGTCGGTGAAGTCCAGGGGTAAAAATCTGGTGTGCAGCTTGATCATCTTGTGGTAGGGAACTGTCTGTGGACACTGCTGGGGCTCATAACTTAATCTCTTAAACTAGGTGCAGGCTGACAGATATGTGATGGATACTGAAATCCTACTTTGGCTGTTGGAAAGGAAAAGGAACTCTCTCTTCTCCTTTCCTCCTCTACCAGGGCCTCTGATCCATTCAGTAAGGAGATCTACGGCTACAAGCAGAATTCCACCAGTAAGAACGTTGTGCCTTCAGTGCTTGAGAGCCTAAACCTCAGCTTGTCTAGCTGCACCATATCTGTAGAATGCAGCTTTCTTAGTGGGTTGTGGATGGTGACATGTTCTCTGAAATAACCATGATTTTACCTGTTTGGGGTCTTGCTAAATTAGGATTACAATTTTGAATTCAGTCTAGAAGCAAACATGGAGTTAATTTTGTATGCAGACCACTGGGGTGATGTGCTCACAATTTGTGGCATAAGAGGCCAGCTATTGTTCATGTACTCAGGAACTCCCATGAAGAGTGGGTTGCAGTAGCCTCACTTCAAGGTGACAGGCCTGGATCACCGTGGCAAGGTCCTTTGCAGAAGAAACAACACAGTTTACTGGTCATGTGGTAGAAAGCTGTCCTTTGCCACTGTTATTCTACCTCTTCCCTCTAGCTCAGCACTTCTCATACTTTTTGAGCTGAGTCCCCCTTTGAGTTACAATTTTTGGTTGTGCCCCCCAACCGTAACAAAAATAGACACATGCAAAAGTATGCTTGATAGCCTACTCCTAAAGCTAACGGAGACCTTAACATAACTTTAATTAAATTACCTACAACTGTAAGTTTCAAATCCACAGATATTTAATGGCACAGCCCAGGTTTCCTCAGCTGCAGACTGCTTCTACCTTGCAGCCAGGCTGCAGTGTTAGGGTAGGGCCAGTACCTTCCCCTTCGGGTTTTCAGGGTGGGGGAAGGCATTTGCGATGGTTTCTGGGTGCAGAGGCTGCCGGAAGTGGAAATTGGTGCGGCCGCAGTGGGTGTTGACACTGACTCACGGGCTGGGTGGTCTGCTGAAATGAGTTGGGGTGGAGGTGGTGCTTCCTCCCCGCCCCCCTTGGGGGCTGGCCCATGATCCGCAGCACTGGCAAAAGCCGCCTGGTGTCGCCACTCCCCTCCTTCCGAATGTTCCTCCATGCCCCCCAGGAGGGCGTGCCCCACAGTTTGAAAACCTCTGCTTTAGCTTCTAGCTCAGGGGTTGGCAACCTTTCAGAAGTGGTGTGCCGAGTCTTCATTTATTCACTCTGATTTAAGGTTTCGCGTGCCAGGAATACATTTTAATGTGTTTAGAAGGTCTTTTTCTATAAGTCTATAATATATAACTAAACTATTGTTGTATGTAAAGTAAATAAGATTTTTAAAATGTTTAAGAAGCTTCATTCAAAATTAAATTAAAATGCAGAGCCCCCCAGACTGGTGGCCAGGACCCGGGCAGCGTAAGTGCCACTGAAAATCAGCTTGTGTGCTGCCTTCGGCACGCGTGCCATAGGTTGCCTACCCCTGTTCTAGCTACAGAAATGGGGAGTTTCTGCTACTTCACTTATTCTCCAGTCTCTTTTTAATTTTTAAAAAAAATGGTCTTCTGTAGAAAATAGTTCCAGTACCTGCCTCGGATGCTCACAGCTGTGCCAAGCAAAAACTGAATGAAAGTGACTTTTTTTTTTTTTTTTTTGGCCTTCAGGATTCTGAATAGCAACAGTGAAACTAGTTAGTATGTTATAATTTCAATCTGTCGCTTGGGAAAATTATGAGCAGCAGCCGAGATATGATGTAATGATGTCTCTTCAGGCTTACTAATTAACGTACATTGTAACTGTGTGTGCTGTAAACTACTTTAGTAAAAGCATACATTCTTTCAGAACTGGTGAATCAGGAACAACCTCTCCCCCACTGTATCTACATTTTACATGACAGAAACATTTTCCTACTTGCCACTGACAGGTAGATTTATTTTATTTTCCAAACTGTTGTCACTTACGGTTTGTCTAGACTAGGATAAAAGGTGTATTATAAAGATGCTAGCTAACATGTTTTAAAACACTAATGGAGATGAGGCAAGTGGTATTTTAACATATGCTGGCTGAATGAGGTGAACCCTAGTCTTCCTCTTATATACTAAAAATTTAGGGCTGTGGTCTCCAACCTTTTTAAGCACAAGATCACTTTTTGAATTTAAGTGCAACCCAGGATGTACCTCAAAGAAAATGTAGAAATAAGTTTGTTATATAAAGCTGAGATCAAGTGCTTAATATGCATAATTATACATTTTCCCTACTTACTGAGTCTCAGTGTGACACTTGTGACTGCACATTATCTGCCAGTTTCTTGAAATTCGGGTTGTAATTTGAAATAGCTTGTTGGATGCAGTCCTGCAGATGAGCATTTGTGAGGCGGGTGCAATACTTGGACTTGATCATCTTCATTTGTGAGAACGCCGTCTCACACAGATAGATGGAACCAAAATAAGCTTTCACCTTTAAAGCACATGACAATAGAAAGGGGGTGTGACGGGTTGGGTCACAGAAACTCCCTCAAGACTGTCACTAGATGTGCTGGGATGCCACTGAGAACAAACCCCCTTGCCAGAAAAGGCTTCCCTCCACTCCTGTCTTGCTGAGCTAGTCACACCAGTTGGCTTCAGCACAAACCTACAGGTTGTGCCATGCCCTCCTGAAGTTCACAGAAATTAAGATTCACTTAGCCCAGGGGCTTCTCAGTTAACAGGCACTTTCCCAGCACCCAGTATTCAGTCTTTCTGGGAGCCTAAACCCTGAATAAATCCGTTTTACTTTGTATAAAGCTTATACAGGGTAAACTCATAAATTGTCCACTCTCTATAACACTGATAGAGAGATATGCATAGCTGTTTGCTCCTCCAGGAGCTACTCTGGGTTAATTTCTGGCACGTGGTGGCATATATCACATTGGTAGATCACATCACATCAGATCACATCAGCCACGCCAGCAGGGGCTCATTGACCTGCACATCTACCAATGTGATATATGCCATCATATCTGCCATGTACATTGGCCAAACCGGACAGTCTCTATGCAAAAGAATAAACGGACACAAATCTGACATGAGGAATCGTAACATTCAAAAACCAGTAGGAGAACACGTCAACCTCTCTAATCACTCAGTGACAGACGTTAAGATGGCAATTTTGCAACAGAAAAGCTTCAAAAACAGACTCCAACAAGAAGCTGCTGAACTTGAATTAATATGCAAACTAGATACCATTAGCTTAGGTTTGAACAGAGACTGGGAATGGCTCGGTCATTACACTAATTGAATCTATTTCCCCACGTTAAAGTATCCTCACACTTTTGTGTCAACTGTCCGAAATGGGCCATCTTGATTATCACTTCAAAAGTTTTTCTCCCCTGCTGATAATAGCTTCTCTTAATTAAATTAGCCTCTTACAGTTGGTATGGGTACTTCCACCTTTTCATGTTCTCTGTATGTATAAATATCTTCTTACTGTATGTTCCATTCTATGCATCCGATGAAGTGGGCTGTAGCCCACGAAAGCTTATGCTCAAATAAATTTGTTAGCCTCTAAGGTGCCACAAGTACTCCTGTTCTTTTCACAGACTAGACTCCTTCCTAGCCTGGGCCCAGTCCTTTTCAGACTAATGTTGTAGTTTATAGCCTGGGTCACCCCCCTGTAGTTACTATCCTTTCTCAACAAACTGACCAAATGCTTCACTGATGCTACTTAGAATCAAACACGTTGACCTACAAGTACATAGCCAATATTCATAACTTCAAATACAAAAATGATACACACAGACAGCATAATCATAACTAGCAAAAAACCATTCCGTAGACACCTTTCACCTCCTTTGTACAAGATTTGGTGCAACTAGAGGACCTTGGTTGCAACGATGATCTATATGGTCACAGTACATATCAATAATGTCACAGGGTAACTTTTTTTGGTTTATGAGTCCCTCAAAATCGCTGTCCCTAGATCTGGCGTTCATGGTAATTATCTCCATATCAATTCCACTACTTTGTAAATCAAACAGCTGATGGAATATCGCAGCCAACCCTGCAATGTCTGTTGGAAGGAACGGATTTGAGATACACATGACGATTGGCTCCATTATGTCTAATTCTTGAAATAGCCTGTTGAATTCCTCTGCTAATTTGGTCAGCTCTTGCTCGAATTGAGTTTACAATTCTGACAGCGATTTTCATTATATGTGAGAAGTCCATAATTTTACTTGCTAGTGCTTGCAGATGGATTATACAGTGGTAATTTACAAATGAAAGAAAATCTGGATCATTTCTGCAACATGCAACAAAGCCTGCATTTTCACCAAGCATGGCGGATGCATCATCCGTTGTGATCCAAACAAGTTTCTTGACTGGAATGATTTTCTCAAGCATGTACTTTTTAAATTTGTTGTAGATATCTTCGCCTCTTGTTCTCTCTTTAAGGGGCAAAGCAGTCAGAAGGTCCTCTTTAGTTGTCATGTCCTTAAAAACCATTCAAACAAAAACAATTACCTCGGCTGTGTCGGTCATGTCGACTGATTCATCAAACTGCAGTGGAAAGCAATTGCAGTCATTCAAATCCAGCTGTAGTTGCTGAAAGATGTCTTCGGACAATGATTCCACCGTCTTGCTACTGTGGAAGCACCAAGTGATATGCTGTGAATTGCCATCATTATTTCCTCTTTGTTTTTAAAGTCTTTAAAAACAAAGGAGTCTGCTGCCACAGTCATTGCCTCTTTAAATACTTCTCCATCCGTAAACAATTTTCTTGTGTTTTGCCAGCAGATGACAAACATGAAACAATACTTCAGTAGAAGTCTTCCTTTTTGCTGCTGATTTAGTAAAAAATGACTGTTGAGCTTTCAAAACAGTCTTGAATTCATTAACTTTCTTTGTACGGAGTGCACTATTCAAGGGGAAACCGTCCTTTAATTTGCTATGCATTGTTTTGTGATGTCTTTCTAAATTCACCTTTTTACTTATTGATGTACTTGTGTGGCGTAGAAGACATGCACACTTATCTTTCACTGTTGGAATGGGAAAGTGAATTTCTATTAGCAACTAGAAGTTGTAGGTTTTCAGTTTCTTTTTTAGATGGCCTGGGTTCATCATTCATTGTTAATGCTAGCTAGGTAGGTATGTATTTTTTATTATAACAAGAGGAAAAGGAGAGCACTAGTGACAACTGTAATCTATAGGAAACACTTCTGAGCAGTAGGCATGCGCCACGCACAGTGAGCTTTTTTCTTTTTTCAATTTTGCACTTGCAACCAATAATAAGTGCCATTTTAAATATAGTTATGAAGCTGTTTCAAATTTATAACCTGCCACATTGAGGGGGTCAACTCATTGTCGGAGAAAAACACAGTTCTCTACTTCCACATCATCATGCCTAGCTAACAGCATGATTAGTTTAAAAGGGTCCGGTCTGATGCGATCATGCATGCCGCTTTATTTTTTGCCTAACTTTAGCTTGAAAAAAAGAAAATTAAATGGGGGACTGAGACTGAGATCAACTGTCAGAGGCTCCATGATGGACCAGTCGATCACAATCTGCTGGTTGGTGACCACTGATCTAGGGGGAAGATGTTAGTTTCAGAGAAAGACAGATATACTGTGGAGTGAGGGGATGGAGAAGATATGGTAACATGAGGGTTTTTTTTTTGTTTGTTTGTTTGTTTTAAGTCTCTTTGGTGGAGACATGGTAGCAATATCATAGCTAAAGATGAAATCTGTCTTTTTTTTTTTTTTTTTTTCCCCATGGTGGCTGCTTTTTTTCGGGTATTTTTTTTTTTTTTTTTTGCTCCTACTCCACCCCAAAACTCTGATAACTTAATCAATCTGCCTGAAAGTTGTCATGTCTCTACTATGCTAGGATTTTTCTGGAAAAGTGAGTGAGTGAGTGACGTGCCCAGAAGAATTGGTCTTATTGCTTGGAAAATTCAAAGTTAAGATTACACTTAAAAACTGTTCTTAGTGAGATTTCTCCATAAGTAGTTGATGTTGTTATAATATCTAACTCCAGGCTCAGAAAGTACTTAGCCTAAATTAGTATTTGCAGTATCTGGTAGTGTCCTGCTAATACTCACTATATTATTCTGAAGCAAATGCACTAAAGAGTATGTATGGAGTCTTTGTCCTGCTCAGCAGCAAGAGCATAACAATTGCTTAGTAGTGAGAGAACCAATGTTGTGAATGAAACTCTTGTTTACACTCTCTGCAAAGTCCCCAGATAGTGCTGTAAACTCATTCATTGCTTAAGTTTTCGTGGTAAAAGTTCCTTGCCTCTGAACATGTCCACTGCTGTCTCGCAGTAGGTGCCCAGGCACTTGTCTCTCGCCTATGCCCCCAAGCAATCCATGAACCAGGGGAAGATAGATGTTCCTGTACCTAACTCATGTGCTGGGTCTGATCCAGTAGGCATGCTCAGAGGTCACCTGGCTCCACACACATCAGCTGGACGATTGAAGAGGAGGAGGACCTCCCTTACAACCTCTAGCCTAGTGTTTAGGGTACACACCTGGGATGTGGGAGACTACCCGTTCAATTCCCCTCTTCTGCCTATTGAGAGGGGATTTGAACAGAGAGCTGCCACCTGTCAGGTGAGTGCTCTAAACACTGGGCTATGGGATATTCTGATGTGTCTCTCCCTCAATCTCTCCTATTGAAGTTGCACTTTTTAGTTTAATATTAGGCCAGAGAGAATGAGAATCATTCTAGAGCTCAGCAGTTAGAGCTCTCACCTGAAATGTATCAGATCCCTTGTCAAATCCCTTCTCCTCGGGTGGGGAGGCGATAATTGAACCAGTGGCTCCCACATCCCAGGTGAGTACCCTAATCACTGGGCTAAAAGATCTAATTGAGGTGGTTCCACATCTCCCTAGGTGGGGGGTTTCTGTGAAGTTAGGCAGTCTCTGAGCACATCTATTAGACCAGGTCCAGTGCACCTATCTTCCTCCAGTTCATGGATCGCAAACAGATAGGCACCTTTCTGTAGATCAGATATAGGTGCATATCTCTGTGAGAGGGGCAGGGCTTAGGACACACTGCTCTCACTAGCATCTCCCAATGGCTACCTTAGGCGACTCCCTGCCTAGCATGCTGGGTTTTGTATATTGCATTGTAAGGTGCCTATCTTTCTACATTCATTGTATAGGGAGCGAAGGCACTTAACTCAGGTTCTGTGGATCTTGCTGTTCCCATGACTTTTTTTCCCTAGGCAACAAAAAGTTAGGTTTTACAGTGCTGAGAGTTGCAACACCAAAGTATCTTTGTAGATCCAGGCCTTTGTTCCTATTTCTTGGAGAGATCCCAGTGGCTAGTTTGGGGCAAATGCTCTTCTGCCCCAGAATTCTCTCGTGTTTCCACAGGGTTCTATCATGCCCCTCCCTCCCCAGTTTTGTTTATATTTTATATGAGGCTGGTAGGAAGATTTGTATGCAGACATGAGTTGCGATGTCTTAAGTATGCTGACAATATCGTCTCATTCTCTCTGCCTCAGTTTCATATGACCTTGCTTGTCCTTAACCGATTTTTGAAACCTTTTATGTGGTGTAGATGATGGATTGCCAGCTGAGGCTCTGTCCAGTTAACATTAAAGCAATGGTGTAGGATGGGGGAAGCAACTGAAAGATATGAAAATATTTCCCCCTTTAATTTAGGATGTGTATCTGCCATTTGTTGGCAGACTGGGGTTACTGTTGGATCTCCAGTTCTGTATAACTATAGAAGCTCTGACAAGGATGGCTTTTTATTTCCATCTGTATTTGGCTATGAAGTTGCAACCAGTTCTTTCTGATGCATGCACATTGTTACCATTATTCCTGCTTTTGTAACATCAAAGTTATAGTATGCAATGCATTCTACATGGGGCTATGCCATAAATCAACTGGGAATCTAAAGTTAGTACAAAAAGCAGAGCTCAGTTGTTGGGTGGAGTTTCTCGCAAACTGTTCTTTGTGACTTGGTATTGTCTATCTGTAGGTTTCCAGGTGGACTTAATGGTTCCTAAATGACTTGGCATCTGTCTGTTTGAGACACTTTTCAGTCCTGTATCATACTGCTGCAACTGTGGTTAGTGGATTACTTGTGAGCTTCAATGTAAGTAGGGTTACCATATCTCATAAATAAAAAAAGAGGACCCTCCACGGGCCCTGGCCCCGTCCATTTCCCCACCCCTAGCCCCGCCCCAACCCCACCCCTAGCCCCGCCCCCTCCTCCCTCCCACTCCCAGCCAGGGGGAAAGGGCTGTCCCAGCACTACCGGCTTCAGGGTTTGCCGGGCAGCCCCCAGCCGGCGCTTCCCCAGCGCAGCTGGAGCCCGGGAGGGGAAGCGCCCAGCGGGGGGCGCAGGGTCTGGAGGCTGCCCGGCAAACTGTGAAGCCGGTAGCGCTCGGGCTTTGGGCAGCCCCTATGCCTTCGGACCCTGCGCCCGGGCACTTCCCCTCCCGGGCTCCGGCGGCGCAGGGTCCGGAGGCATGGGGGCTGCCCGAAGCTGGTAGCACTCGGGCAGCCCGGCTCTTAAACAGAGCCGAAGAGGAGCAGAGCCTCCAGCCGCGGCGGCTCTGCTCCTCCCCAACTCTTCGGCTCTGTTTAAGAGCCGGGCTGCCCGAGCGCTACCGGCTTCGGGCAGCTCCCGTGCCTCCAGACCCTGCGCCGCCGGAGCCCGGGCGGGGAAGTGCCCGGCTGGGGGCGCAGGGTCTGGAGGCACGGGGGCTGCCCGAAGCCGGTAGCGCTCGGGCAGCCCGGCTCTTAAACAGAGCCAAAGAGTCAGGGAGGAGCAGAGCCGCCATTTTCCCGGACATGTTCAGCTTTTTGGCAATTCCTCCCGGACGGGGGTTTGACTGCCGAAAAGCCGGACATGTCCGGGAAAAAGAGGACGTATGGTAACCCTAATGTAAGCATTTGGGTAGTTTGAAAGAAATTAAGACATTTCTTTTTTTGTTCATTTTACTGCACTTTGTGTATAGTCAGTTTAATTGTTTCTGCTGAATGGTCAAATAGTTTAGTTTTCTTGTTGAAAAGACCCTTTACAAACGTTAACAGAGAAATAAAATTCTCTTCAAAAAAAGGAATTAAAACAATTAACATACAACATAAATTGTGGATTTTTTTTAAAAAAGACTATTTCGAATAACTGAAAATGAGTGTCCCTTTTTAAATTCTTGCCACTGTGTCAGTTTTGTTACAACCTCTGTCCACACTGGGTGCAATGTTATGCCAGCAAATTTCAACTCTTAGCTTTCATTTGCTTTATTAATTCTTTTGTGCTATGTTACATGAAATTTTACATGGCTGTCATCCTAATCATATATCCATTCTGCTTTCCATGAGGACAATTGGAGGATATTATGAATATCATTTAAATGAAATTTTTTAAAGTTTTTATTTTGTCTGATACGATAACACTTTTTATTCCTGCCCTAGATTAAGAAGCTTCTATGACCTGGAGACAGTTTGACTTGTTTTGTTCTCTTTTAAATAGGAGATGATACATAGAAACGAATCCTGTACTTCAGGGCAGGTACCTACGAGCTACTTATGCTGCCTGATTTACATATTGGAAGAATGGACTGGTGTGGAGTACCTTGAGGACTATCTGAATTATGTGGCCTACCTTTTATGGGTGTTTACTCCACTCATAATAGTTTTTATACTTCCTGGACTTATCCTCCTCCTCCTCTACATTTCCATTATTTTACTTTATGTTTATAAGAGGAAGAATGAACTAAAAGAGGCTTATTCCAATGATATCTGGGATGGTGCAAGGCAAATGGTGGCAACTTTATGGGATGGACATGCAAGAATATGGCACGGTAAGCAAGATCTGATTGTTTTGTAAGTGCTGAAACTATTGTCACTGTAGTTTAATGACTTAGGCCTATCAGCCGTCTTTTTCATATTTGTTTGCAAATTTCATGTAACTCTTATTTGCTCAGAAAATAAACGTGTGCTCATGATTGACAATGTGCTGTGTTGTAGCCATGTTGGTCCCAGGATATTAGAGACAGAAGGTGGGTGAGGTAATATCTTTTATTGGACCAACTTCTGTTGGTGAGAGAGACAAGCTTTTGAGCTTACACAGAGCTCTTCTTCAGGCCACCTTGTATCTCTAATGATTGACAAGACAGAGGATAAAATTAAGAGCCTAAGCAGCACCTCAGTTTGCTCTGCTTAACTGTCTCCAAATCCCCCACCCTTAAACTATATTTGGAGGAAGGATTGACCCCCCCACCCCAGCTGCAAGGCAGTACTGTACCCTGGTTGCATTGATTATGCCAGACAGGTTTCCATCCATATTGGGGTGTAACTCTGTGTCCTCTTCAGTCCTTAAGATATCCATTTCCGCAAAGAGCCTAGCAGCTTCTCTACCCTTCTTCCCTTTCTTCCCAACTTTTTCTTACAGCTAATGTTAGATGAGTTCCCTGCTGACAGAAAGGCCTTCTATTCTTTAGAGAATGTACAAATGGACTAGTGATTTCCTTCCAGGCAAGGAGGGGAACTAAGAATTTCAGTGAGCATTCAAACAAAAGAAAACTGTTACTTCAATCACTACAGATAATTTTTCTGCAGTCTCAGACAGCCTTTGCTGTAACTGGCCCGTACCAACCTGCAGCAGTTTAAACAGCTGTATTTGTCTTTGAGAAAACAGAAAGCATTTGTGCCAATGGAGATATCATTCCCTCCCCTGCCCTATTAAATCTAAAACTGACATCAGACTAGTAAGTACATCTAATATTGTATGTAATAAACAGGCACTCCCTGAATTTGAATAATAGCTTGTGGCCCGGGTGGTGCCTAACTCAGGATGCAGATGCCCAAACCCGTAACTGAGGGTGGGTTTTTTTTCCTTGGTTTTTGTAAGGATTAGTTCTTTGAGTAGTGCTCCACTCTAGGTGCAAGGACATGGGTGCTCCACTCTAGGCACATCCATGTCCATGCGCCTCAAATCGGATATTTTAGGTAGCAGTGTCCATTTGGCCCACACGTGCTTTCTCTGTCTCATGCCCTACCTCAAGGCTATCTAGTGCTGCGTGGGTGAACCGCCCTCAGTTCCTTCTCAACCATCCTTGGCCTGAGATGAAGCATGAGCAGAGTCCGATAGATGATTAGTTCTCAACCTTGTTTTAGTTTATAGAGTAGCTACTAGAGTTTTTGTTTAGATGTTTACTGCTCCCTTCTCCTTTTAAAATATATACTAAAAAAACAAACTTGTTTTTGTTTGTTCTGGCTTCAAAAACAGTTATCTCCCTGTCCTTTTTGATTTTTGTTACCTTCTCCCCTTGTGGGGAAGGAACCCCAAGAAGGGGCATTCCTGGCTCTCCTAGGTTTAAATGCTGTCTCTCCTACAGAGAGGCGATTCTGGTCAGCGATGGCCATTTGCTGCTTAGGAGAATCCCATATATCAGAAACGTCCTTGACTTCAATTTTTGATAGAAGGTACAAGAAAGAGCTGTGAATTAACACTCAGACTTCTGATGATAGAGATCTCTCTGAGACCAGCCTCCAACTCCTGGTCCTGGGACTCCCCCAGAGCAACAATCCCCATCAACATCCATGAGACATCAAACTCTGGTAGCGTCAAAGAGGAAATCTACAGATTCTTCTCACAAAAGCACAAAAAAGAGGACTACAAGTCCCCAGACCAAACAGTTGTCTGGGAAAAAGAGATCCCCGGCAAAGTCAGCCACTTTGGTACCAGCAGAGCTGCGGTGCAGTACCCATGAGGCATTTGGTTCCGTAGGTACTGGCACTGCGCCTAAAGACCCAAGGGGCACAGGCTCAGAGTGTCAGTACTGTCTGATGAGTGGCAGTAGAGACCAGACCACCTCTTCTAAAACGGCACTGCTGGAGACAAGGAGAGCCATGGTACCGAGCGTTTCCATACAGCAGTGTGCATCTCCTGTCCAGGGCCGTGCGCACCTCTTGAACACACGAGCATGACCAAGGACATCTGCTGGTGAGCCTGGTGCCTGCCTAGTGGGCGGGGCTAGAGGCGGGGCTGTGGGTGCTACAGGGCCAATTCCTAAGAACCCCAACACCCTATGTGACTAGATCCCCCGCCCCCCATCGTACAGTCTGGGATGGTGGGGGGCCCATTGTGCACCCTTGACTCTCTCCTCCCCCTTGCCCCTGCTTGCCGGAGCTGATTTAAAAAAAAAAAAGAAGCAACAAGCTGCAAGCCAAACAAGCTACAAGCCAAAAACTAGCTAACAACTAACTCATAAGCCAGTTAAGCCAAAAACAAACCCAATTTCTGCGTGTTTTTTGCAGGTTTCGCATGTCAGGGTGTTTCTGGCCCAGGCCTTGTGCTGTGTCAGGGTTAGGTGCAGCCTCACCGCTGAGTCTGTGTCCCGGGGGTGGAGGATTGGGGGGCTGTCTGTAGTGTGTATTTGTTAGTGTGTAGTGTGTGTTTGTTTGGGGGTTACTTGCTGTGTGCTGAGCTTGTGGTTGTCAGTCTGTTTGTTTGGTTGGTTGTTTGAAGGACCGTGTGCTGTGGCTGGCAGTTGGAAGCTGTGAGCTTCAAAGGAAGGTCTGAAAGCTAGAAGCCTCTGGTAATTGGCTGAGCCTTAATCAGTGGGCGGGGCATTCACACAGGCCAGGGCTTTATAAAGCAGCGCACAAGCGACCAGGGGCTGCTAACAGGGAGTTTCGCAAGGGAGTTGGGAAGGGGAGTGGGAAGAGAGCGTGGTCCCTTGCCGGTTTCCCTTTATTCCCCTTAAAACCTATAAAAAAACCAAACTACATTCAAAACTTCTTGCTTAAACAGCCCTTTCATTAACTAGGAGACAATGCAGGCAGAAGCCCAGCTGCAGAGTGGGGGCTATCTAGTTTATTGCACTGAGTGCAGCATGTATGATTACCTGCCCCGTGGGCGGGTGGCGTATGTGTGCATTCGGTGCAAGGAGCTCCTGGTCCTCAGAGAACACGTACGGACTTTGGAGGCCAGGATAGCAGAACTGGAGGAGCTAAGAGAGGCAGAGAGGTATGTTGATGAGGCTTTCCGGGACACTGTAGAATTGTCCCACCTCCAGGCAGACAGCCCCTGCACTGTTGAGGATGAAAGGCCCAGTGAAGCAGAACAGTCAATGGGAGCAGAGGGAAACCTTCCCATAGTTGGGATCCTCCTACCAGATGGTGCAGGGGTTGCCTCTCGCACTGAGGTTACCTCTCCAGGGGAGGGAACTCCAGTTGCTAGGAAAAGGCAGGTGTTAGTAATGGGAGATTCGATCATTAGAAACGTAGATAGCTGGGTTTGTGATGACCGGGAGAACCGCATGGTGACTTGCCTGCCTGGTGCGAAGGTTGCGGATCTCTCGAGGCATCTAGACAGACTTATGTGTAGTGCTGGGGAGGAGCCGGTGGTCGTGGTACATGTAGGTACCAATGATATAGGGAAGGGTAGGAGAGATGTCCTGGAGGCCAAATTTAGGCTGCTAGGGAAGAGACTGAAATCCAGGACCTCTATGGTGGCATTCTCAGAAATGCTCCCAGTTCCACGCACAGGGCCAGGTAGGCAGGCAGAGCTTCAGAGTCTCAATGCGTGGATGAGATGATGGTGTCGAGAGGAGGAGTTTACATTCATTAGGAACTGGGGAAACTTTTGGGATGGGGGGAGCCTATACAGGAGAGATGGGCTCCACCTAAACCAAAGTGGAACCAGACTGCTGGCACTAAACATTATAAAGGTTGTAGAGCAGTTTTTAAACTAGGAGATGGGGGGAAAGCTGACTGCTGCAGAGGAGCATGTGGATTGGACAGAGACTTCTCTTAGGGGAGAGTCTAATGATAGAGAATCTCCAGGTTATAGTCAGGAGCAGAGGATGGAGGAGGATAATGTAAGGGCCAGATCAGATGATAAACATTCACATAAAAAAGAATCTGACGTATCAGAAAAGGGCAGACAAATAAATAGTGACAAGTTTTTAAAGTGCTTGTACACAAATGCTTGAAGTCTAAATAATAAGATAGGTGAACTAGAGTGCCTTGTGATAAAGGAGGATATTGATATAATAGGCATCATTGAAACCTGGTGGACTGAGAGCAATCAATGGGACACAATCATTCCAGGGTACAAAATATATCGGAAGGACAGAACAGGTCATGCGGGGGGTGGGGGAGGGCACTATATGTGAAAGAAAATGTAGAATCAAATGAAGTAAAAATCTTAAGTGAATCCACATGTTCCATAGAATCTCTATGGATAGAAATTTCATGCTCTAATAAGAATATAACATTAGGGATCTATTATAGACCACCTGACCAGGACAGTGATAGTGATGATGAAATGCTAAGGGAAATTAGAGAGGCTATCAAAATTAAGAACCCAATAATAGTGGGGGATTTCAATTATCCCCATATTGACGGGGAACATTTCACTTCAGGACGAACTGCAGAGATAACATTTCTCGATACTTTAAATGACTGCTTCATGGAGCAGCTGGTACGGGAACCCACAAGGGGAGAGGCAACTCTAGATTTAGTCCTGAGTGGAGCACAGGAGATGGTCCAAGAGGTAACTATAACAGGACCGCTTGGAAATAGTGACCATAATACAATAGCATTCAACATCCCTGTGGTGGGAAGAACATCTCAACAGCCCAACACTGTGGCATTTAATTTCAAAAGGGGGAACTATGCAAAAATGAGGGGATTAGTTAAACAGAAGTTAAAAAGTACAGTGACTAAAGCGAAATCCTTGCAAGCTGCATGGGTGCTTTTTAAAGACACCATAACAGAGGCCCAACTTCGATGTATACCCCAAATTAAGAAACACAGTAAAAGAACTAAAAAAGAGGCACCGTGGCTTGGCTTAACCATGTAAAAGAAGCAGTGAGAGATAAAAAGACTTCCTTTAAAAAGTGGAAGTCAAATCCTAGTGAGGCAAATAGAAAGAAGCATAAACGCTGCCAAATTAATTGCAAGAATGTAATAAGAAAAGGCAAAGAGGAATCTGAAGAACGGCTAGCCAAAAATTCCAAAGGTAATAACAAAATGTTTAGTATATCAGAAGCAGGAAGCCTGCTAAACAACCTGTGGGGCCCCTTGATGATCGAGATACAAAAGGAGCACTTAAAGACGATAAAGTCATTGCGGAGAAACTAAATGGATTCTTTGCTTCAGTCTTCACGGCTGAGGATGTTAGGGAGATTCCCAAACCTGAGCCGGCTTTTGTAGGTGACAAATCTGAGGAACTGTCACAGATTGAAGTGTCACTAGAGGAGGTTTTGGAATTAATTGATAAACTTAACATTAAGAAGTCACCGGGACCAGATGGCATTCACCCAAGAGTTCTGAAAGAACTCAAATGTGAAGTTGCGGAACTATTAACTAAGGTTTGTAACCTGTCCTTTAAATCAGCTTCTGTACCCAATGACTGGAAGTTAGCTAATGTAATGCCAATATTTAAAAAGGGCTCTAGAGGTGATCCCGGCAATTATAGACCGGTAAGTCTAACGTCGGTACTGGGCAAATTAGTCGAAACAATAGTTAAGAATAAAATTGTCAGACACATAGAAAAACATAAACTGACATAAATAGTCAACATGGTTTCTGTAAAGGGAAATCATGTCTTACTAATCTATTAGAGTTCTTTGAAGGGGTCAACAAACATGTGGACAAGGGGGATCCAGTGGACATAGTATACTTAGATTTCCAGAAAGCCTTTGACAAGGTCCCTCACCAAAGGCTCTTACGTAAATTAAGCTGTCATGGGATAAAAGGGAAGGTCTTTTCATGGATTGAGAACTGGTTAAAAGTCCGGGAACAAAGGGTAGGAATTAATAGTAAATTCTCAGAATGGAGAGGGGTAACGAGTGGTGTTCCCCCAGGGTCAGTCCTCGGACCGATCCTATTCAACTTATTCATAAATGATCTGGAGAAAGGGGTAAACAGTGAGGTGGCAAAGTTTGCAGATGATACTAAACTGCACAAGATAGTTAAGACCAAAGCAGACTATGATGAACTTCAAAAAGATCTCACAAAACTAAGTGATTGGGCAACAAAATGGCAAAGGAAATGTAATGTGGATAAATGTAAAGTAATGCACATTGGAAAAAATAACCCCAACTATACATACAATATGATGGGGGCTAATTTAGCTACAATGAATCAGGAAAAAGATCTTGGAGTCATCGTGGATAGTTCTCTGAAGATGTCCACGCAGTGTGCAAAGGCAGTCAAAAAAGCAAACAGGATGTTAGGAATCATTAAAAAGGGGATAGAGAATAAGACTGAGAATATATTATTGCCCTTATATAAATTGATGGTACGCTCACATCTCGAATACTGCGTACAGATGTGGTCTCCTCATCTCAAAAAAGATATACTGGCACTAGAAAAGGTTCAGAAAAGGGCAACTAAAATGATTAGGGGTTTGGAACGGGTTTCATATGAAGAGAGATTAAAGAGCCTAGGACTCTTCAGCTTGGAAAAGAGGAGACTATGGGGGGATATGATAGAGGTATATAAAATCATGAGTGATATGGAGAAAGTGGATAAGGAAAAGTTATTTGCTTATTCCCATAATACAAGAACTAGGGGTCACCAAATTAATAGGGAGCAGGTTTAAAACAAATACAAGGAAGTTCTTCTTCACGCAGCGCACAGTCAACTTGTGGAACTCCTTACCTGAGGAGGTTGTGAAGGCTAGGACTATAACAGCATTTAAAAGAGAACTGGATAAATTCATGGTGGTTAAGTCCATTAATGGCTATTAGCCAGGATGGGTAAGGAATGGTGTCCCTAGCCTCTGTTTGTCAGAGGATGGAGATGGATGGCAGGAGAGAGATCACTTGATCATTACCTGTTAGGTCCACTCCCTCTGGGGCACCTGGCATTGGCCACTGTCGGTAGACAGGATACTGGGCTAGATGGACCTTTGGTCTGACCCGGTATGGCCAGTCTTATGTTCTTATGCTGCAGGATGATCTCCCACCTTTGTGCACCTAGTGGCCTGTGCACCCCAATACCATGCTGGAGCCTCTGCATTTATTTATTGACAAATAAAACTTGCAGAATTTTAAAATATTGTGCGCAGAATTTTTAATATTTTGGTGCAGAATGCCCTCAGGAGTACATGATGTTTAAAATCCCAGTCCTGATGATCAAATAAACATATTGGATCAAAATTAAATGCTTCCTTCTCTTTGTATTATCATTGAGGCTAACTGCCATTTCCCTGAAAGTTAACCATCCAGCATTTGTTAGTACAATATATTTGGACAGAACATGTCATGTTTCTTTTAAGACTCATGTCAAGAGATTCTTAAAATCAGCACTTAACTTCAATCTAATTCACTTTCTCCACTCATTACCTTAACTTGACCTTGGAGCCCTAACCATTCATGACCCCTTTACTACTCCTACTATAAATATAAAGAAATTCTAAGAAATTATCTGCTCTTTATACATAAGAAAATCACCTATTTCTGAGCCTTTTTTCATAACCACCGTGTCTAGATTCAGCCAAAGCAAAAAAGGATGTTTGAAGAGCAATTTACATAAAGACCAAAATCCTTCCTGAAAATCATCTCCACTTTTTCTCTGCCATTCAGTCAAAGGGAAGTAAGTTTTTAAGGCATTGATAACTAGATAGTGCAAAGCCTGCATCAAAAAGCTTACAGAGCCCAAAATGCAACTTTAAATCTATTAAAGCATATTGGACCAAAACCATCAGCTATATCAAAGAGTAGAAAAAGGATGTGCATATATATATGTAGTTGCTTTTTTTGTAAAGAAAATTCTCATTCTCCGAGACACTTGCTGTTTCTTCCTCATACCATATCTAAGGTTTGACACTTCTGTCTGCACAGCTAAAGCTCTCTCCAGACCCTCAACTACTGTCTGAAGTTACTGTAAACTCATCCTCCCTGGTCTTTCTGACACCTCTCCCCCCATGCAACTGTACAAAGAATTTTCTTTCCACTTAAGTAAGATGCACAATTTTCCTACTGTTTATTCATCTAAGAAGTCTTATAATACCATGAAAGTAATAAAGTTATTTGTATATGACGTTAGCCTAATACTGCTAACATTATTGTCTTAGCATTTGTATGGGTTTTAGGATTGGGACTGGCAGCAGAAAGGATTTCTCTTTTTACAGTTAAAACTTGTATTTAGAATAAAGGAGTTAGAGGACTATAGTCTTTGATAAGTGACTTCATTTCCTCTTTCTAACTTTGAAAGCGTTTCATCAAATAGACAAGATCAGCGTGCCAGGAAACCAGATCATCATTTCTTTACTGTGATGTTACAGCTCCTCAAATTTTGAAAGGAAAAGCTAATCAAGAGATGAGGCAAGAGTCTAGATACAATCAAAGAGAGTGGGAGGCATGGAAAAGCAAAAAAAAGCAGCAAGAAAAATAAAAGGAAAGCATGTAACTAAACTACAGCTGAAAATTTTACACATTTAACATGGATGGGCAGAAAAATACCATTAGAAATGGCTACCCAATAAAAGAAAGGTGTGTGTGTGTGTGTGTGTGTGTGTGTGTGTGTGTGTGTGTGTGTGTGTGTAACAAATTTCAACCAAGAATTTAAATAAACATGTTTAAAACTTCTGCACAAGTCCCAAAATTGTTTTTAGTACTTTCCTCTGCCACCACTATCTCATTAGTTCTGCAGATACATTTTTCCTAAGAAGAGATTTTTTATAAATATAAAAGGCCTGCAAATGAAAAAACTGAAGGGCACATTGTCAAGTCAAACTTTTTCCTGTCCCCATTTACATAAGATAGTGTTCTTGATCACTGATTTGTCACTGTTTCCAACTGTGGTTTATCTACCAATCCTCCTCCCCTCATCTATTCCTTGTTTTAATTACTTTTAAATAATCTCAATTACATAAGTGATATAAATGATTTGTAAGACTTCAGCAATATTCTAGATGTTTTGGGGGAAAACATATGTTAAAATGATATAATAGTTCAAGATAGTAAGGTGGCTTTTGTATTATTGTAAACTTTGTGTTTAGTGAAATTCTTCTCACTCTTTTAGAGTAAATAGTTAATTGTGAAATCAGCTTTTGTCATCTTTGAAGTCATCGTGCAGCAGCTCTTGTGTTCATCGTGCTCTATAACATGTTAACTTTTCTCAAGGATGTTGTTATATTGGAGTATGAGTGGTATAAAACGTTGACTCCATTGTACCTTATACTTCTAACAGGTTATGAGGTTCATGGTCTGGAAAAAATACCAGAAGGACCCGGGCTTGTTGTTTTTTACCATGGCGCAACTCCTATAGACTATTTCTACTTCTTGGCTAAACTCTTTATATTGAAGAACAGAATGTGCTATACAGTAGCTGATCACTTCGTCTTTAAATTACCAGGTAAGGGTCTTTCATTGCAAATAGTGAGCTTGGAGTATTTAATTGTAGACACACTTTTTTTAGTGATATAACACCATAATATTACTGACACACATTAATTAGCATAAGTATTCAGATCGTATCTGCCAACAGTCTATGTTGGACAGGATTTCTTTGGTCTGTAGTAGCCCAAGGCCATAATTGTCCCAGTTTATAAATATCATGTATGGATTGGATAGGATTGTTTGGTGACCATTCCTACCTCATCTGTCCCATTGAGTCTGAAAGCAAAGCAGAGGAGATCATAGCACTAAGTAGCCATCTTGATTAACCAACAGCAGCAGCTTCCATGCCTCCTCCCATTTAATAATGCAGTCAGTGATTTGGGTGACTGACTGGGGCGGAAGGGTATGAAGTGACATTCAGTAGCTGCGGGGATGCCCCTCAAGTTGCCAGAGGCAATAAAAATGTCTTTAATATCCTCTCCCTGAAAAGAATGCATAATGTAACTGGGCTTCAGCCCAAGAATACAACTACAAGTAGGATCGAGCCTCTTTGGCAGAAGGACTTAGAGGTGGTTGAGGTAGGGATACATTGGTTTAGATAAATATATCTAGGGAGGTTAGCTCAGTGGTTTGAGCATTGGCCTGCTAAACCCAGGGTTGTGAGTTCAATCCTTGAGGGGGCCATTTAGGGAACTGGGGTAAAAATCTGTCTGGGGATTGGTCCTGCTTTGAGCAGGGGGGACGAGATGACCTCCTGAGGTCCCTTCCAACCCTGATATTCTATGATTCTAAATGTTAAGGTCCTCCTGAGCACTGAGCACTAGTATAGAGAAAGTTAAAGAGGGTAAATATGGAAGCCTGTGATAATTCATTAAACTAACTTTTTATATTAAAGTAACCTAAAATTTACCTAAATGCTGATGAGGAACAAATTCCCCCAGATGCCATCTTTTGTCTTGTCCTTGAGGAAATGTTGGAATTTTCTATAAGATGTCCCTTCTTCCTTCCTTCCCAACTTTTTTCAGAGATGTCCTATTGAATAAATGTTTGAATAAAAAGTTTAGTATAGTTTGAGGTGCATAGATTTCAGAATATTTGTGCATATTATTTAAATGGATGAGGCAGTGTTCTTTTCTGAAGAACTTAGGTTTTTGGTTCTTAAATGGAAAGAACTGCCATGCAGTGTTAGGGCTTGTCTACATTACCCGTGACGGGCAGCGATTTGATCCAGCGGGGATCGATTTATTGTGTCTAGTCTAGACGCGATAAATCGACTGCTGAGTGCTCTCCGGTCGACTCTGGTACTTCACCGGAGCGACAAGCACAGGTGGAGTCGATGGGGGAACATCAGCAGTTGACTCACCTCAGCGAAGACACCGCAGTGAGTAGATCTAAGTATGTCGACTTCAGCTATGTTATTCACGTAGCTGAAGTTGCTTAACTTAGATCGATTTCCCCCCTCATCCCCCTGTGTAGACCAGACCTTAAAATTGTTCAGTTAACATAAAAGAACCTTAAGTCAGCCACCCTGCCCATCCTGTATATTGTACGGATTAGATTTAACAAACAATAATACATTGAACTGCATATTTATAAAAATAAATACAAAACAACATGTGCAGTATAGCTGAGTTCATGGTACTGTAGGAACCTTGCTCTTCCATTTCCTCTCATTTTACTTGTACATTAATTTTTCATAAACAGCTTTTTTGCATGTAATTTTAAGATTTGCAATTGTTTTTCTTTAATAAAAAAAAAGTCTTAGGCAACTGAGTGGAGTCCATCTTGGTTGACGTGCGCCTCTTAACACTTGTGGGAAAAATGGGCAATTTGGTGTTCATGTGTGTGCTGCACACATACATATATTATGGGCCAGATCCTCATCTAGTATAAATTAGCATAGTCTTATCGAGTTCCTGCTGAGAATCTTTCTGTATGAGTTCACGTTTGTGGACTTAAATTATTTTTTCACTGCTTCAAACTACATTTTGAAAGAGTCCTTTTTATGAACTCAGAACGCAGTGCTCATTAGCAAAGGCTAACTATGTAAAAAGTTTGAACTTTCAACGTTAGACTGTGCTTGATATTATTACATGGGAAGGGAGAGAGAATCAGTCTTATTTTTTTTTTTTCATCAGACCCGGGAAAATCCATTGCCCAAGTTTAAACTTCAAAATTAGGATAAGCCTGGGGCTGAAGGAAAAATTTCTTCTTAAAAAAATAAAAATTAGACAAATATTCCATATGGCCAGCCATAATATTGCAGATTCTTAATCCCTGCCCTCCTATTGTTGTTCCTTTGTTTTACTCTTTTAAAAAATGAATTTAAAAAATAAAATCAGATGGCCTAAAAATAGTGTTTCTCTTATACTCATACCTCAGTTTGCTTAGGTCAGGTCTGCACTAGGAGTGTCTTGCTATGTCAGTTAAAAAGAATAAGCTGCATTATTATCGCTATCCTCCATCCTGTGAAATTACTGTACAAGTATAAATCAGCTATACTAGCAAAGCTGTGTACCCACAGGAGCACTGTCAGTATAGTATACTGGCATTCCCATACCAGTAAACACTCCTTGTGTGGACATGGTCTCAGCTTTCATTTAAAAAAAAAAAGCAAGTTGCTAGTTGTTATGGTTGGGTAGGGGAATCACTCAAAAATATGAATTGAGTGTAATCAGTGACGAGATAGGTATGTAAATTTGCAAAGAGGCTGGAATAATAGCTCTGAGAAGTGCCTCATTCATTTCAGTGAGGAGGTTAACTAAGATGCCTAGTGCTGATAATTTAAATGTAGTCATTGTTAGTTATTTCATTCTCATGTAAGAAAAGAGAGGGAATCACAAATTTGCAGTTTTCTGTGAGTGATGTTGCATTTTGGTGAGTTCTACCACTCCCAACTGTTCCCCCTCGCCCCTCCTCCCCCACAAAATAAAGGAGCTAAGCTCAAGGTACATGGCGGAGCCCATGGACATATTCAAGCCCCTCCGATAGGAGCTAAGCTCAAGGAGCCCAGAGAACACACATGTTCATGTTTTGAACATCTGCACGATCTCCCGTGAGTGGCAATTCATTTTGGCAACTCACATGGGTGAAGTTTATTTTGTGAGCAGAGCCTGGAAGAATACCACTACTTCATCTCCCCTGTCCTTCCCCATTTGACCCCTAGATAAAAGTACTGAAAGGTTCTTGTCAATTTGAAAAATGAATAATTAAACTTAATTTTGTAATTCTGACAGTCATTATTAAACTAAAATGTAAGTTGTTCCATTGATCTGTCAGAATGTGTAGCTTCTAGCCTTCTCCTCTTTAAGGCATATTCCTTCCAAGTATAAACAACTGGAAATGCAATCCTGCCTACATGAGGAAATCTATTATATAAATGCCTCAGAAACTTCATTGACACAGAGTGAAGGTTGCCTGGTGGTGCCTTGTGCCCTTTCAGAATGTGAAGAGTGGCTCAACGTAAACTTCTGAAAACCAGGAAATACAAAGTTAAGGTACATGATATCCCCTCCCCCCCAACTCCTGCAATATAACCTTAACTCTTCCCTCTGGCCCAGCATGTCAATAACACACATAGTAGCATTCTATCATTTACACAGAACATTTTGGGAACAGAGCACATGGGCATTGTAGAACAAAGCCCAACAGCTTCTTTTTGCTAAGACAAAACTCGTGTTTAAGTCTGGCTTAGCTAACAGGAACGATCTGCACTTAAACATCGAGTCTGTTTCACACAAACCATCTTAGACATGCTAAATGTAACCACCCCACCCTTAGGATTCCTTACCTTGAGGATTCCTTCTGAGACATTGCCTTGTTCCTCGCTAAGCCCCAGAGACTGCTGTCACATAGACCACCGGGCAATCCACACAGCAAGAACACTCCTGCGCACCTCTGCTGGCACAGCCTACAGAATTCTGTGCTGAAATGATGCATACTTGGACACTTAAGGTATGCATGCACCACTTTTCATATCACAGTGCCAAGCTGCTCTAGCTAATCTCTCCACCATTCAACACAGCTACACCTAACACAGTGAATGCAACTGGAGTTCATGCAGATAAATGCTGTAAATTGATTTGTGGAATGCAGCACAAAAATGATGCATTCCATTAGTCCTTCCTCAGTCTGTTTATTATAGATTGACAGATTTTAGGGCCAGAAAGGATTATTAGATCATCTAGTCTGTACTCCGGTACAACACAGGCAATAGAACTTCATCCAGTTATTCCTGTGTTGAAGCTAATAACTTCCAGAAAGGCATCCAGTGTTGATTTGAAGACTTCAAGAGATGGAGAATCCACCACTTCCTTTGGTAGCTTGTTAACCGTTGCACTCCCTTACTAGACCTTTCCCCGAGGCTATTGTCCACTCCAGAAGGGGCAGAGTTACGGTTGCATTGCAGGGCTGGTGTGGGAGTAGTAAAGTTTGACTTATCTCATCTGGTGTTGTGTGCCTTTCTGGTTAGACCAGTGTCTGACTTAAATAATTGAAATTCAAGGATGATGCAAGACAGGAAAGGGTTGCGTAATTTTAATTTATAAAACATGTCCCATACCAACTTGAATCTAATGTGAACAAAATTAGGCTCACCATATTTTTCTTTCATGGTAAAAATTTAGTCAGTACGTTTAGTTACTGTTACTGAAAATGCTGAGGGTTTTTTAATTTTCTTTCTTCACCCATATCAACATGCTCTTTGACCATTGAAGGAAAGAGCTTTAAACAATTCCGATCCATTGCACTGGTGGATTTGGTCAGAATCAAATCATGTTTGGAAAGTATGGCTTGGAAAGGAGGTAATGCTGCTGTTAAATCATCTCTTCATCATAGTTGATTAACCTGTCCAAAGGCATCTCTGTGTGTTTTTGTTAATTTGATTTGTTTGTTATGATTAAAGTTGTTACTACTGATTATGAGGTAGCACCTAATTTGATTAGGTGTGATGTACAGAGCCATTAAAAACAACCCTTTAAAGTTTAGATTTTATTGGCCAGGATTTTCAAAATCTACAAGTGATTTTTTTGGGGGTGCCCCATTTGGAATGCCTCTAAAGGGGCTGACTTTCAGAAAATGAGTGCTCTATACCTTCTGAAAACCAGATCCCTTTAGAGGTATTTCAAATTAGGTACCCCAAATCACTACTGTTTTGAAAATCTTGACCAATATATTTTGTTTTGAGACTGTGTGAAATCAATAGCTATGTAACACATTTTAAATGTTCTGTGTTGATAACTTATTTTTTACATCTTGCAGGGTTTAAACTTTTACTTGATGTGTTTGGAGTTATGCATGGACCAAAGGAAGAATGTGTTAAAGCTCTGAAGAATGGCCACTTGGTGGCTATCTCGCCAGGTGGAGTTAGAGAAGCACTCTTTAGTGATGAAAACTATGTTCTTGTATGGGGTAATCGTACGGGCTTTGCTCAGGTGGCCATTGATGCAAAAGTGGTGAGTGTGTGTGGAGGATCACAGAACAGAAGCAAAGAAGGTTAGATTTTTAGGTCTTTCTCTGGGGCTAAAGTTATTTTTCTCAGCACAGTAAAGCAAATGTTTATAAGTTATAGACGTATCATAAATATTCTCTTCCTAACTTTTGTAACTAAATTATATGATTCTGTCTCCTCTCCTGTTTCTTAATGCATGCTTAGTTGTATACTTTTTTAATTTCTTTTTTGTCTGATATTGAAATTCAGCTAACTTTCATTTTCCACAAGCTCATGTCACAAACTTTTAATAGTACACTAGTGTATGTAGTATTGGAGTATCTTTTCTAAAAATGCTAAAAAAACTATTGGTGATATATTATCCTAGCATTTGTTTAATCTCTAAGTGTCAGAATCCAGTAACCAAAATCTGAGTGCTTCTGTGGCTCAAAATTATTAGTGTGACTTAGCTAAATGACTTCCATCTTCCATACAGTACTAAACTGTTCTGCAAGATGTTACAGATGTTTGTTTAAATTCTTGGGAAATGTGAGATGAAAATATTTTGTCTTAGATGAGAAATATGCTCATGTAACTAAATGCTGGTGTAATGATGAGAGGTATAGTAGTCATATGTGGCTACAAATGCTAGCTAATGGTGTGCGTGTGTGTATTTATGATGTGGGTGTATGATAAGATAGACCAATTTGAGATTAAATAACCTATAACAATAAGGGCCTCCAAAAGCTTTTGTAAATTTGACAGCCTTATGTCAATTTCTACAGCATCATTAACAATGTATGGATAGCAGAATATGTTAAATGTTAACATAACTCCCCATAGTTTGCCCCAGCAAATGATTCCTTATATCCCTAGCCATGGTGCTCTACCCAATTTCATTTAGGTCTGAGACAATAACATTGTCTACACGTATATTAATTAAGCACTCTACGATCCCAGTCCTGCAAATCTTGCACATATGTAATTGCTTATTTAAGTCCAGAAGGCTACTCAGATAAGTAAAGTCACACATGTGCAAATGCTTGCAGAGTGCTGTGGGGGGTCTAAAGCAATACATGACTTTAACAAGATTGACCGACTGAAATATACTAACTGTACTAACTCTACATTAGCAGGTGGTATCTTCCAATTTGGACCTTTCAGTACTATGGTAAAATAGCTTGTAGAACATTGTGTTGCTCACTGAAAAATCAGCTGTCTGCCAAAAGTATTTATCAAATAAATTACACATTTGTTTTCAAATAAACACTATGTAAAACAGTCTTCCACCTATTTGCATTAAATTCTTATCTTTCTTTTTTCTCATAGCCCATCATTCCTATGTTCACACAAAATGTTCGGGAAGGAATTAGGACATTAGGAGGAATAAGTAAGATATAAAATATCTATTTTTCTATTTTTAATTTTCTGTATATGTTCAATCTCCTTACCTCAGTAGAAATACTCTCTTTAAAATCTGTGTTTAGATTTGTCATACTTATTTCTCAGAGCGGGGAAGAGAAGTCACTATGCTTTAGTGGTATAAACTGAGGTGGAATTGAGAGTCCTGTGGCACCTTTTAAGACTAACAGATGTATTGGATGCGTCTGACAAAGTGGGTATTCACACATGAAAGCTTATGCTCCAATACATCTGTTAGTCTTAAAGGTGCCACAGGACTCGCTGTTGCTTTTTACAGGTCCAGACTAACACGGCCACCCTTCTGATACTTGAGGTGGAATAGTATTGTCAAATCTTAATATTGGCACTAGCATTGGATCAGATGATGACCTACATTATTCTGTGCATAGTGAAAGGTCTTGATAAAGGAACCTGCTGCTGAATTTGCATGTAGAAGAATAAGTTTTTAGAATAATACTTTTTTCCTACATTAACATGTCTGCTATGCCTACTGTGAGTTTTCTGTTCTCTGCTGGGAGGTAGACCAGCTCTAATTAATGCTGCCTATATTTATTTAAAGGTGGGGAAAAAATCTAAACAGTTCAACTTAATTTTAATCCATATCTAATTTGCTAATCAGGCAGAAAACATGTGTGAAAATACATACGTGTTCTGCCTCTCTCTTTTCATTTACCCCTCCCCCTTCAGTTTTTTCCAAAACACACACATGAAGTCTAAACAGTCTGCTCCTAGGACAGCTAGATGACAGGGTCTCTGCTGAGCCATTAGTGCAGGTTGCCTTAGACACACCTCTCCTCCACGCTCCTCCATATGCCTTGAGTCAGAGGATTACTAGAGTAGCCACATCTATCTGTGTGGCACCTTCTGCCTCAACCACAGCCGCTCCTTCTCCTGTTTCACAGTACTACAGACAAAAAGCAATCTTTCCTCCTGACATTGCTTCCAGTCATGATCAGGGACAGAATTCTGGGCAAAGAGAGTCTGGGCAACAAATGGAGAAGTGCAAGGTAGCCACATGTTCTCCATGCACTACAAAATAGACATACAACCATTAACTGATGCAGTATTCAAGATTCATAGGCCAGAAGGGACCATTATAAACATCTGCTCTGACCTGTAAAAATGGCATATGGTAGAGGTGGGATTCAAACCCACACCCCCAAAGAGACCGGACCCTCCATCCAGCCTTAGCCAGGCTACCAGCATAGGAAAGAGGTCAGCTCAGGAAGGCATCACTGGGAATGAAACCCAGGAGCTCCTTTTCACTAGAAAGGCACTAGCTAAGCCATGGTGCTACCCTCTGTAATTCTAAAGGTACAAGACCAAACTTGGCTTTTGCAAAAAGCTCCATCCCTGGAAGTGCTACAATCTCTAGTGCCTTGGGAGTTTGTTTCTATTCTAGGAAGAATTGGCGTTGTTTCCATCTAATATCTTTCCTGCTATTTGCAGTAGGATTAGTATATATCTTAGAGAAATTTAGTTAACTTATTATTGATGTATTTTTGTCCTTTTATGTCTACCAGTTGTTGCTTTCATTACATTTGGACTTTCTTAGGTCTTATATGCTCTGTACACAAAACTTAATAACCCAATCACTGATGATTTTCTTATCCCTTTACACTCTGTTAAACTAAGTTCTAGTCTAAGGTCACAGGTCTAGTACTGTCACAGCTTTGCGATAACACCACTCTGGTGACCTTGAGATAAGTGCTTTTAAAAAAAAAAAGGTAAAATAAATAAGCATATGATGGAGGCCACTTAATGCTGACTGATGCCTCTGATTTTGTCTCCTAAAAATCAAAATATAAAATGCCATATACACTTTATAGTGCAGGATGGCTCTTTGATCTTCCACTTGGTGGGGACTAGAGCAGTAGGTTTTTTGTGTGTGCAACTCTCCTCTCTCACCCAGGTCTCTTCTGATTGAAGAGTTCCTTTCCCTTCCTTCCAGACCCCAAATCCCTGAAATTCAGGTAGCTAGTTCTATTCTAAATTCTAGTCTTCTCTAGGTTCTTATATTGCCCTTATTACCCTAGTATCTGAGCATCTTTCAGTAGCATGTTAAGCAATGTGATTAACATCTATCATATGTGGTTCATTCTCTCCTTCTCATATTTTGGGGGCCAGGGGGAAGAAGTAGGTGTATGTGCGTGTGCATTTTAGTTTGGTAGGGGGTGGTTTTGGAGACTTTTAAAAATAGATATTTGACATCCCCCCCTGACAGAAATTGGCTGAGGAGGGTCTCCTAGGGATGCCTGTTTCCTTTTCTCCTGTTAGATATTTCAGGGGAGGGTTTGTTGTCCTGTCTGCATCCTTTCTTCCCTCCAGTCATAACCCCCTCCACAGGATTTTGAGGAGGCTATCTACTAATCTGAACTCCCACCTATCTCAATAGCTCTCCTTGCCCTTTCAGTGTCAGTCACTGGATTACCTTCTGCAGAAGAGAACTCTAAAAAGCTCCCTTCCAGGCATCATAGGAGCGGGTTGTGGTTATTCTTGTTTTGGCTGTGACGCTTCCATTTTTACAAAGTGAAGATCAAGGGTGGAATAGCACTTCAAAGATACTGTTGTTCATTTGGGAACCTGAGATCAGAGGCCTGGGTTACTTTACAAGTTAATTCATCTACTGCCTCCCAAAATGCAAATTAATATTTTTTTAAACTAAAAAACAGGATTATTTAGGTTGATATATGAACGTCTTCGATTACCCCTTGTTCCTATATATGGAGAGTTTCCAGTCAAATTTCGTACATACATTGGAGATCCTATTCCATATGATCCAAATATAAATGCTGCAGAACTGTCTGGAAAGGTAAGGTTTCGGGGGTTTTCTTCTACTTTTTTCTATTTGCAATATTGAAACCATTTAAAATACTTGTAGCTGAAAGTCCCTGCTGTCATGAAGCCGTGAGTGTTTAAAAAAATAAATTAAATAGACAAGAACTCCACAAATTGGAAAGTAAGAGATTGTGAATCCCAGTGATGATTGGACCTAGTGAACTGTGTTATTGGGCCAAGTGATCCACTATCTATGCAGTCTCCCTCATACAGCCTATGAAATTATTGTATGCAGATTACGTATAGAGTAAGGGTGGTGTTAAATCAGTGGCCTAGCATTCTTGGCATGGGTGTAATTTGTAAAGTCAAAATGGCTGAGAATTTAAAAATCCCAGTGAGGATTGAAACTAGTGATTATTCTAAACAAAGTGATCTATCCACCATGGTTGTAGCTGTTTCTGTCCCTTCACGCTGACTCAGCAGAAACTCTGGGCTTCAGAGTGACATAAGGAGAGATTGACAATCCTGGAAGCTTATTACTGTAAAAGCTGTTTTATCCGGCATGTTGGGGGAATGCCAGTAAATGAAAAATACCGGTTAACTAAGAGGGAGGGAGTTTGGGTGGGGGGTTAGGGAGGGAGTGTGGGGCATGAGCTCTGGGAGGGAATTTGGGTGTGGGAGGGGACTTGGGGCGGGGGAGGGAGTGCGGGGTGCCAGACCTTGGGGGCACTCAATTCAAGCGGCTCCCCGCAAGTGGCGACCTGTCCTGGCCGCTCCTAGGTGTAGTCACGGCAGGCGGCTCTGTGAGCTGCCTCCACCCACAGGCACTGCCCCCGCAGCTCCCATTGGCTGCAGTTTCCGGCCAATGGGAGCTGCGGAGCCAGCCACCTGCCGTGCTTCCACCTAGGAGCAGCCGGGATAGGTCGCCCCTTGTGGGGAGCCGCCTGAGGTGAGCGTCTCCTGAATCCGGCTTCCCAAGCTTCCCCCTGTGCCCCAACCCCATGCCTTGAGCCCCCTCCAACACCCAAACTCCCTCCCAGAGCCTGCGCTCCACATCCCCGCACATGCCCCCAACACACTGCTGGCCCTGTGCCAACTGGAGTATAAACTGGACTTTCAATGAAGATCAGAAATTCTGGTTTATAGAGCTTTCTTATTGGTGAAGTGCTGGATAAAACAGCTTTTACTGTATATAGATACTGGAAGTATTTGTTTTCAAGTTAGTTATTTCCTATCTTAGAGTATGCTAATTAAGTGTTACATAGTGCAATGTGGTCCTAATACACATCTATAGTTGTTACATCCCTGTCTTATGTTGTCAGAATTCATGATAGATTTCTTCATTGTTTGATTCTTGTAACCCTCTTCTGTCCTATGCTGATAGCTATAATATATGAAATGGAGGTAAGGAAGTTCTGGCACAGAAATAGGTTCTAGGCCCCTTGAAACAGTGTATGGTGTTTATTTGGATCAGAATGACAGCTTATCTTAAGTTCTAGTGTGAATTCTAGCCCGATGAAAGTAGCTGTAGTTACCTGTTCATGAAAGTCATTTACATTTGTCCCAAAGGAGGTCCCTCTATTTCTTGGCTCATGTAAAAAAAAAAAAAAAACTACTAAGAAATGTTAAACCCACCAGATCTGCACTGAGAATTATGGATGTTAACAGGAAATAAAATCACATTAAAGCAAACTGATCTCTCCACCTCCCAGCTACACATTGTAGTTCTTCGTCGTCTTAAGTGTCTGACCTACAACCACACAACATGCACACGCTCTTCAAGTTTAGTATGTTCATAGATGATTAGTTCAGTCATCTTTTCTGTTTTATGGTTGTCTACTGTTTTATGTTCACATAATTATGACTAGCCTTTGTGAATGCAGAGTACAGGAAGCACGCAGCTCTTTCGTAGACTGGCAGGTATGAGTGGTGCAGGCAAGGGCGATTTTAGGTCAATAATCAGAAGATCTTTAAATATGTACTTATAAAATAAGCACTCTGAAAGGAAATCCTTCGCTATCTCATGAAAGTTTTGACTGTGTCAGTATCAAATTGGTTGGTCTCATTAGCTGGTTTGCTCTCTTTGAACATATTTATTGAAAGATGACATAGCTGATAAATGTTTGACTGTATTACTTAAATCCCATTTAACTAAAGCTCAGATATTTTCCCTCCATGGTTTGCCTAAAGCACTAGTCCTGAGAGCTGCAAAGCTAGTGAGATTTGGAAAAGGAGGCTTGCTATTTATCATTTAAGGGAGTTTTTTTACTTATTGCCTGCATTTCCTCCAATCCTAAACGCAGACTTCAAAATCTGTTGGACTATCTCCCATGACAACTTGCCCAATTAAGCAAAAGGGTTCAGATATCTCCTGAAAGCTTCAGATAAGCAATGTACTATAGGTATACTTTCTCTCATGATAGCTATGAGACATCATTAGCTTAATTTCTTTATATTTTTTATGGAAACTTTACATGTTTAGACACTTAGGTGGAGTGAGCATGTACTTTTTACTGTTGCTTTGCCATTTATACTTTGTATATTTACTTATCAAAGGTAGATACATCAGGCATCATTGGTGCCTGTAAAGGAATAATTCTGGAATCTTTAGTAGGATTAAAATCTATTCTATGAATTGATGTATTCCCACTAGCGTAATATAAAAAGAACAGTTAGTTAATTTCCTTGCAATTTCTTTTTCTCTTAACAGGCAAAGGCTGCAATCCAGTCTTTAATAGACAGACATCAGAAAATACCAGGAAATGTATTTAGGGCTTTAATGGAACGATTTGAGACACAGCAGAAAGAAGACTAGTGTGTGGTGCATAACAAACTACACATTTACTTGTAATATTTTCAAAACTGTTTGTAACTTATATTATTATCCTCAAAATTGATTATTAAATGCATTGTCTTAATGATATTTCTTTTTTAATGCAGATGTTTTCTGTGTAGTTTAACAAGAGCTGTGAGCAATGATTTTTTTTTCTTCCTCTGCAGTGACCAGTATCAAACTTGAGCCCAAACTTGCAATCTTACTCAGGTAAAAATCTGACTAACGTAATTAGCTTTGAAGTGCAGTCCTATATTGAAAAATAACTTAGTGAGAATGACATTGGAGGCTTCCATATTCATGGTCTTTTGATAATTTCCATCTCAAATTTCCAGGTAAAAAAAATGTTTGGTCTAACTGCCAAGCCTGCAAACTCATGGTGGATTCTGAGATGCAAGCTAGATTCATTCTATCTAAACACCATCACCAGAAATAGAGGTTCTTCCAACCAAATAAAGCCCTGAACTACACCTGTGAAACCCCATTTTCTTTAGATTATGCCCTTGGCTACATCTGTACAAACTTAAATTACATTCAAAGATGTTGGCATAGACAGGTGTAACTAGTCACTTAGCTTTACATGCGGAACCTGTAGTCCTGGTGGTAATGCTTCAGCTGGAAGGTATCCAGCTTTATTGTTGGAGCCCAGAAGGAGTTTGTGGGGCTGGAGCTTTATTAGAAGAAAAAGAAAAGAAAAACAAAAACAAGAAACTGAGCAAACTTCTTACTTAAACCAGTAAGACACAATACATATGGAACCCCATAATGCTATTTTGATGAAGTCATTTTTCAGGATAAAACCACATGGGTTTTTTTGCCCCTGACTAAAGACTGTAGCCCCATAAATCTGCAAACAGAAAACCAGATCTTTTTTTTGGCACAGTGAACTGAATGCCTAATGTTTCAGAAAGAAGACATGAGTAATATTCAAAACTGCAACGGTCAGAATTTTTAATTATATTACAAAATAGAATGCAATGTGTAATGTTCTTTTTTCAGAGTTTCACCATATTCAGCAGTATAAACAGGCTTTATAATTTTTGTATATATGTACCTCACTATTTTTGTAAAAAACTATATACATTTTTTTTACGCATCAGAATTACTAAAATATGACTTGCCCTCAATTATGCAGTCTTCACTCATATAATACTCTCACTAAAGTGCGTGGGGGGTTTGCCTGAAGAAGGAGTTGCAGGATTGGGCTAGTTTTGTTCATTGACAATAAACTGAATTTTTATCTTAACTGAATCACTGACTAATGCATGAATTGTCTGAATAGCAAAATACCTTAAATATTTCCTGTAGATAAGTACTCAAACTGTCAGTGACAATAAAATTAATGTCTGGGAGTGTTCTTTAATTGTAGGAGGCCATCGTCTCCTGGTAGGCCGTTTAAAAAACAAAACAAAACACTTTTAAAGACACAAAGAGCAAATCTCTTTCACTTAACTGTTACAGTTTGGTTAATTCCTGCAAACACTTACGTGCGCATGCCTTACTTTACACACAACTTAAGTCCCATTTAAATCAATATGACTATGTGCATATATTTGCAGGATCAGGGTTTTATATTAAGTGTAGAGTCATATGGGGGGAACAAATGTCTGTACATTATAAGATCTGCAGAAACAATTCATCTCTCTGTACACTGTAGTGTTCTGTTTGATTTAAAATGTTTAGTTAAAATGTTTAAGCTTGAAAAAAATCATGTCGTGAAAACAAATGCCCTTTCCAAAGTCTTTGTTGATTTGTGATCTACTTGAAAATTTAAGGGGATGCTATCATGATCTAAGAATAACTTTAATTTATTGTTCTGTTTAATGCATTAGACCATTAAAACTGATAATTTTTACTAAAACTTATTTTTATGTAAGTTAGATATTTTATTTTTGCATTTTTCTCAAGGTGGACAATGAAAACAGACTAAGTTGTAGTTACCTTTCAGGATGCACTAGGGCAGTGCTGACTGTTGGGGTTACACACAATATAGGGGAACACTTAATAATATTTTTTTCATGGGAATTAAATGAGAGAGAGAGAGACCTATTATGTTGATCTTAGATTTTGAAAGACTTGCTTTTACTTCACATGGGGCCAAATTTCACCTGACTTTGTCCCTTTAATTTAAGAACTATTGAAACTTAAGTATCAAATCAAATGCAGTATCAGTACTTTTTAGATATTAAATACACTTTTTGTTTGTATAGGCTTTTCATATTTAATTCTCTATTTGTGATATGTACTGTATAAACATACCCTACAGACAAATAAAATTGAAATTACAACTGGAGTAGACTCCTGAAATTACTTTATGCTCACTGTGTATGGATTAAGTGTGAGAGTACATGTAACTTGGCCCTCTGAAACTACCAGTGGATCTGAGCAGCAGAGTAGAAAGTGTCCAGTTGTGGGGGAGGAAAAAAGAAATAGAATACCAAAAATAATTACTAAGTTAAAGGAATAAGAAAACATTGAAAGAATGGATGTGAGAAACATTGGCAACTGTTCTGGGACTGTGCAGTAGGTATTGCCAAGGGTGATTAGTGGTAAGTAGCTATTGTGTTGTGTGTTAGGAGTAAGTTATTAAAATAATGCTGTAGTTGCCTTCAAGCTGGATGGCTAATAACTACAAATATCAATTGTATAATCTGCTGAACAGCAGATAATTTTTCCCTCTTTATTTCAACTGAGATGCTATAACAAAGACAGGAATTTTCATACAGGTTAGAAATGTACTACTGTCACACTAAAATGGAATTAGCACTCTTTCCCCTGCAAATCCAAAACTTTTCACTGGCCAGTTTTTTGGCTGCTTTTTACTGGCAGTTAATACTCTTCCGGTAGCAGATTTAGTGACACTGAGATTACTGTAATTTAATACTGAATCTCTAAACTAAAATCATTTATATTTTGTCAGAAGATGGAAGCTAGAGCAGTTCATCATTCTACCAATGTGGATCCTGTTTAAATAATGAATTATGCAATAGATTTTGTGTTGGATTTGCTGTACAGTGTGCCAAGGTGGCAATTTATACCACTATACTTTGTGAAAGATTTGCAAGGGGTAAAGTGGAGTTTTTCCCATTGTAATGATAAATGTTACAGAGTTGATTATTGCTAACCTCTATAAACTTGTCGTAAGTGGTTAGCTTGAAAGATGAAAAGTGCACAAGTGATGAAGTAGGTGAGGACAGACAGCTCCTCGCAGAGAGGTGTAGAACAAACCATATTTAAATAGAGGGTGGAATTTTCTTTTCAATAGCTGCAACAAATACAGTTCTTTGAGTGTGTGTCAGTGTGGAATCCACTGGAGGTGCACATGCACCTCATGCAAACAAGACTGGATTTTTTTGATTAGCAGTGTCTGTTGGGTCTGCACATACATCCTGTGCTACCTCATGCTGTCGCACAAGAGCATAAAAGGGGATCTGGCCATCTCTCAATTCCCTCTTAGCACCCACGGGAGTGAGACAACCTGGGGAGTGTCCAACCTGCTAGTTCTTAGCTCAGGCTAAACGTCAAAATCTTCTACAAATCTTCAAAACTGCTTCCCATCTCTGTCTGAATTAATCAGCAATCATCTGGACCGAATTTTGTTGGTCAGACTCTCCTTTACAGCCTCACTCATACAGAATCCCCCTAAGCAGGGCTTATCAAATGGCTGATTTGAAACCTGCGGCCTTCAAGCCCAGTCCTTCCTGCAATGGACTGATCCTCCTGGGCACAGTAGGTATTTTTTCTGCCTGGGGGAATCGTACATTCCAAGCTGAAGCTTTGTATGTTTATCCTTCTCCATGAGGACCATGCAAGTCCTGAGATATGAGGCTGAATTCCACCTTCTGGAACAGTCCACGAAGATCTCGGGCTGTAGTCCACGAAAGCTTATGCTCTAATAAATTTGTTAGTCTCTAAGGTGCCACAAGTACTCCTGTTCTTTTTGCGGATACAGACTAATACGGCTGCTACTCTGAAATCAGACACAGAAGAAATTAGGTCCAGAATCCTACTAGTAGTCAAGCCAGAATCATCTAGTGTCCCATGGAGCAGACAGGCAATGCCTAAGCTTACAATGGAGAAGATGGCACCAAGGAAAAACTTGACACAGACACCAACACCAGCATTGGCACAAACAGCGGTACCAGCTCAAAAGCTGTCCTCAGCTTCAACACCAAAGCCAGCACCAATAGCTCAGGTGGTGAAGTCAAACATCAAAAGGGCCCACTCCGAGCACTGAGGCAGAAGCAAAGGTCAGTAATAATAATGTTAAATAAAATTGTTCCCAAGACCGATGCCTGAGGAACTCCACTACTAACCTCCCTCCTGCCTGACAGAGAGATGTCCTGTAAGCTCCATACCCCACCCAGGGATGGAGAGAAAGATCAGGCTGCAAAACAGCTTTGGGTGATGAAATGCAAGCAGAACCAGGTCCAGCATTAGTATTCTGACATCCATTGCCACTGATGCCGACTCCAGTACTGAAAGCACCTTATGCATCAATGCTGCTCCTAGAAGACATCTACTCTTCACCATCACTGCAATATACATTCTCCCTGTCATCAAGCAGAGAATCTTCACCTTGGAGTTCTTTCTACTCTGGGAAGTGTGCCAGGTGAGTGCCTGGCAACTGCAACCCAGCAATATGAGTTTTCTGCTAGATGTACTTATAATGCATACTCTGAAATGCCTTTCTGTGTAGGAGTGATGTGTTCTGCAACGCCCATATACAAGAAAGAGAGGCCCTGATCTTAGTTTTGGCCTTCTGCGCTACGTGCTCTGCATAAACGTAAGAAACAGTCCCTGCCCTGCTCACCTTACAATCTAAACAGACAACTCAGAGAGAGAGAGGGGTAGTCTGATTTTACAGATGAGGCTCAGAGAGATTAAGTGTCCTGCCCGAGGTCACATGGGACACCTATGGCAGAGCTATGTATTCAGTCCAGATTTACAGACTTCTAATCCACTGTTTTAATGATAGGATGAGGCTTCATTTTATACCATTCACACAGAGAGAGGGCTTGATTCTGCTGACATACCACTGCAGGGTATCTCAGGGCAACTGCACCTTTAACCCTTCTTCCCCTCTGCTCAAGAAATGCCTGTTCAGATCTTGGGCGTCTAGCAGTCAGCTCATCCGTAACAGGAACCTGTGTCCCTTTCCCTAAAGATAGGAGTTCAGGTGCAGTCTCCTTGCACTCACTGTGATTCTCCCCAAACAGTCTGACTAATGTCCCACCCCTGCTCTATGCTTTCTCTCCAGGGGCTATGACTAGGGTGTGCCAATGGTTACAAGAGACCCAAACAGCTCTTTCGGAAGAGGACATTTGTTTAAGGATAAAAGCATATAGAGAACAAAAAACAGTATCTAAACACTTTACCAGTAGCTCCCCGTCTGTCCTGTGGAGACTGTAGCAGGTTCCAGTCTTTCCAAACCTTCATCAGACTTGGGTCCTCCCTCAGAAAAAAGGTCATGTCTGTTTGCTGAATCAAAAAGAAGGCCCTGGATCTCTTTAAGCTCAGTCTTTATATCCCAAAGCCTTTGTCTCCCAGCCTCCAGAAAACAGGCAGCCATTGCCCCCTTCCCCAGGGAGTAATGCTTCAAAGGCTGGGTATCTGCATTAATTACCCCTCTGATCATACCAGATTCTACAGGAAATCCCCCTCAGTGAGCCAAGACCACACAAATACATACAGTATAACATTTATTGATCCAAAGGGTTATAATTATTCCACATTCACTGAAGTTTACATGCTTTGGTTCAATTATTTGGATAATCTTCATAATGCTAAATACAATAGTCTTAAGAGAAAAGCATATCTGTCATAATCACCACTCAAATCTTTCAGGACCAAAGCAGATGTTGAGTTACACTTCTTCCGATTCATCACTGAGTTTGGCCATTAGTGTTTCCAGAGTGTGCGGATGTAATCTTCTTTTGGCCAGTGTTTGAAGAAGAAATTGCTAGTCAGAGCTCTCAAGAACGATCCAGTACTCTACACCCACTGGCTATTCATTTCTTGTAGTGTCTTATCCAAGTGATAACACTATGTTCCTATGTGTCATAAGGCATTATATTGGGTAGTTGCATAAGCACACATTTGGTTTTGGCAGATACTGCTAGTAAATTCCAAAAATATCAGAGAGGTGCTTTGCAGATGTAACTGTGGGGCACAACTGAGAATACCAAATTCAGGACAAATTGCTGAGAAGTAGGGCAGACACCCCAAAGCTGGAGGGGTTATTCTCCCATGAAATATACCAAACCAGCAACAAAAGTAAACTTTTGTTTACTAACAAGAAGTCATAAAAGCAGTTTCCTTAGGCATTCTAGTCCTTGTATCACCACCAAAAACACTAGACTTAGAGAGGAGTGGTTCTTTAAAACCAATCTACTCAAATAAAAGGTGCTTCTGATCCCCAAGGACCAGCCACACACCCAGGTCAATATACAACTCAGATCTTACCCAAAAATCACACTGATGCCACTCCTTTAGTATCTAAAGGTTTATTTATAAAAAGAAAGGTGAGAGTTAAAAGTGATTAAAGGAGTCAAATACATATAATAAATGCAAAGTTCTTGGTTCAGGCTTGTAGCAGTGATGGAATAAACTGCTGGCTTGATAAGTCTCTGGTTGCTTCCAAATCATTGCAAGGTCCTCAGTCCATTGGTTAGAATGCTCCCATTAGTATAAGTTTCTAGTCCAGGGACTGGAACAGGAAAGAGGCAAAATAGAGGTGTTTCCAGGGCCTTTTATAGCTTTTGCCATGTGGAGATAATCCCATTGTTCTTACTGTGGAAAATTACAGTAACAAGATGGCATTTGGAGTCACATGGACAAGTCACATGTCCATGCATGATTTTGCCTAGTCACAGCAGGAAATCATTACCTGTACCTCAAACAGCATGTTCACGGGGAAGTCCCTTCAGGATAGGTGGGCATCTTCCATTTTGAGTTAAATGTTCTTCTGATGGGCTACTCAATTTGAATAGTTTCTCCAAGATGTGCTGGCTAACTACCTTGTGGGCATTATCCCAGGAGCAAACATTTGAAATCCAGGTTTAGAGCCAATACTCATAACTTCAAATACAAAAATGATACATGCACACAAATAGCATAATCATGATCAGACAATCATAACACCTTACTTTTCATAGACACCTACCTTGACAACCTTTGTACAAGATTTGTTGCAAATACATAACTGGGTTCAACAATGATTTATTATTAAAATGGTCATATTTTAATCAGATAACGTCCCAGCAGATTCATACAATTACCATAAATATTAATTCAGGTGAACAGAGGGAAAGTTTTTGTTTTGGCTTTTTTTTTTTTTTTTAAATTCTGGTAAATTGTTGCTTGACACCTAAGCAAATGAGTGATTTTAGCCAAGTTGGTACCACATAATGCTTAATGAAATATTAATGTATGAAGAATTGTCAACTACTATGACTGAATTTGTGAAAGTCATTAATCTTGACCTCAGATGCTTTTATTCAAAACAGAATGATTGTAGAAGTCAAGATTAATGAAATAAAGTATTATACTTGGAAATAAAAATCAGTATCTGCCACAATTAGATAAACAGATTCTGTCCAATCCTGCTTCAGAGGGAAAGAAACTGCAGAAAAGCTAGCTAGCAACCTGCTGGATAATAGAGGCCTGGCAGTGGGAAGGGATGCTAGTGTGAGGTGGGAATCTGATATCTTCCTCTCAGCAATCTTGGGGGACCTTATGTTGCTTCACTCTTGTCAATGACAGTGTTCCAACTAACTTCAGTAGGATTGGGCCCCAACTTCTCTTGTGTCAAATGTCAGCAGCTGGAGCACGTGCACCTTAGGTCAGTGGTTTTCAAACTGCAGGTCACGATCCATTACTGGGTTGTGGAATGTAAGGCACTGGATCGCCGCAGCTCTGGTCAGGACCACCGACCAGGCTATTAAAAGTCCCGTGAGCGGTGCTGCCCGGCTAAGACAGGCTTTTCTCTGTTCTGACACCATGCTGCGCCCTGGAAGTGGCCAGCGGCAGATCCAGCTCCTAGACAGGGGGGCCACAGGGCTCCATGTGCTTCCCCCACCCCGAGCACCAGCTCTGCAGTTCCACTGGCCAATGGGAGCTGAGGGTTGCGGTGTCTGTGGGCAAGAGCCACGCGGAGCCACCTGTGCGCCTCTGCCTAGGAGCCAGACCTGCTGCTCGCCGCTTCCGGGGCACAGCGAGGACCGCAGTGCCAAGACAGGCAGGAAGCCTGCTTTAGCACCCCTGTTGCACCACTGACTGGGAGCCACCTGAGGTAAGCCTGTGCCCCAACCCTGTGCCTCAATCCCCTGCCCCAGCCCTGAGTCCTCCCAAACCCGGAGTCCCTTCCTGCACCCCAGACCCCTCATCCCCGGCCCCAGCCCAGAGCCTGCAGCCCCAGCCCAGAGCCCTGACCCCCTCCAGCACCCCAACCCCCAGTCCAGAGCCCCCTCCCACACCCTGAGCCCCTTATTCCTGGCCCCATCCTGCAGCCCTCACCCCTGTACCCCAACCCTCTGCCTCAGCCCTGAGCCCCTCCCACACCCCAAACCCTTCATCCCCAGCTCCGTTGGGTCGCAGGCATCAACAATTTTCTTCAACTGGGTTACCAGAAAAAAAGTTTGAAAACCACTGCCCTAGGTTGTAGTAATCTGTCCCATAAGCCTTTAAAACCATCTGTCATTAAGAGGCTGAGCACCCATAACTCCCAGCGGTTGTTCTAGCTACTTCATCCTCAATGGGACACTAACTCAGCCTTGCAAAATTCTAATAATCTGCCCACCTAGTGGGAGTACAATTTGACAGGAGCATAAAGTAGTAAATTTGCTTTCACTGTTATCCAGAGGAAGGTGAGTAAGGAGGATTTAGTGCATGTACTGCTAGATTTTTATGAATAGTTTGCTATGCTGCCCAGAGAACACTACAAACAACACTGGGACAACCACAAGACTGGACCAGAAAACAGGGCAGAGTGGTGACTTCCAAGAGAAGGACAAAGACAATCTACTTTGCTGATGTGTTCATGCCTGCAAGACCAAATATACACTAATTTGTATATGTGGTTCTAGTTCTTCTATGTGGGCATAGTTATAGAAGCAGAGCACCTAGCACAATGGGACTTCCTTTAGATGCTATTGCAATACCAGTCTTCTTCTTTGATTCCCGTCCGTCAGCTTAGCAGCGAGAATAGGAATGAAGTCTCCACTATTCTGTCTTGTAACAAATTCATGGCTCTTTAAACCTTTTGGTCTAGGTCATGCTTCAGTGCATCTATCCAATGCATCGTCGGTCTTCCTCTGTTTCTAGTTCCCTGCAATCTGGTATTTATCGCCATGCATGGTATCCTTTCTGGGTCCATACTTGACACTATTCCAAACCATCTCAGTCATCTTTAGATCTTCTGTAACAGCATTGTTTCTTGCCCTAGCAGTTTTCTTATCACTTCATTTCTTAATTTTTTTTGCAGTCTTGAAACTTTCCGTATTCCCCTGAGTCAGTTCATTTCTGTAGTCAATATCTTTTGTTTGTTGGCTTTCGTCATACTCCAACATTCTGACTTGTACAACAGTAGCAGCACAACAATTGTCTTATATATACTGATTTTCATTTGTATCTAAAGGTCTGTAGCCTTCCAAATGTAATAGCAGCTAAGCAGATTCTTCTTTTTATGTCATTTTCAGAATTTCCATTCTTCAATATTAGTCCTCTAAAGAACACACATTTCCCACTTGCTCGCGTTCTCTGACTCCAATTTTGATCTTGACCTCTTCCTCTTGCCTTCCAATCACCATAATTTTTGTCGTCTTTTTGCTGATCTGCAGTCTGAATTTTCTGCTTTCCCAATCTATCTTGTTAGTTATTCTCTGCAAATCCTTCTTGGTCAATGCATTTGAGGTCAGTATCATCTACAAATCTAAGGTGTCCTTTTACATAACATAAGTCCTCTTGTTCAGTCTCTCAATGCTACAGCCATTACTGCTTCCAGTACCAACTTGAACAAATCTGGTGATACTGTGTATCCTTGTCTCACTCCTACATTTGTTCTGAACCAATCTGTCAGTTTCTTGTCTACTCCCATCACACACACATGGTAATAATAATCCACCCTGATTATAGATTTGAGGCTATGGAGTTGTCTTTTGTGCTGACTAATTATTTTTATTATCATTAATAATATTGTGTACTTGATTCAAATTAAACTATAAGCTTTCCTAAGCAATTTCTGTATCTGCCCTACTGATTATCTTATAGGATTTTCAAGCCTCCTGAATTGCTAAAGAACAAAGATTTAAGATTGTCTCTGTCTAAATAAAGCAAATGCTTTTCATTTCCCACATGCCTAATTCCTGTTTCCACTCTACATCGTTTCTGGGAAACATTTGATTCAGCTATTTACAGTAATGAAAACAGATATGTCCAAAGGTATGTGCTGCAGATGTTGCTTTGCTCTCCTGCAAAAGAAACTTCATTTTGTACCATTTTATGTTGTCTCTTTGAAACCAATGTTGTTTCTTTGGTACCTTTCCTGGTCTGACACTGACTCCACCTTTGTGTGCAGGTTACATATCATGGCCTTGAGGATAGTCAGCCAAAAGAAAATTACTGAATATAAAATGGGATTTTTGAAGATCTCATTGAAGGTGAGAATCTGCTACAGCTTACAGCCTAAAGCAGTCTTAACTTTTAAATTCTGGAAATAGCGCTCATTGTGGATTTTGCCAAATGCAATTGGTGTTTGGTGACCTGTTGTGGTTATTGCCTAACTGAGACCTTTTGAGGGAAAAAGGCAAACTCAGTGGCCCTTACATCCCTTCCTTCTGGAAGTTGGTGAAGGTTTCTCCTCAGCATGTGCCTGTCTGGGGTGACCACTTCTAGATCTGCTCTAGGAATTATTTTTGGGAAGCTCTATGGCCTGTGTTTAGACAGGATGTCTTACTAGATGATCAGTGGTGCCATCTGGCCTTGGAATCTATGAATCTATGACAAACTTCCTAAGACTGTGAGGCAGTGTTTAATTTGTGCCCCGGCACCTCTTGGCTTAGCAGTTCATAGCCCCGGCACTTCTGGGCTTGCCACGTCAGTTATGAAAGTTTAAAAAAAAAAAAAAATTGCTTGAGTCCCAGCACTTCCTTCCTTACAAATTAAACACTGCCGTGAGGCAACCTCATATAACACCATGGCTATTTGGTGGCACCTTAAAGACTAACATTTATTTGGGCATAAACTTTCATGGGTAAAAACCTCACTTCTTCAGATGCATATTTGTACCCCTGGATTTCAATCATAAATGTGCACTGCATCAATTTCATGAAGTGCCTGCTCTGAAGACCTCAAACTGCATGGATTTTTTTTGTTAGCTGTTTCTGTCTCTTTGTTTCTGCAAAACATCAGCTTTTGCCATTACAGATATTTTGTTCTGTTTCGGTTAAATAGAATGTCTGCAGGTGACAAACCATGTTTCATTGCTGCTGTCCTGTAATGTAACAGTACTAAGTCTCATCTGGCAGCCTTTTGCAGCAGGTACTTGATTATTTTAACACCATTTTCCTACCAACAAGTTGGACTGAGGATACTGGGGACTAGTGGTTAGATTTCTAAACCCAAACTTCACTGCAAACTGCTTAAACACACTTAACTGTGGCTCATTTTCAGACATTACTATGTCTAGCAAAAATAGTTTTGACATGCACAATCACCTATTTAACTAGTATCTTCTGGTAAAAACTATCTTAGGAAAGCAAGAATAACAGGCAAGACTGAGTACATAGTTTTTTCCAGTCAACATAAACAAATCTAGGCCTACTTTGCTTCAGGGAGGCTATTTTTTTTCTTGTGCCACCAACATGGGCTCTTCTTTTCTTGACTTGGTCTGTATTTTGGCATATGTGACACACCTTGACAGCTTCCTCAATGTTGCTCTTCATTTGAGGCCAGTATAAAATGTTTCTGGCCTTTCTCTTAAATTTTTAAATCCCCAATTGACCATCATGTACCCTTTAAACATATTTGCATATTTTTCGGAAACACCTTAGGGATCCACATGGTTTCTGTAAACAAAATTGGGTCTAAGACTGAGAACTACCCCCTAAAATGATGATGGGGCTGGGAAATTGCTTTCCTATCCACCCTGTACTAATAAATTTACTCACTTTCTGCAGGGTCTCATCCAGTGCAGTAACTCTGGCAATCTGGGTCCACATTTTGTCTGAAACCAATTTTTTTAATGAAATCAACCTACAAAATCTAGCTCTGGATTTTGCTCCACTGTACTTTTGTCAAATGCTCTAAAGAGTGTGTGTGTCTGCAACGACCAAATCTCTCCCAGATTTGGATTCCATTTGCAAATCGTACATTTATAATGGGGGAAAAAAATCTTTATATGCTTGGGAGGCTGTCTGCAAGACGCCTTTTGTAGGAACACACAGCTCCCGAATTGCTAGTTCACGGCTGCGGCACACTGCGCCCGTGGCTGCAAGGCCGGAGCGGCCTACACCCCCACGCCTGTTATTAAAAAATTTATTGGCTGACCTAATCATCACCCTCGCTGCTCGCTTTCACGTGCACAAGATATGACCTTGTTAAGTCATGTTGATGAGTATTGTATGCTCCTCCTATGCGCAGGAATTCAACCACTTCTAAGTGTTGTAAATAGAAAAGTAAGATAATAAAAAACCCCAGAGAAAAGTCCCTGGGAGGCTTTTTCGGCTACCATGACCTGGCGCTCTGTCTCCTTCCTTTTTCGTCACCACAGCCTTTTAGCAATGGCAATAAGTGGTGTATGGTCAGTTTCAGCTAACACCCATGGACTAAGGCCAAAGAATCCTCCTCTGTTTGAGCATACCTATACTAAGTTTTTGTAAGTGCTACATGATGCATAAAGCATTTGTCTCCAGTGTTGACCATAATGTGGTAAGAGGACTGTGCCAATACCCTCTTTGGAGGTGTCCATGGAACCTTTGTTGCATGCTTACTCTCATAGTACCTCAGGGGGCTCAATGGCTCAATGTCTAGTTGGCAGCCGGTATCAAGCGGAGTGCCCAAGGGGTCAGTCTGGGGGCTCGTTTTGTTCAACATCTTCATGAATGATTTGGATCAGGGGTCGGCAACCCTTGGCATGCGGCTGTGATGGGTTGAATCACAAAAACCCCCTTGGGAGCTGCCAACTGATGTGCCAAGACTACTTCTATTCCTGTTTTCCCTGCCAGCTCAGGACTACAGTACCCTGTCTTGCTGAGCCAGACACTCCTGTCTGCTCCAACACAGACCCAGTTTTACTTGCCCCAAAGCTGCCCAGTTTACCTGAAAACAGCTCACAGTAGTGTGCTTGTCTTTAGTACTCAAATGCCCAACTCCCACTGGGGTCTAAACCCAAATGAATCCGTTTTACCCTGTATAAAGCTTATACAGGGCAAACTCATAAATTGTTCGCCTTCTATAACACTGATAGAGATGCATGGTTGTTTGCTCCTCCAGGTATTAATACATACCCTGAGTTAATTAATAAGGAAAAAGTGATTTTATTACATACAGAAAGTAGGATTTAAGTGGTTCCAAGTAGTAACAGACAGAACAAAGTAAGTTACAGAACAAAGTAAGTTACCAAGCAAAGTAAAATAAAATGCGCAAATCTATGTCTAATCAAACTGAATACAGATAATCTCACCCTCAAAGATGCTTCAGTAAGTTTTTTCTCAGACTGGACACCTTCCAGGCCTGGGCACAATTCTTTCCCCTGTTACATAGGGTTACTATTCGTCTGGATTCTCCCGGACATGTCCGGCTTTTTGAGTTTAAAAATAGCGTCGGGGGGGAATTTGTAAATGTCTGGATTCCCCCCCCCCATGCAGAGCGCGGCATGGCTGACAGGGCAGCCAGCCAGATCAAGCCACTCACACGGGGCTCCGGCAGGCAGAGCCCCTCCTCTCCCCTGCAACTTCATATCACTCCCCTCCTCTCCCCCTCCCTGCATTCGTAGATCGCTGTCCATTCGCATCGGGCCTCCAGCAGTCCTCCCCCTCCCCTGCTGCCCAGCGCGCCGCTCCGCAGCACTCTGCAAGAGTGGGAACCGGGCTATGCGCTCTGTGGGGGAGCATGGCAGCGTGTCGGGCTCCATGGGCTGTTCCGAGTGGCACTGCAAGGGGCCAGGGGGTCGGAGAAGGGGCAGGAGGGTTCTGGAGGGGGCAGTCAAGAGACAGGGAGCAGGGGGAGGGTTGGATGGGTCAGGAGTTCTGGGGGGGGGGCTGTCAGGGGGCGGGAGTGTGGATAAGGTTTTGGGCTGTCAGGGGACAGGTAGGGGGAAGGGTCCTAGGGGGGCTGTTAGGATGGGGGTGGTCTCAGGAGGGGGCAGTCAGGGGACAAGGAGTAGGGAGATTGGGAGTTCTGCGGGGGGCTGTCAGAGGGCAGGGGTGGGGAGAGGAATCAGAGCAGTCAGGGAGCAGGGCGGTTTTGATGGGTCGGGAGTTCTGGGGAGCGGGTCTGTCAGGGGTCGGGGAGTGGTTGGATGGGGTGTGGGAGTCCCGGGGGTCTGTCGGGGGTGTGGATAAGGTTTTGGGCAGTCAGGGGACAAGGAGTAGGGAGGCTTAGGTAGGGAGTGGAGTCCCAGGAGGGGGCAGTCGGGACAAGGAGCGGGGGGGGTTGGGGATTCTGAGGGGGGCAGTCAGGGGGCGGGAAGTGGTAGGGCCAGGGGTGGTGCTAGGGCGGGGCTCCCACCGTCCTCTTTTTTGATTGTTGAAATATGGTAACCCTACTGTTACAGCTCTTGTTCCAGCTTAGGTGGATTAGTAGGAACATTGCCAGCAGATCCAGCAAAGTGATTACTCCCGTCTATTTGGCACTGGTGAGGCCACGTCTGGAGTATTGCATCCAGTTTTGGGCCCCCCCACTACAGAAACGATGTGGACAAATTGGAAAGAGTCCAGCAGAGGGCAACGAAAATTATTAGGGAGCTGGGGCACATGACTTATGAGGAGAGGCTGAGGGAACTGGGCTTATTTAGTCTGCAGAAGAGTGCCGGGGGATTTGATAGCAGCCTTCAACTATGTGAAGGGGGGTTCCAAAGAGGATGGAGCTCGGCTGTTCTCAGTGGTGGCAGATGACAGAACAAAGCAATGGTCTCAAGTTGCAGTGGGGGAGGTGTAGGTTGGATATTAGGAAACACTATATCACTAGGAGGGTGGTGAAGCACTGGAATGGGTTGCCTAGGGAGGTGGTGGAATCTCCATCCTTAGAGGTTTTTAAGGCTGGCTTGAGAAAGCCCTGGCTGGGATGATTTAGTTGGTGTTGGGCCTGCTTTGAGCAGGGGGTTGGACTAGATGACCTCCTGAGGTCTTTTCTAACCCTAATCTTCTATGATGAAAACAACCTCTTTATTCCTATTTGATATTCTCCTGTGTATGCATCCCAGGATTGCATTAGCCCTTTTGGCCACAGCATCATACTGGGAGCATCCACCACCAAATCCAAATCTTTTTCAGTGTCATTGTTTCCCAGGATAGAGTCCCTCATCCTGCAAGTATGGCCTGTATTCTTTGTTTCTAGATATGGCTTTTACATTTGAGCATTTTGGGGAAGTTCTAGTTAGGCTAAACTAGATCACAATGGTCCCTTCTGGCCTTGAAGTCTATGAATCTCTATATATCATTTGTTTGCTCCTGATCACTTTGTATCAGGAATCTGTCTTATTCATTATTTACTGTTTCCCCAAGCTTTGTGTCATCTGCAAACTGTTTTCTTCCAGGTAATTGATTTAAAAAAAAATGCTAAATAGCTTAGGGCCAAGAATCAATCCCTGCAGGACCACACTAGGAACACACTCGCTCAGTGATGCTTCCCCATTTACAATTCTATTTTGAGAACTGTCAGTTAGCCAGTTTTAATCCATTTAATGTGCGTAATGTTCATGTTGTATCATCCTAGTTTTTAATCAAAATGTCATGTAGTATCAAGTTTAAATGCCTTTTAGAAATCTAAGCATATTACATCAACACTTACCACTATCAACCAAACTTGTAACCTCTTCAACAAAAGATATCAAATTAGTTTAACACAATCTATTTTCCATAAACCCATATTGATTGGCATTAATTATATTACCCCTTCTTTAATTTTTTATTAATCGAATCCCATATCAGCTATTCCACTATTTGGCTAACCATCAATACCAGGCTGACATGTCTATCATTACCCAGATTGTCCTGTTTACCCTTTTAAAATATTAGCTCAACATTAGCTTTCATCTAGTCTTCTGCAACTTCCCCATTGTTGGCTGGGATGATTTAGTTGGGAATTGGTCCTGCTTTGAGCAGGGGGTTGGACTAGATGACCTCTTGAGGTCCCTTCCAACCCTGATATTCTATGATTCTTCCATTGAATATCAACATTGACAGTACTGAGAGATCCTTGGCCAATTCTTTTAAAATTCGTGAATACAAGTTACTCAGACCTGCTGATTTAAAAAATCTCACTTTAGTAGCTGCTGGTTAACATTCTCCTGAGTTACTATTGGAAATTGTTTCATTATTATGACATCAGTCATAACATGCCTACATCCTGTTCCCCCAAAATCCAGAATAACCCTCTGCTTGTGGGGCACATCTCAAAATTCTTATATTCATAATACTGTCCCTTATGAGGAAGCCTCTCTAAATTATAATTTCTCAGAACCATATCTAGCTACAACAGTAGCAGCTTTGTGGAAGTCCTAGAAAATAAAAATGAATGATACCAGGGTACAGAATAGGTAGAATCATGTGAAGGTTTGAAACAACTGGTGCAAGAGCCAGTGCTGAAGTTTTATGCACCATGAAGGCCTATTAAAATTGCAGTAGATGCTTCACAGCCTGGGGTAGGTGCCGTGATTTTATAGAAATAAAATGATTGTTGGCAAACAGTGGGGTATGCATCCAAATCACTGACTGATGAGGAAAACACATGAACAAATTGAGAAGGAATTTTTAGGAATATTGTTTGCCTGTGAGCGACTCAGTCAATATATTTACAGTCAGACAGTGGGTGTTGAAACAGACCACAAGCCCTTGATAGTATTATTTGGCAAACCACTAAATGACTGTACCTTACGGATTCAAAGGATGATAAAACTGCAAAAGTATTCTTTGGTTATGATCTGCAGGTCTGGTAAATTCATGTTTAATGCAGATATACTCTCTAGAGTGGTGACTCCCGCTATACAACCAGAGAAGACTTTGGAGCTAGAGATGCAAGTCTACATAGATCTAAGTGTAATGTCAATTGCTGTAGCTAACAAAAAACTGCAACAAATAAGAGGGGAAATGGAGAAAGACAAATCATTGTGGATCCTTAAAGAAGTGATAATTAAAAGGCAGCCTGAAGAAATAAGCAGTTGATGTCCAAGCATAAGAAACTATTAGAATTGCAGACATGAACTTACTGTGGTAGATGGGGGGATTTTCAAGGGCAGCAAGATTGTAACACCAAGGAGCCTTCAGAAAGAAATGCTACAGAAGATCTAAGAGGGTCATTTAGGAATTGAGGAGTGCAAGCAATGAGCACGAGAGGTGACGTATTGGCTGCGGATCAATAACAGAATTACTAAAGTGGTAGGAAACTGCTTTTCATGCTTGAAATACAAGTCATGCAAAGCTGCTGAGACCTCACCCAGCTCCTCAAAGGCCTTATGAGAAGTTAGCCAGGTAAATAAATCCGTGCCTATCAAAGGACTAGGTAATAGTCACGGATTATTATTCTCTGCATCCTGAAATTCGCCCAGGGCACGGTATTAGTAGTAAAGCAATGATATCCAGTGTGAAGAGAATGTTTTCCAGATATGGAATTCCAGATGAAGTTTTTAATGATAATGAGATGCAATTTTCCAGCACTGATTGTAGGCAGTTTGCCATAGATTGGGATTTTCATCACAAAACATCAAGTCCAAATTACTCCCAATTGAATGGATTTGTAGAAAGGTCTATACGTATAGTAAATAACCGTATGAAAAAGACTTTCAACAGTAGGGGTGATTTGGATAAAGCTTTATGGGTTTACTGAAGTACACATCTGGAGAATGTTTTTTATCCAGCTCAGCTATTATTGGGAATAAAGATCAGGACTAATTTACCCATCACTGATAACTTGATGAAATAAAAGTGGAAGCAGAAATATCATTTTGACAAAAGCGTCCATGATCTCCCATCTCTTAACCCAGGTGATAGTGTGCCTTCGGAATCACACCTCTAATACTTTGGGCCAAAGGGGAAACCATTAGAGAATAGCTGCATCCAAAATCTAATGTAGTCCAGACAGACAAGGGAACACATTCTGGCATAATTGAAGGGATCTAAGAGTACTCCCAGAAAGTTCCAAAACATTGACAGTAGCTGCGGACTCTGGCATTTACCATGATCCTTTATCATCAATGGACAAAAGAGAAACTGGCGAGCAACAAGAGAGCAACTCAGACTCTGATGAAAGGCTGATGCTGAGATCAGAGAGGGAGATCAAAAGTCCTGAAATAGTCAAGAGACTTGCTATCCTGCCTGAAGAAGGGTGTCTTAGAAGAAAATGAGGGGTAAAGACTCATTCCAGAATGATGTGCTGGTAACCTCTTCTTTCTAAGTAATTGACAAGTTGAGTATACGGCTTGTAGTTTATGGAAATGTTCTAGCTGGGTTGAGAATTTAATGTATGTACCATTAGATGGTTGTTAGTAGTTTATATATATTTTTCAGGAAGAGAGATGTAGAGAGATGTTTATCAAAGATTATAATTTAGAGAGGCTCCCTCATAAGGGACAGTATTATGAACATAGGAATTTTGAGATGTGCCCTGGAAGCACGGGGTTGAAACCAAAGGTAGCTATGCACCGCAGTTCACCATGAATGCTCTCTAGTTCTGTACAAAAGTTTTATTCCTTTCTTATTCCCTGGTTAGTTGTTTAATGAACCTCCAGATCATTACAATTACCTTACACCACTTACCTAGCCAGCAGTTCACTTCCAGAATCTTCCGCCTTCTGTTTCGCTTCGCTCACAAAACAGGAAGGATCTCTGAGAAGATCAATTTGACATTCTTCTCCTTCAGCATCGTCCCAGGGTCCCTCATGTCATCAATTATCTGAGAGAGATCCTGTGACAGTGTTATTAGTTCCAATATGCGCCATCACCAGTGGATCCTCGCCTATTGACTCAGAAGCATAGCTAGTCTTAGCGTCACATCTCGTGTCTTGGCTCTGGGGAGGCAGCACACTGTCCTGTTGTCCATAGGGTTGCCAATCCTCCTGGATTGTCCTGGAGGCTCCTGGAATCGGCATCGATCTCCGAATGACTATTGAAAACAATTGGGAGATTTTAGTAGGCTATTTTAAGAAAATGTAATTACATCATGTTGGGGGGAAAAAATCTCCTGGAATAGCTTGAGTCAGAGTTGGCAACCCTAGTTGTCCACCTGTCCCTTGCAGTATGGTCTTTCCATTCTTCTTAGTATAGCAACCCCAATAAGGATCATCTGTTTTCCTTGGATAGTTGAAGATCTCTTTGTGGGCATGCTCGGTTTTCTTACAGGTTAGGCCAACCAGACATCCACAGGAGCGTCCCATACACCTCTTCTTTCCATTGACCGGCTGGCTCTTCAGAGGTATCATCTGCAGTTTCCACACTGAAGAACTGAGGTTGATTGGAAACTTCTAGCTGTGTGGAATTCTACCCGGTCCTCTTCTCCCTGATGGTCCTGACTGCCCAGTCTCATGTGTCTCCAGCAGTTTCAAATGCAGCCTGGTCCTTTCGCTTCTGGTGGTTATTAAGTGCCAAGCCTCCTCTCTAAATTCCTCCTTCTGTGATTCCTTGGCGGCTAATTCCTTTGTTGCTTGAAACTGGGGTGTTTATGCTTCCAAAATCTAATTGTCCAAGAACTCCTCAGCCTCTCTGATGCTCCACATTGTCCTACTTGTTTTTGTATAGTTCATTATCTGGCTAAAATGCAATATAAAGGCAATGGGGCTATTTTTTTCCTTAGGCTACAGAAATCTCTGAAGTTAAGGGGAGGTTGCATTATATATCTCAACACAGACTTGGTCACTCATGCCTCTAATGCTACCAACCAGTGATCTGGGATGAGTTAATATGCCAACAATATAAACTACTGTAAATAATTCACCTAACATAGATAAAGCTGGATGGCCATAGTTTTAGAATCACACAGACAGCTCAACTATAAATAAAGGACAATTAAAGGCAGCTTCCTGGCCAACAGGTTTCATGACACAGGAGGAAGTTATGTCAAACTAAACGTACCCTTGGTAATTTAATCAGTGGAGTTCACAGCAAATTCATCCTGAATTGGGCTTAAATGAACCAACATTGATAGCAGATGACAGTTTAATAGGTTCCAGAATAATTACATAGTTGTTTGTTCAGTCTGATTGTAGCAGAAGCTCAAGTACAAGGTCCTGTACTTGTAGAACGACTACCAGAGTAACTGGTATGCACAGCTGTTTGATATGAATCTGCATATGTACTCAGTTGTTAAAAATGCAAAGCCAGTCTCTGAAGTAGTTTGTTAATCATGACCAACACATAAATCGGACGAAAATTTCCCTTCCACATTCACTTATGTCCAAAAATTTCAACAAAGGCAATTTTGACAGGGGATTGAATAGAACAGGACTGTACAATTTTAGCATCAGTTTGCCATGTCCTCCACCTATAGGCACTAACACAATCTCTATGCATACACATGTACCAAGGACAGAATGCAATAGATGCAACAGAAAGGAAATTCAATGTTGGTTTCAAGGTTTCCAATAAAATAGGAATTTTGGGAGGGGCGGTGCTCCCCAAATGAAGTCCTGCAGGGAGCTGACGACATGAATGTATATTACATTTATTTGCAAAGTCTGGTTTATTTATTTTTCCCAAATGAAGGGGAGGGGAGGCGTGTGAGGCAAGAACCCAAACAACACCTTCCCCAAAAAATCTGTATTTACTGAGCATATTTGATAAGCAGACAATCTCAAAATGATGTATAGAATTTTAAAAAGTGCTTCCCCAGATGTAAAGTAACATTAGAAAAATAAGACCTTAATTTAGCTTTAACCCTACCAGTGGACTATTGTTCCTGATGTCCAGATGTTACGAATTTCAACATTTTGAAGTAAAGCAAGCAGATGTCCAAGCTCCAAAAGATTTTACCCTGTAAAATGGAATAAGCAAAGTCCATATATACGAGGAATGCCAGAGCTGGCGGTAAAAGAGACTAATCACTGGCCATATGAGCACAGGGCATCTAAATTCTAATAGGCTATAGTGTAATCTTGCAATTATTGTTTGGGGAAGCCAATCTAGTGTTCTAATTTCTACTGTAATTAAAGGTTGGCCTAAACTAGAAACTTGGAAACTGAACCCTTTGGTTTCCTGGAGGGCGAGGTAGGGAAGAATTGGGGTTAAATGCCTATGGCTATAGTTCTTTGGTACATCCAAAACCAGCAGTGACTTACTTTCTATTTCCGATCAGTACCCATGTAGTACAGGGTTATTTCTATCCCCCACAACTGTCCTTTCTCCCCACTTATTATCTTTGCTCCCTGACTTCAAACACCTTTCCATACCCCTACATGACAGGGGAAGCTGCGAAGGAGCCACACCTGCCACTCCTTTCATAGGACTATAGTAGGGGTGGGCAAACTTTTTGGCCTGAGGGCCACATCTGGGTGGGGAAATTGTATGCAGGGCTACGGATGTAGGGCTGAGGCAGGAGGCTGGGATGCAGGAAGGAGTGTGAGGTGTGGGAGGAGGTGTGGTGTGCAAGAAGGAGCTCGGGGCAGGGGGTTGCAGTGCAGGAGGGATGTGGCAGGGGGTTGGGGTTCAGGGGGTGTGTGGAGTGCAGGGGGGGTTCAGGGCAGGGGTTGGGGTGCAGGAGGGATGTGGCAGTGGGTTGGGGTGCAGGGGGTGTGTGGAGTGCAGGGGGGGTTCAGGGCAGGGGTTGGGATGCAGGAGGGATGTGGCAGGGGGTTGGGGTGCAGGGGGTGTGTGGAGTGCAGGAGGGGGTTCAGGGCAGGGGTTGAGGTGCAGAAGGGATGTGGCAGGGAGTTGGGGTGCAGGGGGTGTGTGGAGTGCAGGAGGGGGTTCAGGGCAGGGGTTGGGGTGCAGGAGGGATGTGGCAGGGGGTTGGGGTGGAGGGAGTGTGTGGAGTGCAGGAAGGGGTTCAGGGCAGGGGTTGGGGTGCAGGAGGGATGTGGTAGGGGGTTGGGATGCAGGGGGTGTGTGGAGTATAGGGGGGTTCAGAGCAGGGGTTGGGGTGCAAGAGGGATGTGGCAGGGGGTTGGGGTGCATGGGGCTGTGTGGAGTGCAGGAGGGGGTTCAGGGCAGGGGTTGGGGTGCAAGAGGAGTGTGGCAGGGGGCTCAGGGCAAGGGGTTGGAGTGCAGGGTGCAGGAGGGGTTCAGAGTGTAGGCTCCGGCCCGGTGCCACTTACCTCGAGTGGCTCCAGGGTGGCAGCAGTGTGCAGTGGGGCTAAGGCAAGCAGTGGACAGCCTGTCTGGCAGTGGCTCCTGGGGTGGGTGGGACAGGCGGCTCCGCTGCACGCTGCCTTCCTCTGTGAGTACCACCCGCGAAGCACCCATTGGCCGTGGTTCCCTGTTCCCAGCCAATGGGAGCTGTGGGGGGCGGTGCTGGAAGGTGAGGGCAACGGCGCGGGGCCAGGGCAGGCAGGGAGCCTGCCTTAGCCCCGCTGCGCCACAGGACTGGCATTCCCATGGGCTGTATTGAAAGCCCTGATGGGCTGGATCCAGCCCACGGATCGTAGTTTGCCCTTCCCTGGACTATAGACTGAGAGTGATTACAAGAGCCCATACTAAACTGCATGCAGAAGATAACACAGAAAGCAGATTAAACAATGGATGTAGTAAAACATTACGATCAAACAAATCAGTTCAGGTTTGGTTTGGTAGTAACAATGAAAGCAAAAAGGACTTTGTGCCTCTGAGAAGAAATAAATGACAACACTGAAAGACATTATGTAAATGTTAAGTCAGTTTTTGTTCAGCTGTGGCATTGTCACAGTCCATTAGATTCAAAGTCAGCACAAATAGGTTACAGTAATTGAAATTTAGTCTCATCAAACACTCCAGATGGCAAAATACAACTCAAAGCAACAACAAATCACAAAAGCAAAACCAGAATAATGTAAGAGACAAGCATACTTTTGGAGTCTATAAAGAAACTAAAGGAGAACTCTTGGGAGAGAATTACAAACATTATCAGACAAGCAAAGAAGACCAATAGGAATGGCCAAATGTAATAAGGAATGTTGAAGTGCAGAATACAGCTCATTTAATATGAAGGAGTCTCTAATTGTACTGGAAATAAAAGTTATCAAATCGTTATTCTTTGTTTATATTTCAAAAGAAAAAGAATTAAACTTCTGCCCAAGATTTTGCAATCTGTGTTCTAGGTGCTACATAGAGGAGCAAGACAATGCCCAGGAATAATAAAAATAATAAAATTCTTCATAATGGGGATTTTTCTCAGCCCATGTTACAAATATTAACTAATTATTTCAGGCAGTATCCTCTTTCATAGGTAAATATGAATTTGCACTGTAGGGATAGAATTTTACATTTGTATTAAAGGTCATAACGAGGTATGTATCAAATGTATTAATGTATGACTTGAGTTCATCCTGCCAGCCACCCTTTTTAAATAGAAAAAGGAATGACCCTCTGGGGCATTGGTAGAAACGCATCTGACAGACTGCCAGTGTCTGTACTGATATTAAGGCAGAAACAGACCAGAACAGTCCTTATGACTAATTATGGTCACCCTTTGTTTTAAAATAAGCTGTATTATAAAAAATGGGGTCTTGTTTCCTATATGCATGGGTAGCAGGCTGGTCACCCCTCTCCAGCCCTGAATGGGTTAAAGCAGCCCTGGAGAGCGCTGCAGCTGGGAAAAACTAGGCTGATTGAGGGAAAGCAGTCACAGGTGGGGTCACACCCCAATCAGGCCACGGCTGGCCCTGTAAGAGGGCTGAGGGCCAGAGACTGGAAGACTCTCTCTCTCTAGCTTCTGAGAGAGAAGGACCTGGTTGCTTGGGAGCTGAGAAGGGTACCTGAGGTGGAGCAGGGCTGGGGAAGGGCAGAGGGAACTGGGGAGCTCCAGCCTGATAAAGCCCCAGGCTGCAGGCCTTGGTGAAGCCCTATGACAGGGTACTGGGACTGCAGCGGGACAGCCCAGAGACAGGCAAAGGCAGCAGGTCCTAACCCCCCTTGCCAATGAGTAGTAGTATACAGACTGTAGTCTGCCCAAGTGAACAGCGGCTAGATGGAGACTGGCAGTAGCCACTGAGGCAAGGTGGGGATAAAGGGTTGGGGGGGTCCCAGATTGGGGGTTACTGTGGTGGGCAGAACCCCTGGGCAGAGGGGCACCGGGGTCCGGGAAGGACATGGGGGCCAGCGGCAGGCGAGCCACTGGCCTGCAGAGGGCGCTCTGGGCTGGAAAGAGCTAATTCCTGAGACGGCCAGCAGGAGGCGCCGTGCTGGTGAGTCATCATCCCGCCACAGCATTACAAACTGGGCCCTCTAGTCATTTCTTTGTTTTAAGGCTTAGTAAATAAAAGACAGAATCTTGTATTGTGTCTATGTTAATTAAATTAAAGGAATGTTGGAGGCCTGGGCCACAATGTGAACTGCTTTGACCCCAAAATTTAGTAAGGTTTAATTTACAGTGCCTTTCTTGCTCAACATAAAACACTGCTGTTTGTATACCTTTGAAGGTCTCTGTAAAAAACTGTTTATGTGAATAAAGAGTGTATGCATCAGAAAAAAATAAGATGCAAAGGCCATTGTTGGAGCCAAATAATCAAAAAAGAAAAAGTAACAAAACTTATCGACACCAAAGAACCATCAACGTGTATCCATGACTGAGGGAAGGCAAATTGACAACCCTGAAAACAAAACAATTAATTAAATCAAAGCCAGAACAGAATGACCCTCTCAGAGGTGCTTTGGAACGTCAACATCAAAAAATAATACCAATTAAAAAGTAACTGGTCATAAACTGACACAGCAAAATCCATAAACTTCAACACACACAAAAAAGACTATAAGAACAGGGTGCTTTGCCATGGGACTTTGGGTTCGTCTTGCCACTACTCCAGGAGCATCGGATTGTGACCGACAGAGCCCGGCTCCCCTCTGCGACCAATCTGACTGGCCACTAGATTGATCCAGACTTTATAAACATCGACTGGCGGGACTGTGTGCATGGGGTGTGTGTGTGTGTGACTGAAAAGCAGATGCTAAGTGCTGTATTCTCAATAAATGCGGTGTGTTGCCTTTTCCCCTATAAAAAGATTGCATGTGCTTTGGTTAAGCATAACAGCACTTCAGAAGATTGGGGCTAAGGCACATAAAGGTCAATGACTTGTATTTTCACAAGTGTTCTGAGGTAGTGTTGGATGCTTCAATTTCTGGGTGTCTAATCTGAGACAATTAGGGCCAGATTTTCCAAAGGTACTGAGCACCCCTAGTCAACTTGAGCTGTAGGCACTCAGTACCTCTGAAAAATCCAGCCCTAGCAATCTCTAGGTGGCCACCTAAAGACAGAGGCGACCCAAAATTAGTGGACACGTGAAAATTTAAGCCGATGGTCCTGATCCTGCAACTTGTTCCATACAGGCAGACTCCTTCACCTCCACAAAGCCTGGGGCCTCACTAACTTGCAGAAAGCTAGAGGTAGGCAGTATCAGGAGTGCCGGGCTCCCAGGCCAGTGCTTAGATCACTATGCCTCTCTTTGTTCCGAGGGATAGTCTTGTGGTTATAGAGTAACTCCCTTAGCTGACAGCAATTGTAGGCAGTTATCTTCTTGGTGGGATGTGTACATGTTACACAAACACAAATCCATAGGATGGACCCAATCCCAGGTGAGAATCTTTTTAGTGTTAACTAGGTAGACACCCAAAAGATGTGAATCTAAGAACTTCTTTGTTCCATTTTTGGAAAACAGAAACCGTAATTAACATGTGACCTATTCTTCTTCTGAGCCTCTTTACATGATGATTAAAAAGTTAGATTATGAATAATATAGGAGAACAAGCTACAAAAATGTGAGGGATATTTTTAGGGATCTATGTTATTGCACATGATGATCTGAAAAAATGCTATCATGCTGTTGTAGCCTTAAATTTTACTAAGCAGTGGAATGAGCAAGCGTATGCCTGATTTATATTTATGTCTTACTTTGCTTTGCTGGAGAGTAGGTAGGAAAGCTTAATCACAGTCATTAGTTACGTCTGCAAAAGATGCTCACTGTCACCTTGAATCTAACAGGGCAAAGAAAAATGTCACTGTTTATTTGAAATAAAAATATAATTTGACATGTTTAATAAAAATAACAATCAGCCAGCCACAAGACAGTGACAGGGAGCATGGCTATTTGAAATTGTTTTGGAGAATGGACAACTTCATAATTGCTTTTGCTGTTTGTTATCCGCTTCCTTGTGTTCCAGAAAATCACAACGTGCAGCAAATGCCATAGTGGTGAAGAATGGAAGATGTTTTCCATGAACTATACTGATTATTTGCTTAATCACTGATAATTACGAGGTTATTTAGACACCAGAAAATTATTGAACTATATCTCAAAATTATTTATAAAACCATGCAAAAAAGCAATCTGTTGTGAGGAACAGATACTGTAGCTTCAAGTGTGGCAAACCCTATTGGGAGATCTGAAAAGCAACAAGAATTATAGCATTTATGAAGTTGCAGCTATGTTTTTTAGAAGACTAGGGTGTCCCTTTGTAGAGACTGAGAGTCTCAGAAGAGACAGGGGGAAAGAGGGTTGGGAGGAGTATTTTGTTGGGGGATCAGAGACTTACTGGAGGTAGGGAAGAGGAAATTATTAACCCTTCGTATAAATATGAGAGGCTGCCTCAGGTAAAGAGAGGCGGTTGGTTTGTGGGTGTGAGTTTTTGTTTCTGGGTACTCCTATGCTGCAGCCCGATGCATAATTTCCAGTTCAGGTAGACATATACATGCTAACATGTTAAAAATAGAAGTGTAACTACAGCAACTTCCTGGGTACATACTCGGGTGGCAAGCCCGTGCCAGTGCATGTGGTGCTGTAGCCATACTGCTATTTTCAGCACATTAGCTGAGACGAGGAAGTGAGCGTTCGTCCACTCAATCCAGGACTTATACCTCCCAGCTGCAGTGTAGATATACCCTTTGTTTGTACTCGTGTGTCTATGCCTTCTGCTGATGTATAAGGGGCATTTTTAGGATGAATTTTGTACCTTCCCTGAGAGGAAATTGTTATGGTGCCCAGTGGTTGTGGCCATTGAAGCATCTGAAGGCCCAGTGGATGGTGGTGGTTGTTGTGGTTCTTCATTCTCTCTTGTAATGGCGAGAGGGTGACAAGGCAGGAAGAATCTGTGATAATCAAGGAGTTTAATCTCAACAACATGGGTTTCACCTGTGGTTAATTCTTGAGAGGCGTGGGTGTCGGCAGATGTCAGTTCTTTTGGATTGGTGGTGTTAAATGCAAGATGAGTGGTTACCATGTCAGCAGGCCATGATTTAAGTACAGACAAGGCCCCTGACCTTGCATGTATTAAAAGAATCCTGATTGGATGACGCTCTTGGGCTGATTTTAGTGCAGTCGATACCATCCAGACAATGGGACCATAGTGCTTCCAGATGGCCTTGAGGGAAATTATGGTTCCTCCACTCTATTGAAGGTTTGGTTGGATTTTATAATAATCTTTTATCCTTCACCATCAATAGGGGAACCTTCTTCTACAACTCAACACTCATTGGTCACCTTTGTTTTGCCTGCAACAGGCATGAAGGCAGATGGCCAGAGCAATGGTGGTGGAGACTTCAGGACAATTCTGACGAGTAGCTTTATAAAGACTTTTTGAATTCTTATGCTCTAGCAATGCTGGAGGAAAGAGGAGGCCCTTTTTCCCCATCACAGTGTCTGCAAAATCCAGTATTGCCAATCCCAACCATTCAAAAATCATGAGCCAAGCCTAAGAAAATCAAGAGCTTGACTTAAAAATCATGAGTAGCTCTAATTTCAAATTTGGGCTGATGTTTCAAAATTAAATAGATTCCAATTCTAAATCCAGGAACTGGCAAATCAGTTTCAACTGATTTCATGCTCCACTCCCCCATCTCCTCCTCCAATATTGTCTTGGTTTCAAGTAGGTTCAGCTTTGATTAATTACATGTCCTGTTTCATTTCATTGTACCTCCAAATCTTTGCTTCCCTGGATTTTAGGAGACATTCCATGATCTTGTTTGAATAAGCTGAACTTCTTGGGTAATAATATATTCCTGGGAGAACAGAGATAAAACTGAATTTACATAGGTGCTATTGGCTTTTCATCATGTAAACGTACTCCGCGCCAAGCAGCTCAACAGCATTGGGAAATCTTGGGGCTGGATATCTTTACACATTAATTGGGTGTTTCTGTAGGAGGACAGTACATGATCACAGCATATTATCAGAAATACAAATTAAAAATAAATGACTAATTGTTGCAAAGCCCAGTATATAAATACATCTTTGTCTTCAATCTCACATGTAGATACATGTAAGCAAAATGACTGTTCTGGCTTGTAAAAATAATAATAATTAATAATAATTAATCAACACTCCTGTGCTCAGTTTATAGATATTGGTCAGATTCTGAGATCAGCTACTCTGGATTTACGTTAGTGTAGTTGAATATTAATGAACGTATTTTTTTACTAGCATTAGCATGGGAGTTAAAGATGAAACGCTGCACAGTCCTTCCTATCTCATTGTATTTACATATTGCAGAAGTCACTGCATAGATAGGTTTTATAAATAGACAACACATAGATGAACCTAGACATGATGAATAAAAGATAATTTCCAGTCTGCCTTGACTGAAGCAATTGTAAAGTAACTATCACCATAGTATCTATGCACTGCTTCCACTTACAGTACCTTGCATCGAAAGATCTCCAAGTGCTATATGAGAAGTAATTATTTAGACCCCATGACACTTCTGTGAGATATGTACAATAGGTGAATAATTTTGCTTAGGCTAGTTTATGACAGGTTCTTAGGTGCATTGCTATATACTTTTTCACTTTTGGTTTGGTTGTTTTTGGCTTCACCCATAAGCATTCCTTGCTATTCCCCTTTAGGAGTGGCTCAGATGAGCAGTGGCATGAATAACACTAGCTCACTACCCTGCTTTTTTTTTTTTTTTTTTTTTCTTTTTTTTTTCATGTATTTGGGTAAATGCCCTGCAGCCTTTGGTTGCCCCAAAGCAGGGGACAACTTTAACTTCCTTTTATGTGGGAAGTACAAATTTAAAATAGAGGACTAGCGTCATGCTGAAATCTTTTCCCAGGAAGTCTCTGTTCAGAACTTACTATAGTCTCAGGAATGTCCCCTCCTCCTCCCAGGAAGCCTGTCTTTCCCCACGATGAAACCCCAGGCCAGCTGAATGCTTGCCACTGGGTCCAGAAATGGATGGAAGATGGTGTCATGAAGGCAGCAGCCACCCAGGCCCAGAGCCCCAAAGGTATTACACACCTAATTCCCACTGATTTTAATGGGAGTTAGGCACCTAACTACCTTTGAGGGCCTGGGTTGCACTCCCTTTCACACAAACCCATATATATAGGGTAAGATCTGTATGTAGCGAATCTTACTGATCTCAGTAGGCTCTAAATAATTTCTCTTTATTCTTGGGTCCAGATCATTCCACGTGTGGTAAAACGCTCTGAGACTGTGCCATTGCCATAGCGATAAGGAGGGACAAACTGAGGGGAGACATAAAAGGAAGTAAGAACCAGCTGAAAGAGAGAGCGATGCAGCAAGCCGAAGTTACCAAATAGCCACCTCAGGCCTGTGGTTGTCTGTCTCTGCCAAATTTAAGTGGCTAGCTTCCAGAAAGGCATGCTGGGGAAAAATTCCCACACAAGGGCAACTGTACACTAGGGACTAGTCTATTATAAAGGCAGATATTCCTTGGAAAGGGGAGGCTGCTGCATGTTGTGCACCACACGTATTTTGTGTACCAGTTGAGCAATCTCTGAGGCAAGCGCCCCTCCTGAGACTTCTCTCATGCAGTTTATCTTTATTAATCCTATGGGAGATGTAGGGTTCTCACCCTGTGCTCACCTGGATGAGCCAAGCGAATCAAGAGGAGGCCAGGGCAGTTGATGAGGCCTTGTGCTTCCACAGATCCCTTTGGTTCCCAGTAGGGGTGGGGAATAATGCAGTGGCTGTGCTCCATTTGTATGATAGGAGGGGGATGGGCATGTTGAGGATCTGTGTGTTGATCTCAAGGTAATGATCTTGGCTTGGGTGTTCACACACTTATGGCGAATTAGTATAATAACCTCAAAAAGTGTTCAAAAAGCAGGGGATTAAAAATAACGTTGGGTTCTTTTTATTGACCTTTTTGAGCCTTTAGGGTGCACACTAGTCACGCTTTCAAGCTTTTCATAGTAACCACATGGGCTAGAAAATTATTTTAAAAAAGCAGAGACTCCCTTGTAAATCACAGGATTCTGGAAGCTGAGGCTTTAAGAAAAAGTCCAAACATCACAAGACTTTTGATAAGACTCGTGAGGGTTGGTAATATTATTACTATTTTCCTCCATTGTCATTTAGCAATTTTGAAGCTTTTCAAAAATCTTTCCAAATAAGTCAACTCCACCATCCCCTGATTATTTTTTAGGCTTCTTTTCCCCTTACACTCCACCTAGATTGGGCTGTCTAGCTCTCTGCCTTCTTTTATGCAGTGCTTCCAATGACATTTACAAGCACAAACCGTGGAGGAAGAGAGGTAACACGGTTTACTCTATTGGTTAAAGCATATGAAGGCTTGGAGATTTGGGCTCTAGTCCTTTGTTCTGCCATAGACTTCCTGTGTTACTTTGCGCCAGTCTCTACACACCATGCTTCTTTTGCTGGTGTGTCGTGTACCTAAGCACGTAGCCCCTTCTAGCACAGCAAAAAATAACAGTGTAGCTGGTGAGGCAGTGTAGGTGAATAAAGACATGCCTGAAGGGTGCGGCTATGTATGTCAGTACATATCCTACACAGCTCTGTACATGGCCAAGCCGTACCTCCCTGTCTACACTGCTATTTTTAGCAGTGCAGTATCCTGCTGCCTTCCCGCTGCTGGAGCCTATCCCCTCAGGGACTGACTCCAGCAGTGAGGAAAGGCTCAGGCATGTGGGAGGCCGTGGAGAAAGTCTCTGCTAGCTCCCTGCTGCTGGAGCCTTTCCCCTCCTCAGGGAATGACCCCAGCATCAGGGAAAGGCTCTGACTGGGGGTGGGGGCAGTGTTTCCCCCTGCCTCCCCCTGCCAGCCTTTCCTCCACCAGGAAAGGCACCAGCAGTGGGGAGCTGCTGGTGCCTTTCCCCACTACCTGTGTCTTTCACTGACACATAATTACATGCCACAGTGTGGACACAGTTGGCTTTTTTCTGTGGCATGTACCTACCCGCTGCCAGAAGTGGTCTGAAGTATAGATGTAGCCTAAGTGCCAGATTTGTAAAACTATTTAGACACCTTGTGGGATTTATTTGAAAGCAACGAGAGTTAAGTGCCTAGGTGCTTTTGAAAATCCCAGTAGGCACCTAAATATCTTTAAAAATCTGACCTTTAGCCCATTTGTGCCCGAACATCCCCATCTGCAGAATAGGGATAATATCACCTACCTTACACATGTTATGAGGTTTAATTTATTCATGTTTTGAAAGAGCATTGGGACACTTGTATGGAAGTTGTGTATTAAAATAAATTAATATTAATAAATTATTATTAATAAGGGACAGATCTTACAAACCATACTGAAGAAAACTCTCTGACTTCAATGGTCTGTATTCTATTCTCAGTTACTTGGTTTAATTGCAGAATAAGTCCACTGATTTATACAGATGTAACAGAGCAGATTTTGGCCCCATGGGAGCTTTGCTTCAGTGAGAACTGCAAGATTGAGCCCAAACTATGGTGCATTGCCATTGCCCCATCATAAATAAAGTAAGACATGCATTAAACTGAAACATAGTACTTATTAAAAAAGAAAAAGATGACGCAGGAGGCCTGGTAAAATGACCACAGTGTACTTTATTTAATGATTTTGGTACCTTGTGTTGCAATAAAATAAAAAAAATCTACAAAATCCAAATATATAAAATTTTCAAGTTTTCCTTTTCAGTTTTACAAGAAAAATCAAGTTGTAACCAAGGAAATTTGTTAGTATGAAGCACTACTTTCAAATTCATTTCATCACAAATTGCAACTTACTTAACAGACCAAAAGAACTATGGTACTGTAGTACATCAAATACTTCACACACTGTGTTCTTTACTATAGCACATGTAACCACTGCCACGTGAGACAGCAGTCTCTAGCCAATAAAGACACTCTTCACAATCTGGACTCTAAAGGAATGTTTGTATACATGGAATCTGAATATATATATTTACAGGAAGATTTTTTTAAATAACTATTTTGATTCTTCATTTCAAATAAAATACCAAATACATTTGTACAATGTTTACAAGTCAAAGCACAAGTACTGCCATGATTATCATTCAACTCAAGTCTCTGTGCTTGTAGTGGGGGGAATATCTACACTGTTTCATAAACATAAATGTGATTTTTCGTAACTTACTTCTGTAATGGTGGCTAAGGAGTAGAAGCACAGTAACACTTATTTAGCACAATCAGTGTATAATGCAACAGTTTACAACAGACAACTGAGAAACTATTGGTTCATTCTGTTCCTTCTGCTATTCATCTGCCAATTGTTACTTTAGTTTTTGTGATTTAAATGGGGTACAAGATAGAGTTAAAGAATACAACTTGAACAGGAAAGAGCACAAATCTTTTAAGGCAAATTAAGCAAATATAAGCAGCTTATATGGTTTTTTTCTGGATTCTTAGATAACACCCCAACAAAACCTAGAAATAAAGTGCATGCCCTACAACCGTCAGCAATTATGTTTTGCTAAATGTTTTCTATAAATTGCTCAACATGGCTTTGTTTGAAACAGCTTTTTGCAAAATGGAAAGAAAACAAACCCTGCAAGTGACAAAATGCATGACTTAACATGCTTCAAAACGAAACTGAAGGCAGCTGAGGTAGTTGGATGTAAAATGCATTTACCTAAAATAATCAGCGAACCAAAACTAGGACATTGACAATAAAAATCCCACTCATTTGGAATTAGTTTTATATCATGCAATGATTTAATGCCAAGCAAGAATCTATATAATTTCTAAATGAAAAGGTTCCTAGTATGTTAACCATTAGAATGAGCATGGACTATTCTATTTGAATTTGTGTCGATTTGCATGTACATTTTTCACAGGTCTTTTATTGTCTCAGGGAGCCATTTGTGGGGCTGACATGTGAGATCTTATCTTCTTCTGGGATTTCAGTTCCTGAATGGCAGAAATATCACAAGCCCACCAGATCTCATGTTATTCGGGTTTCATAATTGGCTCTTTAAACTATTAAAAGTACTAGTGATAAACATACAGAAACACAAATGCTGAGATATTCATGGGTACCTGGATCAGACTGGAAGCTCTTTGGGGCAGGGAAAATCTTTTCATTTTAAGTGTGTACAATGCCTAGCACAATGGGGCATCCAATCCCTGACTGGGGACTCAAGGTGCTACTGCAATACAAATGATTAATCATATTAAATAATAACCATGTTCAGCTTTGTATGAGTTCGTGTGAAACATGCACAGACCCAATTAACAAATGTGGCCTATTCTTCTGATTTGTTATGGATCCTCACTATATTATTGACAGAATCCCAATAACCCAAATGATCATTTATGTAACTAATGTTTCTGCAATGTTAGTTCATTGCAATGGCAGTTAGCACAAACTTTCAATCCAAATAAAAAAGTATTAGGAGAGGAGCCCCAGTTTAGTAAAGCACGTAAGCTTAAGTGGCAGTTGAAGGTGCTTGGGACGAGAGTATCTGACCTGCAAGAATATATGTTTTATGCTTCTGAGAATGTTGATCATTTACCTTAGCCATAAATTCAGTACATTAAGGTTTAAAGGTAAACTACACAGGGAGAAAAACACGTTTGTGCCCTTTTTGGTTTCTTTTTGACAAATAAGGAAAACCTGAAACGGGTTTTTTCCCCCCTGCTAGTTTTTACCTACAAAATATTAGGAATACAGGCCAAGATTTTCTAAGTGTACCTCCATTTTTGTCTGCCTAACTGGAGACACCTTAAAAGGCCCTAATTTTCACAATGCGCTGAATTCCTCCCTGCCTCTGAAACTCAAGGCCCTTTAAGGTGTTTCAAATTGGGCTCCCACAAATGGAGGAATCAAAACTCACCAATTGCTTTTTAAAATTTTGGCCCTAAAGCTTTCCTGCTTTTGCCAGAGGATTCAATGGAATCCTTGAGAACTGGAGTGCGATATAGCTTAGCTCTCAAATGAAAGAGTGGAGTGTTGAAACTTTCTCTCAGCAGTTTGTCAGGAGTTCCTTCTCAGTTTCATTTTCTTGTGATGCTCCACTAATCTCACTATTTTTTCAGTTCTTCAGCAAATACAGAGAAGTCAAGACTTGATATTTCTAATGTAAAAACAAGCAGAAAAAATCCTTTTTTGGGGGGGGGGAGGGGGGAAGAGAAGAAAATTCCTCAGCTTTCCAATCACAAAGAAGCAAACGGACACACCTTTAAAATTGACAGGTATCACAAACGGATAAATCAAGATATTTTTTCCTCCCATGAAACAATCCTGAGGATGAGTCTCTGGTTTTATAGTTTTTCTGTATTCTCATCCATCTAAGTATGAATTTGCAAAAGAAAAAAAAAATCAACTGTATCTGTGTAGGCTATATTATGTGATCACTTACCAGGCAGTAGATGTTTTCCAGTTGCTATCACTAAGGTCTAGGCACAAAGACATGTATCCAGCTTGACATTTTACTATATTAGATCCTGCCATTCATTAACTGTGTTGTAAGCATCCTCTTAAAACAATGCTTCATAATTTCAGTTCCATTCTTTCGCTTTTCACAGAGCCATATTAACGGTTATAGCATGACACTCGGCCACACCGTAAGGCCCAGAACACAAAAGTAGCATCTACCCTGTGAAAAATGGGATCCTTCATTCATCATGGATCCAAACTCTACCAGCGGTAGCCATACTAGAAATGTCAAGATAGATAAAGGGTAGAGAAGCTCAGGCAAGTTCAAATATTCATTTAACCTTGCTCTGGGCAGATTTAGATGGTGGTAAAAATGCTTGGATTCTACAGGTTCCACTGTTGCTACCACCAGTGGAGCTGTGCCAGTGATGCATCACTGGGCCCATTTCTGCCAGTGTAGACAAAGACAAAGAGAGTTTGGAGTCCAGACTGATGGCAGGATGGAAAACTCATTCTTCTAGAGTAGGTCAATGTTCTATAGTATGGGACTAAAATGCCAGGCACAAAATGGACAGACTCTGCTGAGCTAGAGAATTCTTATCAGGAAGAGAGGACAGTGTTTTAGGGCTATTTATGTTTGAGTTTCAGAATTGAAAGTACACAGTGAAAAGGACCTCTCAGCAACTTTTAAAATTACAGATCAGATTCATTGTGCTAGAGCTTCAGCTAGTAAAAAATGGCATAGCTCCATGACATGCCAATTTACACCAGCTGAGCTCTAGTGCATGATATTCACTTTGATGCAACACACACACACTGCACGTTACTCCTGTGCATACAAAGCTATAAATGGCGTACAAACCCAACTTTCTTATGTAAATTCAGAGGTCTGGCGTTCAGCTGAGTTTTGGGCATTAAAATGTCAATGTTGATAGATTAACCCTGTAAAGTAACTGGCTCAGTATTATTCATTGATTAATCAGATGAAGTAATTGTGTATTGCCTTAAAGAAACAGTATATTCCCCAGGAATTTCTACTGTAATGCATTACTGTATTGATAGCTATGTTATTACTCTAACATGTTACCGTACCAATCTAAATTTAGCAAATAACATACAGAAACCGTGCTGGCTATACTACACTCCCTTCTGGAACCACTTATTTCACAAAGTGGGTTTAACTATCACTCTATCTCGCTATAGCCCTTTTCTGGTTCTAGTCTCTTTTTCTACAATTGTACAGACATCCTTAATGCAAACTCTAAATATCTGTTATGCTCATTTGAAACATATTACTAAAAAGACAATTAACTTATTCAGGAATAATAGACAGCAAATGCTGCTTTGCATACATTAGAGACCACTCCTGGAAGGTGCTTCCATAGACCTCTGAAAAGTTCTTAAGAGGTGCTCAGGGTCTTAGACAACTGAGCCCTTACCGAGAATGGCTTCATTTAAAAAAGAACTCACTGTTGCTTCTGAGCTCAAATGAACTAATTAGAATATGTTGGTTCCATCCGTAATTTTGATAGGGTGGGCCACATTCCATCTCCATATTACTCCATGGATCATGGGTGTAACTGGGAACAGAATTTAGCCTAATTCTGCAAACCAAGAAAAAACAGTGACTTGGAAATGTTTATACTCATGACCCTAATTCCTGCATTATGTTGTTATGCAATGCTCTATTAAAAACATGAATGGGAGCTATGTTTGTGAATTCCCCATGCTTGCATGGGGAGGACAGATCTTTTTACTTATTAGCATAGATTTAAAGCATGGTGTTCCATTTCTCCCCCTTGCATTCAGGTTTGATTACAAATTGAAATTACAGTTACATGAAATGCTGGTGTGCCAATGAAGATTAATGTGAAAAGGATGATTTCTTTGCTTTTTACTTGTTATTTTCCAAACCCAATAAAAAGAGGTTTTAATATCAGTAAGTTACTATGAAGGAAGATATTCTTTGTTTGATACATTATTGCTCTTGTGTTACTCACAAAGCCCACTGAAATCTTACATGGCAGGGGGCTATTCTGCCCTCAGTGCCAGCACATAACTCCCATTAGCGTTTAATAGGGTTTAACTTAGGCTTCTGCACTAAGGGTAAAATACCCTTGGGCCCTCCACGCCACTTCGGTCCCATACTGGGTTTGTGGCACAGCCACAAAGTGCACCACAGTAAGAACCTCTGTGCCCACCTTGCGTAATCCAGCACAAAGAGTTATGATGGAGCAAACCAGGGTCAGAGTAGTGGATACACATTCATGTGATTCCGGTGCCTCCAACGTCCTATGCAAGTAGCGTGGAGGGCTGCAGCTGCTTCGCCAGCTCAGAGGAGGACGTTGGCTGTGGGGTGCATGGCCCTGGGTGAGGACAGAATTTCACCTCCAACTTGCTCAACCTTCTCCTACCTACAGCCCATTAATTCAGGTTTTTGATAGGAGACTTGGATTCCTCTTGAAAGAGAAGTTTATGGTTTGAAATGTCATTTTTTTCACAGAAAACATAATCCTTACCAAAAAAAAGTTTTCAATTTTGGTCAAGAATTTTTATTTACTACAAAACTCTGAAGTTCACCCAATAACCATCTCTCCAGCTATTAAAAGAACATCTCTCCCAAAATGTTTCAATTACATTTACAATTGATCCCTTCTTCCATGGAAGAGAATGTAAAATTCCCATTGACTTCAGCACAGTCAGGAATGGAGCCCATTCCTGACTTAAGCCCAGAAACCTGATTACTGTCTGGTTTCACCTGTTGGTAAAATTAAAGTGAGCTGGTTTTTTTAAAAGATTTTACTTAGAAGAGCCCATATAAATAAAATGAAGATTTAAAAACAAACAAATCTTTATTGAGGGTCTGATCCAGCGCTCACTGAAGTCAATGGAAAGGCATCCATTTAGTATTCCAGGATGAATTGACTAGTTATACTGTACTTGTCAATTTATTTCAAGAGAATGGTATCTAATATAAGAAGATTGTAGAGAGCTACAGGCAGTGGTGGATTAGCCACTGGGTCAATGGAAAAATAGATGCCCCCTGCCCTGACCTTCTCCTCTTGCCCACCTGCCTGGTGCTCCTGCAGGGCAAGCCACTGGGCAGGCGCACCAGGCGGGCAGAACGGAGCAAGCCCCCGCGACCCAACCCCATTTCCTTGGCAGAAGTGCGGGAGGGATGGGCGGGAGGGGGAAAGGGGGTTTGCAGGCAGAAGGGATGGGGAGGGGCCTCCACTTGCTCTGGCCAAGGGCCCCACAAAAACCTTAATCCGCCTCTGGCTCCAGGAACTTTTAAAGTGTGGTTCCACACTGAAAAAATGACTCTAGAAAATTAGCATTGTGAGCTTGCATGTTTATTGCCTCTCAATGACTTCCAGGTCCAAGGTACTCAGCTTACAAGTAAAATGATGGCTCTCTTGGCTGCCACTGCCATAAGCTCATCTTGGGATCTGAAAACTCAAACTGGGTTCATCATAAACAAGAGCGATTCTAAAACTAGCATTTCGTTAACAATGCTGTCCAGAATGCATAAGAAAATAAGAATCCAGCTGCCACTGTCCAAATGTTCTTGACCTTGGAATACCGTCCAGGGAAAGTACGGCAATGGTCGTATTGGTAGGGTGCACAGTCACCTGTGAATAATATATGACGAAGACTGAACAGCAAAAGCTCTAGTCTGTCTGAACTTTATTTATAGGCCAAAATGTGTAGGGCCAGAGTCAGCCAGCCCATTGGATTCAGTGGGAACTATACTCACATCAGTGCTAAATTGGAACCATTGTGAGGCAAGGCTCTATATTTGCTTATCAGATATTATCTTTGTTTACTGAACATTTCTTTGATGTTCTGTAGTTGCAAAAATGATCTCAGAGACAAAAGACATTTACTATGAACATTTCGCAGCTTCTTTCTTTCTTTCTTTCTTTCTTTCTTTCTTTCTTTCTTTCAATACAAAATAGATGTGGCGCATAAAGGTACAGTTCTTTTCAAAAACTTGCTGGTTTTGCCTTGGATACAATAACCACGATTACTTCAGTATTTGTAGAATTAACTAAACTTTCCTATACTCATTACCTCAACTACTACAAATACTGAGGTAAAGCTGTCAAAATAACTAAGGCATCATCTAAAGCAACTGGCAAGTTTGTAAGGGTAACCATGGTATATTCAGCAGTAAGTTACGGCATAAGAAAGCAAAGTATTGTCAATGGCATAACCTATTTTCTCATTCTCTCATCGATGTGGGTTTATGTGATATTTCTAACCAGGAGAGGGATATGTAGATTGTGTGTTTTGCAGGAACAAAACCTCCCAAAGAAGTCAAAATAATAACTGATAAATCGCGTGATCTTGTTTTTGTGAATTTGTAAATAAAACAGACTTGTGATGACAGCACTGCAAACTTAGAGGAAGATGATGCATAAAGCTGTGGTACCCTGAAGCTAGTTGCGGGTTCAGTCAGGGCTGATTCAATTGCTGATTTTATGCAAGCAAGACCTTGTGACACAGAATAACACGCTTTAAAATTCTTCAGCAGTGCTTTCCACGCTGAGCTGACCAAGCAGCAGAACATCAAAGAGTAAGGAGAAATATCATTAAGGTCCATCTACCCTATAAGACTATAAGGCGACCACCTAACCATAATATGGCCATTACCATCTAACTTCTTATTCCATTGAACTACATAATTGTTATGTTTTGTTATTCTTTTTGGCCTATACATTTGAAAGTGCACGCACACTTGTACATTCTCCTCAGCTGTACAGAAAATAAGCGGATGTAAGTGTGAAAGTGAGGTTTGTGCGCAAACAAGATATGTGTGTGTGCAAATCCAGAAACTGCAAGCACACATTGGGTACAGCATGTGTAACTAGGAGCATAAAAAATGCACACGCACTTGAAAAATGTTGAGTCTATATTGTCTCATGAAAGGAAAAGACCATTTTAACAGTCTAGCTTAAAATTAAGAGATGGCAGAAGCAACCTGCAACATAACGTGCTCTCTTAGTTTTCTGTAAATCTTTGATTTTTTTAAATTTAACAATAATCAACACATCCACACAAAATCTTTACTGCTAATGAGCATGATTTGCAAGGACAGTGTTATATTTTATTGTTAATAAGCAACCACTGTCTATAGAAATAAATTGACATTTTAAAGGCTATATTTTATATCCTGTCTTTCTTGTGCAAATTAATTAAAAACACATAAAAACCTGGAGATTTCCTCAAATTGAAATTAGCAGGGGGAAGCAGCTGTTGCATCTTAAAATAAATAACTTTTTGGTATTGGGACCATTTTTTTATTGTTGTTAAGAGAATCTAGGTGCTTCTCTACATTGCCCCTAAGTTTTCGACTATGGGTGTGTGAATAGCAGTGCGCAACAAAGTGCTGCACTGTAACTCCCCCATACGGCTGCCACAGGAGTGAACTAAAAGGTTCCTAGTTCGCATTAATATAGTCCTCTTCCAACAGGACTACCTTAATGTCAACTGGGAACCTTTTAGTTTGCATCTGCAAGCATCTACATGGGGGAGTTACAGTGCAGTACTTCGGTGCACACTGCTATTCACACGTCCACAGAGGTGAAAGTAAGCCGGTCCGGTACGGCATACCAGCAAGAGCCAGTATGCCGGACTGGACCAGACTGGCTTCCCCAGGCTGGTGATTTAAAGGGCCCAGGGCTCCCTGCAGCTGCCAGAGCTCCGAGCCCTTTAAATCGCCTCCCAAGCCCCGCTGCTGGAGCCCTGGGGTAGCATTAGCAGGACTCCGGCAGTGATATAAAGGGCTTGGGGCTCCCTGCAGCAGCCAGAGATTTCCTCCCAGGCCCTTTAAACTGCCCCTGAGTCTCGGGGCTTCCAGCCGCCTCTGCAGCTGGTAGCTCCGGGGGTGATTTAAAGGCCCCGGGGCTCCCAGCCGCAGTCGGAGCCCCTGGGCCTTTAAATCTTGATTTAAAGGGCCTGGGTATTTAAGGGCCCCGCCTCTTCCGATTGAGGCCATGCTCCCTGCTCAGTACTGTGGCATACCGGTAAGTCCTTTAAGTTACTTTCACCCCTGCACGTCCATAGTCCAAATTGCATGGCAGTGTATTCAAAGCCTAGTTCTAATTAAGGGGACCAATTTGAGAGCTCTAGAGACTGAAATCCTCTCTTTATTCAGTGAAGACAGCAGTGCCATCTTCCCCACACTGCTCCACAAATGTGCCTTAATCTTGAATGGAGAGAGCGTTTGTCTTCCTCTATGTCCTTTCAATCCTATGCCTCCCTGCTGAGATTGTGATGAGGTGGGTGCGTTTCCACAATAAACTAGAATGAGGTGAGACCAACTGCCAATCCGCAAATGGTAATGAACATTTTCAGTCACTCTTTTTACAAATTGTATTGAAAACTTACTATCCTACCATTTCAGTGCTTGTGAAAGGTACTAGAATAAGTACTTTGATGAGTAAAGTTCTTTGCTTAGTCACAGAGCAGGTATAGTACAGGCACCAGTAGAGACTTTCCCCACTCTGTCCCATACCAAAGTGTCTACATCCTGATCTGGTGTTACCACTTCTGGGATGAAAGCATATTCTCTCCAGGTCCATTCAATCCTTGGCCTCAGTGCTGAGGTTGCCATGTACTTCTGTTATGTGGACTTTTCTCCACTAGGAACTGATCACTTCACAAAGGCTAATGAACAGTCATGAGCTAGAAATACCTTTTTGGTCATTGTTGAGTTTGGCCATAGTTGAATAGAAGATCTAGTGACAAGGTTATGTATCTCATTCCCAATACCCTGAACCATCCCCACCAATCCATTTTTAATACAACTTCTTACTTGTATGAAACAAATCAAATGGATGAATGATTCATAAGATGAATGATGAGAAATTAGGCAGTATGAATTTATTAACATATTTCTTTTAGCTCTCTCTCTCTCTCCAGCCCTAGGCACAGTATGGCACAAAGCTAACCGTGGTGTTCTTTCCCCCTAACTGATTAATGTCTGCTTGCAGTAGCTTGATTACTTTATTAAAAGTTACAAATCTGCAAAATTAAAATGTCTCCTGAATTAATTAACTGCAAATCACCTTGAGTAATACTTGACAAGTTCCAAGGTGTTTCTTAAAAATAGAAAAGGGGGAATCAATAGCATCAGCAAATACATGCTGGCACTATGAGCATATTAATAGTGACGGGTGCCTTCTCTGCTGAGATAAGATTTTTTGTATTGTTCACATAGTGCTGACTCTGGGCTAAACCCTGCCCTGACCAGAGCAGAGAGAGGAAGCACAGAGGACTCTGTAGTGTCATCAGTGAAATGTCTCCAGCTGGCCAGGGAAGTACTCCATGAGGAGTGTTGGGGCGCGGAATGAGCTATGAAATATACCTTGATTTTTGTATGAGCAGGAGCACAGTGTGCCTATGGCTAGTATTTGCTGCTGACCACAGCACATGCATTAACTGGCTGGAGGGGGAAAGGCTACCTGAAATGGACACCTCCATGCCTCTGTGTGTTATGCTGTGCAGGCTGGTGTGTGAGCCAGTTTTTCCCCTTGTGTTCTGTTGAGTTCTACTGCAGAGATTCTGCCTTACTATTTGTGCGTGCATGGGTGTGCGTGTGAGAGAGGAGGAGTGTGCTGAGGAGTGCATGAGAGAGTGGGGAGGGATAGCTCAGTGGTTTGAGCATTGGCCTGCTAAACCCAGGGTTGTGAGTTCAATCCTTGAGGGGGCCACTTAGGGATTTGGGGCAAAATCAGTACTTGGTCCTGCTAGTGAAGGAAGGGGGCTGGACTCAATGACCTTTCAAGGTCCCTTCCAGTTCTAGGAGATAGGATATCTCCTTTTGCCCTCTTCTCCCCCTTGCAAGTTACAGCAGTATTGGGACACTTTCACCTTACATATGTATATAATTCAGATCTCATTGGAAAGCCACCACATCTTTTCAACTCTGTCATTAATATGACCATTCAGATGTGGAGCTCATAGGTATTGCCCACGTAAAACTCAATGCAGCAAAGCATTTAAGCATGCACTTTACTTTAAGCATGAGTAATCCCATGCCTTCAAGAAGACAATAGGCCTACTCATGTGCTTAATAAGCTTTTTATTAAATTGGGGTTTTGGTATGCAGAAGCTTGTGAAGGAGTAAGGGCTTTCTTGATATACATAATGTAACTGCAAACTCAAGAGTCTTTAGCGAGCATGCCAGTGGTTTCCTCCTTAGCCTTATAATATATGTTTTAATTCTCATCAAACATAGGTTAAGACATATGGGTGCACTGAAAAAAATGCAGAATAAGAGAGAACAAAGACATGGCTCTTTGATATGTTAGCGAGTTGTGACTGAATGGCATTTACTGGAGCAATGCAGTGTGGAATTGGGCCTCCTAACTTGGCTGGTGCTATTTGTCCTGTTTTCCTTGACTAACCATATTTACTATTTATATTTAGCACCTAATCCTGCAATCCCTGTATGGGAGTTGTGTACATGGACAGCTTGCAGGAGTATTTATGATCGTTTCACTGTTTTCTACAGGTTAGTGTGCTTTTTTTTTTTTTACTTAGCATATTAGATGATTAAATATAACTGGAGGCATCTTCTATTCCCCATCTTTTTTTATTAAACTACCAGCATTAGATATTGTACAACTGCCTCCCAAAAACACTAAAAGCAAACTATGCTCTCCCTGTTGCAGTTATCGCTTTATTATTCCTTCACTAGACTTAGAATTTAATATAGATAAAAAACAACGAGCTGCCAGAGACTTAGGGCCTGAGTCTCAGTTACATTAAGGGCCCCTTACACTGCAGAAAAGGGCCTTAATGTAACTGAGACTCCGGCCCTGGATTTTTTCCCCACATATTAGACAGTTCATAAAACAGAAATAATGATAATAATTAAGAAGACAACGATGGCATTGTAAATACAGAAGGAGAAATTCACCCATGTGAATACAAGGCATATGTATTATTTACGTTTTAGGCCGTAAGTGGCACTTAAGTAGTGCTCAGCCTTCTGCGGAGCCCTCTGCACACGAGGGATTCTCACCCAAGCCGAACTGTTTTACTAAAGATTAATCAAAATCCCAGATTAGTATTTTTTAATACTTTAGCCCTGGAAGGCTCAGTATATTTTTTGACCCTCTCAGCACACAGAAACACCAAATGCGCTACAAGAATAAATATGCACAACTTTAAAGACACTGTATGTTTGGGCTAGAGGTCTTTGCAATGTCGCTTTAAGTCAAAGGCTTAGGATGGCTATTTGAACTTTCTAGGAAACCGATGTTTTGTGAGGGCTTGTCTACACAGTGGGGTAATGCACTTTATAGGGGTGTGACGTCGCAAGTGCACTAGCATGTTGTACATTAACTGGTCCATGTAGCCCGTGCTGGTGTGCTTTTAACATAGTGTTGTTTGAAACAGCATTATGATAAAGAGCACGAGGGACCCTTTATGGGCTCCAGGAAGGGCTACACAGACCACTTAATGCACAACATTAAACCCCATAGAGTACATTACCATGCAGTGTAGACAAGCCCTGACATGTTTTCTCCCTTTCGCACACGCTTTGGATTCTAACCAGGGTGAGATCTTCAGATGGCATATGCCAGAAGCCACTGGAGCTATGCCAATGTGCATTGACGTACTTTGTCTCTTTACACTTCTACAGCATTATTAGCCGCAGACTTATTTCCACTGTGAAAACTATTTACTCTGTAATTTTTGTACTAGTCTGTGTTAGGGGCCAATTCTATTCTTAATGAAGTCAAATGAGACTTTTACCATTGACGTCAGTCAGAGCAGGATTGAACCCTAAGCAGCAACTTCTGCTCTCAGTTGCATTGTGTAATCCCACAGACTGTACACTGTTGGTGTGGGGACAGAACATTGCCACAATGTATACACAATGCGTTCACATTTGTATTTAACATAATCTAAACATATAACGGCATTAGGCTCTCCCAGATAACTACGTTCACAGTTACCATCATTTTAAATTTAGCTAAGAAACTCGGGTGTGATCCAGCACGATTCTGAGCACATCCTGCTGTGCGCCCTCAAGCGCCCGCTGATTTCCCTGGGAATCGAGGGGGCTGAGCACGTCTCAGGATTGAGCAGTACTTTGTGGGATTGAGTCTTTAAGACCTGATCCAAAGGCCACTGAAGTTAGCGAAAAGCCTCCCACTGATTTCAGAGGAAGCTGGATAAGGCCCTTAGTGCTAAGGAAGAGGGAAGAGTCCTGGAGCATTAAAATTAGTTTGTTATATCGAATGCTGAGGTTCAGGAGAAAAATAAAATGTTTTCAAATGCCAATTACCAACTAGTTCATCCCCTATAGCGCTTCAGTTCAGTGACTTCCTATAGTACACGCTTTTGCTAGCGAGTGTTTGTACAGTGAGTGAAAAATACAAAATCAAGGAAGAAAAAAGTGTAATTCTATTACAAATTCTTTGTGTAAATCTATTTCCATTGACAAATGTTCCCATCCAACACTTCGGGAATTGCACAACACAAAGTGTGTGTATCGCTAGGTACACTTGTTATCCCCCCATGTATAATAAAAAAAAGAAAGTTAAAACTGTGTGTTTGATATAGTCCCAATGTGAGCCCACTGGTTGTGTAAGAAAAACAAACAATCTTCATAAACAGTATTGTTTAGGGCAAATATTCAGGCCTATTTATTGCATACCCCAGGGAGTGGGTCATTTGCACGCAACTTCCAGGCCATAAGCAGACTTCCCAGTGGAACAGTGACTATTCCACATGCTGCACTAGACTGTACAGGGTCTGTTCACCTTTAAACCAGCCCTTTCTGACCTCTTGCCTGCAAAGCAGCAAAAGTGGGCACATTGGGGCTGGAAAGGAAGTGCATCAGAGCTCCAGCTAACTTGTTCTGCCTGCTGGAAATGCAGAATATTTGTATAATAGCCGCCGGTTGGATCTGGAGTTTTTTTTGCTCCCAGACGACGAGTAACTGCCCATGGAATAAGAGACCAGAAGCAAATATCCCTGTACAGGATCTGAAGTAAGGGGATGCAATATACCTGTACAATTGAAGGGCATAGCTATTTTAGGCATAGCTAGTGCTCCTGCTATTGTAGTTTCCACATGTATTAGCGGGTACATTTCAAATTGACCATGTCCTAATCATTTCTGGAGAATAAGGTTTTGGCTAAGTGTTTTTTATGAATAGTGAATTGTTTTTATCTATTACATGTGAATTTTCTATTATTTGTAAAAAGCAACAAAGAGTCCTGTGGCACCTTATAGACTAACAGACATATTGGAGCATAAGCTTTCATGGGTGAATATCCACTTCGTCAGATGCCTGTAATGGAAATATTATTTGGTAATTTATCTTACCAAATCCTAGCAAGCCCCCCATCCCCAAATGTGATACCCACAACTCTCCTATAATATAGCTAAAATGCCTTGGTCCCAAAATTACCCCATATCATAAATTCTAGATGTGTGGATGGCACAAATTACTCCATACATATGCTGGAGGATGCATCTTTCTGTGCCCGTAAAGCTTACCACCAGACATCTCTTTAGCCCCCTTGTGTCTCTCCATCAGCCAGATACTTATTTGTGTATCCGGCATCTTCCCTCCAGGATCCAGACTAGACATGTGGCTTACTAGTGTGTACGAAATTTTCCCAGCACAAGTAAGTAAGTCCTAATAATGAAATCCAAAACATAACTGCAGGCTTGAACTCCAATGTTTACATGAAGTTGATTCTGATAAATTTGTTTGTTCTGTTCCACAGTGAACCGTACAATGTTAATTTGAAATGACTGAAGTTGGATAGACATTTTTCAAAGTCCACTTAACAGGAATAGATCAACAAATACAAAAACGTCAACCAGACAAACTACAGCTATATTAGTGTCAGCACTGAAGAGAGAAAAATGATTAGCATCACTAAGTCTAGAGTACAGTTCTCTGCTGTAGTTGAGCGATATTAAGTCCTGATCTTGCTGCCATCCGAGTCCGCAGCAAAGCTCCAGTTGACTTCAGGATGGAGTTAACAATGCAGACTGAGGGCCTGATCCTTCAAATCCTTACCCACAAAAGTCATCCTTACTCATACAAATTGTCCACTGAAGTCAATGGCTCTGATTCTGATCTCTTTTACATCAATGTTAATCAGGAGAAATTCCACTAAAGACAATGAGGTTACCACTGTAAAACAAGTAAATGAGATCAGAATCAGGTCCAATGGGCTACAAAAGTCTTTGCAAAATTTCAATATCAAAACATATAATTTAATTCAGTGAGATTATTCCTATAAGGCCTATTTGGATGAACAAGTTTTTGCAGGTTCTATGGTGAAATTTGCATTTGATTGGACAGGTAAATCATCTTGGAAAACAGATCACTGCAGCAGTTTAGAAATGAGTAAAACTGATACAGAATTTCTCTAAAAATTTATTCATTCATACTAATTGCAGTAACCTGTTTAAAAAAAAAAAAAAACCAAAGTGAACACAAAGAAATATGGGAAACAGTGCAAATGCAGAATTCCATATTCAGATCTGTCTGTTCTTAGATTTAAATTGGTCTGTTCTCAGTTTAAATGTCATCTGTTGTAGCAGAATAAAGAGGAAAGGATTCATATGTATAATAAAAAGACATTTTTTTCTATAAACAATTGAGGATGAATTTCATAACATGTTGTTTATAGTGTATAAATGGCTGTTTGCCACTTATTCCATTTGGCTTTCAGCTGAGAGCGCAGGCTTCATGTGAGTTAGCCTAATTGCTACAATTAGCAACATTTAAATGGCTCATTGTGTTTTTATATAATTCTTCCCACATTCTGTGCTGTTGTACTATAGAATTAGTAATTACAGCGCTGAGCCTGTTAATTCACGAGCACATGTTGTGATTATTTTCATCATGCACCTTCTGCAGCAGCTCAGCCGAAATAAGCTTGTTTAGATGGATACTTGTCTGTCCATTCAGTTTGGATGAATGCAATTTACTCCGCTTCTTACCATGCATCGGGGGAACAGAGGCAGCACTACAACTCCAGCACTCAGCTGAAGTCATTTCCTTGGCATTGTGCAGGCCAGTGCAAGAGGTGGGGCAGCCACAGGGTAAATTGCAGCATCCCAGCCACATTGAACTGCACCACTTCAGAAAGTGAGCAGCAAAACAATAGCAACTTTGTTAGCTGAAGTAATGATGTAGCCAAGTACCACTCCATGAAGAGTGGTTTTTTTTTTTAAGGCTTTTGATGAGCTTTAAGGAAAGATGAACAATGAAGAATCACTTGAAAAGCTTTTTTAGAAACAAATAGGCTAATGGTGAATATTTATGATAACCATGAAAACTAAATATTTATATAACAGACTGCATTTTAAAATGACCAAGAATCCCTTTTCAAAGATCAGTGTTAGTGCTTAAATAACTGGTGTGCAGTTATTTAAATGGTCTTCTTTTAAACATATAAACCTACAAACTTTAAAATGCCCATGTTTCAGGACAGTGTTTAAACAGCTCCATTTCATTTAGATCTACTGGTAAATTTGCACAGCTCAATAGACAAGGCTCATGTGAAATTAATTTCTCACACACAAAGAGACAATACAATACTTTTCCTCCACCAGAGCATAATTTTGAGCTTTCATTTATTTGTGTTATGTCATTTTCCTGTTATTCTGGAATGGAATGTTAAAGAACTGATTTTTGATTACTTCAAAAGCAAAAGCTTAAGTTTTAACATTTCATTTTTCCTATTGCCATCCTACTTGAACTTCCTTGGTTAATCCTAAAACTATAATTCGTGGTAAAAGAATAGTGCATGTCCATTATTAACTATTCATAAGGCAGTACGGAGGTTTCTGGACTGAGCTGTGTTTAACAGAGAGAACTCTCAAAAAAAATGTTCTTACCACTATTTAGCTTGACTGTTCATGGCAAAACAGTCAGTCTATGTAGTTCATTGCAAAGCCAGATTTCAATGTGTTTTCTGATCACTTTCCAAGTCAATGATATTGACGAATGTTACAAATTAAGTTTTTGGGGATCAAAATTTGACTTACTATTAAAACACTTCTTTCTCCATGAACACAACTGGATTTATTTCTAGAGAGAGGCTGTGCATACTACTCTCTATGACAGCATGCATATAGCAATTTTCTATGAGTTAGGACTTGCAATAAATCATTTAAAAATTGCAGGTATTTAAAAATTGGATTTTTTTATAAATAGAAAAAAATGGTGGGAGGATAGAGAAATTGAACTCTAGAAAGTAAAAAAAAAAAAAAGCAAAAATCTTGTGATGCAAAATTTGGACTTTGACAAAGTTCCTTTAAACAAAGTGATTCTGTAAGCCTCACCAAAACTTAGACTTAGGATTTGGAAAAGCACTGCACACTGTTTTCACATGTGCAGGTTTTTAATTATTCCAGTAGAAATCAATTTCTAGTATTGTTTTCAAAAGACCTGGAGCTAGATTCACAGGGGGATTTAGGAGTTAAAATGCTCAACATTGCAACACCTAACTTTTAGGCAGCCTGCCAACTAGTGGAATGCACAACCCCACCGTAGGCACTTATTCAATGAATGGGGAGAGTTAGGCGCCTAAAGAAGAGATTAATAGAAGCCAGCAAGCAGAGCGGGGAGCTACCTAAGCTAGCCAGAAGGAAATGCTAAGGAGAGCGGTGGGGCTTCAAAGAGATTTAGGCGCCTAACTCTGGGCAGGAGGAAGGCGCCTATCTCCACTTGGGATTTACAACTGTGAGCCCTCTGCTTGAGTTAGGCACTTAAACCAGATTAGTCCTTTCTCAGGAACAACCCAGGAGGAGGGGAAGGTGGTGGAACAGCTCCAACAGAACAAATTGACAGACTCACCCCAGAATACCCTATAGTCCAGTGGGTAGGGCTCTCATCTGGAAGGGTGGAGACCTATGTTCAAATCCTTGATCTACAGCAGGCAGAGGAGGGATTTGAGCCTGGATCTCAAACACCCGAGGTGAGTGTGCTGACTACTGGTAAAAGTAGGGGGAACCACCTCCTCCACAAGTCATCTTTTTTATGAGGCTAGGCATACTCTGAACATGCCTACCAGTTGAGCCCTGCTGGGGAGATAGGCAGGGGAATGCCTAGTTTATGAATCCCACCAGGCTTATGATGCCAAGCTGCTCAGTGGTGTCAGAACTGAGGTGAACGTTTGCATGCCCAGCAGAAGAATGTGAGGGGCCTCAGGGACTTTAATGGCTGAAATGTAGGTACTTAGGGATTTTAGCACCTGCAAGACTAAATGGTTTTGTGAATGCCAGTGGGGCCTAAATGCTGGACTTAGCCACTGTGAATCTAGTTCCTGATGTTTCAGGTAAGAAAAACTTGGGGCTGCTTGGTATGTAGACTGACCACTTCTTTTATGTGCTGATCTGGTGTGTGCTTATGGAATTAAAGCTCTATTGAATTTGATTAGACAAAGGACTTGATTCCCCAAAACTTTTTAATTGGTTGTAGCAGCGTGTATTTTCTGACAAATTCAGACTAATGTCTACTGAATAATCAGGTGAACTCCTGTGGAAGGGGGCAATCACTTCTGATAAGATTTCATGTTCTGACTATCAAATGATCATTTCATTTAAAAATGACCATGCATGCAACTAGCTACTGCTTCATTTGCAAACACCTATGCAAATCTTCAAACCTAGGGGATTTTTCTAGTGACAGTAAAATTTTACTATTTTTCTCTCTTGCAGATTCCTGCACTTCCAGAGATATTTTGTTTTGAGGATTTTGCCCCTACCAAAGAACAACAGATTTTGAACATTTCAGCAATAAAAAAAATGATTTAAGTATTGCAATAGCTAATTGAATGTATACAAAGAAACCATATGCTATGTAACTTCTGTTATTTCATATTACAAATATTATAACAGGAAAGACTGAACTTATCCAGGAACATATACAGCAGTGACTGCACTTAATATACCTGACAGTGGTTAAAATATCAAAATCACAGCTCTTCTCCACCCTGACAATGCTGCTTAAAACAGCAAACCTCCAGTTGTGCTCCACTTTCCTAAAATGGATAGACATAGTTATAGCGAGTCGTTTCTCATGGAAACCCTTTGGCGTCTTCACAACCCACCTATACGTGAAACAGGATTCACTTTTTATGGAATATTCTAAAAGTACCCATGTAGGCTTTCATATGGCATTACACTGCAAAATAAATCCATAACGTGTGAAAAACATGTTTACATCAACCTGTGGAGGCCAGTTGATATAATTTGTGGACCAGTTCTTAAATTCTATCTTATTAAAGAGAATGAGATGTATTAAAAGATTTGCGGTTTATAAAAAGTAACACCGTTATATACCATATTTTTACTTTACAAAAATATTGAAATAATCCATGAGTTATTCACTCTGCACCAGCTTTAAAAAAAATACTATCAAATTTTGACTTGCACCTTTAATGCAACTGAAAGCACCATCAGGGGATACTTTTAACATAAAGAAGGATACCATTGACTTGATCATACCCTAGGGAGGTATAGTATTGAAAACCCAGAAGCTTGCAGCAAAAACACTCATTTTACAAGTGAGTCAACATCATTTTTAGATAGATATGGAACCAAGTCTTGAATAGTTTCAAGAGGGTTTTCCACATAGCTTGGTTTAATTGTACTTGACTGTATATACTTACTAACAGGTGGCTGAAAGCCTCTAAAAGACATCACTTTCACCTGGGGTGGGGGAAAAAAACAGAGCTGTCTGTACATGTGGAGAACTTGATTGTTCTTTCCTGCTTCCTGCTCTTGTAGGCCTCATGCCATTCATTTTCTGTCCCTCAGGCAACAATATCAATCTTGTAGTTATACAGTGTTTGGCACTAGAAGGATATGGCATGTTGCGTCTCTTATCACACCTGCATACATTCACACACAGAGCCATGCATTCTGAGTCCTGAAACAGATTTAAGTTACAATGTGTTCATATCCTGATGCTTTCCTCTCAGAACCTGAACATGGTCCTCAAAAGTTCAGAGTATGAAACCTACACTTTCCGTGTTCTTGCTTTTCCTTGTTCAAGTTTTTGCAAATTGAACACTGAATCATGATTATCATTTAATTTACATCACTAAAGGCTAGAGCTCCTTGTTCCTGCTGAAAGCCAGAGGTGAGCTGCATAGGATTTCTGTCAAAAGTAACTGAAATTTTAATTAAAATGAATCTTGAATTCTATAGCAACTAGCAGTTCTGTTGGTACTAATGCTTATTACCTGATTAATCAGACTCTAGTTTACTCTCCTTTGATAGGCTTGCAAACATGACACATGTACTTTTTTGATTCAGAACTATTTTGCAAATCTATTCTAAACTGAATGGCGTATCTGCTGGAGACTTAAGGATTATACTCCTTTCATTTTTGCAGAAACCAGAGTTTTTATAACAGCAACATTGCCTGGTACAGCTAAGCTATTTTGACATTTTTTTTTGTCATTAAATAAGCAAATATCAATCATTCATTTCTAAAGTAAAATGCACTACTGGTTAAAGTTGAAAGCTCTCATCAGAATCTTCCTGTTGATCGTAAGTATTGTGTAGCAGAGTTTCATAGCAGCAAGGAGTCATGAGCTGGGTCTATTTCCCAGTTGATGTAATAGATTTTTTGAGGCTCTCAGGTGATGCTGCTTTATAAGTGAACTGCAGATAGACTGCATACGGAGGATCAAATGATAATCATGATGATAGCCAGACTATGAAAACTACCACTTGCTGCTCTATTGTAGTATGCAGTTTAGTTATTGCCACAGCCCTACTGTCAACCCTTAATTTGGACTGTAACTTTGTAGCTTCTTCAAGTCTTTAATATTTTTTATAAAGTAGTTTCATATTCCAAGCGCTCCTGAATAAGGGCATCGTCTTTATACTGTAGCCGTGGAGGAGCGGGGGAACATTCAAAAGCTAAGATAGCCTTCCTCAGGCTTCTGTCCAACACGTGTCTCTCCCAGGCCGGGTATCTGTTCCTGAACAGATCAATTTTAATGACTGACTCTTCAATCCTTGGTGGCCGGGATGAAGGTGTTGAAGGTGCAGTGGGCCTTACTTGGAAGACAGGCACGCACCCATCCCTCTCTGCCAATTTCTGATCCCGATCACTTGTGACACTCCGATTGTTAGAGATAGACCTTAGAGTGTTTGTTGCCACTTCTGGGGGCATAGTGAAGGCAGCGACAGGGTCCTCACAAGCACAGCTTGGCGACTGCCCGAATCTTGGTCCATTGGGATGAAAGAAGGCATAGTACATCAGCATAAAAACAATGCCTGTTAAAAAGCTGCTGAACACCACACACAGTGCTGGTATGGCGAAAGCATCAGAGATCAGTGGGGCCTTGTACAGATACCAGAGAGCACTCAAGGCAGTGTTTTCCAAAAGGATCACAAAATAGTAAATGAAGAGCCTACAACGTGTCCTTCCTTCCTTGACATTGAACCAGCTAAAGATATAGATAATCCCAACAACCATATCAAACACTATCTCTTCCCATTTAGTGATGCAGAACTCTGTTTCACAATGGACGATCCAGAAGGTCATGATACACCAGTGGAGAACTATGAAGATCCCAAAGTACAGCTGGAAAACTGAGGCAAAGAGAGCAAAAGTAATGACCCTGGCTGCAATTGTGAAGAAATGCCAGCAAAACTGGATTATAACAGCCATATAACTGATGGGTTTCTTGTCATCGCGGGAGTCACGGAGGGCTTTCTGGTAGGAAGCCAAAGCCCAAGCCAGGGACACAAGAGATGCTGCAGCTGTAAGACCTAGAAAAAATAGGAGATGCAGTAAAGGGTTAATTAGTGCATTAGAACTTGGTTGGAGCCAGTGAAAATACAGCAGAACCTCCATAATCCACATTGTGCTAAACCACACCCTTCATAATTAACACAAGGAATTCATACTGTCTCCCAATTGCTCAACAATCAGTTAGGACGGATCTCATATTACTGAGATTTTAGTGGACTTTTGAGTTTTTACAAAGTGGACTGCATTATAGTTGTTTGTGTACTATCACGTTATAATGAGTGCAATTAAACTAGAGTTGACACCCTGAACAAAAAATATCCTGTGACACATTATTTGTGCCTTTCCATAATGTCTGGTAACTTGCTAATTCACAAAATTCAGTGATTTGCAATAGATCTCTTTATCAACAGTATGAGTTAACAATGTAAGTTACTATTATTATTATTTTAAAGAACACAAGTTTTCATTGTTTCTAAGAAAACTACATAACAGCTCAGTATAAAATTAATACTTCCTTCTAATTTAATTACTTATGGTGCTATATGATAAATAAATAATCCAATTGATTAGAATTTGAGACTATGCTTAGAGCTTCCTAAAATATCTGTGATGGGGTGTTCACCCCACACTAGCCTAGAAAAGTTTAATGAGTCTGAGAAGAGGCAAATTAACTGGATATGACACCACTGAGGGGAATTAGATGTCCTAAGTAACCTCTGAATGATGACGGAGCCCAGCTGGGAAGGAACAGGCAGGAATAGTATAAAGCCAGGAAGCTGGCAGCAGAAAAGGGCTGCAGTGAAGGATCCTGCAGCCATCCTTTGGATATTAGAGAGGGAAGGAAGGAAACATAGGGGGAGAGGGTGCAGGAAATGGCTCAGGGAAATGGCAGCAAGGGTTAAGATGGTGCAGACTTTGACTGCTGATTAGATGGTCCCCGAGCTGGAACCCAAAATAGAGGGCAGGCCCAGGTTCCCCTACCAGCTACTTGGAAAGTGGCATGGTCAGGGCAGTGGATTTTGAATCTATCTGAGATGGTTTGTCCTGTGTGAATTTGATACCCCCGGAAAGGGAAAACACATAGTGAGATAGTTGTATGGCCAAGCCATGAAGAGGGAACAGTCAGACCATGGAGAGACAGACTGAGGGGCTTGTAAACAAGTGATGGAAGGTGGTGTCAGACCTGGAAGGAACTAATCCCAGAGCAGCCAGGTGGAGGCATCCCAGCGGTGAGTAGAGGATCCTGTGACAATATCACTGTCATAACATAACACAAGAACATCCATACTGGGTCAGACCAAAGGTCCATCTAGCCCAGTATCCTGTCTTCTGACAGTGGCTAATGCCAGGTGCCCATTGTCAAATTATGCGCTATGGTTGGTTCAGTTAGTTTGTACTAATTTTTTGTCTAACAATCTAATTTACTATATATGGTCAAACATTTTTCCACTGAAACGGTTTTCTATTAGAAAATGCTGACTTGTTGAATTCAATACATTTCTCAGGAAAGCATCAATTTCATAGAAATTTCCAATGCAAAATTATTGAAACATTTTGAGTAGACTTTAATAGTATGATAATATAAAAATTAAATTGATCAAATCAAAACAAAGCGCTTCAAACTAGTCAATATGAAACAAAATGAAACAGCCTTATCGAAGTGGAATAAAATGAAGTACTTCAGCCTTATCAAAGTTTTGATAAGAGTGGTTTGATATTTCCAAATGGAAACTTTTGTTTCATGGGACATTTTGTGATTTCACCTTTGTATTCCAATTTGGGATGAAAGGAAATTTTCAGATTTCAGAATTTCACCCAATCATAATCCCTTTTGGTAGAGCTGGTTAAATTTTTTTCATCACAACTTTCTTCAGAGAAAAACGGCGTTTAATCAGACATATTTTCATGAAAAAGTTTGGTTTTGGCCAAAATTTTCAGGAATTTGAAGAACAGTTTTGACAAAACTGTATTTTTTTTCTTCCAAATTATTAATGGCATGAAAAACATTTCCAATTAACTCTAATTTTAGCCTGAATAGCATATTACTCCAGGGATAGCTCGTTGATTTCACTAGTGGTTATTCATGGAATGATGTATTCCTCCTCTTGAGGAAGAGGGGCAAAATTTAGCCCTTTATTTTACTTCATCTAAAATCATTTCCAGTTGTGTCTTGGAAGTGGTGGTGTAATGCAAAGCCCAGTTATTGCAACTGATGGGATTCACAAAGAACAAACACAAATGGGTTCTTATCACCTTTAGATTTTGCCCTTTGATTTAAAAGGATTCATTTTCAGAAGAGAACATTACATTGGTTCTTGCAAGCAACCTTCTCTGTCACTGGCAGGGTGTTAATTATGTTGTGAGCTACTGTGAATGCACAACATAAACAGAAGCCATCTCTCACATCTGTTATTGGAAAGACATATGTGGTAACAGGGGTTCTCAAACTTCATTGCATCACAATCTCCTTCAGACAACAAAATTGCTACACAACCCCATGAGGGGGGACAGAAACCTGAGCCTATTCAAGCCCCGCTGCCCTGGGTGTGGGGGGTAGGGGAAAGCCAAAGCCCAAGGGCTTCAGCCCCAGATGGGAGGCCTGTAACCTCAGCCGCACCACCCAGAGCTGAAGCTCTTGGGCTTCAGCTTTGGTCCTGGGTTGTGGGACTTGGGCTTCAGCTTTGGCCCCAGGCACTGGGGCTCAGGCTTCAGCCCCGGATCCCAGCAGGTCTAATGCCACCTCTGGTGACCCCATTAAAACGGGGTAGGGACCCACCTTGGGATCCCAATCCACCGTTTGAGAACCGCTGTAACCTATCAGATTACTTTGAGGGACAAGTTCAAGATGGGACAAGAGTATTCTAAGATGACTGCTCTGCCAGTTGAGTTAAAGGAACAGCTCTACAACACCCAGTTCTGAAAACACTGAATACTAAGAGGTATAATGTATTGCCACTTCTCTGGTGCCCTCATTGGTTTCTGTGGAATTAAAGCTTTTATTTTTAAAAAGTTTCTAGTTATTATGATAGCTGAGGTTATTATCTGAGGTTATTATGCTATCTCACTGAGTTGGTGGAGAGACTGAAATATCATGCCTCTCTTAGTGCTCTCACTGATCGAAAAGGGCTGCTAACTTAGATGCCTAACGATCATATAAAAATTGTCACGGTGTTATCTCTCTCAATGTCAATATATTTTTAAGAAGGACAGAACTGCCCTGGGATTGGGGGCACAGTTTTTGAGTAGAGTATTGCCACTTCTTCCCCTGTTCTGATACCAGGATACCAAAATAGTAATATTATTGGTGGAATCCTCCTTCATGAAGAGAGCAAACAATGAGACTCAGTGAGGAGGGCTGAGAGAAAACAGTATAAATTAATGATGTTTCCCTTTCTGATATGTACATTTGCTTGTCATGCTGGACTTTCTCTCAGTAATCATTTCTATAGGCAGCATTAGCAATTGAAAGCATAAGTTCTCATGTTCTTATGGGAATGATTTTAATGCATCTGCCAAAATATAGTTAAAGAATGTCACCTTTATAAAATGAAAAGTTTGGAGAGGAGGAGTAATAAGAGAGTAATTATTATCACTGAGAATTTCCTCCAATTTTAATAAATACAGTAGTATTGAAAAAGTGTTCCTTAATTTTACTATTGGCATAGGAAAGTATAACATATGGGAGAGTTTTTTTATGTTTTCTCTGCAAATCCTTTTTTTGAGGACCACACAATCCCCAAATATCATGCATATATACCTTCAGTTTTACTTTAGCATATGCAAGATCATTCATTAATTCTCACACAGAATTTTTCAAATAAAATACTAAATTCAAGGTCACATTCTCTGCTATTAAGCCACAGATCCTAAAGCTAGGTAGTTCTTTGTTATTTAAAACCTCAGTAATAGGGACATATGGATAGCTATTTTGAAACAAATGTAGAGATACTGAGTAGCTGAAGGAAAAATAGAGTAAGAGCATGTGCAATACAAAAGAACTGAAGATTCAAGTATTTACTATGTCTCATTCTTGTGCTATTAAAGGTGCCGGATAGGGATACAGATGTAAGATGAGACTGTAAACGTTTTATGATGGGGACTGTCTTTATTTTTCTGTATTATATATGGCCAAGATCACTAAGCAATTACCAAAATAATTAACAATGAGAAGAATCATATAAGAAAGAGTAATTTGATACAAATGGCTGCTAATGAAGAAAGAATTCTGTGCACTATCTGTAGCATCCTGGTCACTGAAGTGGCTGCAACAGTGTGAAGACTACAAGCTTGAGTGAAGTTAATTAACCAGTTGCTGTGGGGGGATTACTGACACCTGGGTGGTAATTGCTGGACTAATGAGATAATTGGCTTAGTAATGGGAGTATATTTAATTGAGAGGAAGAGGAAGCAAAAAGAGAAGTTCAGAGGGTAAGCTGAATAGAGGAGAGAAGCTGTGTGAAAGGCTGGGGGGAGGGGGAACTGTACATTTGTACCTGTGGCACATCCTGCTGTGTGTGGAAACAGGTATTAAAGGTATATTTGGTGGAAAAGTAACAGACTGTGTATTTGTGGTTAGGAATCCATGACAACGGGCTAGGCAGTGCTGCTCACTGGGTAGCTGAAGAGGCACCCTGTGACAAATTCCAATTATTTTAGAAATGAATAGGTAATTCATTAATTGGAACATGTTGATGCATTTGCTAAGTATTGGGGGCATGACTAGAGATCACTGAATCAAGATTTCAAAAGAAGAAATGAGACATTTCTAACCCACAGACTGAAAAATAGATACCAAAATAATAGTGCAGTGGATGTTCTAAAGTGCCAATGAAAAATGCACCAATCAGCAGCAGCTGATTTGACCCTTGTGGTCCCTCTGGTTCTATGATCTTAAGTTATTTCACTAACTCCAGCAGCCCAGGGGGTATTTATTTGTATTTCAGAATAAACAAGTCCTCCTGCTAGCTACAGAACAGTCTAAGTTTGTGCAAACTATACTGCATAAACAATTAGGGCTAGATTTTCTTCCTGTCATCTGCAAGGTTGGTTGTATTTATCTTTTATCCAATAGCGGTAATCCAGTGGGAGCAGCCCTCTAGCTTCTATCTGCCATTCCCGCTCTGGTGACGGTGTGAGAGGATAGGCCCATGCACATGCATGGAACTCATACTTTTCCTGTTTCAAAAATTTCCAGTAGATCTGCTTCCTAAAGGAGCTACAGATGCCATCAGCAGTTAGAGATGAAAAGCGGAATCCTGAGCTCACGTCTTGACATGTAAGTAAGGGCCTAATAATACTGCCCTTGGAGTTAATAACAGTGACTTTGGTAGGAGTGGGACTGGGCCATAAAGAACTCTTATTTTGCAATGTCCAGAATTGTGCTAGGCTCCTCACAGTATATATACCCTGGGCAAGACCCCAGCCCTGAAAAGCTTGCAATCTAATGTTACGCACAATGCAATGAAGGGACAACAGTGGAATGGAGGAGGGAGATACAATAAGGTGACATACTTACTCAGCAAAGACATACATGTAGAATGGTTGAATTATTAAGAAAAATGTCATTTTTTTACTAAAAGATTTGTCTGACTCACTTTGTGTGGGTGGTAGAAGTGAGTCTTGGTGAACTAGGTCAGAGAAGGCATTCCATGCGTAGGAGGTATGTGGGGGTTTGAGTGGAGATGTGAGAAATGACTAAGTCAGATAACATATCCCACCTACTTATAAATAATAGTGGCGTAGGACTTCCAAGATGAAGACTAGATGTGGAGGAGAATCTGTGCTGAACACAGACTAGCTGCCAGTGTGAACAAGGACAAAATGCAGCACAATTTGAATCTTCAGACTTGACAACACCTGGGAATTATACTAAAAATTCCCACTGGTGGGAGCCCTAGTGTAGATAATGCTTTTGCTGGCTTTACCACTATAAAACATATAAAATTTAATAGTCAATGTTATTCCCTCCTATAATAATATCTAGGTCTTACACAGCTTTTCATCAGTAGATCTCAAAACACTTATGAAGGCGGTAAATATCAATCTCTATTTTACAGATGGGAAACTGAGGCACAGATAAGTGAAGTTACCTGCCCAAGGTCATCTAGCAGGCCAATGGCAGAGTCAGGAGTAGAGCTATGTCTCCTGATTCCCAATCCAGTTCTCTCTCCACTAGACTGCCACATATTTCCATAGATCCTAGATTTCATAGTTAGGTTTACAAATTCTATAGAAAAGTTAGTGTTCCCTATTACATTCTTATACAACTTTTACCTGTCTTTGTGTTTTCATTATTATGTTTACACATTTTATTAAGACTTCACCTTGTCTCACTAGTTTTATTGCTATTTTAAAGGCTAAGGAAGAATATTAACCTCTGAATCTTCACCAAAGTTATAACTGAATACTACTACACTCTCTTCACTTATGCATGCTGGTAATGCCCCAAGGGTTTCTAAGGTGTTTGCATAATATAATTCTACACTTATTCTTTCATGTAGCATACCAGTACTTTAAAAAATAGATTCTATTTTTGCAACTCAACTGGTAACATGTTATGGCAGAAAGAGAAGCAGGAAGTACATTGGTGTTTACAATATTCCTCATCCTCATTTTATTTAAAAAAAATTAGTATTGCATTTCACTTCTGCCTGGGTTCTATAAAGTTCCACTGGGTGTTGATCTCTGCAGTGCTCATATGCTGCAGGGTGAAGCTTTGAAGAAGGTAATATTTTTAAAATATTGTTTTTATTCTGGATCTTCACCACAAAGTCAAACCAGGTAATTTTGTTTTTAGAAAGAAAGTACTTTTGATCCTTGTCTTTTATAAGATAATCAGGTGTTAACTAGATCTAGATGTTTTTATTTATTAGTTCATTGTAGTTCTGATCTCTATCCCATCTCTGACTTCCAATGGCCCCTGGACTTCCCTGCCTAAACTTCTGTGACCGTGGTGCAGTTCTTCCTATTAGTCATACTTTACAAGTCCCTTGTGAGACAATTTTTTTGCTTCATGAGGGATTCTGAGGCCTGTAAATAGGTCCAGGGGCAGGTTCCAAGTGAGATTCAAGGCGCAGAGTCACAGTTAAGCTTGTGGACACTGAAGGTACATCTGCACTGCAGTTGGATTGGAGACATGATTGCCAATCATGAAGACATACCCAAGCTAGCTTTGATCTAGCTAGCATGACTACCAATAGCAGTGAAGCTGTGGCAGGACAGGTCTGAACGTGGGGTGTACTAACAGGAACAGCTGACCTGTACTGAAGTCCATGCTGCTGCAGCTTCACTGCTAGTGGTATTTGTGCTAGCTAGAATAAAGCTAGTTTGGGTATACCTAGATGTACTACAATCATACTTCCGATTGCAGTGTAGACATATCTCTCCCTCTTTCATACTAAGGGTATGTCCTCTCTCCATTCCTCTTATTTCTCTCCTCCTCTCTATTGTCTGTCTTCTCTCACCCTCCTCTTCACTTTCTTTCCAATCTCAGTCTTTAAATCCTTCAATCTCTCACCCTTCCCCTCTTCCCCGGTCACCTCTGCTTTGTCCACACCATATCCAGTTACTCTCTCCTCCTCTCTCTCCTTTGTGCTTCCCCTCTTAGGTCACTGTCCCCATTTCACGCTTTCTTCTCATATAGTCAGTGCTCCTTCTTCTACCTGACCCCTTTATCCCTTACTTTGCTTCCCACTCAGATCTCTCAGCTCTCGTAATTCTGTTCTTTGTTCCATGTTGTAGAAGTGCCGTCTCAGATCAGTCCTCCACTCTGTATGACATGAAGTGTGGGGAGCTGAGTGCCAATCACAGAAGTCCTACTTCAGTTCTGTGATCATCATGGAGTCTAAAGATGGGGAAAGTCCCACTTGGCCATCAAGTTCATCTCCCTTTCTAGTATTTTGTCCTGTCTTGTTGTGTGTCAGCTGGTGGGCCTTCTGTCCCTTCCTTTAGAAAATTGTTTGATGGGTTAATATATCTGTCTGAAAAACTTTCTTGGTAGCCTAAATTTCCCCTTTAAACCTTCATCACATCAGTCCTAGTCATACTGACTTAAAATACTAAATTTTCCTTCTTTCTTCTAGATGTAAACATCCGCCAAGTATTCGTAGACAGTTATCGCGCCCTTTAGTCATTGCTTAGTCAAACTACATTTTTTAGCTGTTAGTCTTTTATCACAATTCAGCCAGTCCAACAACCTGACAATTCGTTATTCTTCTCAACTTCTACTGTCCTGGATAATGAGACACTTGAACTGCATAATCTTGTGCTCTGAAGATTCATCTGTGCACCTGTGTCTACTCTTTTTCCTGATTTCAAAATTTTGAGAGGTACTGCCTCCAGAACAGTCCCAGAATCAATCAGCATTTTCCAGTGAACACAATGGATGAAAATATAAATCCTTACTGGGTTTAGAGGTACCAGGATAGCTGACCTAAGCAAGACCCTCTGAACAACATCACTTTTTCCAGCCACCTTGAGTCATTGTAGTTGGAATGCATAAGTCTTTCTAGGACAGTGACAGGTCCTCTGAGATACTGTATTAAACTGCTCTGAAAAAGTGTGTCCGCTGTAAATAGATTATAATGCCATCACTGTGTATCAAAAGGAACATATGGAGGGAACTTTCAAAAATCAGCCTTTAAACTTGCCTCTCCAACATTACAAATGCAAGTGTTGAGGTATTCACTGGTTTGTGCGCACACGCCGCAATAACATGCGCACAAGGGGCTCTGAATTCATGCTAAAACTTGTGTGGTCTTTAGGAACCAAAGACAATTATTATTCTGAAAAGGAAGTCAGTATAGCATTTGTATAATTCTGCTTAATGGAGGAAAAACTAGAGCGGTTTATAGTGGTGGTTTTTGTATAGTACATAATGCTATTTGCTTCTAAGTTTCTGCAGCATCACAGTTCTCATGTCGGTTTCTGCTGTATCTCTTCAAAGAACTTCAAATACCTTTTTCATGCTATTGATTGTCTGGCTATGCCGAAAGAATGACAGAAGACATTAGATACAGGTTTTATCAGGCTGCAACTTTATTAGATAGATGTCTGGGACTAAACTGGCAGATAAAATGTGCAGTGTAGGTGCAAAACTTGTATCCCTCCAGCAGATTCACTGCCAGGACCCTCCAATTCCAGCCAATTTTTTTGGGAGCGGGGTGGCTTCCACCAGCTCCCCCCTTTTCATCCAGGTCCCTCCAGTAATTCCCTTGCCAGGACCTTACCAATTCCAGCCCATTTTTTTTGTGGGGGGGGGGGGTGGAATGGCATGGTGGCACAGCTACCCCCTATTTATCTAGGTCCCTCCAGCAATTCCCTTGTTGGGACCTTACCGACCCCGCCCCGCTTGTAGGAGGGGCTAAGGTGGACTACAATGATGTGGAGGTTGGCTCCCTGCTGTACCAATCATAGGAGTCCCCAACTGCCCCCGGCTTGCTCAATTACCAAGCACCTCTCCTTAATTCCTTTTCCAAGCCATTTTTCTATTCTTTTGTTCCTTGAGGCAGCAAACAGGATTGTGAAGCAGCATGGCTCCAGGGGCACGGAAAAGGGTGAGCTTGGGAAAACAGGGGGCTGTTGTCCCCTGGCCCCAGAGGCAGGGAAGGGCAGGCAGAGGCAAATTACAAGTAGGACACAAGGGGGCTGATTTAGCAAGTGAAACTGCTGCTCAGCATCTACTGCAGTCACAAGACGGCACAACTTCAGGCTCATGCAGAAAGGGGACAGTGGAAAGAAGGGGAACTAGCATCCCCCTGCCCCAGGTACTTCCACCTATAGACAACTAGGGTTGTCAATTAATGCCTGTGATTAACTGAAAGCAAAATTAACATGTTAATTGCATACCTGTGGGTGGGGCACGAGGCATTGGCAGTAGGGGGGCAGCCCCAGGCCACCAGTCTCTGGGTAGCGTGGGGCCTGGAGCCCTGTGCCCCGAAAGCAGCTGAAGCCCCAAGCAGGGCTGCAACCCAGAGCCCCCAGCTGTGACCCTATATTTTCAAATATAGAAAATGCCCCCAAATATTTAAATGGTATTCTAATATTGTTTAACAGTGTGATTAAAACTGCGATTAATTTTTTTAATCTTGCAATTTTTTTTTAATTGACAGCCCCAATAGAAACATGTCACAATGTATTTTAACAAATATCTCCCCACCCTAATAATAACTCCAACTAGTCACAAGCTAAGTGTTAATGAAACAACTGAAACCATGTGGAAAATTAGAGTGGCAGTATAAGGTTAATCTTTCCACCATCCCTTTACTAAGAAGTGTATTGTGTTGCTTGCAGGAGAGCACATAGGTTAAGAGTGAATTTTATGCAGCTAGTATCATGGTTTCTCTCCCAGTATTTAGTCACTGGCCTCTCCCTTAGCTCCTGTTTCCAACCTGATCTGATCATTCCCTGGCTTCCAAAATTCTCTTGCACAATCTCAGTTGTGGCTCAAGGAGCTCGGTGTGGTGGGTTTTTTTTTTTTTTTTGTTCTATTAAGTGACTTGCGTTCCAATTTTTGCCAACTGATGGGTATGTTCATATTGCACTCTGAGTTTAGCACATACAAATCACAGAATTCCCCTCCTTAACAGAGGGTTCTAACCATGTATGCATTTAGATGCCACCTACTGATGTGCCTGATTTGTTAGGCTCCCATTTGTAACCTTTTATTTTATTTAAAGTGAATTTAGTAACGTGGTATTTTACAAGTTTTATTAAAATTATCAGCAAAGTTATGAATACCCAAGCATATAGAAATTCTATACAGACCTATACACAGGTTACAGATGTCTGTTATATTCGCATCCTTCTAGACCAACTGTGGGTCAGGACCCCAAAGTGGGTCACGGCCCCCTTTGAATGGGGTTGTCAGGGCTGGCTTAGACTTGCTGAAGCCCGAGCCCCACTAGCCAGGGCCAAAGCCAAAGCCCGAGGGCTTCAGCTCTGGGCAGCAGGAGTCAGGTTGCAGGCCCCCTGCCTGGGGGTGAAGCCCTGGAGCCTCAGCTTTGTTCCACCCTGGCCCCTCCGGCCCAGAGTGGTGGGGCTCAGGCTTTGGCCCTCCCACCCAGGGCAGTCCTTTAATTATATCAGTTGGACTTTTTGTTTGGACTAATTCAATCTTTCTGTCTCCCTTTCATACCCTTTCCCATCAACATTTGTTGTTATAGGTTATGACATCTTATGAACTTACACTCATCTTACTGTTGAGTGCATAATTAGGCCAGGCGAGGGTGAGTGGACCCCTTAGTGGACTAGGGGATTGCAGTGGTGGGAAGGGTAGCAAAGGAAACATATGGGGGGGAAGGGACGCCTAGAACAGCAGCAGTTGAGGAGGAAGGGAGAGTTGCTCCTTGCAGGGGCAGCGGGGGCTGACCATCTCCCCATACCAGATGACACCGCTTGCTCTGGCTGAATCCAAACACCACCTGGGATGCCAGACTTCATCACAACTGCCTGCCTCCCTGCCCTTGTGTGTCCTTTTCCTTCCCCATCTCTTCTCTTTCCTATCCTGCTCCTTTTTCCTTTTGTCTAATTAGAGTCTGGTTTAGCTGGCCAAGACTATATTTTGTAACACTCCTCTAAGCCTGTGACCAGAAAAAGGCTAAAGGCAATGCCTTGAACAGCCTGATGCTGGTATGAATTTATCATATCTAGATATGTCTGATAAGACTGTGTGCCATGCCTGTATTCTTGCAGCAGTGAGGTTGCAAATGAATGTCAACACCAGAGATAGAACCTGCATTTGATGCATTTACTTTTCTATTTTTTTCCGTTTTGTGTGAATTTGTCTTGTTGTTTAATCCCCTTTCCTAGGAGACAAAACGACAGCTTCAGCCAATCTCAACTAACTTTTTCCCCCCAAAGGAGAGTTACCGTCTTTGTTACCATCTAAAAGACTCTCAAACAAGGGATGTTTTTTTTTCTTTCTAAAAAACACTCTCCAGCTAAAGGGAAAAGGAAAAAGGAATGTTGTTAAAATGAAAGCCTTACTTAATACTTTACAGTTCAAATGCTTTAGCTCTTTTTCCTTCTTTTCTGTATTGTTAATAAAAGGTTGCAAGGATTTTAATGGTGTTTGCCATGGTTACTAAGTAGGCTGAGGTCTCTGCATGCCAAACCCCAGGCCTTGTTTAACACTGTTTAATGTTGGGCAGTGACTGGGTTATGTTCACACCTTTGGCCCATATATTCCATCTACCTTAATACTACAGTAGCTGCCAGTTTCAGGTGGGTTTGTACTTGGCATAGCTAAGCCATGCCTCCGCTGCTGCTACCCGTGCTGATGCAGCTACACTGCTATTTATACCTGTGCTAGCTGAATGAGCGCTAGCATGAGGATATGTACACAGGTGGGGGACTCACATTCCTAGCTGGTAGTGTAGATGTAGCCTAGGACGACAATGTTTCCCCTTACATCTACATTATGTTCCTTTAACTCCATCCTGGTTGGCAACATTATACTGCTCACAGAATGTGTCCAACTTCCATAAACATGCTGCTTGGATGTAGTGTGATTTGGTGGTTTTTTTTTTTTTTTTTTTTTTTTTTTTTTTTTAATAATAATTTGCAATTCTAGACCTTTCATTCAAGGATCTGAAAGTGCTCTGCAGTCATTGAGTTAGTTAGTCTCACAGTAGCTCTTTGAGGTAGGTGAGTATTAGACCTATTGTACTGATGGGAAAATTGACACAGAGAGGATACGTGATTTGCCTGACATCACAGAGCAAGTCTATATCGAACTCAGGAGTAGAACCCAGGCTTTCTAAATGGGAGTCCATTGTTCTAATCACTGTGTACACCTTTTTCCATTTGGGTATTAGAGTTCAGTATGATTTTGCCATCTTGAATAATTGGATTTAAAAGCAGAATCTTTGGTAAAACTGCCTAACAATTTTAGTGCAAAGCAGATTGCTCTGCATCAGTTTTCTTTCCACCAGCATAATCAAGCGCTACAGTCAGTGAGTTCAGACTGGAATACAGTTTGTGTCTGCACTGTAGAAGTAAATCCTCTCTGTGCATTTGGATCTTTGCAGGGCTATGTGCTGGTAGATCAGCTTATTAAAAAGACAAATGGCTTTTATATTTGGGAGTTACTGCCACCTGAGTCCAGCTCACTTTACAGAAAGTGGTCAAGCTTGGAAAATAGGTCAGAGTAACTAGGCCAAAATGTTCATGACTTAGACTTTAGCATACCACAGCACTGCTGGATGGCTGTTTTGCCACAAGCACAAAATTACCGGGCGGGCTGCAGGGATCTGCAGGCTGAGGCCAGGGAAAAGAGTGCTGAGGCCCCAGAGAAATGGCCCAGGGAAATCTACTGTGGAGTCAGAGAGGACGCAGCAAGTGGCGGTCATCTTCAGGGTGCTGGTCATCAATGGGAGCTGCTGGAAGTGGCGCGGGCCGAGGGATGTACTCACCACCGCTTCCAGCAGCTCCCATGGGCCCGGAGCAGCGATCCGCGGCCACTGGAAGCCGCAATCGGCTGGACCTGCAGACTGGGCAGATAAATAAACCGGCTGGGCCTGCCAGGGGCTTTCCCTGCACAAGCGGCGACCCCTGTTTGAGAAACCCTGCTGTAATAGCTACACTGTTTAAATAGCAGTTTAAAAGTAGCATTTCCTGAGTAGGGACTGTTGGCTTGGACACGTTTTCCAAGTCAGTTAAAATTATTGGATCCTATTGTTGGCCAAATACGTTTATTATTTATATATATTGCATTAGAACAGAAACCATCATGACCACTAAATTGCTAATTTATTTTTCATAAGTCAAATACCACAGATTTCCCTTACCCCACAAAAATAAATGTACGGTAGGTGTCACCCTGAACTGAATTTTTATTTCAGAGTAATAGGGACCTCAGAATAGCAGTATACACTGTAAGTGCTTAAACTGCCAAAATATACGCAGGAGCATCATACAAACGTTTCTCTGCAGAGTGTATAAACTGCAGCAAGAGGAGAATATTTCAGGCTTGGCAGTTCCCCTGTTGGTGGTCTGTTAGTAAGTTTGACTGGCAGTTACACCATGAGAGATGAGTTTTTTTTTTTTTTTTTAAACCTCTGGGGAATCAAGGCAGGCAGTCAGTTTTGAGTGACAACCGAAGATAATTTACTTTCAGACTGTCACCCTACCCTGTGTTTCAGACTTAGAACCACCATCTGGTGTGTGGCTTGAAGTAACCAATTTATGTAATAAATGGCTTAATGAGCCATGCCTGCAAACAGAGCTGGGAAAAAATGTGATTCCCAAACCCTAGGCTGCCAAGCACATGGTACTGACACCTTCTATACAAAAAACCAAACTGCTGTCTCCATCAGCTGTAACAAACATTTATTTATTTTTATTCATTGGAATTATATTTGATGTTTCTCTGGAAGAAACTTATCAAAGCACCATGCATACCTATCTATATATGAGTGGTAAACAATAACCACTATATTTCATAGAAAACATAGGCCCTGAACCTTGACTACAGCCAGAGAAGAGAAAGGGGCGTGTGTCATTCTGGTCTCCTGCAATAAATCACAGCAGTTTGATGGGTGTTCTAAGTTGTGCCACATACCTAATGGTTGATTAGGCAGCTTGGGTTCAAAAAGGGTAGTGATGTCAGCCACGCCTACTTTCCCCCAGCCATGCTCCCTGTGCTGGTGGTGTATGTGGGTAGCTCCTCCTATGGCCACTACACTGGCACAAGGGCTGCTCTGCTCCAGTAGTTAGGCACAAAATAGCCACTGGTTATTGGAGGATTTAAGCTGTAATGTTAAGTGTAAAACCTTTTTTAGAGGCAAGATCTTGACAAAGGGTAAAATTTTAAAAAGCAGCTAAGTGACTTAAGAGCCTCAGTCCCATTTGCAAAAGTAACTTGGGCACCTAGGGGTGGGGTCACAAGGGGACTTCTGTGTCTACCTGCCTAAGTCCAACATTTTGGTGCCATGGGCATTCACAAAACACCTGTTCAGCTGCCATCTAACCTTGTAGATATCTCAAGCCCCTAGGAGTCTAAGTTTCCACCATTAAAGTCCCCGAGATGCCTACATTTCAGTGGCTGGTCATGTGCTGATCTTTGTAGTGCTTTACGTCCCCCTTGTGAATCTAGCCCTTAGGAATCGAAGTTCAACTGACTTCCTATGAGACTCAGGAGGCATCTGATACTATGATAGAAGTGTGCCTGCAGCATGTGTAGACATACCTGAGCTAGCTTTGATCTGTCTAGCTTGAAGCCATGGCAATACGGGCAGCAGCATGGACTCTACAATCCTGCCCAAGACCCGGACGTGTTCTCAAGTGGTTAACCTTGAAGCTTCACAGCTATTGTTGTTCGAGCTAGGTAGATCAAAGTTAGCCCAAGTATGTCTACATGTGCTGCAGTCACTCCTCTGATTGCAGTAGGCATACCCTTAGTCTCCTAAGTGCCTAATTCATTTTTGTAAATGGGACTTGGGTGCTTTTGAAATTTTTACCATAAATCTCATGACTATCTGCAAATATAGATCTGAGACTTTGTTTCTGTGCCTAACTTCTATCCGGTGTGTCCTGATGTAACAGACGAATTTCTATCCATACTTTGCACCATATTAAATGATAACTCCTCAATTATTAATTGTTTAAAGCCAAATCCTGCTGTGATTTGTACAGTCAGGGGAACAGATTCTCTGTCTGCTGCATCTTGTTACAGGAATCCTCCCAGTCAGGGCAATATTCTTCAAGTTGAGACAGTAAATGGATTTTGGAATGTATCTTGCTGATGCACTGAACAGATGCAGCATATACCCTTGCTGAAGACGTATCCATGTCCATATGCCCTCTTCTCCTTTTGGGAACCACTTCACACTGGGTAGGATTTAGCTCTTAATGTTAAGTATCTGAAAATATGTTGTGCCTATATCTGTTGTAAACTACGTGGAATGGTTAATTGCACAATAATGCTTGCACAATATTTCCCTGCCAGAGATATTGTCAGAGTGATGTGGTCATTTACTATCTGCTGGAATTGCCTAGGTGAAATTTAACCAGCATATGTGAACTTGAAAAGGTCATTGCTCTTCTGCTGTACTGCAGCTTCAGTTTGATCAGCAAGATTAAAAAAAATCAAGCTGAGGTAAAAGCATCATCAAGTATGCCAGGAGGGAAAACAACTACTCCTTGAGAGACATGGGTGTTTATGAAAAAATCACCTTCACATGTTGCTGCCTCCTTTCGATCATCTACTCTTTCACCATAAGGGCTAGATTGTGGCCAAAAAAAAAAAAAAAAAAAAAAGGTGAGAAAGGGGGCAACTACATCTTCCACCCACTGCATGCCTAAGCAAGGAGAAGCCACAATTTTGGCCTGGTGCTGACAGTGTGCAACTACTGCATAATGACCAGCCGTGGCTCAAGACATGAGGATCACCTCCCTTCTATTGGCCAGCAGCAGATAAGTGTGCTACGCATTTTCAAAGAATATCACAGCTCCTGCCCTAGCCTGTGCTCCCAAAGGCAGCCTGTTCTAATCAGAACAGAGACCTCTGTTGGATTCTGTAGCAGTACCATAGCCTCATGAAGTCCAAGAAGAAGTGTGCACTCTTCAGGAATTTTCAAGGTGAATTGTCAAATCCTACACTGAATCATATCAATTTGGCTGTAGTAAGTATAGGCTTCTGATCAGTGGATTGTCAACTATATTTATTTTTAAATTTGTATTCTTATAAGCACATCCAAGATCTATATCTAGAGGTGCCACTACAAAGCTGCAATGCTGCAAGCACTACTTAGTCACATATGGAGGTAAACAATTTTGAAGGATTAAACCTCTTGGACCATAATCCACCCTAACTGACACCCTGTGAAAGCTGACTGATTTCAGAGGACTACTGTGTATAAGTGCAGGCTTTATGTCAGGGTAGAATATCACCACTTGTTTGGATGAACATTTAAAACATAAAACATTTTTTTTTCTTCTGGTAGGAAGAAAAAATGGTAGATCATTATAGTAATGGTAGTAATACGGGCTTATTCACAGATAAAAGGGCTTTCCTGACAAAGACATGATTAACTTCCTCATGCAGCAGTCATGTGTGTTTGAAGACAAATTATTACATGAATATGTAGGGACAATATCCACATTTATAGCAAAAATAATTTAGTATATTGTATCATGCTGTTTTATTAAAATTAATTAATTTTAATTTTTATTTAAAAATATAATCCACCATAATAATGACCTGGGCACAGGTATAGGAATTCCTAAAACAATTCTCAAGGTACAATTTTCTACAGGCCTAAACTATATCTGAATCTCATAATCCTCTTTCTTGAGGAAAAATTATTGGTCTTTTATTCGACATGAAGGTCAAGAGATTCAGGCTCTGTTGGACTTTTCTACCTACTTCTGTTTGCTCACTTTGCTATAGTACATACTACCTCACTGTCTCTCAAGTATGTATGGGTTTAACCTCAGAACGCTCCTGTGAGGCACTGAAATATCACTATGCCCTTATTACAAATAGGGAACTAAGTTGCAGATAGATTAATTGATATACCCAAATTCATACAGTGACTTTATGGGCTGTCTGTGAACTGTATCCATTTCTCACCTAAGTTTCAGTCTACTGCCTGAACTACAAGACTTTCCTTCCTCTAAAGGAGCTAATTCCTGATTCTCCAGACTAGAGAATGCTCTACATCTACCCCTTAAACATAGCTAGAAGTCTATAAATGTCTACAGCGCATTATAACACCACAAGTACACCATAATGAGTTTTAGAAGGAGAAAAAAGATACTAAAACTAATCAACAGATGCTGGCATATCAAATCCTATACACAGACTGATTATATTTTTTATCAGATCACAATATTTACTGGGTCCAATGGAAAAATGTACAACTTTATTAACTAGTCCTTGAAGTGAATAAAACAGAAAATAATGTAGGGCTATAGTCTCAAACCCTAACTTATGTTAAGTAGCATCTTTCTCTACCAGTGGCCCCCTTGACTTCAGTGGGAATACTCAGGGACTAAGGTCCTATTCAGTGAAATGTTAACTTTCTGCAGAGCCAGAATGCTTAGCTGGATTGCTGTGCAGCTGTGGAAGTCTGTGATATTAAACACATACATTTAAAATTATATATAGATAAAAACCATGAAGTTGCTTTTAAATGCAGACCTTTTTATCTATAGGCTTTAGCAGCATGCTAAAAATGCAGAAAAAGTCTTAGAGATTTTCAAGAAAGTGTTCCCTGTTTTATTTAAGAAAATGTATGTCCGAAAGAGAATATTTTTTCTTTTATTCAATATTGTTATTACAAAGTCCATTTTCAATTATTTCTGCTTTGATTGGTGATGTTTCCTAAGGGCTCCATCCAAATGCCATCACCCTTCAGGAGAATTTGAGCCTAACTGGCCCTTGATGGTACTGTAGGCTACACATGGGAGCAATCAGGTGCTCCAAGGGGTGCCATTTAGCTAATTAGTAATGGAGCTAGAAAGAGGCTGCTAGAGCAGTATAAAGAAAAAGTTGTATAGCAGGAAGGGGGAGAGAGAGGGAGCTCCTTCTAGAGAAGCTTCGTGGGTTTGCAGGTTGGAGGACCCACTGGATGAGGGCTCATAGGTGACACTAAGAGTCCTAAGCAGCTATCAGGATCCCTGGAGAAGGAAGATAATGGAAAGCTCCTGTCAATAAGCTCTGGGACGAGAGCTGGAATCTTCCTGTACATGACAGAGCTGATGCCTACAGTTTGAGGCTGGCCCCTGGGGAGGGAGCAGAAAGACCCACAGGCAGTGGAGCAGGCTCCTGAGGGAGGAGCCCCTGACTTAGGGTCTACAATGAGTAGGAAAAACTCATGGGGAGCAGGTTAGGTTCCTCTGGGGGAAGATAGGACTTATAGGGAGACCCCAGAGATAAACTGCCAGAGGCTATGGGGAAGGGAAGCAAAAGACTTTAATAGTCAAAAGGCAGAGGAGAAGTTATTAGTTTGCAAATTTATTTTTGGTCTTTCATTGGACCTTTCTGTTCCCCCATAAGGGACCTGAACTTTTATGTGATGTGGTCAGAGGGCCAGCCACGGATGACCCAGCGAGAGGCAGATGGCCTGCAGGAGGTGCCGGAGCTGAGGATAATGTTGATGTTATACCCTGATGCCAGTGGGTGCTCTAAGGGTGGGTGTTCTTCTATAACACCAACATAAACAGATGTGGGGTATAACAAGACGAAGACACCAACCTGACAAATTCAAGGACAATTTTCTGTGTACTGTGAATAATGTGGTTAAAGTTTTCCAAGAGGAATAAAAATTAAAATATGCCCTTTAGCAGATCCTGTGCGATAAGCAGCAGGGTAGGTATTGTAACCGCCTTAGATTTAGAGAGCATGCCCTCTTTAAAACCTTGTCCTGAGGCAGCAGGAGTACTGGTTGTTCCAGGGGTGTGGAGAGAGGGAGAGCAACAGGGTACCGTATTTTCCGGCGTATAAGACGACTGGGCGTATAAGATGACCCCCAACTTTTCCAGTTAAAATATAGAGTTTGGGATATACTCGCCGTATAAGACTACCCCTCTTCCAACGCACACCAAATAAAAATTAAAAAAACATCAGATTTGATTTCAATATGGTAATTTTAATTCAAATGCTTATGACATGCAGGTACTTAGCAGGAAAACTGTCACTTATAAACATAAGGCTGTTTGTCATCAAACATGTAAACATAAAACAGTGCAAGTGGATTAAACTTTTCCTAATTCACTCTAAAGCTGAAAGGAAGGATAAGACAATAAACGCATGGGAGCTGCCATGCTGTTTGTTTTCTAAGCTGTCAACCAAACTGGAACTGATGGTGATAGGAGGAAGATAACAAACAATAGAGAGAGAGCAAGTGCCGGGGAAGTCCCTGGCGAGTTAGCAACGCCCATCATAACTGCAAGCTACGGTATTTTTACAGGTTTTGCTGGCGTGACAGTTTCCCTTTAAAAGCCTTCAAAATCCTCCTGTTTGTCATCTGATATCATAAGTACATCAATGACATCTTGTGATACATTTGTAAGGCAGTCATCGTATGGATCGAATTCCGTATCAGATGGTGTGGTCTCAGCTTCGGCTTCCTCTTCATCTTGCCACAAGTAGTCGCCCTCCATACCATCTAATGAATTTGATATGCCACACTTCTTGAAAGACTTGATTACTGTTTCTGCATCAATATCAATCCAGGCTTTTATGACAAACTTGCACAAAACATCCAACTGTGAAGCACGCATGTTTCCTCCTTTTGTGAACGACTTTTCGCCGCTAACCATCCATTCATTCCACTGTTCTCGAATGCGATCTTTAAATGGCTTGTTTAGGCACACATCCAGTGGCTGTACCAACGATGTCAATCCTGCAGGAATAACTGCCGCATCTGTGTTTAGTCTTGCAAGCCTTTGCTTGGTGCTGGGAGTTAAATGAGCCCTGAACATATCCCACACCAGTAGACTACATTTTTGAATAAGTCCACCTGGTCGCCTGCTCCATACATTATCAAGCCATAGCTTTACCCCTTCTTCATCCATCCAGCCTTTTTCATTCACATGTACAAAACAACCAACAGGGAACTTGAGTTTCGGCATTGTTTTTCTTTTAAAAATAATCATTGGTCTCAGTTTGGCGCCATCAGCTGTGCATCCTAGTACCACTGTAAAACTGGACTTCTCATGTCCTGTTGTTTTAATTAAAATTGTTTTTTCACCTTTTTGATGGACAGTTTTATTTCCAACCATATCAAAATTCATTGGAGTTTCATCCATATTTCCAATACTACTTAATGCATAGCCATGTTTAGTGCGCTGTTGTATTACGTATCAATGGAAACTATTTACTTTGCTATCAAGATCTGCAGGTAATTTTTGGGCAATTTTCGTCTTTTGCCTCAGTACCATATTATGCCTTTCCATGAATCTAGTACACCAGGATACAGTAGCCTTAAATCTGTTGCTGTGATCTGGGTTAGATTTGGCCCACTGAAGTGCAAACAAACGTATTTTATTTCGTGTCACTACATAACCGTTTTGGCGATGCTCATTCACCATGTCTGCTACATGTTTTTCGAGTTCTGGCCAATGTGGGGTGCCTCTTCTTAACGCACACTTACTCCTTGGCATACTCTTTAATGCTTTTTCATTTGCTTTCCAGTCCCGAACCATCTTTTCTGTTACTCCATATTGTCTTGCAGCAGCGCAGTTATTATGTTCCATGGCAAAGTTTACAACTTTAAGTTTGAAACTGGCTTCGTATTTCTTTCTTCTTGCTGGTGGAGCCATGATGGGGTTTTGACTGTTGGACATTTGTATACTGTACTGTATGTACTGGTGCTATACTGTATGAACAGGCACCGATACTGGTGCTGTACTGTATGTGGTACCCAGTATACAACAACCAGCCAATCACGGCAAGCGATGTACCTTACCGGCGATTGGCTGGTTGTTGTATACAAAGCCTGCTTGGATTGGTCAGCTCTCCCTGCCTGCCCAGCCCTCCCTGTCTCCAAGACTATCAGAGCGGTAGCGCAAGCACGCCTCTTTCACCCGTCTGGCCCGCCCTTGTATCCTATTACCTCCTTCTCTGCCTCTCAGATGTCGCACATGCGTGCCTGCGCCGCTTCACTGCAGTCCTCAGGAGCGAGATCTGAGAGGCAGAGAAGGAGGTACGGTAATAGGATACAAGGGTGGGCCAGACGGGTGAAAGAGGTGTGTTTTTCTGGGCACAGCGCTGCTCTCTCTCTTTTTTCCATACCCCGGGCGTCCCGGACGCCTGCAGCTTGCTCCGCCCTTGCTGCTTTCATGTGGCCGCGGCCATTTTTGAGCTCCCCCCACCATATGCGGTGACCGCAGATTCTCCAGTCCGGCTCGGAAGTTTCAGCACCTGCCCTATAAGACGACACCCGGCGTATAAGACGACCCCCGACTTTTGAGAAGATTTTCCTGGGTTACAAGATCGTCTTATACGCCGGAAAATACGGTATGTGTATCTGTACCTCCAGACAAGAGGGCTAAGGCCCTCATAATGTTAAGCAGCTGAGAACCTGTAACCATAAGCCCACGAAAGCTTATGCCCAAATAAAATTGTTAGTCTGTAAGGTGCCACAAGGACTCCTCAGTGGTTTTTGCTGATAGAGACTAACACCGGTACCACTCTGAAACCTGCGAGAGACAGAGCAGCCAACTGGGGATGCCTCAGGACAGGAGCCAGGAGGAGCACGGTGCCTGGCAGGAATCACTGGAGAAGGACAAACCAGAGCTGGGCCCTGTACCAGTGTTGCCCAGAGCTGCATGGGGCTGTGAGTACTGGGGCTTGTGACTTTGCATCTGGAATAAGGATGGAGGCTGTCTCTTTGTGTGGATTTGCAGAGAACAGCAGAAGACAGCACTGGAGGTGGTTATTATTGAACGTTTACTGGCACCTAAGACTCACTGCCAGATTGGAACTCTGCTTGGTGTCTGCCCTTTCACATTGTGGTACCACTAGGCCTGTGGGGCCTTATGTTTAATGTAACCCTATTTTACCACTCCCCCTATCTTGCCCCCTGTTGTTTTTCTTTGTTCATCTTTCTGTAAATAAATATTTCCATTTCCTATATTCATTGTACTATTCTGGTGTGTGTGTGTGTGTTTACTCCAGGGAGTGTGTAACAGGTGCCCCTGGGGTAGAAAGGAGCTTCCCTGCTTCGTTTCTGCACGCACCTTTTTTTGGCCTGAGCTGCCTGCAAAGCAGACTCCATCTTGGCCATGAGGGTGCTAACATTACAGTAGGTACTAACTTTAGGTGAGAAAACTGTATCAAAAGCAGCAGAGGAGAGTAGTCCTGCTGTGCGAGGGAGCTATAAGGCAGAGATTCAGAGGAAAGAAGACAGGATACTGGTGGCTGCTGCTACCAGGGTTTCAATTTGAGAAGGGGGGGAGGGGGGGGGAGTTCCAAGTTTCTCCCAGTTGGGATGCCAAAATGAGACACGACTCGTGGTAGAATGTACAGATGATGTTCAAAATTTAATCACATATGATCTGCTGGGCTCCACAGGACTGGCTTCTTCTCAACCGAGATTAGTCACACCCACAAGCAGGACTGAATTAAGGCATAGACACAACAGGCACTCTGACTCCTAGAGACACGTTGTGAGTCTGTAATCTCAGCTTTCATTAAAAAATGTGGTTATTGTTCATGGTTGTGAAGGAAAGGCTGAAAACATGATGTGTGTGTTACCTATGCAGCGACATTTGAGTCTGCTAATATGCACCAGCAGAGGGAGGAGAAGCAGCCAGCCTCATACCCACCATTAGAGCAGAATAGGCACCTTGGGTCAGGGTCGGAGCTTGGCTATCCCTGGGCTCAGCAGGATTGACTTTTCCTGGGCGGGGCTCAGATAAATCCCAGGCTCTGCTCTTGCCTCTGGCTTCTAGGTTCAGGTCGGATAGAGGAGGGAAAAGGAGTACTACTCTTCCCAACCACCACCTATTCATAGGACCAAAATGAAACGTCAGGCACAGTAGATGGTACAGATGCTCATAATATGATCACCCTCTCCTTTCTTCCATGCTGTGATCCTCAGTGAAACAGTTAATGTTGTCATTTAAATAATCATCATGGAGCATCTGGGTTACTACAACAGTGACATGAAGAGGACATTTCACACCTCTCAGTGTTATTGTTTCAGGTTCTCTGCATTCTCAGGCAAACATCACTTCATTGGTTTATGCTAGTTTCATGGTTGATTTTCTTCACAATCATGTGGGCTAGAGATTTCAATTTAAAATAAAAGTAAACTGACGTTCTGAAGAATTAGATGCCAGTCTTAAAGACTACCAGGTAGCCTTTCCAATTCATCCCAGTTCAAGTTCTGGCTGCAGCTGCACTGGCATGAATTTATTTTGTTTTGGGGATTTCTTATTTTCTTCTCTATTGTCTATGCAATTATTATAACCGTGCTAATATGCAGAGATGAGTTTCTATGGGTGCAGGCTGTTGAACTATGATCATTTAATTTTAAGTCATGGTACTTTAGCAGCATTGAAAAATATTATTTAAAAAGAGTCACAACAAATGAAGAGAGAAGTTAAAAGTCTGAGTCTGTTCTTTTGCTCAACCAATTGTTTTGATAGACCTATCCAAAATTTCTCCTTCTGAACATCTTCCATTACTAGACTTTCTGTTCCTGCCCCTAACAGTTCTATCTTCTTCTCTGAATAACCACTATGAGTTAAACATAGTGACAGGCTGTTGGACTGGAAATGTAGAGTTCTAGCACATGAACTGTGTAGGCAATTTAATTGTGAGTTATCACTGGTGTTGGATCAAGGATTGAGTGTTATGTGCTTTCAGCCTAATTCTCCACTGCCTTCTACATTGGGAAAGTTATTTACATTTGTGCAAAGTGGGTGCAAAATTCTGCCATTCTATATTGAGAGTGTTTTAGGCCACTTTTGCTCATATGTGAATGACTACCTAAGGTGGAAAGCAATGGAGAACTGGGCCTTTAACCTGTAACTGGGTATGTGCCACATTTGCTCAGAGATCCTCCGTCTTTATTGAATTGAAAAATACATAGAAATTTATAATTCATTCCCAGTTTTGAAATAGGAAAAATTCTAAATAAAAACAAAATAACAAACCCAAAACACTAGTTTGTTTATTCTATTTATTGTTTTATGACCAGGTTGAAACAAAAGTGTACACTCCTTTACCACTTTCTGTAACATTATTTGGTTCAAAATCTGAAAAATCACCATCTTCATACATGAAGGCAGTAGGGTCTGTAGGATCAGGTACTGAGGTAGGATTCATGAGTTCTAATCTGATCTCTACCATTGATTTCATGCATGAAATTCACTTCACCTCTGTGGCTTATTTTTCCCTTCTGTAAAATGATAATAATTTACCTGCCTCAAAAGAGTGTTGAGAAGATTAACATTAGTACAGTACTTTCAGCATGGAAAGGATTATCTGAGTGCTAAGTATTAATCTTATAAGTGATAGGTTAAATTTGTTTAATTGATTTTAAACCAGCTCTATGCTATATTAGAGAGGTGTGGTGACTGAGTGGTTAAAGCACCCAGCTGCAAAATGAATACCTGGGATTAGGGAAGTCAGCTATGATGCTAGTCACATCATTCTCTTATGTACCATTGGCTATGGAAACGGACATGCCTTAAACCACGAGCCTTCTGTGGCTCAGAGCAGACTTTGACTCTTTTTTTAATTCACTATATTAAAAAGGAACTCCACACTTTTCACTGCCTTGCCTCTTGTGAAGTCATCTGCATGGGTGCTACATGGGTGTAAAATATTATCATTTTGATTTGGTACTGTTACTATAGTTATTTTCCCCTGTGCAAAGATATGTACTGTGCAATATGCTACCTGATCAAAATAGTAATGTTTCCCACCAACTTAGCAGCAGTGTAAGTGACTAAACAAGATGCAGGGCAGTGGAGAATTAGGTACTTTGTGATTTACCTAGATACAAATGAGTGACTTCAAAACAGATAGAATTCCTTGAACTTCTACTTCTTTTATCAATAGATGTTATTAACCACAGTTTTCAAGGACGCTAAGCAAATCTGAGCTGGATTTTTTTAGCTACAATGCATCTATCTCAGATCTACAGAAAACCATGTATAGGGCTTCAAAGGAATGTCAGCTAAAAACCCAAAACACTAAATCCTATTCTACATTCTGAAGAAGGGAAAGTTGCTTCTTACATGGTAAAAATTGTGGTGTGCTGCTTGTATGTTTTTCTGTCCTCTTTTAACATTGAAACCTCTGAAACGACACTGTGTCGATTGCCATGTATGTTTGTATATATATAGTTCTTACCTTAAATCTGCAGCAAAATATTCCTTTTTCAACAAGCAAGAGAATTATTACTTAATCATTTTTACCAATAATTAAAGGAGACATCAAGTTTGTGCTGCCTATGGATCGTTCTGTACCTGTTAACAGAAGTGCCTTCCCTCATGCTTGTATCAACACACTTCACAGTCAATAGAACATGTTATTTAGTGAAGAAACGCAAACAGCCAACTCTAGATCTCTCTCCAAGTCGAACCATCCTTCTCTGGAAAGAAGCACTCAAGCAAAACAAACCTGGGTAAAATGTTATTACAATCCTACAGTCCTTGTGCATGCAGAACTCCTATTGAAATCAATGGAAGTTATGGGCATTAGAAGCTCTCTGCATGATAGATAGTTACCATCCTCATACTCAACAATGTCAGTACATCACTGCTCTCTCTGTGTCATTACTGTGTGAGAAAATTTAGTTATATTTATTTTTAACTACTGTCAGTGCTGACTATGTGGTTGGGAGCCCTATATGAGACAAAAGAGCTTACAGTCTAAAATTGGTGGTCCTTATCTTGCATCCCTTCAAATTAATCTTGCATCCCTTCAAATCAATGGATGCATTTGAACACTGACTTCAGTGTGTACAGGACTGGGCCCTATATCAGTATTAAAACCTTTTCTTCTCCCATAGTAACTTCAGAATGAAGACAGAGGGATTATTTTCCTGTTACATTGCCTCAGGAAGAACACTGTAAATCTCTATTGGAAAATACTTTCAATAATATGTTGATTTTGTATAGCTATTAGCATAAAAATGCAGCTCTCAGTAGCCTAAAACCCTTGTAATCAATTATCTAACATATTTATCTCATGAACATTTTATCAGAGCATAAGTCTGTGTAGACTGAGGCCCAAGTTTTTACTGCATGCACATTCTTGTGAACATTTTGTTCACAAGGGACACTTTGCCTAAGGGTAGGAAAAATCATTTAAAAAACTTGATCAAGCTAGAAAAAGAAGAAATCAAATGTAACGGTGTGCTGTGTGCTGATTGGAGGTGAAGTATCCAATAAGTAGATGGACCTGTCATGGCATGGGCCTTTGGAGCATCAAAGATTGTACAAGACAGAAAAGGGAAGCATTTGAAGAGGATCAAGCTGGAGAAATTCCATCTAAAGCCATTTCACAGGTTACCCTGTACAGTTTTTCACATCAAATTTCTCAGCATTAAAAAAATAATTTGTTATATCATAACTAAGCAAACTACGGTTTAATCCAAGGTTGATATTACAATTGAGACTTAGAGTGCTGTTGGACTCTGAAAAGTGGCTGTCAAATGGCACTGTGGAGGTTCAGGGTTTTGTTTTGTTGTTTTCCCTGTCAGTGAATTCATTAACAAGTGATATGAAAGAGCCTTTTCAGTAGGTCTGTTGAGTAACAGACTTTTGACCATAATCACACTTTAAATAAAAATAAATATAAATTGAATAATAAACTATACTCAGCCCTATCACTTAAGAAGTCAGCAAATGATCATGATTGATGAAATTGAAATTAATAATGTTGCTTTCAAATTCTTTCCTTCTTTGTCTGTGAACTACAGTTGCAGAAGTGATTGCTCTGTCGACTCCTTTATTCTTTTATTTTGAATTTAGTTGAGCTCTCAAAGCTTGGATGAGTAAAGCATTCTGATTTTTTTTTCTAGCATAAGAGCTAATAAAGCATATGTAATTGATGAATCTCCAAAGGTTTGGAGTTTGAGTTCAATCCAGACTGATTCGATCCAGTCTTTTCCATCTTGGCAGGGAAACAAAGGGTGGCAAGATTGGTGGTCATCGTCCAGGAGCTAGAAAGGTGGGAGAAGACAGTACTAGGAGGTGGAAGCATTGGAAACACAGTATAAGAGGGGCAGGAGATGGAAGTGGGAATCAAAAATGGTTGAGGAGGGAGAAAAGAATAGGAAAGACCAGAGGGAGGGACTGGAATGATCTACAGAGAGAGAAAAAGGAAAAGAGGTCTACAGAGATTCCAAGCTGTAGAAAAGACAGCAAACCTGCCAGCCTACCACAATGACACCAGAAGGAGAATTGGGCCTATTGGACACTAGACCAGAGGAGGAGGCTGGCCACTAGATTTCTCTCTAAGAAAAGAGTAAAAGAAAGTTAATGTCTGCTTGCAAGAGGGATGGTTATGTTGAGGAAGGCTGAAGGACCTGGTAGGACCATCAGAATGTCCTCAAATCCCTACAGCTGCTGGGGTTACAAGGTTCCCAAACTCTGGTTTATTTGGACAATTGTTCCTGGAAACATTTGTCATGTATTGGCAATTATGCTGCTGTTGTGGATGTAAGCCCCTGAACAGTCGTGCAGTTGCATTCCCCACTAGCAGTAGGGAATGGTTTTGAAAGGTGCAGGCACCTGTTTTTAGTATGGTCCATGCAACTCAAGTGCCAATTGTTATTTGTTATCACAGTCCTGCTGTGCTGCTTGGAAATTCACCGATTAATTTGCATAGGGAATATAGCTATAATGTTATTCTGGAATAGTCACTGTTTTCATGCTAAGGCCTACTGTGGGCAACTTTTGTTATTTTTTTAAGACTGATTTATCATGCCATATGAACAATTTACACAGTCACATACTATTATGTGTGTTGTGTGAAATAATGTGGTGAGACTATGGATAGCTATAATAAAGTACAGAATACCACTTACCTCAGAAAGTCTTGTCTTAAATTCAGAAAAAGCACCTGACACTTAGAATTTACAACACCATTCATTTCCCATTGTATGACGTCTGAATGATTTACTGTTTGAATAAAAGCCATTATGTACCCTTAACTAAAGCAAACATTCCCACTATAATAAACACAGCACATTAGTTTTCTTGTAATAAGGAAACAAAAGGCTCTAAAATATTAAATGACCTTTTTCTGCTCTTGCTACATTGGCGGGTGAATGTACTAAGTGACCTAGCCTAGGAGATGTTTTCTTGCTCTCTAATTCCTGAAGTTCTATCCTTTATGACATATATGCTAAGTGAGTAATTGGGACATTCAGTGCCTTTTATAGAGCCCTGCAAATACGCAGATGTCTGCTTTATATCTGCAGACCATTTTTGCGGATCGTGGCTTGGATGAGGATGCAAATTTTGTATCCGCGCAGGACCCTCGGCTGTCACCCAGACCTCAGGTTCCAGCTTGGCTCTCTCTTAATCACTCAGCAGCTGGCAGCTATATGTGGCATTAGCACGTTGGACATTCTGGGAGTGTAGTCCCCAGCTTGCTTGGACGGAGGAAGTAAACTACAACCCCCAGAAGGGAGCGTGACCGTGTGTTCCTGCGTAGTGAGTCAAGCGCTGTGTGTGCAAGAGTTGCTGCAGCTGTTTAGGGGTGTCTGAGCCCCCCAATGGGAGGGTGGCACTGCACACAAGGGCCCAGGAGTGTAGCCTCCCTTCCTGGAGAAGGGAAGGAGGTATGGTTGGGGCAGAGCAGACGGCAGGGCAGGAGATCTCTGGGGAGAAGTGGGGGTCAGGGGGTTGGAACAGCCCTGCATCACAGGCACACGGGAGCTGTTAATAGAGCCCTGAAAATCCAGTTATCTGACCATTTTTGCGGATCGCCGATTGGATGTGGATACAAAATTTGTATCCACACAAGGCTCTATCTTTTTACTCTGTATGATGCCTCACCATGTATTAAAAGAGGTTTAGGTCATTTTTTAAATCAGTTCTGAAACATTCATAAATATCTGCACTGTATACATCTTTTAGAGAAGTTACATTTATAGCATCTCTGCATTTGCCAGTAATTGAAAGCTATGGCAGCTCTGATTAAAAGGGATATAAAGCATATTTCAGTAAGAGGAATTGTACATTGTTATAATTGGCAAAAATTTAAGCATTGTTCAAGACTATATTTTCATATTTTCTTTATTATTTTACTTATTTAGATTTATAATACAAAGAAATTTCCATCCATGTGTGGGGTGTTCGTACATAATTTAATTTTACAATAATTATAATCCCATTCCATCAGCAAATAAAAATGCCCTGGCATAAATAATAATTAAATACATTCTCTCCAGGGTAGGCATAATAATAAAATCCCTTCAAGCCTCATCCCATCTCCTACACAAATGCATGGGAGCAAAGACAGGCTTTGCAGTGAGCTCAGAAGGTTACTAAATCCAGACCCTGGTGGACCAAGTGGGAAATGTATTCCAAAGTTAAGGACCTTTCATGTTCTTGTTCAGGAAGAACATCCTGCTGACAGTGCCCACTCATCTATCGCGGGAGGTCTAGTGTTTCTGCTGCTGTCACCTGTAGAAGGATGGAGTGGATACCCAAGCACCAAACTTACAGGGAATCAGCGCAGATCCCGGAGCATTGGTGTAATATGGTTCTTGCATGAGATGCTACTTAACAGGCAGGCAGTTTAGTTTCTGAGTGGTCTCAAGGTGCAGCCACACATTACAGTCCCAAAAGAAAGAAAGTGCACTTGGCTATTGCCACTATCTGAGAATCCAGAAGCAGCCCTAGGATCAAGTAATAGAACTCAGGAAGTTCACCTATGTTACAAATCAAATCACTTTTCCTCAGTTAGGGACTTCAGTATAACCTTTGTCAACTCCTTCGGCAGCTTCCCTGGACTGACTAACATTAACACAGTCTTATCTGGATTGACTCAGGAAATGCCTCCTAAAACATAGAACAGAAGGGAGTGATAAAATAGTCCCTGGTAGTAGTCCCCACACAAGAACCCTCAGGACAGAAAAGCAATTGCCTGCAGTTACTTGTTTGGTCATCTCAGAAAATAACACAACAACTCAAGGGCAATGCTGTCCACCCCATTAGTGTCTGCAACAATACCTTTTGGTGACTGATATCAAAGGCTGCTGATGGATCTAAAAGAATCAGAGCAGAACACTTTCCTTCTGCCATTGCCAGAACTGATAATCAGCTAACGCAACCAATGCAATTTCTCCTCTATACCCAGGTTTACATGCTAATCAAGAACATAAGAATGGCCACACTGGGTCAGATCAATGGTCCATCTACTTCAGATTCATGTCTTCTAATCATGGCCAGTGCAAGATGCTTCAGAGGGAATGAACAGAACAGGGCAATTAATGAGTGATCCATCCCCTGTTGTCCAGTTCCAGCTTTTGGCAGTTAGAGGTTTAGGGACACCCGGTGCTTGGAGTTTCATCCCTAGCCAACTTCCCTAGTAGCTATCAATGGACCTATACTCCATGAATTTATCTCATTCTTTTTTGAATGCAGTTATACTTTTGGCCTTCACAATGTCCCTTGGCAATGAGTTCCACAGGTTCACTGTGTGTTGTGTGAAGAAGTACTTCCTCCTTCCTTGAGGAGGTCAACAAACATGTGGACAAGAATGATCCAGTGGGTACAGTGTACTTGGACTTCCAGAAAGACTTTGACAAGGTCTCTCACCAAAGGTTCCTAATCAAAGTAAGCAGTCTTGGCATAAGAGGGCCTCTCATGGATCAGTAACTGCTTAAAAGACAGGAAACAAAGGCAGGATGGACAGTTTTCAGAATGAGAGAGGTAAATAGTGGTGCCCCGATGGATCTGTCCTGGGACTAGTGCTGTTCAACATATTCATAAATGATATGGCAAAAAAAGGGATAATCAGTGAGGTGGCAAAATTTGCATATGATACAAAATTACTCAGGATAGTTAAGTGAGGAGGTACAAAGGGACCTCACAAAATTGGATGACTGGGCAACAAAATGACAGATGAAATTCAGTGTAGATAAATGCAAAGTAATGCACCTGGGAAAACATAATCCCAACTATACATTCAAAATGACAGGATCTAAATTAGCTGCTACCACTCAAGAAAGAGATGTTGGAGTCATTGTGGATAGTTTTCTGAAAAACATCACTCTTTTCAGTCAATGTTCAGTGGCAGTCAAAAAAAGCTAACAGAAGGTTAGGAACCATTAGGAAATGGATAGATAATAAGACAGAAAATATCATAATGCCACTGTATAAATCCACGATCCACCTCTACCTTAAATAGTGCATGCCAGTTCTGGTCGCCCCATCTCAAAAAAAGATAAATTAGAATTGGAAAAGGTTCAGGGAAGGGCAGCAAAAATTATTAGGGCTATAGAACAGCTTCCATATTATCTTGTCAAAGGCTTTCTGGAAGTCTGAGTACATCCACTAGGTCACCTTGCCATATCTTGTTGACATAAGAATTCCAATAGATTGGTGAGGTGCGATTTCCCTTTACAAAAGCCATATTGACTCTTCCCCAACATGTTGTGTTCATCTAAGTGTCTGATATTTACTATAGTTTCAACCAATTTGCCCGGTACTGAAGTTAGTCTTATTGACCTGTAATTGCTGGGATTGCCTCAGGAGAGTTTTTAAATAATTGGTGTTACATTATTTTACAGTCATCTGGTACAGAGTCTGATTTAAGCAAGGAAGTCTGATATCTGTCAGAAGTCAGAGTTGCCTTGGTATCACCATCTTAATGATCTCTCTTAAAAAGGGAGGTCAGGAACAGGTCAACAGTTACCAAGATTGTCAGCACTAGGTGTTGGCTTCTTGTACAGAGGCCTGACATCAGCTTCCTTAAGAATACAGTAACTCCTCACTTAACGCTGTCCCGGTTAACGTTTTTTCATCGCTACATTACTGATCTATTGGAGAACATATTCATTTAAAGTTGCGCAATGTTTGCTTATAATGTTGTTTGGCTGTGGGGGCTTGGAACCAGGGTGGGCCAGCAGCCTCCCATCAGCTCCCCTCCACCCCCCTTCAGCGCCTCCCCACCCGGCGGCTGCCCCACGTATCAGTAACTCCTCTCTCCCTTCCCACGCCTCTTGCCTGTAACAATCAGCTGTTTTGCAGCATTCAGGAAGCTCTGGGGGAAGAGGGGAGGAGTGAAGACATGGCGTGCAGCCTCCCCACTCCCTCCCCGCACTTCCCACCCGCAGCAATCAGCTATTTCGTGGCATTCAGGAGGCTGGGGGGGGTAGGGGAAGGAGCGAGGACGTGGCATGCTTGGAGGGAGGGGCGGAGCAGAGGCGGGAGGAGGCAGGGTGGAGGCAGGAAGAGGCGGGCACGGGGGGGCCTTGGGAGAAGGGGTGGAGTGGGGGCACTTTGGAAAGAACAGAAAGAGGACCAGCCAGATGATCCACCCTCTTACTCTACCATCTCAACCTCAACCAAGCTTCACAATCATCATTGTATTAAATTGTTTGTTTAAAATAGTTTAAAATGTACACTGTATATGTATATAATGGCTTTTGTCTGGTGAAATTTCTTTTCCTGGAACCTAACCCCCCCATTTACGTTAATTCTTATGGGGAAATTGGATTCACTTAATATCGTTTTGCTTAAAGTTGCATTTTTTCAAGAACATAACGACAACATTAAGCGAGGAGTTACTGTAGCTAGAAAGCTTTAGCGAGAGACACTGACAGATTCCACCAACAATGGACATGGTATCTCCCTACATTAATCAGGAAGGACCTGGGGCCAATGACCTCCAGAATGCTCTCACTGAAATTCAGGAAAAGGCTGCTCAGTGTTTGTTCCTTTTAAGATATTGTTCTATTTCTATAACAGTCTAGATCTCAGTGATTTGTCCTGAAAAACAACATGAGAATTCCTAACAATGAGAACAACTAAGCTAATGACTACTCAGAGCAGGTCCACTATGTGAGTCTTTGAGGCAAAGATTCCATAAGGGAGGCAAAGAAACTTTTCTTGATGTTCTGTACACCTGCTACACATGGTCTTTAAAAAAAAAAAAAGTATTTATTGACCATACTTTTATAAGACTTCTGTTACCAGTGCTTTAGCCAACTCCCCTGGCTCTTCATCTGTAACCATGGTGGCCTGTGAGGAAGGAGCTAGCAGAGATGGTCTGTAGGGCATTTTTTTGTCTTCCATTATCAACTCATTATGAGATCCTATCATGTGAAATAACAACAACAATCACCACTTGCTCCCATCCACCACCACAACTCATCCTACATCACTCCTTCAGGCCATGGACTAAATAAATAGATAAGCCTTGCACCTTGTTGGTCAATAGGCTCTAGTTTTCTCAAACCAACAGAACTGAATTACACAATCAAGTGATCTCGTCTGAGAACATTGTCTCCAGTTGCCCAGAATAAAATTTAGAGCCAACTAGCACAAGTACTCTAGCTGATGTCAACTATCAATTAGGCTGTCAAGCGACTAAAAAAATTATTCATGTGATTAATCGTGCTGTTAAACAATAATAGAATACCATTTATGTAAATGTTTTTTACATGTTCAAATACATTGATTTCAATTACAACACAGAATACAAAGTATACAGTGCTCACTTTATCTTTATTTTTTATTACAAATATTTGCTCTGTAAAAAGCAAAAGAAATAGTATTTTTCAATTCACCTAATACAAGTACTGTAGTGCAATCTTTTTATCATGAAAGTTGAACTTACAAATGTAGAATTATGTATAAAAAAAACTGCATTCAAAAATAAAATAATGTAAAACTTTAGAGCCTACAAGTCCAATCAGTCCTATTTCTTGTTCAGCCAATCACCCAAACAAACAAGTTTGTTTTACATTTCCAGAAGATAATGCTGCCTGCTTCTTGTTTACAATGGTGCCTGAAAGTGAGAACAGGCACTGTTGTAGCTGGCGTCGCAAGACATTTATGTATCAGATGTGCTAAAGATTCATATGTCCCTTGATGCTTCAACCACCATTCCAGAGGACATGTCCATGCTGATGATGTGTTCTGCTAGATAACGATCCAAAGCAGTGCGGACCGATGCATTTTCACTATCTGAGTCAGATGCCACCAGCAGAAGGTTGATTTTCTTTTTTGGCAGTTTAGGTTCTGTAGTTTCTGCATCAGAGTGTTCATAGACTCATAGACTCTAAGGTCAGAAGGGACCATTATGATCATCTAGTCTGACCTCCCACATGATGCGGGCATAAAAGCTGACCCACCCACTCCTGGAATAATTCTCTCCCTTAACTCAGCTGTTGAAGTCCCCAAATCATGATTTAAATACTTCAAATCGCTGAGAATCCTCCGGTGTTGCTCTCTTAAGACTTCTGAAAGCATGCTCCACACCTCATCCCTCTCAGATTTTGGAAGGCACTTCAGATTCTTAAATCTTGGGTCGAGTGCTGTAGCTATCTTTAGAAGTTTCACATTGATATCTTCTTTGCATTTTGTCAAATTTGCAGTGAAAGTGTTCTTAAAACGAACAACGTGCTGGGTCATCATCCAAGACTGCTATAACATGAAATATAAGGCAGAATGCAGGTAAAACAGAGAAGGAGACATACAATTCTCCCCTAAGGAGTTCAGTCACAAATTTAAATAATGCATTATTTTTTTAATGAGCGTCATCAGCATGGAAGCATGTCCTCTGGAATGATGGCCGAAGCATGAAGAGGCAGATGAATCTTTAGTGCATCTGGCATATAAATATCTTGCGATGCCAGCTACAACAGTGCCATGCAAACACCTATTCTCACTTTCAGGTGACATTGTAAATAAGAAGTGGGCAGCATTATGTCCCGTAAATGTAAACAAACTTGTTTGTCTTAGTGATTGGCTGAACAAGAAGTAGGACTGAGTGGACTTGTATGCTCTGAAGTTTTACATTGTTTTGCTTTAGAGTACAGTTATGTAACAAAAAAACCTACATTTGTAAGTTGCACTTTCATGATAAAGAGATTGCACTACAATACTTGTATGAAGTGCATTGAAAAACACAATTTCTTTTATCATTTTTACAGTGCAAATATTTGTAATAAAAATAATATAAAGTGAGCACTGTACACTTTGTATTCTGTGTTGTAATTGAAATTGACATATTTGAAAATGTAGGAAAACATCCAAAAATATTTAATAAATTTCAGTTGGTATTCTATTGTTTAACAGTGCGATTAATCGTGATTCATTTTTTTAATCACAATTAATTTTTTTGAGTTAATCATGTGAGTTAACTGCGATTAATCAACATCCCTACTATCAATACATAGCAAGTCAAGGTGGGTGAGATAATATCTTGTATTGGACTAACTTTGGTTGGTGAAAGAGACAAGTGTTTGAGTGACACAGATCTCTATTTCAGGTCTGGGAAAGGTATGCAGAGTGTCACAACTAAATACAAGGTGGAACAGATTGTTTAGCATAAGTAGTTAACGCATATTGTAAGAGACCATTCAAAGTGAAGTGGCCAGTTAACACTTCTACAGTGATAGGAGAAGAAAGGGGAGGGGAGTTAGTCAGTTACAGATTATTGTAATGAGCCATAAGTCTAGTGGCTTTATTAAGACCATGATTTTTAGTGTCTAGCAAAGTTATGACTTTAAAATCCCAGTCTCATATTTTGAGGTTGTTATGTAGGTTTCCTTTGAGGATGATTACTGCGAGGTCAAACATAGAGTGATTGTTTTATGACAAGTGTTCACCCATGAATGATTTGGTGTTTTTGTCTTTTATCATTTTTCTGTGTGAGTTTATGCGAGAGTGTAGTGATTGTCTGGTTTCACCCACATAGTTGTTATTGGGGCATTTAGTGCACTGTTGTGTGTGGTAGGCATAATGCAGAGACTCAGGGAAATATCTGTATTATTTTTAATACTATCATGTGCACCTCAGTTTACTGGTTTGATATTATCCTGCCTGGCTGAATATAGTTAAAATCAAAGGAGGCTGTTAGAGGGAGCAAACAGGAAACTAAACAATGGAAGCAAAAAGACACCTATACAGCTTCAAGGGAGAGAAGATAACAATGGCTGGGCCATTAATTGGAAAGATCCTATTTTCCAGGCACCAGGCTGAGTTATGCAGCTGGTTTGCCAAGGCTGACAGCCCAAACATAAGGACCATATACTGTTAAAGAGACCCCTAAAGAAGGAAGGGAAGAGGCTGAAAGGCCAGCAGCAGACACAGAGAGAGGGCATGCTGCAGCAGCATAATCTACTCCTCCTAGCCCAGAGGTGGTGGGAACCAGGCAGAATGGAATTTACCAAAGGTAGCAGGGATAGGTTAAGATTTAGATAAGGGGAAACCTCAGATTTATGAATACCTGAGTTACAAATTGACCGGTCCACCACACACCTCATTTGGAACTGGAAGTACACAATCAGGCAGCAGGAAAAAATAAATAAAAAAGCAAGTACAGTACTATATTAAATGTAAACTACTAAAAAAATAAAGGGAAAGTTTAAAAACAAAGCTTTGACAAGGTAAGGAAACTGTTTCTCTGCCTGTTTCATTTAAATTAAGATGGTTAAAAGCAGCATTTTTCTTCTGCATAGTAAAGTTTCAAAGCTGTATTAAGTCAATGTTCAGTTGCAGACTTCTGAAAGAACAACATTAGTGTTTTGTTCAGAGTTACAAACACTTCAGAGTTATGAACAACCTCCATTCCTGAGGTGTTCATAACTCTGAGATTCTACTGTAGGTGTCAGAGTAGCAGCCGTGTTAGTCTGTATCCGTAAAAAGAACAGGAGTACTTGTGGCACCTGAGAGACTAACAAATTTGTTAGTCTCTCAGGTGCCACAAGTACTCCTGTTCTTTTTACTGTAGGTGTATAGGCCTTTGTTGTTTTAACGCTCGTCACATGAAGGGTGCACTTCAGAGGGACTAAAATTGATGTAAAGCACAGCTTGCCCTGCAACTGAGACAATTAGCACTGAAATAGTGCTAATCTTCAAAGTGCTGTATAGAATAATTAATCCTTGCAACACCAGATACATGCTTAGGCAGGGTAAATACAGTAGCTAAGATTACCACCCTCATTTTATATTGGGTAAAATAAGCCTCAGAAGTTAGGAGATTAGCACAAGGATTCACAGTGACTCAATGGTGGACACAGCACTAGCACTCAAGAAATCCTGACTCAAGTGTAAGTCTCCAAACTATCCTACTCCCTAACCACTCCTGAATTACATATAGATCACTAGAGATGGGCACAAGGTACCAATTTGGATCTAGATTTCAAACTTCCCAAAAGTTCAGGGATGTTTGGGTCCAGTTTTTGGCTAAATCTATTATAAAGACAAAGTCCAGTTCAGATCAGGTCCAGGTTTCAATTTCAAAGTGGGGTTACTTACATTCAGGTAGATCTCTCTAAGCCACTAATAACAAAACGGCTGGTTTTTCCTTAATGAATAACAAACAACATAAATTACAGAACCGAACCATTCCATTGGACATAAAAGAAACCAGTTCATATTGTAATTTGAAAAGAGTAAAACACTCCCCCAACCTGAAATAAGCAACTGTTCTGATTCTAACTTCAACTTCTAACTCCCATATATCCTAAGTACGCTCCAGATGAATAAAATTAAAGAGTTCTATTCCTGCATCAGTAAAGGAGACATTACTGAATATCAGCTGGTTTGATATGAGACTTCTTTTGCCTCTCATAATGACAGCAAAATGGGTCATTTTTGAAATATGAGCTTTTGGTTTCAAACATTGATACACTCAAATATAACCCAGATGATTTTGTGTTTGATGATTAAATCTTTATGTGAACATAGTAATATTTAACTAAAACGGTTTTCTCATTAAATCAGATTTTCTCTCTCTGCCAAATAGGAAGGAGTTTTGAATGACAATATCTTTCACTTTCCTAGTCTGAACAAACACACAATAGAATGAGGCTTTGAAAATAATTTACTTATTGTTGTGTCTGGATCTCTGTATGAAGTAGTCTTTGGGGTTTCAGCTCTTTTCATTCTAATGATCAGAGACTACTGTTACCTGAAAGATGTACACTTTCTGTTTTGATAGGGCTAAAGCTTCTGAACAAAAAAACATGAAGAAAAAGGCATCTGTAAAATAAAAAATGAATATTTTCTGTCCAAAAGATGTGCTTAAAAGTCATTTAACAACTACAATACATTCCCCACCAGTTATCTAACAATAACAGCTAAGGCCACCCTATTCTGCATAGCACTAAAGCACATGTCTATCCTTAAACTAAATAAATTCATCCCCATTAAGCAAAAGCATGTAAGGATGTTCTTAGAATGTTTTGGGGACAACTTTTTGTTTCAGAAGGTGGAAGATGTAATTGGGGAGCAACTATTTTAGATTTGATTTTAACAAAAAGGGAAGAACTAGTTGAGAGTTTGAAGGTGGAAGGCAGCTTAGATGAAAGTGTTCACAGAATGATAAAGTTCATAATTCTAAGCAAATAAAAAATGACAGCAAAAGAATAAAGATGGTGGATTTCAAAAATGCAGACTTCAACAAACCCAGGGAACTGGTAAATATGGTTCCGTGGGAAGGACATTTTAGGGAAATGGTGTTCAGAAGAGCTGGCAATTTCTAAAACAGACAATATTAAAGGCACAATAGCAAACAATCCTGATGCCAAGAAAAGATGGAAAGAAAGCAAGAGACCAACATGGCTGTATCAGGAACCCTTTAAACATCTGAAGATCAAATAGAAATCATATAAAAAGTGAAAGCAAGGACAAATTGCTAAGAATGAGTACAAAAGAATAGCTCAGGAAGACAAAATCAGAAAGGCTAAAGCACAAAATAAGTTATGACTAGCAACGGACGTAAAAGAAAATAAAAAGAGGTTCTATAACTACATTAGAAGTAAGAGAATGATGAAGTGAAGTATAGTCCACTACTTTGTGGGGAAGGAAAGTTAATAATGGACAACACAGAGAAGGATGGGTGTTTAATGATTTTTTTTATTTCAGTCTTCACTAAAGAAGTTATTTGTGACCAGATGCTTAATACAAATAATATTAACAAGAAGGGAGAAGGATCTTCTGTCAAAATAGGGAAAGAACAGGTTAAAGAATACTTAAATAAGTTAAATGTAGTCAATTCGACAGGGCCTGATAAAATTTACCCCAGAGTATTTAACAAACCAGCTGAAGCAAATTCTGAACCATTAACAATTATCTTTGAGAACTTGTGGAAGATGGTTAAGTTCCCAGGGGAGTGGAGATGGGCAAATGTAGTACTTGTCTCTGGAAAAGGGAAAAAGGAAAACAAAGGAATTATATACCAGCCAGCCTAATTTTGGTATCCAGAAAGACACTGTGACAAATTACTGAACAGTCAATTTGTTCAAATCTGGAGGATAATAGGGAGATAAGTAATAGCCAACATGGATTTATCAAGAACAAATCACACCAAACCAATCTAATTTCCTTCTTTGGCAGGGTAATTGGCCTGGTAGATGGGGGAAGCAGTAGACATGATATATTTGTACTTTAGTAAGGCTTTTGGCACTGTATCACATAATATCCTCATAAGAGATGCAGAAAGCTACAGCTAGACTGTGTGTGGGGGCTGGCACGCTGAGTGGCTGCTCTTTGCTCCTCTCCTCCCCCCGCATTTCTGCCTCTCTGGGGGCAAAGCAGAGAGCCTGGGTGCTCAGCTAGTGGAACCTGCCTGGAAAGCTCTTGTCAATTTCACTTTCCCCCTACAGGTATAAAGTGAAATTGACAATCGCCTCCCAGGTAGACAGCTGGCAAGTGGAAAAAAAGTCCTTTTCACTTCTCTCCGAACAGAATGGTTCTGAAAATCACCTTCATGTGAAAACTTCTGCAGTTCTGAGTTTTCATCCCAATTCAGGACAAAACATTTCTCAAAAACAGGACTTTTTTTTTTGCAAGAAGGGATTTCCACTTTCCAGCCAGATCTTGACAGCCCTGGAATCTATAGCTCCTGTATCTACCACACAGGACTGAGATGAGGAGACAACACAAGAAGTCATGTCTAAGGGCAAGAGGGCAGTCAACTTTCCAAGCTGGTTCAGTCCTTGGACTCTATGCTGGACCTGCCAATAAGTGTGCCAATTATAGTGGTTGCCATTATGATGTGGATTCATACATTGGATACACTGGGAATCTGATTGTGCCTCCAATACTCATTTGCTATAGGCCACTGAACAGCATCAAATGTATGAATCTTTATTTTTAATAGACCAACCATGAGAGAGGAGACAAAATAAGTACACAGATGAAAATATAAGCCATTGCACTTTGGGTCCTTTTCCAGTTTCAAAGATTTCTAGCTTTCCTACAATTTTTCTACTTTTGTGGACTCAGACACTACTGATAAGCAGGAAGCATTCAGCCAAATGTCAATTAAAAGATGGGCCCGATTAATAAAGAATATGGAGAGATTCACAGATACTGCTTAGGGATTCTACTGTATGGATGCTGTAATTTAAAGGGCTGTATTTAGACTCCCTGACAACATATAAATGGGAAACACCATTGTTTAGCAATAGAAGCCTCAGAGTTTCCACTTGTGTGTGTTTGGAAAGACATGGGTTAGTCAGAATCAAAAGATAGTAATTAAAAAAAATTTGAGAAGGAGCACAGGATATAAAACATAGTTGCCAAATATGACAGCTCATATGAATTATTGTAACCTTGACTAGAAAGACACTCTTGTATGTTTAAATTTATATAGCAACAAGGGAGGAACCCTGACACTGCTAAAGAAACAGTAGGTTTAGATTTGGTGGAGCATAATCAGGAAGTGATCTCAAAACTGTTGAAACAAGTGCTTTGACAGGTTTGCTAGCAGATGAATTGTGAGTGTAAGTAGAATGTTGTGCTACAGCCCTGACACAACATCTAAACTGATCTGCAGGGACTTGTTCAAACCAAGCTTTTTTCGGAGATCAAAGTAGGCTGGTACTCTTTAAAGAGTATGGCAGGGATGGCCAAACTTACTGGCCCTCTGAGCCACATGCAACAATCTTCAGAAGTTCGAGAGCTGGGGTACACTTGCGGGGGTCTGCGGCTCAGGGCTTCAGCCCTGCGCGAGGTGCCTGATGGGGTTCGGGGCTTCAGCCTCACTCCTGCATTCATTTCCCATAACTGTACACACTCATCAGACACCTGCAAGACCAAAATCCTTGATGCAAATATCTCAGTGTCCTATTGTGTGCTCAGTTGTCTATTTGGAGTGGCAAGCTGCACAGTGTACACAAGAACCTAGACATGCAAATTGCATTTCTGGGTCAATAGAGGGGCCCCATGGCTTAAAATTTAGCCCTTAATGTCAACCAGAGCTATCACTTACATCATGACAGCAAAAGAAATGCTGCATTTTTAGCTCTTTATTTCCACTGAAAAGAAACAGTGCAATACACACGTCATTACTGGCTGCGACAAGCAATTCTCTACCTCTACTTGATGGCATGTCTCAGTCTGCTTGCTTTCATATTTTTATATTTATTTTAATTATTTCTTAAAGTGTATTTATAGGACATAGGAATGATTGATAGATATAATACACAGTAACTATCCTGTAAACAGCATTTGCTTTTGTCCTTCCCCAAATGAATAGCTCATTCAATGGAGTGGGGATGAGAAACAGGAAGGAGTCTAGTATATCAAATTTTTGTGTGCACGCTATATTGGGAGATTGCTAGGCCATTTAGGGAAAGTATCAAATGAAATAAACAATAGCAGTTCTTAGTGATGATATTGTATCTTCTGCCAAATGATTAGAGTATGGATTACAAACATTTCCTTTGGGGATCACCTGTAAGGCAGGTAAGTATTATCCTCACTTTGCAGATGAAGACACAGACACAGAGAGATTACAGTGAGTTGCCCAAGGTCACTTGTTAAGTCTATGATGAAACCAGGACTGCATGTCCTGTGTCTTAATAAGACCATCTTTCATCACCTTGTTATTTAGCTTGCCAGCTGTAGTGCTATTAACTATAAGCTGTTTGGGGGCAGGGAACCTGCTTTCTTACATGCCTGTGAAGCACCTCATCCAGTCTGTCATAACACCAATCCCTTCTTCTAGCACAGGACCTATGTAGCAATATGAAGTGCAGGCTCTGAGAATGTGTCACTGTCCACCATCCCAAACACTGCCTTTCACTGGAATGCCACTATTGAAGCTCTTCAAGTGAATGTGATCATACCTCCCTCTAGTGGTTGCAGCCTAGTACAGGGGAAAAGGAAGCAGAAGAAATGAAGCTTGAAAGGGAGAAAGATGGAAAGGGACAGCAGGGAAGAAAAAGGGAGAAAGTAAAGAGCAAAGAAGAGAAATGAAGAGCAAAGAGAACACAAGTGGAGAAGGAAAGGAATGTGGAAAGAGAGAAGAAAGAGGAAGAGGGGGATAGGGAGAAGGGTAAAAAAGGAGAGACGAAGAGCAGAAAAAGGAGAAGGGGAGGGAGAAAAGGACAAGGAGAAGGAAAAATTAAAGGGAAGCAAATGAAAAGGGGTGCTAGAAGTAAGGGAGAAAAATAAGATGAGGAGAGAAGAGGGGAAAAGGAAGATCTTCCTATGTTGTAGCCAACAATGCCACCAGAACAGGAATTTTCATGTGTGTCAGCATGTATGCAAAAACAACAAGGAGTCTGGTGGCACCTTAAAGACTAACAGATTTATTTGGGCATGAGCTTTCGTGGGTAAAAATCTCACTTCTTCGGATGCATCCGAAGAAGTGGGCTGTAGTCCACGAAAGCTTATGCTCTAATAAATTTGTTAGTCTCTAAGGTGCCACAAGTACTCCTGTTCTTCTTTTTGCAGATACAGACTAACACGGCTGCTACTCTGAAACTTGTTGTTTTTGTAGCTACAGACTAACACGGCTACCCCCTGATACTTGAGCATGTATGCAGTAGTTTAAAAAAATACTAAAGGGTAAATCTTCAGTTGTACTAGAACGAGGTGGAAAGTATGGAAGGCAAAGGTGGCTCAAAACTACTTTTCTACCCTTCTGATTCTGGAGATAGTGGGGGGGCTGAACTGGCCTTCACGCTGCTCTAACTTGTGCACCCTTGCAGTGGGCCCCTGGGGCAATATGCTGGAAAGTATGGCCAAACCACTGTGCACTCTAATCTCAACCTCTCTGTCCCAGTCCCCTTCTACTCCATCCATTGCCTCTGTGCCAGAGGAGCTGACATAGAGACGAATAGGCCAGATTTACAGCAGCCAAAAATCCCCTCCATCACAAGCAAATCCTTGGCTGCTCATTTGTATTGCTCTGGGAGTGCAAAGAGATGCTAGTTTGAGCCAGGATTAGGCCCAAATTAGTCATTTATAATCCAAACTAAAATATACAAGTAGACTACTTAATGTATTGTCTCTTTATTAATAAAATTCTGGTTTGTGAAATGCACTTTATCAATATCTATATTTGGGTTTTATACTGCCAATCTCTGTAAGATCCAAGCACTTCATACTCTAATTAATCTGCAGAGTATGGGTGTGGGAAACAAACTGGTATTTTGTGAATGCCTTTATCAGACTATTCCAGGCATACTGTATTACTTACTATATCTCCAGTATGACAGAAATCACAGGCATAACATACTCTGAAAGGGATACCACATTACATGGCTCTATGGAAATAGTTGCATACGTACTCCAAGTGCATCATGGGGCAGTTTTTTGACACTCCTATTGGCTGAATTGAAAGTGCCTTAGCAGCTATTATACAAAACAGAGACACTGTGATATTAGTAATGTTAACTTGTTTTCAGTCGGTAATTTCTGTTGCTGTGACTCTCAGTGGGAGCTGAGTATTTGAAATTGATTGGTCACATAATTGTCTCTCATTTCAGCAGAGCAATCATTAAAGAATTTTGAGATTTCCCCTCCCCAATCTCATACTTGAGCCAATGCATCTATGTAATGTATTCTCATTTGAGGGACAGAGTCATCTTCATTTTAATAACACTGTACCCAATGCAAGTAAAAAGGAACTATTCTACCTCCTAGAAATTTAAAAATAGATGTAGTAAAATGAATTGATCACTATCATATTGGGGTATTTAAAAATAGTACTCAGACAGCAGGCTACAGAGATTAGCCATCAAGTAATGTAAAAATTGGATATAATAGGCAAAGAAAACCTACTGTATTTTCCCCCCAGTCTCACTTCCTGCGGACACTGTGCTTTGTTCATTTTTTTGAGGATTTCTCATCTTCTCCCCCCCTGTCCTTTCTGGCTGCTGGACCTGTTTCAGTGAGTCATTCTTTCCATCAAAATCTCTCTCTCCTTTCCCGCCAAATACAGTTACTAAGATCAGAAATTGCACATCTCTCTTTATCTTCAGGCTGTAGGTGGTGAAAGTGTGTCACTGCCTTTGGTTAAGTTTAGTGTGCACACATGTTCCATTTCTAACTTTTCCTATTCAGAAGTATGGATTGCTTTCATACTTATGGGTAAAGTATTGCTTGTAGTTGTTTTCTCTCTCCGTCACATAGAATGTGGCCTGGCATCTGGAGTAAAGCAAAGTCAGGGATACAAAACAATCCTAAAGCATATCAGCCTACTACAAACTTCACTTAATTGACTTTCTGGAGATAGCCCAGCACAATTCCACTATTAGAGTTAAAGTGTAGGTCAGCTTCTACCTGGTGACCTGGTTCATAGATTTTAAGGCCAGAAGGGACCATGAAATCACCTACTGTGAACTCCCGTATATGACAGGACATAGAACTTCACCCAGTTACCTCTGCATTGAGTCTGTGCACAGTGGGGGAAAGGGGAATAAGCTTTTATTTGTATCATTGCCCCTTTTTCTTTTCATTCCAGTAAAAAGTATCCAGCAAGGAAATTAATACTCATGTATGTTAACAACTTTGCAACAGCTGCATTGGTGAGGAATGCTCTGAGGGAAGGCCTTTTGCACCACTTAATCTATGCAGAGGGACAGCGTGAGGATCCACTGGTCACACGACGGTACCTGAATGCTTCTGCAACATCAAAAACCATCTCCACGCTGGTCCCATCTTGCAGTTGAGGAAGAAGACAACACTAAAGGCATGTCCAGGACATCCTAGTGGAGTGGCTGTACACTGTGTTTATGTGGATCCAGTGGCCCCAGTACCTTGCACAACTGGCACCAAAGGGGCTGGGGCTACTATTACAGTCCCTAACGCTGGGTCTGAGGGAGGGGATTCCAACTTTGCAAATGCCATGCACTCTACCCACCTAGATCCTGATTGTTAAGTTTGATATGGATGGGAGTGAATTTCACCTGTAGTCGGTGCATTCAGTAGGAATCAAAGTCAAACCTGATCCTAAAATTAAAATATCAAGAAGTGAAATTATGCCATTTTAGAACTGATACTTACGGTATTTGTTATAAATATTACTAGATGCTTTGGGCATTTAGTTGCTGGGTGCCCTAGAAAGACCTATGACTGGAGCTAGAAAAAAAATGAAAAAAAGTTCCATAAACATTTTCTCAATTTATTTACAACCTATATTCAAAACACCAATTCCCTTCTCATTTGTTTTATTATAGGTGCATTGGTGCAACCCATTTTTCATTTCCATGTATGTATGCAAATGAAAATGCCCTAGTGATAGCAGAAAGGTTCACACAGCCAACTTGTCTGCATTAGCTCAGTTTGGGCAGGAGAGTGGTAGAAGGCGCGGGGAGGAGAGAAGAGAAAATACTTGCAGTGCACAGTTCATGAGCACTTCATAGGCTGAAATATGTTTGAACAGTTTCAAACAACAAATTAGTAAAAATCAAGTTCTGTTTTCAAATGGTTGCAAAACAGAAAAAAAAAGGAGAAATGTAAGATTGTTAGATGTTAGATGTGAATAATAGGTACAATTTTCAAAGTGCTTAAGCGACTACTGGCATGTCCACACAGCCCAGGGTAGCAAGCCCCCTAGCCTGGTCACCAGACTTGGTCTTGTGGGGCACACACCAGCTGTGTAGGCAGGGCTCTGAAGTTTCAGCTTGGGGTGGAACGTGGGCTCTGAAGCTTAGGGAGGGGGGTGGGCTTCAAAAGTGTGACCCATTCTATCTGAGATAGCAAAATATTACTTATTGGTGTCAAATTTGATAGATTATTTTTTGGGGGCGGGGTGAATATTCAACAGTTAGCATGTCACATATATATGAAAAAGTTCAGCGGTGATTCCACAGACAGAAATGGACAGAATTAGACACATATGACATGTAAAAAAGGTGCAACTGCAAATATATACACATAGATACAGTATAGATTACTATTTTCACACCATGATAAGGATGAGGGAAGAATGGATGGCATTATGATTACAGGTTTGTACATCTAAGTTTTAATAGAAAACTGTGTGGGCAGTTTTAATGAATCAGAAAGCTGGGTAAACAGAAATTAATGTAACTACTGATTAAAGACCTTCAATAGCATGCACACACACACATATGTATATATATGCATAAGCACTCACACACACAATTTCTGTACAAATACAGATTATGGCTGCAGGTTTATCGGGGGGGGGGGGGGGGAAGTCATGGATAGCATGGTTTTCCCATTTATCTGTGATTTGTTTGTGTCCGTGACTCACCCCACCATGGTAGCTCTTGCGGCTCCTATCCCACTGGGCTCGGCCTGGCCCTCCGCCCCAGGCATTGTGACCCCACCATGGTAGCTCTTGCGGCTCCTAAACCCACTGGGCTCGGCCTGGCCCTCCGCCCCAGGCATGAAGGGTATCAGCACCGCTGAGGTGTGACACAGCTGCACCTCTGCCATGATGGAGGGGCAAGCAAAATCTGAGTGGTGCTGCAACCTGGCATGCCAGGTCACGGCACCCGGAGAGGAAAGTCGGACCCAGCCCTGGGGGACACAGGAACTGATGCTGCCTGAGGTAAGTGCAGCATGAGCTCCTTCTCAACCCCAGGGCCCCACCTGGAGCAAGGAGTCAGGCCTAGCGCTGGGGAGAGTGCACAGCAGGCTTGCTCTCCAGCCCCACACCCCCACCTGGCCTGGGATTAGGGTTGTAGTGCTGGGGTGGAGGGTGCTGCTGTGGTGGTAGGTGCTCCCTTATTTGTCAGGGCATTTTTAAATCAGAGAATCACAAAGTAGTCACTACACACATGACTTTTACTAAATTTATCATGCTTCTTGTCCTATCCTCAGAGGTTAAGGAGAACAAATTTTCTCTCTCTTCCTTGTAACAACCTTTTATGTATTTGAAAACTATTATCATGTCCTAAGTTCCCTGAAAGCTACGTGGCCACATGGCCGTGCAGCAGCCTATTTAGACTGTGCAGGCGCTCAGGGAACCCGCCCGGGGACCTGCTGTGGCTGGGGTGCCCTTCCACTGGCCCCAACTCTGTTGCAGCCCAGGCCTACTGCGGCTGGAGTCGCTCGTCCAGCCCCAGTCACGGCCGGGGCAGCGTGGCCTGGCCCAGCCCTTCCCGGCCCCAGGCGCACATCACCTCCATATTGGTGCACATAACAAAATTCATTCTGCACATGGGTGATAAAAATTAGAGGAAACACTGATCATGTCCCTTCTTAGTCTTCTCCTCTCCAGACTAAACAAACCCATTTTTTTTTCAATCTTTCCTCATAGGTCATGTTTTCTAGACCTTTAATCATTTTTCTTGCTCTTCTCTGCACTTTATCCAATTTGTCCACATCTTTCCTGAATGTGGCACCCAGAATCGGACACAATACTCCAGTTGAGGCCTAATCAGCATGGAGTAGAGCGGAAGAATTACTTCTCGTGTCTTGCTTACAACACTACTGCTAAGACAGCCCTGAATGACATTTGCTTTTTTTGCAACAGTGTTACACTGTTGACTCATGTTTAGCTCGTGATCCACTATGACCTGCAGATCCCTTTTTGCAGTACTGCTTCCTAGGCAGTCATTTCCTATTTTGTATGTGTGCAACAGATTGTTCCTTCTTAAGTGAAATACATTTGTTCTTATTGAATTTCATCCTTTTTATTTCAGACCATTTCTCCAGTTTGTCCAGATCATTTTGAATTTTAATCTGATCTGCTAAAGCACTTACAACCCCTCCCAGCTTGGTATCATCCGCAAACTTTGTAAGTGTACTCTCTATACCATTATCTAAATCACTGATGAAGAACTGATCCCTGCGGACCCCACTTGATATGCCCTTCCAGCTTGGCTGTGAACCACTGATAAGTACTCTCTAGGAACAGTTTTCCAACCAGTTCTGCACCCACATTATAGTAGCTCCATCTAGGTTGTATTTCCCTAGTTGGTTTATGAGGTCATGCGAGGCAGTATCAAAAGCCTTACTGAAGTCAAGATATACCACATCTACCACTTTCCCCCTATCCACAAGGCTTGTAAATCTGTCAAAAAAGAAAAAAGGCTATTAGGTTGGTTTGACACAATTTGTTCTTGACAAATCCATGCTGACTGATACTTATCACCTTACTATTTTCCAGGTGTCTGCAAATTGATGGCTTAATTATTTGCTCCATTAGCTTTTCAGGTACTGAAGTTAAGCTTCATATTCATATGCACACACAGACTCTCAGATATATACACACAATACATAAAGTCTCTCTCCAAACGTATCACAACTTACCAGCTCAAGCATAAAATGTATTTGCTTTTACTTGGTACATGATAATAATGAAAAAAAAAACACATAATAGTTTACTCATTTATCAAAAAGTTACTGATCCCAGGCTTGTAGAAGTTTGCAAGGCTGAGCTAAAAATCAAGAAATTGGCTTAAAAATCCTGAGATCGTTTTTAAATCACATTGATTTTGCCTGTCTTCTCATAATGTCACTGTAGGGGGGAAGCTGCCCTATCCCAATTTTTGTATGATCAGCTCAGCTTCAAAATTGAATCATAAATGCACACAAAAAAAGTAGCTTCCCTGAGTATTGTTCTAAGGGAAACTTATGTACATGCTCCTATCCTCTGTGGTATGGGTAGTTGCCATTCTCTGTTTCCCTCCCGAACTAGACAAGATAGGCAGCTGCCCCAATAACATGCTCCCCTGAAGCTTTCCCCCAAAAATGATATTATGAGAAGAAAGGCGAAATCAATGTGATTAAAAAAATCTCAGGGTTTTAAAGCCTCTCTTGATTTTTAGGTGTAACTCATGACTGGGGCTTGGCAACACTAGAGCAATAAAGCACACAGTGATCTAGCTGCTCACATTACCAGCCTGCTCTAACCCCATGGTAAAACATCAGTCTTAAGTGAGAAAGTGCTGCATGTGTGGCACAGCGGTAAAGCCACCACCGAAGGACTTTCTGTGCACTCTGTATTTTAGAGTAAGGGAAAGTTCCCTAAATACCAGTGCTCCGGCCTAGGTCTTCTAGTCTCCCTCATTTTTATGCTTTATATTTACGCTGTCCTTTCAATTAAGTCATGGAGTAGGTCAGCAGTGGAGAGCTGAAGAAGTTTTCCATCCCTCCTAAGGTCTTGTGAGTCCTGAGATACTACTACCTTGGCTAGAATGCTGTAGTCAGATGGGGACCTGCAAGATTGTTACCAACTTACCCGCAGGGTCTCTACCACCTTAGGAGCAGCAAAATAGGAATGTCTCCCAAATTTGTACATTTTTAGTAGGACCTCTGACCAAAAGGAAAAGGACTCTGTTCTGTATATTTCCTTCTGTCATGTGTGGAAATATATTTATTACTATGTATGTACAATACTATTGAGCTCCTTTAAGGGAAAAATTGAGGAAATTTTTATTTCATGGCAACAAATGATAATATCCTGCATCATTTCAGACAAAGCTACCTTCAATTATAGTGCAAAATTTAAAACAAACAGCTCACCAGTGGCAGATTAGCCACTGGGCCAACATGGCTCATGCCCAGGGGCCTTGGCCAGTTGGGGGGCCCTTGGAAAAATGGGTGCTCCCATGCCCTGACCCGCTTCGCCCGGTGCTCCTGATGGGGAGTGGGAGAAGCTCCTATGCCCCGACCTTGCAGGAGCGCTGGGTGGGCGGAGGAAGCCCCTGCTCCCTGACCCTGACCCTGCTCCCCGTGAGGAGTGCCGGGCAGACAGAGTGGGGCAAACCCTCGCGCCCTTACCCTGCTCCCCGGCAGGAGCACCAGGGGCAGGGGTACTGCAGGCGGGAAGGGGTGGGGAGGAGCCCTCACTTGCTCTGGCCCAAGGCCCTACAAACCCCTAATCCATCACTGCAACTAACTGCAGGGAAATCTAAAATTCCTGACACACATGCCAGCATTATAGCATCATTCAGTGGGGCTACGTTATTTGGACAATCCTTTAGAGAATACTCAATTATCCATCCAAAAGCTTTGCTAGTTCAGCTATTCCATCAAGGATGTATCAAAGGTAGATACACATTCCTATTCTAATTCCTGCTCTAATTTCTATTTTTCATGGATGCTCATGCAGAAGAAAGAGAAAATGAGTGTTCTTGCCTGCAATTTTTATTTCTGATAATGGAGGGCATCCAGTGGTTTTAACAGAGCCTCCCTGTATAGAATCATTCCTTGTGAGATTAAGTTTTCATCTGTTGTACCTTTTACTCTAATAATCCTATAATCTAAAATACATTTAAAAAATAGTTTCTACTAGTTAATATAGCTTCTTTGGAATTCATCTCCTGAAGTTAATGAAGGGAGTCTACATTTGCCCTCATTGTGGTGGAGTGAACAGATATGATGCATGAGTCATTTCCAGACCATTGGATTATGAGAAATATTATCATCATTATTTATTATTTGTATTACTGTGGTGTCTAGGAGCCCCAAGCCTGGAACTCCTTGTGCTAGAAACTGGACACAAACAGAACAAAAAGAGAATCTCTGCCCCAAACAGTTTACAATCTAAGTGTAATACTAGAGACAACAGATGGATACAGACAGATTGGGAAATACAAGGAACCAGTGAGACCATATTGGTTAGCATGGTTACTCCAAGCTAGGGCAGTTGTCATTTGTGTTTTTTTAACCAATTCTGTTGGAATAGTAACCACTGCAAATATAATTAAAGGAGAAACTGTCAACACAGTTGAATTTAGTCTGCTGGAATGTCTCCCTTTGGCACCCAAATGAATGGTGGAAATAAATTCTCTAATGTAGTTCACTTGTAAATTTCCCTCTTTTTGACCCTGTACTAGCTCAGTGAGATGCTTTTCCTTCGATGTCCCCTGAAGTGCAGGGTTTATCGCCCTTACATATGTGTTAGCACTAGGTGATAGTGGGGTAAGAGAAATGGTTGGATGAATGGATGCCTGCCTAGGTAGCAGCATGTTTTTTCTTATGTATGGAATTAAAGCCAGCTGCTGTATTGCTGGTCTCTACCCACTGAATTACTCCAAGTTGCAAGGTAGCCCCAGCATCTCTCTGCTCATAAGCTTGGCTGCGGAAATGTCCTGTGCTTTTTCTCCTACAGGTTAGGGCATTTGCAAGTCTCACAATGGAGGGATCATTGGAAGCCAAAAGTGGTTGGATTGAGTTTGTGAGCTGCTGGGAGGCACTACAGTGAAAATGCATTTGACTGGTTGTTAAACCAAATTACTTGGGTGGCTGTTGTCATTGCAGGTGTTTATTATTTTAGCACTTTTCACCAAGGGATAAGCAGCACAGCTCCCCCGTCTCTACTAAAAGCAGAGGGAGATCTTCTTTCCTGAACCCTGTCTTCAGAGCTCCTCATCCTCACTGGTGAGGTGAAGACTCATTCGCTAGGCAGGGGAATCAGAAATGGGAGCATCAGGAAAAACAAGTGCCTACTAGGAAAGTGTCTGGGACTGCTTAGTACTCCTGCTTGCTGCTTACTAGTGGAGAAGCAGCTCATCTGATGAAGGAAAAAAAAGTTGTCCTAGCAGAAGTCCCCTATCCACATTCTCTCCTCTCAAGAAAGATCTGTCCCCCTGCTGGCTCCTCCTCCTGCAGGAACTAGCTTGTTTTCTCCTCTAGAGGAGGGATAGACAAGTAATGCATCATAGATTTTATACAAAATCTGACTTTTTGGTTGTCTTAGTATCTTCTAACTGCAGGAGAGTGCTTTAGGTATAGTAAAATTTTCTGAGGAAGAATCCTCATGGGTTTTAGCATCAGTACAGATTCTCCAGGGTGATTAAGTCTAAATGACACAATTTATAGAAGTGGGAGTGAGGAGCACCAGGAATATATGAGTCCCTTCACAGTGTCAGACACATAAACATACCTGTGTCTGGCTGGCTATAGGCCTGCCTGGAGACATGAACCCCTTCTGGGGAAATTTCTTCTCTTGTCCCCACTCTCTTCCCCTTACTGATGCATAAGAACATAACACTGGGACCTGTGGCAACAGCCACCAAACTGAGGAGCTCCCCTCTTCGTCTGACTTACCAAAGCCATTGTTTTTCAGTACCCAGGGTGCACTTTAATTATACATGCAGTAGTTATCAGTATAGGTTCCACTACCACCTCTAGGATGCTAGCTCCCTTTCTACACACAGGACATTTCTCCTTCTGTTCAGTCTCCCATTTCTGACTGTTTCTCAGACATTTCATTTTGAGTGGTTCACTTTCAAATGAAGCACAATATGGCCAAAAATGAGCTATTTCCCCCCCTCCTAATCTCTTTTCTGCCATTCTCCACTGCTGTCAACACCATCACTACCCTCCCCCTCAGGCAGGCAGTTTGGACTTCTCCCTCTCCTTCACCTCCCACTTCTTGGCCACAAGTTTTGTCACTTCTTCCTCCACAGCAGATACATCTGTCCCCTCCTGTCTGCCTCAACAATCAAATCACTTGTTCGTGTCTTAGTCATCTCTTGCCTCAGCTATTGCCTGCTCTTCTATATAGCCACATGGCTTCATCTTGCCTGTTCTGCTGATAAACTCAATCTCCGCACCTATGGTTCTGGCCATGGCTTCCCAATGCTCTATCGCATTCAAACTTCTTGTTCTGGTTTGCACCCTGCCCCGGCCTTCATCTCTGACCTCATCTCCTGTGGCATTTCTCCCATACACCCCACCAATGATGCGACCTGTAACACTTCCTTTGTGTGCATCTCCAACCCTCACCTATGTGCCTTCTTCTATATAGTCTCCTATGGATGGAAGACACTCACAAACCCTTTTCACTAAGCTGCCATCACCTCCTCATTCAAAAGCCTTTCTGTAGGTAGCCAGCCGAGGTGCATGGATGGGGGAAGGGTCCTCCCTTTCAACTTGTGCAGCAGTTCTGAAGATACCCCACCGAGGCTGCTTCAGCCCACTGTCTCAAGTAGATCAGGTAAAACAATTACAGCCCTCCCTGTATGCAGGTGTATGGAGTGGGAAGAGGAGGATTTTCCACCCCACCCATCCTCTGTATGCTGCACAGCAGGGCTTCATGTAGCTAGTGCATGAGGGGGTGCCTCTCACCCATAATACTGGCCCTAACCTCTACATATACACAAGTTGCAAGCAGGGGAAAGGTAGAGAGGCAAAGAGGGATGGTTGCCTGGTTACTACAGAAACATGTTATCACTTGTGTCTGCACCACAAAACTACCTGCACCTTTGCTACCCTGTAACACAGCCTTATTTCAAACTGTGATGTAGCCACATTCAATTTCCTGTTCTCAGGCTTCAGGGTGGGAAAATATATTCACCTCTCTACTTACAAAGTAGAGTGTTTGTATTTCCCACTAGCGTGTGATCAAAGGAAGCCTACGGTGGTTGAGGCTGAGTAGAAACTGAAAAAAATCTGGAAAGCCCATCTGTGCTTGTGCTGCAGCTGAGAGGTACTACAATGACAGTGCACTTGATCTTGTGTTAAACCCTCTGACTGCCTCTGTGTTGGCTTTGTAAGTGACTCTTCACCTTAGTTCCTTCCTACAGACCTTAACAAGCTCTAGTCAAAGGGTTTGCAATGCTTCAGACATCTGGCAGGGTCACAAGAGGGAAGACACACATGATAAGGCTGTGGAACCATTTACAAGAAATCATGGCATCATAGAACTGTAGGGCTGGAAGGGACCTTGAGAGGTCATCTAATCCAGCCCGCTGCACTGAGGCAGGGCCAAATACACCTAGACTAGGGATACTCAGACTGTGGCTGATGAGCTGAAAATGGCTCTTTAATGTGTCTCCTGCAGCTCTTTGCAACACATGATATTTAAAACACAGTGTGATTTAATTATTAACCAATCAGGATGTTTTTTACTATGTTATTAACCAATAGTAGTCGATAAAATAATAATACTTGGTCAGTCATTTTACTGTGAGAATAATACACACACACACACACACATATATATTATATAACTAAATATTTTCTGTCATATTGTTTAAATATGAATATTAAACAATGAATTCACACTACTGTGGCTCTTTTGGGTAACACTGATAGCTAATTTGGCTCCTGAATAACTGAGATCAGAGTATCACTGATCTAGACCATCCCTGACAGTTGTTCATCCAACCTATTCTTAGAAACATCCAATGACAGGGTTTCCACAATGTTCCTTGGAAGCCTATTCCAAAGCTTAACTATCCATATGATTAGAAAGCTTTTTCTAATATCTAATTTAAATCTCCCTTGCTGCAATCCTTGTAATTAATTACAATAGGGCTCAAATTAGGCTTAAGGCCCTACTGCACCGGGCAGAAAACAATAACAAAATGTTCAGGTCCCTGCCTCAAAGAGTTTACAATCTATGTTAAGACAAAACCTAGCAAGTTACCATGATAAACAATAGAAGGGGATGGAGGAACAAGATAAAAGTAATGAGACATGTGTTTACATAGGCTGCCAATGTACATAACTCACACTTTCCAAATCAGTTACAAGTGTTTTTGTTTGTTTACGGTATTCTATAGAATGGCTCAAAAACTATACAGAGGGACTATTAATTTCCTACTTTTTGGCCTTGACACTTTGAATATCAGCTTAAAATGAACAAAATGCCACGAAGAACTCTGTCAAAACTGTTGCTACTGGTGGACCACTTGCGAACAGAAGAACAGGTTGCATTCATCTAATAATTTATTTTGCTAGAAATTCTTTGATCTGCTTAAAATCATAGTTTTGCATCAAAACCACATGAAATGGTAGAATTTTGATACGTCAGAAATTGCCCCAGGTTTTCTGGAAAAGTTTGTGAACTATAGTGAGCCTTTGACTGAACAGTGTCTGAGTTTTCAATGAAATTGAGGAACAGGAGAGTTTAATGTCCTTTGAATTTCACAGTGAAAATTGTGCGTGCTCTGTGCACATCTTACTGTGAATGTCTTTGCATATCACTGGATCCACATTTCCCTCGCATGCTGCAAACCCAATCAATAAAATATTGTGGGCTTCATTCTCCACTGCTTTATACCTTGTGTAGTAATTTATGCCTATGTTACGGTGGGTGTGGAACCACTCTCATTCTGGTTCTATAGTGTTTGATACCAACTTTGCATGGTGCAAATGATTCCACAAGGCATAAGACAGTAGAAAACAGGTCCTGTATGTAGCCATGGATGTCCCATGTAGGTGAGGTTGTGATCTCTGTAGTTTATTAAATCAGTAATATATGGAAATGGGAAAACCTTTTCCAACACAAATTTCCATATCGGTTTTCCAGTGCTTATTTCACAGATGTGTTTTTTAACTATTCTATGGGCCAGACCTTGCTGCACCTCCCTCTCCTTTGTACCAGACCAACAGCACAAAGGGGATGGAAAGATGGCTCCAATAACCCAACCAGGGAATCTCTGGATAGCAGAAAGCCAGCATACCAAGCTCCACACCACCTGCTCCTGACCCCAATATAAAAGGTGAGAATGAGCATGATTGCGCATGCTATGCTCCTGTGATCAACTTGCCCTAACTTGTGCTGGAGGCCAAACCATCCCTAGCCAAGCTGATCCCAGGATTGGGTGATAAGGGGCAGAGAGATTTGAGAAAATCACTTATGCCCCTTTCTCTTCCTCAGGTATCCTAAACATTGGTCCAGCTCAGCTGAGAATCTGGCCCTATACTTTAAATATTAACTTTTACAGAAACAGAAAGGGGATGACCGTCAGAGGGGTGAAATATTGGAACGGCCTTCCGAGGGAAACGGTGGGGGCGACGGACCTGTCTGGTTTTAAGATTAAGTTAGATAAGTTTATGGAGGGAATGGTTTAATGGTAAAACATAGTAGTCAAGGAAAACCAAGCAATGGTAGGTAAATAGTATAATGGCTAACAGGGGTCAGGCTGGAGACTCTTGCCTATATGCTCGGGGTCTTACTGATCGCCATATTTGGGGTCGGGAAGGAATTTTCCTCCAGGGCAGATTGGCTGAGCCTCTGGAGGTTTTTCGCCTTCCTCCGCAGCATGGGGCAGGGATCACTAGCAGGAGGGTCTCTGCCGACTGAAGTCACTAAAAACAGGATTGGGGACTTCAACAGCAGAGTCCAGGGAAGGGGTAGGGATGGTTTTATGGCCTGCAGCATGCAGGGGGTCAGACCAGATGATCATAATGGTCCCTTCTGACCTTAAAGTCTATGAGTCTATGAGTAAAAATTAACACCCCATGTAATCCCACTGAAATCAATGTCATTTCATGGGACTCAATTGATACAGAATTTGTCTCATTAAGTGGAAACTTGAGATTCCTACATTTCAAGATGGGTAAGTGTGGCCGATACTGACTAGAAACAGTCACTGAATCAGCAGTTAGGGACTGCAAAAATGACAATATGCACCAAATGTCAATCCATAAGACCATTAACTGAATGAATGCATTCTCATTTCAGCAGTATCCAGACCATTAGATGATAGGGCAGGATAAAAAAAGACTGTAATCAGTGCTTTGTGAGGTGTGCTAATTAGCTGCTGGAGACAAAAAGCTGCAATGAAAGATCATAGTTAAAACTCCCCTTCTGAGGTTGCTGAGCTTCCGTTCGGTGTGCGTGCACAGTGCATTTGGCAGGGACTCTGGGGTAAACCTAGAGTGGATGCATTTGGTGATCAGTGGACTGTGTAATGAAGTAGTGATGCAACACATTTCCCTGTTTCTGGAAGGGAGTCCCTGTGGGTTTGGATGTAGCTAAATCTGACACGGTAAAGCAATTTAAATTAGTGATAAATTTGTTCATATCCTTTCCTATAAAACAGGAAGAATTTTGATGCATTAACATTTTATTATGCCTGGGTTTTTTTCCTAAGCATTTTATTTTTATACAACAAATCTGCCTTAATAGGCTTCCTTTAAGCAGCCCAGGATTGTATTATACTTGCAAAATTTATTAGCAGCAGCAAGAAGATAGCATTTCAACACGCAGTCATGAGGGATCACTGGGCCCAAACAAACCTGTCCTTTGGAAACTCCTCTCAACCTTACAGGCTGCTTTTTCTCTGTAGCTTTCTACCCATGCCTCTCAGCTCATTGTGGCTTTCAGCTACCTCTTAAAACCACTCTGTACTGCTTGCCTCAATGTGTTTTCTTGGCAACATGTTTACTAGCTTTGAGTGAGAAAGCTTTGCCTGGAATCCCTGTTCGCTCTCTTAGTTTTCTAATCTGTAGATAACATCACCAGATTTTTTCAACCCCCTTATCATTCTGAAGACAGCCATTAGCTTGCCTCAAAGTCTTCTCTTGTGAGAATAAGCCTAACCTGTTTAGACTTTCCTCCCAAGCAAATGTTTAAAATAAAACAACTAACGACTCAGAATCTCCAGAGCTGCCCTCTGTTGCTCCGTCTTCAGGCAATTATATGTTCTTTTGAAAAGATGACTAATACTAAAATCAGTAGGGTCCAATTCTACTCTTATTTGCTCCTGTTTTACAGCTGTGTAGCTCCCAATCCAATAGAGCTATTTCTGATTTACACTGGTGTCAGCGAGAGGACAATCAGGCTCGGTATTCTACATGAGGCTCACCCAACACTCTATTAACATAAAAGTAGCAAGATTGATGTTTTAGAAAAATATTTACACGGTGCTCGCAGCCATACCACCTTTAGCTATAATTGCATAAGCAAACAGGGTCAGACATGGTCAATAATTATAAATAGGAATAATTTAATAATACAATGTAACAGAGTTACTGAAAAACCTGTGGAAACTTGGTTCTAATATGCACTTCTCGCTAGATGGCACTGCAGTGCAATTTTGCTTTCCTTTAAGGAAAATGTAACTTTTGTAATGGTTGACTATATTTGTCATAAAGAATGTTAGAGGGTTATGTCAACCTAAAATGGTAACATTTTTAGTGTTTGCTCTCTCTGTCTACAAGTTTCTATAACTTAACCATAAGTGAAGGAGGGCAATTTTCTGCATAATTTGAGGGTGAAAGAAAAAGCATGAATTGAAAATGGGACTTGGAAGAGAAGGGTTTAGCAGCTAGTAACACCAGCTGAACAATCCTTAATTTGCACTGAGTGTATAAAGCACCCAGAGCAACATTTTGTATGTTCCTTGTAATATATGGATTCTGTTGTGTAGGTTTCTTTCAGCCACAAAACTTTGAGGAGGAATGTCTCTATTGTTAATAAAGTTACCCTTGAATCCTATGTGGATCTGTAAAAGTGGTCAATGGACGCATGAAACCGTGGGACACTTACCCAGGATGGCCTGGAACTGGTCAGTTGCCAGAGAGTTAGATCAATGTATCTTAGGGTGCATGTGTATTCTTAGCAAATTGGAAGCTAGAGGGTGAAATGCCCACTTTCAGAGAGCCAGCACAGAACTTACGTATTACTTACATTCAACTTAAGCCCTCAAAATAGATCTCATTCTCAGAAATGAATTATGAATATGCCTAAAATAAAAAACCACATTGTGATCCTTGATATAAAAGAGAGGGGTTGGGGGTATGTGCAATTTTGTGATAACATGACAGCTAGAAAGGAAATGCTTGCTACTGATCATGTGAAAAGAACTGCACCTCACCATGAAGGACAAGTGGTTAGAAACAAGCAGGACTCCACTGCAAGTGCAGAGAAAGCACCTTTGTATGAAACAGGCCAGATCATTGCTAAACCAACAGTTACGGTAAAGTCAATGGCAGCTGACTCTGTTTTCAGAGCTTTGTTTATTTATCCTATATGGCACATTTCCTAAGCTTAGTTTCCCACTGTTGAAAACAGATCAAAGAAAGAGAAGCAGTATTAACTGGGCTTAAAGCCTGGAAACTGGAAGGCAGAACTGAACCCTCATAAGAATTAGATATTAATCCTGAGTTCAAGCCTTACAAAAATATGTGGGATTAATTGCAAATATGATCTAGAAGCAAGGCACCCTGAGATTAATGAAACTGTCTGGAGAAACCTTACTACACAGATACACACTTCTGTGCATGGTGAGTAAATATTTGATTATTTAGGGGTAGGTCATATGTTGATTAAATAAGATCTCACATCTACTGACCTATTTGGCAAAAGCTATGAAGTAACATTGTGTAAATTGTGCTGCTCAGAAAACTGCTTGCTTGGTCATCTTTGAGGACATCCAGTACTGGGTCTCTTCTTGGAAAGAATAATTATATTAAGTGCTACCTATGATCCTCAAAGAAAACAACTGCATCTTAGTGCTGGCAGATTGTTTACATGCTGGGCACTAGCTTACCCAGTTGCAAACCAGGAAATTGATACTCCGTCAAAAGGCCTGGTTTGTTTGAATGTGCCACGATTAGAGAATCCCCAGAACAGGAAGCGGAGGATGATTACAGGCTACCACACCCAAAGAAGACATCTCAAAGATACGTTCTATGGATACTTGTGTAGATGGGAAGTTTCTGGAAGAGAGGGCCACTTGGCTCGTGGTGGAGAAGAGGTCATACATGGTAGGGCAGGTCCCTAGGCAGTCCCAGACAGGCCTAACATTTCAGGTTTTCAGAGCTTTGTTTATTTATCCTATATGACACATTTCCTAAGATTAGTTTCTGATAGACTCTCATCATGTAGGCAGTTCAACCAATGGCCCAAGGAAGCAGTTCTGGAAATCCTTTGCAAATGTGTTACCTTCTGTAGCTTTTGTATAATTGTCATCCCAGTCAATAACTGAGTAATTGAAATCCTGCATGATCAAAGATATGACCTTCTTACTGCTCGCTCTGCTGATCTACTTTCTCTAACTCTCAAGGTATATAGCAACATTGAGAGTCATCTGACTATATTTATTGCCCTTACCTCTAACCAGACTGCTTCTGCTATGTTAGCGAGAATATATCCTCTCCCTGCAAGCTCAATATCATCCCCTCATTTTATGCTTCTGAAACCTAGTATATTATTCCATTCATTAAAAAATGTGCACACAGGTACTTTTAACAATAGGAAAAAAAAAACCCAAACACAAACAGGACTTAATTTATCATAGTATCATACAATGGATAATATTTTTAGGCTCAACATCTTTAATTATTTTAAGAAGAAAAAAAAAATGTCTACCCACCCATCTTGATTTCAGACCTGCTTTTGTCTCTATTTGGGTGAAGTCCTGGTTCCACTGAAGTCAATGGAAAAACCCCAGTTGACTTCAATGAGTCCAGGATTTCTCCTTTGGTAGGATTTTTATGCTATTAAACAGATTTTGACAATGGCTGAGATAAAAAAAAAGTTTTTCAAAGGTAGTGTGACCAGACAGGGGTTAGGGGGTAACAGGAGCCTATATAAAAAAAAGACCCAAAAATCAGGACTGTCCCTATAAAATTGGGACATCTGGTCACCCTATTCAAAGGGGCTATTGAACATGCACAGTAATTAAATTTAATTTTACTGTTATATAATATCAAGGGTTGAACTTGTTGAACTTTAACATAATGTTTCCCATAGACATTTGATTATTATTTTTAGATTTTCCAGAAATGTTCAAGGCACTTTACAGAACAAAGAAGAAGAAAAGGTCTCTGCCCCACAGTGCTTGGAATCTAAGCCTCCAGTCTTGCAACAAGGTCTATGTGGTTGGACCCCTGCACCCATATGGAGCCCCAATGAAATCAATAGGGTTCCACATTAGTGTCGAGGTCTGTCTGCACAGATCCATGGCAACACTGGGGTCTAATTTTAGATGTGATGAAACAATAAAAGTTAGCATAAAAAAGTGGGATGGAAGTTAGTAGCGAAGATATGGTCGGGATAGGGAAGGGTTGCAGTAATAAGATTTTTTGTTTTGGTGTATAGCCACCTTGAGGGTTCTCTTATTTTTTTATTACTGTTATTCATTGCTTGTTGCGTACCCTGAAGTGCATTCTTATAGGGGACTGCAGTATGTAGAAGTTGGTGGCTCAATGAATGGGGACTCAGGGGTTGTTCCATGCATCAGGGAGAGAATGGAAAATAAAATAAAGCTCAGAAGCAATAAGAGGAGAAAAACCAATGGGGCAGCAAATCTGGTATCGTCTGCAGATTTGAGTGGAGGGGCAAAGGAATATGACAGGCTGTCAGCATGTTGGGCATTTTCATGCATTTCCATTGAGCACAGTATAGCTCCAGAGGACATGTAACGTGGTAGTGAGTCACATTTAACAGTATGCTTTTGTCAGATAAGAAATATATATTTTTTAAAACTGACTTGCACTTTGATTATTTAAGTCTATATGAAATTTATCTTATCAGTTTTTGTGGTTAACTGTATTAATACAATTTCTTCTTTTAAGCTATTCATAAGCTTTGGATGGTGAAAACTTTCCACAGATCAATTTGGGAATTTATTGGGTTTCTAGTCATCATTACTTGCTTTTTCTGAGACCAGCCCTAAGTGCCTTTTCTTTTAATCCTTGTCCTGCAATGCCCTATGAGTAGCCTGAAAATCAATCACTTTGACCAATCATCATGGTGTTGTTGGACAAATGGAAATTCAGCTAATTAAGGACAGGGTCACCTGTGTTGGAACAGACAGGGCCTGTATAAAACCTGCTACCTGACTGCAGAGAGGAGCAGCTGCTGCTGCTGGGAAGTAGGCTACAGTCACTCCCTGAGTGGAGGGAGGCAAACCCAGAGGGGGGGGAGGGAATCCAGATACGTAGGAAGAAGCTCATGAAAACAGCAGCAACAGGTAGGACTGTACAGGGACTAGGGCTGCTTGTTATAAGGTCTCTGGGCTGGGAACCAGTAGTCAGGGTAATCAATCACAGTTGACAATATACAAAATTGCCCAACAAGGCTTCCTTCACCACCCCCTCAATAAAATCCCATGAAAATCCATGAGCCTTACAACATACCCTGAAGGGTAGATTTGGGCACTTTAGACTAAATGCCTTCCAGAGGTGGGGACCTCTCATGTAGAATGTTCTGTCAACAGCCCCTCCCTGCTTGCTCAGGCACGTCAGACAATTCCAACTGTAGCAAATCAGGATAGAAATTCCTTTTTAGTTTAATTTTTCTTAGTCAGTACAATTAATTTCGTGTCACATTTTTCTGACATTAGATCAGATATGATTCTTAATGCATACTTCTAATACTTCATTCATGCTAGTGAATTAGGGCCAGATTCTGTCACCCTTACTCCTGTTGATTTCTATGAGATTACAAGCAGCATACAGTATTACACAACTAGAACAACGATGGCAGAATCTGCCCCTGAAAGAACACGCGTTTAAAAGCAATGTTAGATTCCAAAACAGTGTAAACAAATTCTCTATTAACGTTGTACCCTCTTGTCTCCCTATATCACTTCAAACACATCTATGCAGGGCCAAGTTCTGCAGTGCTTGCTCAGATGAGTAGTCCTAATGGGGCGATTGAGTACTTGTATAAGTAATGAGTGCAAGATTGTTTACTCAGTGGGCCGATGCATCGTCCTGATGCTGTTCCCACTGAAATCACTGTGTTTTGCTATTGATTTAAATGGTAGCAGGATCTGCCCTCAAATCCTGCTACATGAGCCCCAGGGAAGTCAGTTGGGGGTTTATAATGAGAACATGACCCAATATCCGAGAGAGATTTTAAAGGTTTTCCATTCAGCAGAAGGCGAATTTTAAGCTCCTATGGGCTGATATGGGTGACTAGATATCAGTCACATGTTGTCATTGAGGTGGTTGTTCCGAAAAGCCACCTTTATTCTTTTGTCTGCTTCTTAAAAAGTCTAGATACTGCTCTTATGTATTGCTAGAGTATGAAGTTACAATAACTACCAAAATCAATCCCATCAGGGCTCCAAAAAGGCATCAACGGAAGCTTTTATAGTTCTGCTGCAGGATGAGAATTAAAATGTAACAAAAATAACTGCATCAGGTTTAGTAGGTCAGTCTCATACCTGCACTTTGCTAACCCATGACCTACTAGCTTTGCTTATCTGGTATAAAGTACAGACAATGTCTGTTGTGATACTTCAAAACTGGTGGTTCAGTGCCCTCAGATTATATCACGTTATGATAACAATATCACAACTAATTTCAGCACATTTTAGTTTTTAGTCTGTGTTCTCTGCATTTTTCTAACTACTTTTCTTTTGTTCTTCTTTTGTAATAGCAGGAAACCCAGCACTGAAGAAAATTAATATTGCTTCATAAGACCAAAATGTATAGACAAGCACTGCAGTCAGCTTTCATTTGTATTCCCTGGTGAAACCTTGACTCTGACTAGGATATGGAAAGATGCTGCCTAGAGCCCTGAGGAGGTACAACTTATAGACACACATGCAGCTACTTTTCCATCTTTTTCTTTCTTTTCTTTTTAAACTTATGAAGATAGAGGGTGAAATGCTAGCCCTGTTGAAGCCAATAGGAGTCCAAAATTTCAGAGCTGGGGCACCAGAACCCCTCATGAGGTTGGGGTGGAGTGCCATGGAGAGCACTGATTAATTCAACTAGCTAGGCTGCAGAGTTCAAATGGTCTCAACAAAGCAGACATTCTTTGATGAATAGTTCTCACCGCCTCCTGCATGAGGTTCATCTCTCACTGATGGATGCAAAAACATCTTTGGGCTGAGACAAAGCTCAGAATCTATCAAACCAGCGTACTACCTGTATTGCTATATGGGTCAGAAACCTGGACCCTCTTACAGGCAGACATGGAGCAGCTAGAGGATTTCATATGTGCTGTCAGCACCAAATCCCAAGCATAAAGTGGTTTGCCTTTGTGCAAAATATTAGTCTCACAAAGATTTGGCCTTCCTTCAATCACTCATTATGTTCAAAAACAATATAGCTATATTGCCAGGATGGACAAAAACACCTTGGCACACTGTGCTCTAACTCTCCATCGATATGTGAAGGGGTGCATGCCTGACACCTTACCTTGCACTGCACATGGGGCACCCTACAGATTCATGGATTCTCAGGATTGAGCCAGATCTGGGAACTTCATTACATGATGCCTGGTGCAACACCATCAACCATAGTCACTCTGGCTGGCGCAACGGTCCTTGGCAGACTATGCATGTTGGATGATGATGGAATTTTGCTATTGACTTCATTGGGGACAGGATTTCACCCAGAAAGTCAAGGTTTTGTCAAAGAAAACCCCCAAACTACTGTATATACTTACAGCCAGTTCAAACAATGATGCTGCATAATGCTCAACACATACTCCTGTGTCCTGTGGTGTGGAATATAAAACTCTTTGCATTGAATAAAAGCATTAGGAGCTACATAACGTGAGCTGCCAGATGTCTTCTCCTTCATGGCCTTGCCTAGTTGACACTGCAGATTTCACACCTTATTTTACTTGAAACCGCCATCCACTACGCCTCTAGATCTTGCCATAAATATATGCATGCACCACTTCTGGGCACATTATCTAATCTTTCCTCACTTTTATGAAGCTGCCCTGAACAGGAATTTGAGACGGGGAAGTGCACAGTGAATTGTATTCCTTGCAGCCAGGGGCCCAATGTAATGGTTTCAGAGGCTCCCCCACCCAGTTTTGCTTGAAATGTCTCTCTATACACTGATACTCAGCAGCTAAAGTGTGTCTCCTTGTCACAGCAGAAATACTGGCTGATGTCACGTCATCTCACCTATCTCTGAAATCTATGTTCACAGGAAAATTATTAAATTGTCTTTCAAACAAAAATCTTATGCCTGTGGCAGGGAAAATGTGGGGTTTTTTTTGAGTGGGGGGGAGTTGGTGGGGGACAGGAACGAGGAGGACATGGGACTTGCCAGTGTAGTCGAATAACCCACTAAACTAATGTTTGGCCATTAGTGCTAAATTAGACCTAGCACTGAATAGACACTGGGAAAATTTTTAGCCACAAATTAACAAACATTTTTGCACTTACTGGATAGGTGCTAATGAGTTTGTATGTAAGTTTTACTGTCCATTCAGAGGAAGCAATCAAAAGATAAATATATTAAGTAGATAATTACATAGGATCTTAGTAGATAGGATTCACACAAATTCTGTTTATGATTGCCTAGCAGCCAGTACATCTATAGGGCTAGTGATAAACACATTTACAGGCTGATAGCCTCAAGATGTTATTTATTTCAACAACAAAAGAAAATCAAAACATGTTTATAAGACATCTCTTTTTAGAAGAAAAATATTCTAAGTTGGAAGAATCTTGGATGCTTGAACTGCAGGACCATATATAAAAGAATTTAAATATACAAACAAGCCCCAGTAAGGATTATGGTGCTACCATTTCATAAACAGATTCAAAGTAGCATTTTAAAGCACAACACTGGAGCTGGACAAATGCCACAAACAGGTGATTCACAAATGTTTTCATGAATAAAAGCTACGAGTTCAGTTCTCTGCTATTCCTGATGACATATTATCGGAGTTCACAAATATTCAGATAACTACCAAGTATACATAAAAATGTTAACGAATCGCAAAAGCTCAACACGTTGCACCACAAATGCCTATTCCTCTGGAAGATCAGACTGCTTAAATAGTTGCCTAAATATGAATTTAGTTTCCTAACTTTAGGCTCGTGAGTTTGAAAATGTTGGTCAACATGATGGGCTGAAAGTTATTAATGCCAGTGACAGAGCTCAGACTAGCATTCCCAAGCCTGCGCTCTGACCACTTAACTAATTCCTCCAGACTCAAAAACTTTTGTGTCAATTTATTAAAAAAAAAAATCAAACTGCACTGAAGACATTTTACAAACTCTAGTGTTTGTGTAGGTTTGGCAGATTTCAATTTTTATTTTTTTGTAAATTCAACAGTTAGTATTGCTTGTTGTTATTTTAACCTTTTTCCATTTTTTATATATTTTAATAAATGTTCACAGGTTTCACAGTGGTGCTGCATGCAGCTCCCCGAGAACCCACAGGGCGGTGACATCAGGGCAGCTGGGAGCTCCCTGTATACCGGATCAGTGCATGCACAAAGAGTGGCAAAGACTGCAGCCCTGTTGGGGCAAAGCAGAGACCCCCCCAGCCAAGGCCACGGGGTGGAGGATGAGCCCCTGGTTGCCAGGGAGGCCCCTGCTGCTGAACAGCTGCTGCTTGGGGACGGCCCCTGCACTTCCCACCAGTGAATGAGTGGGACTGTGACAGCAGGGCTACAGAGGGGTCCCTGTGCAACCGTAGTGCTGGCTACACCGGATCACTGCATGCACAAGGTGAGGGGAGGCGGTGCTTGCTGACTGTTGCCTATGGATATATACATTTTTTGTCGCTTTCAGTGTGTCAGGTGAAATTGATGTTTATTGAAGACTAACTATTTAAATTGAATCCTGCCAAGCCAATCTATGTGTGAACAGAAATTTTCTGACTGTAGTACCTCCAGCGGAGGCTGGGGGTGTTTTGTTTCATTTTGTTAGGATAACTAGTGTGTACAAGGATATGTGATAGATAATCTCCTACTGGAATTCTCTCCAAGAAGCTGAAGGGATGTTCATGTAAGTTGTTCTGATACTATGCCTTCTAGGAGACTTTGTAATCTGACTCCTACTTCTCTTTTATATGCATTGATTTGTTTGTTTCTGCTTGCAGGCTACATATATTATGTCGGTTAGCCCTTTATTTCTTCCTATATGTCTAAGCCTTCAAGTCAAATTCAAGTTTGGATGTTGGCTTGGATATATGCAGCTGTGAAGATGGTGTCACAGCTGGAAATATTTATGAAAATCTGATCTTTCTAATTTGCATTTTGGGGGAAGTTGTTCAAATAATTTTAGATCTGTTAATCTGAAAGAACTGGTCTCAGGGAATCTGTTTCCAACTATTTGTCCTGAGAGATGCAAGGTTTCAGTCTCAGGATATTGGAATTATGTCAATTTTTTTCGTAAAGTGTCTCCAAAGATTAGTAACATATAAACATAGGAATATTCACATTGGATCAGAACCATGATCCATCTAGTACATTATTCTGTCACCCACAGTTACCAAATGCTTCAGAGGAAGGTGCAAGGAAACCCAAAATAAGCAGTTCTCATATAACTTCTCCAAAGGGAAAGTTTCTTACTAACCCACAGTATTTAGAGCCTTGCAGGGTGAGGTTTATATCCTCAGTGATATCTTGTGGCAATGAGTTCCACAGTCTAATTACATGTTGTGTGAAAAAGTATTTCCTTTTATCAATTTTGGATTTTCTACCTGTCAATTTAATTGTGTGTCCTTTTGTTCTGATATTATAATAGGGCCAATAGAAGTTGCTGATTTACTTTTTCTGGATCATTTTTTATTTTGTATACTTTTAGCATGTCCCCTTTCATTAATCCTCTCTAAAGTAAACAGTCTCTCTTCATGAGAGCTTTTCCACACCTCTATTCATTTTCATTGCCCAGGTAGGGTCTTTGGTTAGGGACATATAGCATCATATTATCTGTGGATAAGGAGATTTTGTTTACTACCCTTTTATATTTATGATTCATAGCTGGTATTTCCCATTGAACATAACAGGGTCTAAACTGACATCAATATTTCTTTAAAAAATGCTAAGAGTTTTTGCCCTTGTATTTCTTTAAGCTTCAGCTAAAAGTGAATTTTTGCAGCTGCTTGAAGTAATTGAAAATTGGAGTTTAGAACTGAAATGCTGACAAAACCTTACCCATTACTGCATTTAGCATACTGCCATACTGCAATCAGGCCTATATTGTGCATTTTTGTGTTGTGAATCTCTCTGATCTAAACATTTGTTAGCTTAAAATATCAATTCAATTTCAATCCATTATGCTCTTCTCAGAACTCCCATCTGGCTTCCAGTGCCATGCTGTATGATGTGCTCCTTAGACACCAAAGGCCTGATTCTCCCCTCACTTACCTTGTTGTAAATCTGGAGTAATGTCATTGAAGCCAATGGAATTACATCATTCTAAAACTGGTGTGAGAGGAGACTAAACCCCAGAGTATGGCTACATAATGGTCTCAATGTATTCTTTACATCTTGCTTCCACAATTTTGCTGCTGTACCAATTTCTGGAGGAAGTGAAATTCAAAGTAAATAAAATAAATACACCCCCACCCCCACCCCTCCCCCTCTTTCAAGGGGAGATGATCCTAGTTCTGTTTTATTCCTGCTGAATCATCATTCAAGACATTTGCAGTCATTTCCAAAACAGCTCCTTAAAACAAAATCGACTTCATACAAATGGAAAATAAAACTGTTTTCTAAAGGAAATGCCAAGAAGAGGAAATAAAATATTTATCACCTGGAAAAAACACTGTTTACTGCAAACTACTTGAGGGTTTCTTGTGATTGGAGTTGACAGTAACTGATTAAAGAGCTGTGTGAGAGCACTCTGGTCACATGATGTGCCTGCGTGAATTGCTAGAACTACAGTTTTCAGAGTAGCAGCCGTGTTAGTCTGTATTTTTGTAGAACTACAGTGGTTTTTAAAAAAATCCCGTAGTAAGCCATTTTCAATATGCTGTTAACTTGGGCCCACTTTTCTTGCTTTCTGCCTTCCACTCAGCAAAGACTGTAAAGATAACTGTTACCTTTAAAAGTAGTTATTTTTGGTGCCTATGAGTAATAAGAACGAAAAGCCTTCTGCACTTAGCCAGAGAATAAATGCCAGCACTGCAGTAAGGTGAGTGGCAGGTAAAAGGTCAAGTACACCATGATACATTTGGACTTCAATTTTCTTATGGCTTCCCTTACGCTTCTTTATTAGGCTTCATTACCAACAGTGGTTAAAGTGGGAGTTTAAAAAGGAACTCTCTGAATGACCTTTTGTGTCATAAGATAGCTAGGATACCTGGAAGCTAACTAGACAGTGTATGAGCACCAGGAGGTTGGTGTTACAGTAGGAGCTCTTTCTGCAGGCTGGTGCTTCTCCAACCCTCTCTGCAGTGTTGTCCCTTTACACTCCCACTCAAACATTTTTAGAGAATAGAAAAGTGAAAACAAAAATGTGTATTTGTTTACTGCGTTTGTTAAAGCCTGAAACGGCCTAAAATTTTATACGCTAAGAGGAAAGACTCCTGGTAATTTAAATGAGCTACGGATCAGTCCCTAGATCATTCTGCTACTCATTTTGCAAAAGAGATCTTTTCCTGATCTAGACCATCTCCCCACTCACCATCTCAATTGCCTCCCTGCTGGGTTCTCAAAGCATTTTATTTTGTGGAGCTCTAGAAAGGGCTCTGCAGAGCTCTGGTGGCACTATCTGAGTATTTATGAGGCACTAGTCAAGAATCATTGCCACAGATTATTCAAACTGAAAGCTGTTCATGGGTGTTCTGGGGCTGATAAAATGAAAGAGATTTTATTTCAAGCATTTGACTCGATTATGAGAGAATGAAAGAATTCTTCTGCACCGTGAAGTGTCCGCAAGGTGGTAAGAAACACACAGACTCTGTGCCCATTAAATGTAATAGAATGAGATCAATAATGTTACATTCAGTAGGCTCATACGATGTGATTCTTCCTGCCAAGACTATTTAATTCAGTAGAACAGGATGGCCAACCAGGCACAAAGGCTATGCTATAATGCTTAAATTAAGACTAAAATTGGAAATTGTCTCTTCATTCGTAGCACAAAAGACATTAATGATGTGTTTTTAAATTACATTCATTATGAAGAGTGAGCAGATCATAGGTTTACTGTTTTATTAACCGACACACTGCAAAAGATAGAGGCTACGGAAAAGTAAAATAAAACATTTAATGCCATTATAATTTAGTTAAAGGAACAGAAAACTGAGGAAACATGTTTAAGGGATTTTATCTCATAGTGGAGAAATAGGTCAAAGTGTAAGCTTAAAGCAAACAAAGCTATTTTATTTTACTTTGTAAGACCCCAGTCTTTCAAGCCCTTACTGATGTAAGTAGTCTTTGCTCATGCAAGTAGTTCCATTTACTTCTATGGAAAGCCTTACATAAGGACTTCCCACCTGTGCAAGATTGGACCCATAATTTGGGAGACATTTTACCCTACATTTTGCACAAAATTCCCATTGCCACTAATGGGAATTCTGAGCATAAAATGAGGATAGACTATGACTTGTGGATGTTAAAGTCATTATCCATTTAGGATTTTCCTACTGTAATATGCTAAGACTTACAATATGTTTTATATCAGAGCGGTAGCCGTGTTAGTCTGAATCTGTAAAAAGCCTAGGAAGGAGTACTGCGGAAAAGGAGTTAGGGGTTATAGGGGACCACAAGCTAAATATTAGTCAACAGTTTAACACTGTTGCTCCCCCCTCCCCCAAGCAAACATAATTCTGGGATGTATTGATGTGGACAAATTGTAGGAAGTCCAAGGAAGAGCAACAAAAATGATTAAAGGTCTAGAAAACATGACCTATGAGGGAAGATTGAAAAAATTGGGTTTGTTTAGTCGGAGAAGAGAAAACTGAGGAGGGACATGATAACAGTTTTCAAGTACATAAAAGATTGTTACAAGAAGGAGGGAGAAAAATTGTTCTTCTTAACCTCTGAGGACAGGACAAGAAGCAATGGGCTTAAATTGCAGCAAGGCCAGTTTAGGTTTTGGACAGCAGGAAAAACTTCTTAACTGTCAGGGTAGTTAAGCACTGGAAGAAATTGCCTAGGGAGGCTGTGGAATCTCTGTCATTCGAGATTTTTAAGAGCAGGTTAGACAAACACCTAGATAATACTTAGTCTTGCCTTGAGTGCAGAGGACTAGACTAGAAGACCTCTTGAGGTCTTCTATGATACATAAAGGATGAGAATAATTCTGAGAGAAGTGAGCTAAAAGGTGAATAATGAGGAAGACTATCTTGGACTAACATAGGAAGCCAGCCAATAAAGTTCATATCTAAAAGCATTTGGAGAATAGTTGGATGTGTTTAATAAATTCATGTTCTTGCAGCTTTAACCATCTGTTAGGTGACCAATAGCCCAAGAGGACTCAAATCTTTGCAGCATTGAGCAATCTTTGTGTAAGGAATACTTGTCACCGAAAATTCTCTTTAGTATATTAGACACAAGCAGGTTTCTTTCTGTGTCAAGCATGCATGCCAAATTCTCTCCTCCTGCCCCCCTCCCCCCGTGAACAAACATACCAATTGTGGAAAATAAAGTGATCCGATTGGCATATGGAGTAAATGGAGCACTAGCTCAGTGATAAGCCACTCCCTATTTATCTAAGTAAAATTCAGTGCATACACTACATATACTCCTATATGTAGTGTTGCACTCCTGGGACCACTCCAGCTATATGACCATTGGAGCAGCCCTATTAAAGAAAACAACTCTCCCCACACACCTGCCAGAGAAATGTGTTTTTTCCTTTCGCGCAGTGTCTCTATAAAGTACAGTGGCCCTGGGTGCAGGACAAGCAGGCTGTAGTCCTGCACCAATGACAAATTAAGCACTGATATCTTTCAACCCATTCGAGTTAGATATAGGAGTGTTATGCTGTGAACAGGGGCAATTGCTATCTTTCTAACGGAATAGGCTGCACTTGTTTCTTGCACTCAGAGGTCCTGAGACATCAAATCTTACAGTCATTAAGTATACAGAAGCTTTCTAATGTAATTTTTAGAAGGTTCTTAAAGAAAATTATAACTAATTTCCCTCTTCCTTTGAGGCCTGTATAGTTGGATTCAAAGGCCAAAACATTCAAAAAATGTGCCTAAAGTTAAGCTTCTAAATCCACATTTAGTCACATAAGTGGTTTGATTGTCAAAACTTCAGTGGGAGCAGCTGGCTGTTTGGTACTTTTGAAAATCAGGCCAATTCTTTAGCTGCTTAAATAATGATTTAGGAGCATAACTTTAGGCGTTTATCTTTGAAAATTTGGCCATAGTACTTTAAACAGCCAGAAGAAGGGGCACAAAATATAGTTCTAACAAAATCTGTATGAAATTCTCCAAACCATTTTTAATGCTGTTTTTTCTAGTCAAGTAACGTATGCACAGATTACATGGTGATGTGTTACAAACAGAGCTGGACAAAATTCAGAATTTCCGTTCCACAGGGATTTCTGACATTTTAAATAAAAAATGGTTACAATTCAGAATGAAACCTAGAGATGTCATAATTTCCTACCCAAAGGAACTTCAAATAATTTGTTTAGAAAAAAACCAAACCATTTCCGTTCGATTTTTTAAAAATGAAATGAAGCAGCTGGGTGCCCTGACTCCTGGGGACTCCCCAGTCTGCTTCTAAGGAGTCAGGGGCAGTTTGGGGAGTCTCCCATTGTGGAGCAGGAAGCCTGGAAGCCATGAGAGCCTTGGCTCCAGCTGGCATTGGCTGACTTGGGCTTGTGGAACTTGAGCTACGGGGTTGTAAACTTGCAGTGTAGACATTTGGGCTCAGGCTCTCTGGGATCATCTCCCCCTTGTGGGGGTCCTAGAGCTCAGGCTCCAGCCTGAGGATGAAGGCCTACACTGCAATTTTACAACCCTGTAGCCTGAGCCCCGTGAGCCCAAGTCAGCTGACATGGGCCAGCCAATGTGAGCCAGCTGCAAGTGTTTAATTGCAGTGTAGAAATATTCTGAAAGTCCCTGCTAAAGCTGGGGCTCTAAGGACTTTGAGGCTCCTGACTCTGCAGCAGAAAGTCTGGAAGCCCAGGGTTCCTCCCAACCCCAGGGCAGTTCACATGGCAGGGCTGCCCTGGAGCTGTGGACCCTGGAAGCATGTGTTCCCTGGCAGCCCACCAGGCGAACTAGCAGGAAATCAGGCAGGTTTTCATTGGAACCCTATCTTTGTTTGGCAAAAGTTCATTGAAACTGTAATGTTTCTGCAAAACATTTTGGTTTTAACAAATCAGCATCTTATGATGAAAACCCGAACAGCTCTAGTTATAACTGGCTAGTATATATTGACATCCATTTGGAATGGCTTCAACAATTCACTCCTGGCTTTGCCAGTCTTAAGTATTGTGACCATCCAAAACTCACGCTGATAAACCTTTGTACTCTTAGCTGACCTTGTGGTCTCCTCAACTGGGCTTAACACAAGCAGGCAGAATCCCCAGAATAGTGACAGTCACAAGTTCAGTAAAAACATAACTCTGTTTATTACTGAAGGAGAGTATAGCTGCATCTCCATTTCAGCTTCAGCCCCAGGTGGTGGGGCTTGGGCTAGGGCTTCGGCTTCAACCCGGGTGGCAGAGTTCGGGCTTGGGCTTCAATAAATTTGTGATTTATTGTTATTGTCTGCGTACTGTCCGTGACTTTTAATAAAAATACCTGTGCCAAAATCGTAACTTATTCATCACCTGTGCTCTCTCTCTCTCTCGCGCACATGCACACACTGCTCTACACATGAGTGTGTGGTAATAGTAGTTTATTGTCAGGAGTGGGAGATAACATTTAGATATACACAAAGGAGGCATACAGATCATTCCAAACTAAGTGCTCTGACACATTTATTCCACCATTTACTATCTTTGTCCATGTCACACAATTTACTGAAAATCTGCATTAGATGGTTTTAGGGAAATTTTACAATTGTCGTCTGCACTATTTTGTCTTTCTCTGCCAGTAAAGCTAGGCTGTTTCACTGCAACGGTGCATGACCTTTACGGTGCTGAGGAGGGCATGGCAAGCTGCCCAGAGCCCAAGTGCTGCACCTCATGTCCACATAAATGTACATAAAACTCATAGGATTTTAATCAGAATGTTTTTTTATTTATTAAGTACTGTAAATGTACTCAATGTTATACACAGCAAATAGAACTATTGCTTTGAGGGATGCAAGGGAAGGAGAATCAATCGAAAGAACAGCACTGAGCCTCCAAACTCAGTTTCTGGCTGTCCAGCTTTGTATGTGAGGCTATGCAAGGGGAAGTGACCTATGCCCTTAAAGAAGGAAGCTCTGAACTCTATGCCCATTGCCCCACTGTTCCAAGTGCCCAAGTTGTACAGTATAGTGACAACTGTGAAGATTTACGAGACTACACTACCCTGTGTGAAGAGAGAGTTTTAAATGATAGATGCTCAGAGATAAGCTTGAAGTAGGGAAATATGTGATGAACTAGCTAGTATGTACACTATGCATATCCCTTCCTTCTACTGGATAAAATCAAGACCTTTCAACTATATGCCATAAGAGCTATCCTGCTAACAGTTAACTTAAATACCCCTTCAGCTCAAATACGAATGGCCTGTGTGGCTGGAGAAAGAGGACATGAGTTTTACACCGCTTGCCACTCTGGAGTTCTGAAGGGTGGCCAACTGCATAACAGTGACAACTCTAGAGTTCCTAGTACTAGGGTTACCATACGTCCGGATTTTCCCGGACATGTCCGGCTTTTGGGGGCTCAAATCCCCGTCCGGGGGGAAATCCCCAAAAGCCGGGCATGTCCGGGAAAATCGGGAGGCTCGGCCGGGGCCTCTTTGTGCGGGGCCGGGGGCATGGTGCCGGGCCGGGCCAGGAGCCGGGCCCGCGGGTCGGGGAGCCGGGCCGGGCCCGCAGGGCTGGGAGCCGGGTCGGGCCCGCGGGGCTGGGAGCCGGGCCGGGGTCGGGGGGCCGGGCCCGCGGGGCTGGGGACCGGGTCGGGGGGCCGGGCCGGGCCCGCGGGGCTGGGAGCCGGGCTGGGGTCGGGAGGCCGGGCCCGGCCCGCGGGACGGGGAGCCGGGCCGGGGTCGGGGGGCCGGGCCGGGCCCGCGGGGCTGGGGGCCGGGCCGGGGTCGGGGAGCCGGTCCCGCGGGGCTGGGGGCCGGGGGGTGCGCCGGGCCGCCGGGGGTGGTCGGCCGGGGCCGGCACCCCAGGGCCCGAGCCGACTCAGGCTGGAGCCGCCGGGGGAGCCAGCCTGGGCTGGGCCGCGCCTCCTCCCCCCCACACCCCCGCTTACCTGCTTCAGGCTTCCCACGAATTAAATGTTCGTGGGAAGCAGGGGAGGGGGCGGAGACTTTGGGAGGGGGCGGAGTTGGGGCGGGGGGGGGCGTGGGCGGGGCTGGGGGCGGGGCCGGGGCCCCCGGGAGTGTCCTCCATTAGGAGGCACAAAATATGGTAACCCTACTAGTACTGTTGGATGAAATGTTTTTTAGTGGAACACCTTTCCATCAGAAAATGAAGTTTAATTTAAATGTTTACATGGGAACATGTCCATTCCAACAAAATTTCCCAATGAAAACATTTCAGAATGATTCAAAAATCAACCCATTTTGGCGTAGTGGATCAGTCTTGTCATGTGTTGCTCTGTGGGTTCTTTCATTGGATGAATGCACATTGTTTCAGATGAGACACAGGAAGTGACAGTGTGAATGACAGCTCTCTCTTACTGGCTGGCTTCAGTCTTTTGGGATCAAGTTTGTGAGATAGAAACTGCATTCTGACACCGTTCCTGCTGCTACAAGCAATGCTGGGCAATCCGTCTCACAGCTCCGCCCCTCCCTCCCCGCCCACAGGCCCCGAGAGTTGTGTTAGAGGAACTGGCAGACCCCAGTGCTAGGCTGCTCAGAGGCAGCATTCTTCTATGGAGCAGTTCAGGGTTGGAAAAAGAAAGACCAGCAGTCAAGGTTTGGGATGGCTCAATCAAGAAGCTCTTATGGAAGCTTTGCACCATGAACGCTGGGAAGAGAAGGGAACCAGATTGTCAGAAAGAGGAGTCAACAGAATTCATTTTTCCCCAAGGCAGACCGGCTCCTCTGGAAAGGAGTACTACCTGTGGGCACAAAAGAATGCCAGGATGCAGGAGGTGGTGATAGAAGTGATGATGAACAGGAGGAACTTAGCACAACTTCAGTTACTCCAGCAGCACAGGAGGTTGCTTCTATTATAGAATGCCTAGAGACCCTCAGTTTCCTCTAAACCTGGTTTCAAAACTTCAGCCCTGGAAAGGATGTGATTGGTGCAGGCAGTCACAGCTCCCAGGTGCAGGGAAGAGGCACTGTCTCCATCTCTGCTGGACATGGCTCTGGTGGGAACACTGGAGGGGAAGGCAGTACTCCCACACTGCATTTCTCTCAACAGCAACTGTCACCAGCTACTATCCCCTAACCCCTTCCTTCAAAGTGCATTAAAAAGGCAACTAGCCAGCTTTGGCAGCATTTCAAAGTCCATGCTGGGGTAAGAGCACTGCCATTTGTCATAGGGTCAGTCTGGGCCATGACCCCAAAAGACTGGGGACATCAGGTATTCTGAAACATATGGAACACAGTCACGGGGCTACCCCGCAGCAGCAACAGGTTAGCTCGGTAGAAAAGCAACCGGGCACTGACTCTACTACAGAGCAGAGGCTGACACAACGAGTGCTTTCCATTACACCACTACCTCGATATAACGCAACCCGATATAACACGAATTCGGATATAACACGGTAAAGCAGTGCTCCCGGGGGGGGGGGGCGGGGCTGCGCACTCCGGTGGATCAAAGCAAGTTCAATATAACGCGGTTTCACCTATAACGTGGTAAGATTTTTTGGCTCCTGAGGACAGGGTTATATCGAGGTAGAGGTGTATATCGTCAACTAGGTCCACCAGCATCACTCAGACCACAGCGGAGTGTGTTTAGAATGGGGCCAAAATACGATCTCAAGCATCCTAGAATTGTGTTGCTGACCACAGCATGTGTGAGGTGGCGGTGGCCATGCTTCCTTTCATCTTTGTGGAGGGTGAGCTTCTCAGAGGTCTTATGGCTGCAGCTGCCCCCCAGCTGCCACACACCTAGTGGCTCCTATTTTGCTAACAAGGCAGTGCCAGATGTGTGTGCTGCTGTAACGTTGTCAAAAGAAAACATTTCAATGTTTCCAAAACAAAATATTTCAGCTTATTTTATTCCACAAAAAATATCAAGGTTGATTTTTTCATCCCAAATTGGGACAAAACAAGATTTTGAAATCAGGATGGAAATAGTTGCTAGAGCAAACAAATCCATGACCATTTATCTCTAGAGGATATTTGTACACACAAACATTATATTTTATATCTCAATCACATCCTCTGTGCTGTTATGTCATTACTCAGATCACAGGGTACCAAAATGTAAGGAAAATACCACTCTCTGGTACAAGTTTATGTTATCATACCTGCATACTTTTTGTTGTAATAGTTACTGTGGCACACAATTCTTACTTCAAATTCATGGCTCACTTTTCAATTCAAAACCGTAGTGACCCCAAATACGTGCTAGTGTTACGTGATCCAGAAATTGCATCCTCTTAGCATTTGAAATTGATGATCATTTTTGTGCATAAAGATTCAGAGTTAGTGTTTGTGCAGACCTTGTTGTCTGCAATTTTGTGTGCTCTTTTTCTTGCTCTCTCTTTCTCTCTCGGCTATTTTGTTCCAAATTTGTTACTTTACTAAAGACAGTTGATCAATAAAAAAGAAAATGTGTGGTAGAATCTGGAGGAAGCAGCATCTTAAAAGACAAAAAGAACCAATAATCTGTATCTCATAACAGTATCACTACAAAACAGATAAATTATATTCATGCTAATCATAATGCCTTGCACTTGCCTACTTAACACACTGTACTTTAAAAATACCTCAAGTCTGTAACCTGAGTTTAGTGCCATATTTTTGTAGCTTAGAAAAAAAGTAACAACAGCTGTATAAAATATTCAACAGCTTTTCTTGTGGTCATTAATGTCTTGATTGTAAAAATACCCTGTTTATGTGCCAAAGAATTTCCAGTGTCATTCACTTCCTACCACAAATTTGTGGTTCATGGCCAAGGTGTACCCTGAGGAGCTGAGAGGAAGGGTTTGACACTCTATCCATCTTCAGGATAATTAGATCCCTTAGGGACAAAGGACAAATTGAGTAATAACAAAACACAAGCATCAATCTTCTAAAGAAAAACAACTGTATGTATTGACTCATTAGAAACCTGTAAAATAGGCAACAAGACCACTGAACAGTTAGCCAAAGAGCAAGCCATACAGGTGATGCTTGGGGATTTTTTAAAAAAACAAACCCAGCTCTCGTAGGGCACTGCTGTGAGAAATTATGCTTTACTTATGCAGCTCTACAGTAAGTCTGTCAGCCTACAGCACAAAGCATTATCTTTCACTTATTTCCTTAATAAGTAAAGAGAACAGAGGAAGGATTTTCACAGCTGGCAGTATATTAGCACTGCATCCGTTTTCGTCAAGGGAATACAGTTTTTAAGGTTGTTTTAAATCTTGTTTAATTTTCTTAGTTTTTTTAATGGGGTCTTTTCCCCTCGGAGGATGGGAGAAAAGGGTTGGATAGGAGATCAGAATCTGTTGCCAGCCCACACTTAGTTATGTATCAGACACCAGAAGGGATCTCACAATAAAATTCACACAGCTCACTGATTGCAGGTCTCAGGAACCTTCTTTGCTAAACTGAAGCATTTCAGATATTTTAAGTAAAAAGCATTTACAGGGTATTTCACAGGTTGAATGTCTCTCCACTAGTCACATTTCTCACAGACATTTATTGTTATACCAAAATGAAGGTGAGGATCCCTATATATTAAGGATTTATGAAGATACCCAGTTTACAGTTAATAGTACAATATTCTGGCTATATGTCTCTAACTAAATTTCTCTCACAGACTTTTTTCCTAGAGAGCCAAAGCACAATCAGTTAACAATGTACTTCTTAAAGTGACCGTGCATTCTTCTAAGTGTAAATAGCTTTTTTTTATTAAAGTGATATCACCCCATGCCAAGCATTCAAAGCTATCTGAAGTGCTTAGGCAGCAATCAAACAATAGATCACAACCTATGGACTGCCCTTACCCTACCTATCCTCAAAAGAGAGGTTCCCAATTTCTCAACAGACAACAACTCAAGAATGATCTTTACTCTTTGTCTTGTACAGGGGCAAGCACAGAAGTGGTTCTTAATAATAAATAGTAATAATAATGTACATCTGTGACAGTCTGTATCCGTGTTCATCCTTTTTACTGGACTGTGATACATTTTGTATAAAGTAGACTTTGTGAGGTATCATTTGAAGACTCATAATTTGCTGACCACTACTGTCCAGGTAAAATATGTGTAGCGACATTGTATGCAAAGTTGCAATATTCTACTGTATTGCATTACTAAAATATGTTCCAGTTCTGGGGAGTGGCCACTCTCTGGCAGGAAAGAGGGTGTGGGCGAAAAATCTATATCTCGACAAAGAAACAGCTCAGAGTTCCCATCCACACAGACATTTTGTCTCCTGAACCTCAACTGGAGATGCTTCTTGAAGAAGAGAAAGAACTGTAAGAAGAGAGAGCAGATGCCCCAAATTATTCCTTCCTCTCTCTCTGACCGTGGCATCCACAACACCTGAAGAAGCGACATTGGACTAGAGAAGGGGACCCTGACTGAATGTCGTTCAGCCAACAAGATTGCTGTAATATGTGGTGAGAGAGCCCTTGGCTTTGAATTCACTTTAGTTAGGCATTAGCTGCGTTTTATTTTTCTTGTAACCAATTCTGACATTTAATGCCTTGTTACTTATATTCACTTTAAATCTGTCCTTCTGTCCTAAACTTATTTTAGCTAAACCAGTGTGTTTGAACTGAAGTGTTTGGGAAACTCTTTTTGAGATAACAGGATTTGTGCATATCATTTTCCAAAACAACGGACTTTATATCAGCTTGTATTGCCTAGGAGAGAGCTGGGCAGTACAAGATGTACATTTCTGGGGAAACTCTGGAACGGGGAGTTTGCTGGTGTCGCTCTACAGTGTAATTCAAGAGTGGCTGGCTGCAGCACTCATACACTGAAACTGAGAATAACTTACATGCTGGAGGCTGTGTATGAGCAGACCAGGACTGGTTGCTCTCACAATGAAGCAGTGTAAAAGGTACCCTAGGTTAGACAGCTGAGGTGACACAGATGTTCATCAGTCCAGACTGTACTCTGGGTATGTCATAATATCCTTCCTTCCTTCCCCATGTACTCTGTGTTCACTGGTCCCCAGGATCCTAAGGTGTCCTCTCCTGGCACGACCTTATGAATTAATGCAACAATAAGGCACAACAAGGCTACAGTAAGAAATGAAAGCTAAGAAGTGGGCAAAAAGAGTATTAAATAAGCATTGGAGAAAAGGGTATTTTCATGGCTAATAGGTCTGTATCACTGTACTGCCAATCCATAGAGAAGATCTGCATCAAGGATGCATGTTTGTATTTACTATTTTATAGTAATAAAAATACCTGCTGCACAAAATCAAACCTAAGTAAGAACTAAGCATCAAGCTTCAAGGACTTGGTCTATATGCAAAACCCATCAGTCACACACACTATTTCAGGTATACCTGGCTGAGAACTGATGGCCACACATTTCATAAGGCTTTGACATCTCCTTTCCAAAATCATTGCTCTCAGCTATGCCATTTTCTACTTTGCATAATATCTAGATGAACCTAATCACTGGATTTTTTTTTTTTAATTTGAACATGCCCAGGAATAAAGAGAGGAAAAATAGTGCTGGTTTTATTCCCTCAAGTGGATAATCATGAGGTTATCTTTCTATTTATGGTTGAAAATTTCCCAGGAAAAACTACTTTAGGACAGGGTGCTGGTAAATACCGTCTTGAACTTGGTTTTAACTAAGCAAAATAATTGCTTCAGGGTCTAGCAAGTTCAGCAAGCACAGAATGAACCTTTTCAAACTTTGGATGCATCCATTCAAAACTTAGGAGTAGGCTTGGTCTAGCCATTACATCAAAGTTGGTCCTCTCTACAGAATGCTGCGTGACCAAATAGACCTGGACTGGTAATCTGTAACCCTGCATGTTTCTGATTGCTTAATGCTTCAAGCCTACAACTCTGCATTATTGTTGTTTTCATATAATCAAATGTTTGTGACTTGTTTATATAATATTGAAAACTGAAGTATGAGTCATGACATGTATAACTTTGTTGAGAAAATACTGAACCAAAACCTATACATTCTGATGTTCAGTATTATAATTACATATATTAGTATTACGCCCACTGCAGTTTCACTTTGTATTTGTACAATCCTGAATTAATCTGCAAATCTACTGTCTTATGCAACCACAATTTGAATATGTACTAAACTAAGTGTAATGTGGTGTGCATTAACAAAACAGTTTTTAAAATAGAAAATGCCTTAAACTGGGACTAATTAGTTTTTCCTGGGTGGTGAAAACCATGATTTTACCTGGTAAAAACCATCTCTGATAAATACTATGCCATCCCTGTTTCTATTACAAGGGTGTAGATTGGGCAAAACAGAATAGTAACTACCACTAACCAGGAGTGACAAGAAGTGCTGAAGAAAATAGTGTGTTTTTGACACAGTCATTGTTAAAACAGTAATAGAAGTCAGTAGAGAGACCTCATTCTTATGAGGTGAGAACAAAATACACAGTGGCTGGAAAGAACAGAGCATGCATGTCCATAAATGACATCCTCCTAAATGATGAAATTACCTGAAGTGACCCCTTACCTTGGAGAGCCTGTAGAGTACGAGTCTGTACAACAATACAGAGCTGCAGAACCAGCTGTGGTGCACTTTCCAGAAACGTGGCTAGCAAGTGCAGCATACTCACATCTGCATACTCATATACCATTTTCCAATAAAACCGCCATCTGTCGTTCTCTCCACTCTGTCGACTGCGGATACCTAAGTATATTGTGTGGAAATACCTAGAAATAAGAGAGAGATTAAGAAGACACTGCAGAATATTTTAAAAGCACCATTTTTACTCTAAACTAACCCACCCTGTCCCAATATGCTCCAAGATAATGAATGGAGGGGACTATATTCCAGAAGGGACACAATATTCTAGTTCATAATATTTTGTTCAGTGGAAAACAACAAAAAATTATCTTAAAAAAGCCATTTTTGAAAGCTTACCACTTTTGTCGTATGTGTTAAATGCATTCTATTATTTTCAAAGATAAGGCATTTTAGGTTAAAACATAGAAAAGCTGAGGTCATCTATGGCCTTCTGCAAAACCCATTGAAGTAAATGGAAAGACCTACTAACTTCAGTGAGCTTTGGCTCAGGTCCAAACGCCCTAAACCTGCAACAGGCTCTGCTTGGGCAGACCCTTATGCTCACATAGACCCATACTGACTTCATTGGGACTCTGTGTGGGCAGAGGAGTCCAACATACATGGAGCTAATTGTAGGATCAGGGCCTTAAAGAGTTGCTGTGCTCATTAGCCCTCTTTTCCAGAGTGAGAGGCAGGATGAATAAATTACTAATCTTGGCCATTTTAAAATATTTTTATGGTAGTCTAGATATGTTTTGAAGGGGGGACAGCTACAAATTTCCTTTCCCATGTAGAAGCACTAGCCCCTATTCAGATGGTTTCTATATAAGAGCAGCACCTGCTTGAAGATAACAGACAGCAGTAACCTGAAGATGAACAGAGGTAGATGGAAAACACATGTGCCTACCAGAATCTGAGGGAGCAAGAGGACAAGCACCTGGCTAGCAACCAAATAAATGGAAAGCTGCAGGTATAGGAACAACTGGTTTTGTTGGAGGCAAAGGGATGGTTGCTGATAGACAGTGAAGCTACCCAGTCACTGAAACCTCCCATGCTCTTTGCAGAGACTATAGCAGCTGCTTGGACACCTGTGCTCTCTCCTGGGTGGCCTTTGATCTGCTGTCAGGAAGGAAACTCCGAGTCTTTTCTACCAGCCACCTCTGTTACCTGCAGGAGAAGGAGAGGATGTTTCATTCTAACAGAGGGCTGGAGGCAGGTGCCAGGATGAGAACAGACCTCAGCGGGCAGCTGCTGCAGTATGTGCTGGGGGGTGGGGCAATGCGACACAGGAAGGAGTTCAGTGGCCAAGTGGTTTCTCTATCAGCAGGCTCTTACCCAGCTACCCCTGTCTATTCCCTCCCTCTCTGCCAGGTTGCTCCTGCTCCCTAATCATTCAATTTATTAGGACAGGAAAGCTTCCCCCCTTGCTGACTGAGCAACACCTGAGAGTGGGCACAGGTGTTCTTCTCCTTACTCCCACTCCAATTTTACTCAGGCAGTTTTTGCTACAATGAAACATCAGCATCTTGTCATCTTTATGCAGGTGCTGCTGACCTAATTTCTGCTGCTACTGGTTCTGCCCCTGATAGACCAAACTATCCAAGCAGAAGGAGAGGTTGGGGGAGGGGAGGAAAGAGAAGGGAGTCTACCTACAACAGGAAAGAAAAAAGTAAAGTTAATCAGTGGTCCCAGAGCAGTTAAGTTACAAGTTAATTTGTTTTCAAACTGACCTAAATTAGCCGTTTACTCACTATGACCCTCTTTGTTTCCAAATTGGAGAGTCAGTTAAACAGTGAGTCCAGCAACACCTCAAATGTTACTGCCTGAATGGAACTTTCTGATATGGATAACAGGGGTGCATCTGGTTACCCACAAAATTCATGCATCCCACTGAAGGAGGAGGTATCTGAGTAGATGTGAGGACTTTATCACATTCACTTTTAAGTGTTATGTATCACAAAATTCAACCAGCCAATCATGCTCTTGTAATTAATAACTATTAAATATTTAACTAATCATTTTAATTTGATGAGATAAAACAAACACTGCAACACCCCTCCCACTTTCCACTCTCCACCCCAAAAGCCCCCATAACAAAACTGAGTTAGCACAGCGAGGCAGGGTCTTGATTTACAGGCAACATCCAGCCTCACTTCACTCTCGGGCTCTAACTTCAGCTGCATCTGACAGGATTTCTGAACTCTGCGATATAGAATATTCCAGGCACAGTCACCACAGTGTCAGTTCACATAGAAAAATCACTGCTGTCACTCTCCCCAATTGCAGGGATGGGCAGCGAGTGGAGCTCCAGCCTGTACCCAGTCAGTGTACACCAAACAAACACAGGGACATAGTCTAGAGACATGTTGGTGTGAGTGGGGTTGAGTCTGCAGTACTGGATGCTCCTCAATGCATACCACATGGTGCATGAGAAAAGTGTAACTTAACATTGCCTAAGGCAGCTTTGGACTTTGCCATTGAGTGTTGTAGGTGGGACAAAGCAGTGATTAGCTGTACAGGGATGGTGCAAAGCAACAATAAACTACATGGTGATTGGCTGGCAAAGAACACAATCCAGGAAGGACCAATGAGGCAACAGAAGGCATATGGCAACATCACAGTGATGATCAAGACAGCAACCTTGCCATCTCAGGTGACTTAGAGAAGGCAACAAAACATCAAGGACTATGTGGGCATGAGCATGATGAGATAACTGGAGGCACAATGCAGTATTATGGTAAATGTTGGACAGAGTGAGGGATTGTAGGGATATTAAAGAAGGTACTAACAGTGATTCCCCCAAGTGACAGTGACCCCCCCCATAAGTTGTCCCCCACACATTAAAATCCAACAGTTTCACCAAGTACAAAAATCTCTTGGGTCTTCTGTTAAAACTTGTAAGCTACTGTCTGTAGAAACCATTGATTGTATCTGTCCTGTGAAAGATACTTTATCACTATGTAAAACTTACAAACAAGTTAATTGACTTTGTTCTTGAAGTAATTGATACAATGTAAACAAACGCTATAAGCCGTTAAGTGACTTTCATTTCATTGTAACAGCAACGGCTGCTAGGAACAGACCCCCACCCTCTGTGATTAAAGGGCTGGGAGTCTCAAATGAATTAGCACACACCCCGAAAGTGGTGGAGACAGTAAATTAAAATATGGTTAAGATATGGAATGTATGTTGATGAATGCCTGATGTACATGAATGGTTAGGGAGGTGCCAGCCTAGAAAGGGAGTATCCATCGGCCAAAGAATGTGTCAAGTAGGACCACCAGACAACCCCCTGAGGGTAAACTGGGATCCACCCCATCACCTCGAAGGATGAGAAACACAAACTTTGGACAGTGTGGAGCCACCAGGAATGTGCCACTTTGGACAGGAATGTGCCATCTGCTGATTGAGTCAGCAACAGCAGGATGAAACAGCTCCCATAGACTAACATAGGAATTAATTCCTATAAGAATGGACTCTAAAGACTGATGATTTTGAGTCTCTGGTTCTGCTGCCAACCTCCAGGAGCATCAGGTGCATCTGACATAGACTCGGCTCCCTCCTCATGACCAAGATACCTGGCCAGTAACTTGGCATGAGCAACTTCTAGGCTGGAAACTATAACACCTATACAGAACTTGAATAAATGATTGTGTAAATGAATATATATATGTATGTGTGTGTGTATAAGGAATAAGTAATGATAGGAATAAGTAGTCAAACAACATTGTTTACTTTTATCTTTTGCTTTATCACTATATTTATAATAAATGTGGCATCTTTGCCTTATTCCTCTTAATAAGATCCTGCTGGTTTTTATTCTATTGGTATAACAGGATGACATCAATATAAGGCTCAGAAAAACAAGCAGTAAATGGCTTGATTCCTATATCCAGAAGCAAATTGTTCTGTTACCACAGCCAGTCCACTGGCCGACAAGACACTCTGTCACAATGGCTCCTGGACCAGACTCCACAACCCTGCAGCACAATACAGTCAGCTGTGTCTCTTGTACACCATTTACTAAAAAAGTATAGCCACCGTTGTCTTCTGCTGTCCTCACCTCTCTCCAAGGAGCGTACATAGGTGTATTGCACACCTATGCAAACGCCATCTCCAGCATCCCTGTGGTAACATCATTCACTCTCACTTTTGGAATCGCTAATAGGAGCCATCAGCAACCTTCCTTTGACAGTAATGGTGTGCTCCTAGTGGCAATACTACTTGCTGTTCTACATTTGCCTTATGACCAGTGATTTATGAGTACTTAACAACATAATTCCTCCCCCTTTGCACTTTATTGTGCAACATGGGACAGTGAAGTAGGTGATTGGATAGCCCCCCCCCCATATTTAAACAAGAATCAGAAACAGAAAATCTGAGGAAGATCACTATTCCTTTCTTATAGATTAGAGGCCAAGTTTTAAATGAGGCCTCAACTTGTACTGTCTACTGGCCAAACTAATTACAGGCAGAAATAAGCATTTACACACATAACTACTATTCCTGATTTAGGGGTACAATAAGGTAGTTAGACATCTAAAAATTATCCCTTGCATTCACAATTATATCAGCAATTGATGTAATATTCCTGGATGTGGCTTTACACTACCAATAACTGGAATACAATCCTTTTACTATTTGTCCTGCAGTACCACCTAGAAGCTCCAGTCATAGACCAGGGCCCCACTGCGCCAAGTGCTGTACAAACATACAGTAAAAAAGACTGTCCTGGACCCAAGCATTTTGCTGCTTTGTTTGTTGTGTATGTCTATCCTGTTTGTCTGTGTATCTGACATGGATCAGTGATTTTTAGTGGTTAGTAATTAAGCACCAGAAAAGGTTCACAGTTGAGTAAAGATATTCATAATATAAAATGGTTTTAGTCAACCCAGAAGAGTCTAGCTGCATCCAGAGATATGAAAGCAGCATATATCATTTAATTATTAATTAGCATTATTGCAGTAATTCATAGAGACTAGAACCAGGTTGGGAGACACATTATGTTAGGCACCATAGTCCTTTCCCCCAAATGAAAGTGGCACAAACAACAGGCTGGGGGCAGAGTGAGAGCATGTTTAGTGTAACAAGGTCACCAAATCCCATGATGTTATCTGAAGGCTTGTGGTGTCCCATGATTTTCTTAATGCCCCAGCTGCTAGCATCAAGTGATTATATGAGAATCTTGGATTTCATTACAGAAAAGGTTCTAGCCATCATACTTGTGGAGAAAAGCTTGAAAACATGAACTGACTATGACCTAAAGGCTCAGAAACCAAAAAGAACCCACATTTACTTCTTTTTAAATCAAATCTCATGATTTTTTAAGTCAAATGCATGATTTTTGGGCTTGACTCATGATTTTTAAAATGCTTGGGGTTGGTAATATTGATATAAACAAGCGGCAAGATGAGGTAGAGGTATGCATAGCTTGCCACCTGCATAATTATTAGATAGCATCATATATATGGAATAATTTTCTTTTTACCCTTAAGGCAACAGACAATGTTCTTATCCCAACAAAGCACTTGAAGAGTCCTAATTTATTTTGGTTCACCAAATATACAGCCCAACAAACTGATCACTGATTAAATGTGACCCTGAAGGACTTATGTTTGGGGCAAGATATTGGCCTGCATCATCGTTCCCTCATACTAAATGTGGGACAGAGGAGAACTCAAAAACAAGCAGGAAAGTGGGATAGTCCTTGCATTGACCCCCAAAAAATGTTAAAGAAGAAAGAGACCTAGACCAAGAAGACCTGTGCATCTGATGATCTAGAAAGGTATATTTATGGGCTGAGGAAATTGTGGCTTTCACTCTGATATGAATACTGCCCTCCAGCACTGCCCCCCAAGGTCAAGAGCCTTTGAGTTATTTGCCACATTATATGTGCACAAATTAAAGTTGCTACCCCTTGGCATAAACTCACACACTTACATTTGAAATTTTTTGGGTGACATTTTAATTATGTGACTAAAGTATGCCCAAGTGTGCATTTAATTTAGATGTAATAGGGTAATTATAAGATAATACCAAGTACTTATATTAGTGCTTTCAACTACAAAGTGCTTTACAAACATTAATTAATTAACTGGGCTGTACATACAGAAGCTTGCAGGATTCAATCTATTTGACCAACCCCTTGTTGTCAGAAGAAGATACAGTACTTATTCAAGAAAGGCAGCCTGAGGTGAACTCTTGATGTCCAGATTGGGGAGCAGGTATCTATTTTTTATGCACAGGCATAACTCCCTCCCCTCCCCTGATTTTAGGAATGCTGGATCTGGTCCTAAAGACACCGGTGAGACTTTAACCCCCACTTCGTCCCCTTTACACTGCAAACAAGGGCCGGAGCAGCATCAAGGCAACCTAATAGCACTGTTTCTGGCTGTGGGATATTTCCCCGGGCTGCAGGCTCTATGGAAGACTGCTTTCTGTGGACCCTTTTGCAAGCTTGGGGCAGGGTGGGAGGGCAATTTGAGGCAGTGCTGCAGCCCACATGTAGCAGGGATAGGCTGTCATAATTTAGGAAGGCTGTCCTGGGGCAATATCCTGGCCCCACTGACAGTGATGGGAGTTTTGCCATTCATAGATTAGATTCTAGGACTGGAAGGGACCTCAAGAGGTTATCGAGTCCAGTCCCCTGCCTGCATGGCAGGACCAATACTGTCTAGACCATCCCTGATAGACATTTATCTAACCTACTCTTAAATATCTCCAGAGATGGAGATTCCACAACCTCCCTAGGCAATTTATTCCAGTGTTTAACCACCCTGACAGTTAGGAACTTTTTCCTAATGTCCAACCTAGACCTCCCTTGCTGCAGTTTAAGCCCATTGCTTCTTGTTCTATCCTTAGAGGCTAAGGTGAACAAGTTTTCTCCCTCCTCCTTATGACACCCTTTTAGATACCTGAAAACTGCTATCATGTCCCCTCTCAGTCTTCTTTTTTCCAAACTAAACAAACCCAATTCTTTCAGCCTTCCTTCATAGGTCATGTTCTCAAGACCTTTAATCATTCTTGTTGCTCTTCTCTGGACCCTCTCCAATTTCTCCACATCTTTCTTGAAATGCAGTGCCCAGAACTGGACACAATACTCCAGCTGAGGCCTAACCAGAGTAGAGCGGAAGAATGACTTCTCGTGTCTTGCTCACAACACACCTGTTAATACATCCCAGAATCATGTTTGTTTTTTTTGCAACAGCATCACACTGTTGACTCATAATTAGCTTGTGGTCCACTATAACCCCTAGATCCCTTCCTGCCGTACTCCTTCCTAGACAGTCTCTTCCCATTCTGTATGTGGTGAAACTGATTTTTCCTTCCTAAGTGGAGCACTTCGCATTTGTCTTTGTTAAACTTCATCCTGTTTACCCCAGACCATTTCTCCAATTTGTCCAGATCATTTTGCATTATGACCCTGTCCTCCAAAGCAGTTGCAATCCCTCCCAGTTTGGTATCATCCGCAAACTTAATAAGTGTACTTTCTATGCCAATATCTAAGTCGTTAATGAAGATATTGAACAGAGCCGGTCCTAAAACAGACCCCTGCGGAACCCCACTTGTTATGTGTTATTGTATATGTTATATGTAACTGTGTTATTTCCAGCAGGATTGGGAACCATTAATAACAACTCTCTGAGTACGGTTATCCAGCCAGTTATGCACCCACCTTATAGTAGCCGCATCTAAATTGTATTTGCCTAGTTTATTGATAAGAATATCATGCGAGACCACGTCAAATGCCTTACTAAAGTCTAGGTATACCACATCCACAGCTTCTCCCTTATCCACAAGACTCGTTATCCTATCAAAAAAAGCTATCAGATTGGTTTGACACGATTTTTTCTTTACAAATCCATGCTGGCTATTCCCTATCACCTTACCACCTTCCAAGTGTTTGCAGATGATTTCCTTAATTACTTGCTCCATTATCTTCCCTGTCACAGAAGTTAAACTTACTGGTCTGTAGTTTCCTGGGTTGTTTTTATTTCCCTTTTTATAGATGGGCACTATATTTGCCCTTTTCCAGTCTTCTGGAATCTCTCCCTTCTCCCATGATTTTCCAAAGATAATAGCTAGAGGCTCAGATACCTCCTCTATTAGCTCCTTGAGTATTCTAGGATGCATTTCATCAGGCCCTGGTGACTTGCAGGCATCTAACTTTTCTAAGTGATTTTTAACTTGTTCTTTTTTTATTTTATCTGCTAAACCTCCCCCCTTTCCATTAGCATTCACTATGTTAGGCATTCCTTCAGACTTCTCGGTGAAGACTGAAACAAAGACGTCATTAACCATCTCTGCCATTTCCAAGTTTCCTGTTACTGTTTCTCCCTCTTCACTGAGCAGTGGGCCTATCCGGTCTTTGGTCTTCCTCTTGCTTCTAATGTATTGATAAAAAGTCTTCTTGTTTCCCTTTATTCCCATACGTAGTTTGAGCTCATTTTGTGCCTTTGCCTTTCTAATCTTACCCCTGCATTCCTGTGTTGTTTGCCTATATTCATCCTTTGTAATCCGTCCTAGTTTCCATTTTTTATATGACTCCTTTTTATTTTTTAGATCATGCAAGATCTCGTTGTTAAGCCAAGGCGTTCTTTTGCCACATTTTCTATCTTTCTTAACCAGTGGAATAGCTTGCTTTTGGGCCCTTAATAGTGTCCCTTTGAAAAACTGCCAACTCTCCTCAGTTGTTTTTCCCCTCAGTCTTGATTCCCATGGGACCTTACCTATCAGCTCTCTGAGCTTACCAAAATCCGCCTTCCTGAAATTCATTGTCTCTATTTTGCTGTTCTCCCTTCTACCCTTCCTTAGAATTACAAACTCTATGATTTCATGATCACTTTCACCCAAGCTGCCTTCTACTTTCAAATTCTCAACGAGTTCCTCCCTATTTGTTAAAATCAAGTCTAGAACAGCTTCCCCCCAGTAGCTTTTTCAACCTTCTGAAATAAAAAGTTGTCTGCAATGCAGTCCAAGAATTTGTTGGATAGTCTGTGCCCTGCTGTGTTATTTTCCCAACATATATTTGGATAGTTGAAGTCCCCCATCACCACCAAATCTTGGGCTTTGGATGATTTTGTTAGTTGTTTAAAAAAAGCCTCATCCACCTCTTCCACCTGGTTAGGTGGCCTGTAGTAGACTCCTAGCATGACATCACCCTTGTTTTTTTACCCCTTTTAGCCTAACCCAGAGACTCTCAATACTTCCGTCTCCTATGTCCATCTCCACCTCAGTCCAAGTGTGTACATTTTTAATATATAAGGCAACACCTCCTCCCTTTTCCCCCTGCCTATCCTTCCTGAGCAAGCTGTACCTCTCCACACCAACACTCCGATCACATGTATTATCCCACCAAGTTTCAGTGATGCCAACATTGACTTAATAGAGTTAGGATTTCACCTATAGTTTGCCTCACAGTATTGTAATAAGCTGGCTAGTGGTGTACACACCACTTCCCTCTAATGGATGATGATAGAGCTGCTCTACTGTGTGTAATAGGCACTGTTCTGCTAGCAATAATTCCCCTTTAACACAAATAGCAAAGGCCTGATATTTTGAACCAGGACTGAAAATCCAAATTCTAGGTGCTCATGGATGTGTTACAATATGAAATGCCATCAATTTTTCTTATGTTTGTAGGATAGAATTTTGGGTAGCTTGCTACAGGTAGTTTGCCAGATCATCATTTTTCAGTGCTCTGAGCCCCAATCAAACAACCCTCCACCTTGTTTGCGGATGGTTGGTCAGAAATCAAGATGTCAGATTTCACAGAAATTAGAGAGAAGAGCTCTATTCAGTTCCTTTTCATTCTGATTCTGAAAAAAGTGAGCCAGTCAGTGCAATTCCAGTCAGACTATAGCGCTGAGTGTTTTCTACTCTAGATTTTCACCATAATGAAACCATTTATCTGAGGGTAATACATGCAGAACTCTTCTTCTGGAAAGAACGCTTCAGTTTGGAAGTGTCAAATAGTATATTGCTACCATGTGCTTAATCTGAAAAGTCTTTAGGAAGATACAGATGACTGAGACAACATTTGCATTCTTTGGAAAAATGGAAATGTACTGATTTCATGCTTCATAGAGTCCATATTTGTGACAATTGTCTGTCAGCAGAGGACATTTGCTTGTGTTACATAATCTACTGAAACACTTACAGGAAGATCAAAATCATTAATGGCCAGTTGTAGCTATTCTAGACATTTATTTTGATGTCTAATTTGCCTCCTGGATCAAACAGTACATTAAACAATTTATCCATATAATAAACAGCTGCTTTTTCTACTGTTTGAGAAGTATGGAGAGTAAGAATCTCTACAGCAATGCTTAAAAAATAGTAGAATAAATAGCAATTCAAATAAGTGGTATTTTCTTCTGTTGCCTAGCTACCAGAGGAAACTTTACTATATTTTTACCTCAACAATAGCTGCTGTTAAATAACAAGATATTTTGCTTTTAATGTACCTTTTTATTGGGTGTGTCTGAATATTGAAAAACAAAAACAAAAAACTTGGTTTCCTTACCAGGAATATACTAACGTTTTTCTTTTTGTTCTGGAGAACAGAGTAACTCTCTTCAGTTTTTATTCCTATATCTCACAAGGAAGGCTTCAGCAGGTGATTTTTAATTTTCGTTCCAAATTATTTTTCATTAGGAACATTAATGTTTAATGTGGAAAAGGAAATTGAAATAGATTCTGTAGCAGAGGAATGCTCCGAATTTGCCCAAGGGTCATGCTGGCAATGTGCCAGCCATTAGAAGTCTGCACTTAATTTACCTAGAAGTAAGACTGCAGATGTCCTTAACATTAATATTGTGTTTTGGCCCATAAAGACTACAGGTCCCAGCGTGAAATGTTCCAACTTGAACCAAGTAGACCATGATCTATCTTGAGATACACCTCCATGTTAAAGACAAAGGCTTTGTGGCAAGAGTGAAGCATCACAAAGAGTCACTTTCTTCTAACACCAAACAAGGAAAGTGCTATTATCCCTAAAATGTGCCCTCTGTTTCTCTCTCTGCTTTCCCATAGAGCCTAGAACATTCCCCAGCCACCTCATTGACTGGCTTCCAGATAGAGATTTCATGAATAATACACACATTCTCACAGGTGGACACAGGCAATATTAAAGCAGTATTCCATGAGCTACATTTGGCCTGCTGGCTGCCATTTGAGCAAGCCTGTTGTGACCCATTACCATACACATTTTACCTTTTTTCTTCATAATTGTTATGTACTAGTAATAGGGACAAACCCTGGACTGGTAATCCTCTAGATTGTTGGGTAGGGCAATAGTATGGGGAGGCATTACACCTGTGTAAGTCATGCCACCTCTCAGGGATGCTGGGGAGAAAGTCTCACTGCCTCATTAGAAGGGTGCAACTGCATAGAGTGACCTTGTGTCTGGAAACAATCATAGAATATCAGGGTTGGAAGGGACCTCAGAAGGTCATCTAGTCCAACCCCCTGCTCTAAGCAGGAACAATCCCCAGACAGATTTTTGCCCCAGGTCCCTAAATGCCCCCCTTAAAGATTGAACTCACAACCCTGGGTTTAGCAGGCCAATGCTCAAACCACTGAGCTATCCCTCCCCCCAACGAAGATATCCATTCTCCTGTCCTGATGTCCCTGCTGGATTCATATAACAGTTTTGTCCACTTTTTAAAAAACTCCCAGGTATATTCTGGCCCTCTGCTGAGCTGGCAAGATTTCTCCCAAGACAACTCTGTGCATTGGTACCTCCTCAGGAGGCCCCCACACCAAGTCTGCCATATGTTGCCACCTAACCAATTTGATTTCCAAACAAAATTGGGCCTGCAAACCCACCCCCTCCCACAGTGCCTCAGTGACTGCATTTTGAGAGTCTAGTCATCCAAAGCATGCACTCCACTCATCCCCCAGGATCCCTGCCAGCTTTGTCTGGTGGTCAGTGGCATCTTTAGCTGGCCCTGATTCCTCACACCGCCAATTGCTGCCAACCAAAATATGTCTGCCTCCTTTGTGGGTGCAATACTTGTGTCAGCGTCTTCCTCTCTAGTGCACCTGTGCAGAACCAGCCAGAGCTTAGCTTCAATGAACCAATTGGGCTGGTGTACTGAGTGCCACAAGGATGATTTAATGTTAAAATTTGGTTCAGCCACTGAGCTAAAAATGCCTATAATTCCCAATGACATTGCCTTGGTACTCCTTAAGACTCAACTTCAGCACACTCCCAGCACAACCTATTAGGAGTCATAACTAAAAAACCCAGTTAAGTAAGTGAAAAAACCCAGGCATTCACCCTACAACATGAATTTGACTAAGCAAATGGAAAAAATGCCACTGATGCTGTGGTACAGCTAGTTCTCTTGTTCTAATCAGGGGGAACACCAGTGTTTAAATATGCTTATAGAGTGACTGAAAAAGCACAAGGCTGATGCTGCCCATGAGCTGCTAAACAGCTGAATAGAGCTGGGTGAAATTTTTCAGCTAAAATCTGTTTGTGCATGCACATGGGGTGGTGGGGAGGTGCAGATCTGGTGACACTGAAATATTTTCTGAAGTTACGTTAATTCTGCAAAATTATCTCAGTCAAGAAAACCTAAATAAATAAATAAAAATACAAAAAGTTTCACTTTGACATTTTCTAAATGCTGCCTCCCCCAAAACTCCCATTGGCTGGGAATGGGGAACCGTGGCCAATGGGAGCCTCAGGGGAGGTGCCCACAGGCAAGGACAGCGCATGGAGCCCTTTGCCCACCCAGGGGCTGCAGGGACATGATGACCACTTCCAGGAGCGGTGTGGGGCCAGGGCAGGCAGGGAGCCACTCAGTCCTACCTCTTGTTCAGCCAATCACTCAGACAAACACATTTGTTTACATTTGCAGGAGATAACACTGCCCGCTTCTTGCTTACAACATCACCGGAAAGTGAGAACAGGCGTTCGCATGGCACTGTTGTAGTCAGCATCGCAAGATATTTATGTGCCAGATGTGCTAAAGATTCATATGTCCCTGGATGCTTTAACCACAATTCCAGAGTACATGTGTCCATGCTGGTGACGGGTTCTGCTCAATAGCCATCCAAAGCAGTCCGGACCGACATGTTCATTTTCATTATCTGAGTCAGATGCCACCAGCAGAAGGTTGATTTTCTTTTTTGGTGGTTCGGGTTCTGTAGTGTGTTAGCTGGCAAATTCACTTTTGAACTGAATGATGTACCAAATTCTTCAAACAGGCAACACTAAAGTGCACTCTACAATAAGTTCTGAATAATAGAAGCACCAAAAAGTAGACAATCTGGAATTCTGTGAAGTAGGTTTTAGCCGTTGGGTTGGTAAGTGAAATCATATGAACACTGCCTGTGGATATCCCAGTGGGTAACTACCCCCACGCTGTTGCCTAAATGTTTATAGACTGTTTAGGTGGAATATCAGCCCCCTGCTAGGTTCAGCACATTGCTCTTAGCATTCTGTTTACTGAACTTTTACATCAGATGGTTGAGTGACATTTTTTCCTAAAAAATAAAACCTGAAAGCACAGATAGCTGTATAAATAAAAACATTTAAATGTACAGGGAAGGCTATTCCCCCTAAATTCTTGTTTCTGTCTTTTCAATCCAGGAATTAGAAAGGGCAGGCAATTCCCACTACAGTGTCTTTTGTTGTTGTTGTGGTCTGGCAATAGATAATTCAGATAATGAGCCAGATAGCTCCTGCCGCTCCTATGTGTGAGATTAGATGCCAGGACTCAAGAGTGACACAGACCAAGTCCAAACACTGGTATATACTAGTGTAGTGAGGCTGAGAGTGAGAGGGAAAGAGGTATGTACCGAAGGAAATGCATTACAACTAGAACTGTCAATTCATTGCAGTTAACTCATGTGATTAACTCAAAAAAATTAATCACGATTAATCACACTGTTATATAATAGAATATCAGTTGAAATTTCTTAAATATTTTTGGATGTTTTTCTACGTTTTCAAATATATTGATTTCAGTTACAACACAGAATACAAAGTGTACAGTGCTCACTTTATATTATTATTTGATTACAAATATTTGCACTGTAAAAACAACAAACAAAAGAAATAGTATTTTTCAGTTCACCTCATACAAGTACTGTAATGCAATCTCTTTATCATGAAAGTGCAACTTACATTGTAGATTTTATTTGTTACATAGCTGCACTCCAAAATAAAACAATATAAAATTTTAGAGTCTACAAGTCCACTCAGTCCTACTTTTTGTTCTGCCAGTCACTGAGACAGACAAGTTTGTTTACATTTATGGGAGACAATGCTGCCCACATCTTATTTACAATGTCTCCTGAAAGTGAGAACAGGCACTTTTGTAGCGGCATTAAAAGGTATTTACATGCCAGATATGCTAAACATTCATATGCCCCTTCATGCTTCGGCCACCGTTCCAGAGAACATGCTTCCATGCTGATGACACTCGTTAAAAAAATAATGTATTAATTAAATTTGTGACTGAACTCCTTAAGGGAGAATTGTATGTCTCCTGCTCTGTTTTACCTGCATTCTGCCATATATTTCACGTTATAGCAGTCTCGGATGATGACCGAGCACATGTTGTTCATTTTAAGAACACTTTCACTGTAGATTTGACAAAACATAAAGAAGGTACTAATGTGAGATTTCTAAAGATGGCTACAGCACTTGACCAAAGGTTTAAGAATCTGAAATGCCTTCCAAAATCTGAGAGGGATGAGGTGTGGAGCATGCTTTCAGAAGTCTTCAAATAGCAACACTCCCTTTCTGTTAATTACTGTTTCCCTCATGTTCTTTTAGAGGAGAGTGTGTTTGAAGAGGGGAAGAGGGTTGGTAACTGGAAAGGACAGTCACCTTGACCAGGGTACAGACACGGGGGCAGGTTCAGCAGAAGGTCACACACACATTGCAGTCACTAGGCACCCTGGTCAGTCTGGGAGGTGGTTTTCATGTTCTGTGGGGGGGGGCTATGTGAGTTTGTGGCGGGGGAGGGCGGTTACAGATCTTATGCAGTGGTCCTTAGCCTGGATGACAGAGCCACGCAGCAGGGGATCTGTAACCGCCCTCCCCCGCCACAAAGTCACATAGTCCCCCTACACAGAGTCTCGGAAAGGAGGGGTGGCAGGCTCCGTTGAAACAACCAGTCCACCACTGCGGACCGCTCTAGGAGCAGGAACCTGTCATTCCTCGAGTTTAGACGCGTCCTTTCCATCACTATACCTGCTCCCCACCACAGTCTGCATCCCAGTTTCAACACTTTACCACAAAATCCTTAATAAAGAAAACGGTGTTAATGAACAAAGTTTCATTTATTTTATTTTTAAAGGTGTGTTGGAAGGGGGGGGGGAAGGGGGTTGGTAACTGGAGAGGATAGTCAACATTAACTGGGTAAAGAAACGGAGCAGGTTCAGCTTCTGTTTAAACAAACGTAATAGTCACAGGTTACCCTGCTCACTCTGGAACCTAGCTTTCAAAGCTTCCCGGATGCACAGCGCGTCCCGCTGGGCTCTTCTAATCGCCCGGGTGTCTGGCTGGGCGTAATCAGCAGCCAGGCGATTTGCCTCAAACTCCCACCCCGCCATAAACATCTCTCCCTTGCTCTCACAGAGATTGTGGCGCACACAGCAAGCTGCAATAACAATGGGGATATTGGTTTCGCTGAGATCAGAGCGAGTCAGTAAGCTTCTCCATCTCCCCTTCAGACGTCCAAAAGCACACTCCACCACCATTCTGCACTTGCTCAGACAGTAGTTGAAGAGTTCTTTTTCACTGTCCAGGGCGCCTGTATAGGGCTTCATGAGCCAGGGCATTGGGGGGTCCCCGAGGATCTCTATAAGCATCTCCACATCCCCAACAGTTATTTTGTGGTCCGGGAAGTAAATACCTTCCTGCAGCCGTCTAAACAGACCAGAGTTCCTGAAAACGCAAGCATCATGAACCTTGCCCGGCCATCCGACATTGATGTTGGTAAAACGTCCCCTATGGTCCACCAGTGCTTGCAGCACCATTGAAAAGTAGCCCTTTCGGTTAATGTACTGGCTGGCCTGGTGGGCCGGTCCCAGGATAGGGATGTGAGTTCCATCTATAGCCCCACCGCAGTTTGGGAATCCCATCGCAGCGAAGCCATCTATGATCACCTGCACGTTTCCCAGGGTCACTACCTTTGAGAGCAGTAGCTCAACGATTGCGTTGGCTACTTGCATCATAGCAACCCCCATGGTAGATTTGCCCACTCCAAAGTGATTCGCAACTGACCAGTAGCTGTCTGGCGTTGCAAGCTTCCAGAGGGCTATGGCCACTTGCTTCTGGACAGTCAGGGCTGCTTGCATCCAGGTGTCCTTGCGCTTCAGGGCAGGGGACAGCAACTCACAAAGTTCCAGGAAAGTTCCCTTATGCATCCGAAAGTTTCGCAGTCACTGTGATTCATCCCAGACCTGCAGCACTATGTGGTCCCACCAGTCCGTGCTTGTTTCCCGGGCCCAGAATCGCTGTTCCACACCATCAACATGACCCATTCCTACCATGATGTCCACGGCGCGGGGTCCCGTGCTTTACAAGAGGTCTGTGCCCCTCTCAGACTTAATGTCCTCACCGCGTTGCCGTAGCCTCCTCGCCCGATTTCTCAGCATCTGCCTCTGAAAAAGGTGGATGATAAGGTGCAAGGTGTTGACAACAGCCATAACTGCAGCGATGATCGCAGCGGGCTCCATGCTCGCAGTGCTGTGGCGTCCGCGCTGTCAATCACCAGAAAAGTGCGCAAACTGATTGCCCCCCGGCTCTTTCATGGATGGAGGGCGGGAGTGACGGTTGAATGACGACAGTTACCCAAAACCACCCTCGACACATTTTGCCCCAGCAAGCATTGGGGGCTCGACCCAGAATTCCAATGGGCAGCGGGGACTGCGGGAACTGTGGGATAGGTGCCCACAGTGCACCGCTTCCAATGTCGATGCTTGCCCCGTTAGTGTGGACTCACAAAGTCGAATTACTGTCCTTAGTGTGGATACACACGTTCGACTTTGTAATATCGGTTCCACAAATTCGCTTTAAGTAAAATCTAACTACTCTCGTAGTGTAGACATACCCTTAGAGAAAGCACCCAATGAGTTCAGAATGAGCCTTGCCTGAGTAAGAACCTCCAGATTTGTCCCAACTCAAGCATTACAAAAGGTGAGTCAATTCTCATGTCTTGGCAGTAATGTGCAAGCCCATGGGGACATGAACAACATAATGTCATCAACTGGCAAAGTGGCAGCTGAATTCACCAACTTAAGTGTAATTTCATCATTGAAAATCTACAACTTAAAAACCAAACTTCAAATCTTCAGCTCAGCTGGTATGTCCACCTCAGCATATGGACGTGAAAGCTGGAAATCTGCCAAAGGTACCAATAGACAACTAAATGCATTTGAAAGCAAATGCCACAGGAAATAGTAGGTATTAAATTGAGTGAATTTATAACAAATGCCAGTATTCATCAGAGAGTTCAACAACCCCTTATTTGCAAAGTTACCCAGAAAAGAAGATGGAAATACACGAGATATGCATTAAAAATGAAGCCAGAGCATCTGCTGTGGCAGATGTGCCTTTGGGCAGCTGGAGGAACTCACAAGATGGGCCAACTGAAAGAATCCCTCTGTAAAACAGTATTGAAGATAGAACATTTACAGAACATAACAACGTAGTGGATATGCAAAAGTGGCTCAGGATAGACAGCAATGGTGGAGCCTTGTTTATGTCTTAAAGGAGAAGGGTTCACACTCAGATGTTCTGTGTAGTTGTCCATGTGGGAGTCCAGTTAAAGGTATAACTGAGAAAAGGCCATCCTTCCCAAACTGACCCACTTTACCAGTTTCGGTTTGTCTGTAGAGAGAAGTTTAAAGGTGTGAATTTAAGTTGGTTCAATTAAACCAGCACAAACCTAGGGAGGACGCTTATTTCAGTCTGAGGGGCTTATTTTGGTGTTTGGGTTCAATCTAAACTGAAACAAGCCATTCATGCTAAAATAAGACTGTCCATCAATTTAAATAAGGCCTAGTCAATACATAGTTTTGGTATAGGCTTAACTATTTTAGTTAGGGGGTTAATTTTTTTAATTGAAATAGTTAAACTACTAAAAATCCCTAATGTGGATGCAATTATATTGGTATAAAAGTGCCTCACATCAATATAGCCTATTCCCCTCCCCACACAGCAATAGTTATATAATAATATAATATATGGAGATATACCTATCTCATAGAACTGGAAGGGACCCTGAAAGGTCATCAAGTCCAGCCCCCTGCCTTCACTAGCAGGACCAAGTACTGATTTGGCCCCAGATCCCTAAGTGGCCCCCCCTTTCATACTCCCCTCACCTTAGAGCACAGTCTGCCCAGCTGCCATTGGCTCACAGGTGACAAGAAGAGTTTTTCACAAAGCACAGAGAAGAGTTAATGTAGCTTGGAAGAACATTACCCAATCTTTGTGTTGTATTTTATCACATACAAAAAATGGGCACCTATACATACTGCATAGAATGACTGTTCCCTAGTTCCTCCCTGGCCACATAGAGCTTCTGTGGAATGGGGGTTTGTATGGCCAGGTGTTTTCTTCCCCTATGTTCTACCATCCCCCCCTCCAGCGCCTGGACCACATTCCTGGGATTTTCTCCCTTCCATGGTCTGCTGCAGATGAGTGTATTTAGGCCAAGGAGAGATTACTAAAAGTTAACTCTACTGAAGACCTGCATGGTAGTGTTAAAAGACATAACATTTGCTGCAGCTAGAGGTAGCCATTTAGATTTAGCAAATGCTATTTTATTTATTCAGGCTGAAAGGTCAGTATTATCTTGCCAGCTTTAATTTTCTGCATTTAAAATGTCACCCCAAACAGTTAGCTTAGGTAACATTTGTGCTTGCTACATATCTTTTACTCTTTCTTATGTCAGATAAGGTCTTTTATGTCGAAAGAATGCTAATGGAGTTTGAGAACCAGTCTTTGAGAAACACTATTTAAGGAGGTGAAGCACCTTTTAAAGACTACTCTCTCAAATCCAAGGGGTTTTGAATTCTCGTTTTTCTAAGTGCTTTGACATGTCCTCTTCTGCCACCATCTCGTTGCCATCTTGATTTGTCTTTTTTATGCAAGCAAGACGGTTAGAATGACCTGAAAGAAGATTTTTTGCCACTAGCCTCCATGTTGGTGGTCACAATTATTTGTGTCTGTGTAGATAAGTGGACTTACTGCTGGAGCACCCCTCATGGCTGGGCATGGTGTGGAAAGCTCTTTTCTCTCTAGCACCCCTGTTGACAGTTGCTCTGCCTCTCTTCCTCTAACTCAGCCTTCTGGACAGGTCATAATTTAGCCCCACCCCTTTTGGGATAATAGAATGGCCAATAAATAAAAGTGCAATTCCTCGAATCAGTTCTTTGGCTCCAAATCAGGGAGAGCAGGGAATTAAATCTGGGTCTCTCACATCCTAGTTGAGTGCCAACTATTGAGTACTGGGCTATTGGCTATTCTTGGATGGGTCTCTCTCTCTCTCTTTTTCCAGAAATCTTCATGACAAATTTTTGTCAAAACCAATCTTTTCCTATGAAAAGTTTAGGCTTCACCAAAAACTGTTTTGCTGGAAACTTCATGACCAGCTCTAATGATGATTATTTCTGCCTTTGCACTGTGAATATGTTGAGCCAACCTGTAGAATGGCATGAAGTTCTGGATCAAGTCAGAGGCCGTAACTTGCCCTTTAAATATGCTTTTGAAATTAAGTTTGAAAAAGCCAGTGGAAAAGCTATTCCTGTGCAAAAGGGTTCCTTTTGTATCAACTTTTGTAAGTATTTTAACAAATGCATTTATCTTTTCTTTTATTCCTGACTGTGGTTTGAACATACAGGTCAATGTGACCTTACAACTTCCTAGGGAAAAATTAGTTGCAGAGAGATGGCACACAAAATAAAAAAGACACTGACATAAATCAGCAAATTTCTGGGGTATCTGCAAAATAGATTTGCCATTTCTTGGCATGCTGTGCCCTAATCTCCCACCTTTGCTGCAGCAGCATCTGCTGTGATTTTCTTATCATACATTGGGTGATCCAAACTGAATGTTATTATTCAAAAAATGCACTCCACTCATTAGCATGTATCTGATTTAACTTGGCTCCAGATGACCTTGTTGTGATAATGAGTTTTTAATACATCTCCACAGAATGTTTAAAATGCCCCACTTCCAAAGATGATATTCCTAAAAATGGGAAGTGAAGACTAATGCACATATACACACACACACACACACACTGTTCCATGCTATTACAGATCGGTTTGGCAGCAGCTTGAATACTTGTAGATTAACTCAATTTAACAGATGTAGGCCCAGGTTCAAAGAAGCTGTTTTGGAGAGATGTAACCTGGCAGGGAATGGAAGTGCAGCTATAAGTTGTTGCAGTGTTGCTAGTAGCTTTTTCAACTAACTTCACCAATGTGCTGAGGTGAACTGGGACATCCCCAGGCTGTCCTCGGCACACCCCCTTCCCAGCCAGTGCAGCCCACTTTTGGGGATATGAATTTTCCCTATGATTCCCAGCCCACCTGCCACTCAATGAAGTGTTTTACACCCTTTCCATTGCTGCAACTTACTGACCACCACTGGGGACCTCTGCCAGGGTCAACACTGTGGGAAGGCTGAATCTGGTGCCTAGCGGTGAATTGCCATGGAATGGCTTGAGGAATTTGACTAAAACAACAGCAGATTCAAATGCAAAACCCCCATTGGTTAGTTTGTTATCCACATTAATGTTAGTTTTCTTGCACCCCTGCACACCATTGCTCCAGCCAGACACAGGAGCTGAAGATCCAAGTTATCCCAACAAGGGCTCAGACTCCATGAGCAGAGCATGACTAGGAGAAGGAGGTACAGTACTAGAACTATCACAAGAAGTTCTTTCTCTTGACATTTCCAAATGAATGTTAATGACACAAAAGGTTTGGCTAAACTTCATCTAAGCCTCCCAAGTTTTGGCATGCCTATCCAAAGCAAACCCCTGGAGTTTTCATCCACTACTGAGCTTGTTGCTTTGGTCTGAGACATAGCCTGGTGGCCAGGGGAAACATTTGTAACAGAGGGGAAGAAATGCCCTAATGGTTAAGGCACTGGGAATCAGATCTGTTTCTATTCTTGGCTCTGCCACAGACATTCTTTGTGAACTTGCCCGAGTCACTTAAATTACATGTTGGCTGAAAAATGATAAGATATTAACTCTTACACTTCATAAACTAACCACTATCAGCTCTGTGTTAGGAAGAGGCTTCCTTCCATAAAAAGATTACAGCATATATGTACATTAGGGTTTTACACCTTCTTTTGAAGCATCTGGTATTAATCTCTGTTAGAGTCAGGACTATATGGACCACTGGTTAGATTCATAGATTCCAAGGCCAGGAGGGACCCTTGTGATCATCTAGTCTGACCTCCTGAATAACACAGGCCATAGAACTTCTGACGTTGTACAGCAATGTCTACATTCCTTCTCTCTCTGTGCATCTGTCTCCTCACTTCTAAAATCGGAATTGTAATATCGACTCACCTTGTAGGGTGTGTTTTGAGGCTAATTTATTTAAGGTTTGCAAAACACTGAGCTCCTTCAATCAAAGATGCTATCTAAGTGAAATATATTACTATTATGTTTAAAATGTCATGTTAACAGGCAGATGTTTCTTCGGAAGATTATTTCACAGAAGCCCTCAATGTGTTTGAATGTAGAAACTTTAATTACCAAGTTGTCAACATTCAAAAATAAAGAAAAAGAAAATAATCACAGAATGGGAAGTGTCCAGAAAGACAGGAAAAACAGAAGATAATTTAAAAAAAAAAAAGGGGGGGGGACGGGGAATCAAAAGAATGAAACGAAGCTATAGAGAGAAGGTCCTTTCTAAAATGAAATGGAACATCTTATTTTTTATATTTTCTTTAGCGAACCTCCTAGCATCCAAGGACAAATGGATTATCCTGAGACAATGGAACAAAACCCCATCATGCCCCTGAATTTTAAAAACTCATTTTTACTCATGTTCTGCTTTAGTAAATGAATGAGGCATAACAGCACTGATTCCTGTTCTTCTAAAGTAACTGTATCCAAGTGAAGACTGTACGGATTTAATTTCTGTCTAAAACAATAATTATTTCAGAGGAGACACTGGTTATGGATCTAGCCTGCATGGTTCCTCTCACCTTTCAGCAAGTAAGGGTACAGTACCTTATCTACTCCATAAAATCCAAATCAATCTCATGCAGTTTCTAAGGAAGACTATTTCCACTGAACGTCTCTCCCATCTCTCTCTATGCCACACCAAGAACATTTTCTGACGCCTCTCTTTTACTTCATTCAAAATCTATGGTTATTAAATGCACCCTGGCCAGCTATTCTTTTAAATTAGCATCCCCCATAAGATTTGATATCTTTCTGAATTCCCCCAAGAACCATTCCAGCCATAATCTGCACTTAATATTGAATCTGTACCAGAGACATTCATTAGCTATGAACAGTATAAGATTTCCTTTATGCACGCTTTCGTTTCATTCAGCCAAAACCACTATAGCTCTTGGCTGTAGGAAACAACTTTGGCTTCTTCCCAATAAAATCAATTGTTAAAAAAGTCCAATGTATTCAAAAATGGATTAGTTACAGCTTGGATCCCAGTCCACACCATATAGATTTTGTACATTCTGCTGTAGATCTTTTTCAGCCTTGATGTCTAATTTTACATCAGCACTTTGGTTAAAAAATACAAATACAACACAATAAAAAGTTGTTTATAATACATGCTAGAGAAAATATGAATTTGTCTCCTTTCCAGAACAAGTTATGGAAATTTTGCACAGAAGTGACATAATATTTTTGAAGTTGGAGGGGGTGATTATTGAAATCAGGATTTAGCTACACATTATTTATATGTTTTAGAATTTGACTACTCTTGTCCTTGGTAATTGGCATTCTGCATCAGTGGTCACAGACCCTCTGGGGTAATATTGTGGGTGTATTTTTTTGTTTGGATTAGCACTCAGATGCTATGTCATAAAGTCCATTAAGAAATAAATCATTTGAAAACCCTGTAAATTATAATAAAAGTTACTTAAAACTAGTTTAAGTTGAAATCATAATAAGTAATGAAAGGGATAGTAAAGGTTAGCTTCACATAAAAAGCTTAAACTGAGCAATAACTACTGATGAGAGTGGAGGGGTCTTGGGCATTGTAGATTTATGAACTGAGTCATTTGTCATCGTACGTCTTTAATGAATAAATCAGGGTAGCAATGGAAATGTGTTTGTGCTTAGGAACTTTTCCATATAGCATAAGGAATGTAGTTACATAGGAATTCTTGAACCTTCCTTTTTTAAAGAAAGTGAAAATCCCATTAATTGCATGCAGTTTGGCTATGCTTGTGCATAGACAAAGCTGCTAAAAGCAACATCATAGTCATGTAGATCTCTCTGTTACTCACAACAGTTGATGTAGATTTGCATACGCTGCCCAGGGTGCAGCTGATGAACGTAAAATGTGTGATATTGCTCAATTTGACTCCTGTAACTACAATTAAAAGCCTCATTTCAAATAAATACATACATGAAAACACCTCTCACCCTTCTTTTCCAAGGTTATACTTCCATGGCTCAGTAAATAATTTTGGATATTTTACATCAGCAGTTTCCAGCTTTTCTTTGTGGTTACCCTCCTTGCAATGGATGTGCAAACTGGCACCTTATTTCATGTCCTCTCATCAGGGCCAGCTCCAGGCACCAGCTGAGCAAGCTGGTGCTTGGGGCAGCAGATTGTTGGAGGCGGTATTCTGCTCAATCCTAGGGCGGCTTTTTTTGTTTGTTTGTTTGTTCTTGTTCCGCTCCGGCCGCCCTGTAGGGAGTGGTGGCGCGGAGAACCAGAGTGCCCTGCAGGGCAGTCCTCTTCCTTCCCTCCCCGCCGACCGGAGCGCCCCTGCTGTAGCCCTGGCCGCCCCCTTCTTTCTCTCTCCCGCCCACTCCCTCCCCCTCCCCCCACCGGCCCTTCCCCCCCTGCCCCAGCACAGTTCGGCCATTTTTTGATATTTTTTTTTAAGTCTGGTTTCTGTCCTTTTTCACTGGCATTTTATTTTTGTCTCTCTTTTTTTGCTCTGTTTACTGTGCCCATTCCTCTAGTGACTCTTCCTTGCTCCTCCTCTGGCTCTCCAACTACATCCCATTCACTGGAAGGCTACATGCTATGCAGAGTAGCGTGTGGGAATTCAGCTGTGTCTTCACAAAGTCAGGCATATGTGCTCTCCCAGCGGAGTGTTACAGAAGCAGAAACGAGAAGCATGGACAGGCAGGCAGCTACCTCAGCTTGACATCCTATATCTGTGAGCAGCTCCTGCAGCAGCCTCTATTACAGACCACTGAAGAAACAAGGAGGAGAAGAAGGTGATTTTCAAGGATGCACCTTCCATTTCTCACACAGCTGCAGAAACATATTTGCAGTATGAGATGGGATGGCTCAAAAATGACTTCAAGACCACTGCTATTTAACTATGTCCTGTAGTTTCCTTAGACATCCCCACCCCACCCTTGGGAAGCAATCTCCAGTTTGTACAACATTGCTGCAGTGAACAGACCATAGGCCAGATTTTTCCATGTCACTGGCATCACTGACAGCGGCAGAAGTTCAGCATCTCTAAGAATTAAACCACTTGTATTTCACTGGCTAAATATGGATTTAGGTGCTTAAATTTAGGCACCTATGTTTGAACATTTTTGCTGTCAGTACAATTCCACCAACATCAAACCAGTGTGTTAGAGTAGAATTAAGGCCAGACCTCTACACTTTTGACTCTATACTTAATTTCTTGCTCTTCCATCTGAATTTTTATTGTTCCTCATGACTGTGCTTAAAGTTGCTGACTTCCAGATTATCACTGTCCTCTCTCTCTATACTTTCTAAATCATAAGAATTTAAGAAGACATTCTGAAGCCTAAATCTGAGTTGGAATTCTATTTCTGAAAGACCTAGTATTGCTCCAGAATCTTGTTATCTCAACAGGGGATCAATCTGTGACCTTTTTACATATGCATTCCTGGTCATTATCCCTCATTAATGCTCTGAATTCTCATTCAGACAGGATCCCAATAATGTAGTTTCACAGTGGTATATTTGATTAGTCTTCCAGTCCACATAAAAGTCTATTACAGTCAATTAGGTAGATGGATATAAAAATAGATAATTCAAGAGAATAACTGCATTTTAAAGATCATCATAGGAATACGGTAGTTGTTAAGCAAGAAGATTAAAAGTGTTACTACACTAGCCCCTCCCCAGACAGCTACAGGCTCAGAGTGAAATTAGGTAGCAATAGTAAAATATCAATTGAACTACACATTATTAAACTAGGTGGGCTTTATTTCTGAATTTTAAACACCACTATTTTGTGTGGTGAAGTCACTGAAATGTCCATTCAGTGAAATGTCCTAATCACAAGTCCCCATTCAACCCTGTAATTACAGAACTGCATCAAGGATACAAAAGGCCATATTTAGAATTAAGGAAGCACAATATATGGATATGGTTGATAATTCACTTGTCTATTTAAGATGTCAAGTTCACATTTTCAAGGTTCACTATCCTAGGGCAGTATTTGCAATGATTTAAGCTCTTAGGGAGGTCAAAATGTATCTGGGTAAATCTCCCATGTTTGATTTATAGTAAGAGTAGGAAAAAAATCTGCTATTTTGTTCACTGTCATATATTCCAAGGCCAGAAGGGGCCATTGTGATTATCTAGTCTGCCCTCCTGTAGAGCACAAGCCATAGAACTTTCCCAAAATAATTCCTAGAGCATATTATTTTAGGAAAACACCCAATTTGGATTTGAAAATTGTCAATGATGTAGAATCCACCTTAGCCCAGAGTAAGTGGTTCCAATGGTTAATTACTCTCACTGTTAAAAAATTATGCCTTATTTCCACTCAGAGTGGCTTCAACTTCCAGCCATTGGATCATATTATACCTATGTCTGCTGGATTGAAGAGCTCATTATCAAATATTTGTTTCCCATGTAGGTACTTATACATTGTAATCATTGTAATCCGGAGCTGGAGCCGGGCCACGGGGACCGGGCCGGAGCCGGAGCCGGGCCGCGCGGCGGGGACCGGGCTGGGCCGGAGCTGGAGCCGGGCTGCGCCGCAGGGACCGGGCCGGAGCTGGGCCGCGCCGTGGGGACCGGGCCGGGCCGGAGCCGGGCCGCGCCGCGGGGACCGGGCCGGAGCCGGGCCGCGCCGGACCCGAGCCGCGCCGCGGGGGCCGGGCTGGAGCCAAGCCGGGCCAGAGCCGCTGGGGCCTGCGTGCTCGGCGGGAACGGGCCGCACCTCCCCGGAGCCCTTCTCGCGCCCCCACCGCCCCAGCTTACCTGGTACTGCCGGCCCGCCCCTACTTCTTTTCAGACTTCCCGCGAACCTCTGATTCGCGGGAAGCAGGGGAGGGGGCGGAGCGTTCAGGGGAGAGGAGGAGGGGGAAGTGAGCTGAGGGTGGGGTGGAGAGCTGCAGCGCGGGGCCCTCGCAGCGCGGGGCCCAATTCAGCTGAATTGGCTGAATCGGCCTAAAGCCGGCCCTGCCCCTGAGCCATTTTGGCCACAGAATCATGCTAGGAGTTCACATTCAGCCAATTATACACCATGACCCCCAACTATTTTTTCAGAGTCATTGCTTCCCAGGATAGAGTCCCGCCATCCTGTAAGAATGGCCTACTTTCTTTGTTCCTAGATGTATTCATTTACATTTAGTCATATTAAACACATATTATTTGTTTGTACCCGATGTATCAAGCAATCCGTATCACCCTATATCAGTGATCTATCCTCTTCATTATTTACCACTCCTCCAATTTCTGTCTCATCTGCAAACTTGATCAGTGATGATTTTATGTTTTCTTCCAGGTCATTGATAAAAATGTTAAACAGTATAGGGCCAAGAACATATTCCTGAGGGACCCCTCTAGAAACACACCCACTCGATGATGATCCCTGTGTACAGTTACATATTGAGACTTATCAGTTTCAATTCATTCTACGTGTGCCATGTTAATTTAATATCATTCTAGTTTTTTAACAAAATGTTATGTGGTCCTAAGTGAAATGCCATACGGAAGTCTAAGCATATTACATCAACATTATAACTTTTATCAACCAAACTTGTAATGTCAGCAAAAAAAGATATCAAGTTAGTTTGGCAGGATCTATTTTCAAAAAGCCCCTGTTGATTAGCATAATATATATTCCCCTCCTTTAATTCTTTATTAGTTGAGTCCAATATCACTGGCTTCATTATTTTGCCTAGGCCTGTCAGACCCTTTTAAAATATTGGCACAACATTAGCTTTCTTCCAGTCTTCTGGAACTTCCCCAGTGTTCCAAGACTTATCAAAAATCAACATTAATAGCCAAGCGTGTTCCTCAGCCAACTCTTTTAAAACTCTTGGATGCAAGTTATCTGGTCCTGCTGATTTTAAAATGTCTAACTTTAGTAGATGCTGTTTAACATCCTTCTGAGATACTAATGGAATGGAAAAAATGTCATCATCATCATCATATGATATAAATACATCATGTTTTTCCCCCAAATACAGAACAGAAGTATGTATTTAACTCTTAGGGATTTTCTGCATTATTATTGATAATTCCACCATTTCCATTTATAATCCTACCATTGTTAATATTCTTTTTGTTCCTAATATACTTAAAAAATTTCACCTTATTGTCCTTAACTCCTCCAAGTGCTCCGCTTCCCCACTCCTCCCCCCTCCCTCCCAATGCCTCCTACATGCGGCGGCGGAGTTGACCAGCTGGGTTGCTGGTAGGCAGGAGGCACTGAGGTGGAGGGGGAAACTGGCTGCCGGTGAGTGCTAAACACCTGCTAATTTTTTTACATGGGTGCTCCAGCCCTAGAGAATCCATGGACTTGGTGCCTATGAATTGCTCAATACAAAATCTAGACTGTTCGGGTGTACAAGTGCAGCACATAGGTGGTAAGGGACCAGTGCGTAGGCCATCTGACCTAGCGGTCACAGCTGGGCTGAGGTCTGCCCACAAGGTAGTCATTGGAGGAATCACAAGGGCCAGATTCTGTAAGCAAGAGTCAGAGTCAGGCCACGGTTGGAGATCAGAGGTAGTATCAGGCTAAAATCAAGAGGCAAGAGTCATGGCCAGAGTCTGGCTGGAGTCGGAGACTGGAGATCAAGCAAAGTCTCGCATTGCAGCAGGCCAAAACCTGTGTGGTTGCCCAGACAACTTCCTGGAGGCAACCCCCAAGGTTAAATAGGGTACTTGGTCAATCAGAGGGCCGCAGCATACCACTGTATTTGCAGATTATATTCTTATTATCCAAGTAAATTAATAAGTAAATTGATAACCCATACATTTGAATGAGTAATTCAAATTGTTTCTTCTAATGTGAATCAGTGGAGGTCCCACTGGGATCTGTTCTTGGCCCTACGCTATTTAAGATTTTATCAATGACCTGGAATAAAATCATCTCTGATAAAGTTTGCAGATGACAAAAATTGGGGGAGTGGCAAATAATGAAGAAGATAGGTCACTGAATCAGTACAAGGGACATGCACAGGAATTGAAATTTGATCCCTTTGTGAGGGGCAGATTATGTGGCCCCCCAGGAGCTTGTTTCTCCCTCTCCCCTGGTCCCGGGAGGAGCTTGCTGTCCCCCATTGTCCTGGCAGGAGCTTGCTCTTCCCTCTCCCGCAGCCCGGCAGGAGCTCGCTCTTTCCTCCCCCTGTGCCCTGGCCCCAGGAGGAGCTCACTCGCTCTTTCCCCACCCTGGCAGTAGCTGAGTCATCCCTGCCTCCGCTGCCCCAGGGCCAGAGAAGTTCTGTATCCCCGATGATTACTGGGGGGGCCTGTGCCTTGGCTTGTTCCCCCTTGCGCATGCCCTGGTTCAGAACTCTCTCGATGGCTTGGTAAACTGGCCACAAGCAAACAATATGTATTTTAATATGGCTAAATGTAAACATATAGATTCGGGAACAAAGAATGTAGGCCATACTTACAGGTTGGGGGACTCTATCCTGGGAAGCAGTGACACTGAAAAGGAGTTGTGGGTCATTGTGGATAATCGGCTGAATATGAGCTTCCAGTGCGACGCTGTGACCAAAAGAGCTAACATGATCTTGGATGCATAAACATGGGACATTCAAGTAGGAGTAAAGAGGACATATTACCTCTGTATTTGGCTTTGGTGTGACCGCTACTGGAATACTGTGTCAGCTCTGGTACCCGTAATTCAAGAAGGATGTTGACAAATTAGAAAGGATTCAGAGAAGAGCCATGAAAATGATTAAAGGATTAGAAAACATGCCTTATAGAGGTAGACTCAAGGAGCTCAATCTATTTAGCTTAACAAACAGAAGGTTAAGGAGTGACTTGATTACAGTCTAAGTACTACATGGAGAATACACATTTAATAATGAGCTTTTCAGTCTAGCAAAGAAAGATATAACACGATCCAATGGCTGGAAATTGAAATGAGACAAATTTAGACTGCAAATAAGGTGTACATTTTTAAAGGTGAGAGTAATTAATCATTGGACCAATGTATCAAGTTTCCTGTGGATTCTCTATCACTGACAATTTTTAAATCAATATTGCATGGGTTTCTGAAAGATATGCCTTAGGAATTATTTTAAGGAAGTTCTATGGCCTGTGTTATACAGGAGGTCAGACTAGATGACCACAGTGGTCCTTTCTGGACTTAGAATGTATGAAGCGAGGATCTAAGAATTTTGCACATGTCCATGCTGAATTTCACCATCAGCTGTGCTACACAGGTACCTCCCTATCTTTGTAAAGTCCTTCTGTAGTTACTCACAATCTTCTCTAGGCTTGACCAGCCTCAATAATAGTAAATCATGCCAGCTTATGTTTCATGCCCTTTTCTACATAATTAATAAATCTATTAAATAAGCTCTTCTGAAAAACAAACCCACTTTGATCTGGGTGCCCAAATAAGGATTCAGGATTCTAACTTTACACATCTAGAATTGAAAGTTTTGACTTAAATATGACTGGTCACTGGGGTGTAGTGCATTCGAAATGAAACTTGTAGTTATGTGATCTCAGTTCTAACTCTGATTCTTACCATGACTTGCTGTGATTTTGGGCAAGTCATAACTTCTTTGAGCCTTTGTATTCTTTTCTGTAAAAGGGAGATAATAATTGCATATGATCAGAACTGGGTGAACATTTTTCACCAAATTTCACACATTTTTCAACCGACTGCATTATTTTTCAGTTCTCAAAGCCTCTGTACTGGCCATTCCTATGGTTACCATTTGGCTAAGCAAAAATGGAAGTAAAGTCCACCCTTAGTCCTACAAAATGGCAGCAGAGCTCGGAATAAGGGAGGAAGTTTTACTCTTGCCTATGAAATGAATTTTATTTCTCTAAACTATATCTAATAGTTATATTTGTTACTGATACTACTGATTATACTATTTACATTTACATTTTCAAAGTGCCACACAAGCGTCCGCAGGTTTGGCCGATCGCGGTTCCCACTGGCCGCGCTTCGCCACTCCAGGCCAATGGGGGCTGCGGGAAGCAGCACGGGCCGAGGGATGTGCTGGCCACCGCTTCTCGCAGCCCCTACTGGCCTGAAGCGGCAAACCGCAGCCAGTGGGAGCCACGATTGGCCGAACCTGTGGATACAGCAGGTAAACAAACTGGCCCGGCCCACCAGGGTTTTTCCCTGAACAAGAGGCAGACCGGCTTTGAGAACCACTGCTCTAGAAGGCATAGACTGATACAAGAAATCCTGGTATAATCTGAACTGTGGAGAAAGTAAAACCATTCTGTCTTTTTGTTTCAGTGTTGCGCACATGTGCTGGGCTAATTGAATGAATTATTTTATTCTTTTAGGGACTAAATAGGCTGAAAGCATTTTAGGAGAAAAATGGGCATTAATAATTATTATTATTAATAAAAACAGTTTTGCAAACAGAATTATCAAAAGTAGGTCAAATAGTGATGCTTTAAGTACTGTATATGCAAGACAGCAGTGAGTACAGTTTCATTATGACATGTGGAGACTAAGGCCTTGGCTACACTTACCCGCTAGTTCGGCAGCTGGCAATCGAACTTCTGGGCTCGACTTATCGCGTCTAGTCTGGACGCGATAAGTCGAACCCGGAAGTGCTCGCCGTCGACTGCGGTACTCCAGCTCGGCGAGAGGAGTACCACGGAGTCGACGGGGGAGCCTGCCTGCCGAGTGTGGACCAAGGTAAGTTCGAACTAAGGTACTTCGAACTTCAGCTACGTTATTCACGTAGCTGAAGTTGCGTACCTTAGTTCGAATTAGGGGGGTAGTGTAGACCTGGCCTAAGATGTAAAATAAGTGTCTAAATATGCTATGTAATGTACTGAAAATGTACCCCTTAAGTTAATGAATTAAATTAAAAAAGCCTTAAATACAGTAAACAGAAGTGTACAAGATACCTAAGTCCAGCTGACCCTCTGCTCCAGCTGAGAAAGATGGTTTCATTGCTGCCCACATACAAGACCCTGCAGGAAGCCAACCAAAGATCAGAACTGCTGTTAAAATATACCTTACAGAGCTTGGCATCTGTTTGTTGCAGATGCCACACCAGCTGGGCTGGAGCTGAGAATGAGGCCAAAGGGGACTATATTCAACACGATAATCATCAGGAAAATAGGGTGCCAAGTGGGTATTTGAGTCACATTCACATGCCAACTTGCTTTAGAACTGTGCTGCTATTTTCAATGTAGAGGAATGAGCCAAGGAAAAGTGAAATCATGCATTAATGGATATATAGATCTATTCTATTAGCCTAATCTTTTCCTTAGGGCTCTTGAAACTCTTTGAGATGGGGATCAAATTCAACCCTGGTGTAAGCAAATTCAGCTCTGCTTAGAGAAGGGCTAAGGAGGAATTCTTGGCCCAAATTAAGAGCTTTTTGGAAAAGCTACCGCTCCCTGCTTTGGACAGGAAAGTTTAATTTTTTGATGTTTTAAGGAAAGGTTTTTTTTTACTTCACAAGTTTTTGGGAAGAGAGACTGTTAAGTGACTCAGATCTTCACCCCAAATTTGAATTGAACCTGAACCAACTTTGAGTCTTGAAGAAAGTGAGAATTCGTACATTTTGATCTAATATTACACGTCTGCAGCTCTAGGTTTTAGCTGAGAGTGGAAGAACCAAAATACTACAAGAGGGGCTGTTTTGTATGGTATTTCAACCCTAGTCAAAATAAGGAAACACCAGAAATTCCAATTACTTAACCAAAGTGATTCATGATTCATTAGGATAAACTTCTGGCATCCAAAAGTATGGATGCCTATCTGAATTCATTCCTTTGGAGGTACCTCAATTTGGAATTTTAATTACTTTAAAAAATTGATTTTTAAAAAACATATAGTTTTAGAAAAGCTGATGGAAGTTCCTGGATTTACACAACAATCACCTATTAAATCTGATTTAAAACCCTGTAGTGCTCTTAGGCCCCAGTCTAAGCTCCCACAAAAGTCAATGGAATGACTTGCATTGATTTTCAGTGGGAGTTGGATCAGGTTTATCTGAATGAGCTTCTCAACATTTTAAAGTGTTATTAATTTTACATGGGGGGTTATTATTGCAGTATTCATGTCAAGGTTGATTCCCCACTCTGGCACTTTGAGTGCAGAAGGTGGGGGCCCGCAAGGGTTCTAAAAATTAATACTGGCCACTCCAGGCTTGTGTTAAACTCCCAAGGTTACAGCTTTTCTCTGACCTTGGATAGGTAGATGCTGTCACCACCCAAGTGCAAAAACCCCTTTGAGAACCTAGCAAGGCGCACTTGGGAATTCCTTCTTGTGGGTTACCCTCAATGCCTTTCACCCCCCTCTGAGGAAGAGGGGAAAAAGAAAACAAAGGAAATCAGCTGTTTCCACTACATATGCACAAACCTCTTAGGAACACAAAAATCCAATCCTATTCTTTAAAAATGTAAATTTTATTAAAAACAAAAAGAAAGAAAATACATCTGGAACTTAGATTTTTTGCTAGGTTTTTAAAAAAAAACATTACAAGGATTAAGTATCAAGATTGCTTCTTGAGGTCCAGCTTAAAGGTTACAAGCAAAACAAAAGCACCTGGGGTTAGCACAGAGGAGTCCACAAGCCATAAAGAAATAAGAGATAACCCTAATAGTGTCTTCCTAGACATTTCCTGATCTACTTACATATCTGGGGTTTCAAATGAGTAGTTACTAGGTATGATCTGATGATTTTCAAACCTGGCCCAAAGTTTTTTACAGCATAGTTCCAGCCCTGTCTCTGCTTTCCAGGAGAACACCACAGACAGACAAAGGGGAAGCTTTTTCCCAATTTTAAAAAGTTCTAGCTTTCCCATTGGCTCTTTTGGCCAGGTGCCCACTCCCTTCCTTTGGACTTTTTAACCCTTTACAGGTAAAGCAAGTAGAGAACAGCTACTAATAGGGGTTTTATAGCTAACTGGCTGGCTGGGTGTCCATAAAAGGGAGCTACCCGCCCCCTTAATTTATCACAATTCAGTATTAATCAAAGTACAAACTTGTGAGGGTAGAATGAATAGTGGGATGGAAGTACGTTTTCAGAGTGAGTAAATGTGAGCAAATTTGTCAGATTATCTAGATCCTGCAAGGTTCTGACCAGCCTTAGCTCTTGCTTACTGCCTGATCCAAAGACCACTGAAATCAATGGAAACACTTATTGACTTCAATTGGCACTTTTAAAATTCCTATTAAATACTGAGATAAGTGACAAAACCTATGGGTATAATTTGTTCCTGAGATGTAATCATAACTGTTACCATTCCAAGGCCAAATGTGGGATGAAATGTGTGATAAAGTCCCAAAATGAGAGAGACAAAAAACATGTTGATGCAGGAAATTTAAAATGCTGGGGGATTCATTTATTCAGTGTAAATAGCTTTCTATAATCTCATTTTCACGATTCTTTATTTCTGGGATAAATTATCTTCAATAATAGAAGCAAGGGGACACCTAATTTGTGCAGAATATAGGTAACCTTGGGACTAAAATGAGCAATGACCCTCAAAATGAGAGACATTTGATAGCATGGATGTAATTGCCTACAGCAGTTAATGAACTGATTCTGAGATTATGCTTCACAGTTCACCTATAAAACACAGAGAAAGATTAATATCGTACAACCTCCAAAAAATGTACTGTACAGCTGTGAGGGATCTTTTCACAAGTTAAATGAATGTCTTTGTACTATCTGAGAGAAGCATAAAGAATTGAGCAATATATACTTTCTCTGAAAGGAGCAGTCACTATAATACATATTACTCAGTATTGCAAGTCTGCTTTTAATTGGGTAGTCCCTACTGATGTCAGTTTCAGCTATTTAAGAGTAAATAAAGTGGACGGAAGAGATATCTTAATATATAATGGATTACATTGCACTTCACAGATTAAATCTCAGGTAATTCAGTAGTCAGATAACCAAGACTACTACAGCAATTCTGGAATTGCTTGACTTCAGATGAAGGTTTGATTTTCCCACTCCCCCCGCCACTGCCACCCTGACTTTAGTTACAGTATCTTATGGGCCACATAATATGAATTGTTAGTATCAAGACAAAGTCAAAATGCCCTCTCGGAATCACTGCAAAACTGAATCATGTACAGTAATGTCTGCCTTCAAATCTTAAAGTAATTAAATTGTTCATTCTTTATTGATCCATTCTAAACAAAACTAATCCTGCCACCTTTCTGCATTCTCCTAAGAAGGCAACTGGAGTCTGAGCTGGTGCCTTTCCCAACCTGCTCTATAAACACAGTCTACCCACTATGTAAAGTTCAAACTCACCTCCTCTCTGGGAATTGGATATATTAACAAAGTAAAATTGCAGCAAGATGAACATCAGCTCAAGACTTTTCCTTGGGTTTGTGTCTCGTAGGATCTATGTGCTAGGGGTGTGATTCCCAGCTTGCACAGACATACTTGTCCTAGCTCTTATTGAGCTAGTGCACTAAATATAATAGGGTAGCTGTAGCAGCACACGCAGTGGCAAGCAGCGGCACAGGCTAGCCATGCCAACTACAAAACTGCTTGAACCTTGTGGGTATGTACTCAGCACAGCTAGCTCGTACTGCCGGTTGCTGCTGCTCATTCTGCTGTGGCTACACTACTATTTTTAGCCTGCTAGCTTGATAAGAGCTAGCACGGGTATGTCTACACAGGATGGGAATCACATCCTTAGCTCACAGTGTACATGTAGCCTTAGAGTTCCTCCTTCAGAACTGTTCAGCCCCCACCCTAGATCTTCTGTGTCCTGGGATCCACTCACACTTCTTTTATATGAAGTGGAGTAATGAGTCCCCTGCTTTAGTGAGTCATCAGATCCCACTTAACCCTTCGCTAGCAGGATCAACATACATTAACAGCATGGATGCTTCAGGTAAACATTGATAGATTGTTATATGAAGTTTGCATACACACCAAAGGCAAAATATCTGTATATTTATTCTAATGTGCCCTCCATCACTCCTTGATTTAGCTTGTGATGTCCTGCCCCTTTAAATGGTTAGGCATTCTGTGCTCACTGAGGCACAGCCTCTCTTTCATGTTAGTTTCTGTTTTGCTGCCAGAACAATAAAGTCATCACAGCAGACAGCTGTGTTTCTATCAGCTCCTCTCTGTATTCATCTCCTTCTCTGCTGGGTCCAAATATAATATAGCTGATATTACTTAAGATCTTTTTAAAACCTCTCAATCCATAAGAAATGGCAATGACTGTTGAGCCTTGTTACAGAATCATATATTTCATTCCATTATGATCTAGTTTGACTTTCTGCATAACACAAACTATACAGAATTTCACCCCAAAATGCAATATAAGGAATTGTTCTTTCCTAATACATAAGTGAAGTAGTAGTAATAGTAATCTGAACTAGAGAGAGCTGGTAGAAACTCTGGATTTCTGGTTCATGGAAAATATTGACATTTCAACATTTGTTTTTGGTCCAAATCAGAATGAAAACAAATATTTTTTCAAATTTCCCTCAAATCAGAATGTTCCAAAAAAAACTGTTTTAGAATTTTTACATAATCTCATACCATGCCAATGGGAGTAGTGCCTTTTGGAATTCTGAAACCAAATTTTGGAATATTCCAAAACAAAAAAATTCTGAAACTTTTTTATTTTTCCTCCCAGGGGACTATTCATTGAAACTGACACATTTTCCAAAATGTGTCAATTTCAATGAAAATAGCACTTTTTAATAATTAAAAAAAATGTATGGAAAATTTCCAATTGGTTCTACATATATAGTACTTTGCATCCAGCAGTCAGAGGGCATTTTAGAAAAACAGGGTTAGTATCAGTATCCACAGTTTAGAGATGAGAAACTAAGGCTCTCATAATTTGCCTAGGGATACACAAGAAGTCAGTGAAAGAAATGGAAACAGAACCCAGATGTCCTGACTCCCAGACCAATGCCTTTGCATTAGACACCATTTTTATTTAGGGACTGCCTGTACAGAAAGGTAAATTTTGCATCATGTTCTACAAACAGTCAGGCCTGAGCTCATTCTGATCCCTGGTCGTAAGGAGCTCCACTGTCAAAAGACTTGTGTCTAGAAAAAAGCAGTAAGAAACATTTCACAGAGTGACACCTAGCTATTATCTAACCATAGAAAAATGAATAAGATTTTGTTTAAAAATTGACTTAAATAATATCTGGCACTTTTGTAACACTTTACATATACAAACAATGCAATTAATCAATCCTTTGTTCATCTCTGATTCTCTAAATGTAAATTAGAACTGAAAATAACACCATCTTTGATTTTGTTATATACTGGAAATGCACAAACGATTGGGACTGATACTAGTCTCTTCAATTTCAGACTGGAAATGGGCCTGAACCTGAACACCCCTGATAAGAATCTGGGATCCGGAGCTGAACTTTGGGTTCTGGTCAATTTCTAGTTCAGTCACTCTCAGTGGATCTGCACTGCATTAGGCATGGATTATGTCCTCAAGTCATTATTTAACATCATAATCAAAGTCATAAGTAACATGATAGGGACTGTAGAACAGCATCCTGACTTGATTTAAGTAGGTAATAAAGGAGTTTTAAGAAGGCAGCCAAATTTATTGAGGTGGATAGAAGGAGAGAGTGCAAGACTCTTCCGTAGTTTGTCAGAACTGGGGCACATAACTCAGTCTCATTACTTCAGTTCCATTGGGCAATTTTATTAAACTCTGAATGAAACCCTGGGCCATAGCCATTAGAGAATGGTTACTTTCCTATACTGGATATGTAATCAGTTTACTTTTTAGTTATTGCTTAGAATAACTGAAAGACAGATTAATTACATTCATGTTAATAACCTTTCATTTAGGGGACTGGGAGAAAACTAGACCAGTTAAATAGATAACTGATGTAACCATTTTTTTTATTCAGAGATTTGCTAGAAGGGAAGATTCAACAGAATTCAAACAGTCGCCCTATTGAAATGACTGTAAGGCATAGACCAAAATCGCTTGTGCCAACAAGATGATATGCACTCCTTCCCCTGCTGACCCAGTTATAGAAAAGAGCCACAGGCTGATGTGAGATCTAATCATCACAGCAACCGCTATTGGATGGATTTCCTGACACAAGCTCACCATAAATTAATTAGATCTAATAAAGTTCATTAACAGTGTTTCACTTTTTAATAATACCAGCTGAAAAATTAAAAATTAAAAAAAAAAAACCTCCTTGTAGTGCTATTTTCTTTCCTTTTGCAACTGAAAATATGGTATGATCAGTAACTCCACACCTCCCTGTGCACTGCCCCATGCTGAGACTCATTCTTTGGGCCTGGATCCTGCAGGGCGCTGAGCTCCCTCATCCTCCATTGGTATCCGTGGGAGTTGAGGCTGTATCTCACTGGAAAGGATCGGGTCAGATAATGTCACCTTTGCTCACACATACTCACCTTGATAAGGCACTTCCATCCCAGTTTTAATTTTACTTTCACAGGTGATGTGCTTTCATTTATACTGAATACCACAATATTTCCACTACATTTGTTAACTCAGAGCCCTATTCTGCCTCCCTTACTCATGTTGAGCAGAACTTTCTGCCCCAGATCATCCCCTGGGATGGGTGACACTACTTGCCATGAAAGACGTGGCTTGCTAACTCTAAGGAAGGAAGGCAGAATTAAGCGCTCACCAATTACTTTAAAATAGCTACTGTTTAACAAAGTGCTATGAGGATATAAAGCACCATAGAAGTACTATGTTTTATCTTGAGACAAATCCCTGTTAAAAAGATATGACCAATTAATTAGTATTATTATTAATTAAACATTTAAACTTAATCATGTTTTTGTGTGCCTCAAAGCCTAATAAGAAAAGTCACTTCAAAAGAAAGCTCCCAGACACTTCCCTGGGGATGTGGATGCACAATGATCCTTGACTTCAATGGGAGCCAGCATCCGGGGGCAAAATTTGACTTAGAGAGTTACTTATATATGCACTTTCACTAACACTGCTTTTACAACAGAAACATGCTGCTTTACGAGTTCCTTTTCTATTGAGCACTTTGTACGGATTTCCTATAGACTCCTACTAACCTGTCAGTGACACCTTATACTTTTTACCCCTACCATCTCTATTTACCTCTACCAACTTCTATTCGGTTCTTCTTTAAACAGTAGATTCACATTAACTTAAAGATACCACATCTTCCTTAGCATCCTTGACAGTCTCATGATTTATGTTTCAAGTCATGTTTTGCAAACCGGTTGACTAAAAAACTGAATGTTCGCCCAAGTGGAAGAAACACAATTTGATTTCAGTATGCCCACTCCCTCAGTCCTCCTGATTCATAGAGAGAGCGCTGTGTGTGCAGATGATATGTGCCATCCACAAGCGACTTAGGCAAGTGCAAAATCATGAAGAAACCTAACATAAACATGGAACCCACCTTTTCACCAAGAGTGGACTGAATGCATCTTTCCATAAGCAACATGCATGTGAACTACTTCAAATACAAAACTGCACGCTAAGTTCATATGCTTACAGGCATTGCTGGAAATAAGGTAGAATGGTCAGATGCAGCATTTTGTACTAATACAATATGAAAGTTGTACCATATAAAAATTGTCCATCATATCATATTAGTATCATCACATTTTTATTAATATGATGAGACTTATGTATCATCTATGGGAAAAGAAATACTAACAGTGTATGATGGAAAATTGCTGATCCAAGTTAAATGTGTTATCATAAAACAATGCACCCTCTGGAAACTTGAACTGATACAGTTTTCATGCACCAGGAGATCCTGAAATCACAGTCTATACTGTTTTTGCTGAAAACAGATCTTCAGGGTTTCTGATGTTGCTTATTTTTCTAACCTTCCTGAATATGAACAAAGAAATGTAATAAGGAAAAGCTGACATGCTTAGGACAGAGAAGGAGCAGGAGAGAAAGAATGATCATCTCAATGAGAAAACTGGACTGCCCATTCAAGATATTCATATATGTATGTACCAAAATTATTCATCTCTTCTTTCTGAGAATGCCTGCAACAGCCTTAATACCTCTTCCAAACCCATCCAAGCTGCAAAGTATTCCAGCAAAAATCCTATTACTCCTAAGAGAACAAACAAAAGTAATTTTTTTCCCCATCTGAATTTGTTTTTGTCAGCCAATTTTCTACACCATTGTTTATTCCACTGTAAAATCCGTAACTGTGCCAATGAAGTCATCCATCAGTTAGAAACAGTGTGAAAAACTGATTTGGTGAATTTCTGTCAGGTGGATTGCTGGATGTCTGTAACATGTCCCAAACGTCTTTATTTCCACAAGCTTCTGGAAGGGGAATTACCCTAGCCTAGCATCCTTATGATTATCTTTTATAGACAGCTCCACAGTAAAATCCAGGACAGCAATAACTGAGTATTGAATATATTTTACATAAACCTAACTTTGTAGTGGCAAATATTTGAAAGAAATATTTAAAGCCACCAACAACAGGGGCCAACACAAAGCTGTGTATGCGTAAGACAGAGAACACACACTTATCTTCAGCAAAATACTTTTGAAAAAAGTCTTCTGAAAGGACTATAAATGTTTCTATGATTTTTCATACTTTTGCCTAACTAAACTATTTTCTTGCAGAACTCTTTAGTCAACTTTGTACAGGAATAAAGCAAAAGTCTTATTTGAGTAACTTTGGCATCAAGTTGGTAAGGATATACAGTACAATAGTTTAACTTTGGTTTTCCCTTCCTTTCCTTTTGAAATGCTTTTCATCTTTTCCTCTTTGATCAACAGGGAAGAAAAGAGAGAGGGCATAGGACTCTCTTGATTGCTGACACCATTTTCAGATCAAGCACTATGTATTTACAGGCTATTGTTTGATTCTGCAGACTTGTGCCCTAAGCAGAACCTCTGGATGTCACAAGTCACAACCTTGATTTTAGCAAAGCTTTTGATACGATCTCCCACAGTATTCTTGCCAGCAAGTTAAAGAAGTATGGATTGGATGAATGGACTATAAAGTGGATAGAAAGCTGGTTAGAACATCGGGCTCAACAGGTAGTGATCAAAGGCTCGATGTCTAGTTGGCAGCCGGTATCAAGCGGAGTGCCCCAGGGGTCGGTTCTGGGGCCAGTTTTGTTCAACATCTTCATTAATGATATGGATGATGGGATGGATTGCACCCTCAGCAAGTTCACAGATGACACTAAGCTGGGGGGAGAGGTAGATATGCTGGACGATACGGATAGGGTCCAGAGTGACCTAGACAAATTGGAGGATTGGGCCAAAAGAAATCTGACGAGGTTCAACAAGGATAAATGCAGAGTCCTGCACTTGGGACGGAAGAATCCCATGCACTGCTACAGACTGGGGACCAACTGGCTAAGCAGCAATTCTGCAGAAAAGGACCTGGGGATTACAGTGGACCAGAAGCTGGATATGAGTCAACAGTGTGCCCTTGTTGCCAAGAAGGTTAATGGCATTGTCATAACTATAAAGAGAAGGGTAACAGCTTTCCTGTGTACAGTATTATAAAATCCCTCCTGGCCAGAGACTCCAAAATCCTTTTACCTGTAAAGGGTTAAGAAGCTCAGGTAACCTGGCTGACATCTGACCCAAAGGACCAATAAGGGGACAAGATACTTTCAAATCTTGGGGGGGATGGGGGGGGGGAAGGCTTTTGTTTGTGCTCTTTGTTTGGGAAGTTGTTCGCTCTTGGGACTGAGAGGGACCAGTCATCAATCCAGGTTTTCCAAATCTTTCTGAACAAGTCTCTCATATTTCAAACTTGTAAGTAAACAGCCAGGCAAGGCATGTTAGTTTATCTTTGTTTTCTCAACTTGTAAATGTACCTTTTACTACAGTGTTTATCTCTGTTTGCTGTACTTTGAACCTAAGGCTAGAGGGGGGTCCTCTGAGCTCTTTAAGTTTGATTACCCTGTAAAGATATTTTCCATCTTGATTTTACAGAGATGATTTTTACCTTTTTCTTTAATTAAAAACCTTCTTTTTAAGAACCTGATTGATTTTTCCTTGTTTTTAGATCCAAGGAGGTTGGATCTTGATCCACCAGGAGTTGGTGGGAGAAAGGAGGGGAATGGTTAATTTCTCCTTGTTTTAAGATCCAAGGGGTTTGGATCTGTATTCACCAGGGAATTGGTGAAGGTCTCTCAAGGCTACCCCGGGAAGGGAACTAGCTTTGGGATGGTGGCAGCGGACCAGATCTAAGCTGGTAGTTAAGCTTAGAAGTTTTCATGCAGGCCCCCACATTTGTACCCTAAAGTTCAAAGTGGGGAAGCAGCCTTGACAGGCATATTGGGCTGCATTAGTAGGAGCTTTGCCAGCAGATCCAGCAAAGTGATTATTCCCGTCTATTTGGCACTGGTGAGGCCACATCTGGAGTATTGTGTCCAGTTTTGGACCCCCCACTACAGAAAGGATGCGGACAAATTGGAGACAGTCCAGCAGAGGGCAACGAAAATGATTAGGGGGCTGGGGCACAGCCAGGAGAGGCTGAAGGAACTGGGCTTATTCAGTCTGCAGAAGAGAAGAGTGAGGGGGGATTTGATAGCTGCTTTCAACTACCTGAAGGGGGTTCCAAAAGGGATGGAGCTCGGCTATTCTCAGCGGTGGCAGATGACAGAACAAGGAGCAACGGTCTCAAGTTGCAGTGGGGGAGGTCTAGGTTGGGTATTAAGAAACACTGTTTCACTAGGAGGGTGGTGAAGCACTGGAATGGGTTACCTAGGGAGGTGGTGGAATCTCCATCCTTAGAGGTTTTTAAGGCCTGGCTTGAGAAAACCCTGGCTGGGATGATTTAGTTGGTTTTGGTCCTGCTTTGAGCAGGGGGGTTGGACTAGATGACCTCCTGAGGTCTCTTCCAACTCTAATTTTCTATGATTCTATGATTCAGTGCTAGTTGTTCTGTTGGTATTATTCAGAACATTGTGGTTTTCCACAAGCAAAAATGCATATCAGCTTGTTTCCAAAAAGTAAAACACCTGAATATATTGCACGTGTGTCCAATTCCACGTATATGTTTGATTGCCACGAGGGCTGCCTATCTCATCAGGTCAAAAACTGAACGAACTGGGATTTTACCACCTTTTATTGCACATTCATCCTAAACCAGCGGTTCTCAAACTTTATTGCACCACGACCCCCTTCTGACAACTAAAATTACAACATGATCCCAGGATGGGGGACTGAAGCCTGAGACCGCCCAAGGCCTGCCACCCCTGGCGGGGGGGGGGGGGGGGTGGGAGAAGGGGCAAAGCCGAAGTCCAAGGGCTTCAGCCCGGGCAGGGGGCTTGTGACCTGAGTCCCACCGCCCAGGGCTGAAGCCGAAGCCTGGGCAGTGGGGCTCAGGCTTCGGCCACCAATCCCCAGCAAGTCTAACACCAGTCCAGGTGACCCCATTAAAACAGGGTCGCAACCCACTTTGGGGTCCTGACTCACAGTTTGAGAACCCCTGTGCTAACCCCTGTGTTTTCCATTCCATGTCTGGTCAGTATAACTGGGCAAAAAAATTTGGACAAATCTTTTTTTCACTGAAAAATGCATTTTTGGGTTGACTAAAACACTGTGGATTTGTGTTGAATTGTGTCAGTTGAAACATCCCACACTAAAAAAAAAAAAAAATCCAAAAAACTGACCCATTTAATTTCAACATTTTTTAAACAAAACATTTAGATTTTTTTTATTTGAAATGACTTTTTGGTTTGACTTTTACTTCAATTTTATTTTTTTAAATGCCCAAACCTCTCAAAATAAAACAAAATGTTTATTTTCAGGTCAAACAAGATGTTTCATTTGATCTAAAATGATTTTTTTTTCAACTTTTTAATTTAATTGAAAAACTAGAAATTTTTTTTGGGTCAGCCTGAAACTATTTTTTTTCCGGTTCAGCCACCAAACCAAAAAATCAGTTATTGTCACAGATCTATTGTTGAGTAGCCATGTATGCAGCATCACACTTTGAACAGAGGTTCAGCCAACCAATACTGTATCTGATGAATACTACCAACTGTTGAAAGGAAGGATGGTCCAATGGTGAGGGCACTAGCTTAGGACTTGGGGAACCTAGTTGAGTTCCATCCCTGCCACAGATTTGCTGTATGACCTTGGGCAAGTCACTTAATCTTTCTGTGCCTCAGTTCCCCATCTGTAAAAAATTGGGAGAACAATACTTCCTTACCTGACAGGGGGGTTGTGTGGAGAAATACATTAAAGTATGTAAGGTGCTCAGAGACTACAGTGAAAAAGGCCATATGGCCTTTTCACAAAAGTGGCATTTTCTGCAGCCTGCCCACAGATGTGCAAAGGTTAGTGTGGAATACTTTGTGCCTTGAGTAAAGTCTTCCACAGTGATGAAAACTGTGTGTGTTCTGTGCATTCATTTGGAAGGGTACTAGACTTCTACCACTTTACATGGAAAATAGAAAATTTCAGGTGCTGAGATTGTGTAAGCTGAAAACTTTTGCCAAGCAAATAGTTTTTTCCAAGTGCAGTGGCACAGTGAGTGGTTCCACAAATGCCCTTGCCTTACTCACTGATGATACTCACTAAATTTTTTGCTGTGCAGCTCCTCCACAGCATGGCTTTCCCTTAGTTGCACACCTTATCAACATAGCAAAAAAGGCATGAAAAATCTATTACATATTTACAATGACAAGTTTTCAAAGGCTCATAGACTTCACAGTATCAAACTTCAACTTTCTTCCCCACACGGTTTCAGTACAAAAGCTTGGGTAAGTGGGTTTCTTCATTGTTTGTTCTGTTTTTCTCATTCTCAGAAATAGTTGAACCATTTTTACCCTACCTTTAAAAAAAAAAAAATCCCCTGGGCAGAAAGCAGCCTGGAAAATATCAATTTAAAAGGTAACAGTTTCAGAAATGTTTTGAGTGACTCAATATAGGTGGCTATAAGGGAAACTATTATGTAACTTCTTTAACTATACAGTTTTCCCTCTTTTCCACTGTAATATGCATTAGTTCTAATAGAATTATGGCTCCTATCCTTCAGTTATGGTACAGAGTTCAAGGTATATTTTATTAGTTTTTTTATTATTTGCATTACACTTTTCCCTAGTGACACCAAACGGAGATTAGGACCCATTGTGCTAGGCATTACACAAACACACAGTAAGAGACAGTTCCTGCTCCCAAAAAGCTTACAATTAAAGTAGATCAGACAGACAAAGGGTGGAATGGGAAACAGAGGTGAAGTGACTTGCCCAGGTCACCAGGGCCAGCTCCAGGTACCAGCTGAGCAAGGCACCAGCTGAGCAAGCTGGTGCTTGGGGCGGCAGATTGTTGGAGGCGGCATTCCGCCCAATCCTAGGGCGGCATGGACGCTTTTTTTTTTCCCCCCACTCTGGCCACCCTGTAGGGGGCGGCGGCACGGAGAACCAGAGCGCCCTGCAGGGCAGTCCTCTTCCTTCCCTCCCCGCCGACCGGAGCGGAGCCCTGGCGGCAGGCAGCAGGAGGTGGTGCAGCGGGAGGGGCCGTGTGGCAGCTCCCCTGCTGTAGCCCTGGACACCCCCTTCTCTCTCTCTCCCGCCCACTCCCCTCCCCTCGCCCCCCCCGCCGGTCCCCCCTGCACCCGTGCTCCAGCCGCGCCACAGGTTTTTTGGTTTTTTTTTTTTTTGCTTGGGGCGGCCAAAAAGCCAGAGCCGGCCCTGCAGGTCACATGGCAAACAAGTGACAGAGCTAGGACTAAAACCTAGGTCTGCTGAGTCCCAGTCCAGTATGTTATTCTCTGGACCACACTGCCTCATTTATCTACTCCACCTTTTGTTCTGTGCTTGTTGATTGAATCACATCAATCCAATTTACAAAATGGAAGCTTTTCAAAGTTACCTTATAAACACACTTCCATTAATGATTAAAATAGAGAATTCAACCATCTTGCATTAGTTCTTTCTCTAAATACAACCTTGTTTTGCTTTGATGTATTAAATATTATGTTACTGATAACCATTCATTTAAATCAGGGAAAGGCTACATTGCACTTAGGACAACAAAATCAATAGCTGTAAACAATTTCAGCTATAGCTCCTTGTAACGGTAAGTCATTCATTAGTTTACAGCCAACATATAATGAGAATCTGAACAAAGATGCAGTGGCTTTTAACCTTAGTTTTCCTATCCTCTTTTACTTGTATCTATGGCGTACTCCTGATCAGAAGAGTGAGTGCTGAGATTTCACTGAAGGGAAGTACCATATCCAACTCCATTCCTTATATTTGACACTTATGTGCTGGAAAAGGTAGTTGAGAGTAAGACAAGGTTAATCAAAGAAAGTTTTTATACACCCACATAAACTTCCTCTGCCCCTCTTTATGTTTTATCCTGTTCAATCAAAGGTCAACCTCATTCTGGCTCCTATGCACTAAAAAAGACTTCACTAAGAGTAGAATAGTACCACTCCAAGAGATTCCTATTATGTCTTGAACTGTAGAAGGGAGAGAAAAGTATAGCCCAGAGGCCACATGTAGGGCATGCTTCCGTCTTCTTTAATATTGAGGCATGAAACTGCAAGGCATAAGGGTTCCAGCACGTCAAGTTCCATTTGGATCTAAGCAGAGGGCATGCCTCTTGATTTGAAAAGGCATTCTGAACCAAGACACATGCTGCAAATATATAAATAAGATACAAAGGGAAACTTGAATCAGAACCCATTTAAATTTAGGGTTGGGGAAAACAACTGGAAAATAGCTGAATCCCCAGAACTAAACCTGCCCGTACCTGGGTGTTAAGGTTCTCCCGGTGATTCCACCTAGTAGCAGATGTTGCAACACTGCAGGGAGATTCTGACTGATTCCTGCTGACTCCTTGTGACAGGTACAGCTCTTTAATTCCAGCTTGGACACAAGAGAGATGGTATAGCTCTCCAACCAGAGGGGAACTGAGGACTTAGAAGAGAGATATATGCAACGAAGCCAAGATTTGGAACAAAGTGTAGGTTTAGATTTCTACATTGTTGTTGTCCTCATCTGAGTCAGTAATAAAGCCAAGCCCAAGGTAGGAGTTAAGTGTGGATTAAATGCAGAGTAATAGATCTAGTTTGCCAAGTGTACTGTGTAAACAGCACAAAGTGAACTTAAACTAGTTGGAGATTCCCTCTGTAGAATTCCCCCTATGTAGCAGGCAATGTCTCGCCAATGTAAAACCAGAGTCACCACTTTCTACCTATGAGCTGCCTGTCATAAACCAGGCATAGGTGCCAGAACTAGAGGTGTGGGGGCAGGGCCTGCTCCAGGCACCAGTTTAACAAGCAGGTGCTTGCGGCGGCCAAGGGAGAGGGGCGGCACCTGCGGCAATTTGGGGGCGGCATGTCCCTCACTCCCTCTAGGAGCGAAGGACCTGCCGCTGAACTGCCGCTGCCGATCGCGTCTTTTTTTTCCCCCCAATTGCCGCCGCCGATCGCGACACTTTTTTTTTTTTTTTTTTTGCTTGGGGCGGCAGAAATGCTGGAGCCGGCCCTGTGCGGGGGGTGCTGCTGCACCCCCTGTCTTAAAGTGGTTTCCATGCTATACAGGGTTTACAGTTTGGTTCAATGGTTCTCTGCACCCCCACTATACAAATTGTTCCAGCCCCTGAAGCCAGGGTAGGGGTCATGTCAGAGATGGGGAGGGGAGGCAGGAAGTACAGCAGGAGATGGGAAGAGAGTGGAAGAGGCATGGCATTCTGATGTTTTGCTATGTCTGGGTTGCTGAGTAGTGTGGATTTGAAAACCCACCTCTATCCAGATCTGTAAATTTAGATCATTGGATACAATGGGTAGAATTCTGGATAAGTTCCACAGATGTAATAGTGCAAAAGGTATAGGACTGTTCAGGAATTTTCTGACAAAACGTTTTGTAGTCAGAAAATGTTGATTTGTCGAAACCAAAACTGTTTGCAAGAAAGATAATTTTTGATTAATCTCCCAATTCAAAAAATGTTTGAAAAGTTTCAAAATTGTTGAGATGGTTTATTGTGACATTTTCTAAACAAACCATTCTTCAATTCAAAATGATTTTTTCATTTAAAATCTATAATTAATCTATACTTTAAAAAGGTCAAAATTGAAACCAAACATTTAAAAATTACCTGAATGAAACATTTTGATTGACCCAAACCAAAATTTTGGATTTCAACTTTTTGTCCCATTTCAAGAGGGAAAACAAAAAATTAAAATCTCAAAAACTCTCACAGGAATGGAAAACCATTTCCTACTCAGTTCTAAAAGGGAATATTACCTAATTGCCAAAAGAGATATTTTGAACTTAAATCAATTTGACTTTGTTATTCACTGATTATATGAGATTCCAATTCATGGCTTTTTTGGAGAAAAAGCCCAAGGCTATAGGGGCCAGTTTGTAAGAGTGAATAAAATAGGATTATCAGGATTTATGGAACTTCACAACATTTCTCAGAAGAATGGGGGGGGGGGGAGAGAGAAGTAGGGGCTAGACCATTTACCAAAGAATAGAGGAAGACATTTTTAAACTAAAACTTGCTGGATAATGACAAAACCTGACCTAAACGAAACATATCTAACAATTTTAGTAAGTAGCAAATCTGACCCTTTCCACTAAAGCAGTGGTTCTCAAACTAGGGCCGCCACTTGTTCAGGGAAAGCCCCTGGTGGGCCGGGCCAGTTTATTTACCTGCCACGTCCGCAGGTTTGGCTGATAATGGCTCCCACCGCTACAGCGGCAGATTTAAATTAAGCTTTCTTATATCAGGCCATGCCCATATAGACTAATTTAAGTTTTGAATTTCAGAGACTTAGAACCCTCAACTCCATTTAAAGCCAATAGGAGCTGCCTGTACTCGGCACTACTGACACATCAGGCCCATAATGTCATTAAGGATTTACCACTGAAGTCATAGAATCATAGAATATCAGGGTTGGAAGGGACCTCAGGAGGTCATCTAGTCCAACCTCCACTCAGAAGTTACAACTACAGTAGGAGGCAGCTATGCAATTAGTGTAACTTGCCATAGGGTGCATATTATATTTATTCTCTTAAACTGGCACTCACTCCTGGGAACAATGTAAGCAGGAGCATCATTTTAGAAAAAAAAATCAGTGGGGGGCAAGGAGTGGGGGGTAAAGTTGTGTCAGCATATACAACATTACTGCTATGCCTACGCTAGGAATTAGGGCTGTGATTCCCAGCTCACACAGACATACTTAGGCTAACTAGATGAGAGCTAATGCAAGTATAAACAGTAGTGTAGCTGCAGAAGCATAGGCAGTGGCACATGGCCTAAACCCCATTGGTGCATACTCAGCATGGCTAAGCCATGCTTCTGCTGCCACTGCCTGTGTAACTGTGGCTACACTACTAGTTACACTCATGCTAGCTGGTCTTCACAAGACCAAAAAGGTAGGATGGGCAGAAGAATAGGTGGAGACTGCAAGAATAATAGATGAAGTGCATTCAGAGAGTAAGTTCTTCTTTGTTCCGTCTGCCAAATGTGCAGCTTAAAGGTCAAAATAGCCTGGGTACGTGTGGACAGCTAAGGCAAGCTGAATTTGTGTGTTACCCTTGGATTTAACCCTAGCCTCTTCTTTCCACCCATCTCTTTCTTCCTTAAAGACAGAACTGTTAATATCAACAGCATAATACTGATCCCAAGAACTTGCCATGTGATACTGTATATTACATTGCACTGAAACTCCTTATTTTAGATAATTTACTGAGATAAACCTTTATTCGTTACTTTTTCTTGGATTCTACACAGTGAGGCACAACTGGGAGCAATTATGCAAATTACATCAAGTACTATACTTCTCAGATACAGTATATATCTCAGTGGCACTTAACTTATTTTACGGATGCATGTTGCTGATCCCCAATTACCCGTCTCCAGCAAGATTATGGTTTTCAATATGTCAGAACAAGTGCTACCTTTACTTCAATTCTACTTATTGGGAGATGTCTGAGTGTTATTTTGCATTTCTAAAAATTGATTCTTAGGGCTAATTTTAACATGCATAAGCTGTAAAGTCATGATCAGGACTATGGCAAGTAGGACTCTCTCCTGAATGAATACTATAAACTTCTGCAGATTCTAAGTTTCTATTTGGAAAGACAGCATGGGACAATGGGGCCTGTAGGTACTACTGTAATTCAAATAATTTAATATACATATGTAATTTCTCAGTTGTACCCACTTATGATTTACGCATATTGAGCAGGCTATACAGATGCATACAGGTATGTTAATGCAAAATAAACATGCATTTACTATGGTGGTGGTACTACAAAGCAGGAATTTTTGCACAATTTGTTGCATGTTTGGGCACAATACAACTACCCCCAATAGGTCATCAGTTTTTATAGTATTGTATGTATCAATTAAGCTGTTGAATCAAACAGTCTCACGGTGCTTTACATTCATTTTGGCCTAATAGTAACATTTACTGCTGCAGGGCAAGATTGCAATTTAGTCACAGCCCACAGCCAATCTTCTCCAGAGGAGTGTTGTGAGACATTCTACCTCAGGGAGAAAGCCTCCCTGAACTCCCTGGCTCCAACTGGGTGGTGATTGCAGCATATATAGGCATCCCCAAGCTAGCTCTGACTGAGTTAGCTCATTAAAAATAGCAGTGAAGCTGCCTCTGCATAGACTAGTCACTTGAGTACATGTCTAGCCCATTGGGGCTAATACTTGGGCAGCTAGCCCATGCCATGCTAAAAAAGTGTCACTGCTTTTTTAGCAAGCTAGCAAAATCAAACCTAGCTTGGGTATGTCTACAAGTGTTACAGTTGCATCTCTGATTGCAGTGTAGATGTATACTCTGTGCCTCAGTTCCTCCCTAGTAAAATGGGATAATAGTATTTCCCAGGGTGTCATGAGGATCAATATATTGCTGGAGAGGAAGGGGTATATAAGTACATAGAGAGATCATATGCTATTTCAGATGAGCAGTTAAATGTAATGTTCAACTAAGGCCCATAGATAGGGCACTGCTAAATTCATGGTCCATTTTGGTCAATTTTAAGATCATAGGATTTTAAAAATTGTAAGTTTCACAGTTTCAGATATTTAAATGTGAAATTTCACAGCATTGTAACGGTAGGAGTCCCAGCCTAAAACGGGTTTGGGGGGGTGCGGGTCACAAGGCAATTGTAGGGGAGTTGCGGTATTGCCACCCTTACTTCTGTGCTGGGGCCTTCAGAGCTAGGCAGCTGGAGGGATGCTTCTGGCTGGGCACCCAGCTCTGAAGACAGTGCAGAAGTGAGGGTGGCAATACCATACCATACCATACCATACCATGCCATGCCATGCCACACTCACTTCTGCACTGCTGCTGGGAGCAGCACTGTCTTCAGAGCTGGACTCCCAGCCAGCAGCCATGGAGCTTCCTGTAGTCAGGGGAGGTTCCCAAAGATGGGTCTGACCTTGCCTTGGAGCAACCCATGCACAGAAGTGGAAGTCCTGTGCCTCCCTAGCCCCTCCAGGACTAGCAGCGCTTGGGAGTTAAAGGGGCCTTGGGCTGGCTGTGTGAGGGGAGGCAGGGGATGACCATGGCACCCCAGGCAGTTACCTACTGGGGGTGAGGGATAGCTCAGTGGTTTGAGCATTGGCCTACTAAACCCAGGGTTATGAGTTCAATCCTTGAGGGGGCCACTTAGAGATCTGGGGCAAAATTGGTACTTGATCCTGCTAGTGAAGGCAGGGGCTGGACTCAATGACATTTCAGGGTCCCTTCCAGCTCTATGAGATAAGTATTTATTCACCTGTAAGGCCAACTATGCCCATCCCCAAAAAACCCTGATGATTCCATAATACCATGCAACTTCATTTTTGCACTACTGTTGGTTATGCCACTACCTTCAGAGCTGGGCTCCTGGCAAGCAGCCACCGCTCTCTAGACACCCAATTCTGTGAAATCTGGTCTCCTGTACAATTGCCAAATATCACAGGTATCAGGGGGTAGCTGTCTTAGTCTGTATCTACAAAAAAAAAAAAACAAGGAGTCTGGTGGCACCTTAAAGACTAACATATTTATTTGGGCATTAAACACTAAATCTGTTAGTCTTTAAGGTGCCACCAGACTCCTTGTTGTTTTTGTAGATATCACAGGGGAGATCAGATTTCGCAGTCCATGACATATTTTTCATTGCCATGAATTTGGTAGGGGCCTATCCATAGACTCAGACTTTAAGGCTAGAAGACATTTTGAATTATAAAAATTTGAATGGATGACACTTATGCAAACCTCTAGTTTAATATAAATAGGCTCACTGGCACAAGGTGGGGCTGTCACATGTGCAGTTTAATTAAGAAATGTACTTCAATTTACTCCTCTGGATCCATGCCTCAATTTCTAATTTACCAAAATATTCATGGGTAGCTTTTCCTACTATTCACTGAGCTCTGTCAATGAATAGAGTATAATGAAAATGAGCAGTGAGCAGTAAATACTGGGTAACAGAAGTTGGAGGGGGAAGTAGTACATAAAAGGAAATTTCTGAGGAGGGAGAAGCACCTGCAAGTTGTATTTTCTGGCAGATTTTGAACTATATGTGGGGAAGGGAGATGAGTGAAAGATAGGAAGAGATACCAAGAGCTTCAGAACCTCACCCTTAGGAATGGTCTGAGTGCCAGTGCTGTCCCCTGTGCCCTCTGAAACATTCTGTTAATTTGATGCAATCTGGAAGCATTTCAGTGCCAAAGGAACCACTGCTGCCTTCCATCTTTTCTTGGTTTTCAGCTTCCTGGGTGAAACAAGTCATCCCTTGCCCTAAGTTTAATGCTCTTCTTGAACGGACTGTTTCTAAAGCAGAGTTTCCTCTTGCCTGTGATTACAGAGTATGAATAATTTGCAGTGAATAATTTAGCCCCTTTTTTCTGCTCACAAAATATTTTGTGAGCAGATTGTAATTTCCTTCAATTTATTATTCAAAGGTACTGGGGGATTGTTTTTCTTTTTTAAACACTACATGGATTGATTATGAATAATTCGCTGTGAGTATCGGAAGTTCATGCTGTGCTGTGTGGTTGCATCGGTCACGTAAGTCACGTGGAATTGTTTCGGCTCCCTGGCTGGAGGAGTGATCAGGCATGTGAGGTGCAAATATTCACATGTGCAAACATAAGATCAGAGAACTGCAGACACTCAGGCATGAGATTTGGAACTCATTTGTTGAGAAAAGCTATGCCAGTAGAATTTGAGTGCTCAAATATTCATGGGAGGTGAACACGAAGGGGGAGCGAGTATGGCTGAAGCAAATTCATTAGAAATTGAATCAGCTATTCATCTAGAGTAGTCAACAAGTCTGCCTGTGTCCGACAGAGGGTTCTGTTTCTGGTGGGATGGAATTCTCAGTCTCCTGCCTAATAGGAGACTGTAGTTCTTGTTTATCATCTCCTCTCTTCAGTGCGCACTCTCTCCCCGCTCCCGCACACACTGTTTTTTTGGCGTACTCTTGTACCTAGTGCCAGTCTATCCTTTCATCCTCCTTTATTCCCTCTGCTGACCTACTGATTCCCCCTCTCCTCCTTTCCTTTTGCTTCCCTACTTGTTCTCTATTCTTTTTCCCCAATCTCATCCCCACCACCTTCTATCCTCCCCCTTTTCCTTCCTATGCCCCAACACACCTATAGCCCCATCCTTTCCCCCCTCCTCCCTCCCAGATTCCACCAACTTGTTCCTTTCTCCCTCACTCTCCCCTCTTGCTTCCCTCTTTTTCTTTCCTTCCTTCCTCTCCCTCTGCCCTACTCATCTGCGTCATAACTCACCCTCCAAAGCTGCCTGCAGACTTATCTGAGGTGGAAGAAGTGTCCATTTTTACACTTCTTGCTTGTCATCACTATTCCTAATATGTATATACATATATGAGAGGGATCAGAGAACAGAGCACTGATCAGAGGCCCCACTGGAGTAGAGGCTGGTATGTAAGAACTTCCACACTCTGGGTGAATGGACAGAAAAGATCACAAGAATTCTGAGAGATAGAACACCACTGCACCACAAATGGAGCCCAGTAGAATACTTAGGGCCAAATTCTTGTCTAGGGTTTGTCTTCACTAGCGTTCAACCTTAGGGCAAGCTACAAACACCTACAGCCTGGAACAAACATTAGGGGACTCTTCAGAGTAGCCGTTACAAAAACGTTAACTCTATCATATTAATTGGCAATTGTTTAATTAACTTGATGTGTAACACTATAGTGAAATGAAGCCTTTACACTAAGGGTATGTCTACACTACAAGCACTACAGTGGCACAGTCTCAGCACAGCAGCTACATGACACTACAGTGACAAAAGGGGGGTTTCTGTTGCTGTACTAAATCCACATCCTTGAGAGGCGGTAGCTGTGTCCACAGTGTGGGTTTAGGTTGACCTAAATACAACAGACCAGGAGTGAAATTTTTGACAGCCCTGAGCAATGTAGCAAGGTTGACCTAAGTTTTAGATGTAGACCAGACTTAAGGCCTCTTTACACCACTTTGGCAGTAAAAAGGGATCTTATGGTAAGAGTAAGTTACCTTTACACTGAATGTAAGGTCATGTTACCCTGCCAGATCATTGTAAAGGCCTTAGGGTAAATGAGTTAATGGCACTTGTCTTAGAAAAAGCAGAGTATTGTTCAGGATTGTTCTGTCACCTCTACCCCCATGAGCAGTGGAAAAAAGAGTCAGTGGTTGTGTTCAGCAGGGTTCAGGATAGTCCCTGAACCTAGAGTGGATGGGATTCCTAAAGATTTAGCAGCCTAAATTCTGAAGAACCTAGAAGTCTCCTATATGATTTGTCCTTCCTGTAGGAACCCGGTGTGGTCTCCCTCCGAACCAGAGGGTGAGGAGCCACTCTTTCAGCCTGAGTGGGCGGAGCCAGGCCAAGCTTACTCCAACCCCCCGGAAGGGGAGTGGTGGAACAGGAAGTACAAAAGGTGGGGCCCTTAGCCCAGTCAGAGCAGCACCAGGGAGGGAGACAGACACAGGCCGCTGGCTGCTCCCCATGGACCCTGCTGCTGAACCAGGGGATGCCCTGGACCAGGGGAAACCTGACCCAGAGGAGGGACTCGGGTTACCAGAACTACATGTAGGGCCAGCCAGGCAGCTCCTCATGCTGCCCCTGCTCCGAGCACCGGCTCTACAGCTCCCATTGGCTGAGAAACATGGCCAGTCGGAGCTGTGGGGGCGGCGCCTGTGATGGGGTGGCATGCAGAGCTGCCTGGCTGCACCTCCGCGTAGGAGCCAGAGAGGGGACATGCCTCTGCTTCTGGGGGCTGCTTGAGGTAAGCGCTGCCCAGAGCCTGCACCCCCTCCTCGTGCCCCAACCTCCTGCCCCAGCCCTGATCCCTCTTCCACGCTCCAAACTCCTTGGTCCCCACCCAGAGCACCATCCTACACTCCAAACCCCTCATGCCCAGCCCCACCCCAGAGTCTGCACCCCCCAGCGGGAGCCCTCACACAGCCCCACACCCCAACCCACTGCCTCAGCCCAGAGCCCCCTCCTGCACCCTGAACTCCTCATTTATGGCCCCATCCCGGAGCCCGCATACCCAGCCAGAGTCCTCACCCCTTCCCGCACCCCAACCCCATGCCCCAGCCCAGTGAAAACAAGCGAGTGAGTGAGAGTGAATGACAGAGGGTGAGGGAATGGAGTGATTGGGGGCGGGGGCTGAGAGAAGGGGTGGGGCAGCGGTGGCACCTCGGAGGAGGGGCGGGGCAGGGGGTGGGGCAAGGGTGTTTGGTTTTGGGCGAGTAGAAAGTTGGCAACCCTAGGACATGCAAGGAGATAAATGTTCAGAGACATCACTCCCACAGAGGAAATCACTTATACACAGTGTGGTAAAAGTGAAAGGGCTAGTTAACACACTTCTCCAGCATGCAATTATTTGAATGTGTCTACCTTGATGAGTAAATATATTTATTTCAGACCTTAAGTCTAAAACAATAGAAATACTAAACACACACATTGGCCAAATATGAAATACATCAGTAAAAGAAGACTTTCATTTTAAAAAGATAGCATGCAAAACAATCTTTCAGCCACAAACAAGGTCTCTATTAAAGCTAGTGGAAATTTTTTTATGGAACAGTTTTCTGTTGAAAATCTCTGTTTTGTCTAAATAAATGGGAACTTGTCAATTTTGACAATTTTTTTGCTTGGAAAAAAGTCAAAACATTTCATTTTACTAGTGTGGGTTTGATTCATTTAGATTATTTTTTATATTTTATACAATCTTTAATATTATATATAATGAATCATATTTAATAAAATTATGTCTACATGAAATGAACTGAAATTATATGTTTAAAAAAATGGTTTGAAGGATACTGACTCAAATATGATTGGAATTTTCATTTCAGGGAAACTGAAATATTAACTTTTGTTCTGAATCGGAACAATTCTTTCCCCTAAAATGTTGGAATTTCCCATTGAACAGAAATTCTCGTTCACAACCAGCTCTCCTCTTTATCATTACCTCAATCCAACCCTCCCATCCACTGACTCTCACAAAAAGCCTGATAGAACAGGCAAACCTTTTGTGAGCCACTAATGGAGGGTCCTAGTGAATTCAGTTGGGAAGTAAAATCCAGAGCCCACGATACCCCTCTGAGAATGCTTTTCAGTCAATCCCCTTCCCGTTTAAACCAGAGCGGGTGTTGAGATCATCTGAGGTGCTCAAATTAACTATCACAGTATTTTAGGGAGAGGGAGATGCTTTCTGAAGTATATGAAATCCAAACTATTTAAGTGATCCTACTTGCAGCCAACAGGCAAATTAAACTGTAACATCCATCATCTTCATTCTTCTTAATTGGGGTGTCCAGCTGGTTTTTTACACTGGGGATTTCTAATCTCATCTGGTCAATTTGTAATCGAGATTGTTTTTACAATGTAATTATGCACCATATCAGTTGGGTAATCTGATGCTGAAACACAACGTATTTATGGAAGAATACAGAAAGCTTTAGTGTCATGCATAAAGAGAAGGCAGACAGCTTAAAGACAGGGTTTGCAAAGGGCAAGCATCAGGAGAGGCTTCTCAAATTTATTTTTCATAATCCTAACATATGCTGTGCTCCTCACTCAGGCAAAACTTCCATTGTCATCAGTGGGGATTTTGCCTGGGTTAGGGGTGCAAGACTGCTCCTTCTAAAGGCTATTTCACTTGTCCTAAGAAGCATAGTACTCTAAAGCTTATGGGTCATATCCTGCTGCCCGTACTCAGTTTAAGTGGCTCCTTATTACATGACAGGTCTCATTGAGCAGTGCTCATGGGAATAAGGTACTATTCAGCATGAGTAAGGGTGTCAGAATCTTGCCCTATATGAGTTACACACATGCTTTAATTGTAGAATATCCCCATAATCATCCAATTATATTTATTTATAAAAATTAGTACTAATAACATCACCAATTTTCAGTTTTGTATTGCTTTTTACCTGAGCAGTTTGTAAACATTAATTAAATAAGCCCCTGTGAAACTGGTAAGAGATATACAGAAAGAGCATTGAAAATGCAGCCAGCACTGGAGTGGAATATGGCAGCTGTTTAAATACTGGCATCTTGGGACAGACACATTATTGCTAGAGACAAGGTGGGTGAAGTAATATCTTTTATTGGACCAGCTTACAGTGTGCAGTCCCAAATATGCTGGGACCAACAAAACTCCAAACATTATTCCTATTCAATTCTAAAACCTTAGGCCCACAATAAGAGAACTGAGGGAACAGACATGTAGCGTGACTTTCTCATCTTCTCTCATCTTCGCTGATCTTCATATTGCAACCTCTACTTTTTGAGGGGGAATCTAAATTCATTGGCTACAGTAAACCTGACTTCATGAACAGCACAGCAGAGGAATCACAGGATCTTTGGCCCATTTGTGATGTGACACATTCTTACAAAACATTGTCATAGACAAATCAAACATGGAATAAACCTTTTGGACAATCTACTGTGATCCTGATCTCACATCATAACTATGAATGTACTCTAGGTAATATTAGTTCCAATGTTAGGATGATATATTTTGTACATTCCAGCTAGAATACACCTAAGGAACCCTTTTGGCATTCAAAACAAGACATTTTGAACCAGAAATCTTGGCTCAATCTGGCAGTCCTTATTCATGCAAGCAGTTGCATTGACATGCTTGTGTGAATGAAGACTGTGTGTGTGTGTGTGTGTGTGTATACACGTACAGGGTTTAGATGCTTAAATCTAACACTATATATGGGATTAGATAATGGTTGAGGATTGATAGTGTGTGAGTAGAATGGATCTGGAAATGCTTCCCACAGCCAAATCCATTCACACACACACACACACACACACACACACACACACACATATATCTTGCTGATAGGGCAGCTTTTGGGTTGATTTTCATTGTTTTATTTATGCACAGAATCTATACACAATGGACAGAACCACAACAGCAGAATTTTCCCCTATTAGTGTGATGGAGTCATTTTAAAAAGAAAGCTATAGGAAGCAGAGCATAAAGCTCACTCTTTAGAGTAATGGCTCCCTCTTATGATTTTATATCTTTTATGATCTTGGTAGTCTGCAAAGATGGAGACAATTTTAAGGATAAAAATTCTGTCTCTTTTGTATAGTGATTTACAGCTGCAAGTTATTTTAATGCTACACGTAGTTTAGAGTCTCTTTGCTGCTACAAACAGGAGGACTATTGTTGCTGATGGATTTTATTTTACAAAACTTCAGCCACCATGCATTCAGTCTACAGACACAAAGCCAAAATCAGCCTGGTTATGGATTTATAGTGTATGTAAATAGGGAACATTTTACACTTTCCACATTTCCCCTCCAACTCTCCAGCTGAAACAAGCTGCCTTCTTTCTTTAAATAATTTATATGCATGTACAACATATATTTATATAAGGTGTAAGTTGGAATCTCAAAGCACTTCATTAGGAGCCATGTGTGTCGAAGTACGGAATTTTCTTGATGCTTTATATGACTACTGTGTGTGCCTTAGTTTCCCTTATGTGGTGCATGCCTAATCAAGTGCTGGGAGAGGTTATTTATTGTTGCAGAGGAGCCAGTGTGACCCTACCAAGCAGCCTGAACTCTAGACCACAGATGGGACTCTTTGTAACCTAGGCACTGATGACCCGAGGGCCCTTCCCAACATGAAGTCAGAGGCCCAACCCAGCCTGTGCCAGCCAGTTTTGGCCAGAGGAGAGAACAAAGAGCAGAAGAGAGAGAGGGTCACCTGGTGAGCTGTTTGCCCAGGGAAAGAAAGACTAAGGACTGGGAGGTCTTTTGGGGAGGTGATTTAGGGTGGTTGGCTGGAAAGCGGGTCACTTCTGGACTGGGAACAAAGAGGAGTCTGAGCCCTGGTCACTGGACAGACCCAGATGAACTGTGCTGAGATTTTCTATGCTCAAGGCCTGGATAACTTTCTGTACATACAATAAACCCTTCTGTTTCATGCTGGTTGAGAGTCACTCTAGTCTAGAGATCATGGTTGCATTGCTCCCTCTGGGTGTAGAGGTTCCTCAGGGGGTCCAGAGCGAGTGGACTCTCTGAGGGGGCTCTCAGAGATAGACAGGCATGCTAAAGGCTCAGAGGTGTAGTTCCAGGAGGCAGAGGAGCCCAGGGCTTAACTCCCCGACTCCCAAGACGGATACCATGCTTAAGGGGGTTTCTCCCAGGGACTGTACGGAGCTGAGAGAGCACTGGCCTGGGAGTCTGTGACACCATGTACTGCCAGCCTTACTCACATTGAGCACTTTACTCTGTAAGTAGTCTCTGTGATTTCAATGGGACCTCTCAAGGAGTAAGCTACAATTCCACGTTTGTAAGGGCGGCAGAATTGGGTCCTATGAAGGGTAAGTATTTTACAGACGAGGACACTGAAGTCAATGGGAATTGTGGTTGCTCAACACTGTGGAAAACCCAGTGTTTTTACCTAGGTGCCTAAATGTGGTATTTTATGCCAAACCTTCAGTATCCAAGTCTGAAAATGTCCTAAATGACCTACCCAAGATACCATGAGTCAGCAACAAAGGCCAGAACAACAAATAGGTCTCTTGAAACATAATCCTATGTTCTACCCAATATCAAAACTTCCCCCAGAGAGAGAGAATTACATTACACACTGGGATGTACAAAATATAAACAGTATTGTAAGTAAAAGAGATAAGGTTAATGTTACCTTCAGACTCAAATTTCACACCCCCATATTCACATTCTCATACCTTGCTCAAATATTTTCCTTTTTTGGCTGAAAAATGTATACATGCTTTGGCTCAACAACAAACAAACAAAAACAACACTTCAGGAAAGTTTGAACTAAATGTATTTCTCTTTTAGCTATGATAGAGAAAAACTCTAGCAAAAGTTATTATGCTCCCCCCATCATGTATTAACACTGAGACAGCAGCCAGTTGGTCTCTAGGTTATTTCGTGTAAACAAACATAGTACACAGTCTAGCCATTATACTACAGGACTTCGAAGTGGCAGAAATTCATACATTGTGTAGTTCTGTAGATGAGGCTTTTACTGGTACAGCAGCATGAAGTTCCATAACTTCATTTGTGGAAACACACTGAAATAAGCAACAGAGGGTCCTGTGGCACCTTTAAGACTAACAGAAGTATTGGGAGCATTATAATGTATATAATACAGTATAATGCTCCCAATACTTCTGTTAGTCTTAAAGGTGCCACAGGACCCTCTGTTGCTTTTTACAGATTCAGACTAACACAGCTACCCCTCTGATACTTGACACTGAAATAAGAGACATCAGTGTTTCCATCTCCTTTTTTGCTTCCCTCCCCAACAAATTTTTTTCTTGAAGAAACACATAGGGAACACAGGGAACATAATGTTATGGTTAAAAACAAACAAGTCAAGAAATGCAAACAGTATTCTTATGTAACCCTTCTGCCCATCTACGCTGGCAGCAACAAGGGCCGGGTTCTGTATCTAGGGGTTCCGTTTCAAAACCGGCTCGAGCCCCCACCCAGTGACCTGGGACAATTACATACCACCCCCTGGGTGCCTCTAAGAGGCAATACTTCCCCTCTCGCAAGCACGGAGTCTGAGTGTAGCAGAAAATGTTTAATAACATGAGGTAATCAGCATTAAATTGAAAAAACACCACAAACAGGATTCATAACACAAACCACGAGCAGAAAATCCACCCCAGCAAATTGGGCTGTGTCCTTTCCCTTTGGTTCTTGAATCCAGCAACCCAAAAATCACCCAGAGTCCCCAAAGTCCAACACCCCCAAAGTCTCTTGGGTCCAACAACCCCCAAAGTCTCTGTCCCTGGTCAGTGCAGTCCCAGAGTAAAAGGGGGGGCACACAGGATGTTAAGGGGCACCTTACGTGATCCATCTCTCCGTGGGGTTCCGCCGCAGCCTTCACCATGAGCCAGTCCACTTCCTGCCATCCCACGAACTGCTCCACTCTACAAGCTGCTCCGCTCCGCTCACCGACCTGTGAGCCGCTCCAGCCGTCCCCGCAAACAGCTCCGCTCGCCATTCCTTGGGCCGCTCCAACCGTCCCCACAAGGCTCCACGCTACTCAGTACTTCTCCAGTCATCCCCACAAATTGCTCCACCAGCTGCTTAGCAATATAGCTTCAGGCTCCCCCACTAGTTAACATAGCACGTAATAACTTTAACTCTTTTGTGATTTCAGCTCATAGTAGGGGAGCCCCAGTGCTGGTGCACCATTGGCCCAAAGTGAATTCAGCTCAGCAGCCTGTAACTAGACTCCTAATGGAATCAAAGTTAGTTCTGACATTCAACAGTGAAGAGAGAAGGTGGTGTAATTGGTATCAAGCCCTCAGATGGGGGCCCATACCATCAAATACAAATACCCATCCTCTCTCAATTCACTGGGTTTTGTAACCCATGCCCCTTGTCAAGCAAGTGCTACTTAGGTAATGGTGAAGGACTCACTCAGTCCTTCTGTCACACAACAGTTCCACTGGCCTTGATTCACAGAATCAGGGTAACAAAACTTTATTCTTCCTGCCCAAATAACAGAGAAACCGGGGATCCCACACCAGCCAAAGTAATCACTTTCAGTTGCTGTTGTTTCATGCCAGGCGGGTGGGTGTGCCTATGCAAACAAGATCAGCCCCTGGAGTTCTTTTCCACACTCGCCATAATTCACCACCAGATGTCAGGGTAGAGCTCATCCTGACTCTGCTTACACTTATAGTAATAGTAACTAATGGTTCTTGCACATAGATAATATTTTCTAGTCAGGTTTTTCTTTTGAAATGGATGACTCGATATACTAAACTAGAGCCAAGTTCTGCTATCAGTGAGGGGTTTGTTGCTTGAGGATTGCAGAATTTTACTAAGTATCCAATCTGTTATGTATACATAGGGCCCTACCAAATTCATGGTCCATTTTGGTCAATTTCATGGTCCTAAGATTTTTAAAAATAGCAAATTTCATGATTTCAGCTATTTAAATCTGAAATTTCAAGGTGTTGTAGTTGTAGGGGTCCTGACCCAAAAAGGAGTTGTGGGGGGATCACAAGGTTATTGTAGCGGGGCTTGCAATACTGCTACTCTTACTTCTGCGCTGCTGCAGACGGTGGCGCTGCCTTCAGAGCTGGGCAGCTGGAAAGCGGCGGCTGCTGGCTGGGAGACCAGTTCTGAAGGAAGAGCCGCCGCCAGCAGCTGCGCAGAAGTAAGGATGACATGGTGTGGTATTGCCACCCTTACTTCTGCATTGCTGCCTGCAGAGCTTGGTCCTCAGTCAGCAGCTGCCACCCTCCAGCTTCCCAGCTCTGAAGGCAGCACAGAAGTAAGGGTGGCAATACCACAATCCCCCCCTAAAATAACCTTGTGTCCCCCCTGCAACTCCCTTTTGGGTTTGGACCCCCAATTTGATAAACTCTTGTTTCCCCTGTGAAATGGATATAGTATAAGGTAACAGCACACAAAAGACTAGATTTCACAGGGAGAGATCAGATTTCATGGTCCCGGATGCTTTTTTCATGGTCGTGAATTTGGTAGGACCCTATGTATAGACCATAAGACAAATATACAGGTTTTGCACAGTGATGTGTTACAGGGTGAGGTCATTTATTAGAAGGGCTGATCGTGCAAGTCACCAGTTGTCTCCTCAACGTTGCTGAGTGCCCTCAACTCCCATCCACCACTGAGGATTGCGCCCCAATAGCTATAGAAAGACAAGTTGTGCTTATGTAACCTCCTAAATGCTGATTAAACAAATACCCACTGTAATTTTACTTTCCTGCAGAAATAGTTCAGTCTGTTTTGACAGCGTAACTCCCATCTGTGGGTAACACCACAGGAGATCAATACGCAAATTTGGACAATCGTGGATGCCCATACCCACAGTTGCTCCAGTTTGGAATAAAGACACCACAACGTAATAAAGCTGTTCAGACTGAAAAAAAAAAAACTTTCGGTTTATAAAATGATAATCTGAGGGTTCACTGAGACTCCTCAGAAATCTAAGTGCAATCTTATCATTACAACAATACAGCAAATACTTGGCAAACAAAAACAATAGTACCAAACATACACATTTCTTCAGTGCCAAAACTGCACTTTTTTTTCCCCTTAGGAGTGGAATTGCCTCCTACCCTTGGAGATGCCCTACTGAGCAAGTGCTAAGGATTTGTGAACTTTTTTTCTGCTAGTCCCAGACAAACTGGAGTTGATGGACAGCTTCTCCACCTTTCTGGCAAAAAAAACCCCTGGTTACTACTGTTCAAAGGAAGCATGGGTTACACAAGCACTGACAGTTAAATATGAATTCTGTAAACAGACCAGCTGTTGCTGATATGCAAAATGAAATCTGATACCCTGTTTAGGGTTCATTTACAGAAGTTGTTGAAAACAGCTACTTTGAATGCATTCCTTCTGACCTTTGATGAGTTTTAGCTACTTGTAGAACATTAATCAGAATCAACAAGTTGCACTGGGTAGAAAAACAACAATGAGCAACAACTTTGCAGAGCAGCATCTGCCAATAGACAGTCTTTTCATACACATCCCTTATCTTACTGCCCACTATGCTAAAATCAATTCCTCAGACCATGTAATGGGGCACTGCATTAAACACGAACTGATACTGGTCCTATATTAGCAGCTATGAAAAACTAATTACAGCTTGAGTTTACATATTACAAGCTAAAGGATCATTAAGCCATTTACGTGCAATTTTAATTGGGCTTACAAAAGCTGAATAGCACAGCTGGAGTCATGCATGTTTCTTTGTAATTCTAGCACATAATTGTCATTCTATATTGAAATACAAAGGAACTGCTCAGAACATCATGAAAAACTCAGAGAAGTAGTGCCCCCTTCTAGTAATATGCCTGGTCATTTGGAACTAGTGACATGGCATCCCTGAAATAAAAGTACCAAATCAGGACTGTTACAAGTCTACACACAGATTTATTCATTTACATTATGGAGGACAGTAGGCTATTTGAGTTGTATATGTATATAAAATCTTCTCTCATTATCAATTTATTTTTATAAGAAGACAAAGGGCAAAAGATTAAATGAAGCTATGCAGAACAAAAAGAAAGATGTATTTATACAACATCCTTCACAAAAGGAGAGTAGGCCTTTTAACAACAGCATCAGTGCTTTTAAAAAGAGTCGACAGCAGCAACAAAACTGCATTTCTTTGCTGTAATTTTAAATAAAGACAATGTGCCTTTTAAACTAAACAGGAACCAGAAATGAATTCCACAATCAATGGGAAAAGATGCTAAAAGCCTTAGGGTTGTATCTCAGACAGATGAAATAAATTGCCAAGTCTTACATTAATGAATGGCCAGGAACAGATAACAACAAAAGATGTCAAATACTTGGGACAAGAACCATTAAGTGCCTTAAAATGTAGAGGTAAAACCTGTGTGTCAATATGTAAATTTTAAAAGGAACAAATATGAAAGCTGTAAAAGAGGAGTGATATGTTCTATCAGCTACGATTTTTTTATGGCTACTTCATAATGCTATGTGATGACAGAATCTCAAAAAGAATTGGGAACTCCAAGGAAAAGGTTACAGTAATCAAATAAAGAAAACAAAGGTGTATATTAACAGTAATTCTAAGTGTTTCTTGATTTAAAAAGACTTCAAATCTAGTGATTTCTTGTAAGAGATAAAGGGGGTAGACTAGAGGAGAAAGTGTCCTAACACTTATCCCCAAGGGTCACCACAGCAAGGAGAATCCTGGTCTGTTCTCAGATGACCTATTAAGACTGTCACTAGCTGATTAATCAAATATGATTTGAACCACATCAAGGCAGTCTCTGACAACCCAACTATAAACTTGAAGTTTGCCAACAAAATACTACAATCAATATGCCTCAAAGAGAGAGGTCCGAAGACTGAGAGAAAGTGAAAGAGCACATGACTAAGCTTCACTCAGTAGGCCATGGCACACTTTCAGCAAATCTGTGTGCTAAGGCGCACTGTGAAACCCAAATGAGATATTTCAAAAATAGAGATATTTCAAGGTGGGTCTGTAATTTTAACTGGATGATTTTCTTAGTCCCTTAAATAGAAAGGATAAAACTGATGCTGAATGAAAATTCAGACATGTCTTCAGTTGGGGCCAGTTTTTGCTCACATAATTTATGCTAGTAGTTCCATTGACGTCCTTGCATAAGTAAATTGCACAGGATTTGGCCCCTGACAGAGGAACGTTTAATCCAAACAGTTTACATTACAGGTTGTTTTGAGAGAACAATTCCAGGTTCCAAGGATATATTCATCTTTACCCTAGGTTAGCTGTATTGTAAAGTGATCACTCTATATCTGACCTCTCAGTCCTCATCCACAAAGGAAGCCTGCAGAACACCTTCAAAAGACAAGCCTAGGAGCTTAAATTTATAACTTTGCTAAATACTAAAAATCATGGACTGAATAGAGACATTGGATTCATGGGCTTATTACAACAATCTGTAACTCACTTAACCCCGCACCACCATACTTTTCCCCCTCCTTTCCCTGTCTATGATTGGAGAGTTGCTAATGGGCCACTTCACCTTGAATGGTTCCTTGAAATACATGTTAAATACTTATGCTAAACAATCTGTTCCACCTTGTATTTAGCTGTGACACTGAGGGCAGGGCTACACTTAAAACGCTGCATTGGCGCAGGCACCGCTGCAGAACTTTAATGAAGACGCTCTACGCTGATGGGAGAGAGCTCTCCCACTGGCACAGTTAATCTACCTCCCCGAGAGGCAGTAGCTATGTCAGCGGGATAAGATCTCCCGCCAACGTAGTACTGTCTAGACGGGGGGTTAGGTTGGTATAACTGCATCGCTCCAGGAGGTGGATTTTTCACCTCCCTGAGCGACGTAGTCATACTAAAGTAATTCTGTAATGTTGACCTTCCCAGAGTACATTTCCCAGACTTGAAGAAGAGTTCTGTAAGCTTGAAAGTTTGTCTCTCTCACCAATAGAAGTTGGTCCAATAAAAATATTGCCTTACTCACCTTGTCTCTCTAATATCCTGGGACTAACACAGCTAAAACAACACTGCATGCTCATAACAAATGAACATTTGCCCCAACAGGCAGGTAGGACTAGGATTCAAATCACATCACTGGCTTTGACACCTTTTATTACATCAAAATATACTAAATACAGAGGATGTTGCTCAGTGAGCAGCATGAAACGCAAAGACAATGGAGCATAATCAGGAAACTGAGCTGATCTATACAATTTACTTTCAAAATGGAAATCTAATGGAGGAAAAATAATTTTAATAATTTATTTATTTTAATAATAATTACTGAGTGAACTGATAAGAACATAAGAACGATCATACGGGGTCAGACCAAAGATCCATCTAGCCTATGATGAATTAGTATGTGGGCTTTCTGGATGCAGCAGTACATATACTGTCTGAAAAAGGGTTGTTGAGTGACTCCTACATATAGCAATGATGCCAGAAATATAAGACACTTTTGCTTTGGCAAGGATATCACAAAATTTTGCTATATGCAATTCTCATATGTTAAAGGACTCATGCCATTTTCATTCAGCCATCTGGCCTCAAGACATTGCCTCTCAACTTTTAAAGGCTTTAAAACACGGAATGACAATGGATAGGCTAAACTACAGTCCACAAAGGAGTTAGCTCACCTGATCTGGGGGAGAGTGCAGCTGGGCTCTGTGGGGTGGACGAAGTGTGAGTGTCTAGACCGGGGGGGGGAGGGGGGAGGGGGGAGGGGGTACATATATTTGTAATAAAAAATAATAATGTAAAGTGAGCAGTGTGCACTTCGTATTCTGTGTTATAATTGAAATCAATATTGAAAATGTAGAAAAAACATCCAAAAATATTTAATACATTTCAATTGGTATTCTATTGTTATAAGTGCGATTAATCATGATTAATTTTTTTAATCACGATTAATTTTTTTAGTTAATCACGTGAGATAACTGTGATTAACTGACAGCCCTATTACAAAGTGTTATTTGACAAATAAAATTTGAAGAATTTTGCAGAATTTTAAAATATTGTGCACAGAATTTTTATTATTTTGGCACAGGATTTCCCCAGGAGTAATTATAGAAATTGAATGGGAATGAAGGATGCAGTGAAAATGTGTGGAGGCAAGTTTGAGAATACAAGATAAACTAAGATGGGGACAACTACAGACCCATCCTTCCATGAAACTCCCTAAATTCCAACATCCTGACTATAAGGAATTGTACAGGCTGTTCGTTAAATCTACAATGTGGATATTAAAATATTGGCAAATGCATTTAAAATTAGGAGTTTGAAACTATAAATATTAGACTATAGGAAACAAAGGACTGGCAGTACAGTGCTCTCTAGGAGCCCTTCTGCTATTAGAGCTGCTATAAAGGGCTCTGGAGAATAACCTATTTAATATTCCTCAGATTAGTGTCTCTTTGGCCATCCCTTCCCTGTTCTCCCCTTGCACCTTGGTTCCTTCTCAAATCTGTCTTCCCTTCCTGTGTCCCCATTCCCCCACCCCCACCGGTTCCCGGTCCTAATCTCCTTTTCTAGCCACTTCTAGTCTTCTCCTCTCCCCTCAGCTTCTTAAATGATCTCTTTGTTCCCACTGCCTCCCAGCCTGCATGTCCCTTTTCAGCTGCCAATATTAGTCTCACTTGGCATCTTGTACCAATCTACTCCTTTCCTTCTCCCCTGTTCTGACTCTTATCCCTTCTGCATTTGAGTCAGGCAGATCCTTCCTCCAAACTACCTAGACACCAGCTTGGGGGAGAGGGGAGGAGGGTCATTGAGAGCACAGGACAGAGAAGTTTCCTCCTCTCAGTTCTGGTGCCAAATTTGGGTGATTTTCAACAGGAACAGCAAAATGCACATCCCTGAAACAAAGTCATTTACCCCACTGCCAAATTTCAAATTCCTGTTCCCAAGCATGAGGGTGCTAGAATTTTTTTAACATTGTAAAACAACATATTTTTCCTTAGTTGCATGCTCAGAAATAGGTCACTTATTTTGGCTGAAATTTAAATTTTCCATGCTAGGTGTCTGCCTCTGGCTGATTTTTTTTGAGTTAAAGCAAAAAAATTTGAGCTTGGTGAGTGTTATCATGGAATGATACACTTAATGATTCCAAGCAAAGGAAGGAGTGAGAGAGGCAGAATATAGATAGTGGACTTAAAAAAAAAAAAAGCAGACTTTAACAACTCAGAGAGCTAGTAAGACAGGTTCCTTGGGAATAAAATCTAAGGGGAAAAGGAGTTCAGGAGAACTGGCAGGTTTTCAGTGACAATACTAAAGGCCCAACTGCAAACTATCCCCATGTGAAGGAAAGAAACAAAGACTAGTAAGAGGCCAATATGGCTGCATCAGGAGATCTTCCATCACCTGAAAAACAAAAAGGAATCCTACAAAAAGTGGGAAAATGGACAAACTGCTACGGATGAGTACAAAAGAAAAGCATAAGCATGTAGGGACAAACTCAGAAAGGCTAAGGCACAAAATGAGTTACACCTAGCAAGGGACTTAACAGGCAACAAGAGGTTCTATAAATATATGTGGAGCAAGAGGAAAAATGAAGGAAAGTGTAGGTCCACCACTTAGCACAGAAGGAGCACTAAAACCCAATAAAGAGTGAGGTATTTAATGCCTATTTTGCTTTAGTCATCACTAAAAAAGTTAATTGTGATCAGATGCTTAACACAATTAATATTAACACCAAGAGGGAAGGAGCACAAGTCAGAATAGCGAAAGAGCAGGTTAAAGAATATTTAGATAAGTTAGAAGTATTCAAGTAATCAGGTCCTGATAAAATTCACTGCAGGGTACTTAAGGAAGTAGCTGACAATCTTAGAACTGTTAATACTTATTGTTAAAAACTCATGGAGGATGGGTGAGATCCCAGAGGACTACAGAAGGAAAAACATAATTCCTATATTTAAAAAGAGGAACAAAGAGGACCCAGGGAATTATAGACCAGTCACCCTATCTTCTATACCTGGAAAGATACTTGAGCAAATTATTAAACAAAATGTAAGCACCTAGAGGATAATAGTGTAATAGCCAACATGGATTTGTCAAGAACAAACCATGCCAAACCAATTTTATTTATTTCTTTGATGGGGTTACTGAGCTAGTGGACAGAGGGAGGTAGCAGATGTGATTTACCTTGATATTTGTAAAGCTTTCCACACACAGTCCCACATGACATTCTCAAAAACAAACTAGGCAAATATGATCTAGATGAAATTACTATAAAGTGGGTGCACAGCAGGTTGAAAAACCACACTCAAAGAGTGGTTATCAATGGTTTACTGTCAAACGTGGAGGACATATCTAGTGGTGACCCACATGTCTGTTCTGGGTGTGGTACTATTCAATATTTTCATTAATGTCTTCAATAATGGGGTGGAGAGTATGCTTATACAATTTGCAGATGACACTAAGCCTGGAGAAGTTGCAAGCACATCAGATGACAGGATTAGAATTCAAAGGAATCTTGATAAATTAGTCTAAAAAAATCAACAAGGTGAAATTCAATAAAGACTAGTGGAAACTACTACACTTAGGAAGGAAAAATCCCAATGCACAAATAACATAATTCTGAGGTGTATTAACAGAAGTGTTGTATTTAAGACACAGGAGGTAACTGTCCCACACTACTCAGCACTGGTGAAGCCCCAACTGGAGTATCATGACCAGTTTTGCGCACTGCACGTCAAGAAAGATATGGACAATTTGGAGAAAGAGTCCAGAGGAGAACAACAAAATGATAAAAGGTTTAGAAAACATGACTTATACAGACAGGTTAATAAAACTGGGTATGTTTAGTCTAAAGAAGAGAAGACTGAGGGGGACCTGATAACAGTCTTCAAATATGTTAAGGGCTGTTATAAAGAGGATGGTTCCACATCCACTGAAGGTAGGACAAGAAGTAACGGGCTTGATCTCCAGCAAGGGAGATTTATGTTAGATATGAGGAAAACGTTCTTACTATAAAGGATAATTAAGCTCTGGAGTAGGTTACCAAGAGAGGTTGTGGAATCCCCATCATTAGGGGTTTTTAAGAACAGGTAAACAAACACCTGTCAGGGATGGTCTGAGTATACTTGGTTCTGCCTCAGTGCAGGTGGCTGGACTAGATAACCTCTTGAGGTCTTTTCCAGCCCTACATTTCTGATTCTTGAAAATAAAATAGGGAAAAATATGCTGGTTTTTCCCATGTTAAAAAAAATTACAACTGTGTAATTGAGAAGTTCTAGCTCCTCCAGGTTTTGGAGAAGGAACTCAATATTTGACAGGGAGGTAACCGGGATGTGCCTCGAACTGTTCACATTGAAACTGTCCAAAACTGGCCAAGTTATAAGCCTTTGAAAAATCTCAAGTTGAGGTAGCTCAGTAGAGGCTTCCTAGAGACTGTCAGCTAAGTTCTCCGAATATACCATCTGCACTGAGCATGCTACCACCTAAAGTTGCAAGGGCTGAGCAGGACTTTCCCTACAACTGCAGCTCTGAGTTGCTGAGGTTTCAGGTACCAACACTGAGAGAAACCTTAAAATAATTTGAGTGCAATTTATATAGATATTCCATTACTCTTACAATTCATATTTTAGTTAACAATTTTGACATATGAAAATTCACCTTAAACATTCTAAAAACCTTAACCGACCCACTGTCATACAAACTCTTTCAACCTATAGATTTCTGACTATGTAAAGTGTATAATTATTGGCACATATTTTGATAGAGTCCATAAGCATGCCTTGGGGATTATTTTTAGAACACACTATAGTAATCTAAAAATATAAAATTTGATGCGACTTCCACACAAAAGTTGATATCTTATATACAATTATATATAAAACCAATAAGAAAATGAAACTCATTATGCATTCTTCTTTTTCTTCATCTGGAGAAAAAAAGAGATGGTATTCTGGTCAATATGCTCCTTAACGTAAAGCTCCTTTAAAAGGAGTACTTTAATCCTCTACTGGGGCTAGTAGGCTGTAAAAGGAAGTCATGGCCCTCCCTGAATATCTGCTGCTATTGAGAAGTCCCATATTGGACCATGTGCTTACAATATCAGAGACAGTATGTCAATTTCCCATGCACAAATCCTATCTGTTAATTATTGTAAATGTATGAATTTTAATGAAGGTGCATTTGCTATGCTTTGATTGGATTTGAGGTTTCATTTTTCTTTGTGGATCAGTGCTCTAGAGAACTGCCACTGGTGCTACAGTTCATCATGTAAAGAAACCTGCATTCACACCAGCTGTGTTAATACAGCTTTCAAACTGGTATCATACAGTGGAGCAGATCACAAATTTGACTAACTGTGGCAGCTGTGTTCAGTGAAGTGTCCAAATTAGAAGTGACCTATAAAAAACTATGATTTTCAATAGGAATATGCTTTGGGGAATTTCAAAAACAATGGAATATTTTAGGACACATTTTCAAACCAAGAAAGGAGATTTCATACATATGAGATTTCATACAGGTGCATAGTATATACAGTTTCATATATGGCACATGTAACAACAACATCTGCCTGCACACAAATGCATGAACATTTTACATGGGTATTTTTAAAAATAAGTGGTTCTTTGGGTTTTTAATACTTTTGGAAAGATCCAAACTGTAAGTTTCAAATTTTATTTATTATTCTGTTCCTTTAAGATTGGCGGAAAGGGGACCTGACTAAAGACAGAGAAAAAACAACATGCAGACACTTACTGTGGAAGCTGAAATAGCTAAAAGAATCTCTCCTAAGCAGAGATAGTCAGGACCAGAAAGTATTACATCACCAGGAGATCCGACTGCAGGAGTTCCAGCCAACTTGCTCGACTAGCTGGAGGTTTTGTCAGTTGACTGCTAGATTCATTCATAAATGAAATCTAGATTCCTTAGTTATGCTGCATTAATTTCACTAACACTGACTGAAGGATTTGTTGCAAGTCCTCCGCAGGAATCAAAGCAGCTCACTATATATTTATTAGAAATTTGAATTTGTAACTTGATATGCTGTATTAAAAATAAACAAACAAAAAAAGCCACACAAATAGAACTCAGTCTTGGATTCCCAGAAGTGTCATTGTTCTCTAGAATGGGGTTTTCCTTAATTTATATCACCTCAGTATATCCTGTTCCACAGTGATAGTCTACTACAGTACTTGTCTCCATGCCAGACTGAAATACTTATAAAAGAAAACTGATTTAAAGTAATTGAAGCATCTCTCCACTACAAATGGATTTAAAAATTATTGGAGTTAACCAAAATATTGAAAAGGGGTTGAATATGAATCTTTTTGAAGGGTGCAGTAGATTTGTTGTATAAAGATTTAAGTAATAGAACACACTTTGTAGCTCAGTGTGGTGGTATGCTGGGCAGTTTTTAATAACTTCTAAAAAAAAATAGCTTGACTCTTCTATCTCCTGAACATCAATTTCACTCTTAAATTGGTCATTACTGTTAATTTGTATAAAGCAAATCAAAATATAAAGAGCAATAATCTCAGATGTAAAATTTACTGTGCATGCTGTAAAAGAACAAGACTATTAATGAAAAAAAATATAGGTTTGCAATCCAATGGCTTATACTTTATCCAAACAGAAACATTCCTATGTTAGGATTTTACCAAAAAGTTGTATTCTACCAACTGAGTAGCCTTTCATAGACACTGCATGTTATATTGGAACGGCAAAGCCTCAAAATACAACTTAAAAAAAAAACGGGGGGGGCTTCTTTCACTTTATTACTGAATTGCTATTCTGTTTGGCTCCAAATTCTCTAAAATTGTTATAATATTAATATTTAATGCAGTGAATCAATAATCATTTGGGTGCTCAAATAATAAATTTGACTTTGGGTGCTCACCCAAGAAGCTAGTTAGGCTTTCAAATATATTTTTTCTTTTTTAAATAGGATTTTAACTGAATGATTTAAAATGTCTTCTAGAAGGACAAACATCATTTAATAATGCCTTGAGCATATAGATGATGGGCTTTTGAAAGGCTGTAATATATATGGGTTCCCCATTTGTCTAATACTATTTCCCGTTAAAGTGGGAAATTTCCTAACAAAAGGTGAAATTTTGCTCTCACTCCCACTGGCGTCAATCCAGAGTAACTATTGAGGTCAATGGAACACATCTGGATTTTAGAGCAGGAATAGATCCCAACAGTCCATCACAATGAAGCTAAACTTTTAAAAATAACCCCATATTAATTTTTCACTAAAATATCAGTTGGAGAATGTGGGGGAGATAAAGTCCTATCCTCTATCCAGGCATCTACAAACCTGAAGAGATCCAACATTTTGGCCTAAAGATGACTTTTTCTGTGGGAAACAAACACACACAAGGCCCTGGTTTCACATCTTAGGAGGGAAAGTTTGCCATCTTTAAAAGGGAATTGGAAGATGTAGGAAAGAACATACAGATATTTTTACTCTACCTAAGTGACAGAGGGTCCTGGGATGAAAACTTCTTTTACAATCAGCAGAAACTAATGCCAAGGAAGATTTAATTATTTTACATAGCAATGAAGGCATAAAACTGATGGCTCACTGTCTAGCAGCAGTCAGCACATGATAATGGTTAACTGCGAAACTCAGTTGAGGAAGAGCAGGGCCGGCTCCAGGCATCAGCTTCTCAAGCAGGTGCTTGGGGTGGCCGCTTGGGAGAGGGGCGGCAGGTCCAGGTATTCGGCGGCAATTCGGCGGACGGTCCCTCACTCCGGCTCGGAGTGAAGGACCTCCCGCCGAATTGCCGCCGCAGATTGCGATCGCGGCTTTTTTTTTTTTTTTTTTGGTTTTGGCTGCTTGGGGCGGCCAAAACCCTGGAGCCAGCCCTGAGGAAGAGGGCAGTTGGCATCAAACCTGACCTGATTCTTCTCTGACATATACCCAGGGCCGGTGCAAGGAAGTTTCGCGCCCTAGGCAAAACTTCCACCTTGCGCGCCCCCCCCCACCACGCAGCCCTGCGGCAGCTTCCCATCCCCGCCTCCGCCCTGAGGTTCCCCCCACTGCAGCAGCTCCTCCCCCGGGGAGCCATGCGGCAGCTCCCCACCCCTGCTCACCTGTGCTCCGCCTCCTCCTTGGAAGGCGGTGATAGGGAATAGCCAGCATGGATTTGTAAAGAACAAATCGTGTAAAACCAATCTAATAGCTTTCTTTGATAGGATAATGAGTCTTGTGGAGAAGCTGTGGATGTGGTATACCTAGACTTTAGTAAGGCATTTGATATGGTCTCGCATGATATTCTTATCGATAAACTAGGCAAATACAATTTAGATGGGGCTACTATAAACTCGGTGCATAACTGGCTGGATAACCGTACTCAGAGGGTTGTTATTAATGGTTCCCAATCCTGCTGGAAAGACATAACAAGTGGGGTTCCGCAGGGGTCTGTTTTGGGACCGGCTCTGTTCAATATCTTCATTAACGACTTAGATATTGGCATAGAAAGTACTCTTATTAAGTTTGCGGATGATACCAAACTGGGAGGGATTGCAACTGCTTTGGAGGACAGGGTCATAATTCAAAATGATCTGGACAAATTGGAGAAATGGTCTGGGGTAAACAGGATGAAGTTTAACAAAGACAAATGCGAAGTGCTCCACTTAGGAAGGAAAAATCAGTTTCACACATACAGAATGGGAAGAGACTGTCTAGGAAGGAGTACGGCAGAAAGGGATCTAGGGGTTATAGTGGACCACAAGCTAAATATGAGTCAACAGTGTGATGCTGTTGCAAAAAAAGTAAACATGATTCTGGGATGTATTAACAGGTGTGTTGTGAGCAAGACACGAGAAGTCATTCTTCCGCTCTACTCTGCTCTGGTTAGGCCTCAGCTGGAGTATTGTGTCCAGTTCTGGGCACCACATTTCAAGAAAGATGTGGAGAAATTGGAGAGGGTCCAGAGAAGAGCAATAAGAGTGATTAAAGGTCTTGAGAACATGACCTATGAAGGAAGGCTGAAAGAATTGGGTTTGTTTAGTTTGGAAAAGAGAAGACTGAGAGGGGACATGATAGCAGTTTTCAGGTATCTAAAAGGGTGTCATAAGGAGGAGGGAGAAAACTTGTTCACCTTAGCCTCTAAGGATAGAACAAGAAGCAATGGGCTTAAACTGCAGCAAGGGAGATCTAGGTTGGACATTAGGAAAAAGTTCCTAACTGTCAGAGTGGTTAAACACTGGAATAAATTGCCTAGGGAGGTTGTGGAATCTCCATCTCTGGAGATATTTAAGAGTAGATTAGATAAATGTCTATCAGGGATGGTCTAGACAGTATTGGTCCTGCCATGTGGGCAGGGGACTGGACTCGATGACCTCTCAAGGTCCCTTCCAGTCCTAGAATCTATGAATCTATGAATCTCCCCAAGCACGCCGCCCCCGCTGTAATTCTCCTCCCTACCCAGGCTTGCAGCGCCAAACAACTGATTGGCGCCGCAAGCCTGGGAGGTGGGAGAAGTGGAGTGGCCGCTGCGCTGGGAGAGGGAGTCTGAGCCACACATGTCAGCGCACCGCCGGCAGCCCAGCCCAGGAACGCTGTAACAAAAATGGGGGGCACCACTTTTTGGTGCCCCCAAATCTTGGCGCCCTAGGCAACAGCCTAGTTTGCCTTAATAGTAGCACAGGCCCTGCATGTACCAGGCTAAATCAGGAGTAATTCTGTGAAATAAATCTCTGGCTGGTTTCTGCCCATCCAGCATCGGCATGCCACAGTCCTCTCTTTTTCCTCTCCCCCATTTTTTTTTTGGAAGCACTGAAGGTTAGTCCTAGTCTCAATAATACATTGGGCCTGATTCTTCTCTTATTCATATCAATACAACTTGATTTAAGTAGCTGCTCAGATGTAGCTGGGGCAGTTGAAGGGAAAAGAGGTCTTCCTGGGTGTCTGCACTGATAAGGAGAACATAGATACACAGCCTGTAGTGGAACATCGGTCTCACTGCTGGGAAGAGTTCTCTCTTTGGGCATGGTAGAAACTCATCTCATCACATGTGTGCCTGTCAGCTACCCAACACAGACTCTGCAGCACAGGCAGCATGATTAAGAAAAGCTAAGTAATTTTCTGTAACCTTTTTGTCAAATCTGGATAAGGTTTAAATATTGCTACATTAGATTATCTGTGTTAACCTCTCTCTGAGTGAAATGCTGTTTCTTACCAGGCTAAACTGGCCATTTTGAAATTTCACCAAGACAGAGTTGTGTGATGTGTTGGGTTTGTTCCATGCATTGATCGTGGCCAGCTGCAGATTGACTATATCTCTTATGAACTGACTTGGTGAACTTTGTGATGGTGACGCTTAGTGATCAATGTGTAGCGTTTGCTTGGGGTGGAATTCATTCATTTATTACATTAAAAGTGTCACACAAAGTATAATAATTTATATTTTTAATGATTTTGAAATGTTTTATATGTGTTTTTATGGTGAATAAATGTGTTTTACACATCATATCACTCTCTGTTGGGTGGGAAGGAGGTATAATTTTGCAGTTATCAGTGAAGATCTGTAAATATTCTAATTCTGTAAAAAGATATTCTCCAGTTGTGTGATCAGTATAAATCACAAAAGTAACCCTCACTGTAATCCATCTCAAGAGAAAGAGTGTCAGTCATATTCTACCCTTGATCTTTGCATATAAGTGCTCATTGATGTAAATGGGGTTCCATGCAGAGAATGAGGGAAGAATATAACCTTGGGTGTAAAAAACAGTATCCATAAAGGTCCAGAGAGCTCACTGGCAACCTATCCTTGCCTAAACAAGAGGAATTGTGTGCTTATAATACAGAGTGCAAGGTAAGCACTCAAAAGGACAAGATACATTAAGAGAAAGGGAGAAAAATTATCAGCTCTTCACTGTGCATGTTTATTGGCAGCACACATCTCTTGCTTATTCTGCACTTGTTTGATGCGTGGGACTCCTATTAGCACTGTTCCATGCAGGGAACTCCCAGTCACATCGCTGGCAGCACAGTATGTGGAACCAATGAAGAATATGCAAGAAATCAATAGCATAGATCCCAGGAGGAAGATTTCCTCCCTGCATTTGGTAAAGGTTGGAATGGTGGATTTGTGATACTCACAAATCTTATTCAAAGTTAGACTCTCTGCAGTGGCTACAACATTCACACTGGATAGCATTGTGACTGTTCAAGAAAAGACTGGGTTTTGCTAAATCACTGAACTGACTTTGGTTTCCTCTTGCATGAATAATAGACTATTTTTGCCTGCAGCTGATATTCTAAGGGCAGCACAAAAAATGAAAAAAAGGATTGAAATGCATAGCCTGCGTTTTTTAGTCTTTTTACAAAAAACCCTCTCATACAGCTACTTTTAACTTGCTGCAGACAGAACTGAAGCTACATAAATATATATACAACAATTGACTAGTTACTTTATAGACTTAATATTGTATTATAATGAATGCATATAATTGTAATGCATTATGGTCAATTTGTCCTCCATATTATACTTATAACAGTAACAGTTTTCCACACTCTTACATAACTGCAGACTTACTTATACTGAAACATAATCTTTCCTGGCTATTCTTTCTCTAGCATGTAATCATATATCATTCAAATATTTTAGACTGCTGCCTATTCCCCCATGCCCTCCAAGAGATGTAATGGAGGACCTTGTCGTAGGTCCTTTTGTTCCAACTTGGAAACATATTGAACCTAATAATACACATCTCCATCTTACTAGTGGGGAACAATATTGAAGTGATACAGACATTGGGATTACTTCATCTCACTTCCAGTAGTGCTTTTCATCTGATACAATTCTAACTAACAAGATGCTCAATTATGTGAAATTAATTTGTCACCTGGATTTGATTTCTCCTTACAAAATTTGTTATAAAACTTGCTTGCTTTCCTTTCTACTGAGCTGTCAGTTAAATGGCACACACAGAATACAACAGTAAATGTAAATCCATACTCATGCAAATGAGGTAATTTCTTTGTGGTTTTTGTTTCTTTTTACAGTGGAGCAACATTTAAGAACAAAGGAAAAAGAAATGGCTTTGCATTTCCTCAATTAGCCATCAATACGTGAGATAACATTTAACACAATTTTGTGCTACTGTGGCAATTGAGATTTATGGTGAAATTCTGGTCTCATGGAAGTCACTAAAAGAACAGGAGTACTTGTGGCACCTTAGAGACTAACAAATTTATTTGAGCCTAAGCTTTCGTGGGCTACAGCCCACTTCATGCATCTGATGAAGAGCTATAGATATGTAGATAATGCCCCTGCCTGGCTCCATCCAGGCTAGCAAGATTTACCCTACCCAGGCCTGAGCTTAAGATCAAAGAGGATACTAAACCCTTAAAGGATCCCAGACCTAGAAAAGGGAGGAAGTGGGGATTGAGTAGGTTGTCAGAAGTAGTTGCGATGAGGCTCTGACAGAGAGAGACACAGAAACCTCAAATAGGCTCTCTCCCCCAACCCAGAGACGGACATAACAGGGCTGAATGGAACTTCTTAGATAAGAGGAACTAGACACATAGTGTATGTATGTATAAAATAAATAATAAATAAATAAATAAATAAATAAATGCCTTTGTTCTGCATACTATACACCTTTGGGTGAAATAATGCCTTGTTCTGAAGAAGTTGTTTTTGAGTCACCTTAATCAGCTGCTATCATGGGCTCCTGGAGGAAAAGGGCTTACATGTGCCAAACACAATTGGGCCTGTGGTTTAACAGGGTTGGCAGACAGGGAGCTGCAGTCCAGAATTCCAATCTCTGAGTGGCTGGGTGGAACCACGGCATCCTGAGTGGGATGAAGGTAGCACAATCTGTCCCTAAAGGGGTAATCGCAAGAGAGACTAAAAGGAGTCCAAAGTGCAGCTCGCTCTGTATCTGTGACAAATGGTTTCTGTGCTTACTGTTTCAAGTGCATCTTAGAACTTCAGGGAAGGAGTTCTGTGCCCTTGTAAACAACCTTCTGAGGCCTTGTCTACACATAGAATTTGCACTGGTTTATCTTAAATCAGTTTAGTTAAACTAATGCAACATCGTATTTAGACTAGGCATAGGACAGAGGGAAACAAGTGTCTCTGGACACGTGGAATGGGGTAATCGAAAACCATTAGTGTACAATGGCAATTCTATCACCAAAGCTTTTGACTATATGGTCATTGGGGCAGGGACAGTCAGTTCTGTGTTTGTACAGCACTTAGCACAATGGGGTCCTGGTCCATGTCTAGGAGTCCTAGGCACTATGGAAATACAAGTAATATTCAAATGACAGGTGGAGCCAGCTTTTCCCCAGAACTGGAATAGCCATTCAGGAGCATGGGGAAGGAGATATACCCACACATCAAAAGCAAAGCCTCCATAAGAGAGGACTGTGCATATCTCTCTTCTACACAGGTTGCAATAACAAACGAAATGGCAGTTGTTCCTGCAGTCAAAACACCCTGGAAATGTAAAGATATGGGCACTTCAGTGTAATGTAATTACTGTATAAAGTTAAATAAATTGTATTCCTCAAACATCCCTTTTTGTGCTTCATTGTCTGTTTTTGCTGCAGCCCCATTCAAGCATAGAGATTATATATATTTCCTTCTCTTCTTATTCAAAGTGACTGAGGCACATGTGAACAGAGGTTAAAATGTTTTGCAACCCTTAATAAGAGGGTGTAAGCAGTGCCAACTATAATAAAAAGCAATAATTTCCCTGCATTTTTCACTTCCACTTCACATTGCAATATGTATGCACAGCTCCCAGTGATGCCAAATGGAGATATCCAGGTGTCTCTTAGGGCAATGGTTCTCAAACTAGGGCCGCCGCTTGTTCAGGGAACGCCCCTGGCGGGCCGGGCCGGTTTGTTTACCTGCCACATCCGCAGGGTCGGCTGATTGCGGCTCCCACTGGCCACGGTTCCCACTGGAAGTAGCCTGGAGTGGCGAACCGCGGCCAGTGGGAGCCGTGATTGGCTGAACCTGTGGACATGGCAGGTAAACAAACCGGCCTGGCCCGCCAGGGGCTTTCCCTGAACAAGCAGCAGCCCTAGTTTGCGAACCACTGTCTTAGGGCAGCTCATGGCCCTCTCTGTTTAAAGCAACAATGCCATATTATATTCCAGCAGCCTCTAACTCAGATTTAACTGCCCATGAGATGTATCTATTTTTACTCTCACATGGACTCTTATATGATGAGTGGAAGTTTAATTGTCACTCTGAGAATCTTTTTTCTCTAACAATTCAAAGCCACCTCTTTTCCTCCCCTCCATAAATGGGGGGGTTAAAATTAGGTAATTTTGCATCTGTTTGTGAAACTGTGTTACAATATTACTGGTCATGATTAATTACTTGAGTAGCTGTACTTGGTACCTCAATATTCTCTGTGGTAAGAGCACTTCAGCTGTATTAGTCAGCTGTTCTTTAGAGCCTTTTGAACAGGACTTTTATCATTATCAATGGCATCAGCAGTTCCATTATTAACAGAAAATCCCCTTATGTTGTTCATCTTGCCCAAAGTTGAACATTTGGGGATGAAGAGTCTGAAACCATGTTTGCTTTTGCTGATTTTTAAACTAATTCCAAATGTCAGAAGTGATCTCAACCTTCACTGGCACTTGGTGGGAAAAGATACACTCTCAGGGTAGGCCAACACTGCATACTCATGACAGCAGCATGTAGGATATGGGCAGCTACCTGCCACAGTGAAAAGCAGGCTGTGTCCACCTTTCAGTGTGTAGCTACACATGGCAGTGAAAGGCTCTGGCATGAGGGGGCAGAAGGGAAAGGCTTCAGCAGTCAGAGCCTTTCACTGTAGCAGAAAAAGGCTCTGGCCACTCCCTGCAGTGGGAAAAGGCTCCATCAGTGGGGAGCTGCTGCAGCCTTCCCTGCTGTCAGAGCCTTTCCCTGCTGCAGGGAACGGTTCCCACAGTGGGGAGGCAGCTGTACACTACACTGCTAAAAACAGCAGTGTAGACATGGGAGGAGTGGCTTGGCATGCAGAGAGCCGTGTAGGATATATACCCTAACATTCTGGCATGCCTTTACTCTACTCACTTTAAAAGTGCCTCACATCTGGGTTGCCACGTGTCTGGTTTTTGACTGGAACGCCTGGTCGAAAACGGACTCTGGCAGTTCTGGTCAGCACCTCTGACTAGGCTGTTAAAAGTCCGGTAGGTGGCGCAGCGGGTCTAAAGCATGCTCCCTACGTGCCCTGGCTCCACGTGACTCCTGGAAGCAGCTGGCATGTCCGACTCCTAGACGCAGGGGCCAGAGGACTCAGGGAACTACTTGTGCCCACAGACGCCACTCCCACATCTCCCATTGGCCGTGGTTCCCAGCCAATGACAGCTATAGAGCCGGCACTCAGGGCAGGGACTGCGTGTGGCACCTCCTTGGCCACCCCTGCGCCTAGCAGTCAGACATGCCAGCCGCTTCCAGGAGCCGCAGGGAGCCTGCCTTAGCCCTGCTATGCTGCTGACTGGGAGCTACCTGAAGTAAGCGCCTCCCAGCCAGAGCCCCCTCCTGCTCCCCCTCCAACACCCCTTCCTACACCTCAACCCCTCCTGCACTCCAAACTCCTCAGCCCCAGCCCGGAGCCCCCTTTTGCATCCCAAACCCCTCATCCCTGGCCCCATCCTAGAGCCCACACCACCAGCCAGAGCCCTCACTGCCTCCCACATCCCAACCTCCTTTCCCAGCCTGGTGAAAGTGAGTGAGGGGTAGGGGAAAGAAAGTGACAGAGGGAGGGTGGATGGAGTGAGTGGGGGGGTACGGCCCTAGGGAGGGACAGGCAGGGGATGGAGCAAGGGTGTTTGGTTTTGAGCAATTAGAAAGTTGGCAACCCTACCGACTATACTGCTATTTATACCCATGCTAGGTGGACATGCAGTGTATGTACTCTACATGCCACTGTAAGGAATGTGCAATATCCTCGGGGCAAATGTGCAATATCCTTGGGGGCAAATCTCTCTTTCTCCTCGAGGTGACTAGGGTTCTTTGTGTTGGAATCAGCGTGGTTCCTACATGAGTGTGTATGTCAGGAGGCGTGGGGGGAGCACGAGATTTGAGGACACTATACAACATACATAGAGTAAGACAGCAGCAAGCCAAGGGACCCACAGTGACAGTGTCCCTCCACTCCTTTTCTCTCTGTGGAGCGGCACTGAAGAGGAGCACTAGAGTCACATAGACTTTAGACTAGAATAGTGGCCACAGACCGAAAACTTTTCTCTCTGCCCCAGCAAAGTTGCCTTTCAAAAATAGTTTTTCACATGTACCATCAATATATAAAAGTACAATATGCATATCCTTCAAAAGACCCTTAAAATATCTAACTTCAATGTAAGCAGAGTCAGGATGAGCTCTACCCTGACATCTGGTGGTGAATTATGGCGAGGGTGGAAAAGAACTCCAGGGGCTGATCTTGTTTGCATAGGCACACCCACTCGCCTGGCATGAAACCACAGCAACTCAAAGTGGTTACTTTGGCTGGTGTGGGATCCCCAGTTTCTCTGTTATTGGGGCAGGAAGAATAAAGTTTTGTTACCCTGATTCTGTGAATCAAGGCCAGTGGAACTGTTGTATGACAGAAGGACTGAGTGAGTCATTCACCATTACCCAAGTAGCATTTGCTTGCCAAGGGGCATGGGTTACAAAACCCAGTGAATTGAGAGAGGATGGGGACAGGTATTTGTACCTGATGGTGTGGCCCCCTCCCTGAGGGGGTTGAAACACCAATTGCACTACCTCCTCTCTCCACTGTTGAATGTCAGAGCTAACTTTGATTCCCTTAGGAGTCTAGTTACAGACTGCTGAGCTGAGTTCACTTTGGGTCAATAGTGCACCAGCACTGGGGCTCCCCTACTACTAGCTGAAATCACTAAGAGCTGAAATCACAAAAGAGCTAAAGCTATTTAAGAGCTGAGATCACTGAGGCTGTGTTAACTAGTGGGGGAGCCTGAAGCTATATTGCTAAGCTAACTTAGCTTAGCGGGGGTGAGCGGAGCGGAGCGGCTGGAGGAGCAGCTAGCAGAGCAGAGCCTTGTGGGAGTGGCCCAAGGGACGGCTGGAGCGGAGCAGAGCAGCTCACAGGTCGGTGAGCGGAGCGGAGCGGAGCGGAGCGGAGCGGTGCGGCACGGCTCACAGGTCGGTGAGCAGAGCGGAGCGGAGCGGAGCAGCTGCCAGAGCAGTTCGTGGGACTGCGGGTGGAGTGGAGCAGTTCGTGGTGAAGGCTGCGGTGGAACCCCACGGAGAAGCAGCCGGGTGGCCTCGGATCACGTAAGGTGCCCCTTAACACCCTGCTCACCCCCCCCCCCTTTGAACTCTGGGGCTGCACTGATCATGGACAGAGACTTTGGGGGGTTGTCGGACTTTTGGGACTTTTGTGATTCTTGGGTTGTTGGACCCAAGAGACTTTGGGATTGGTGGACTTTTGGGACTTTGGTGATTCTTGGGTCGCTGGTTTCAAGAACCAACGGGAGAGGACACGGCCCAATTTGCTGGGGTGGGTCTTCGCTCATGGTTTGGTCTAAAAACTCTAGTTGTGGTGTTTTTCCCATTTAATGCTGATGTTGTTTACCTCATGTTATTAAACATTTTCTGTTACACTCAGACTCCGTGCTTGCGAGAGGGGAAGTATTGCCTCTTAGAGGTGCCCAGGGGGTGGTATGTAATTGTCCCAGGTCACTGGGTGGGGGCTCGAGCCGGTTTTGCATTGCGTTATTGAAACGGAACCCCTAGATACAGAACCCGGCCCTTGTTGCTGCCAACTTAGATGGGCAGAAGGGTTACATCAATACAGAGTAGCCATAAAAAGGCAAGGAAAAAGTTTCAAATTCTTCTCACACAGGTTAAGGTTTACTGGCATCTACTGGCTGTTCCGAGTCATGTTCTCTCATTTGGTGGTGGAGTTATTTGAGACATGGGTTAAAACTTATCCCCCACACTATACCTCTATTGATTTCAATGGAATTAAACCAGGGAAGACTTTGGTCCATGTAGACCTTATTTACAACCCAGCAACTCCAGTATTCTCAGCTGACTTCTAGAAATCACTGGATCTTAAGAAGGTAATATTCTTTATTTATAAGTGAGCTATCAAGTTGTGTGGATTAGCAATCGCAAGCAGGAGGACATATACAGTAGACTACAGATGGGGTTATGCCTAAATTCAGTATCAATCCCTTTTAAAAATATCCTCCTGTGGGTTCTCAAGAAGAAACAAAACTCAAAATCAGATTACTTGTTCTAACTAGGCAACATAAATACCGTAAAGAAACTCTGCTTGCAGAATATATTTAATAAAAATGATCTACTGGAGTATAAGTGTTAATGATCTTTTATTTATATAGTGTCTTTCATCCTAACACATTTTACAAACTTATATACAAACTATACGCAAGGATCACTCTATCCAATACTTTAGCATTATGTATTATAGACAATAAAGACAATATAGTCTTCGGAGGATAAAACTGTCCAGAGGATAGTAAGGTGGGAGAGGAGTTATGCAGGTTGCAACTTGAAGGGGCTGAGGAGTTTGGAGTGCATACATAAACTGTACAACAATTTATAGAGCTGTGCATACATAAACTGTACAACAATTTAGGAATAGAATACTTTTCTCCATGTAAAATAGCAGGGGAGATTTTAAGTGGGCAGGGAAAAAAACACTAAAATTAGAACTTGACCAGGAAACTGGTCATATGACAAACGCCACAAGATCTTTAGCAACCAAAAGGACCTCAGTTTTACACTCATACAACTGGCAGCACCCTCATTTATTGTGTCCCTTACCACCATACCACGGCATTGGTTCAATATAGTCTTCGGAGGACACCACTTACTGAATCATCAATTACAGCTAAGTGGACTGAAAACTGTCCAGAGGATAGTAAGGTGGGAGAGGAGTTATGCAGGTTGCAACTTGAAGCAATAAGAATAATTACTGATACGAATAAGAAAATTTAAGCCCAGTCTCAGGAAGACTTCCCGACAGTAAGATTCATTAGGTCGTGGATTAGTCCTCCAAGAGCAGTAGCGCAAGCCCTATCATTTGGGGCATTTAAAACTAGGCCAGATAAAATGCTAATAAATTATGTACAAAAGGAAACAATTACACACTGGCAGGAAGATGAACTGTATGGTCTAATAAGTCTTTCCTATCTCTAGCTTTTATGATTCCATGACCCTTTTTTTAAACACCTATGTGTTCCCAGAAGGTTATTTAACTAAGTACTATCTGACTCACTCCAAACCTGTGGAAGCAGAAGAGATCATGCCAACTACACAAAGTAACGTGGCGGTATTTGATTATAAGGCATTCATTCAAGAGGAATGAACCAAAAATTCCTACAGATTGGGGTATCATTTTCCAGTAGTTATGTTATGCTAGCTGTGAAATATACCTCCCTCCTCTGTGTGCTGAAATCTTTGGATGAAATTGTTCTAAGTGCAAAGTATTTATTAATTATTACTATTCCCAGAGCAAATAAACTGGTTTAGAGGATGAAGAATTGACATGGTATGTCAAATTCCTCTCCAGTTTAACTCAATTGAAGGTTAAAGGAGTTGCACCACAGAGGCTTTTTGCCTGGGAGCTTTCACCAAATCCTTAGGGAAAGGACTCAGGATTACTGGATTATTTAGGCCAATTTCCCAAATTTCAGAGAGCAAGCTAGAACTGATCTCTTGTTGATCAAACAAAATATATACTTCTGTAAAAGAGTTGAGAAAATATGCAAACATAAGGAGAAAAATATGATTTATGAGACCCCAATTTCCTAGGGATCCAGGATAGAAGAAGAAAGTCAGTACACATGCTCTAGAGCTGGACAGCTGACTGTCAAAAGGAAAACACCCTCCACACACACGCAACTTTGGTTCATACTTTCAGAGTATAGAGATGAATCAGAAAAATTCCAATTCATTAATATTCCAGTAGAGAGAATATATGCACAGGGGCATATTTGTATATTCTGTTCAAAGGGGTTTTCAAATTTCTGATCTCACCCTTCTCTAAATGGACTCTTCAGTGGTAAAATGGAAACACCTTTACAAAATTGGAAAATACAGGATGTCACCAGAATGTTGCAAAATCCTCAGTGTACTGTATCTATTCCAAATAAAACTCCTCTGTTTTTCTGTTCTGTCTGGTGCTATTCAAAATGGCAATGACTAATGAGATAACTTGCAATATACCACAGTTAAATGCTCCTTTTTAATACGGAAATGTATTATACAGTGCCCAAAATAAATTCTCAGTTTAACACACACATCATCCTGTGAAGTTAATTAATTAATTTTTTAAAAGCACTTCCTTTCCAACAGCATATTGCCACTTCTTTGGTTGATCACTGACATGTTCAAGATTTCATCTTGTATCTGTGAGCAAGATCAAGCTGCATTCTGAAAACTGTGTGTGTCAATTACATTAGCACCAAAATATGATGTTCATGATGACGATGATGGATATTTTATTCATGGAAACTTTCTAAACAAGTTTCAATTGGGGCCTAATCCTTCTTCCACTGAACTCAGTGGAAGTTTAGCCATTGACTTATCTGGAAGCAGGATCAGCCTCACTGAGCCAAAATCCATAGGTGCAATTTTTGCCTTTCATGTGATATTTTTGTTTCTGAATAACTTTCCTGTTCTATTCCTTTTAGTCACATTGCCGAAATTAGAGGAAATATTATTTAAAACATTTCCCGTATCTACAACAAGTCTGAGTATCTACAAAAAGTTACTGGTTTTAAACACAAAAGCTAATGCTGCCACGTGTATATTTATCTCAATTTTACTTGTTTTAAGATAAAGCTCTAAAAAGGCATACACTATTTTTATGTAAATATAAAATATTTAATCAGAAAGCTACATTTGTAATTCAAATGATACAGATCCTTCCTTGTTATCAATGAAAAGAGAAAATAAGACCCAGAATCTTTACTGGATTAATTTGTGGTATGGATGACAACAGTACATAGCAAAACCAAATAGCCTTGGCACCCATCTGACAAATGGCAGGGCACTCACACTATTCAAGAGAATGCCATTGAGGTGCAATCACTTAATACATTCAAAATATAATCTAATATGTAAGAAGCATTGGGATACACAGAACTGTGTGATCATTATAAAAACATTACATCAAAAGACTAGAAGGAGGCCTGCTTTGGAAAATTTTCACAGGATGGGAAAACAGTTTCCTGGCCAGCTCAGATATTAAAATGGTATGCCTACCACTTGTTACTCAGGTTCTCAGCTTGAAGGTTTCATTGGATCTGCCCACAAAGAATAACTTTTCCTGTTTAATTTACTCCAAAACCCCTATTTAACTTCACCCTCAAGAAAAGGAGCCTTGCAGCCAGGGGTGGCTCTAGCTTTTTTGCCACCTCAAGCACGGCAGCCTTTGGCGGCATGCCTGCGGGAGTTCCCCGGTCCCGCGGATTCGGTGTACCCGCTGCCGAATCCACGGGACCGGCGGACCTCCCGCAGGAAGCCGCTGAAGGCTGCCTGACTGCTGCCCTTGCAGGGACCGGCAGGGTGCCCCCCGTGGCTTGCCGCCCCAGGCACGTGCTTCGAGCGCTGGTGCCTGGAGCCACCGCTGCTTGCAGCATATACTGAAGGTCATCAACTCGGAGATTTGTTAGGTAGGAGGAAAGGGATTCTGGGGTTAAGGGCCATTCACTAAGAATCCCCTGCCATAAATTCCCACCCATTTGTACTGAAGGTGCCTACAATAGCCAGGATCCAAATCTATTTACAACTTAAACTTCAACCAGAAATCAGTAGGTAACCAGTGGAGACTATGAAGTATAGGTGTAATATGTTATCTGCACAGAGCACCAGTTACGGCCAAATCCTGCAGTCTTCACTCATTATGAGGTATCCTTTACTCTCCATTGATTTAAGTGGTATGACTTGTCAAGTACATTACACCTCACCATGAATAAGGAAATCAGAATTTGGCCCCTGTTAAGCAGACAGCTACATTCTGAAATTCTCTTTATAGATTTAAGGGAGCCTTAATTGGCAGCAGGTTTAAAACAAACAGAAGGTAGTATTTTTTCACACAACACACAGTCAAGCTGTGGAAGTCCTTGCTAGAGGATGTTTTGAAGGCTAAGAACGAGACAAATTCATGGAGGATAGGTCCACCAATGACTATTAGCCAAGATGGGCTGGGATGGTGTCCCTAGCCTCTGTTTGCCAGAAACTGGGAATGATCATTTGATGATTACCTGTTCTGTTCATTCCCCCTGGGGCACCTGGCATTGGCCACTGTCGGAAGACAGGATACTGGGCTAGATGGACCTTTGGTCTGACCCAGTATGGCTGTTCTTATATTCTAGGGTGTGGACCCAATGTAGAGCACATTAACCAACATGGAGGAGACAAAGGCACAGATAACTGTGGTGAAGTCCACCTTAAAAAAAGAATGGTCAACATTTTCTTGCTAACCACAAATGACTAAAAGTACTCTTGTCATCCTGGATATCTGAAAGCAGCTGGAGATTCAATGAAAACTTCAAGCTGAGAACCTGAGTAACAAGTGGTAGGCATTCCATTTTAATATCTGAGCTGGCCAGAAAACTGTTTTCCCATCCTGTGAAAATTTTCCAAAGCAGGTCAAAACCAAGCCCTTTAGAAGTATAGTCAATATCCTGGTGGTTAAGACCATGACTGTGGGAGACCCAGGTTCAAGTCTCTACTCTGCCTGATTTGAACCAGGGACTTGAACCTGGGTCTCCTACATCTCAACTGAGTATCATGACCAATGGGCTATAGTTTTTGTTGCTTTTTACAGTTGCTTCCCAACCTGTTAGAATGACCTCAGTTTCCTCTGGGTTGGGTCAGCCAACTGATTCTGGTTCTGACCCAGTCTCCATTGGGCATTGGTAAACTGTTCAACTTCACCAGACAAAATGATTGAAGCTGAGATGGAGAGCTGGATGTTACCTGCCTACTGAATGCAGCCTTAGCCAGCCCTCCTCGCTCAACTTCCTAAGTGCCCCATATACTTCTGAATAGAAGGGGAGCCTGAACGGAGCTCCACATGACAGAGACATTGGGATAGATGCGCCCAATAACCCCAACCTGGGATTATATATTAAATTACTTGCTATTTTGTTTGCTTTTCTGGTTAATAAATTCGTTGAAACATAACTCTGCTATTCTTTGTTATAATAAATAGATAAATAAATAAATAATACCATCACCTAGCTTTTATATCATGTCTTTCATTCATAGATCTCAAAATGCTTTAAAAGGAGGTCAGTATCATTAGCCATATTTTACAGGTGGGGAAACAGGCACAGAGAGGGAAAATGACTTGTCCAAAATAATGGGATTTGTTTCTCTTAAGACACAAAAGACCTGTTGTGAAGGAGGTTGAGGTGAGGTACGGAGGGGATGATCTGTAAGTAAGATCATATGATCAGAGCTATTAAAAATGTTACCCAAATATCAGGATTTCTGAATTTAAATTATCCAAATCTGAGTTATTCTGTTTGCCCAGCCCTAGTAGGTGTCCTTTTTGCACCTCATGGAGGAACGAACTTTAAATAACTGATAAATAGCATGTTGAATCTCTGCATAAAATTTGTAAAGTCACATCTATGAGACATGCTTAAATGATAGTGGCAGGAATGAAAATCTAGCTTTTTAGCAGCAAGTTTGTTAACCAAGATTAATTTAGCAATGATATTCTAAGGCGAAGTAATTACTGTATTTTGTTTTTAGTAAGCCATGCAGGACCTTTGTGCGACATCATAATGTTTTATCAGTTGAAGGAGTTATGGCATGAACTCATATAAACCTTTCTCAGCCTTAAAATGTTATATTCCTGATATAAAGGTGCTATGTTTTGTTCCATGTTTATTGTCTCTTAATGACTCCATATCCAATTTGTTACAAGTCCAAAGACCGTTTTCTAATGGCCATCCTGCAAATTCAACCTGGAATCTGAAAGTCAAGCTGTGTTCTTTGTGATTCACACAGCATTAGTAAGAGTTTTGCATTCAGAACTTCATTAACATTTCTGTTGATGACAATCAAGGCAGAACAGAATCTAGCTCACATTCCCATAGCCCTGTAAAGCCCACACAGATAACAAGGACACCAAAGTGACAAAATAATAAATCTTTTGCTACTAAACCAAGCAGACACAGTATGGCTTTACCCACTAGAACCACTCATGTGTATTTAAAAAGTGCCCCTAAAAAAAACCCAACCAACCCATCCCCTCAGAAAACACAACACCATATTTTACTATTATTATTTGCATTGTAGTAGCATCCAAAGGCCTCAATCAAGATTGCAGCCTCATGGTGGTAGGTGATGTATAAATACAAAAAGACATGGTTCCTGTCCCAAAGAGTTTAAAATCGAAGTTAAACTGATAAACCACATGAGAAAAAATACTGTTTTAATTAAGCATTAGCAAAAGACATAATTCAAGATGTCATGTTTTGGATGTATGAGCAGGATTCACTCAGTCAGCCAAATGGTTACTTAGCAGATATTTGAAGGCAGCAAGCTAAAAACTTATTAAATGATATAAAAGGTTTACAGTACACTATATCAAACATCTACATTTATCTTTGAAAACAGACATACTGTTTGTCCAATACAAACAGATTACAAAATACCCAGAGCACTAGGTTATATGTAGCTGAGAGAATAACTTACTAATATTTGTAAGTTAAAAAAAGGAATGTGCAATATTTGCAAACTTATTTGTGCAGTTAGACATTCATGGGAATACAAGATATTAAGAACTCTCATAATTGTGAAAAACAGAGTTTCTTAAGATGAGCATAAAAATGCATATCTAATAAGTACTGCCTTCCTAAAAGAGACTTATGCATGATTATTTAAAAAATGTAACTCTCTGAGTCAAATAGATGTTAGATTCTTTTTGAAAGTACTCAACCCAGCTGAAGATCACTGTACTCTCTTTTCAGTTTCAGATATCACATGGGATCACAGAACTTATTTCAAGTGAGCACAAAATACACAGTGTGATGAGGTGGCTAATATTTAGATGCAGTACAGGTGCATTCTCAGATTAATAGCGGCTATTGATTTAAGCTGCAGGTAGCCAAAATGGAGAAATTATGTTCAGACATGCAAATTTGACTCCCAGCGAAGTCTAAGAAATAAGAAAACAGAGTCAGTGGGTGCTAAATAAAAAATAAAATAAAAAAATCAGAGGAGAGACAATCACTAGTAAAAGTTTAAGAACATGGTATATGTGGGGCCAACTTTTGTAAAAGGAGCTCAGAGCCTCATTTCCAAGTGCTTAGTGCCACAAATGGGCCAGATTTTCAGAAGTGGCTAGGATGCAACATAAAACAATTTTGAAAATATGGCCACTTATTTTGTGTCTAAATCAGTGGTTCCCAAACTTGTTCCGCCGCTTGTGCAGGGAAAGCCCCTGGCAGGCCGGGACGGTTTGTGTACCTGCCGAGTCTGCAGGTTCGGCCAATCGTGGCTGCCAGTGGCCGCGGTTTGCTGCTCCAGGCCAATGGGAGCTGCTGGAAGCGGGGGTCAGTACGTCCCTCGGCCCGCACAAGCGGCGGAACAAGTTTGGGAACCACTGCACTAGATTAATAGCCAACTAGTGAATTAAAAGCCATCAATCATTTAAGAAGCAACACCTGTTGGAATCCACAGTTTATCCCCATCTCCTAAAGTCTGTGTCAGGAGAGCATGCTGCCTACCAGTTAAACCAACCTTGCACTAAGCAATAGACACACATTTTGGAATTACAGTATTAAGGAGATGTGCACCATATAAATGCTTATAAACAAAAGTATCTTTTATCTGTCGAGAAAGACATACAATAGGGCCCAATCCTGTGTGGTGCTGAGTCTGACTACCACAACTCTTCAACTCCCATTGCGGTAAATACCTCCAGTCCCCTTAGAAGTAATTAGGAGGGAAGGGTTTTCTATTGGGTTTCACTGTAAGTGACAGTCAGAGGAGCTAAATAATGCGCACTATGCTCACTTGCTGTATTGGATGTCTTTTAGAGTTTCATAGGCTTGTCACTGAGTTACTTTGGGCTGAAACTTGCCAAATAAAGGTCCTTGCTCTGAAATAAGACGTTAGTTTTTTTCCTACAGATTTTTAAAAGACACAATTGTTTCGACCTTTTAAAATACCCCTCTACCCTGATATAACACGGTCCTCGGGAGCCAAAAAATCTCACCGCTTTATAGGTGAGACCGCATTATATTGGATCCAGTCCGGGCTCGGGTGGGGATTTAAAGGGCTGCTGTGGGGAGCCCCGGGCCCTTAAAATCACCGCCAGAGCTCCAGCAACGTAATAGGAAGCAAACTATTTGAATCCTAAACCAAAACAGGGCTGTTTTGGGGGCAAGGGGTTAAAACAAAGATTTATGGCTGAGTCCTAGAAAGATCAGCCAAAACAAACAATTTTGTTATTTTAAATAAAAACAAACCCCACAAACTAACACCCCCCCCCAGCTACTTAATTTTAAAAACAGGTTATTGTTCATAAGGAACGTAATGGAATTCTCAGATAAAAATGTATGTTTTCAGTACATGTGTTAGCAGCTAATAAATTGTGCTAACTTAAGCTTTAATCTATTCTCCTCAGTGGGACTCAGTTTGAGTTAACTTTGCAGCAAAGGCAACTCCTCTGGGTATCACAATCTGGTCCTAACCATTTGTTTTAAAAACAGCAAGGGAAGTTCCAAGACTACTCTGAAAGACCACTCTGATGGACCTTACTTCTCAGCTTTGCTCCACATAATGGTCAAAGATCATAGCAATCTCAGGTTGGATTTGCAGCCTTAATTCAATGTTTCTGGGCTTGGTTGGGGAAGTTAATTCAGAGTCCCAAAATTACTAAAACATAATTCTGTTATACAAACTGAATGCTGTGACAATGATTTTTTTCCTTTGTAACAAATGTTTCCAGCAAGTACATTTATTTACATTATATATAATCACTTGTAGTACAACATATAATAGTTAATGATGTGAATACTTTGGTGACATTTGTCCATCCTCAGCTGACAGAAATTGACATTGCTCGGTCAGAGTCAATAGAGCTGTAGAGATTTACATTAGGAGAGGATCTTGTCCATTGCATTTGATTTCTTATTAAATGATACAAATTAATCATACTGTTTACAAGCCTTATAGATATTTTTCAGTATATGATATACTGTTTGCATTAAACACAAAGTCATGAATCTGATCTATGTCTATTAGCCCCTTCATTCGCTCAGCTTTCTTAAAGTCAAGCAGTTTTACATCTGCTTACAATTTAATGCATATGTTGTGTCTATGCTGTAATTACAAACCAGCACCAAGGGTGTGCAAACTGCTCCTCACAAGAATAATTAGCACCATTTGCAGACTTTTTGTCATAATTTCTACTCAGTTTGGCTACACACACACACACACACACACACACACACACACACACGCAGTTGAAAATTCTAATTTTGTTCCCTCTAGGCAATGTAGAAGGATATAGGTCACCTGAATGGCTCTCACATGATGCTGTTGCCATTTATTCTGCAACTGAAGCTGAATGAAGACTAAAAGGCAGATCTTTTTATCTAGCCTCTAGGGATTAGGTTTTGTAGCATGCTTTAGACAGGAGGCAATTTCTAATAGGCAACAGTGAAAGACATTAAAACCTACAATACAGTGAATCATTTAACTGACAAATGCATCACATTTTACTACTTTATCCTGTTAAGAGGCAGATTCTGGAGTAGTAGTCATTTCTAGCTTACACTCACCTCCTTGTAAAGCTCCAAGATATCACTGTGTAATAAACCTTAGTTCTCCCTTACCTATCAGGAATACACAAAAATAAAACATAAGAAAGATTCCTGCCAGCCTTCTCCTACCTCCTCAACTTACTCTTGGAGCCTGGTGAGATGCAAGCCATGATATAGTGTGATAAATACCATACAACAATTTTTTAAAGAGCAGAATCAACTAAATGCACATATACCAAACCAGGCAATCACATGATCTTATATTTTTGTAATCCTCATCCTCACTTCTTCCTAAACCTCCCCTCTTTCTGCCACCATCATTCATAGTGCTATATGTGTGGGCCTAATCTGGCAAACCCTTTACATCAGGGGTAGTGCTTATTGCAGTAAACAGTATACCCAGTAGAGTTTTCAGGATTGGACCTTTAGATTGTAAATTCGTCAGCACAGGGACATGTCTTATCCAAAGTGTTATGCACATTTATGGTGCTGAGAACCCCTCTCCCCCACTACACACATGCACACTAAGAATTATATTACTATTTCTTTGTATTGGGTTCCTTTAAAAAATATTCCTTTATTTTTGTCTCAGTCTTGCGTTTAGTGCAAAGCAATGAAGAATAGAGCAGGTGGTACTTGCTTAACTTATTCTGGACCAGCTCCTCTAGTTATAGTGAATGGCAAACTGCGTCACTATATGACAATCAAGGTTATTACTAATTACTTGTCACTATCATATCATTTATACGCCACTAATACCCAGAGGCTCTAATTATGATTGGGGGCCCTTTATACTCAGCACTGTACAAAGTAAGAGACAGTCCCTGTCCTGAAGAGCTTGCAGTCTAAGAAGACTAGACCCAGATGGGGGAAGTAGGAGAAGAAAATAAAAATACAAATATACATTCAAAAGCATTGATTCTGAAATGCAGCCTGCCTATGCAGCGTCCCCTTAGCCTCAGTGAGACTCTGCATAGGCACAAGGGTCTGCACTAGCAGATCACATTTCAAGATCAGTCAGTGTGACCAGGGTGATAAAAGACAAGACGTGCAGGTTCCACTGGATTTTTTGCCCTCAAAAGAAGCAAATTGCAAAGGATGGAGAGGGATAAAGAGTGGGATATTCAAATGCATCTAACTGCTCTTAAATCACTTATGCACTTCTGAAAACAATCTCACCCCAGTGAAAATATGTACAATTATTATAATTTTACTTTTTGCAAATATGTGCTCCAAAATGTTTCTTATTAATAGGCTAGTATTCAAACCAAAACTCCAATCAGTAATTCGGTTTTATTTACATAAAGAATCAAAGTCTGAAGTATTCTAATCCTTGCATTATTTGGTTTTGAACAGTTTAAGTAATTCTAGGCAATGAAATCAAATAAATATAGTTTGTTAGCACATAAAGACACTTTGTTTTAATTAAATGTCAATGTAAGCGCCATTTATTAATACAGAACCTTCCATTTGAGATCTCAAAACAATTTCCCTAAGTTAATTGACAACGCATCCAAACAACGCCATTTCACAAGTCAGTAAACTGATGCACAACATATTTAAGAGTGAACACTTATTTTTGGTACTGAACTTGAGACCTCTGGGTACAATGTTCAGCAGCGCTGAGCACCTGTACATCCCATTTACTTCAGTTAGAGTTGTGAATTCTCAACAGAGAAAAATCAGGCCTAAGGTATCTGAAGTTGAGTGTCCAAAAAATCTGTGACCACTTATTAAAATTTTACAAATGGGAGTGATGGAGGCTTACAGGATATCTACTTCTGTCACCATGTATTTTCTTCCATAATCCCACTTAGACTCCTGGAGCCTTTCAAGCCATCACTTTATGACCAAATACTCTAACTGCATGCCACTCTCCATGAATCAAACAGCAAACCTATAAACCTCTACTTAAGGTTCCTCTATAGCTAACTCTCAATCCTCGATCCTATGTTCCATGTGGTCAAAAAGCCACACCACATCCCTTTTATCCAGGGTGGAGTTAATGAGCTATACTTGCCATAAGAAGTCAGCAGGACTCAATCTGCATCTCTCTGCAGGGTTCCCCCACCTGTTAACAGGTGAATCAACATAAGAACCTTGCCATTCAATTACAGAAACACTAAGGTTCAAAACTGCTTTTAAAAATCTTCTTGTATCCTGTTTTAAAATACACATTTAAAAAAAATAACCCACAAAAACAGAAAGACACAACGACCAGCACTTACAGAATATAAACAAGCTCCTAAAGACAGAATTTTTTTAGCAAACCTTCAACCAGTAGTAAGTAGCCTAAAGCCATAAGTAGACCCAATTTTTCAGCTGAGCTTGATTAAGCTAATAGCTTTAGGGATATTTATGCAGGAAAATGTTTGTCTGTAAGACCATAATAGAGTAAAATCAACAGAGCTTTAAGATAGTTGTTTAAAAAAAACAACTAACAAATCATCCAAAGCACAGAACTTGGTGGTGATGGGGGACTTCAACTACCCAGACATCTGTTGGCAAAATAATACAGCAGGGCACAGATTATCCAACTTCTTGGAAGCATAGGAGACATTTTATTTCAGAAGGTGGAGAAAGCTACAAGGGGAGAGAGGCTGTTCTAGATTTGATTGGACAAATAAGGAGGAACTGGTTGAGAATTTAAAAGTGGAAGGCAGCTTGGGTGAAAGTGATCATGAAATGATAGAGTATCAGAGGGGTAGCCGTGTTAGTGTAAATCTGTAAAAAGCAACAAAGGGTCCTGTGGCACCTTTAAGACTAACAGAAGTATTGGAGCATAAGCTTTCGTGGGTGAATGCCCACTTCATCAGATGCAAGTAATGGAAATTTCCAGAGGCAGGTATAAATAGGTATGGAGATAACGAGGTTAGTTCAATCAGGGAGGGTGAGGTGCTCTACTAGCAGCTGAGGTGTGAATACCAAGGGAGGAGAAACTGCTTCTGTAGTTGGATAGCCATTCACAGTCTTTGTTTAATCCTGATCTGATGGTGTCAAATTTGCAAATGAACTGGAGCTCAGCAGTTTCTCTTTGGAGTCTGGTCCTGAAGTTTTTTTGCTGTAAGATGGCTACCTTTACATCTGCTACTGTGTGGCCAGGAAGGTTGAAGTGTTATCCTACAGGTTTTTGTATATTGCCATTCCTGATATCTGACTTGTGTCCATTTATCCTCTTGCGTAATGACTGTCCAGTCTGGCCAATGTACATAGTAGAGGGGCATTGCTGGCACGTGATGGCATATATAACATTGGTGGACGTGGTTGAATGAGCTGGTGATGTTGTAGCTGATCTGGTTAACAGTTTCTCCTCCCTTGGTGTTCACAGCTCAACTGCTAGCAGAGCACCTCACCCTCCCTGATTGAACTAGCCTCGTTATCTCCATACTGATTTATACCTGCCTCTGGAAATTTCCATTACTTGCATCTGATGAAGTGGGCATTCACCCACGAAAGCTTATGCTCCAATACTTCTGTTAGTCTTAAAGGTGCCACAGGACCCTCTGTTGGTTTTTACATGAAATGATAGAGTTCATGATGCTAAAGAATGGTAGGATGGAAAACAGCAGAATAAACTTAATGAATTTCAAAAAGGCAGACTTTAGCAAACTCAGGGAGTTGGTAGGTAAGATCCCATGGGAAGCAAGTCTAAGGGGAAAAACAGTTTGAGAGATTTGGCAGTTTTTCAAACAGACATTAATGAAGAGCACAAGAGCACACTAGCCCACTGTGTAGGAAAGATAGGAAGCATGGCAAGAGACTACCCTGGCTTAACCAAGAGATCTTCAATGATCTGAAACTCAAAAAACAGTCCTATAAAAAGTGGAAACTACATCAAATTAATAAGGATGAATATAAACAAATAACACAAGCATGTAGGGACAAAATTAGATTAAACTACCTAGACACATAAAAGGTAACAAGAAAACATTCTACAAATACATCAGAAGCAAGAGGAAGACCAAGGATAGGGTAGGCCCAATACTTAATGAGAATAAAAGTCAATAACAGAAAATGTGGAAGTTGCAGATGTGCTAATGACTTTGTTTCAGTTTTCACCAAAAAGGTTAGTAGCAATTGGATGTCTAACATAGTGAATGCCTGTGAAAATGAGGAAGGGTCTGAGGCTAAAATATGGAAAGAACAAGTTAAAAATTACTTAGAGGAGTTAGATGTCTTCAAGTCAGCAGAGCCTGATAAAATACATCCTAGAATACTCAAGGAGCTGACTGAAGAGATATCTGAGCCATTAGTGATTATCTTCAAAAACTCATAGAAGACAGGAGAGATTCCAGAGGACTGGAAGAGGACAAATATAGTGTCTACCTATAAAAAGGGGAATAAGGACAACCTGTTGTCCTTATTCCCCTTTTTATAGGTAGACACTATATTTGGGGAATCACAGACCAGTCAGCTTAACTTCAGTACCTGGAAAGATAATGGAGCAAATAATCAAGCAATTAATTTGCAAATGTCTAGAAGATAATAAGATGATAAATGACAGTCAACATGGATTTGTCAAAAACAAATTGTGTCAAACCAACCTAATAGCTTTCTTTGACAGAGTAACAAGCCTTGTGGATGGGGGAAGTGGCAGATGTGGTATATCTTGACTTTAGTAAGCCTTTTGATACTGTCTTGCATGACCTTCTCATAAACAAACTAGGGAAATACAGCCTAGATGGAGCTACTACAAGGTGGGTGCAAAACTAGTCGGAGAACAGTTCCGAGAGAGTAGTTATCAGTGTTTCACAGTCAAGCTGGAAGGACATATCAAGTGGGGTCCTGCAGGGATCGATCCAGGTATAGTTCTGTTCAATATCTTCATCAATGATTTAGATAATGGCATACAGAGTACACTTATAAAGTTTGTGGACGATACCAAGCTGAGAGGGGTTGCAAATGCTTTGAAGGATAGGATTAAAATTCAAAATTATCTGAACAAACTGGAGAAATGGTCTGAAATACATAAAATGAAATTCAATAACGACAAATGCAAAGCACTCCATTTAGGAAGGAACAAATCAGTTACACTGAAATGACTGCCTAGGAAGGAGTACTGCAGAAAGAGGTCTGGGGGTTATAGTAGATCAGAAGCTAAATACGAATCAACAGAATAACATATTTGCTTTTTTTGCAACAATCACTGTGGGATGTATTAGCAGGACTGTTGTTAGCAAGATACAAAAAGTAATTCTTCCACTCTATTCCTTGCTGGTAAGGCCTCGGCTGGGTGCCACATTTCAGGAAATATGTGGACAAACTGAAGAAAGTCCAGAGAAGAGCAACAAACATGATTAAAGGTCTAGAAAACCATGACCTATAAGGGAAGATTGAAAAAAAATGGGTTTATTTAATCTGGAGAGGAGAAGACTGAGAGGAGACATGATAACAGTTTTCAAGTCCGTAAAATGTTGTTACAAGAAGGAGGGAGAACAATTGTTCTCCTTAACCTCTGAGGATAGGACAAGCAGCAATGAGCTTAAATTGCAGCAAGGGAGGTTTAGGTTGGACATTAGAAAAAACTTCTTAACTGTCACAGTAGTTAAACACTGGAAAAAAATTGCCTAGGGAGGTTGTGGAATCTCCATCATTGGAGGTTTTAAGAATAGGTTAGACAAACACCTGCCAGGAATGGTCTAGTTATTATGTAGTCCTGCCTTGAGTGCAGGGGACTGGATTAGATGACCTACTGAAGTCCCTTTCAGTCCCACACTTCCATGACAGTTCTCACCAAAGAGTAAAAGTGTTATGAAGACATAAATCCCTGGTACCTGGGAGTCACTCTTTCAGATAGACAGAGAGAGACACACACACACACACACTTCTCCCCCACCCCCAAGTATAAATGCTTACTACTTAATATCTATTCTCCACTTGTTGAGAAACCTGAGCAAACTTTTATTGAAATTATCTGTGGAACACCAGCTAAAGCTCTGTATCTATCATCCAGTAATACTGACACTTCAGTTTTCCCATTTTATGTATCAAGTAGATTGGCAAAACTAAGATAGGATGAATTTTCTATTGAGAAGTCCATGTTTCATTTTAAATTTTGTTATTTGTTCATTCACAGTCCAGAGGTCCCACATGTGATCTGCATGGCTCATTGATTTGTCTGCCTATTTCGGAGCTGAACTGGCCAGCCAACTATGAACTGAAAATCATCAAAAATGCCACCAAAATAAATATTAGGGCAGCTTTTCTTACATTCACTGGAAGGGAGGGGGAATTCCTCATCTCCAGACATTTCTTTTAATTCCTCTAACTCAGTTTTTATTCCCGACACTAAAGTTAGACAAAAATGCTCTAGTTAAGATTTGTTTTAAAATATATCTAGCTTTTTTATCCCACCAAGACACTTTAATGTATCAAGAAGTATGCTTAAGTGCACAGTCTCACATTTGAAATGGTTTGAAACATGATTAGTTTAGACTGGCTTGTATTTTATTGTACTTCAGAGGTTCTCTTTACCTTTTTGCTGTGTTAAAACAGATCTATTTTTGCATGTGTCAGATTTTATGAAGAACTCAGTAGAATACGCACTATGCCCTATTAAAGAAGTTTACATAATCACAAGAGTAAATTGTTTCTGACTTTTCTCTTCTAATGTGGAGACTTTTGGAAGCTTCTTCCAGAGAGCAAAACACACACTAAAACCCTGATCCTGCAAATACATATGCAGGCACTTAACTTGATTACTGTGAGTAGTTGCATTGACCTGAGACTGCTCATAGTAGTAAGGTTAGGTATCTACACAAGTGTTTGCAAGATCAGGACCTAAAGACCCAATCCTGCAAGCTGCTTCATGGGGTGGACCCTGTGCCTGTATGGAACCCATTGGACCTAAAATATAATAGTGCTTGCTTGCTACGTATGCAATATCAGAGCGTTACTGTGACCATTTATGGCCTCACTCCACATGGCCCACACAGAACAAGTTGCTGAAATGGGACTTAGGTTGCATTTGCCCCAAATGAGCACAATATTTCTCCAATATTGCTTACAGTAGTTTCTCACAGGGTCCTTCGTTCCTAGAGGGCATCCTGGGTCTTGGTTTTGGAGAATCTTTATCTGTATAGTTATTACGTTCCCACAGTTATTATCTATCACACCCTTAAGACTATATGTTGTCAATGCTGTGAACAGCAAATTTGTGAAACAATCCTTTTTCTATTCCATATAAAGGGTTACTCTGAAAACTGTATTTTAATAGTAAACCAACAAAAATAACTTGCTCTTATATAAAGTCTTTCATCCAAGGACCTCAAACTGTTCTAAAAAGTTAAGTATTATTGTTCACATGTAACAGTAGTTGAAAGTTAGGCACACAAGGGTCAGGTGACTAGCCCAAGGTCACACAGAGTCAGTGACAGATTTAGGAATAAAACACGTCTTGTTCCCAATCCCATACGCTATTCATTAAGCCATGAGTTCTCCCTGAAGTATAGACTAAAATTTTAGATCCTGGCCCTGCAATCTGAATGGAAGATCCTGTGCTTGAATTGACTTTAACTGGATTCTGTCACCAGTGTGGATCAGGTTACAGAATTAGGGCTTCAGTAAAGTAAAGTAGAGTGCTAAAATCTGGTACGCAAGTTGAATCTCTTTGTTGAACAAAAATACAATTTAGTTATTTAGTATATACAGCACAAAAACTGTGCAGGATACCATAAAACAAGAAAAAAAATATTGGTAAGTACCAAAATTTAACTTCTGCAGTGCTTTCGACAAATAACTAGAAGCATTATGCACATGCACTATAAACATGCCCGATTATATTCTTCAGTGCCATACCGTATGCCTCCGGTCTGTGCAATTAAGCAAAATATTGCAAATATGATGTAATAATATCTAGCTACAAGTATAAGGTGACCTATTTCTTTGAGTAGCATTCCTCACATGCAAAAAATAGACAGGAATATGCCATGAGTCTTGGGCATGTTAATCTACAGTAATATTTTAAGCAATAAATTAGAGCCACAGTTAAACTGCTGGCTGCAAAAGGTATTCCTTGTGTCTTCTTTGCACTGGATTACACCTGTCATTTTATGAAATGCCTTTTATAGGTTTCTTCCTACTCAAAAGCTCCATTTACATTATTTTCCTAATTCTGAATTTGTTAGTGTTCTGTAACATACCCAGTAAAGCCCATATGAAACTTTTTCACTAGCCATCACAAATGCCGTCAATTTGACAATAATCCATCAGTTCCAATATGCAGAGGTGCTCTTTATACCAGAATAGCTGAAGATATGCAAAACCCTGTCAAATACAACATATTCAGACATTTTACTGTTTGATGCTGATACCGAATACGTTTGAGTATTTTGATCATATGAATGTACTGATTGTCAGTTTGTTTGTCCTTTGCTTTAATATAAAAAAAAATCTAATATTTCATTCCTTTTAGGAGGCTTATGAGAAGGTAAAATGCCAAAGGATAAAACAAAAACAAATGAAATGGTGGTGGGAATCCCAAGAGGAAGCATAATTTGGTTTACGTTCCTTTGGATTTTAATTGCTGGCAAATTATATTTTTCAAAATCATATTCAGAGAATGAAATGGCTTCCAATCTGTTTTATAAATTATTTTCACATTTTTCAGGAATGTACCCAACTGACTGTAATAACATATCAAACCCTAGGTCCCACACTGATTATACATTCATTGGTTTAAAAAAATGGAACAAAACATCTTGTATGATCAAAAAAAATAGCAACCCCTTGACCTGCTAATTTATTTATTTTTGTTCTAATCTGAACACCTGCTGATCTGTACCCTCTTAATTCAACACCAGTTTCCCAAGTGAGAAAGCGTCTTAATTACTCATCTTCAAAACAAACAAACAAATGAAATCAAACCCCACTATGTTATTGCAGGTGGGGGAAAAGATTAAAATGAGAGGGGGTGGGGTGTTGTTGAGTAAAAAACAATCTCCAAAACATTTCCAGCAGCTTACATTTGGAAATACTTTCTACTGCTTGGCTACATTAGAATTATTCAAGGCCTGATCAAAGGTTCAGCTTTTCCAAACCTCAACCCTCCATCTCTGCCCCGCCTCATCAGATAAACTCTTCCTCTCACACTGTCAGGGATGATTATTTTCTTCTTCCCCTCCAGATTTCTTTTCCTTCATTCCAAGTGAAGCCATCCTAGCAAGTGGCTGGTCAACAGCAATCAGCGCAGCAATACACATCCAGCTTCTGTCTATGACTCACTGCTGCAAATACCAGAATTTGCTTCAGAATTCATTTTCTGCAAACATTTGTGCCAGTAAACAAGATCACGTGAATGTTTACTGAAAGTGAACACAAGAAGGGTAAGAGCATAACAACACAACATTCATTAAAATATGAAGTGATATTTGGGAACATTTTTACACTATTTACTCAGCTCTACAGACTATATGTGGAAACAGTGTATCTGAGAACATACAATGAATGGGGTGAATATTTCCTAGGAACTACCACTGTTTCACAATTGACTGGACTGTTAACTGGTACCTTGTATTTTGGACTAAGACTTCATTGCCCTTCATATTCAGGAGGAGCAATTGAACTTTCTCTATCAAGGAAACTTGTTTTAATTAGAACAGGAGGAATGGGAAAGAACAGAGCTGTTTCTTTGTTGCGTAGCACTGTTATACTAACATTGTTGGGCAAAGGGGAGCCCAACTGGAGTCTAACTGTGTTAGTCAACTGCAGGAATGGAGGAAACAAGACAATATGTTTCCGTTTTATGAAAAATTTCACTATTTTGAAATTTTGTTTCATCCCAAAATGAGACAAAAAGGCAAAATTTCAGTTTTTCATAAAAATCACATTTTGAAAAAAGGTCTGTTTTGATGACATTTTGTTTTGACATTTTCAACATGTTTCAAAACATTTAGCCCCAAAAGAGGCAATGTCCAAGTGGCCATTCTGATTCGAACTTTCATGGCATCACTCAGGACAGGGGAGGGGAGAGAGAAGCTTTGACACTGAATTCCCTCCCCCCCACGCACAAAAATCTTAATAAACCTTAAGAAAGGGAGGAGGGTGAAATAGAATGAGTGGGGATGGAGGTGGGGAGAAGGAGGGATCCCCTCAGTGCTTCCTAAAGAGCCACTGGTGCTCTGTCATCTGGGAGTACTTCAATGTGGAGGCAGGCCAGCCAGATGTGGCCACCTGCCACAGATCTACTAAGCAGAGGACTGAAACTCCTATCAGCCCCTTCCCCGCTGCATGTCTTTCCCCTGGCCACGTAAGGGGAATGGTCCAGAACCAGGAACTGACTAGGCTCAATATTGGGAGCAACAGCCATGTGGCAAGCAAGGAGGAGCTGCAGGGAAGCTAAAGAGGAGCCACCTGGCAAACAGGGAGCTAGAGAAATGCCCCAGGAACTGGGGACAGGTCTGTATAGGGAATAGGCTGTGATTACGGGACTTTACAGCCAGGTGTGTGTCTATGTGGGAATTATGGGGGAGCAGCAGCAACTGGGCAGTGGGCTCCAATGAGCAGGGCCGGCTCCAGGCACCAGCCGAGCAAGCTCGTGCTTGAGGCGGCAGATTCCAAGGGGCGGCATTCCAGCCGCCCTTTTTATTTCTTTTTCTTTTTGGTTTGCTGCTCTGGCCGCCCTGTAGGAGGTGGCGGCACAGAGGAGGGGAACGCCCTGCAGCAAACTCGGCAGGGCAGCCCGCGTCCTTCCCTCCCAGCCGACCGGAGCAGCGCGGAGCCCTCCTGACAGGCGGCGCAACGGGAGGGGCCGCGTGACGAGTGCCCCGCTGAAGCCGTGGCCGCCCCCCTTCTCTCTTTTCCCTGCTCCCTCCTCCCCCCCCCCCGCTAGACCAGGTGTGCACTCCGCTGCACATCTGCAGCACAGGGAGTCCCCCTGGCTCCGGCCGTCCTGCAGTTTTTTTTTTCTGCTTTGCCACTCCGGCGCCCCATAGGTTTTGTGTGAGTGTGTGTGTGTGTGCTTTGCCACTCCGGCCGCCCCACAGATGTTTTGTGTGTGTGTGTGTGTGTGCGCGCGCGCGCATGTGTGTGCGCTTTGCCGCTCCGCAGGTGTTTTTTTCTCTTTTTTTTTTTTTTGCTTGGGGAGGCAAAAAAGCCAGAGCCGGACCTGAATGAGAGACACTAGCTGAGCCTGACCTGAAAACCTGCAAGCCCCTATTTGTTTAATAGAAACTGGACTGAAGAGGGTACCCTATGCACCAGGCCTGAAGAGCCCTGACTCTCCATTGGACTGACCCAAGATGCAAACAAAAACTGCTACTGTTCACTTTGAACTGTAACTGTCTAAGCCTCTGGACCTAGAGTATCTGCAACCTTTTCCCTTTCCTTACAGCCTTAGTAAAATGCCCTTTCCCTTAGCCGTGTGTCTGAGTGCTTACTGGGACCCACCAAGCTAGCGTCTGCAAGACCTAGCTGATGAAGCCGTGACAGTGCTTGCCTCAGAGTTGTGTTACATTACTGGTACCTTACAGGTTTGGTGTACTGGGCAGCCCCACTAATTATGGTCCGCTGTGACAGTGACTCCCCAGTGTGCCAGGGGAGGGAGTCAGGGTCTCCTCCTCTGTGGTCTCACCTGAGGCCACAACATATGGAGGTGCAGGGGGATGGAGGGGAGTGTATGGAGGGAACCAAGGACCCCATCTCACAACTGCCAGCCCTTGCCACCTTCCACCACCTGTCCCACCATCAGGCCTGCAGCCCAGCACCTTCTCCCCTATGTGTGCAGGCTCGACCTGCACAACCTCACAAGCAGTTCAAGAGAGGCAGCAGATGAAGAATGATATCAGGTTGCTGCAGGAACAGGAGTGGGCAGGTGTGGCATGAGGGGCCTGGGAGCACCCCCAGGCCTGGGCAGAGGTGCAGAGGGAGGAGTTCCTCTGATGGTGGGCTGAGGCAACAGCCCTGATTCTGGGCTAGGCTGCAGTGCCGACATTCTGAGCCAATCTGCCCCCAGACCCACACACTGAGGAAGAGAAATAAAGGAGTCCTCCTTAACCTTTAGGTTGTTAGCTTTTACCTGTTACTTTGGGGGTCAGGGCCTATAACATCGCTGCTCCATGCTGGCTCCCAAGCATGCACAGCATGCACTTGTGTGCATTATAAGCATCCACTGCAACACCACTGTTGTGCTTTGCTTAGCATCTTCTCCTCCTGCTTTGGGGTGTTTGTGGGAGTGTCCCCTTTATGCTCCTAAAAACATTCTAAAGAAACTGTTCTGGAGTCAATAATTACTCATTTTCAACAAACTTCTGTTTTATTTAGACACCTGTTAAAAAAAAAGGAATCTTTTATCCATAATTTCTACTCTTTCCCTGGGGATAGTGGGAAGGCTTGTGTGCACCAGTGACCTTGAGAGCCTCTGGTAAGGTCACTTACACCAGAGAAGAGTAGGGAGAAGACAATAAGCAGTTCACAGGGTGGGAGCTGAGTGATAGGCCAACAACCCATCCATGTGAAAGCATTAAGCTACAGAAACACAACAAGGTAGCCATTTTGGCAAACAGCATAACTTCCCCTATTGATTTATGGGCTATGTTAAAACTTAAATTACAGGTGATCCAACAGCTTCCCAGTACTCCCCACTTAGGATCTGTGTAAACACTTCCCCCTCTTACACTCTGGGTAATACACTAAAACCAAAGCCAGACCAGATAAGAAATTATGCACGGCTACGCATGGAATTGTTATGTGTGTTTCATGTTCACAGACGGGTAAACAAAACCAATGTGCTGCAAAACCTGAGTTAAATAAATGGGGATAAATGTGTTTCCTCACACACTCCTTCTAACTCCCTCCCTGCTCTCAAGGGGACCTAATTTACAAAAATCCTCTTAGCATTTTCCTCCTTCCCTTCTCAAGACACAGCCTCTGAGTCTTCCAACAGGCTGCTGCTAGTATTCTCGGGGACCCCTGGGGTGAGTGCCTCAAGAAGCCACTGTCCATTCAGTGATGTGGATGACAGCCAGCTAATACAATGCTCACCATACATCCTTTCTCAGCTGCCATTAAGAAAGAGGGTCTGAGTCAGCAGACACCAGCATCTTATCTTGAAAGCATCTCTACACCACCCTCTCTGCTGCAACAGCAGTGCACTCCTCCTCCTAACAGTGGACATAGGCAATGAAGACCATTTCAAAGTCCTCCAGCCTGTGTCAGAAGAGAGAAAGAGGGGGAGAGGGGGAGAACACTGCTGCTTTACAGTCCCTCTTTTCATCTTAAAAAACTGGAGGGATGGGGATCAAGAGGGGTTCGAAAGAGGCAGGCTTTCTAGGGGTGATGTGAAATCAATGAATTAAATAATTACTATCCCACACAGCAGTAGGACCTCCACAGGCTCAGAGGAAGATTATCTGTAACCTGCTCTGCTAGGGGAATCCTCTTAAAAAGCTGCTGCAACAAAAAAAATAGCGTCTTGTCTCTGCTTGCTAGTGCTGTAGTGAGCAAACCCTCCATCATAAGCAAGTGGTTTAACTGGACCAATCAAAAAGAAACAATGTGACTAGCCAATCATAGAACACATGGGGCAATAGGTGACAGACTCAGGGGAAACGGAACAAATGCTAAAGTGGTAAAACTAAAGCCCACAGCTAGGTGTCCATGAGAGAAAGATTGTTCCTAGCTTTTGCTTATCCTGATCATCACTATACAGAAAAACTCCTCACTAGTGTAACTGACAATGAAGACCCAACACATTAAGGCCCTGATCCTGCAAAAACTCATGCAAATGGTTAACTTACTACTTTGACTAATCCCGTTGGTTTCAATCAGACCATTTATGGTAGCAAAGTTAAGCGAGTGCAGGATGTGGGCCCTGGTGATGAACACAGAAATTCATATGCTTTTATATGGTAGGCTGTGATAGGGTATAAGGGCACCCTCTTGTCTCAGATGAACATCCGGTTCATTAAAGCTCAGCTTCCCCCCTCCTTGCATAAGTGCTCAGAGGAAGGGCAACAAGACCAGCTACTTGGGAAACAGAAGGGAGAAGACTACTTGGGAGAAGGAAGAACTCCTCATCCATGGGTTGAAACCTGTTCAGGGGGATTTTTTTGTTTGTTAATGTTTTGATTATGTTACTCTATTATACCCTTCTTTCTTGTTACAGCCACTAACCCTCAATCCCTAAGACTGCACTGACTGCAACTGTATTTTTAAGCAGAGTCATTCCACCAGCTTACACGGCCTTAGTCTCCTATTATGCATTTTGAGCTATTAAAGACAAACAGAACCCCTCCCTCCCCCAAGCCATTAGTTATTTTTAAAATCTGTTTTATACAAATTAAAGGAACCAGAAAAAATACATGTTATGGTAAGTTAAATTTCATTGCCCCTTAACCATATAAGCATTCATTTGCTGAGTTAATGACAGTGTGTCTGCTAATTTAGAATGCATGGAGGAAAGGTCTCGTTTTTTATCACTTTGAGTGACAACTATACTAATTATTATAAAAACCATTGATCATCCTTTTCTACTAACCAGAAAGCATTGACATATTTTCTGTGACATTATTTAACATGCAAGCATATGAAGTAGGGATGCAGTGTCTAATAGGCTAGTTTTTTACATCCATTTTACTTAAGATACTTTCAGCAGTTGCTTGAAGAAGGCATCTAACAACTTTGCACTGTCCATGGAAATATCAGAATAAGTTCCCTGAGGAAATATAAACAAATGGGAGACATTTTTACACTGCCAGAAATTCTATCTTGCTTATACTCGTAGGACATTTCTTCCTGAAATCAATTTCCCAAACAAGTTCAACTACTTAATGAAATCCCACAAATTGACCTGGAAGCACCTAATTACAGAAAAACCTGTCTGAGAGAAGAAAGAATATTTATGGGACGATTAACAATAAAAATCTCTATTTTAGCATAATTTTCCTCAAAAAGCATCTGATAACACCTTTCCAAAAATTACTTTTGTTCAAAACAAAACCAAACAAACCACAGGGTTTCCAAACCTGTATGGTAGGTGTTTACCATGAAACCCTAACTCCCTGTGTTGACTCAGAGCAAAGACTTATTTTAATTCATAATTTGCCTCTGGAAAAGTATTTACTACCTTTCAGTGAAGAGACTACAGGCCTAATTCACCCCTGCTATAAGTTTGTGCAATGTGACACCTTGACTCCAATGGGGTTGTACAGACTTATACCAGTGATGAATCTGGCCCCATGTCTTTGAGCCTATAGACCATATATGTAGGAACACAAGCCAACATTATTAAGCCTTGTGTACCTTGTCAACATCATTGTAAGGGTCAAAATAAATAACTTCTAACTGGCTCTCTAATTTAAAATATAGGAGAAATTCTTTGGGATATGAGACAGGTTTTTAAAAAGTACAATAAAACACATTTGGGCCTTGATTCTTACATTGTCTCCTTAAACAAAACAAAGGTAAGCCTACGAACTACATGAGGCGTTGTTAAACCCACGGCAGTGACTCTCAGAGATTGGGTCAACTGACTGATTCATGCTATGGGGTTAAAAATTGCTGTTTAGAGGTTTGGGTTCAAGCTTGGGCTCTGAGACCCGGCGAGAGGGAGGGTTTCAGAGACCAGGCTCTAGCTCAAGCAGGGAAGTCTACATTGATTTTTTAGCCCTGTAGCATGAGCTGGAGTCAATTGACCCAGGTTCTGAGACTCACTGCCATGGTTTGTGTGTGTGTGTGTGTGTGTGTGTGTGTGTGTGTGTGTGTGTGTGTGTGTGTGTGTGTGTGTGTGTGTGTGTGTGTGTGTGCGCGCTCCTACAATTTAAGGCCAGAAAAGATGACCAGACTATCTAATCTGACCTGATGTCCTGTATATTACAGACCACTAACACCACCCAGCATCCACACACTAAAACCAACAACCAAAATTAGACCAAAGTATTACAGCCCACAGAAGACTAGATATGGACCACAGACAGAGAATAGGAGGGACCAAGATGTGCCAGTGCCCAAGGCCCCCATAGTGGGAGGGAAATGATTAAGTGAGATATGCCTAGATAATCTTGACAAGTGATCCCCACCCACACACTGCAGAGGAAGGCAAAAAGCTACCCATATCTCTGCCAGTGACCTGAGGGAAAATTCCTTCCTGACCCCAAATATCATGATCAGTTAGAGCATGTGAGCAAGAACCAGCCAGCCACACCTGAGCGAGAGAATGCTCAGTGCCACATCAGAACCTGGCCCTCCCTGGAAATGCCTGTTCTCCAGCCATGGCCATCCCTGAAGCTTCAGAGGAAGGAGATTTAAAATAAAACAAAATAAAAAACCCCACTCACTGCCCCAGAATACTTTTTGGGCATGGGAGTGGGGGAAAAATCTTTTCCTGACCCCAGTGGAAACCCTGGAGCATGAGCTTTTAGGAGCCCCCACAGCCCTGTCCCACCCCATCACAACAACCTTGTCATATAACTGCACTCATAATTTGTTTCCAACTCTCTCTGTACTGAGTTAGCCCCTTCTAAATGCTCACTTCCACTCCCTGGACTACAAACAGTCCTGCCTGATCAGCACAGAGGCAGTGGTTACATCAGGCTCTAGAAAGTGGTACAGTATCTTGTGAAATCACAAAAACCAATGGGCCTGATTCTCCATTGCACCTGTGCAAAACAGATGTAAAGAGTTACCAGTCAGATCGGTAGCATTTTATATTTATTTTGTACACATGTATATTATTACACCAAGTGCAAACAGTGGAGAATCAGGCCCAATTATCTCCCTCAGATGGCCACAGGTCAAAATAGAAACATGTTTAAAACACCAGTAATTTAATATTACAGGTCTCCACTAATAACCCCTTCAAATATTGCATGAACACTTATTGAAAATAAGAGACTGTCCTAAACATTGTTATATTAGTCTACATCATATTTAATAGCAGGATCTTGTGCATTATTCAGTACATAGAAATTAAATGATGTGCAAAAGCCCATTGGTATTGCAGTACAATGAAATTCTTGTGACAGCATGAAGTGAATGGGAGAGCATTCAAAAAGAGAGGTTTATAGCAAATTAAATAGTAACATTAATATTATCAATATTGTATTGACTGTGTTATTTTAAAAATGAGATTCAACAGAAGATTCTCTGAAAGTTTCTTCACTTATTGATGTTGTCATAGAAATAAGAGTTGGCACTAACAGTAGATAGATAAGGTGAAGAGATCAGGTTTTATGTAACATGGGAAGAGACCCCACAGTGGCTGAGAAGGGACTAGCACCATCTGTTCTATGCAGTGAACTAGCTACATTAGTCTATGCGTGCATTCTCACCATCTATCTAGTCCAGTTTCTTCCCCTTTCTAGTTTACCTCTCCTGTTCCTGCCTACCCCTGCTGAATGCCTGTCATTTCCCACATCCCAACAATGCTAGCTGCCTCTCTAATGTTAACACCCCTTCTCTCATGCTGCCTTATTTCACAGTGGATAATTAAAGTGAAAAATAAACTAAAATAAATGCTTTAAATGATTCAAGCTCTGTGCCCAGCCACAAATCACAAAGAAGACTCTCACTTGTGCCTGCTTAGGACACAGACAATTGGAGCACTATCCTTCTGAGGGCTTGGTGGGGATTTAGACTGTGGTGAAATCTGATAGCCCCCCAAAAAGGAGAATTTAGACAGAGGAAACAGCTCAAGAGTGACATACCTTTGCCTGCTTGCTGTGCCTGGACAGGGGAGAGAAGATAAACAGCCTTCTGGCTGGCCCTGTGTGGGACCTGGGATCAAAGTGAGACCATCAGCCAAATTCTCCTCTCACAAACACAGGTTTCAAACTGATTTATCTCCACAGACTTCAATGTAATTACTCCTGATTTAGATTGGGTTGTAAGCAAAGGAATCTCAGAACTCATTTGAGTGAGGGTGGCATGAAAAGGATTTACCTTACATTTTTGCAACAATGTCACTTGATCTCTCCAACAGCATTACTATTCTTCCTGTTGTAAAAAGATCAAGTAGTCTACCTGAAAATAATGTGATGTCATTTCAGATGTCTAATCACTTTAAATAATGATCCTGAGGTTTATAAATTCCAAATAATGCTTAAAAAACTGAAAGTTTCTTTTTCCCCAAAGGACAACTTTTCTCATTCCTCTGAAACTACGGTAATTATTGTTGTTTAATTATTTGATTTGCAGCAGCATCTACAGACCTCAACCAATACTGGGCTCCCCTTGAGTTAGGCATTGTACAAACAAAATAACAACACGTCGCTCTTTTAATCAATAATTCTTAAAGTGCCTTCTCTGCCCCAAAGAAGATACAAACTGAATAGGCAAGACAGATATAGGTTGGGAGGGAAACCAGGCACAGCACATGAGTAACAGATCAGGGAACGAAACCCAAATAGCCTGACTATTGGTCCAGCACTGTATCCACTAGGCCATACTGCCTCCTAATTGTATTATAGCTAGAAATACATTCTATCTGTCACTATAGATGGATCCACTTTCATCTCTGATCAAAATAAAGATCTTTTACAAAACAAAGATGCAAAAAGTAAAAGGAAGGAAGGAAGGCTGGCTATGGGAAGCCATTTTTGGAAAAGAATTAATACCTCGATACTACCCAAGCTGTGCTGGAACTACAAGCTGCACTCAAATTAGTTCTGAGAGAACTGTTACGAGTTGTTTAAATGATGATAAATTCATATGCCTTTGTTTGGAAAGATTCTGCAAATGAGATTGCCTTGAGCAGTATAACCAGGAACCCTGTGTTTCTATGATCCTTTTAACTCAAGTAAAGCTATTAAAAATAAATTTGCTTGGTGTCACTGAGTAACAGTGTAATTTCTCATCAGTTTCCAGTATGTTAAAAATACTGTTTAAAAATGCACAAAAATGATATGAGAAATTAACTGTAATTGCTACTTAATGTTCATCCCTGTACATTCTTTTCTAAATATTCTATTTCCCTTCACATCCTCTTCCAGTTCTATAATATTTTCATGCTGCATGCTGCTCTATGACGATTACTTAAGCTATAATAAAGCAAGTTACAGATGCTCTTTGGAAAAACCTGGAACATTTTCTCTCACTATATTACATACAAACACAAAGCCAGATCCTAAGCCCCTGCTCTATCCCCTTTCTATTGCTCCTGCTCATTCATTTGAATGGGAATCCCAAGCTGGGGTCACCACATCTATACCATCCCCACCCCTCACAGCACTGTAAGGTGCAGTATAAACATTTAAAACCACAACTGAGCTATGCAGGTAATCCCAGACAAGCACTTTGTTAAAAGTTTTGGTCCACACCACCTTGCATTCTGAATGTGTACCATGTTACAGAAATTTTTCCATTTTAAGAAATGTCATACAAGTTTTTTTTGTTTTGTTTTGTTTTTTTAAATGTTGGGGTTGGTTTTGTATCCCTCATGTAAAGCCAGATACCAAACTTCTACAGCTGGCCCAAAATAGCTTTTACAGAGATAAAACTTATATGGTTTTAAGATCTAATAATTCACAACCTTCTACAGCTAGTAGAAAGGTCTGAATCACATTTAGAAGCTGAGACTTTCCCTTTCAGTTATAAACATCCTGTTCGGATTGTTGAATCAATGGGAAGATACAACAGAGGAAGCGAAAAGTGAATGATGCATGTGGCCCTGCTATTTGTCACATGGTTCATCAGTTCATCACTTTAATGTCACCTGCACATGGGAAAGTATATGTTTGTGTGGATGCTTATAACATATAATATTAGATTAGTATACAAACATAGCATCTATAGTATGTTTGGAATTATTAATGTTGAAGTTTATAGTGGCAAAACCATTGCTATCTGCATGGAATAAGTGACTAAGAGCAAACCTTATAAAAATACAACAGTATTCTTTAATAATTGTGCAAAACACTATACTGCAGTAGCAGTATGGTTAGGTGTAGTGTTTTGGCTCATTACATTTGAACACTATTTTTACAGTTAGTTATTTTCCCTACTGGAGGTCTTTTGTTAATAACCCAAGGAATACCAGATCTCCCATTAAACTAAAGAATTCTATTTAAATGCTGTTTGTAATTACTTTGCAAATTTTCTTTTACCTTAAATGTTCTGTGGTTTCATTTACCCACTGTTTGGGTGTCATTGTTTTTGCTTGCAGAGTTGTAGGACATCAGAAAATAGCTGAGTGCCAGCAATAATAGTGGGAGCCATCTTGGCTAAAATTAAGTTTAAGTTATTTCAATATTTATAATTTCTGATCCTTTCATATGGCATCATTACACACAACATTGTTTCAAAATTCCACTCCAATATTTATGTCAAGCTGTAGAATAATTTAATTTAATTTAAAATAAGTGTATTTTGGAAATTAGGAGAGGTTGACAAAGAGAATCTAGAAAAATGCATGAGAACAAACTTCTCGGGAGCTAAAAAGAGAATGAAGATTTTTAAGGCCCAGTTTGACAAAGCCCTGGCTGTGATGATTTAGTTGGTGGTAGTCCTGCTTTGAGTTGGGGATTGGACTAGATGACCTCCTGAGGTCTCTTCCAATCCTAATATTCTATGATTCTATGAATGAGACAACCCCTTAAATCGCAATATTTACATTTTCGGTTATCATGTAACTTATCCATCATCTTGTTGAGTCTTTTGTCCCCTTCATGATAATATATTTTATGCAGGGTTTTGCTGGGGGTTTTCCCTATCAGAAGTTTAGAGTTAACTTGTTAAAGGAAATTTGATTAGAATAAAATAAGCTACTTGTTATTTCACTACAATGTGGCATTAATGGGAATAACGTGAAGGATAATGGAATTAAGAACTCTGAAACAGCTCAAACAACATCCCATTACATCAGGCTAATTCCACTGTTTCAGTGGTAATCTGTTCCACACCACTCCAGTGGGCTTATGCAATCAAAGGAAGAAGTTGTTACCAAGGAAACCAATCAACCCAAGATACTTTGTGCATGAAAAATTCAGATATTTAAAAAAAACAACAACCCTAAAACCACCCTCTAAACTGGCTACGCCTTCAGTATTTGTGTGCTCATTGTGTGACTGATGTCCTCGTGGCCAACACATTGGAGACTGGGCTGGGGACCTCTGATTTAAAGCATGAGCTAAAGATCGAAGCCTCTGTTGATGGGGGCTGTAAGGGACGCATATTCTCTGTGGACTAGCATGAGGGGGACCTGTAACATACACTCACCAGCGGGTTACAGTTGCAAATCTGATTATTACTTTTCTGATCTTTCAGTTAAACCATTTAACAAATGATAGATAAAATAAGAAAACTATCCTTTCATTTTAAAGTACATGTTTTCTATTGGTCGGCGACACAAAATGGTTTACCCAATATGATCAATTAAAACCAAAGAGAGAGTGAAAGCAAGTCATTGTGGAGTGTATTCCCTTTTGTTCTCACATAGTCTGCAATGGCAAATCAGCACTACTTCAAAGTTTGGTCAACATTATGGGAAGCCTGTTGCACAGTATTAACTGACAGTATCAACCCTCTGTATTAATAGACTGGACAACAATCTAAAAGAGTCTTAATTCTTAGTATGTTAGATAAAGAAGCTTGTCTGAGAGCAGCTGATAATTGCTAGCTGGCAACACTGGCAAGAATGAAATGCTGGAGCATCTGCATTGGCATTGTCCCCAGCACTACAGGTTTACTATAAATGGCTATGCAAAAATTGATTGCAGTGAAAATGACATAGAATGTTAATGAGATGCAAAACAATCCAGCAGATCTCAGGACATCTTCGTGAAAGGGTCTGAGAATGTAAAGTTCACAAGGGACAAACTGGAATGCATCATGATGTATAGTATCATGGATGTATTCAAATACTTAGGACAGTGGTCAGCAACCTCTGGCATGCGTCTCGCCAAGGTAAGCACCCTGGTGGGCCAGGCCAGTTTGTTTACCTGCTGTGTCAGCAGGTTCGGCTGATCGCAGCTCCCGCTGGCCACGGTTCGCCGCTCCAGGCCAATGGGGGCGGCAGGAAGCCTCGGCCAGCACATCCCTCGGGCCGCGCCGCTTCCTGCCGCCCCCATTGGCCTGGGACGGCAAACTGTGGCCAGTGGGAGCCGCGATCGGCCGAACCTGCCGATGCGGCAGGTAAGCAAACTGGCCTGGCCCACCAGGGTGCTTACCTTGGTAAGACGCATGCCAGAGGTTGCCAACCCCTGACTTAGGATGTAACATACTGTGACGGGGTGCACTCACCCCTCACTGGACGGGGAAGGGTTAACCCTACATTGTGGGTTGAGGAAACCACACCCAATTTACTCTACTGAGCATGCTCCAGGTGCACTGGTATAAAAGGGAGCAGCTCGGCTCAGTTGGGATGGACTGCCGTGGAGGAAGGACAGGAACTGCCCGCTCCAGCCAAGGCTTGGTGGAAGCCCAGGACTGTAGCAGCCCGGGGATGCTGCAGCCCACACAGATGCCAAGGCAATCCCAGAGGCCTCGCAGTGTTCAGAGGCACTGGAGAAAGGGCTGACCGGAGAATCTAGACATAACAGGGACACCCAGACCACAGCAGCAGGGACGACAGCAGGAAGCAGCCCAGGGGAATCAGACAGCGGACCAGTGAGTGAATCGAAGCCTTGAGTCAGTGTGTTTCGGTTGGACCCTTCGCCCGCTGACTCAGGCCTTGGCTACACTTACCCGCAAGTTCGACGGCTGGAAATCGAACTTCTGGGTTCGACTTATCGCGTCTAGTCTGGACGCGATAAGTCGAACGCGGAAGTGCTCGCCGTCGACTGCGGTACTCCAGCTCGCCGAGAGGAGTACCGCGGAGTCGACGGGGGAGCCTGCCTGCCGAGTGTGGACCAAGGTAAGTTTGAACTAATTCGAACTAAGGTACTTCGAACTTCAGCTACGTTATTCACGTAGCTGAAGTTGCATACCTTAGTTCGAATTAGGGGGGGTAGTGTAGACCAAGCCTCAGTGATCCACGCTAGGCCACTAATAGGGCCCTGGGCTGGGGTCTGGTGGAAGGGGAGGGCCTGGACCACCCCCTGCTGGGAGTGCAACCCCTCCCCCTGTGTCTGGCGGTGGCCGCTAGACCTTACTGCCCTGCTGACAACAGAGAATTTATTGACTCTGGCTGCTAGGCCTAACTGCCCTGCTGATGAGGGTGAATTTATTGACTCTTGCCACTATGCCTTATGGCCCTTTGGACAGGGATGAATGTAGTGACTTGGCCCCCATTCCCTAAGAGAGGCGGGCACACTCATCCCGCACAGGACAGGGTTTCCCCCAACTCTGTCACACATACATTTAGTTTATATGGACATGCATTACCCATATGATATGCAAAGGAAAAGATTATCTCTTAGGAATATAGAAAGTGCTATGTTGGATCACATCAGTGGTCCAGATAGTCTAGTATAAGGTTTTCAACAGTAGTCAGTGCCAGATGCTTCATAGGGAGATGCAGAGAGGCACAATCGCTCCCTGAGGAAGGGCACAGTGAGGTTCCCAATATTGCCTATCCAGTAGGCTCCAAGTATTTCTGACCCTAAAATATTCAAAATTAATGAGCCCTTAATACAATTCTAGATAGATCAATCTTGAGATCGAATTTTTTTTTAAAAATAATAATTTTGAATTCTGTTTATTTGCTTTCCGGTCTTTGCACCTTTGATTCTCATTTTCAAGCTTTTCTCCATAAACATAAGGACTAGAAACTTACTTTTTTTTTTTAAAAAAAAAAGCACAGATTCTCACATAATTGCACAACTCCAAGAGCTGGAGCTCTAAGAAAAGAAACACAATAATATCATGAGAGTTGGCAAGATGGAGCTTCATAAACGTAGGACCGTTTCTAAATGGCACACTTTAGCCCTTTAGATTCCAGTTTAACAAAGCCACAGGAATATTACTGCAAGTAAAAGAATTACAAATGATGCAGAGATATTTCCCATTGAGATGAAAAATAAAACACTTTATGGCATGTAATCTTGAAAACAAAATTAAAATATACAGTCGAACCTCAGAGTTATGAATACCTCAGGAATGAAGGTTGTTCGTAACTTTGAACAAAACCTTATGGTTGTTCTTTCAAAAGTTTACAACTGAACATTGACTTAATACAGCTTTGAAACTTTACTATGCAGAAGAAAAATGCTGCTTTTCCTTTATTTTAGTAGTTTATGTTTAACACAGTACTGTGCTATATTTGCTTGTGTGTGTGTGTGATTGCATACTTTCAGTTCCAAATAAGGTGTGTGGTTGACTGGTCAGTTTATAACTGGTGTTCGTAACTCTGAGGTTCTACTGTATTGTGTCTGGCACAGCCTACTATCTCTAGACATAACCATGGATATCTTTTATTGGACCAACTTCCGTTGGCGAAGAGGGTCCAATAAGTGATATTAGCTCATCCACCTTGTATTGCTAATATCCTGGGACTGACACAGCTACAACACTATGTACAATAATCATCGATGTTACTGTCATGTTAGAATGACTCTAGCTGTAAGGACATACTGTAGATAGAAATATTCAATAGGAAATTAATTTCTGACTGAACAGAAGCACTAAAATGGAAAGGTCTTGAACATATGGAAATAACAAAACACTAATTAAGCCTAACAAAAATTTGCTTGCTTCAGGGGCCTTTGCTATAACTGTAATTCATTTGTATTACTAAATAGAGCAGACACCACATTATAGAAATCAGTCTTTTAAGGTAACTTTACTGGTTCTGACAAAAGACACAAAGGACATACTGTAGACCTGCTATTCATACTTGCAGAGGGTAATTGCCAGAATTATGGGTCAGATACCCAAAGCCCCCCAAACCTCTCCTTTATTTTGTTTAAATGAAATACATTTTGGGGGAATGGTATATTATGCCTTTGAAAATGCATCCACATTTTTCCAGGGTGTTTGTTTAATTAACTTTATCTAAACCAGTGTTGTACATTTTAATGATAGATTTTATTGTTATTAAATATAATGTTTTATATAAACACACACACAAGGTCCTCAGCTTTTCTGGAAGCTATGTTGGTGCTGAGTGACCCCCTGCTGCTGTAGGATTCTTCTGTCAACTCAGAACTGGGATATATATTTCTTACTTAGTAGAAACAGGTAAATAAGACCGGTAAAAGGACAAAGCCACAGATCTCTTCTAACTCCTCCTCTTATGCAGTACTCCTCCTCACTCCATATACTAGAACAGAATGCAAGACCAGTTTTATTTCATTATGTTCTGCCATCTGTCATGCAGTGACCCCTAAATTAACCTGAAATATTCTTTTTTTTTTCTTTTCTTTTAAACCTCTGGAGGAAACTTCTCAAAAACAGCAGCAGGTTCCACCCTGCTCATTACTTCCCTGCCCACCCCACGGGAGCACACTAACTCAACAATATGTGTCTCTTGCTCTTAGTGAAACATGCTGCTCTGCTTGTCTTTGAGGTTCATAACAGGACACCAGAAAACCTGCCTTGACTCCTCTTTCACCATCAGAACAAGAATCTCTTATAAGAGTGTTGTTCTAAATATAAACTGCCATCTAACAGGAAGATAGCTTGTCATTTCAAACTTCAGGATTTTGGGTTTAGCTACAGGATGTTCCCATTTGTAAAACATCAAATACAAGAAAACATACACAAAATATGCTCTCTCAGAGTTGGTAAGACAACTCCCACCTGTTCATGCTCTCTGTATGTGTGTGTATATATATATATATATATATATATATATATATATATATATATATATATATCCTCAATTTATGTTCCACTCTATATGCATCCGAAGAAGTGGACATTAGCCCATGAAAGCTTATGCTGTAATAAATTTGTTAGTCTCTAAGGTGCCACAAGTACTCCTGTTCTTTTTGCGGATACAGACTAACACGGCTGCTACTCTGAAAAATATGCTCTGTAGAAGAAGTAAAATTTAATGCATTCTTAAACTTGTTTTCTCAGAAAGCTGTTGTTAAAGAGTTGGTTACGTGAGTGGATGTAAGTCTTGCTCTTTTAAAGCACTAGTCTCCTCAAGCACTTCCAAAGTGTTAACAGAATTTAATATCGTGTCTATATGAAATGTGGTTGATAGTTTACCTGTGGCATCCTTTGCCCTTCCACTTTGGTATCCCTTTCCCCTCCTGCACCCAGGATAAAATTTCAAGTTATTCTGTTTTTTGATATCTAGCTGACCACTTTGCCACTTGTTACCAGAATGTGGTATAACAAATCATATTCTGTTGTTACACACAATCATTTAAGGCACTCAAATGTCACAGTGATGAGAGTGATAAGAACCTAAGTAGACAAACTCTTGTTGCTAACATTTTAAAAGGATTTTCATTTCCATTTGCAACAGAACCATCAATGTATCTGCATCTAATTTACTGAAGAATTCAACCTTTTCTGACAGTTATTTATGTTGTTTGCTTAAGATACTGACAATCCAAGTAGTTATACCCTGAGTAGTGATTGCAAAAAAGGTCCCATTGGGGAGGTGCACGTTTCATGTCTCCAAATGTTTCTATAGAAATCTTGCTCAAATTTACACAAATGATTTTTTGTTTGTTTTATAACTGCCACCCCTGCAACTCTGCCTGGGATCTAAAAGTTGAGGTTGGTTCTTTCTAGCTCACACATCAGCATCCAGAGAAATAGCAATTCTGATTTCGGAACTTAGTTAAGAAGTTGATGATGCTTGAGCCAGCCTAGAATCCAGCTCAGTTTTCTGCATTTATATGGGTTCTACAGTGCTAACAGAAGGAGAAAGCAGTCAAAGGTATTTATTTCAGTAAAGTACATAGATGAGACCTGGAATACTTACAGGGCAAAGATCTGTTAATTCACCTTTACACGCTTTATGTTTCTGTTTGTTCCTCTGTCCTTTTTCAGTCTAGTTAAGGGGGGAGGGATAGCTCAGTGGTTTTGAGCATTGGCCTGCTAAACCCAGGGTTGTGAGCTCAATCCTCGAGGGGGCCACTTAGGGATCTGGGGCAAAAATAGGTACTTGGTCCTGCTAGTGAAGGCAGGGGGCTGGACTCAATGACCTTTCAAGGTCCCTTCCAGTTCTATGAGATAGATAGGTATATCTCCATAATAATAACTAATGTAGCACTACCATAGAAAGATATTTCCATTGTAAACTAGAGCAGCAAAATCCACCTACTTTGTCCATGTGTTTTAAAAAATTCATACAGCAATAAAAATTGGTTTACCTCCCACTAATCTTATCTACATACCAGATATGAATGGATTCCCATTATAGTAAGATCTGACTATATATATTATTACCTTGCTACATGAAAAATCAATGGAACTGCTCAAGAATTAAGGTATTGTTCAACATAGGAAGGTTATTAGAATTTGGCCCTATGCTAGAAATGAGCAACAAAACCCAGTTGGGCTCAGCACCCACGCTGACTGTGGAAATCCTGGCGAGCGGGAAGGCTGACTTACAGGCACCCAAAATCAGCAATCACTTAAAAATTAGGCCTGATACTCTATCATGAGGGACAATAAATCCTGAAGTACCCTAAAACACGAAGTCAGTGTTCAAACTATTTTGGCGTATGTACAAATTTGCTTCAGATCTATCCCAAGATCAATTTTTTATGGTGATGAATTTCTTAAAAAAAATAAATACAAAAAAAAAAAAGGCAAAACAAAATGAACATTTAAGACTAACATTAAAAGGAGAAGATTAGAGAACCAGCAGGCAAAAATAAAAGTATTAGTGACTTCTGATGATGCAGAACAAAAAAAATTAAGATGTATATATGTGAGCCAACTGGCTGAAGACAGAGTTGAGTGAAATCTATTTCACTACTGACCACTGATAAGCTAGTCCGGATGCATCCATTTGCATTTCTATTCTAATTGGTTAACATCTTCCAGGCCTCAGAAGGTGATCAGCAGAAACTTACTGAATCACTGCATGACTCCAGTCAGCCAATCATAAGCCAGGATTTTTTCATATATAAAATAATAGCAACCTACACACCACCATGTGTGGTGCAAAGGATAAACATAATTTAATGGGAAATATGCTCTAGTCTAGTTCATCTTTCTAGCTCAGTGTGCAAACTTGAGAAACCATGAGCAAAATTTATTTAATTTAATATTTAAAACTTTATCTTAAAAAAAAAATTAAATACAAGTGGTTAGACACTACGAGAAAGTAAAAATGCAGAATGAAGGGTGTGTATATCTGAAATGGAAATTTATAACATATCCATTAGAGAAATTACAACAGCTGGCGCACCACATGCAGAAAAATGCAAAAAGTCAGAAATAAATTATTTCTGTTGAGATTGCAAAGTAAGAGAAAGTATGAAATAACTTAAAGATAACGGATGTCAAACTTACATCTACCTATTTATAATTAACAGTCAGATCTGCTTGTTAACTACTTTCTCTATTTTTTTTAAAATATTCACCCAGGAATTTACATTTTGTTTTTGTTGCACTCTGTGTAAGCTTTGCTTCATCGTTAGTCTAGTTTTTATACCACATTGCTCAAAATATTAAGTCAGATTCATGAAACAAATAATTATATGTTCATAACATTTTGTCCACATAGATCTTCCACTGTCATATCAGGGTGCACAATCTGTGCAATTTAAAAAAGGAAGCTTCCAGGCTTACTTGGCAATGCCATGACAAATGGGTATGATTTACCCAAATTGGGCATTGTGGGCTTCATTTTCGAATGACAGAGAACCAGGTCTGCATGTAAAAAGCGCTTTGGTGATCACACATGCAATTCAATTGCAGGTGCATTTTTACACCTGGGCCTTGGAGCTGCACTTTTGAAAATCTGGGCATGTTTAAAAATATTCAAATATGGACATTGGATTTAGCCTTTTAAGGGCAAAACATACATGCAATTCCCTATAAAGAAAATTCCTGGTTAGTTTATTGACAATCACCACAAGGCACTGAATGACAGAGAACTGGAAATAGAAAAGATTTGTAAACCTATGACACGTTAAAGCCTTGGTGCAAACTTTTAACCTGGACCTAATTCTAATCCCATGCGGATTTCATGCTAGTGTAGCTCCATTGGCTCCAATAGGGTTATTTCTAATTCGCTCTCAAATAAGAGAGATCAGAGTTCAGTTCAGTCCATTAAATACTTATCATTTGCCAGCTCTTTTGCCAGGGACAGCAATTACTGCAAGCAAAATTAAATTGAAAATGTTATTAGTCATAGTATGTGTATCTATATTTGTATAAATATGAAAAGATGGTAAGCATTGAGTAAGCAGGTGGAAGCTGAGAAATACAGGATGATAGTGGGGGGCAGCCACGTGTGTCCCAGCTTCCTTGGGACTTTTTTGATTCAGACACACATAGACGTGTCCTTAGTGAGGGCACCTCCAAGATTAAAACATGTTCAGTGATACTTCAGCAGCAAGTCAATTACTGTAGAGTCAGCAAAAGTACACAGATATAGGAATCAAATGACTCAGCACTTGGCAAATAGCAGAGGCCTGCCAAGTCATATGAAACTGAACACTGGGATATAAAGGAATTAGGCACATCTATAGCTCCTATGTTCTAGTGGACAAAATGACTCCTTTTGTCACCTCCCTCTCTACAAATAGCTAATAGAAAGTGGAGAAGTCAGAGGCAAGACCAGTGATCTTGATGATGACAAGAAAAACAAAGTTATCACACCCCTCTTTAATTAATTAATTGACAATTTTTTCATGTTAACTGAGTACTTGTAAAAATTATTAGGCAAACAGCACTAGAAAATGAAAACTCATTTATCCACAGAATCCGTGCAGCACAGACAACAAAACTGCAAGCTTCTTCTTATTGCCCTACTATTGTACTTTCATCACTGAACTCAAAGGATCATAACCTTGGGTCACAGATTAGTTTAGTCTCCATATCTTTTCCATCCTTGCCTTCTCTGCAAGAACATTAATAAAAAGAAATTTCCTACACTATCACTTGCTATGAGGTTACCTGTCCACTTGGAGCGATAGTAAAAATACTACTCATTTCATAGGCAAGTGCTAAAGCTATCAAATGGTAATGATTTTGGTTACTATCAATCTGGACTAGATTCAAACCAATGACCAAAAATAGTGAAAACCTTGACCCCTTTCCATTATGGAGGCCAGCTGAATGGGTCCTGATCTGTCACCTCTGACAACATTTGGGAGGCTGTCCAAGGTTTAAGAGAAGAGCTACCTTGGAAGAGGTAGAGAAACAGATCAGCTGTTGGAATACAGCCTTATACACTAATAATCCCCATATCAACTGCTGTATGTTCAGTGCTGGGGAGGGTGAATATCTTAACTAATGAGATATTCTGAAAAAGTGAGGTCATTTCTAACAGAAATGTAACAGAAATTGGGGTCTTCATACACTTGAAGTACACTGCCTACACTGTGTGCTACTATTTAACAAAGACAAGGAGACTGAATAGTAAAATTTCAACATAGCACACACTTAACTATATGACTCCCATAAATGTTAATGGGAATCATGTGGCTACACCTTTGCGCAGCATGATGAAAATTAACCAAGGAGTATGAATCATTTCTCAGAATGGGAAAGGTATATTAAGAAAGTTGAATGCTGACATAAAGGAAGACATGCAGTGTGCACAGCAGCAAAAAAACATTAGATGTGAAAGTTGGTTTGGAAAAGTGTCCAAAAGAATATGAAGGGACTAAGGACTGGTCTACACTATGGGGTTAGGTCAAATTTAGCCACATTAGGTCGATTTAATATGACCCACCCAACCAACCCTGTTCTGTCGACCTAAGGGGCTCTTAAAATCGACTTATGTACTCCTCCCTGAGGAGGGGAGTAGTGCTAAAATCTACTTTGCTGGGTCAAATTTGGGGTAGTGTGGACGCAAATCGACGGTATTGGCTTCCAGGAGCTATCCCAGAGTGCTCCATTGTGACCGCTCTGGACAGAACTTTGAACTCTGATGCACTATCCAGGTACCCAGGAAAAGCCCTGAGAACTTTTGAATTTCATTTCCTGTTTGGTCAGTGTGGCAAAATCAGCAGCACAGGTGACCATGAGTCCCCCCAGAATCGTAGAGCGTAAAATGTTTCTATGCTCCCCCTATCATCTCCATCCCCGAGGTTATCGCAAGATTAAAAGGCGAAAAAAAATGCACTCGTGATGACATGTTTTCCGAGCTCATGCAGTCCTCCTGCACTGATAGGGCACAGCTTAATGCATGGAGGCATTCAGTGGCAGAGGCCAGGAAAGAATTAAGTGGGTGCAAAGAGCAGAGGCAGGACGCGATGCTAAGGCTAATGGGGGGGCAAACGGACATGATGAAGCATCTGTTGGAGTTGCAGGAAAGCCAACAAGAGCACAGACCCCCATTGCATCCACTAAATAACCACCTACCCTCCTCCCCATGTTCCATAGCATCCTCACCCAGATGCCCAAGAACGCAGGGGGGGAGGCTCCGGGCACCCAGCCACTCCACTCCAGAGGATGGCCCAAGCAACAGAAGGTTGTCATTCAAGCAGTTTGATTTTTACTGTGGCTACAATAAGCAATGTGGCCTTGTTCTTCCCTCCTCACCCACCCCACCTGGGGTACCTTGTCTGTTATCTCATTTTTTTTTAAATTAATAAAGAAAGAACGTATGGTTTCAAAACAATAGTTACTTTATTTCGAAGGAGGGAGGGTGGTTGGCTTACAGGGAATTAAAATCAACAAAGGGGGCGGGTTTTCATGAACGGATCCCCCGAGCAGGAGAGCAGAGTGCAGCAGAAGCGGTGCACAAGGACGGTTAGCAGTCCTACTGCACCGTCTGCTGCCAGCAGCACCCAGGAGGACCAGAACGGATCCCCCAAGCCTGTCGCTGGGGAGCAGGAGAGCAGAGTTGCAGGAGAGCACAGTCTGCTGCGAAGGCAAGGAGCTGCTGCTGTGTAGCAATGCCAGCTGCTGCAGGTGCTCCTGTGTCGAATCCTCGGAGGTCCGGGTAGGGCAAGGTACCTCAGCCAAGGCAAAGAGCAAGAGCCCTGGAGCTGTTACACGTGTCAACCACAGAAGTGCTATGGGGTGTTACAGCGCCGACCGGACTGGAATGTACAGCTGCAAGACTTCTTCACCAGTGACAAAAGACAGGAATATGATGCACCTAAAATCTAAAAAGGCCCATACATTTCCCAGAGTCACTATCCTTGATAACAGAATGTCAAGGATTGCATTGGCTACTTGGATCACAGCAGCCCCCACAGTAGACTTGCCCACAACAGCAGTGGTGACGGTGAGCTGAGTGGGCTCCATGCTTGCCGTGGACTGGCATCCACACGGGTAACCCAGGAAAAAAGGCGCAAAATGATTGTCTGCCGTTGCTTTCATGGAGGGAGGGGCAACTGATGACATGTACCCAAAACCACCTGCGACAATGTTTTTGCCCCATCAGGCATTGGGAGCTTAACCCAGAATTCCAATGGGCGGCAGAGACTGCGGGAACTGTGGGATAGCTACCCACAGTGCACCACTCCGCAAGTCGATGCTAGCCATGGTAGTGAGGACACACTCCGCCGACTGAATGTACTTAGTGTGGACATAAGCAATCGATTGTATAAAATCGATTTCTAAAAATTGACTTCTATGAAATCAACCTAATTTCATAGTGTAGACATACCCTAAGAGTCTGCCTTAATATCTAAGGAGCTGAGTTGAGGACAAGAGAGAAAGCAAGGATACAAACAGATTGGTTTACAAAATTAGAAAGCTAGATACAAGTAGAATCTTAAGAAATGAATAAAATATGTTTAAGCATGCTATACCCAGCTGCTAGCAAAAGAGAACAGGTTGTTCAGGATGGAAAACAGAAAGAAAGAGGGGTTCTGAAAAAGTTTAATATAAGGACCATCCTTACTTATCTATATAATATACTGATTGGTGCATATACGTGGATCACTATTCTCTGCTGGATAGAGAAATAGACCTGCTTGCAGTTATGCTGCTCTCTAGTACCTGATTTACATAGATTAAAAATGTTAACACAACTCATGCAGCTGTAGATTCTGCTTTAGTTCAAGAAGTAAGTGCTTGTGGGGTTTTTTTTGGGGGGGGGGGGGCACACAAATGTCTTGAATTCTATCCCTGCTGATGATCATAAAGTCTGAGAAACCAGTGTGCCCTTTCTGGAGAGAGCAACTTACTGGAGTTACACCAGTATAAGCAAAAAGAGAATCAGACCCTGAGAACTGCAAACAAAGAACTCCAGTGCTGATGCATGTGCATGATGTTACTCTTAGCCTTTTAATGCAGAAAATGTAACTAACTATAATTCTAATTTTGTAGTTGACATCACAGGAGCATTGTGAGGCAAAACTCAGAAATGTTAGTGAATTGCACAGAGATCCTCAGATGGCAAGTATAATTTATTACATTAAAAGTTCATTTTTATAGCAGTGAACTAATATAAAAAGCAGCTTAGACTTCAAAGGTTTGAATTGTGAAAGAAAGCTCTTATTTGATGCAAATCCTAAAAGACTATTTTCATTGCCTCTTTTAAAAAAAATCCCTTTGCACAGCTGGCATTATCACCCAAGTAGAACAGAGCAGAGATAAAACCACCACAAAAAGTTAATCATAATTGGCCCTTCCTCCGATCTCATTTTTATAGATATCAGTTGACTTGTGGCCAAAGGGAAAAAGTGAGCAATTGATTCCCATGCTGATTCACCAGTTGAGTTCCCAGTTGGAGCAACCTGGCAGGCAGCTAAAGAGCCTCTGCCCTTCCACCAATGCAGGGTCATTGGCCTAGTCACCACCTCCCTTCAACATCATTCACTAGTGCCCCCAAACCAAGTGAAATTTGGTAGGGTTGACTTACTCTTGCTTTGACTTTTTGAGATCTACTCTCACAACTAAAAGCAAAATGGTATAAACCCCATGCAAAAAAAGTGGGCCCGACTCTGCCAGGTATTGAGCGCTTCCTGCAAAGTACCGAGTGCCCTCATTTTCCACTCTCCATGGGAGCTGCAAGAGTTCAGTCATTGCAGAATGAAGATCTGGGAGCTGATAAGCTTTGCACAGCTCTGGTGATGTCATTTTCTCTGTGCAGACTTACGATGTTACACTAAGCATGAAACAGAGATCATAGGACAAGGAGCACTAGGGACCTGAAGAAAGTAGTAAAGAGACACTGGAAATTTAAATATCTAAGAAAATGCCCTTACGCCACTTACCTGGGGCACTGAACTCCTCTTACTATAAACCCCTGTCCTGCAACCCAGATTCACATGCGTTAACTTTAGCCATGCAAGTAATCCATTTGAAGTTATGAACTCTCCAACTCCATTCTCCAGTGCAGGGGATGTGTTTGGAGGGCGCCTGAATATTGCAGATGTGCTTTGTGTCCTTGGAGAGCAAGGATTTGGTCCATTGACTTCAGTGAGGCTACTCATGTGATTAAGAAAGACTACCTATGCAAGTATGGGTGCACAACTGCAACATTTAGACTTTAATGTTCATCCTATTTTTCTGCTATGATCTATAAAAATAAGGAAGCAGAACTTTTTTCCAACTACAACACTGGGGAAAAACAAATAAACAAGACTTCCCCTTCCAGAGAGACTAATAATCCCTCACTGCTCTATGATGGGTATACCACCACCACCATTAGAGCACTGGCTAGGATGTCACACCAACCAGGAGCAAACAATGGTAGGTAGGGTTACCATATTTTAAGTGTCCAAAAAGAGGACACTCCACGGGGCCCCAGCCCCGCCCCGCCCCAACTCCGTCCCAGCCCCGCCCCTTCCCTGCCCGGACCCGCCCCAACTCCGCCCCTTCCCCAAAGTCCCCGCCCCAACTCCGCCCCCTCCCCTGAACACTTTGCCCCCCTGCTCCTCCCCCTCCCCTGCTTCCCGCGAACATTTGATTCGCGGGAAGCCTGAAGCAGGCAGGCAGCAGGCAAGCTGGGACTGCTGCTGGGGCTGGGGGAGGGGCGCGAGGAGGCACGGCCCAGTCCAGCCCCCCCAGCCGAGTGGCTCCTTCTGGCAGCCGGCCCCAGCGTCTCCGGCCCGGCTCGGCTCGGGCCCTGAGGCACCGGCCCTGGCCCTGGGCGAGCGGCGCCGGCCGGCGGCCAAGCAGCCCCAGTCCCAGCGGCTCCGGACGGCTCGGGCCCTGGTTCCGGCCGAGCGGCTCCGCCCCGGCCCTGGCCCTGGCAGAGCGAGTGGCACCGGCCGGCAGCCGAGTACCCGCTGGCCCCAGCGGCTCCGGCTCCAGCCCCAGCGGCTCCGGCCCGGACCCAAGCTCCACGACCCCTCCCTCCCTATTTTCCCGGACATGTCCGACTTTTTGGAATTTCCTCCCGGATGGGAATTTGAGGACCAAAAAGCCAGACATGTCCGGGAAAATCCGGACGTATGGCAACCCTAATGGTAGGGGAATTCCAGGCTTCATGAACCCACAAAACAAAAATATGATCATTTAAGTTGCTAAATATGCTTAAAAGTCTTTGCATTGTTTATTTGCGTTAAATATAACTCTTTTACCCTCATAGCCTCTGTTTTATTTCTTCCTTCATATTTTTTGCCATCTTTAAACAGCATTTGAATATTTGTAAGAATTTTCCCAAATTTACTTTTCCTGAAAATAAACAGATGGTTCTAGCATTGACCAAATACTGCAAATACACAATGACAAGATTGTCATTGTGACCCTTAGTTAGCACAAAGTGCTATGTATTCCCTGAGTATAAAGAGAGTCAAAGTATTTTGAGAGTAGCTAAGCAAGCAAAAACTTTGCCAAATATTTACCACTACAAATATCGCATATTTGTGAAGGTCATGAGATAAAAGTGAAATTACTTTACAAAGCTTGTGCTTTGATTAGCCATTTTCCTCCCTGTCTTCCTTCACATAGATTCATTAATATACCTCTAACTATCATTATCCTAATGTTTATAAGTTCTTTTTAATTAGTAGTCTAATTCCAAATAAAACCAGTTCAGCAACTGCTGTTATCTCATTTGAAAAGGAATTACTGTGGTAAATGCACTTGCTTTTTCATTAATCTTTTTCATAGGACGACCTGCCTGAAACCCAGTCAAAGAGAAAATAATGCTAAACTAAAGAGGATAAAAATAATATGCTTCCTATTCCTCCTTGCCATCAAAAGTTTATTACTATTATCATCGTTATTGGCATTGTGGCAGCACCTGAATGCCCCAATAACGATTGGGGGATTTCATTGTGATAGGCACTATACAAACACATAGAAAGACACAAACTCTGCTCCAAGGAGCTTACAGTCAAAAGCATAAAACAGCTGTCAGTCTGTAGCACAGTCCTGCAGTCTATATGCTGGTAAAACTACTATTTGAATGCACAAGAAATACAGTATTACATTTATTAACTTTACTGAATCAATTTGAGGGATACCAAAAATGATATCCTTACTATAATTTACACACACAAAAAAATCTAGGGTTTATTTTCTTTAATTTCTTGTGGAACTGCCAGTAACGTCACAGCTGTATTTATATTTTCCTTGTTATAATGAAGTGACTCCTCAGACTGTGGCTTTTGTAGCTGTGCCAGTTGTTTTTTTTTCCTGGCATATGTTAATTTATTATTATAAATGTAAGCAAACAGTAGACTCTGGGCCATTAACTTGCAAGGCAAGAACTTTGTCATCGTCACGTAAATGAATGATCAAAGTTAAATTAATGATATCTTGGAGGTATATGGGTTAGTAGACACCAACTGTTGATAATTATTTTTTTAAATGTACAGGTGTATATGCGAGACTACATCCTTCTTCATGTATCATTTGTCTTCTTCAATTGTAAGCACTTCAGAACAGTTACTATTACAGTATGTGTATGTACAGCACCTATTACGATAGGACCCTCATCCTAATTGGGCCTCTTCATACTTCTGTAATATAAATATGAATATAAAATAATCACAATACCACTACTAATTAATGAAGTATGCAACATGGAATTTAGCAGATTTTTTTTACATTTGATAGCATCCTGATTTTGAGAAATAACTTTACATTGTAGCAGTCTTTCGAACATCTACGATGCCCAAGCAATGGAGGATCTGGTTGAAACAACAACTTTATTATTAACACAAAAGCAGTGGAGTTTTCAAAAATGCTCAGTGTTGGCCTAACTCTGATCCCATAGAAGTTAACCATAACTCCCATTGATCTGAGTGTGAGCAAAGTTAGACCAACAAATTAGTGTTTTTTGGAAATCTCACCCACAATCATATTCCTGCTATTTAATATCAAAGTGCAACTTAGAGCGCAAGAATGACAAAAATTGTATTGCCCTCTTGCGTGTAGTTTTAATTGTTTAGACTTCTTGGGTGAGATTCTAATCTCTTTTGTGCTCGTGCAAATCTAGGGTAACCCCAATGAAATCAATCATGTCACTTTGGGTGGGATCCACAAAAGTACTATGTCCCATTTTTAGGCTCCACTGGGATCCAACAAAACTCCTGCTTTGCTGCTGCCTAATTCAGTAGGTGCCTAAACTCATGTGGAGCCTAAGATTTTGTAGTAAAAGTTCCCTGAGTGCCTATGTTCCTGCCTTTGAATGTGCGCCCTGCTGCCTCACTCTAGGCCCCCTATCTTCCACCTAAGCTCCAGAGAGACCCACCAACCAGAGGAAAGATAAGAGTTCATCTACCTAAGTTGTGTGCAGGGCCCAATCCAGCAGGCATGTTCAGAAGCAGCCTACCAGACCAGGCCCCTCAGGCGAGTTCACTCAAAACAACAGGGGAAGAGAAGGACCTCCCTTATAACCTTTAGTCTGGTGAGGGTATTCATGTAAGATGTGGGAAATCCACAGTTCAAGTCTCCCCTCCACTTGATGATGAGGACTCTGCCACTTCTCAAGTGAGTGCCCTAGCAACCAGGCTATAGAGTTATTTTTACTCTTTCACTGGACCAATGAATTAGTTATTCAATTATTTAATTAAAATGGAACACCTTCAAACAGGAGATACTGAGGGAGTCCCACATCGGACTATCCCTAACCTAATGGTTAGGGCTTTCATGGGAGAGACAGCAGATCCCTGTTCAAATTCCATCTCATCAGGCAGAGGGTGGTCTCCCACATTGAAGGTGGGTACTCTAGATTCTACTCTAACCAGTAGATTAAATGTTATAAGGCTGCTGCTGCCTCTGAAGTCATCTGAGGGGCCTGATCCAGTAGGCAGCCTCTGGGCACACTTACTGGACAGGGCCCCGCATGAGACTTGCGTATCTGAATGCTTATCTTCTCCTGGTTTGTAAACCACAACCAGAGAGATAGGCATCAAACTCAGAGTGGAGCAGGCTTCACAGATACTCCTCATCAGCATCTCCCACTGGCTAGCTTACGTTGCTCCCCGCCTAGCACGCTGGCTTTGTGGATTGCATTCTAAGGCACCTCTCTCTCCCCATTCATTGTATAGGGAGCCTTGGCTCCTAACTTAAGCTTTCTGGATCATGAGGTTGTTCCTGTGATTTTCTAGGTGCTGTGATCCTTAGTGTTGCAACACCAAAGTCCCTTCATGGAGCAGGGTAAATTACATTAACTTTTGGCTCTGTGTGTTTGTCATGTCTTACTTACATGGCATACATCCAGGAGATAAGATGCAACATATGATGAAATCATAAGGAACTTTGATTTGCAAACTGAATATTCATTAGTATATAACAGTTAAAAATATTCCAGAATTAAGGCAAATTACCTAAGGCTCCCTACTTTGAGTTAGGATGTCAAAAATAAATTAAAGAAAATCAAAAGACTACTGGGAGACTCTTGAAAAGACTTCTGTAATCAGTAACATGGTACAAGACAATAGGTAATCCAGAAGGAGAAGGCTTATTTTTTGCTGGTTTTATTTTGTTTGCTCTATGTCAGGGGTTCCCAAACTTGGTTCGCAGCTTGTTCAGGGTAAGCCCCTGGTGGGTCGCGAGACGCTTTGTTTACCTGAGCTTCCGCAGGTACGGCTGCTCGCAGCTCCCAGTGACCGCAGTTCACTGTTCCCGGCCAATGGGAGCTGCGGGAAGCAGTGGCCCAGCATTGGCCGAGAATGGTGAACCACGGCCACTGGGAGCTACGAGCAGCCGTACCTGCAGATGCTCAGGTTAGCAAAGCATCTTGCAGCCTGCCAGGGGCTTACCCTGAACAAGCTGTGAACCAAGTTTGGGAACCCCTGCTCTATGTCCTTTTCCTGCCCCCCATCTCCAAGTTATGGATCCACTGAGTATCACAGCCTTCTCGATTACATTTCTCAAAAATCGAAGATACAGATAAGGGTCAGTAGTTGTTGATATCATTAATATCAAATGACAGTTTTTTGAGCCACCTTCAAATAATACATAATTAAAATGACTGACCATGGGAGTCCTTCAATGCCAACTAGTAGTACACCATACAGTAAATCACATCAGGCCTGACATATTTATTGCCCCAAAACACTGTTGGCATGGTCTGTATCTAAAGGTGTCATGTAAAGTATCGTATACAAACTGGTAACATGCTGGTCCCCAAAAAAATCACTGTGTGATGTATGTCTGGGGCATGCACAAAGAGTTATATATGTGTGCTGGAATATGTTCTTAAAATGTGTTGGGCAGGCAGCACATAAAGCGCAGCCTGCCTTAGACAAAGGAATGTGTATTTACTTGTCTGACCAGCTTGATTGCAGAAGACAATGAAAAGTACATTTACATATAGGGTAAACAAAGCCATCACGTAGGGGAGATGACTGCTTAACAATGATGATGAGGGATGGAGTCTGCACCCCCAGGAAGCCTTCCTGGCCCTTAAAACAGGAACAATGAATTTTGGGGTAATAGAAGGGTAGCAAAAAGACATTCAAGTTATCCATCACCTAAGGGACAAAGGGAAGCAGCACCATGAAAAGTGAATCCTCTTATCCTGGGAGGCAGGAATAGCTGGAAACTGACTATAGGTGAGAAACCTGCTTAGACAAAGATTGTAACGTGCTGAAATTAAGTTTGAATTGGTAGAAAGCTTGTTTTGTTTTGTTTTACTTGTAACCATACCTGTCTCTTTCATTCTTACCTATTGTCATTTAAATCTGTTTTTGTTAATTAATTTATTCTTGTTTTATTATAAAACCATCTCAGTGCTATGTACTAGATTGTAAAGGGAGTCCTCAGCTAACCTAGCAGGCTGGTATGCTACTATCTTTTTGGAGGCAGCAAACTTAACTTCTTGAGTGTCCAGTGAGATAGGGTGACCATACATCCTGTTTTGTCCCAAATGATCAAGTTGGCAAAAGCAAATGGGACAAATGCCAACTTTTGTCAAAAAAGTGGGGTGGGGTGAGGTGCGGTGCGGTGCAGAGGAACATGCAGGGGAGGGAGGTGAGCAGAGATGCCAGCCCCATGCAGGGGGGAGGTTGGGCTGGAGGCAGGAGGAGGAAGGGTTCCAGTGCATATGGGACCAGCAGGGTTAGAGTGACCAGTGACAGCCTCAAGCAGGGGGCAAGCAGGGTTAGAGTGACCAGTGGCAGTTGGGGGGCCCCTTTGGTGAACAGCTGGGGCCAGCCGCATGAGGTGACCCTAGGGCAAGCGGCCAGGGCCAGCACCATGGGAGGAGGGGGGCTTGGGATCGGCCCAGCATGGTGTCCCATTTTCCCTTTGGGAAATATGGTCACCCTACAGTGAGGGGATCTGAACACTGCAAAAAAAAATCTTTGGGGAACTTGGGAATTGGGGTTCACTAGCTGTTTCCTGCAAAGCAAGGTTTGGACCAACAGAATCCTGTTGAGTATGCTGGCAAGGCAGACAAGTTTGTGTGTCAGAGAGCTGACACATAGCTTAACAGCAGCAAAGCTCTCTCTTGCTGAGGGTGAAATGGGTAACACAGTGGCTCAAAGTTCAGAGTGCCCTAAGAGAAGCATCACACCCACATACTGGAATTACGAGATTAATACTTTTCAGCATCTGGGGAAGGATCTGGGAGCAGCAGTAGGAACTTTCGACATGAAAGGGTGGTTGCCCAGGGTGGAGAGTAGCAGCACTGACGATAGCGGAAGTTGCAGTTCTAAAATATGGAACACTTCTAGTAGTCCATATCACACACTGGTTCTGATTGCATTCATACACAATATTTGGACTACTGTATCATCTGTTTTACTTGTGTATATAGTAAAAAATATATTTAAAGTCTCTCAATGGAATGTGTAACTATATCAATGCACACATCTTCTATACAATTATTTTGTACAGCAAGTAAAAAAGAGACCCTGTTAATTTTCTAGAATATATTTGTCATAACTGCTCATTAAATTTTAAAAACAGTTGCAAGTTACTTATTCCAATTAGCCATGCCTTTGTCACGGAGTACTGAAATGTCCACTACATAGGTCTACACCTTAAAGCCATTTGGAAGTTAAAGCTAGCACAGACTGAAATTGCATATTTAGTGAGTTCCCATATCTGTACTGGCTTCCAATTAGTTTCCAGGTGGAATTTAGGATGTTGATTTTGATTTATAAAACCATATGGGCCTTGACTAACTGGAGAATCACCTCTCCCCCCAAGAGATTCTCTGTCAGTTGTGACTAGCTGAGCCATACAAGCTGAAAGTGCCCCAATTTATTAGAGATACCTGCAGGGCATTCTCCTTGTGGAGTCCTATATACCAGAACTCGCTTCTGTTTCTGATAGAACCTGGATCTGGTAACCTTAGAGCAGGTTGCAGAATATATCTATTCTTCTGCACTTTTCTGCAAGGAATTTGAAGTAACTGTTTACAGGCTTTGCTCCTGGTGGGCTTTGTGTGTCTATTATGTTAGGGATGAACGAAGTGTTATTATGTAAACTATATTACAGTTCGGTAGAGAGACCTTGTATTTGTATTTTAATTTTGTGCGGTGCCTAGAACCGGGATTAAATCCAAATAACTGCAGGGAGTCGGTCTTCTGTCTCCCGTAGTATTTTCCAGAATGCCTATTGCTATAGTATCTAAGCACTAGTACTTAGTACCCTACATAATGAAGGGAGCACAAATGATCCCAGATCCAAGTGCAAAGCTCACTTTCACATTAAATAGGAGTAGCATTGTGAATTGAGGAACATCTCAGTGACTTTACTATAGCTGGGAATACTTCTCATCCATGCAGCCCACAGGCCTCTATTTCCCACAGACCCTCTTCCCCCCACCCCCTCGCCCCCAGCTCTGAAAAGATTTACATGTTGAGACTCTTTCCAAGAACAAATCCAGAAAGATATGTTACAGAGTACTTATCCCATTGATTAATCCTAGCCAGCCATTTAGGTTCCAATTCTCCTCTCAACTGTTTTAACTCCACTGACTTCCATGCAGCTATTCCTGATTTACCCTAGTTTTGACAAGAGGAAAAGGCCTTTCATCTACTTTGAAAGTTAAATAAAGGGGTGGGGGGTGATGGGTTGGATCACAGAAACCTCCTTGGGAGCTGCCACCCGATGTGCCAAGACTACTTCTATCCCTGTTTTCCCTGCCAGCTCAGGACTCCAGCACCCTGTCTTGCTGAGCCAGATATTCCCATCTGCTCCAACAAAGACCCAGGGTCTGAATTACTTGCCCCAAACCTGCAGGTTTACCTGAAAACAGCTCACAGAAGGATGCTTGTCTTTAGCACTCAGATGTCCAACTTCCACTGGGGTCTAAACCCAAATAAATCCATTTTACCCTATATAAAGCTTATGCAGGGTAAACTCATAAATTGTTCGCCCTCTATAACACTGATAGAGAGATCTGCACAGTTGTTTGCTCCCCCAGGTATTAATACATACTCAGAGTTAATTAATATGTAAAAAGTGATTTTATTAAATATAGAAAGTAGGATTTAAGTGGTTCCAAGTAGTAACAGATAGAACAAAGTAAGTCACCAAGCAAAATAAAGTATGCACAAGCACAAATCTATGTCTAATCAAACTGAATACAGATAATCTCACCCTCAGTGATGCTTCAGTAAGTTTTTTTCCTCAGACTGGACACCTTCCAGGCCTGGGCACAACTCTTTCCACTGGTACAGCTCTTGTTCCAGCTCAGGTGGTAGCTAGGGGATTCTTCATGATGGCTCCTCTCTCTCTCTGTTCTGTTCCACCCCTTTATATATCTTTCGCATGAGGCGGGAACCCTTTGTCCCTCTGGGTTTCCACCCCCACCCCCACCCCCCCGCACACTGGAAAAGCACCAGGTTAAAGATGGATTCCAGTTCAGGTGACATGATCACATGTCACTGCAAGACTTCATTACCCACTTGCCAGCACACACATATACAGGAAGACTCACCGGTAAAACACATCCATCTGCAGACAATGGTCCTGGTTAATGGGAGTCATCAAGATTCCAAACCACCATTAATGGCCCACACTTTGCATAATTACAATAGGCCCTCAGAGTTATATTTCATATTTCTAGTTTTAGATACAAGAGTGGTACATTTATACAAATAGGATGATCACACTGAGTAGATTATAAGCTTTGTAATGATACCTTACAAGAGACCTTTTGCATGAAGCATATCCCAGTTACGTTATATTCACTTATTATCATATTTTTTATAAAACCATATAGACTGCACAATGTCACAGGGGGAAAAAAGAGTCTGCCCATGTGATAAGTGAAGGGGGGGATAGCTCCCTTTTATGGACACCCAGCCAGCCAGTTAACTATAAAGTCCCTTTTGGTGGCTGCTTGCTTTACCTGTAAAAGTTCCCCAGGTAAAGAAAAGGGAGTGAGCACCTGACCAAAAGAGCCAATGGGAAGGCTAGAACTTTTTAAAATGGGAAAAAAGCTTTCCCTTTGTCTCTCTGTTTTTGTCTCTGGGCTGAAGAGACAGGGGCAGCTGGAATGCTGTGTAAAGTTTGGACCAGGTATGAAAATTCATCATCCATACCTAGAAGGATTCATTGGGACAGGGAATGTTTAGATAGATGCAATTAGGTTTGTTTTCTTTACTGTAAGGCTTGTGGATTCCTCTGTGCTAACCCCATATGCTTTTGTTTGCTTGTAATCTTTAAGCTGAACCGCCAAGAAAGATACTTTGGGTGCTTAATTTTTGGAATTGCTCATTTAAAATCTAGCAAACGCCTAAATTCGAGATGTATTTTCTTTCTTTCTGTTTTTAATAAAATTTACCTTTTTTAAGAACCTGATTGGCTTTGTGTCTTAAAAGGTCTGTGCATATGTTTTTCAATTAGCTGGTGGCAACAGCTGGGTTTTCCTTTTGTTTGTTTTCTTTCTCTGCTTCCCTGAGGGAGGGGTGGAAAAGCCTAGGGGCCTCAGGGAAAACTTCCCAAGTGAGTTTTTCCAGGATGTGCAAGAGGCAGTTTTTCACTTGGGTGGTGGCAGCATTTACCAAGCCAAGGTCAGAGAAAAGCTGTAACCTTGGGGGTTTAATACAAGTGTGGAGTGGCAAGCATTAATTTTTTTTAAATCCTTGCAGGCCCCCACCTTCTGCACTCGAAGTGCCAGAGTGGGGAATCAGCCCTGAAACCCATATTATCAAGTACAGTTATGTCAAATACTTAAATGGAAACAGAATATCATGAAAGTCCATTTTTGCTGTTTAAGACAATCTTAAGAATTGGTATTGAGTTTTGCTTACAGAAAAAGGTACGTTTTAAAATGTGAATTACCAGTACTTTGCTAGAGAGAAACTAAGCACTTCTAGTGAGTAGTTGCTTGCATTTGATTGATTGTAATAAATAAATTGAACAAGAGGCCAAACATAATCTATGCTTCCTGCCTAGTTTGTGTCATACAAATGGACATGTCAGCAGTTCTTCCCCTTGTATACCGTTGCCATGTCACAATTGCATTTTTACTAATGAAAGTATTGGCATCCTTATGTTTTATACTCATGGCAGAGTGACAGGGCAAGCTACACTTCTGACCCATCAGTGGTGTCTCCTGAGTCTACCCTGCCTTCTCCTGTTCTGGAACCTAGGATTCTCCCACTCATGGACCAGTTCCCTGGGTTATAGTACACTTCTTTACCAATTGTGATTCCTCAGCAGGTTCTGTGATAGGGTAGTTAAATGCAGTGACTTAAAACACGTTCTTCACAACAAAGTATGGCTTGTTTATCCATAGGAACATGGCAATCAGGCAACTGTTAAAACAACAAAGAAGCCTGCATACATCTGCTCTTGCTTAAAGCTTCCCTCAAAGCTTAATCAGGCCCAGCTTATCACAGGTACCCTGATTTCTAGGCACTGGGTTGTGCCTACTTCCCTGAAGGCGCTGACTGCCTTTTCATCTCCTTCACAACTCCTTTGTCAGCGGTGGGTCTTCTGAACCTGGTCAAACCAGTTTATGCACCACATGGAGAGGGGGAGTTTCAGGACAAGCTTTAAAGCAGTTTGCTCTCTGTCCCTGTGTCTGTCAAGTACCAGTGATTGGGTTATCTGCCATTGCCTGGTTCCTGCAGATGTGAAGTGAGTTCCCGCAGGAGTTAACTTCTTTGAAACCAAGTGGCAAACAGCATAACAATAATCAAATAAACAGGTACACATAATGCTTATAAAAATTAAGCAGATAACTCCCATGTTCTTCACTGTTCCTTACAATATTTGGTTATTTCTGGGCTGGCAATTGGGATTGTGGATATATGATCTTCAGAAGCTTAGAGCGCTTTCTGGAGAATGCCCTCTTACTAAACTTTTATTACCTTAGGAACAGACTGGCATTTTTGTTTAGGTTTCAATTGTCTAAAAAAAACCATGAGTGTCTTACTATCATAGGCTAGAACCTGAAAAAAAAAGTCAGCTAAGGAGTTATTTCAATTTCTGATATTCTTTACACTTATAAATAGCAATAATTGGGAATTTTATTAAACTATATTATATCATAACAGTATTTTTAGAGACTATTTTCTTAATGCTCACCTTGCAGCGAGTACTATGTAAAATCCCTCATTCTTTGAAAATTGCATAAATGATATATTACAAAAATTAACAAGCTTTTAATCAATTCTAAAACTCTCTAGAGAGCATTGTAAAATTACACAGAATCCCTCATTTAGCTTTAAACCCAGGAATAAAATATGAAGGAATAGAATTTAAGAGTTTGCACTGAATTAGCCTCCAGTGCATTTATGACAGTGGCTCTCAGTCTTTCCAGACTACTGTTCCCCTTTCAGGACTCTGATTTCTCTTGCATACCCCAACTTTCACCTCACTTTAAAACTACTTGCTTAGAAAATCAGACATAAAAATACAGAAGTGTCACAGCACATTATTTCTGAAAAATTGCTTACCTTCTCATTTTTACCATAAGTATAAAATAAATTGGAATATACATATTGTACTTACATTTCAGTGTATAGTATATAGAGCAGTCATTAGACAAGAGTATATAGTATATAGACAAGTCATTGTCTATATGAAATTTTAGTTTGTACTAACTTAGCTAGTGCTTTTTATGTAGCCTGTTGTAAAACTAGGTAAGTGAGTTGATGTACCCCCAGCGGTATGTGTATCCCTGGTTGAAAACCACTGATTTATTATACAGATTTTCCTTTCATAAACTTCTTACATTTGGCTTTAGAAGTACCTTATTCTTTTTACTTGTCCTGAGGAGACACTTTAAAAAAAAATACCTTGGCTGTAACTGAAAGGTTATATTTTCTTTCAGTTACATCCAAGATGTTTCACCAAAACAAACAAAAACAATCTTAGATTGATTAAAAACAAATACCACCTAAGTGGCAAAATTCCCTGAACAATACCCAAGACTATCAATCTCTAAAGAGACTGATAGGCTTGGCAGAATTCAATTTTTTAGTAATTTTTATCTATTTACATTTTAATTATGCAAAATTATTATTTAAATTTTCACAGTTGCTGGAAATTATGGGGGAGAAACCAGACAATTATTTAATGACAGGAGACTTTGAGATTCAAATAATTAAAGCTTTATAACCATTAAAATACCAATAGCCAATATCACAGGTCAAAATAAGGAAAATAAATATCCTTAAATCAACCTTTAATAGCTTCTTAAGCAGCATTTTTTAATTTGGCCTGTGATACTGCACCCAATATTCTTCATAGTGATATTATTATGACATGATTATGGCATAATTATGATACATTTTGTACAAGACAGGTCATGTAAGGTGTCATTGGAAAAGTTATAATTTGCCAAATACTATTATCCTATTTGTATGCATGTATCACTTTTGCATCTGAAGTTATAAATATTGACTGTGGATCTGTATTTAAAAATGGACTTACTCTGGAAAACACCCACAGCCAGCCTTTCAGGTACAATAATGAAGCAGCCAGACAGCGTTAATGGCTCATCAACAAAGACAATGGGCTTTGGAATAGCTTAACCTTCATGTGGACTTTTCGGCCAGCCCGTAAATAATGGCTGCTATGACTCTGCAAGGGCATGTGACCAAGGCACATGACTCTGGACTCCATTTTGGGGAATCTGTATTTTTCCACAAACTCGTCTGGGAACCAAGTTTGAAACAAAGGGTTCTCACCATATGCTAAATTTATATAAGGCAGGGAGTGACATCGTCTGTTGTTCTTCTGTCCCCCACAACTGAACACCTAAGAGAAAACTCCTAAGGGAATGGGGGTGGGGATCCCAAGCTGCAAAGCAAATGCAGCTTGTCCCTTAAGAATCTGCAAGCCTGCATGTATCATCAGTCAGGGTGAGAATTTGCTAATTCATATCCTATCTTTCTAGTATCTTAGGCTTAGTTTGCATTTTTGTTTATTTACTAGTAATCTGCTTTGATCTATTTGCTATCACTTATAATTACTTAAAATCTATCTTTTTGTAATTAATAAACTTGTATGCTTTATCTAAACCAGTAAGTTTGGAGTGAAGTACTTGGAAATCTTCGCTCAAGGGGCAAGGGCTGTTGCATTTCTTCCCCGTATTAAGGGAGGGGCGAACTTTATGAGCTTACTTTGTACAAATCTCTATGCAGTGTACGATGGTACCATTTTGGGTTTATACTCCAGAGGGCGGGTGCATGCCTGGGGAGCTGGGAAATTGGCTGATGTCTGCTGGTTGCACTCAGGTAGCCCAGTTTGGGTGAGTGGCACCACCTACTGTCGTGTTGGGTGATAATGGGCCCTAAGTAAGGTTGGCTGTGTCCCCAACTCAACTGAGTGGTTAGAGAGGTGCAGAGGTTTCTCATGACTCCCAGACTGCCAGGGGTGACAACCCGTCACACTGTCCATCTATAAAATTTCTATCATCATCAGTTTGTGTTTACACAGTGAAATGGATGTTTGCCAATGCTTGCTGATAAAAATCTAATCCTTCCAAGCCTGTATATAGAATAATGACATAGTTCTTTGTATTTTGCAAAGAATGACTAGAGTAGTAAACCTTTCAATATAACATAATTTCCAGTTTGAGAATACCTGGATACAGAGGGCTTTCTAAGATATAGTAAATTGAGACTTGATACTTGGAGGAAGGTATTGTGGATAGGACCAGTATCTGGAAGGAGCTTTCTGGCTGAGCACTTCTATGAATTATATTTGTGTCTGTTTAGTAAAAAGCAATAAACCTTTAATATGCTAGTGTTTAGGGCTTGTACCTGCCTGGCCTTCAATGGATTCACAAGGAGAGTAGAGGGTACTTATTCTCAAGTGTGTGAGTTCTCCCCAAAGAGCCAGATACCAGCCCTGGAATATGTTCCCGATTTTTTGAGAAAATTAAACTGAAAGGACGTCACGCCAAACAGAATGTGCTTTAACAGCATAATTTAATATTAGAAATAAATGTGTGCCATTTTGGAGTTGCAAGAATATGAAAGACATGGAAATTGTGTTCTGATAATGATACAGAATGAAAATGTGGCAAAATTTCCCCCTAATTAAAAGATGCAAGAATGTTTCTACTACAACCTGCTTTTTCATGGTCTCAGGGCCGCCCGGGGGGGGGGGGGGCAAGTGGGGCAATTTGCCCCAGGGTCCGGGCCCTGCAGCGGCCCCCACAAGAGTTTTTTGGGGGCCCTTCACTTGCTCCAGGGGCCCCGGAAAACTCTTGTGGGGCCCGGGCCCCTGGAGCTTCTTCCGCTCCAGGTCTTCGGCGGTGGGGGGTCCTTCTGCTCCGGGACCAGCTGCCAAAGTGCTGGGTCTTCGGCGCGGCAATTCGGCGGCGGGGAAGGCCCCAGGCCCCCTGAATCCTCTGGGCAGTCCTGCATGGTCTACACTTTTCCCAATCAGGGCATTGTTTTCAGATCCTATTCTTGTGGTTAATAGGAAGCAGGCATTTAAAATCTAATTTTCTTACACACCTATTTCTCTATTTTACTGCAATACAACATTAATGACAGTAATTTATGTAGATGTTTAAAGGCTGGCATTTGACCTTTAAGGTTCTTACATCGGATGTTGTCTAACAAAAGTTGGTACATGTAAAGATACAAATATGCAGAATATAGTTAAAAGAAACCCATAATTGATACTTTGTTCTCTGTAACTGCTTTTTATCAAAATACCATTACAGAGCACTGATTACTGAAGTCTCAGAGCAGCCACAAATCACTCACCACAAAAAAATAGAAAGAAAGCAATTAAAAATCAACATTTGCAAGTCTCTAATGCCCATTCAGGATCGCCCTGTCTCCTCTTAAAATAATTGCAACTAATTTTTATTTTTAAGCATTTCGAAATCTGTTTATAAATTGGGAGCAGGGAAAAGGACTAAATTATCCTGTGTTTGTCTACTTCATTCCTGCATCAGCTATTGACAGCACAATGCTATTGCTCTGTATGATACAAGAAATATAATGCATCTCACCACCTTGAGTTCCTAAAGAGTCTAGATTCAGCAGCTTCTTGTGGCACACTTAAAAAAAAAAAAAAAGCCACCACACTGCACATCACTTAAGAGGCTGCACATCGAGTGTTTTTTTCCTTTGACATAGTGTGTACATTTTGTACATAAAAGACAACTTCTGTCTAAGCTTTAAAGCTGCTTCTTCTATGGGAATTTGTAAAAATTATAGATGACAATTCCCTAACTCAAAAAATGTTACCAATACAGCAGAATTTTACATCAAACTTCATCTTGACAGATACAGAGGAACTAATCACAGAATTACTGGTTTGCTTAGGTGCAAGTGATCATGACTGGATCACATTTGTTACGTGCAAACAGAGTAAAGTTCAAACCAGTGATATACTTGGTGTTTTAAAGAGGACTAATTTCACAAAGCAGAAAACAAGCATGAGCCAAATCAACTAGCAGAAAGAATTTAAGCAGAAAAATGTGAACAATAATTGGGAACGGTTTAAAAACATTTTACTAGATACCCAGAGGCAACATTCCCACAATCACCAAAGAAGGCTACACTGGTTTAAAAAAACAGCACAGGCTGGGTTTGATGCTCTAAGGCAGGCTGTTGTGTTTTATATATAAATAAATGGACAAAGAGGAGAAGTTGATACCAGTGAATATAATTTAATAGCTATGAATTATAGAAAAATAATAAGGGAAGCAGAGTTAAGGTCAATAAAAAGGAGGTTTTTAGGAACAGAAGGAATCTTAACAATGCTATTGGTCCATTATTAGATGGAAACAGTAGAATTTTCAATAGCAATGTAGAAAAGGCAGAATTGTCCAAAAACATTTGTATTTTGTATTTGTGGGAGGGAAGGGACAGATGATGTATTCATATACAATGAAACATTTTCTATTCCAATAATAACTCAGGAGGATGTTAAACAGCAACTACCAAAGCTACACATTCAGCAGAGCTGAATAATTTGCATCAAAAAGTTTTTTAAAAGCTTTCCAAGGAGTTCACTAGACTGTTAATATTGATTTTTAATAGTCTGGGAACATTAGGGAATTTCAGAGGACTAGAAGAAAGCCAATGTTGTACCAATAGTTAAAAAGGGGAAACAAGATGACAGAGGCAATTATAAGCCTGTCAGCCCAACATCAATCATGAACAAAATAGTGGAATAGCTGATACAGGACTCAATTAATAAAGAATTAAAGGGGGATAACATAATTAATGTCAATCAACACAGGCTTATGCAAAATAGGTCTTGTCAAACTAATTTTTTTATGAGAATACAAGTTTGGTTGATAGAGGTAAGAGGGTTGATAGAATATACTTAAACTTGGAACCACATGACAATCTGTTTAAGAAACTAGAACAATCCAAAATCAACATGGCACACATTAAATGGATTAAAAAACTGGCTGACTGATAGTTCTCAGCATGTAATTTTAAACAGGGAATTATCATTTCAGGTGGGGTCCTACTGGGATCAGTTTTGGCCCAACACTATTTAATATTTCTACCAATGATCTGGAAGAAAACAAAATCACTGATAAAATTTGCAGGTTATATAAAGATTGGGGAACAGTAAATAATGAAGAAGCTAGGTCATGGATATAGAGCCCACTGCATCTCTTGGTAAACTGAGGAAATAAACTATATGTGCTTCAATATGGTCAAATATAAAACCACACATCTAGAAACAAAGAACATAGGCCATATTTACAGGTTAGGGAACTCTACCCTGGGAAGCAGTGAATTTGAAAAAAAGACATAGAATATCAGGGTTGGAAGGGTCCTCAGGAGGTCATCTAGTCCAACCCCCTGCTCAAAGCAGGACCAATTCCCAACTAAATCATCCCAGCCATGGCTTTGTCAAGCCTGACCTTAAAAATCTCTAAGGAAGGAGATTCCACCACCTCCCTAGGTAACCCATTCCAGTGCTTCACCACCCTCCTAGTGAAAAAGTTTTTCCTAATATCCAACCTAAACCTCCCCCACTGCAACTTCAGACCATTACTCCATTTTGTACATAAAAGACAACTTCTGTCTAAGCTTTAAAGCTGCTTCTTCTATTGGAATTTGTGAAAAACTTGGCGGGGGGACGTCAGAGATTAATCAGGTGAAATAAAATCCTAGTGTGATGCTGTGGCTCAAAGGGCCAATGCAATACTTGGAGTATGAACAAGAGAATCTCAAATAGGAGTAAGGGAGGTTATTTTACACCTATTTTGTGACTGCTACAAGAATACAGTGTCCAGTTCTAGTGTCCACACTTCCAGAAGGATGTTGACAAATTGGTGATGGTTCAGAGAAGAGCCAGGAGACTGTTTAAAGGATTAGAAAACATGTATAGTGATAGACTCAAGGCACTCAATCTACTTATCTTAACAAAGAGAAGGTTAAGGGGTGACTTGATCACAGTCTATAATTACTGACATGAAACAGAAGTTTGATAAAAGATGGCTCTTCAATCCAGCAGACAAAGATATAACAAGATCCAATAGCTGGAAGTTGAAGCTAGACAATTTCAGACTAGAAATAAAGGGGCAAATTTTTAACAGTGATGGTAGCTAACTACTGGAACAGTTTTCCAAGGATCATGGTGAATTCTCCATTACTGGTATCTTTTAGATCAAGATTGGATAATTTTCTGAAAGATGTGCTCTGGCTCAAAGAGGAATTAATTCAAGGAAGTCCTGTGGCATGTATTACATGGGTCAGAGCAGATGATCACAATGGTCCCTTCTGATTTAATAATCTCAGAATCTATCGATTTTTATAAAATTTCAAAGCAAAAATGGAGGCTCAGCTGCAAGTTGCAATTACAATTCTCTTTAATTACTATGCATTTGGCATTACTAATTTAAAATGCACATTTGGGGAAAAAAGCAAAAAATTTTGTGGGACAGTTACCCACTACAACTCTGTACTCTAATCCCAGGGCCAGGGGAAATAATGAAGCGTGGAAACTTATGCACAGTCAGCAGTAGTCAGTTATTGACTCTGGGTTTGGATCACAATTTCCCACAGATCTGAATCCTTGAATTCATTAATAGAACATGGGTTTATCACAACAAATGGTCACTTGGAGGTCTAATGCAATTAAAACTTAGTGACAGCAAGGTGTTCTCACCTTACTTCTGTCATCATTCGGGGGGGAAGGCAAGCTCAGTGGTTTGAGCATTGGCCTGCTAAACTCAGGGTTGTGAACTCAATTCTTGAGGGGGCCATTTAGGGATCTGGAGCAAAAATCGGTCTGGGGTTTTGTCCTGCTTTGAGCAGGGGGTTGGACTAGATGACCTCCTGAGGTCCCTTCCAACCCTGATAATCTATGAAATATTCTATCATAACATAGGATTGAGTGATGAGTTAAAAGAACAGTCAACTTGAAAAATCACATTTCTATCTGATTTTTTTTTAAACTACTGTTATCACAAATAAACCCTAGGATTATAATAACAAAGAGATTAAAAGGAATATTTTTGTCTTTCTTCCATTTGCATACTTTGTGTATTGAATCGTATTTTGTGAATAGTCTTTTTTTACTGTTTTCTTGGCCATACATAACCTCTCCTCCAGGTCCTTCAAGAGCATATTTAACAAAAGCAGCAACACGTAACAAAACAAACTTCATTATGGCCTCAATGCATAGCTCTAAAATATCTACTTAACTTTAAACATCCAAGCAGTCCAACTGACAAAGTTAAGTACTTGCTAAAGTGCTTTGCTGAATCAGGGCATACTTGCATTATCCAAGCATTCTGAGGATCCAGTCAGGGGTGTCATTGTGCTAAGTAATGTCTAAAAACATACATGAAGAAGCTATCTCTGCCCTGAAGAGTTTACAATCTAACTTAAGACAAGACCCAATAAGTGAATGTAATGAAGGATGAGCTTACATAGGTGAGCTACTGCTCAACCTGATCATCCCAAATAATCATGATTATGTATATAGTATATAAAATTGTTAAAATATTGATCTTCTACCTAGCCATTATTGATGGGAAACCAATTGTAGGCTTCAAAGTAGAAGTGGGTCTTGAAGAGAGATTTGGACCACTTAGGGGAGGGTGTTCTAAGCATAAAGGGTGCTGTTGAAATGAAATCTAAAACTGAAAGCAAACTGACAGCAAGCAACAGGAAGGTGCATGAAGACTAGAGATAGAAAGAAGGTGTGCACCTGAGTGTGTCTGGTGTTATCACTCTTCGGACTGCCCTAAAGACCCTCTCAAACCGTGAAGAAAAACCCTTATAACAATAAAAAAAAACATTCCAGACATACTATTTATAGGTATGGTATGTCAGAAAATTTCACTTTTAAAATTAGTCTATTAAAAAAAAAATCATGTTGATAATACCCGTTTAAGAAATAAACAAGTATTAGCCACACTGTTTTCTAGCAAGGAATGATTGATCACCTACTGTCAGAATTCTAGTTGTACATCTTTATAAAGAAACACACTGCCTTGGAAGTAGTAATGTTAAAGTAACAAAAGTATTTGTAGAAAGGCTTTAAAGAACATTGAAATAACCATTCTATATTTCTTACTATCAAATGCTATTAGAAAATGCTACTCTTATGTAGGATAATGCCATCAAAAACCAAATTTTCCTAACAGCAGCTCCAATGGGGATTTTTAATGCTTTGTAAGTACAGATATAAAAATTGCTTCAAAGTGTAGCCCATCTATTGGAACTTACTCATTAGTGGTACTAGCAGCAAAACAGTAACAATGCCATGAACATCCTCAACATACTCAACACATTCAGAGCTTTTAAAAGTACAGATTGTGGTCAACTGGACTTTTTTACCAGGCTGATATTCATTGACATCTAGGAGCTGTATTTAAAGGATTGTCAAGTAAGATGACTTGTTCAATTTTTTTTTTCAGATCGGCACTCATAATTATGCTCTTCCTGATTCCAGCATGTGAATGAAAAGTACTTCTTTTATGGAAGTCTGTCACATCTGCTATTGTAAGATGGCAATAGAGAGAAGGATTTTAGATTACTGGGGTTTTTTTACATCAACCAACTTTCCCACAACTTTGCACACTTACCAGTCAAAAAGTTAACTTTTCCCCTGAGGAATGTAGTAGTCGGCATATGAAATGCGTGTAGTTGTATCAGAATTGTGATTTATTATATTTTCCCATCAAGGATTTTCAGAGGGGCTACTATAATTCTGAGCTTCTTAAAGTACCTTTAGATTCATCTCTAGATACTATAATAGCCTCAAATCTCACTTGTGTTACAAGTCAAAATCAGTTGATTGTTCTCATCTTAGTCGCCATCACCAATCTGTCACACAATTTAATGTTGTGTTACTACACAAAAGGGAGTTATGATTGGAATACCAGGCATCTCTCACATCATCACTGAGGTGAACCAGCAGAGTTGTGTCAGTTTGTTCAGAGCCTACTTGTTTATTAACTATTCCCAACTCCAGACAGTGTCAGGAATATTATTATGCATCATTTTATTGTTGTAGCATCTAAAAGTCTCGACCACACCAGGTCTCCATTGAAATATGCACTGTACAAGCACTTAAATATCAGTCACTGCTCAAGAGAGATTACAATCTGATCCTGCTTCTAATTTTTTTTTTAAATGAAGATATCCTATCTCCTAGAGCTGCAAGGGACCTTGAAGGTCATTGAGTCCAGCCCCCTGCCTTTACTAGCAGAATCAAGTACTGATTTTGCCCCAGATTCCTAAGTGGCCCCCTCAAGAATTGAACTCACAATCCTGGGTTTAGCAGGCTACTGCTCAAACCACTGAGCTATCCCTCCCGCCTTCAATTGGACTCCATGTGGTGTAGGGGTGTGTTCATATGCAATCAGTTGCAGGATCAGAGCCTAAAAGACAAGCCATAACACATGGATGAAACAAATACACGGGGGGAAGGGAACTGGCAGAGGAAGCAGGGGCGGGGTGGGGAGGGGTTGGATAACAGTGATTCCCCATTGCCCTTCACCTTAGTAGTCATTTACACCACTGTAAAGTGGATGTAAAACACTACTGTTCTGTTTGGATAGCAGGTTACCCTTTCCACTGGTGTAAATGGGTATCCCAAATAAATATCAATGAAGACACAAGTCCAGAAGGCTTCAGCATAAACTAGCTGTGTCCGAAACTCATAGCCAGTCAGAAGCATTAATCACAACTTGTCACCTGTCTGAGTTATACCTTTCCCATGAGCCTTCAACTGCCTCACATATTATCTACCAAAGTATTAAAAAAATTGTTGTATCAAAATTCTTAATGGTTGAGAATGCAATATAATTAGAGTTTCATGCACTACTGCTTAATGGCTTGCATCTGAAGAAGTGAGGTTCTTACCCACAAAAGCTTATGCTCCCAATACTTCTGTTAGTCTTAAAGGTGCCACAGGATCCTCTGTTGCTTTTTACAGATTCAGACTAACACGGCTACCCCTCTGATACTTGCTTAATGGAACATATCCACACATTTTATTGGGTTCATGGTTTTGACTTTCAAACATGATATCTTGATAATATTTTATTAATAAATCTAAAACATATAATTACCCCTGAAACATTAGTAAATTCCCCCAAGAAATCCTGGAAAGAAAAAGCCTTTCATACACACTGTATTTTACAGTTGAAAGTTATGAAGTTTACCAATTAATTAGCATTACCAGCTCCACGCATTGTTTTTATACACACAGCATTTATCTTTGCACTGCTGGGCAAGACTAATGAACTATCATGTTGATTATTTTTACTTTAGTGAAAGTCATTGTCCTTTTTGTAAAGACAAGGTATTTAAGTTATTACTGGAAGATGTACATTCTGTGTAAAAAAAAAAAAAAAAAAAGGAAGAAGACAGACATAACAGTTAGACATCTACTGTATAGAATAATGATCTTGTGTCCCTGATATGAATTACACGATTAATCTCAAAAGCTATCCCAGGCAAGCAGGAATAAATACTGGAGATGGGCCAAGTCTAGAAAAATTTAAGTGCTACCCAGCCACTTGTGAGCTGCATAGGAAATTTTCCCATCTATACACCAGCTAATAGTGAACAGAGACAATGGGAGCATTAGAAAAGAAAGAGGGGAGAAAATGGTCAAGGGCTGGAAAGACACAATAAGTGCAAGATAGAGGAGGGAAATGACAGGCAAGTCACTTAGGGTGGATTTTCAAAAGCGCTTAGCAGTGGGCTTATCCTGCTCCCTTTGAAGCTGATGCTAAAAACAGCTGACTTCATTGGGAGCATAGTTTGGTCAATACTGAATGCTTCTGAAAATCCTACCCTTAGTCTCTTGGTGCTTCAATTCCCCAGCAGTAAAATCGGAGTTATATAATAGTTAGATCCGTCACAGGGGAATTGTGAATATATAGTAGAGTAATTAGTATTTGCATGATTATCAGATATTATTTTGACAACTGCCATTGAAAATCCTATAAATAAGAGTCTGGGGGAGGGGGAGTTCCATTTACTGAATATTTGACCTGGTCTTTTTGAGTACTGTACCAACAGAGTCTTCTTAGTTGGTTGCCTGTAGGTACTGTACATGCATGTATTGTACTTACCTAGCTACCTGTAGTTCCTGGTGATACCTAGGGTTCCTGGAAGACTACAAGGTAGACATTACAAAACTCACTAATTTCTAGAACATATAGATATTTTACAGAATAGTATTGGACAAATTCTGGCCTCAGTCATACCCATATAATACCATTAACATCAATGAGATTGCACTGATGTAAATAAGAGCAGAATTTGGCCCTGTAAGTCTTTTCAGATACATTGGCTGTTCATTCTTGTCAAGTACTGCCCTCATTGTGGGATTTGGGTGTGTAATTATTTTAAGTTGCCTTGCTGATTTTACTTTTCTATAAAACCCATTGTTGTGTATCTTGTTGGATAACGATCCTGCTTTCCTTTTGACTTTGTTATAATGATCATCAATTTTCTAACTTTTAAAGTTCAATAGATTGCTGTAAAAATTAGATCTAGTAAAAAATTTTGACAATTAACCCCTTCCCCATCTCCCTCCAGTCAAAAAAAAGTTATTTCGCTGAAACCAAAATATTTTGCAGAAACATTGGGGGGGCGGCGGGGGAGGAAAGAGAAGAGAATGACACCCACCCCAGAATAGCCAGCAGCCTGGAGCTTAGGAATGTGGGACACCCAGGTTCAAATCCCTTTTCTGAATCAGGCCTGACTTGAACCTGGGTCTCCCACACCCATATGAGTGCCCTATGCACCGAGTTATTGGCTATTCTGCGGTATGTCTTGCTCACGTCTCTTTGTGAAGAATTTCAAAAGGTGCCATGTTCCTTCCAACCCGCAGAACGAAAGTATTTTGTGAAACAGAATTCTTGTTTTCCATCCAGCCCTATTAAAAATACAAAAGTGAAAGAGTTTTTGAAGGTCTTATTTCTTCCAGGAGCTTTAGATATTATTGTCTTTCCTGCTTTCCCAGACAATCTATATCCAAGGACAATATAGCTCTATTAACCTTGCTATAATCAGCCAGAATGTCAAAATCTGTGTTATAAATCTTCAACTTAATCACTTGTGATTAAATATTCAGATGAAATTATGTGCAACATAATGTTATACATCCATCTCCTCTTCCTTAATTGATGACAACAACAGAGGAGTAGAGTGGGGGAGGGGGAAGAAAGGACCAAAACCCTTTATGTATATCAACACATCTAATACAAGTCTTTGCAGACAACTTCCATTTTTAAGCATGCCGTAATTTTATAAGCCCTGCAACAAGAAACATTATTCTAAAGTTGAACAATAAATTAGCATTTAGTAAAGCAGTGGACTTTTAACTGTAGATATTCAATAGAATAAATGGTCAAATGTTACCATCTTTTACAAAGATTGCCCCCAATCCTGAAGTCAGCTGCCCTGGCATAAACCCCTGTGCCTTTTCAGAGCCTCACTGATTTCAGGATCAGGTTCTATAACCTTTACCAAAAGCAGTTATAGAAGTATTCCATATGCATACAGTAAGTACTACATATGAGACACTTTTCAGTGCTCAATGGATGAAATTCACCCCATGCGCAAGGGCAGTGCAAGGCCTAGGCACCACTGAATTCCTCAAACCAGGGGTGGGCAAACTTTTTGGCCCGAGGGCCACATTTGGGTGGGGAAATTGCATGCAGGGCCATGAATGTAGGGCTGGAGCAGAGGGTTGGGGTGCAGGAGGGAGTGTGGGGAGTGGGAGGGGGTGCAGTGCACAGAAAGGGGCTCAGGGCAAGGGGTTGGGGGCAGAGGAGGGGTGTGAGGGAAGGGGGCTGAGGTGCAGGAGGGGATGTGGAGTGTGGGAGGGGGCTCAGGGCAGGGGGTTGGCGTGCAGGAGAGATGCGGGGTGCTGCAGGATGTTGGGGTGCAGGCAGGGGTGCAGGGTGTGGCAGGGTGCTCATGGCAGGGAGTTGGGGTGTGGAGGTTCAGGGTGCAGGCTCCAGCCCAGTACTGCTTACCTGGTTTGGCTCTGGGGTGGCAGCGGTGTGCACTGGGGCCAGGGCAGGCTCCCTGCCTGCCCTGGCCCTGCACTGCTCCCGGAAGCAGCCGGCACCACGTCCCTGCAAACCCTGGGGGAGGGGGAGCAGAGGGCTCCGCACACTGCCCTTGCCTGTGGGTATTTCCCCAGAAGCTCCCATTGGCTGCGGTTCCCCGTTCCTGGCCAATGGGAGCTGTGGGGGGCAGTGCCTGCAGGCAAGGGCAGCGCATAGAGCCCTCTGCCCCCCTTCCCTCAGGGGCCACAGGGACATGGTTTCAGCCACTTCTGGGAGCAGCGTGTGGCCTGTGGTGCCACGGGGGTGGCAATCCCGTGGGCTAGATCCAAAGCCCTGATGGGCTGGATCTGGCCTGTGGGCCGTAGTTTGCCCACCCCAGTCTTAAACATGATTCTAGTTACATTTAGAAATGCCTACTGATTTTGGGTGATGCCTCAGCATTTGAGCACTCAATTTAAGATATTTAGAGCCTGATTTTGGGAGATGCTGAGCATATGCAGCTCCCACTGACTTAAACTGAAGTTGTTGTTACTCAACACCCCTGAAAAAAAATCAACATGAAAGGTATCCTAAACTGGACACCCAACGTCAGGTGGTCACCTTTGACTTATATGTACATAGTAAGAAATTCTAGATGGAAAGGACCTAATTGATCACCCGGTCTATCCTCCTGCCAATATCAGACTATTCCATGCAGTAGACTTTAATGATTTAATTTTTAAATGACACATACAATTGGTCTTCCACCATTTTCCTCAGGTGATTATTTCATAGTCTAACTCAGGGGTCAACCTTTCAGAAGTGGTGTGCCGAGTCTTCATTTATTCAATCTAATTTAAGATTTCGTGTGCCAGTAATACATTTTAATGTTTTTAGGTCTCTTTCTATAAGTCTATAATATATAACTAAACTATTGTTGTATGTAAAATAAATAAGGATTTTTAAATGTTTAAGAAGCTTCATTTAAAATTAAATTAAAATGCAGAGCCCCCTGGACCAGTGGCCAGGACCCAGGCAGTGTGAGTGCCACTGAAAATCAGCTCACGTGCCGCCTTCGGCGCACGTGCCATAGGTTGCCTACACCTGGTCTAACTAATCTCATTATTAAGTTGTCTCCTGTTATTCAACCAAAATGTTCTTATTTTAAAGTGAATGCTTTTTCTGGTTTGTTTTTGTTTTTGCTGACCCTTGCTTTTTTAAAAGTGGATATCGAGATGGATATCTCAGCAGTACATAGACAGCTCTGGTTGCTTTACCTGCATTACTGTCCAATGCATCTCATCATGGTTACTGACAATCTAGTTATGTGGGTAAGAATGTACCATGCTCAGGTCATTTAATTTTTTTTATCTCTGTGCATGATCACCAATGCTGTCAATGGGGTTCCTGGATTTTGTGCTGTAAAGTCTTATCTATTAGAAACTAGATAGACTGCTAACTTATTTCACATAGCCCATTGAACAGCCATTCGAACATTTTTAGTCAACAATATCCTGATCTAGATATATATCAGTGGTCTAGGGAAAAGAGGCAACATTTCAATAAGTGATTTTATCAAAAAAAGTTCTGCTGAATTACACACTTTTCATAATTGAAGAGTTTCATTATAGGCTTCTCTGGCTCACAGAGTGCAGTTTAGGTTTGACCAGAGCTGATCAGAAAAAATTTTGATGAAGATTTTTTTGCCAGAAAATGCTGATTTGTCAAAACTGAAATTTTCATCAGGAAAGATTTGTCAAGTCTGACATGCCAGAGGGAGGAAGGGAGAGAGGGAGGGAGAGAAAACCCACCCAATCGAGAATAGCCAATACCTAGTGTTTAGGGCAGTTGCCTGAGATATGGCAGACTCACGTTCAAGACCCTGCTCTGCCTGATTCAGACCAGGGACTTAAACGTGGGTCTCCCCACATCCCAGATGAATGCCATGCCTACCAGGCTGTTATTCTGGGGTGGGTCTTTTGTTTTTCATGTAAAACTTCAAATGGCCTCAGTTTCATTCTGAAGCAAATGGGACATTTTTTCCACTCTTGAATAATTTCACAGGATGGGAAAAGAGTTTCCTGCCTAGGTCTAGGTTTGACAATCTCTGGCCCTGATCCTGCAAACATGCAGGTGCTTAACTTTACTGCATAAGTAGACTTACTGAAGTGTTTGCAGGATTGGGGGCCTCTCTATATACTGCTGCAGATGTGAAGAAATGCAAGTGCTTACATAAGAACAGCCATACTGGGTCAGACCAAAGGTCCATCTAGCCCAGTATCCTGTCTTCTGACAGTGGCCAATGCCAGGTACTCCAGAGAGAATGAACAGAACAGGTAATCATCAAGTGATCCATCCCCTGTTGCCCATTCCCAGCTTCTGGAAACAGAGGCTAGGGACAGTAGCCCTGCCCATCCTGGCTAATAGCCATCGATGGATCTATCCTCCATTAACTTGTCTAATTCTTTTACTTACAGAATAAAAACTGCCATCTACAAGAAAAAAAAATTCTCACAGTGACTGAGTAACGCATTTTTCACTTATTGTTAGCAAGCTTCTACTAAAATTTACAGGCCTGATTCTATCATTCTTACTCATGATGAGTAAGGTACTGCTTACTTCATAAGTAGTCCTTGTGAAGTCAATGAAATTAATTCATTAAATAAGGTACTACTACTCACCACGAGTAAGAAGTGAGCCAGAGAGGTCTGAATGAAACAAATAGAAGCAAATTTTGCCCCAATTTTGATTCTGTACAACCACCAGGGCCAGCTCCAGGCACCAGCTTGTCAAGCAGCCACTCCAGAGAGGGGCAGCACGTCCAGCTATTTGGCGGCAATTCGGCGGACGGTCCCTCACTCCAGCTCAGAGCGAAGGACCTTCCGCCGAATTGCCGCCGCAGATCGCGATCGCGGCTTTTATTTTTTTTTATTTTGGCTGCTTGGGGCCGCCAAAACTCTGGAGCCGGCCCTGACAACCACAGCAGAGTTTTACTTCACAGTACTTCAGAAATGGAGTTAGTCACATTTACACCATATCATTCTGTACGGTACACATCATTCTGTATGGCATCTTACCACCCTGAGGTACGAAAAATTCTATATTACGTTCAGCAGTCTGATGTGGCACATTCTGAAACGCCTGTACATTAAGTAGTTATTTGATTATGTCACACACTTTACCATCTAGATCAATGAAATCTGATCTTTTTTTCAAAGTCAGTTGCAATGTCTGGTTCTTATGCTTAGGCTGCAATGTTTGTAGTTACAAACACTTCAGAGGAAAGTATACAATGAGAAAAAAGAAAACAGTTTAATGCTATTTGATGTAAAATTTTTACAAAACAAGACAAAATCCTGGATCTTTGACCTGGAGATACTGAGTGTCCCTTCAAAAAAGCCTAAATGCTCCTCAGGGCAGGAGAAGTTCTCTCTATTTGTGTCTTCTACAGTTCTGAACACATTGTCAGTGCCTAATAAAATATTAATAAGAGATTTTCTTTGTTTTGACTGACTTAAGTTATCCCAACATACCAGATATCTTTCAGAGTAGCAGCCATGTTAGTCTGTATCCGCAAAAAGAACAGGAGTACTTGTGGCACTTTAGAGACTAACAAATTTATTAGAGCATAAGCTTTCGTGGGCTACAGCCCACTTCTTCGGATGCATATAGAGTGGAACATATATTGAGGAGATATATATACACACATACAGAGAGCATGAACAGGTGGGAGTTGTCTTACCAACTCTGAGAGGCCAATTAAGTAAGAGGAAAAAAAAACACTTTTGAAATGATAATCAAGCTAGCCCAGTACAGACAGATTGATAAGAAGTATGAGAATACTTACAAGGGGAGATAGATTCAATGTTTGTAATGGCTCAGCCATTCCCAGTCCTTATTCAATCCTGAGTTGATTGTATCTAGTTTGCATATCAATTCCAGCTCAGCAGTCTCTCGTTGGACAAGATACAATCAACTCAGGATTGAATAAGGACTGGGAATGGCTGAGCCATTACAAACATTGAATCTATCTCCCCTTGTAAGTATTCTCATACTTCTTATCAATCTGTCTGTACTGGGCTAGCTTGATTATCACTTCAAAAGTTGTTGTTTTTTTTCCCTCTTACTTAATTGGCCTCTCAGAGTTGGTAAGACAACTCCCACCTGTTCATGCTCTCTGATTGTGTGTATATATATATCTCCTCAATATATTTTCCACTCTATATGCATCCGAAGAAGTGGGCTGTAGCCCATGTAAGCTTATGCTCTAATAAATTTGTTAGTCTCTAAAGTGCCACAAGTACTTCTATACCAGATATCTGTTATACAAAATCAGTCAACTACTGCCACAAGCCTAAAATTAGGTTCCTAAATCCATATTTAAGTGGTCTGATTTTCAATAGCGCTGAGCACTCAGTAATGCCCATTAATGTTATGAACCTAGCTTTTGGCTTGTAACTTTTAAAATCTTGACCTACATATATGTTGTCATAGTGAAGAACAACAGCTATATGGCGTGCTGCATCATGGAGCTCTAATCTAACTAGTCTCAGGGAAAGCCATGGACCCAGAAGCTGGAATGCTATTTGAGGAGATAGTTAGTGGAAGCTTAAATCTTTGACTGTGAAACTTTTAAGCCTCTTGACTTCATAGCATGTGACAATACATCTTTGTGGAACAAAATCAAAATTTTGAAAGCCTGAATTTGTTTTGACTGAATTTCTACCAGCAAGTTTTCTATTTGATCAGATCATGCCTGGAGAACAAACAAAATGCCAGCAGACTTAGGCTGGGCTATAAAATGGAAACTTCTGATTTAGATCTTCTTATTTTTGGGAGTCAAAGCACATGTAGCTTGGAAATTCTTACAAAATGTTAGTGTAGCTGTTCTGACTTAATTGTACTGTAAGCTGATGTCAAGATTTTCTTTATGACTGCAGAGTAAGAGAATCTAAAGCTTTGTGGTTCTAGATCTCGTGTGTATATTCTTTACATGCTAAATTGCAAGTTATATTTAGCAGCACATACATTGTTATACATCTTAGGACTCGATCCTGCAATATTCTGAGCAATTCTGAATCTTTCATTTACATAAACAACACCACCTAGCATTTATAAGGAATTTTTCTTCAACGGATCTTATGCTTTATAAAGGATCTTATAATGCTTTATAATAATTTATCCTTTTTTATAGATGGGGAAAATGAGGCATAGAGAGGGGAAGTGACTTGCTCAAGGTCACCCAGTAGGGGATTCCTGCAAACACTCACTCACATGAGTAACTTGATGCACATGAGTACTCTCCTTGAATTCAAGGGACTATTTACATCAAGTTACTCACCTCTATATTTGCAGAAAAGACTCCGATTTATCTCAGTGGATACTAGTTCTGGCCCTATACCCCTTGTGGGACATGAACATTTTAAATATTTTTCTTGAGCTGAAACTTATAATTGATGACCTGTATCTTCCACTGATTTAGCCTCCTCATTATAATGCATCACATTTGCATGCACCCCATGTCACTAGCAGACTATTTATAAAAGGAACATAATTAGCAAGATGATTTTATAATTATGTTTTAAAATATGGCAACTATCAGTTCAGATTGGGTGCTTGTATTTTAATTACATTGCTCCATTTATGGAATCTTTTTATATGTATTTTTTATTGTTTCAGTTCTTACTTTTTGGTGTCCTGAAACAGCCATAGAGGGCCTGGCTCGGTAGGACCATAGAGAATCCTCAACTCACACGGACTCAGAAGTTCAGGGTGCTGGTGGCCTCATATTGTCAGATCCAGAGTTCCTCTCCCACCCCAGACTCCCACTGAATGTAAGATCAGGCTGACAAGCAGGTTCATAAAATTTCAACAGATCACATGGTGTTGTCATAATGATCAGCTAAATCACATGGGATTACATTGCCACAGCCCTCTCTACGCCATGCTGGGGAATAAGGCTCATCTTGTCTTGCTCCCTGTTAAACCCTACTCAGATTGTAACTATAGCTATGGGGCTAGAAGGTTGCCTGAAATTCCACAATGTGATAAAATGAGTGGGGAGGGCTAGAGAGTGGTGGGAACCCCAGTTCTATCCCCTCACTCGCCAGCCAGAATAACTAGCTGGATGCAAGAGGGGATATGCTACAGAAAAGGATGAAATATTCCTCACCCAGAACAAGGGAAAGAATTGCTACACTCAAAATCACAAATTTGTTCATTCCTGGCATGTTACAGCAATACATTGTCTCTTACCCCAGGGCAGCTTGTAAAGTTATACCCTATACCATGATTTTATATAAACAGGGCACTGGGCCTTCAGACAAATGCACATGTCCCAGTGCACCTGTTATGGCTCTAAGTCTTTTGAAGACGAGGCATCCTGGGAAATTTAATTTCCCAGAAAGTACTGAAAATCCAGAGATCATGCAACCAAGGAAACAGGTAACATGTTACAAAGACTTGGAACTGGCTCGTAGAATGAGAGAGACCTGTGAGAAGCAGCAAGTGCCAAGAAATGTCAGCTGAAGCCCTGATACAAGAGCCAAAAGGAGTGTTGAGCCCTGGGAAGGGCTTAAGGATTTGTGTTGCTGGGGTAGGCTTTCTATGGTGTGCCAAGAGGAACCAAGAACCTTTCAGCTGGAGTCTTAATACAGGAACCAAACTGAACTGTTTAGGTTTATTTCATGTTGGGGCTTCAGGGAGAAGACCCCAGGAAGAGGATTCTTTTATTTTAATCACTTGCTGTGAAGTAGATGCATATCTCATGGCCTCAGAGAGGGAACTGAGGAATAGCAGAGCACACAAATTGTGGAGGGAGCAATGTTCCAACATGAGTATGAAATAGACATTTTTAAAAACTCTGTCCATGGTAATAAACATGTCTTGTTAAATACCAAATTTAATTACTAAAGTTAAGAGTGCTTGTGATAACAATGCAGCAGCACTTCTAATTATCAAAAACTAACAAAATGCACATTCCCTCACAATACAACCTTAACACATGGATTGTTGTGTGTCAGTGTGTGTGTTCATCTATGGGGATGAGAGGGTTTAATATATTTTAGTCTTTATGTCTGTCTGTATCTAAAATCTTTTAGCAACACTCTTAATGCATAATATCAGTCCATACATATCAAATGACAGTATCATTTTTGGTAAAGTACTTAGCTGCCGTTTCTTGAAAATAATATAGTATAGTAGAAAACATACAATAATAGTTTGTGGCAAAGTTATGCAGTGCAAACCTCTAAGATAGGAAGATATTTGTAGACATGCATTTCAGGCAGATCTGTGTGTGTCATTAATATGTAGATACATAAAATGTTTCTTTTCATAAAGATTTGTGCTGTGCTTCTTTTCGAGATTCCTGGGGAATACCAGTTTGTATTTGGGGTCAAACTTAAGGTTCTTATGCTCTGATGGAATATGCACTTAATACTTCACAAGAATATAATGGTCCTGATTGAGAGCTAAGCATGGGGCAGCTTGGTTAGGGACAAGGGACAGGGAAGAGATGGCCGTATGCCACCTCGGAGACCCTCCTGATTTTGGGGCCTGCCAGTATGCAAATCCCCAACATAAGATGGAACATCCAGAGAGCTGCTCTTGCTCAAGTTCTGCAACTGATCCCTGATCCCACAGTATTCTTGCCAGCAAGTTAAAGAAGTATGGGCTGGATGAATGGACTATAAAGTGGATAGAAAGCTGGCTAGATCATCAGGCTCAACGGGTAGTGATCAATTGCTCCATGTCTAGTTGGCAGCCGGTATCAAGCAGAGTGCCCTAAGGGTCGGCTCTGGGGCTGGTTATGTTCAATATCTTCATTAATGATCTGGAGGATGGTGTGGAGTGCACCCTCAGCAACTTTGCAGATGACACTGAACTGGAGGAGTGGTAGATACGCTGGAGGGTAGGGATAGGAAGCAGAGGGACCTAGGCAAATTAGAGGATTGGGCCAAAAGAAATCTGATGAGGTTCAACAAGGACAAGTGCAGAGTCCTTCACTTAGGATGGAAGTGAACTGCTACAGACTAGAGACCGAGTGGCGAGGCAGCAGTTCTGCAGAAAAGGACCTAAGGGTTACAGTGGACAAGAAGCTGGATATGAGTCAGTGTGCCCTTGTTGCCAAGAAGGCTAATGGCATTTTGGGCTGTATAAGTAGGAGCATTGCCAGCAGATCAAGGGACATGATCATTCCCCTCTATTCGGCATTGGTGAGGCCTCATCTGGAGTACTGTGTTCAGTTTTGGGCCCTACACTACAAGAAGGATGTGGAAAAATTGGAAAGAGTCCAGCGGAGTGCAACAAAAATTATTAGGGAGCTGGAGCACATTACTTATGAGGAGAGGCTGAGGGAACTGGGATTATTTAGTCTGCAGAAAAGAAGCAGGAGGGGAGATTTGATAGTTGCTTTCAACTACCTGAAAGGGGGTTCCAAAGAGGATGGATCTAGACTGTTTTCAGTGGTAGCAGATGACAGAACAAGGAGTATGGTCTCAAGTTGCAGTGGGGAGGTTTAGGTTGGATATTAGGAAAAACATTTTCACTAGGAGAGTGATGAAGCACTGGAATGGGTTACCTAGGGAGGTGGTGGAATCTCATTCCTTAGAGGTTTTTAAGGTCAGGCTTGACAAAGCCCTGGCTGGGATGATTTAGTTGGGTATTGGTCCTGCTTTGAGTAGGGGGTTGGACTAGATGATCTCCTGCTATTCTGTGATTCTAACTGACCAAAGGGGGTTTTCTAGTAGCTCACAATACCTGGGGCACCTCCCCTGACTAAGCCCCAACCTATGTGCTAGGAGCTACTGGCATAAACACCACCTGTTATTTCCCTATAGGTTAAACATATCCGTTAAGATACAAAGTTGGTCAAGAGCTGGTCAACTGCATTGACCACATAAAACAAAGGAATAAGAGACAACTCATTGCAGCAAAATCAGTAACAAGCACCCTGTTATGGAATCAGTTTGTCAGCAATCTAATTAAAAATAGCGATGGATCAGAACAGCAACATGAGGTAGCCTACTAAAATGTACTTCTGAGCATACTCATACAGAGGTCTGTCCCCTGAGGAAAACTTCATGGGTGGTAAACAGCTCAAGAAGGCTGAGAAAAAACTGTCAACCATAATGTAAAACAAAGTAAGGTAATATACTGTAACTTTGTTTCAAACTTATTTGACAAGTTTAAAAACAGACAGAAATATTTATGAAGGAAAGGCAAAATACCCACGTGCTCTAAAGCTGATCATAGGCAACAATTTATATCCTGAATATAGCTGGAAAAATTCTGGGTTTTAGCATCTTTAAAAACTATGAAGTTGCAATACAATTAAGAAAACCTCTTTGAATTATGCATCTTTCATTCAATTCCTCCAGCAGATATGAGAGCATTGCAACCCCTTGCCAAGTCTGATCCTAATATGCCATGGGGCGAATACAGACCCTAAACTGTCATACTCCATTTAAATCGTATGTGGGGAAGAGCTAATGTGATTGCTCAGAATGTTAAGTACTACTACTGTGTTCAGGATAAAATATCAACAACCTAAAATCTGAATTATTTATTAAGGAGGAAGTGCCTTTTGAAGTGAACATTATTTATCTCTTCTCAGAACTAATGCCTAAATATGATGAAAAAATTGTTGCAAGGAGAAAAAGGAATTTAAAAGGCACTTTCATGATTCATAGCCTGCAGATTTTACATGCCTTTTCATGTGTTTCATCTCTTTTCCAGGGCCATGTACAACTTTTTGCCAGGCCTAGATACTTAGTTGATGAGCACTTTAGAAATCCCTGTAATAAACAATGGAACTGATCGCCCCCTCACAGAGAAAACTCTCAGGAGAGAAAACTGTTTGCAGGAGACAGTGATCACCTACTGTAGCGGGGCGGCCTGGCTCCCAGGCGCCCCTGGAAGGGACGAGCCCCACCCCAGAACTACTACAGCTCGGTAACCAGAGGAGGACTGGCCGAGCCTGCCGAGAGCCCGGTATCTTGAGGAGGACTGGCCGAGCCTGCCGAGAGCTCGGTATCCTGAGGAGGACTGGCCGAGCCTGCCGAGAGCCTGGTATCCTGAGGAGCGGTTTGAGCTTCCCCCCGCCGAGGGCCCAGAGGGAGCGACAAACCTACCCGGTGCTCGGGGCCCGGAGGAGCCCATGATCTGGGACACGGCAGACGAGACTCAGGATGGACAGGTACCCATGGAGGAGGAGATGGGAAGTGGTCCGGGGATAGGAGACCCCGAACCCATGTCAGTGTGTTGCGGTCAGGATCCCCACTGACTGCGCGGCAGACTGACTGCTGCGGATAGGGCCCCGGGCTGGAACACAGTAGAGTGGGTGGGCCTGTGTTCCCCCCTGCCACCCCGCGCCGGGTGGCAGTCTCTCCTCCTCCTTGTCTAAGGGGCCTGGGCTTCTGACAGACTATTTGTTTGCTGCCCCGCCCTGACCTAGGGCCTGGGCTACCACAAACTGGCCCAGCCCCTGCTACAAGGCCTGGGCCGCTGATTGACTATTTGTTCGCTGCCCTGCCCTGATCTAGGGCCTGGGCTGCTATAGACTTTACCTCACTCCCTGCATAAGGGCCTGAGCTCTGAACTGTTATTAGCGTTGTAGCGGGGCGGCCTGGCTCCCACGCGCCCCTGGAAGGGACGAGCCCCACCCCGGAACTACTACACCTCCCTATAAGCCATGTGGTAGGAATCAGCTGGATCTCAGGACCATCCCCAGGGAGGGTTTGTGCCTCCATTATGGCTGTTTGTCCCTAACAGCCCATCTTGTGCCCCTGCAACATAGCTCTTGCAGCCATGATGTAAAGGCTTCCCCCCACAACCACTGAGAGAGGTGGTCAGCAGAAAGTCAATACAGCCCACAGCTGTACCGTAACTTTGATGGGCTTTAAACTGGGACTGGGGGTAGGCATGGGCAAGACATCCTACACGCTATGCCTATGAAAATCCTTAGACACACAATGTGCCCTCCATGAGATCTGTGGAGAAGGGTGCATACTGCTGCAGAAATGGCAAACTCACACATCCTCGAGAAAATGGAGTTCAATATAATAAATCCTACACTATTACTTGATAAGTCTTCGTTTGGTCAAATGTGAATTTTGTCATAATACACTACAGTCTGAGTTCTGAACAGTACCTTTACAGTGTCATTTTAAGTGGGATAGAGACTCCTAAGTCAATGCTAGCAGTTATATGCAGCTAGTGTCCATTATCTCTCTGCAGGCATTATTATGAAGTTACAAATTAGGGGATAAGCCATTCTGAGGTATTAAGATCATATATTTCTACAAGCTGATATTATATTAAAATATCATATGTTCAAAATTCCAGACAATTGATTGTTTTTTGAAAATATTGGCCATTTAAGACTTAAAATTCCATACATAAATTAAGAAAATAGGTGACAAGAAAATATTCTGAGAAGTCTAAAATATTATACTTTTTCTTATGTATCCTGGATTGCATACATTTCCAAAATGTTGTAACACATTTAGTGTAGCAGAAATATTCAATATTTTTCAAAAAGCTCTTAAGCTTTTACTATCAAGTACTTTCTTCACTGAAAGAAGTGGATGTGAGCTCCATGGTAGTTAATATCAAGAAAGGTATGAATGTATCTCTATGTTTTGCTATAGATACCATGTATTTTATAAGACATTGAACACGACTACATATTAGTCTGAACTATAAATTATTAGGAACGTTCAAAAGTCTGCAAGTGTTTGCCTGAAACACCCACCCTCTCAATAGATATTGATCCTTTAGGGAAAGGTTAAATAGGTTATGCTGACTCATTGAGGCAGATGGCTTATTACTCCTGGGCATAAGGGAGGTGGAAGTGGCTTTCTTGCGAGAATCTAGGGTACAGACTAAATAAACTATGAGATAAGAAGCCAAGAAGCATCCAATCCTGGGGAGAAAGAGTCAGCTGGCATAGACTTTGTTTTAGAGCAACTTGGACAGGCACCTGCTCAGAAATGCATCCATGTTTTGAAAATATTTTCAAGATGCTTTTAATGAAGTATAATTATTAATATTACAGTGGCACCTAGAGGCTCCTCATGACATCAGGATCCCTTTGTGCTAGGGACTATTCAAACACATGGTAAGAGAAGTTCCAGCCTCAGAGAGCTTACAGTCCAAATAGGACAAAGGGTAGGAGAAAAGGAAAAATCCTATTTTACCAATGGGGAACTGAGGCACAGAAAGATTAAATGATTTGCCCAAGGTTTCACATAGCAAGTCTATGGCAGTACTGCAAACTGAACCCAGATTTCCTGAGTCCCACTCCAGCACTTTAACCACAAAGACACCCTATCCCCCTTTCTCAGACTGATTTTATATAGATTGTATGTACTGAGGGACGAGAAAATATAGCAACAGACACCTTATGGAGGCAAGAGGATTATGACCCAAAACCCACACATCACTAGTTGGCTGATCCTGCTGCATCATTGCAAGAGGGGAAGAGTGACCCTTAGAACCCCTCAATGCCAAATGGTAAAGGGGGTTCCCAGAATACTTTAATCCTAGTATGTACATTCTGGTTCACCAAGGACTGTCATGTATTATCTTAAATGAAAGCCAGGAGCATGCTGCTCATTAATGTTATTGTGAAATGTATGTACAGATACTATGTAAAAAGTTATGAAAATAGGTCCCAAAATCTGAATCAAGGCAGGTTGACAAATAGGTTTCTATCACACAAAGGATGTATATTCACCTGTCGGTCTCGGTTCACATGTAAATTACGTATTGTAAGCCAACATGATGGGAGTCATTTACATGCGACATCAACAGGGCGATGGGAAGCCAACAAGGAGGCAGGACACCAGACAGATTGTTTTCACTATAAACATATCTCAGTGCTGGGGTATTGTACCAGGAGCTGATCCTGAGTTGACTCATTCAACCTGGTGTGTATACTATTCCCTTGGGGACCACACACAAGGTATTACTGTGTGTGTCCTGTGGAGAAGGGGCTGAATACTGTAGGGGAACATTTCAAAGGGCTCAGGGGCTGGGGTACACCTCTTGTTAACCTAAAAGGCAAAGGAAGGGCTGGCAGAGCACAGAGGAGAGTGATTTGGTGGCTAACAGACTGGAGATGTCAGGGAGAGGACACCCAGTTAAGCACCAGCAAGTCTCCCCTTTGCTGGAAGCAGGAGAGTAACAAGGTGACTCAGTCCTGGGCACCCCAAGAACCATCACAGTACTCTCACATTACTACATTCTAAAATTATTTTACTAAATGGGGAAAATGAAGCTGTAATCTAGTAAGTCTATTTAAAAAGAAGAGAGTAAAGGGTAAATTTTAGGTATTATACCTGCTTTTGAATCCCATACCAATGTTTGTGGTTTACTATTTTATTTTCCCTTTTAAAAATATATAATATTTGTTATGTAGCCTTTGGGGCTGCTCTAACTTATTCCAAGGACTACATAAACTCCTGGCATAGGCAGAATTTGAGTGGCACAGTGGTAGCTTAGGGTACCTTTACCCCCCTTTCCTTATTGGCTGTGCCTTTTGTGCTGAAAAAGTCCAGCACAGAATCTAGTTTACAGGGTTTATTATAATAAATCAGTAAAGATTAGTCATATCCCACCAGTAATTCACACACGAATCTCCCCATTAACATCAGCAGGAGTTGTCACGGGGTATGTCTACACTGTAAAGAAAAACCCTGTGGCACCAAGTCTCAGCCCGGGTCAATTGACTTGGGCTCGGGCTGTGGAGCTAAAAATAGCAGTGTAGATGTTTGGGCTTGGGCTAGAGCCCAGCGAGGGGGAAAAGTCTCAGAGCCCAGGCTCCAGCCCAAGCCTGGGCTGCAAAACCATCCCCTCTTGCCAGGCTCCAGTCCAAGCCTGAATGTCTACACTGCTATGTTTAGGCCCAGGCTTGAGTCAATTGACCTGGGCTCTGAGACTTGGTGCCACAAATTTTTCTTTGCAGTGTAGACATATCCAAGGTTTCAATGCTAGGTGCACCTCTGTCTTCCTCCCAGTCTCTGAGTGCACCCCACTCAGGTATCAGGCCTCATGCCTTTATCTCTTCTTAGGTAGAATTCTGCAGTTCTCCCACTCTTAGATCAGACCCCGGGCTACAGTAGCCTGTGTATCAACCATACTTCCCTAGCAAATCCAACTGAATTTAGCATCTGTGCTTTTTCCCTTCAAGAGTCTGTGACCAGGGGTGAATATAGTGACCAGACAGACTTACTAAGCTGAGCAAGTAATTGAGTTTTCAGTTTGGTGGCCAATACGTTTTGAACCAAAACTGACTCTCCCCTCTCCCCCCCCCATCGCTGAAGTGAAGGGGGGACACCTTGTGTTCAGGTCAAACAAAACATTTTGAAATGAAAAGAAATACCTAAATGGTTTGCTTTGAAAATATTGAAATGTTTTGACATTTCCAATGAAAATTCTTTTCCAGGTCCTCAGGCCAAGACGATTCGCCAAATTCAATCTGAATTTCCAAAAAGTTTCAGTACAATAAAAAAATTGCATTTTTGGCAAATTTACTATTCACCAAAAATTTTTCCACCCTGTTCTGCCAAATCACCATTTAACAGCAACAACAAAGCATTTAAACAAAATGGTTTTTAAAACAGTCTACACATGTCTCTCTTCGCTAAAGGGCTTCCCATCCCTCAGTGAAGAGCAGGCAGGCCTAACTTCTCCAGGGCCCTCAGCAGATGCTGGTGCCAATCTGAACAGATCCCCAACAACTGCCTCCTTTCTGATAAGAGAGTGCCACTTTTTTAAAATCCAGCCAAACTCCCTTTGTCCTTTTTAGTTCCTGGGTGTATGGTCCTGCTTGTCCAAGCCAGAATGTAGGCTCCATAGGGGGTCAAGTCAGCACACTGAAAGCCAATAGCTCTGGCACTGTTCAGTAAACCTGACGGGTTTACCTTGTGGTGACTTAGTTGTTTCCCCTTCCTGGTTGGTTTTTTTCCCAACCGCTCTGTATATAACTATACAGGTCAAGCTATAGTATTCATAAGTTATTACAAAACAGCTCCATGTCTGTCACAAGGAGTGATGCACGTGAAATGAGGACAGGTTATGGAATCAGTTATATCTAAACAAGTCTCTTCTTTAGGCACTGGAACAAAAACTGGGGGGGGGGGGGCAGGGAAATGAATGGCATACTTAAATACCACGTATAGCGCTTTGTTCAGTGAGTTAATCAGTATACTCTTATCATGAGTTCCTAATTAACCTATGTGGTAAAAATTCCTAGCAAATGGTTGTTGATTGTAAATGTAATCCCTCCTTCTGACACATGCATTAATGCACTATTGTTAAAGTTCAAAGTGGTTATTATTGAGTTGTCTCAACCCCATTAATTATCCTCTGCACTATATTTGGCTTCACTTGGGTAAACCTTTTTAATTGCCAAGTCTTTATTTACAGCGCATCTTTGCTTAATATGCTATGAACTCTATTTATGTTTATGCCTTTTCCAATAAGCCTATATTAAATGTAGTTTTCACCGTTATTACTGGAAATGTTAATGAGAACTCTATAGCTTACTACTATCACCCATAAATGTTCATCTGTTTTACCAATCAGAAATGTCGGGTTCTTGGATGCTCTCAACTGAATTAAATTAAATTCTCTCTGCTACATCAAAAGGAGGATCCTGCCATCTACTATGTATAAGTCTTAGGTGAAAGAAACGTTTCTATATTAAACTTTCATTTTAGTGTCCAAATGTTTCCATGTAGGATATATCTGTTCTGAAAACAGGTTTAACTTAAGAAAGCATGATACATAATGCACATTAAAATAATAACAATATTAATAGTTGGCACTTAGATCACTTTGCATCTGACCATCTCAAAGCACTTTACAAACATTATAGAATTGAATTTCACAACACCCTTTAGTGCAATTAAGTATTACCTTCATTCTACAGATGGGGAAGCTGAGACAAAGACTACAGGGAAACATTTTCACAAGTGTCCACTATCTTATATCCCTTTTCTCCATTAAAAAGACAGAGGAAAAAATAAGTTATTGTACTCTAGTGAAGGTAAATGGGTGATGTGGTTGCTCTCCATCCCTGAAAGTCAGGCATTAAGTGTTTCATGACACGCAGCCTAAGATCAAGCCAACCCAAGTTATGGACACATCAAAGCTTTGGCTTATCTAACTTGCTCAAGGACACAAAAGAAGTTTGCAACGGAGTCCAGAGAGGGGAAGAGACAAGACAGATTCCCTAGCTTTTTCTTTAGCCACAAGCCTATGCTTCCTACTTTGATAGTTATCTAAGGACTCTGAGGAAAACAGACTGTGAATCTGCTATATGCCCAAGAGAAAAGCATATGCAGTGTGTTTTTTAAACCCTAAAACTACTTAAAATGAGGACAGACATTTTTAAAGCTTCTTTCAAAGCTACTTCCTATTCTACCAGACATATCAAAAATCAATGCCATTCCTCTTCTTTTCTTAAGTCTTATGTGACAGAGAAAGGTTGAATAAAATGTGAACAACCAGTCTCAGTCTCAAACATTAGTCTGTCTAAATGTGCTTCTCTGAGCTAATCAGGCAATTGAACATACATGTGTATTTTATGCTCCTGTTATTGGTTATATTAGCAAGAGAAATATGTGGAAACAGAACTATTACATATATAGTGGCAACATAAGGACACCTATGCAATTATTTTAAGATAGCAGAGATAGAGGATTCCAAAATGAAACAAAAAATGATTAGAGACAGACAGATTCCCATATTAAGAGATACTGAAGAGATCATAAAGGTTTCCTTTTGAAAAGAGTCAAAAGAAGAGGAGACACACTTATTTTCTCATAATACAAGAAAAGGAAAGGCAGTAAATTTAAACTGAACAAAAGGAAATACTTTTTTCCACACTATGCATTATTAAACTGTGGAACTCATCATCTCAAGATGCCATTGAAGAGCCTTGTAGAATTCTAAGCAAGGATTTGATATTTATATGGTTAATGAGGACATCCACAGTTACCTTAGATAAGATAAGTTATAAGGAATACAAACTTTTCTTTGAAGCACAAACCAACCATTAACTAATAGGGAATAACCTACCCACAGGGAAAGTCTCTTCCTAATCCTTAATTGTCCACAATGTGGTTCTCACACCTTCCTTTGAAGCACCTGGTACTAGCCCCTAGGACAATGGTCTCAATGAACCACTGGTCTTATCTGGTACAGCAATCCCTATGTTACCATCTTTGGCAGGGCCGGCTCCAGGGTTTTGGCCGCCCCAAGCAGCCAAACAAACAAACAAGCCACGATCGTGATCTGCGGTGGCAATTCGGCAGCTGGTCCTTCGCTCCAAGCGGGAGTGAGGGACCGTCCGCCGAATTGCCACCGAATAGCTGGATGTGCTGCCCCCCTCTGGAGTGGCCGCCCCAAGCACCTGCTTGGTAAGCTGCTGCCTGGAGCCGGTCCTGATCTTTGGGGAGGGGTGACCCTAAGCAGCCTTGTATTCAGACCCTCCATGTTACTGTCTCCTTCCTCACAGCAGGAATCAACTTCACATAGGGGTAACCCTCAGAAAAAAAACATTTCAAAGGGTGAGTGAACTGGAAAGTGAGGGGCAAAAACATCTCAATTCACCTCAAAGAAGACAAAAGAACCAGCCCTTTGACTTTGGGGTTGGGGAGATTTTGACCTGGGAATATGTTGCTGAGAACATGTGATAAGGATTTTATCTTGAGCCAAGTCTAGATTGTTAAGTTTTAGCTACTAGAAAGCATTTTATTATTACTTCACTTGTAACCATTTCTGACTTCAATACCTTATACTTGTGCTAATTTAAAATATCTCTCTTTGCAGTTATATAAACTTGTTTTATTTTAATCTAAATTAATCCAGTGTTGGTTTAAACTGAACTATTTGGTAACGCCAATTAAAGTAGCAAACTGTTGAATATTGACCATTGACCAAGGGCAGCAGACCTTTAATATGTGAGCTGTCTAGAAGAGGGCAGAACATGTTTTGGGGAAAATTCAGGACTGGGAGTAGGTTAGAAGTCACCCTGAAAGAAGTAACAAAGGCTGGTGGAAGTCAGAGCATGACTGGAACCTTGCTGACCAGCCGATGGGGTCAGAGCTTCTTGACCAGAGCTACAGCAATACACAGACACTCAGGGTGTGACCTGTGTGCTAGCTATTTGTGAGCAGCCCAGGTTGGGCACTACAACAGCAAAGAGTCACCCAAGGTTGCAGGACACACAATGACAACCCCTCACAGGTCTGGATTGCACCCCAAAATATGTGTGCCCATACACATGTTTATTGGTTGAAAAATTTTCCAGCTGAAAAATGGGTTTAGTCAAAAAACAAAAAGCTTTCAGGGAAAATGTAATTTTCAACTAAAGGAATTTTTAAAATTTTACTTCATCTCTAAATTTTTGTTTGGGGTTTCAAAAACCAGATGGAAACAAGTTTTCAATTTATTTTGAAATAACCTATAAACTTTTTTTTTTTATTTTATTAACGAGTTGCTCAAAATTGTGGGGAGATAAGCCTGTTTTTTGAACAGCCATAATGCATATTTTTAAATAACAAAAAAATAAGAGCCAAACAAAGCACCAGATATTTCAAGGAATTAGTAGTGTGACCTACAACTTTCTACTTTAGGACACCAAGTTGGTGATGCTAAAAAAATCGATTACCAAGGCAGTTCAGTGCCTTTGTGAAATCAGTTGATCTATTGTTAGTTCCTTAGAAACACGTGACTGTCTCCATTGTGAGATTAAGAACTGAATAGGCATTGGAAATGGAACTACCCAAATCCTGAGGGACAGATCCACTACACCAGGGCTGAGTCTCATTAGCAGAGCAGTATGGGGAAGCTTTTACTGCTATTGTTGATGACAGATCTGGTATGTGGACAGACAGAATCCTTCATTTTCCTGGCCAGCTAGCAGGGCCGGCTCCAGCATTTCTGCCGCCCCAAGCAACAACAACAACAACAAAAAAAGCCGCGATCAGCGGCAGCAGTTCAGCGGCAGGTCCTTCGCTCCTAAAGGGAGTGAGGGACCTGCCGCCCCCGAATTGCCGCAGGTGCTGCCCCTCTCCCTTGGCCGCCCCTAGCACCTGCTTGTTAAGCTGGTGCCTGGAGCCGGCCCTGCCAGCTAGTCTGGCACCAAAATTTCCACCAAATTTGCTTAAGATAAAATGAACAATTTCAATATTTTAAAAGAAACTGACTGCTGTTGTCATATTGTTGGCTGCCAAACTTTCTTTAAACACAGAGAGAGAGAGAGAATAATTTAGTTTAATTATTCCAGATGGTGTTCTCAATCACATGAAATTTATGGTAACCACCACATCCACTGATTAATTCTGCCAATCCAAAGGAATTATGTGACTCTCCAGGGAAACATTTCTACCAATACCATTAGTATACTGATTAGACCAATAACATCCCAGCTAACAAAAATAATGACATAGCATAGCAACACTAGCTACTGTACTAAAGAAAAAATAAACTTTAAAGTATATTTTAATTTAAGTCACAGTTTGTGTCACTATATACATAGAGGATCACAGGATTTAGAGATCAGGAGGAGGTATCTGGGCAGTGTAAATTCCTCTGCAAACTCAGGGTAGAGTTTGTAGAGGATACCTTGTAGAGGATATACCAGTAACCAAACTAATACAACATATAACATATGGAGCCCATGATATCCTTATTCCAAAATTAACAAAAGATATTTGAGGTGACTATTCTACTTTGAGTTCTCAGTTGCTTAAAAAAATTAAGACAAATAAAAATTAGGGATAGAAGAATGCTTCGTAGCTTTTTTGGAGTTAGTTTTCTCTTATATAATCATAAATACAAACTGCAAGTTGCAGAACTATAATTTTATTTCAGTGTGTTAGTGGGATTCAGTCCAGTCTCCAGGTATGGAATCCTTTCACCTCCCCAGTCCTTCAAACAGGAATCAATTTTGTCGCTTTTCACTGGTTAGTGGGTAGGAGAAGATGAGCTGAGTTAACTCCTTGTTCACTATGGACTAAACTGCACCCTTGCATCCTCTCATATGCATTTTTCCTTTTATTCCCCTCCCCACTTTTGCTGTCCCAAACTCTATTCATATCCTTCCCTATTGCTGCCTTCATTTTTTAAAAAGCCTACTTTTGATGGGACTAACACTTCCACACCTATTTGTCCATTGGACATAACACCCTAAATCAGAGGTGGGTCAGCGGGACCCTCCTGCCCGACCCCTGAGCTCCTGGCCCGGGACGCTAGCCCCCAGCCCTTCCCCTGCTGTTCCACCTCCCCCACAGCCTCAGCTCGCTCCGGCACAATGCTCTGGGCAGCCGGGCAGCCCAGCTGCAGAGCCCAGCCTGACCCGGTGCTCTGTGCTGCGCGGTGGCGATGGCATGGCTGGCTCCAGGCGGGCAGCGCAGCTGTAGCGCCGCCAGCCACCAGTGCTCCAGGCAGCGCGGTAAGGGGGCAAGGAGCAGAGGGGTTGGATAGAGGGCAGGGGAGTTCAGTGGGGGGTGTGGATAGGGGTCAGCGTTGTCAGAGGGTGGGGAACAAGGGAGGTTTAATGGGGGCAGGAGCCTGGGGGGGCAGTGAGGAAGGAGAGGAGGGGTTGGATGGGGCAGCAGGGGGCAGTCAGGGGCAGGGGTTCCAGCGGCAGTCAGGGAACAGGGAGGGTAGGACAGGAGTGGAAGGAGCAGAGGTCCGGAGAGGGTGGAGGGGGGGGCGCGTCAGGGAACGGAGGGGGTGGGTTGGATGGGGCAGGAATCCCGGGGCGGGGGCATTAGGGAGGGCAGGCCACGCCCCCCTCCCCTAACCAGCCCCCCATACAATTTCTGAAACCCGATGCGGCCCTCATGCCAAAAAGTTTGCCCACCCCTGCCCTAAATAGATAATGTTGATACAATGGACAAAACTGGTATTACACTTTATAAACAAGCTTCAACAACAAAACAAACTCAAACCTTCAACTGCAAACAAAGGTGCTGTTTAATTTTTTTATGCATTGAAACAAAGTATCCAATTAAAAAACCCAACCTCTTTATTTCACTGTTATGATTGACATGTTATACAAAAAAATTAGCTTAAGTGGAAGGAATATAAAAAAACCCTATTATTACATAAGTAAAATGAGAGTGAAATTGTCATGTTGCTGGAAACTGCATATCTTTTAATAAAGTTTGTCCTTATAGTCCAAGATTAGTGACTAGAGCTCATTGGTAGAGATAGAATATTCTTTTAGACTACCAGATAAACATTGCAGCAAATGGTCCAAAGCACTTGAGTACAAACGAGAATAAAACTGGAAGCCATAGCTCACTTTAAGATGTTATTCTTTCTTCCATTCCACAGGAGATTCGTATATGGAAACTGACCTTTCAGCCATAAATAATCATCCAATTGTAACACTGCATAAGGTAGTTTTATTCAGAACATTCATCTGTTTGCAGAAATCTTCTGTGAGAATTAGGAATAAAGCATCCAAAAATGAGTTATGGGCCTGAAACATTTTCTTTTCTTTTTTTATTTACGTATAGTCACTTCTATATTTGCACTAGAGAGTTCTAGTATTCTTTGTATGGCAACATGAAATCCTCTAAAACACAAACGCTTAAAAGGTGAAAGATGTATAGGATTACAACAACCCAAGTACTAATTCCTCCAGATACAAGTTGCTAAAAACATCCTTTTGGCAAACAACAATAAGTTCACCTCCTTGGACCAAATGGACTGGCAAAAGCATTAGTGTTTACACAGTGCTCTGAAAAAGCAAAGTCCTATATAAGTACTAAGTATTCCTATAAGAGAAACTTGTTTTTAGTTTGTAATTTGTGGTAATATTCCTTCTAAAGTCTCTCAGCAACATTTATATGCAGTTAGGGTTATAAGGATAAACTGAACAGAGAGACTAATTGGTATACCATCTTTTAGTAAGTGATTCCAAAGAACTGTAATGGAGCTTCACATTAATATCTCAAAACATAACATCCATCTACATATCACTGTGTCTCAACAAAAGAAAAGAAATATTTATACTACTGAATGGATTAATAGCAGCTAAAATGTATTAGCATAGATAAATTCTCTCTAAATGGAACTACCCCTTCTGCTGCTGCTCTGTCAATCAATCACCTCTCATGAGCACTTAAGTTGAAGGAAACAACACAGTTAGCCAGAGGACTTAAGTCAAAAATGCCTGTGGCCTCATGGAAGAAAAATGATACTTCTGAGTGGTAGCCTTCCTGTACATTGAGAAACAGATGGGAAGGCTATGCAATAATCTTTTCTAGAAAAGAACTAACATGCATTTGGACTCAAATGTAACAAAACTGACAGATTTCAAAACACTGAGAAAAATTAGTGACAGTTTGACATGTTATCATGTGAGGTTCAATGACAGTTGGAATTACTGACCATCTAACTCCTACACCGTAACAGGACAGAAATATCAGAAACATCACAGTGAGATGCTAGAAACACATCTTGGGAATACAATCTTTTGGTTACTGGAATGGGAGGAAAATAGACATCCTTCATTTTTTGAAAAATATGGGACCTAAATATACAGTAGAAGATAACCAAAGTATCATTTATTGTCCTTACTAGGTATCCTAGATGTGCCCTAAATCTGACACTGAGGGCCAGATCCTCAGATGGTGTAAAGTGGCATGGCTCTAGTGAAGTCAATGAAACTATGCTGATTTACACCAGCTGAAGACCTGACCCTGAAGACAGTGCAGAAAAAGTGAGTGTCTTTAAGACTTGCAAGACAATTCTAGTGGCAGATTGTAAACCTAGAAATACCAAATGGTAAAGAATAAAAAGCCTCATTTTCCTCAAGTAAATAAGAACAAAAACCTATCACCACCCAACACCTCATCTCAGGCCAGAAGCAGAGAGTTCCTTCCTCTGAAAAGAGCATGTGTCACCAGTTAGCTGAGGCACCTAGAACTTGATAGCAATTGCTCATCCACCAGGGAACTTCCTTGTGTGGGAAGCTACAAGGCTTTATTCCATCACTCCTCATTCACTATGTATGTGGGAACTGGATAGGCAGTTTGAGCTGCATTGCCATTAATGACTATGACACATTCTGCTCTGTTTCCTTTTCATCAGATCTAGATGATGCAGTTTCTCAGCATTTCCAATGTCTAAGTGTGATAAAGAGCTAGATAAGAGGTAGCTGATTACAGTCAGTGTGGAGATGACAGAAACGATACTCATTGGTCCCTTTCTAGAAGAAAAGTGGTATAGATAGCAGCTCTCTTGATAGAGGGGTTAAATTTGCCTTTTGTTAGTAAGGTGCCCAAAATAGACTGAATCTTATTAGAAGCAAGACTTTCTTTAGAGGATCAAATAGCAGTTGTAGCCATGGATGCTTTCTCCCTCCCCCCTCCCCACAATCTCAGGTGAGGAGATAGTGAAAATGCAAAACACAAACAGGATCCTTACCTTTTGCACCTCTCGGTTTAATTACTGTAATATTCCCTACATAGCACTACACATGAAGAGGTCTCAGAACTTTAGCTGGTGCAAAATGCAGCAACTCACTTTGTACTGTTTCTCTCATGGAACATATTATACTATATAATATTACATATTATATTAACCTGTGTATAATAATTTGCTTTCATTCCGGTCTACCTTACAGACCATCTTTCTGCTCATGTTCCTTCTGGATAGAAGAGGTCAGTTAATACATTTGAACCAACAACTCCAGATTTAAAACAGAGAATGCTGCCTCAGCAAACTTAAGGCAGTGGTACACCGGTCTGGGATTCACTGCCCCTGCCAAAGTTTATTAACCTTCAGGACACAATTCAAAGCCCATGCATTCAGGATTTTGTACTGGAAAAGATGGTGGGACGTAACTTTTGTAGGAGGAAAGTTTATAGAAGCCTACAAGTCAGATTGATTCCTTTAACTGGTTGTGAACTGGCCTGCTGAGAGAGAGAAAGAAATCAGAGCTTTGTGAATGTGTATTTAAAGCACTTTTTTATAAATCTGCAAAAAGTGAAGTGGTTTTGGTGTTTATTTTTGCTTCAGAAATGATCAGCTCTAGTATGTTCATCAGACTCCCCTTTGAACATGCAAGATGAAGAATCTTGAATTCGTCTAGAACAATGCAGTAGGGAAAACAGAATGGTGTTTGGACAGACATTTAATTAACATGGTTGCACTGTGTCCCTGCTGTTTGTTTCATTTCTTACATCACTGTATGGTAAATACCATTACTCTTTGTGACAAGTTGTTATAAAGCGCAATAAATAAAAAGTTTTAAAACCTAATTATTTTCATACACAATTCACAGGTTATTCACCCTGATAGGTGCTTTGCCTGTTTCCTTTCTTTCCCCTCCTAATATCTTTTGAGCTTCCAAAACTGCTAGCTAAGCAAGATGACTAAAAAAAAAAAAAAAGACTAACACGGCTGCTACTCTGAAACCTAAAAAAAAAATGTAACTGTCTCAAAAACAGTGTGTAAGAAAACTCAGACAAAGATTAAGACATGTTTGCAATATTTCCCAGCATGCTCCATGGATACAAATTCAACATGGTACATGCCTTAATTTAACCAAATCAAAAGCTGTGTTCACTTTCTGCATTGCACTTGGAGTCTTCATTTTTACTGTTTGAGAACTCTAAATCTCTGGCCTTTGTCCCAATTGCCCACCATAGAGGAACACCATCCCTGGTTATGTTTATTTTGCTGACTCATTACTCAAGTTGAAATAAATATATTAACAAAATCATGTCTGTTGCTATTTTTCTTAACTTGTATTATTTTGTTCTCTATTCCAACTCAAGGGTCCAATCATGCAGTCCTTTACTCAGGTACACTTAAGATATAACTGTAGGGATAAGCCTTATGTACAGCAGCCATTATCTCCCTTGACAGCTGCATTCCTCAGAAACCATGCAACTGTCAACTAATTGCAAGGGTCAGACTCATGAGGACAGCATCCAAACTTCCTTGGCAACTGACCCAGCTTTACCAAGCTCATTTCCATAGGAGAGCAGAGGTATTACAAATCCCACTACTTTCAGAACCAAATGTCACTTCCAAATCACTTCAGCTTAACTTTTCCGCCATACGAACTAGGAAGGAGAAGGAAGAGAAATGAGTTTTAGAAGTTACACATCTGGTCCTCTGGAGGACATGAATTGCTTGGGCAGAGATGCCTGAAGGAAAGCAAAGAAGAGGCAGTGAGGAGATTTAAGATGAGAGTGGCTCTTGCTCTACCCATTAAAAAAATGGAGACACTCTGTGCTTCTTCCAGTGTTGTTCTGCCAGCATGTGGACCCACCCTTACTTTGAAAATACATGACCTCTCTAAGACTACTAGCACTGCAGATAGTGCTAGCTGCACCCGCATTTTCCCTGTGCTTCCCAAACCTGTAGCCAAATGTCTATCTCCAGCAGCAGATGTACTTGGAAGACAGGGCTGCATAATTACTTCTAGATGCACATATGCATGGGTGTGACCCTAACAGCCCTGTTATGTCAACTGGCAAAGGGTGCATTCAACACACTGTTGTCAGAATATTTAGCCAAACTGTGTCCTGTAAGAGATTATAAAAACTGGTGACATGCTGGTCATGAATATCATTGTGTGATGTATTATGTACAGGTTGTGTATAATGAGTTATGTATGTGTGCTGGAAATATGTTCTTAAAATACGTTTTAAGGCAGTCGATAGACAAGCCTGCTTTAGACAAAAGAATGTGAATTTACCTGTCTAGGTCGAGCTTTGTAAGCCAGGAACAATGAAATTATATTTACATATCAGGTAAACAAAGCAATCAACATAACAAGTAGTGAAGGAAACTGCTTGGTGAGCACTCCATGGGGCCTGAACCCCCAGGAGGTCTTTTGGTTCTTGAGGCAAAGACAATGGACTTTGGGAAATAAAAGGGGAACAAAAAGACAGTCTAAGGCCATGTCTACACTGCACTTTCATCATTAAAACTTGTCACTCAGGTGTGTAAAAAAATACATCCATGAATGACAAAAAATTTAACGACGAAAAGTGCCAGTGTGGACAGCGCTTCACCGATGAAACTACTGCCCCTCATTGGGAGGTGGTTTTATTTTATCACCAAGAGAGCTCTTTCCCAGCAACAAAAAGTGGCTACACTGCTCACCTTACAATGGTGCGGCTGCAGCGGCATAGCTGCGCCATTGTAAGGTGCGCAGTGTAGACATAGCCAAATTTTCCATCATTTAGGGGCTGAAGGGGAGATGCTGGTAGCTTGATATAAGTGAGAAACTGTATTAGGCAAAGTCATAGTTGCAAGAATTAAGTTTTAGACACTAGGAAGCATGCTATTCTTTTTTGTAACCATTTTTTAATCTCTTAGTCTTGCTTGGTATCACTTAAATCTATGTTTTTATTAATAAACTTATTCTCGGTTTATTACAAAACCATCTGAGTGCTGTTATAGTAAAGTAAAGTACAGGACCTCAGCTAAACTAACAGACTGGTGTGTACACTGCCTCTTCGGAGGCAGCAAACTTAATTTCTGCAAGTGCCCAGTCAGAGGGACTGAACACAGCAGAGACACGTCTCCAGGGAACTTGGGTTCACTGATTGTTACCTGCAAGGCAAGGTTTAGACTGGAGGAGTTTGCTGGTGAGATGAACAGACTGGTGCGGCAGGGAGCTGTCTCATAGTGTAAGCTCCAGCAAAGTTCTCTCTTGCTAAGGCAGAGAGGTAACACAGCCGTTCTGAGTGCCCTGAGTAGAGCATCACAATGGGTTAAACACAGAATGTATCAGAGGCATGAATAAGAAAACATCCACAGCTATGTCTGCACGCAAAATAAAAAAAAAAGAAATTAACAGATTATAGTATAAATTCAACTACCTACACAAAACCAAAAATCTGCCCTCAGTTACACTGAACCAACCATGCTAACTTCAGTGGGATTGTAACCGAGGACCAGTCCTGGCTGACAGTCTGCAGAGATCCGCCAAATCTTTTCACAGATGGCCTTTTCCCTTCCAAATGGCAGAATTCAGTCCTCAGTATAATGGTTTGTAGAAATTAGTGACAAAATACAAAAGAAAAACCTAAATTTTTATTCATAAGACATTTGTGGCTCATCTGCAGTCACACCACATTTTCTTTTTGTTATACTGTAGTAAAAGTTCATTTTAAATCACTATTTCACAGCATCACCCCAGGCAGCATTAAAACCCTCATTAATTTCCCATTAGCACACTTCAATTAATATGTAATTGTTTTTAGCAATCACACTTATATTTGTAAATAAGAATTAATCTTGAACGTAATATTAAAAAAGGCCAGCTTCTAGTAATTCAATAGCTTAACAAAATTAATAATTTGAACCAAAATATTTTCTTTGTGCAAAGATATTGAGAGGCCAAGTCATATCAAAATATGTATCACGGTGGGTTACTCATACATGTACCCAAACCTACTGGGCTCAGAACTGGCTTTCATAATGTCCATACACAACTACTGCAATTCTCTATATTTAGGAATGAAGCTTCATGCCCTGAGATAGTTCCAGAGAACTCAGAATGCAGCAAGCCAACTTCTCAGCAACAGAGGTCACCAGGAACACATCACCCCAATTTGTTACTCTCAGTATGAACTTCCTGTTAAATTCAGAGTCCAGTTCCAGGTCACCATTTCAACACCCTGCATGGAACTGTTCCTAGCTATTTGAGCGATTGTCTCTCCACATGACCACCACTTCTTTGATATCTAAGTTCCACTGGAGCAGTAAATCAGCTGGCAAATAAGGGATGGCTGATGACCTCTGGAGTCAGAAACTTCAGAGGAGATGGACCTCACTGTCAGATGCAATGAGAATGAACAACAGCTTCCATGCTTTCACAGCTAAGCACAAAACCCACTTCTTATATCCTCACATTCATAGTTATATATATCTGGCTCAAACCAACTAAACAACAAAAAACAACCTCAACACCCAAGTCTTCTTGCTGGCAGGGAGAATGCAAGGTATAATTGTCATTTTTACTTATTGAAATTGCTCAGGTATTATGGTAATGGGACAATAGAAGACCCTAGGTAGATGGGGTAGATTTAACCAGGGCCAAAGGAAAACAAATAAAAATTGAAAACTAAGACAGAACCCCCAAGCAAAGAGAAGAAAGTAGCACAGGTTTTCAACAGCAGGGACTTCAATCCTTAGACTATATGTGCTTGTAGGACTAATATGATACACACACAATGTGTAATATACCATGGTGGCCTGCCAAAGAAGGAACTCCTAATGAGTGCAAACCAAATTTCACAAAAAGGTCAGCCTGCATTCTGAGTGCTCACATGACAACCTCTCAGGCCAGCGTACATGCTTTGCCAGGTGGGAGAGGTTTCAGTTCCATGGATTTCCTATTGGAATTGGAATTGTGCTTACTTTTCCAAAAAGAAGTACCTATTTTCCAGAGTGTATGCTTCCTTTGGACCCACGACTGCACTGAGAAGTGTTGACATAATATATTTAGATGTCTGTAAGATGTTTAAGTTGATTAAAAAACTAAAATATAAAATTAACATGGCACACATTAAAGGATTAAAAATTGGCTAATTGTAAAAAAAACAGGGAATCATCATTGAGTGGGTCTATCTCCAGTGGGGTTCCCTAGTGTAGCATCAAGAGCTGGTCCCTATTTTACATCTTTCTCAATGACCTGAAAGAAAACAAAATCATCACTGATAAAATTTGCAGATGACCATAAATTAGGGGAGTGGTAAATAATGAAGAGGATAGATTACTGATTGACAGCAATCAAGATCGCTTGGTAAGCTGAGCACAAGCAAAGAATATGTGTTTTAATATGGCTAAGTGAAAACATACATATCTGAAAACAAAGGATGTAGGTAATAATTACAGGGAGACCCTATCCTGGGAAGCAGTGACTCTGAAAGAAAGCTTGGGGGTCTTGGTGGATAATCAGCTGAACATGAGCTCCCAATGTGATGCTGTAGTGAAAAGAACAAATGTCATCCTGGGATTCATAAACAGGGGGATCTTTAGTGGAAATAGAGAGGTTATTTTACCTCTATATTTGGCACTGGTGCAATTTCTGCTGGAATGCTATGTCCAGTTCTGATGCCCACAATTCAAGAAGGATAGTGATAAATTGGAGAGGGTTCAGAAAAGAGAAGCGAGCATGATGACATTAGAAAACATGCCTTATAGTGATAGACTCAAGGAACTCAAGAAGATACATAGGGAACAAATATTTAATAATTAGCTCTTCAATCTAGCAGAGAAAGGTATAACAAGATCCAATGGCTGAAAGCTGAAGTGAGACAAATTCAGACTGGAAATAAGGCATACATTTTTAACAGTCAGAGTAATTAATCATGAGAACAATTTACCAACGTCATGGTGGATTCTCCATCACTGACAATTTTTAAATAAAGTTTGGATGTTTTTCTAAAAGATCTGCTCTAGAATTATTCTGAGGAAGTTCTATGGCCTGTGTTACATAGGAGATTAGACCAGATGATCATAATGGTCCCTTCAGCCTTCGAATCTATGGGAATGGTACAAGCACACCTCTTTTCTCATATCATTCAATTTTGATGACCATAAGGACTCTGACTTTCATGAAATATGTTGGGGAGGAAAGGAACAAATTAGCCAAATGGATTATAAACAATAACTATGTAAAATACTACAAACTATGGGCTATAAAATAACTATTTTTCTCTATATTTTCATAAGTCTAGTTAAGTTACCAATAAACAGCTAACAATCTGGTCAAATTCTATTTTATTGATCAAACAACAAGGTATGCTAGAACATAAATAAGGTTGCTGAGTTTGATATTCATGTGGGTTTTATGGCATTAAAATGGACACAATTTATGAAGAAAAATGATAACAAAGGACAGTCAGCAAGTTTAAGGGCAAAGAATTAAGCACTCTTCCATGAAGCAAAATCTCATGCATAAAGAATTTAATCATAGAAAAATAAATTTTAAAAAACAAACAAACAAAAACACAAGGGACTGAAGAACCCTCAATCCCAACTCACCATGCTGCCTACACTGCCATGCAATGTTGGACCATATCCAGCTCTACCCACAAACCCTACCCCCACCCTGCATGTTCCAATCCAGAGAGATGTCGTAGAGTTCTGCTCTGTGGCACTCAGGGTGATGCAGACTCTTGTTGTATTGCCTCTTTACCGACTGCCACCTCTCACATACAACTGAAATGCTTCACTCCTGCGACTTTGACCATTCTGGGGGTAGGTGGGGCAGGGAATTTGTTCTCAATATATTCAAATTACATGATATCAGATCATGCTTACTAAGATCTCAATCTGCAAACAAATACACATGAGCAACTTTACACACATGAATAGTGTCATTGTACTTAATGGCATCACTCATGTGCCTAAAGGTACTTGTGTGTTTGCAGGATTGGGTCCAAATATGAATTATTATGCATCTCACTGGGAGTCCTGAGTTCAGCCCCACCTGGGTGGAAGAACACAAGCAATCTTGAACAAACATTTTGTTGGTTGAAATTCTATTTGCTTCTCAATCAGTCAATGTTTAGAAAACCTGTGATTTTGGATTAGTCTCAACATAACTTTGATAAAAAATAATATTCAAGACACTGTAAAGTATTTGTTGTTAAAAGGAGATGTGTAATAACAAATGATCAGTTTAATATTGTCAGACTCACTAGATTATTATTTAATATTTATATTAAAGTAGTATCCAAAGGCCACAGCCAGATTTGTGTTGTTAAGGGACAATCTCTCACCAAAAAAGGGGATTATTGGAAGTTAAATTCCAAATTTGGAACATTGTACTGAGTCCAAATATGAAACAGAAATATTAAAATAATTCTTACTAAATGATATGACAATGATAGGAAATCTTTTTACAACAAATGCTAATAAAACACCTCTTCTAAAAATATACCTTCCACCAGTCAAAAAAGAAACTTCAATAATACTTTCAACTGTTGCATCAGTAGATTGCTACATTCAGCATAGCTGAAACATTGCTTTTGTATACCATAATTTTATTTTGAAATTGTAACTGTCTGCATACATTATGCTTCCCCAAAACTAGGTTGCTTAAAACAGTGGTAAAATTCACTTGCAAATGACTATGCCTCAATTTAAAATCTATTCTGGAACTGAAATTATATTCTTAAAAAACATCTTTTGGGGATGAAGAAAAGACAGTATCTAATAGAACACATAAGCTACATGGTACTTAATAGTATTTCAGTATTTGAAACTATACAGTTACTATGGCATAGTTTTTCCCAAAAACTTTAATACCTATGATGATATTCAGTGTAAGTGTCCTTTCAATCAAGTACCATATAGATCATTATAACGTGGCCTTTCCATGAACAACACATTATAGATAAGTAACTATTTAAAAGTTTGTTGTCTGAAATATTTTTACCATACAACATGTATGAAAAATGGACAATATAATTTGATAACTAGATGTTATATAAATAGATGTTATCCAAGCACAACTACAGGACTATACATTCCTAGGCAGTGCATCCCTTTTCTAGCTATAATCTTTACTCTCTCCGAAGTTCTCTAATCACATTAATTTTGTGCATACATGAAGGCAATTCTAGATAATATTAATTATATGGTATATTTTTCTCAAAACACTATTTTTTTAACTTCACTCAGAAAGTTAAGGTTTGCCAGACTTTGGGATAATATAAATCTGGAGGTGTATTATGGTTTACATTGCAAGTTGATGTAATCTGGGTGTAATGTGACTGTTTACCATGTGCAGCAAATCAGAAGACAACTAAACAACCAGTTTAAATGTCCACTAACATTAAAACTTGGGAAGGTTTACGATTCTTACCATTACCTCCTTTTTTTTCTTCTTCTTTTTTAGGGTTTTTACATAAATCCTCCTCTTAAGGTAACCAGCCATCCTGATATTATCAGGACTGTCCAAATATTAGGGGCTTTTAGTAGAATCCTATTCCCCCTCCCCAGGACCTTATTACCCCCAACGTGATTTTTCACACTTGCTATCTGGTCATCCTATCTCCTCTAGGGCCATGTACAATGATACAGCCATCCAAATCACCTGAACGCATTACAACAGCCAGTTCTCCAGAGGCAGTTACCAATACTTTTTGCATGGTTGTCACACTGCATATTTAATACAATCAAATAAAAAAAAATAGTGTGAGAGCAGGGGTATGCAATATATTCACTGTCTACCTACCCAGCCACTCGGAAACGGATAGTATTGCCGGTGGTAGCAATGGAATGGATTTATCCATGTTCCCTCGCACACGTAGGAGCTACCTAGTTTGGATAACATTCTAATCCAGTGGGAGTGTGTATTTGCATGCTCACGCATCCACACTACAGAGAATTGCATACGCCCAAACTACATTATTTACAGGGTCACTTGCTTCCCGAAAAGAAAGAGGAAAAGCTTAATAACAATCCAAGTTTTCACTCAATTAAATACGCAAGAGGAGCCCTTCCCCATCCTCCCAACAACATCACAGGACGGGTAGGAGCCGAACCCCGAGGGGAGCCCGGGGAAGCTGTGGCCGGAAAGGGGGGTGTAAGCAGGGTAAAGGGGCTGTACCTCCAGATCTGCCCGAGCTGCAGGATGTGGATGAGGGACTGCAGGAGCCAGATGCAGAAGGCGCAGGAGGCGGACCTGCTCTTGCCGGCCCTGCCGCCGCTGGTGCTGCTGCTGTTGCTGCTGTTGGTGGCCGTGGTGGCGTTGCTTTTGCTGGCGTTGGACGCCTGCCTCTGCGGCGTGCAGGGGCGAGGGGCGTCCATGTCCCCGGCCGCCGAGCCGCTGCTCACCAGCAGTTTGCTTTCGGCTGCCGGGCAGTGGCCAGCAGCTGCGGCGGCGGCGCTGTCCTCGGTGCTGAAGTCGTGCACGAACCAGCGGAAGCTGAACACCTGCACGGAGAGGGAGCCGAGCAGCACGAAGAAGAGGGTCAGCCCGAACCACCAGCGCTGGCCCCGCAGGTAGTAATCGACCGCCAGCCAGATGTCGGTGCCCACGTCGGCGAAGTACACGGCCAAGGCGGCCAGGATCCACAGGCAGTCCCACAGCGAGTAGCGCCGCTGCTCCCGGCCCAGCCGCAGGCACAGCGACGATGAGCCCCCGCCCGAGCCCCGGGAGCCGCCACCGCCACCTCTTCCCCCACCACCGCCGCCGCAGCAGCAGCTGGGGCCGCCGCCCGAGCCGTCCCCGCCGCTGCCGCTGCAGCAGCCGCCCCCCGGTGCCTCGTCGTCGCCGCCGCCCGGTACCGCGCCCGAGGGCAGCCCCGGGGCCAGCGCCTGCACCGAGCCCGAGTGGTCCGAGTTCTGCAGCGGCGTGAACGCCACCTCGCCGCCCTTCTTCATCTTCAGCCGCCCGTCCGACTTCGCGGCCATGATGCCTCCGCCCCGCCGCCGGGGAGAGCGCGCCTTTATCCCGCGCCTCCCCCTGCTCCTCCCCCGCCGCCGCCGCTCCGCTCCCCTGCCCGGCTACGGGCGCGGGCCGCCGGCTCCTCCCGGGGCCGCAGCGCCTGGAGCGCCGCCTGCCTGCGGGGAGCCACGCTCAGCCCCCGCGCCCCGCCACCCGCGCGCTCCGCCCGAGCCGGCAGCAGCCGCGGGACCGCTCCCCGGACCGGCGCATCCCTCCGCCCTCCGCCGCCGCCGCCGCCACCCAGCTGACTGACGCCGGGAAAGAGGATGACCTCATCCCTTCCTCCTCGCTGCCGCCGCCGCCCCCAGCACCAGCCGCGGCGCGCGGGCGGGGAGGGGGCGGGGCACCCAGCGCCGCGGGAGGCAGGGAGTGAAGGGGGGGCGCGGAAGGGGGAAGCTACCTGCCTGTCCGTGGGTGCGGGGACGGGGAGCGGCCAGAAACTGCGCTGGGGAGGGGCCACGGGGTGGATGGGGGGTCGCTGGGGATGGAGACGGGGGGGGTTAGGGCAGAGGAGTGGGGGGGGGTCGCTGGAGGAGGGCAGAGGTTGGGATGGAGGCGGGGGGTTCAGGCACGGGGTGGGTGGAGGATCACGGGGAAGGACAGGGGTTGGGATGGAAGATGGGGTTAGGGCACGGGCTGGATGGGGTCACTGGGGAAGGAAGGGGTTGGGATTGAGGCGGGGGTTAGGGCACGGGGTGGATGGGGGATCTTTGGGGTAGCAGGGGATGGGATGGAGGCGGGGGTGGATGGGGGATTACTGGGAGAGGCAGGGGTTGGGATGGAGGAGGGAGGTTAGGGCACGGGGTGGATGTGGGGTCACTGGGGAAGGTAGGGGTGGGATGGAGGCGGGGATGGATGAGGGATCACTGGGGAGGCAGGGGTTGGGATTGAGGCGGGGGTTAGGGCACGGGGTGGATGGGGGAATCTCTGGGGTAGCAGGGGTTGGGATGGAGGCGGAGTAGATGGGGGATCACTGGGGAGGCAGGGGTTGGGATTGAGGCGGGGGTTAGGGCACGGAGTGGATGGGGGATCTCTGGGGTAGCAGGGGTTGGGATGGAGGCGGAGTAGATGGGGGATCACTGGGGAGGCGGGGGTTAGGGCACGGGGTGGATGGGGGATCTTTGGGGTAGCAGGGTAGGGGTGGGATGGAGGCGGGGGTGGATGGGGGATCACTGGGGGAGGCAGGGGTGGGATGGAGGCGGGGATGGATGAGGGATCTCTGAGGTAGCAGGGGTTGGGATGGAGGAGGGAGGTTAGGGCACGGGGTGGGTGTGGGGTCACTGAGGAAGGTAGGGGTGGGATGGAGGCGGGGTAGATGGGGGATCACTGGGGAGGCAGGGGTTGGGATTGAAGCGGGGGTTAGGGCACGGGGTGGATGGGGGATCTCTGGGGTAGCAGGGGTTGGGATTGAGGCGGGGGTTCAGGTACGGGGTGGATGGGGGTGGGGGCCGGGGAGCGGCATTGCGGAGAGGAAGGGCGGCGGAGTGTGTGTGGGGGGTGTCTTTCAGAGAGCTCAAAGGCGCTGCAGCGCAGGGTGAGAGGTGTCGCTCTGGGAGCAGCCAGAAGGGGAAGCTGGGGGAGCGGGAGCTGCAGGGGGAGAGAAGGGGGCGCACGGGACGTAGCTGCCGGGAGGGGGCGCACTGCGCTTGGGAAGCAGGGGCCCGCGGGTGAGGGGAGCGGTGTGTGTGTGCAGCTACCTGTCCCCTTGCTGCTGGTTCCACCGTGCTGAGCGGGGAGAGCCCTGGCCAGGCTGCCCCGTTAGGTGCTGCTGTGTCACTTCGGCCCTTGGCGCGTGTGGCTGGGGATGGCGGGCGAGACTCCTCCCCTCCCCCCCGCAGCGGATGAGAGGGAAGGAAGGCTGGTGTCGTGGGGAGCTGCTCTGGAATCAGGTGGATGGGGCTGGTGCAGCAGGAATGACTGGGACACGAGAGAGCCAGGTGCTGGAAGCAGTGCCATAAACAAGTGAGAAGTGTCCTCCCCAAGACATTGCCCAGCCAGGCGTGACCGAGCATTTGTCGGGTTACCGGCTAACACCCCCCGCCAGCGCTCAGAGCAGAAAGCTGCGGCTGCTCCCTCCGATCCCGGGTAACTGGTTTGAAATCCCAGGTGGCAAAGCACAAAGCAATAATACGTCCCACACCCCCCGCAGGAGTTTTACCTCCGTTAACTTTGGCACATGTAAGAGCGAGCGGCGCCGCTCTTAAATTACACCGTGATTCACAGGTTGGCAGAGAGGCGCTCAGGGGAAGGTGCGGAGACACCGCTCTATCCCGCCACCCAGGCAGAGACATCACGGGATTAATGTCATGCACGAGGCCAATGCTTGAGGGAGTTCTCCTCCCCCCTTTCCACCCCCCCCCCCATTATTTCCGAGCCGAGTTTCCGCTGCTAAAATAAGGCTGGTTCCAGACCTGTGCAAACTATTAATTTTACCGATGTGCCTTTCACATAGAGTAGCACAGATGGCCACATGGCTGTACTTTTCATTTTACAACCAAAGCACTCCCGGCTAGGCTAGGGGATAGCACAAGCATGGGTTGAAATGGAAATCACTCCCTTGCCTATTCATTCAGCCCCAGAGCTCGCACTTTTTAGCCATCTAAAGCCTGGTCCCGGCTCTCCACAATGCTTTTCCGCTCCAGCAATCTCTCTCCCTTGGCACTCTAGCCAATTCAGCACTTCCTTTGCCAGTAAGCGCTGCTCACCTCCAAAAAAGGCCTTGCTGACTTGGCCATGCGACTGAGCTACAGCCCGACTCCTAAAACGCTTGGCTGTTCGTTATACTGTTATTCTCAGTGCAACAGCATCACATTGCTTTAATTGCTTCGCACGCAAAGGTGGCAGCAGTTGCTTGGTTAAGTTACATCTGATTAATCGTATTTCGCTAAAAACAACAGTTCAGTCACATAACGATCTGATAAACAGATAAACAGGGCTCAGTTAAACAAGCAACACCTGGAGATAACTATGGCATAAGAGCTCTGAACTCTGCATGGGGAAGGGGGAGTTGGGAAAGGAAGGACAATTCTGTTCTGTTACACTTGTAACTCGTCTGACATCAATGGGGGTGTACAAGTGAAGGTCAACATTTGGCATTCCTGGTTTATTTAATGGTCATTTTTGTGTGTGATATATTATAATAACTATATTTTCACTTTCTAAATAAAGCAGCCAAAAATTTAATCGTATTGATAGAAAAATCCCAATAGAAACGTTAATGAAAACATGATGGGGAATTCCAGTGGTACAATCTGCTGCTTAACACAACCCTTTCCAATCCAGGAATGAAGTGGAACCATTTATACTGACAAATAAAAATACACATTAGCTATGCCTTCAAACTCTTAATCGAAGGATGAGTATAAAGAAGAGCTTTTGGTTCTACAGACAACCGTTATGCATAAAATCTCTGAAAACAGACAATGTCTATGAAGAGACTGTTAAGGGCTATATAACTGAGCACTTAAAAATCAAGAAATTATAAGGTTATGATTGCCGCACTTAATATCAACCTTGCCCCCCTTGTACATATGCATTACAATACAGTCTTTAATGACAGGATCACATAATGTTTCTCAAATAATGTACACTTGCTCTGCAAGGACCTGATTTTAATTTCTAGTCACTCTTGAATCCTACACTGATTTCATTCTCATAATTGTCCAGCATACGGTTATTCCTTAGATTTATGTAAATTCGTTTCTTTCTAAAGATATCTAGTTTAATAATTTACTTACTGGGCACCTATGTGGTATACAATGTATCCACTAGATTCCCATGTCAGGGGATAATGCAATTAACTATGTAGCCTGTTAAGCTACCATATATGTCAGCAGATTGTCATTGTTACTCTATTATACTTGCACTATAATAAAATCGGTTTAATGTGGACTTTTAATGTGACTTTAATTGACTGTGTTTGGCATATACAGAGTAGTACACAGTACCACAAATGCTACAAACGTATCTATGAGATTACATTGCGATATATTATTTGAAACATAGCAAGCAATCAACAACCTCTTTAGGGCCCAGCTGGTGCTCCCAATCCAGGCACAGAACCGGGCTTGGATGCCTGTACAGCAGCATTCACTCCTTTCATAGACCCTTGAGACTGAGAGATCTTTCTGCTGGTTTGTGGTCCACCAGAGGGCTGGAGTTGTGGAGGGGATGCATAATATCCCCATTAGGCCTTGCAGTGGATATTGTAAAGCGAGGACTGTATTAATGTATCTGCCTATCCTCTCCTGGATCCCCAGAAGCCGCTGGAGCTAGGCAACTGAGAGACATGGAAGGTGGAGTGAGGTGGCTGCTGGGATCCAGAGCCACTGCTAGTTTACAGAGCTTGGCATCCTCCATCAGGTTTGAGGGCAACTTTCCATGGGGAGAACCTTCCCAATGGGGCCTTGAAGGACAATCTCTGAATAAAGGTTGCAGGGTCAGGGCATGTAAAGAGATCATCTATTTAGATTATCAAGTTTAAAATATTGTAATTAGGAATAACTTGATCCCCTCCCACCTCAGTTTAGAGCTCGTATGTGGTTTATGAATCCTGCCAAAGAGAGCCAAAATTAGTCCAAAATCTGTTTTGACTTGTCCATTTATGTAACCAGTTCTTTTCTAATAGGTTTCATTTTCTAGTTATTGCATCAGCACCTAGCTGAATATTTTCTAATTTGCGTTTCTGTATAAATTAAGTGGCTGCCTGGATCTACCATACAATGTTGTGTGTTTCGTGGAATTTTGCATAACAGCAATTTCTTATAAGTTTATTACCAATAGTTTTCTGTATTTACATCATAAAGGTCCAACTTTTCTCCCCATGGCTTCAAAAGGGGCTTGGACTTGGACTCTAAGGCCTGGTCTACACTATGACTTTAATTCGGATTTAGCAGCGTTAAATCGAATTAACCCTGCACCCGTCCACACAACGAAGCCATTTATTTCGAAATAAAGGGCTCTTAAAATCGATTTCTGTACTCCACCCTGACGAGCAGAGTAGCGCCAAAATCCATATTGTCATTTCGAATTAGGGTTAGTGTGGCCGCAATTCGATGGTATTGGCCTCCGGGAGCTATCCCACAGTGCACCATTGTGACCGCTCTGGACAGCAATCTGAACTCGGATGCACTGGCCAGGTAGACAGGAAAAGCCCCGCGAACATTTGAATTTTATTTCCTGTTTGCCCAGCGTGGAGAGCACAGGTGACCACAGAGAGCTCATCAGCACAGGTAACCATGCAGGCCGATAATCGAAAAAGAACACCAGCATGGACTGTATGGGAGGTACTGGATCTGATCGCTATATGGGGAGAGGTTTCAGTGCTAGCAGAACTTCATTCGAAAAGACGAAATGCCAAAATTTTTGAAAAAATCTCCAAGGCCATGATGGAGAGAGGCCACAATAGGGATTCAGATCAGTGCCACGTGAAAGTCAAGGAGCTCAGATAAGCCTAGCAAAAAACAAAGGAGGCAAACGGTCGCCCTGGGTCAGAGCCGCGGACATGCCGCTTCTACGCCAAGCTGCATGCAGTTCTAGGGGGGGTCGCCACCACTACCGCACCTCTGACCGTGGATTCCGAGGTGGGGATAATCTCATCAGCTACACCTGAGGATTCTGCGGATGGGGAAGAGGAGGAGGAGGAGGAGGAGGACAACGAGCTCGCGGAGAGCACCCAGCACTCCGTTCCCCCCAACAGCCAGGATCTTTTTCTCAGCCTGACTGAAGTACCCTCCCAACCCTCTCAAGCCAATATCCAAGACCATGACCCCATGGAAGGGACCTCAGGTGAGTTTACCTTTTAAAATATAAAACTTGTTTTAAAAGCGTTTTTTAATGATTACTTTGCCCTGAGGACTTGGGATGCATTCGCGGCCAGTACAGCTACTGGAAAAGTCTGTTAACGTGTCTGGGGATGGAGCGGAAATCCTCCAGGGACGTCTCCATGAAGCTCTCCTGAAGGTACTCTAAAAGCCTTGCCACAAGGTTTCTGGGCAGTGCAGCCTTATTCCGTCCTCCATGGTAGGACACTTGACCATGCCATGCTTGCAGCAAGTAATCTGGTATCATTGCATGACAAAGCCTGGCAGCGTATGGTCCTGGTGTTTGCTGGCATTCAAGCAACATCCGTTCTTTATCTCGCTATGTAATCCTCAGGAGACTCATATCGCTCATGGTAACCTGGTTGAAATACGGGAATTTAATTAAGGGGACAGAGGTGGCCGCTCCTACTGGGCTGTTTGCCTGTGGCTGAAAAGAAATCCTTCCCTGCAGTTAGCCAAGCGCGCGGGGGGGGGGGGGGGGAAATTGGCCCTGAGCTTTTCACATTTGGCTAGCAGCGATCTTCTCTGATACCAGCCACGCGGTGGGGGGAGGGATAAAGCGATCATCCAGAGAATTGGATGAGGGGGGGGGGTTAGTTTGTTTTCTGCTGCTGAAGGTTAACAGGAAAACCGCAGCACTCAACGGGCTTTGCTTGGTATGTGGGAAAGGAGGGCGCAGAAGCTGAAAGACAATGGCTTACCATGGCCGCATGCAAGCCGAATTCTGTTGCCCGGACCTGCGTCTGTGATCTCTAGCAGCAAAGCCACAGGCACTCAATATTGAGAGGCAAAATGCGACCTTGCACAGAAATCACATGTGCTATGTAATGTGAATACTGTTGGTCACCGTGAAAGAGTATAAGCATTGTTCTGCAAAATGTATCTTTTTAAAAAATTCTCTCCTTTTTTCCCTCCCTCCAGCAGCTGCAAATTTTTCAAGCCTCCCTCCTCCGTCCCGAAGGCTATCTCAGATAAGGCGTCAGAAAAAGAAGACGCGAGACGAGATGTTCACAGAAGTCATGGAATCCATCCGCAGTGAAAGAGCTCATCTGAATGAGTGGAAGGACACGGTTTCAAAGTATAGGAAAAGGAAAGAAGCCAGTGAACGTGAGGACAGGAGGGACAAACGTGAGGAGAGGAGAGACGCTCGAGATGAGAGGTGGCGGCAGGAAGATCAGAGGAGGCAGGATGCAACGCTGGGGCTGCTGTGTGAGCAAACAGACATGCTCCAGCGTCTGGTGGAGCTTTAGGAATGGCAGCAGGATCACAGAGTGCCACTACAGCCCCTGTATAACCATCCTCCCCCCTCACCATGTTCCATAGCCTCCTCACCCAGACGTGTAAGAACGCGGGGGGGGGGGAAGGCTCCGTACACCCTCCCATTCCACCCCAGTGGACAGCCCAAGCAAAAGGCTGTCATTTTTTTAACCTTTTTTTAGTGGCCTTTTCCTTCGCGCCGATCCTCCTCCCCCCAAATCCCACCCAGGTTCTCTCCCTCTTTTTATAATCAATTCATAAAGAATAAATGATTTTTAAACGATGGTGACTTTATTTCCTTTTGAAAGCAAGCTGGGGGAAGGGGGAGGGTGGGTTCCTTACAGAGAATGAGTCAATAAAGGGGGCAGGTTTTCATGAAGGAGAAACAAACAGAAATTTCACACTGTAGCCTGGCCAGTCATGAAACTGGTTTTCAAAGCTTCTCTGATGCACAGCACTTCCTGGTGTGCTCTTCTAATCGCCCTGGTGTCTGGCTGCACGTAATCAGCAGCCAGGCGATTTGCCTCAGCCTCCCACCCCACCATAAAGGTCTCCCCCTTACTTTCACAGAGATTGTGGAGCACACAGCAAGCAGAAATAACAATGGGAATATTGGTTTGGCTGAGGTCTGAGTGAGTCAGTAACGATTGCCAGCGACCTTTTAAACGGCCAAATGCACATTCTACCACCATTCTGCACTTGCTCAGCCTGTAGTTGAACAGCTCCTGACTCCTGTCCAGGCTGCCTGTGTATGGCTTCATGAGCCATGGCATTAAGGGGTAGGCTGGGTCCCCAAGAATAACTATTGGCATTTCAACATCCCCAACTGTTATTTTCTGATCTGGGATGCAAGTCCCTTGCTGCAGCCGTTTAAACAGATTAGTGTTCCTGAAGACACGAGCGTCATGAACCCTTCCCAGCCAGCCCACGTTGATGTTGTTGAAACGTCCCTTGTGATCCACAAGTGCTTGCAGCACCATTGAAAAGTACCCCTGGCGGTTTATGCACTGGGTACCCTGGTGCTCCGGTGCCAAGATAGGGATATGGGTTCCATCTATCGCCCCACCACAGTTAGGGAATCCCATTGCAGCAAAGCCATCCACTATCACCTACACATTTCCCAGAGTCACTACCTTTGGTAGCAGCAGCTCAGTGATTGCTTTGGCTACTTACATCACAGCAGCCCCCACAGTAGATTTGCCCACTCCAAATTGATTCCTGACTGACCGGTAGCTGTCTGGCGTTGCACGCTTCCACAGGGCTATCGCCACTCGCTTCTCAACTGTGAGGGCTGCTCTCATCTTGGTATTCTGGCCCTTCAGGGCAGGGGACAGCAAGTCACAAAGTTCCATGAAAGTGCCCTTATGCATGCGAAAGTTTCGCAGCCACTGGGAATCATCCCATACCTGCAATACTATGCGGTCCCACCAGTCTGTGCTTGTTTCCCAGGCCCAGAATCGGCGTTCCACAGATAGAACCTGCCCCATTAACAACATGATCTCCAAAGCACCGGGGCCCGCGGTTTGAGAGAATTCTGTGTCTATGTCCATGTCCTCATCACGCTTGTCGCTGCACTGCCATTGCCGCCTCCTCCTCACCTCGTTTTTCTGGTCCTGGTTCAGCATAAACTGCACGAGAATGCGCGAGGTGTTTACAATGTTCATGACTGCTGTCTTGAGCTGAGCGGGCTCCATGCTTGCCGTGGTATGGAGTCTGCAGTGTTCACCCAGGAAAAAAGGCGCGAAATGGTTGTCTGCCGTTGCTTTCATGGAAGGATAGGTGAGGCTGTACCCAGAACCACCTGCGACAATGTTTTTTGCCCCATCAGGCACTGGGATCTTAACCCAGAATTCCAATGGGTGGGGGAGACTGCGGGAACTATGGGATAGCTATGGGATAGCTACCCATAGTGCAATGCTCCGGAAATCGACACTAGCCCCGGTACATGGACGCACACCGCCGAATTAATGTGCTTAGTGTGGCCGCATACATTCTACTTTATGCAATCTGTTTCCAAAATTCGAATTATATAAATTCAGATTAATCCCGTAGTGTAGACATACCCTAAGTGGCCAATCCAAAACTCATTGAAGTCAACAGACTCCAATTGATCACAGTGCACTTTGGATCAGGCCCTTAGTGTTGGAAGTCAGGAGGAGACTTTTTTCCTTTGACAGGATAAATTTCCATTTCATTCACTGTTCTAGCCAGGGAACTGTGCAACTGGAAGAGATCTCCCTCTGTTTTTTCCCCCTTTTCGCTCCCCGCCCCCGGATTAGGCTAGTGCGCTGGTTCTGAGTGGAGTAGTATACTTCACCACTTTCAGCTGTTGGCACTGTGCACCTGCTTTTTCATTTACACTAAGCCCCCTTTGGAGTGTAAAAGGGACCTTCTAGTGGGAGTAAGCATAAATCTACATCTACTTTAAGGCCCCTTTACACTGCCAGAGCAGTTTCTCTCTTTTCTTTTTCTCAACTAGATACATAATGGAAATCATCCCAAGCAATATGTAAGTGCTGGAGAAGCACTTATCAAAGTATTCTTCACTCTGTTATTCTGGTGAACCTTAAATGGAGTTACACCAGTATAACAAGATAATTTGTATATGCACAGTATATAAACTAGTGTGCATTCAACAAGATCACTTCTGAATTCTATTCTCTTCATTACAAAATATAATTCAAGGGCAATTACTGTGATTGCAGCTATCACTACACCTGCTTCATAAACCATGCAAAGCTGATTTTTTCTTCTTTGCAAAAATCTCACTCTTCCAGGGCTGTATTTTCATGGGTGCAATATCTTTTGCTTTGTTATAGGTCTCAACCGCTCCATCTGCTTCTTTTTCTTTCCCAAATCATCTTTCTATTTTAAGAAAAACTGCTTTATTCCTGTGCTTGGTTCTCTGTGTTCCTGAATAGGAGGCCTTGACCAACTCAGCTCCAAACGTCAAGGAAATTCTCTCTTTAGTTCCAATCTTCCAAAGAATATATCTTCTTCCTTTTCCTTTATGGTATTCTCTAGCTCTTTTAGATTCGCACACATGAGCTCTCCTGCAATCTTATTTAGCTATATCAAGTAGGTCTATCTATTTTGATGCATTTGATTCCTGGTTTTGCTTCCAGTTCCCTCTCTGCCTTTAGGTTAGCTTTGTACGGAGTAAGGTTAGTCAATTTCTGCTTGCACAGATCAATACCTTTACCAAAGCTGTTTCCCTTTGTTTGACAATACTTTTGACAGTCATGACCTCTTGCTTCAGGGTGATATTCCTTTCTATCTTTTCTTCTAACCTACAAGGAAGCAGCTTTTTCCAGATCAGGTACATTTGTTGGGTGATTTTAGTTGTACCTCAACTAACATTCAGCTCTTGATACTTATTATAACTGGGAGGATCAGACAATCCATAACCGGAGATAGCAGAAGAGGCAGGCATGTGAGAGGGCATTACAGGGACTAGGTACATTTGCAGCCAAAATCTGTACCATGTTACAAATCTTTTCACTGCCCTGCCCACTCCAAAAGCAGCAAGCAAACATTAGATCAAATGGGAAGGAAAATAGGAAAAAAGGGGAATGATTTTTACTTTCTATTTCCCTTTTGTTTCACTCATTTTACCTACTTGGCAAAATCACTTTTTTTTTCCATTTTGGTGAAGAGGTTCCAGTGGTGCAGTGCTGGGAGCTACTGTATAGCTATGACAGTATTAAATGGCCCAACAAGACAATCAGAGCCTGGCTTTGGACAATTAGTTTCCAAAGTCATATTCCTTCAAGTCCTTACACCCCCTAGCAAGATAAGCCTTAGATATTCCTGGACCTGAAAAGGTCTACAAAAGTGGCTGTAAGTATCAGTGTACAACGAATGAATACAGTATTTTAATTCATATATACCAGCGGTCGGCAATCTCTGGCATGCGGCTCGCCAGGGTAAGCACCCTGGCGTGCCGGGCCGGTTTGTTTACCTGCTGCATCCACGTGCAGTGTAAACATAACTGTAATCTCATGGAAAGTCAATGGATCATATGAAATTATAACTTTCTATTGACCTGCCACTTTCAAGGAGGGTGTTGAAAGAGATTTAAAAACAAACAAATTAATTGACCCACTATGAATGACCATACTGAGCCTGATTCACTTCCAGGCACTGTGGCATACTTCACAGTGGAGCGTGGAGCAAGTCAGTAAAGCCCACTATGTGGGTGAGGCCAAGTCAGACGTTAATTGTACTAACTAAGCACATCTTCCGGGCAGCCTCTACTACTAAGCCTCCTGTGATATTTAAAGCAGTCCTGTCAAGGTAGAAGGTACCCTGCCATGCCCTTTTATTGAAGCACCTCCCTCCCGTGTTGCTGCCCCTGCCATCACAGGGGGTATAGTTTGCATTTCCCTCCACCCAAAGGAGTGAATCTAATCACTTATTTGTACACTGTACAGGTAGAGCAAATCATTTTCCAATAAGGAAGCCAGCTGCTGAAAGAAGGTATTCACCGTTAGTAATGGAAAACAGATTAGGACGGCATTATTTACACTTGATAAATCAGCAATGGCATCAAAGAGAGTAGTATTACAAACTATTAATGAAAGACATAATAATGAAACAAATCACATAGTAGATCACAACAAAGTGATTCAGTGTAATGAATACTGATACTAAGTAGCTGAACTGTGCACTCTGGGGATACAGTTTTAAATCCATTCCAGTGTGCATGCTAGCAATGCAAGCACAAAGAGGATTTTGGAGGAGATAAATTGACCCTGTTTTCTTGCTAAGTCAGATCACATCCTACAGTAGATCTTCTGCATGATGATCTAACAAGGTATTTAAAAACAGAACTCAGCTTGCAGTACCCATGAGGTGTTTTTGTTTGTTTGTTTGTTTTAATCAAAATAGCCACTGTGGTTTTATTTCCCATGAACCTATCAGCCAACATACCTTATTTGAAAGAATGACATGAGAAAATAAACACAGGACTTTTTAAAAATGAAAACATGCAAATACTTCACCAGAATACATGAAAAATAAATTTAATACCTACATTTATGACAAAATTCATGTGATCACTGAAAGCATACAATCTACTGGTGCTCTGAAGGAGAGATAGGCCCATGCTATAAAATTCAGATCTAAAAACAGATTTTAAATCCTGCAAAGGATATGTCCACACTGCACCTGGGATAATGATTCCTAGCTCAGCTAGACAGACATGCACTAGCTTTGCTGGAGCTAGCGTGCTAAAAATAGCAGCGTAGGTGAGGGTGGCATGGATTAGCTGCCTGAGCACAAATCCACCCACATACTTGGGTGGCTAGCCTGAGACACTGCCTGTGCTACCATGGACTACACTTCTATTCTTAGTGTAATGCCGACAGGCCCTGGTCATCGGCAAGCAGGATCAAACCAAGGACCTCTGAAGCTTAGTGCATGTGCCTCTACCGCATGAGCTGAAAGCCAACTGGCTATTAGCTAAGGCTGTAGAGCAAACTCAATCTTTCTCTCTCTCTCTCTCTAAGTGGTCTCAGTGCCACTACATGGGATAGAACACCAGACCCAGGAGGTGTGTGGGTTACATGCTTCCCTAGATGAGGATGCACCTCCCAAGCGTCAGAGACTTCCCAGCTGAAATCCCAGATGAGCCCCCACTTGTAACGCTGACAGATCCTGGTCGTCGGCAGGCGAGATCAAACCAGGCACCTCTGGAGCTTAGTGCATGAGCTAAAAGCCAACTGGCTATTAGCTAAAGCTGTAGAGCAAACTCAATCTCTTTCTCTCTCTCTGAGTGGCCTCAGTGTCACCAGATGGGACAGAACACCACACCCAGGAGGTGTGTGGGTTAAACTAGCTCAAGCAGAGCTAGAATGTCTGTCTACACATGCTGGGAAGTGCACTCTCAGCTGCAGTGTAGACATACCCAAAGTTTAGGAGTGTTTAGATCCAGGATTTGGGGTTGACCTTCAAAAAGGAAGTGGCACCTTGCAAAATTCACATCTAGAACTGGATTTGTATTCTGATCAAGGAGTGTTCAATTCGTGATTTTGTTTTAGGCCCATCTATTCTATGAACACTAGAAGCAGCAACACTGGTAAAGTCAAAATAAACAGATAGTGAATTCATAAATAACAACATATACAGCCATAAATGCATTATTTATTATTATTATTTTGAGCATGTTGCAATTCAGAATTGTGGGAAAGAGAAGGTGTTAAGATTTTTCTTTGACAGTAGTTAAAAACCAGAAAGAGGATGTAATGATTATTACTACTGTAATGACAGCTGATGGAAATTCTCTTGTAGGTTTCTCAGTAGGTAGAGCCGTGGGATCTAAAGGTTCCTGTATCAATATTCTTCAAAAGATTATGCATCAAATCTCAATGGGAGGCCTGCACACACAGGGAGAACTAAATAATGGGTGTGAATTATTCAGTAAAGATAGAGCCAAAAGGACAATTTTTTCCATGGGTTAGTTTTGTGGAGGTGCAGTAATGGGACACAAAATGCATGGTGGTATGAAAGAGGTGTATGTTTTGTTTAAAAAGTGATCATGAGAAAATAGAAATTTTAATAAATATTGATCCTGAAACAGATTTTACGCAAGTATTAACTATGATGAACACACTTACACAAATCACCAAACACAAATTGTTTTCCTAAATGCTACTACATATACCCCATCCTGTGAATGCACATATCAGATTCAGAAAACCATGGTATAGCTCTAAATTTCTGCTTTATTTACAGTTCAATTGTGCAAAACTGATAAGAATTCCTAGTAGGATTGCAATGTGTTGTTCACATTAGACCTGTTTAATCTCCACTGATGTTTTTAATCTATTGTTTTGACAGTTCTCCATAATAATTACAGTATCTTCATCATTATAAAATACAAATAAATCAAATCAGCATGAATCTGAAGAAGCAGCATATTCACTATGAATCCTAGAAAACAATTATGCATAAAGCTGCACTACAGTGCGTCCATCATTTTCATCCTCAGCAAGCCACCTTGAAGGAAAAATATAAAAACCCATAATTGGTACATTAGGTACAGTATATCTGAAATCCAACAAATAGACAAGGAATAAGGGCCTGCTTCTGCTCCTTCTGATTTCAATGAGAAATTTGCCATTGACTTTAACAGGAGCAGAAGTGAGCTAAAAGAAAAAAGCACTATATAGATGATTTCACTGAGTGGCACAAATCTTGGTCAATTTAAATTAAGAAAAATATTTTAACAGATTATTGTATATGATATCATATTCCTAGGGCTAAGAATGCTACTATTTTAATCTGATGCCTCTTTATTGGCCCACAGACACCCCTGCCCCCTGATTTCCACAATAGCCCAGTTCTTCTCCAATAAAAGCCAGTGGAAGCTTTGTCACTGTCTTCAGTGGAAACAGGACTGGATACAAAGTTAAAATGTGCAGAGGAAATACTAATGCTAATACATACTACTTTAAACATAGCAATTTTTGTCTTCAAAAAGCTTTAAAAATAACTTTAAAAATTTAAAAATGACTTTCAACCCTTCTGTGAAGTATGTTGGATGGGCTAGATTCTCCTGGGTTATCTGGCCCCTTTGTTGCTCTGGTATAGTGAAGGGGTTGGAATTCCCTGGAGGCAAAAAGGGGTGTTCCCAGCTGTTGTAGAGCCAATTAATCACCAGTTACTCCTGCAACTGTGTCAGGGTGTAATGGCTGGTGTAATGGCCCCTGGGAGTCATAGACCTGACTCTGCTGTAAAATGTCGGGGCCAAGGCCAACCTCAGAATCAGGACACTACAATCAGCCGAGTAGACGATGGACACAGGTCAGAACCTGGTCCTATACCTATATACATAATCCATCCATGTTTCTTTAGAACACCCATCACCATGGAATCTTATTTTACATAAGGAATAACTGGGAAAGAGAGAGTAAGGCCAACCTTTTTACAAGTCTCCACTAATTTTGGATGCTCAACTTGAGACACCTAGGACATTTTCACAAATGCTGTGAACTCACAACTCCAGCCGAAGTCAATGGGAGTTACAGGTGCTCAACACTAGAGGTCTGAAGCTAAATATCCAAAAGACCAAGACATCTAAAATCACAGGATATTTTGAATGTTTTGGCTGTAGTGACTTGTCCAAGTTCACAGACGTATTTAGAGTCAGGATCAGAATCGGACTTTCTTGGCTCCCAAACTTGTTTTTGGACCACTAGACTATGACTCTTTCTCTAAAAGCAGGAAACTTGTGTAATGTTTATACTACTTTGTTCTGAGGCTACATTAAAATTATATTTTGCATCTAGAAATGGAGGATCACATAAACATAAATCTTTACTAGTGTTTGTTTCTATTGTTTAATTTGAAGCTTTATAAAAATGTGGAGAGTTCAGTGTATTGCAGGGAACATCACACTAAAGGTATCATTCAGTTATAAATTTCAATTCTGAGAAACAAGTGTATTGCTTCAATTTATCTGACACATATTTATGAAGAGCTGTAAATTATCAGTATGTTCATTAATAGTTAAGATTTAGGATGGGTTACTGCTTGTACAGTACTAATCTTAACCAATCCCCTCACTGTTTTTTCAGATAAACCCGTAAATTAGAGTTATGATTCTCTTTGTGTACCACTTGCATGAAAAAGCCTTCCTTTTAGCTTTAACCTTGTATAGCTAAATAAATCTCATGGCCTCTCTTCCAAACGGATAAATAGACACTGAAACTGAATATTTTTAAAAAAGCAATTGTGGAAATATAAAGTACAGTTTGCAGTATATGTTATTAAGAAAATAGCATTCCAAATAATGAAGACATTTAATGTATTGGCTTACAGACCTGCTGCAGTTGAAGCAATACACTTCATTTGTAGATGAATCTGTGATTTCTACTTTTTCCAGAAACCAGCCACTTGCTATAGAAGGAAAAAAGAGAGCAAGCAGACATTTAATATAACTCAAATGCAAACAAAGTATAGAAAAAAAAGTTTCATTTTCCAGTCCTTCTGTTATTCAGCACTATCACATGTATCCAATATAAATAACAAAACTGAAACACAGATAATCCAAGTTATTACCAACTCTTCTTCATTTTTAAAGAATATTCCTTTGACGTTTTTGACAGAAAATAAAAAGGTAAGCTTTGATTACATCTCAAATCATTTTTTTCAGCACTGAAAGGAGCAGTTAGTAAGTTAAATGAAGCAGAGTGCACAGCCATATGGCACAAATTCTTGAAATTAGATTTTGCTGGGTTTTTTTCCAGTGTGAAATGTTATCTAAGAACACACTACATGGCTAATGTATTTTGATCTACATTAGCTGCCAAAGTAATAAAAAAAAAAAAGTAGAGAATTTGTAAGTAGAAACAATCTTTAAGGAAATACAATGCTCTTAATAAAGCAATGGGAAAACAAGGCTTTTTGGCTGATATTTTTTATTTTTAATGAATTTATTTAGATTTGTGCAAACTAACTGGTGAGTACGAATGTTTCTTATATCAACATGTTTTCAGGACCAATTCAGAAAATCACCCTATTCAGGAGAACACTCAAAGATGTGGTTAACGTTAAGCATGTGTATAAATTCCACTGAAGTCAATGGAACTTCAATGGAGGCCTATGAGCAACAGGAGGAGATTAGGGAGTTCATGATCTTCAGAGGTGAAGAACGCTACACATTAGACATAAGAACAGCCATACTGGGTCAGACCAAAGGTCCATCCAGCCCAGTATCCTATCTGCTGACAGTGGCCAATGCCAGATTCCCCAGAGGGACTGAACCCAACAGGTAATGATCAAGTGATCTCTCTCCTGCCAGACTTTGAACAAACATCTTTCAAGTTTTCATTATGAAAGTTTTCATCTTTAAACAAACTGGTGCCTTTTGGGAATGTTTTGCCAAATGGAGAAATATCTGTGGTCCTGCTCCATCGTTGATTTATGCCACAGCACTCTTTGTTTCATTTGATATTACAGTGTGAACACTGCTTTTACAGTAGTGAATACACCACTACTATTTTGGTGTTTGTTCTTCGGAAGTTGGGTTTGACTGTAGAAGTATTTCATGTATACACTTGGAAGCCAAATAGAAAAAATACTATTATTTGTTGAAATTGTATATGGGTGCCTCTGTGCATACTTTGTATGTTTTGGGAACAAGATACAATATTATAATCCTTTAATCTGATTTGTAGAACCATGGACAGAGTATAAAAGAGGACAAAAAATCCTTTACAAAATATTTTGCAGAATCTCACCTATTTGCATAAAAAGGTCAAAGCGTGCCAAAGTTTCTTATTGCTCATGAATGGTTATTAACTGATAACTATGTAGAACCTAGGATATAAGGATGCCCACATTCTCAGTCTCCAGTTCCCAAGAGTCACTTATAGAGATAGTGAAGTACTTTTGGTACTCTTCTAATTAAATCTTCTGAATTGTTTCATATATCACAGACACTACTCATAAGATATGACATTTCATGGAAATCTCTGACTCATCGTGCACATTATTAGTGATTATTAAAAATCTCTCTCTCTCCCCCCCCCCCCCCCCCCCCCCCCCACACACACACACACACACACACACAGAGGAAGGCATTTTTGCTATCCTGGAGAGTTTACAGTCTAGGGCTTTACTGTTATCTAGGGAACTCCAATTGACTTCAATGAGAGTTTCATGCTTGGGGGGCTTGTTGAGTCAGGGCCTATATTAGACAACAACAACAAATGTAAGACAGGACATGGTGTGGCATTTATGTTAAAGGAGGGAGTGGGGGTTACAGATAATGTGTAGCAGAAAGCAAGTGTTCTCTTTGGGGTGGGAACAGTCTTTTTTTCTGTGTTTGTACAGCGCCTAGCACAATGGGGTCTTGGGCCAGGCCTAGGACTCCTATACACTATGGTAATATAAGTAATAATAATAATCATAAGTGTTGCTTGAAGAGAGTTTTAGGGAGAGATTTGAAGGTCAAAGTTAGGGAATTAGGTGGATGACAACACAGCGACTGTTCAACGCACAGGGGTCAGCACTATCGAATGTGGCATAAGGAGCAAGGAGACAGAGAGGAAAGATAGTCTTGTTGTGGAGGTGCCGGACTGGGATTCAGAAGACCTGGATTCAATTCTCTGGCTCTGCCATGGACTTCTGTGTGAATTTCCCAGGACCTTAGTTCCCCATCTGTAAAATGAGGATAATAATCCTTCCTTTCCTTTGCCAGACTTGTCTATTTAGACTAAATTATTTAGGAAAGGAATAATGTCTTACTGTGTGTGTGTGTTCAGCACCTAGCACAATAGTAGCCCAAGTTTTGCTGGAGTCTCTAAGCTCCACTGTAACACTATTATTAATACTATTAAATAAAAAGGAGCATTAAGATGAAAGGTTGAGGGAGAGAATAAACAGCAGGAGGGGGAGTAGTGGGATTTTATTTATTATTGATATTTTAATAGATATGTTTTTTCAAACTCCAAATTAGCCACCAGCCCACTCTGATGAACAATCACTGCAAAGTTTCCAGGTCATATAGCTTCCAAAAAGATAATGATACAGTGTTGTGTGGGTTGTGAATGAGAGTTAGCAATAAAGGTCCAACTTTGGAGTCAGCAGGACCTGCCATCATCACAGATTTGTCCAGTGCTTCCTAGTTATGATAAACTTGTGACCTCTTTTAATGGCCCATGTGGTCAAAAATGTGAATTTTATTTGGCTCTTTAATTAAAGCATTGGGATCAATATCAATTGATTTTTGTCACATCAGATAGGGCAGTTTTAGCTGAGCGATCTGACCAGAATATCTCAGTACAGATTTCTTAGATTCAAGCTATCGGTTGTTCTCTGATTCCATTTTTATATTTCTAGTGTACTTTTTTTTTTTTTTTTACTAGGACTGTTAACTAAAGCAATATAAGTTCAAGACATTATATCTTGCGAGTATTACTTCTTTTGCTTTGTTAACTTTTGGTCTTATGGAATACTAAAGTTGCATAGTTAAATATGGCTCTCTCTGGTGCGACACATTGTCTTCAATTCAAACTTCTAAACAAACCAATTTTTACATTTTCTCCCTCTGATTTTTTAGATAATGCACCAAAATATAAAAATGTTTCAATCTAGTCTTCACTTTTAGGGCTCAATCCTGCAGCATTTAGTAGGAGTTTTGGGTGAATAATGACTGCAGGATCAGACCTTGAGAGATGCAGAAGTATGCCAATGTAATAGGTTTCTTTTATAAACCATTGGCTAGATCCTCAGCTGGTGTAAATCAGTGTAACTCCATTGTCTTGAATGGAGTCACTGTTGCTACGTGGATTTACACCAGCTAAGGGTCAAGCTCTATATCAGTTGTAATGAGTTTACAGGCATTTTCAAATGTCAAGCAGATCCTTAAAATCTATATTCTGCTTACAAACATATTTAAAACATATAGAGAGTACTTACCAAATCCTTTCCCATCATGGCCAATTTCTATAGAACGCAGTCTTCCTAAACTCTTTGTCTTAATCTTGAATATGTCAGACTTCAAAATTGAAAAAAGGCAGCTATTAAAATGTAATAAGTCAAAGTCTGGAAAGTAGCACGCTTGCCTAGCTCAGTTTTGAGACCGTTCAAATGTAACCGAATGGAAGAAAACTAGATGGCTGACAATACAAATGCATTACTACTACTAATGTAGGTCTTTTGGTATAGGCTTTGTGTTGCTAGTCTTCCTTCAGTTTAACATGAAAGATGTACTACTCAAGTTATATTTGAATGATTCTTACCCTTTTATTGGTTTTCACACACAAGAGAGATGTTTCTGCTTGGTACATTATGAATTGTCAACCAGATAAAGTAATAATACCTTTTATTATTTTTGGTTTATGATACACAAACATGCCTCTGAGAATATAAAGATAAGTGATTTTTATTCTGTTTACTGTCAGACCTCTCAAATGCTCCACATTTTGGTTCAAAATACGGGTTTGTTTCATATATCATAGGAAGGAGAAACAGCAACTTTTTTCATTAAGGCATTTCTCCGAGAAATCAAAAGGCAACCACGGCACGCATCTTTGGGGAATGCGGTTGGATTGCTCCAAGGTTTTCCATCTATCTGATCCCATGTCCCAGTGGACTATGACAACTGGTGAATGTTACTAAATCTGCAGGCACAAGCAGATTCTTTCTCTCTTTGCTCCTTCTGCCTGCAGCAACAACTTTCCCCACCTCCACTAACCCTCTGCCCATGGAGGATGATATATGGGTGAAGATCCACCAGAAGACATTGGCAGGCAGCATGGCCAGAGCTACTCAGGACAACTGTAAGTGAAGAAGGTTTGGGATGGTTGGGAGTTCAGCTACAGAGTATGAGATAATGATTTAGGATTCAAGAGTGAAACACCCAGACTAGACTCAGTCATCATCTGTCAAGAGTCATTAAGGAGAAAATCTGAGGAGGGAAGATATTCTATTTCCATGCCTCCAAGGCGTGACACCACCAAACAGTTCAAGGTAGCCTGTCCGGTGGACAACTGGATCTATGCTTATGTGGTATTTGCCGATGTAATGTGTTTTTAAAAAAGGTGGTGGGGGGAGAGAGGGAATAATATTTTATTCATATATTTGGTCATGATTCAGATACTTTGTGGCTATGACATGATATGGATTTTCAGCTTACTGTAGCCAAGCATCTGACAATGGCCTGGAGTAGAAGCACATCAGACTCTGACTGGAATGCATGCAGTCCTTTTATCTAGTTAAAAGGCTGCACAATATTTGTGGCTGACAGGATTCTTTACAGTGCCAGGTTCCATGACAAATTTGAATGCTGGAATTTAGTAGGGTAGTATACTTCCACCCAGCATGCAAATGCAAGTACTAGTGTTCCAGGTTTGCATAGCAGCAACACACACACAAACACTTTGTATTTATGTGATGCCTGTAGTAAAGTGGGTTCATTCAGATGCCACAGCAATGGGCCTAAGTAACAGAAAGGCCCCAGAGGCACTTAGGGCTTGTCTACACTACCAAGGGTGACCAGACGTTCCGATTTTATCGGGACTGTCCCGATATTTCCTTGTTTGTCCCGTGTCCCAACCGACTGGACAAACAAGGAAATGTTCCAGAGCTTGGAAGTGCTCGCACCCCCTCCTCCCCCCATTGGCTCCCTCCCCGAATCCCCGCCTCTTCCCCAGGCTCACCATTCCTCCTCCCTCCACAAGCGCTGGAGGGAGGCCCCGGAGACGCAGGGGAAGCGCGGTGCTATCCCACAGAGGCATCGGCAGCCCAGGCCCGTTTGTTCCCCTGCGGGACCCGAGCGGGACGGGGGTCTGGGGCCTGCTGCCCCCACTCTGGGGGCGCCGCGGGATAGCACCAGTTGGGCAACCAGCCCAGACGTGACTGGCCATGGGCTGGGCGCAGCGTGCGCGCTGCTGGGTCCTCACAGCAGGCCCAGGCTCGGGGGGTTTGGGCCCGGGCGCCAGAGCCGCAGCCGCCGAGCTTGGCCATCGGCCGCTTTCTCCCCCCGCGACAGTGGGAGCTGCAGCAGCGGCTGCTCCCTAGTCCCGCTGCCCGGGGGGGAGAACAGCCGCCGCTTGGCCCCGCGGGCTGCCCCCCTACTCTCCCTACCGCCCAACTGAGTCCTGCCTGCTCGAGGCCAGGCCAGACTCTCACTCACCCTGGCCCCGCGCTTCCCCTGCCTCTCCTGGGCCTCCCTCCAGCGCTTGTGAAGGAAGGGTGTTTTTTTTTTTTGCCTCGCCCTCTCCCGCCATGCCCCTGCCCCCCCCACCCCCCCCCCGCGTCCCGATATTTGACTTGGGTGATCTGGTCACCCTAACACTACCGCACAGGGTCGATCTAAGATACCATGTTTTCACTGCGGTAAGTTGACAGCTGACGCTCTCCTGTTGACTCCACTTGCGCTTCTCGTTCTGGTGGAGTACCGGAGTTGACAGGAGAGCACTAGATGTGATGATCGACCCCCGCTGGATCGATCGCTGCCTGCTGATTCGGTGGGTAGTGTAGACATGCCCTTAGAGTCACTAGCAGTAAGAGATTCTCCACTTCTATTAGAATAGAAGTCCTGGAATAGCTACTGTATCACATGATCATTCTGGTGAGGAGGTTAAAATGTAGGATTGTGTTTGTTTTGGTGGTTTGATGAGATTTTTTTGGAGACTTTATCAAGGATTTAAGATATAATTTCTAGCTAAACACTTAAAGATGGCTGGGGTCATGTCTCATTTAGTGGAGACTGCAGTTCTTTAAAAGTCCTGACCATGAATGACCTGTCCAATCTGGAGACAAACACATCACACAACATAGACTCTGCAGTGCTTACCTTTCCTCTTTCAAAAGGATCTTGATGTTCCAGTGGTTTAGTGAGCTGAACTAATTCAGATGAGTCCTCATCCCCAAATAAAATTACATGCACATTGGCATCAGTTCCTGCTCCCTTCTTGTCACCAGTATACACTTTAATTATGTATTCTACCAGACTTTCCGGGGGGCTTTTTTCCTTATTTAAAGCGTGATCTATTTCATTTTTGAGTTTAACTCCTTCCCTGCTCACAAAAGATACTGGGATCTCTCTCCTTATTTCAGGTTCATGGGCATCCATAGAGAACACTCTGCAAGGCAAAACCATATACAGTAATGTGAAACTGTAGTATATTTTAAGTTAGGAAAACATGAATTTCCATCTGAGTGCTAAAGAGAGAATCTAGCATGAATATTTTTGCTAAATACCCAGCAATTAACATACTATGTAACAAAAGTCGCTTTTGATCAATTGCCTGATTTATGTTTTTAAGATTAGCTTAAAAGGACCAAGCTTACTCATTCACTTCAAATATGTAGACAGGTTCTTGTTTTAGTGCTTCCTTCAAATGTAAAGTTTTAACATCCAGTTTGCAGTCTACAAACAGAAACAAAATAAAATTAAGATACTCAATTGTACAGCCAGAATTTATGTGGAATCTGGCAATTATATAGTTATAGCATTCTTATTATACTAAAAATATAGCTTCTTAGTCAATCAAAATACAACTTAACTGCCCGCTTAACAAATTTTGCACCATTATAGCTTCCCCTATTGAAATGGTCTAATTGCAGGATTATCATTCTAAACGTCAACTTTCAAGTTTAGGGCAAGATTGTTCTCTGATCCTAGGCAGATTTGCAAAGGCATCAGGCCCTCCCCACCCCCTGGATGGGCCATGCAGGTCTGACTCTGAGCATGACTGTGTGGTGTTGGGAGAGCAGAAGCTGTGTGTGATGTTGTGCAGTCTATATGGTTTTATAAAAACATAATAAGAAGTGAATATAATGTAACTGGTATAGTTTTATAAAAATATGATAATAAGTGAATATAATGTAACTGGAATATGCTTCATGCAAAAGGTCTCTTGTACAAAGCTTATAAACTACTGAGTGTGATCATCCTATTTGTATAAATGTACCATTCTTGTATCTAAAACTAGAAATATGAAATATAACTCTGAGGGCCTATTGTAATTATGCAAAGTGTGGGCCTTTAATAGTGGTTTGGAATCTTGATGACTCCCATTAACCAGGACCATTGTCTGCAGATGGCTCTGTTTTACCTGTAAGTCTTCCTGTATATGTGTGTGCTGGCAAGTGGGTAATGAAGTCTTGCAGTGACATGTGATCATGTCACCTGACCTGGAATCCATCTTTAACCTGGTGCTTTTCCAGTTGGGGGGGTGTGGAAACCCAGAGAGACAAAGGGTTCCCGCCTTATGCAAAAGATATATAAAGGGGTGGAACAGAACAAAGGGAAGAAAGGAGCCATCATGAAGAATCCCCTAGCTATCACCTGAGCTGGAACAAGAGCTGTACCAGGGGAAAGAATTGTGCCCAGGCCTGGAAGGTGTCCAGTCTGAGAAAAAAACTTACTGAAGCATCTCTGAGGGTGAGATTATCTGTATTCAGTTTGATTAGACATACATTAGGTGGCAGCTCCCAAGGGGGTTTCTGTGAATCAACCCGTCACACTGTGTATCTGATACTCTCCCTGCAGGTAGTAGTTGAGGAGTGCTCCCCATACAACACCTAAGGTATTGGTCAGACAGGAGGAGTGAAATGAGATGCATCCCAAAAAGGGATGTTGCAACTTCCCACTCAGCACAAAAGGGGAGAAGAGGAAGGATTGAACTCTGAGTCACAATTCCTTCCCAGAGCTCCTGCTGTGACACTGAAGCTACATAATTCCCATTATTCAGGCTGAATTTATTGGCTCTATTTAGCTTTTAATGATTAAAATATATTTTCCTCCCTTTGTCCTAGTTCGGTAAACTAGGAATCCCAACAGCTTTAATGATCTTAATAAGGCCACTAAGCACTTAGTCCAAGGATGATTTTATAAACGTAAAAAGCGACAAAGGGTCCTATGGCACCTTATAGACTAACAAACGTATTGGAGCATAAGCTTTCGTGGGTGAATACCCACTTCGTCAGACGCATGCGTCACCCACGAAAGCTTATGCTCCAATATGTCTGTTAGTCTATAAGGTGCCACAGGACTCTTTGTTGCTACCCCTCTGTTACTTTATAAACATAGTCCAAAGAAGATGATAAACTTGAGGAACCAATTTGACCACCCTTACTCATGGCAGTTATTACTTTACTACATGAGTAGTCCCTCTGAAATCAATGATAATACTATAAATCAGTAAGGGTGGCAGAATCTGGTCATACTTAAGCTTGACACTGCCTCTCTGAAGTGTGTATTACAACACATATTGAACTGAGGAGAGATTTCAAGCCTTTTGTGAAAGATCACAGTGAGTCAATGGCTGTCAGGAATAAAACCGAAGAGTCCCCCCAGTCAGTTTACTGCTTAACTTCCAGACAGTCTGACTCCTTCACAATGAAAAATAAATTATACAGACAATTATGAAAAATAAAGTCTCCTGCTTTACCCCAGAATCTTGCATTGCCAAACAGTATTTTCAGACATGCTTGGAAAAACCTTGTTTCTCTTGTTTTGCCTGCTACCCTTTGGCACAGTTTTAGAGGCACATTCAGTGATTTAGAACAGTCAGTCATATGGGTGCTCTGAGCTGATCAACAACTTCTATTATTGAGATGGAATGCAAAACTGAAGTGTTGAACCAAAAAGTAGTTCGCTGCATTAGTAATCATTAATAATACCTTGCTCTCACATTGCATCTTTTGGTCAAAATCTCAGTATGTTTTAAAAACATTAAGTCTCACAATTGTCCTTAGTACTATATTCCTACTATATTCCTCCCCTTAAAGGTGAGGCATAGAGAAGATAAAGGCCTGACCGTACTTTCATGGAAGTCAAAACTCCCACTGACTTAATCGGTGCAAGATCATTCTTAAATGATCCACAGTGAGAGTTCAGCAGAGCTGGGAATATAAATAAAAAGTAGTGAATTCTAGCACTAACCATTAGACAGACAGTGCTCCCCTCCCTATCTTTTCATGAACTATATTTAATATTTTCCTAAATCATTTACTGGGATAACAGAGAATTTGCTTCATTTTCTTTTCTTGGGAAAGGAAATAGTTTACTTCCTTGATGCAATCAACTATGTGGTCTATAGTTCCTTGGATTTTAGCTAGTCAAGACCTAGATCTTTGCCATGTCAGATTAGAACCTAACAACAGCCAGAAGAAATCACTATGGACCTGATCTCACAGTGTGTGCACAGTAACCCATTACCTTCGATAGGAATTTTGCCTGTGCAAGGTCTGCAGGACCAGACTCATTGGATATCAGATGTATCTAGCAAAAAGTAACTTACTTGTTTTGCTGCTGATGGAGAGGACAACTTTATGCAGTTCTCCCAGGTCAACAGCATCCATTTGAGCTGTAAATGACTGCAAAAAACATTATCCAATGATACAATCGTAAGATACATTCAATTCACTATATTATATAGGAAGAAAAGAAACAAAGATTGCAAATAGAATATAAATGAATTAACTTAAGGGGAAATTTTCAATAACTTTGAAATGAAATACCTCATTGTCCTCTCCTTGCTGGGGATTCTGCAATGGCCAGCAAAGGATTCTGTCTCCTGTGTCACCATTGATTCCACACACACACACAGTCACAAGTACTACATTCCTCTTGTTCAAAACATTGCTGGAAAACACTGTTACATGATATGTAATCACTGCAAGATCAAAAGGAGAGACATCATGTCACTACCAAAAAAACAACTTTCCACAGGTATTTAACATTGCAGCAACATACTGTCTGCTGACATAAGACAATTCAAAAATTGATAGAGATAACAAAAAAGTGAAGCAATCAAACTGTTTCCAACCTTTTTCTTAATGTTATTCTGCAATTCCCTTTGCCAAACATTAGCAATTGTCATAAACCCACAAATGAATGGTCTGCAACTTTTGGTTAAAACAATAGACATGTGAGTTTAATTTGCCTTTTCACATGGTTAAGGACAGCACTCACATTCTGGAATGAATAAATAGATCCTTTTTACCTGGGAAATACATAATGGGTAAAAAAAGGTCAATGATATGCAGGCTCCTAAATCACTTAGGTGCTTTTGAAATTTTTACTGCATGTGTTTTGGGACTTGGATATAGTCAGTATGGACAGTGCCTGAGTACATTTTAAACTGTTTGAAGTTTATGGACCAGATTCTCGACTAGGGTAAATTAACAAAGATCCATTGACATCAAAGTGGCTATATCAAGTTACACCAGCTGAGGATCTGGCCCTATCCATTTACATTTTCTTAACAGAACTAAATTATATTAAATTACTGGATATTCAACTCTCTTCAACTTTCAGTCACACTGTTTGCTGCCGCTCCTGCACTACTAGAGAAGCAGATGTATCTTGTTCTTCCAAAAGGCTTTTGTAGGTTGGTGATAATAGCTCAGATTCATCAACCCCCTTCAGCCTGCTGGCACGGAGTGGCCACCTACATCCGTTGAAAGGCGAATAAGACAAGAGGCTATCCAGGTTCAGGTTGACCAGCAATCATGCTGCTTCCTCTGACAGCCTCTATGTCTAGTGAACTGTAAAATGTGCAGGGTTCTCTATATGAACCAAACTTTGCACAGGTCACACCGATCTAGCCTCACACCTGGTAGACAGGGGTCATCTTTAGTGGTGAGGAAGTAGCTCTTGTTCCATGCCTAATGGATAGCAGCATCCCCTCAGAAGAATATATCAGTGGATTTCATAATCCCATTTTATAACATGTATCCCTTTTAACAATAAAACATATAATTTAAACAATTTGAAATAACTGTAATATCTTCAAAGTGCGGTTTATCTGATGCTATACTTATGGTTCCAGAACTGCCATTTATCCTCATTAATTATATTATATTCAAAATAGTATTTATTTGATTGCTTAATTAATTGGCAATGTGACAATTAGCCACTATTGGGATTGGTCACCTTGGGTGCAGGAATACCTGTGTACTTCCCCATCTCACCCACAGACCAATGTGGTGGGAGGAGCACAGTTAGGTCTAAAATGGAAAGCAAGAGTTGATGTTAACTATGGAGCTGTCCAACCATAAAATCTGTTATACTGGCAGGAAGGAAGAGAGAGCAAGAGACACAAAGAACATATGCACTAGGGAGGGGAGGAGCATGAGCAAAAAACAACCTTCCAAGGGGGGCAGTGTGAGCAAAAAACCTAACTGGCTTCAAGACTGAGCTTGATACATTTATGGAGGGGATGGTCTGATGAGACTGCCTACGATGGCATATAGCCAATCTGTGACTGCTAGGAGCAAATATCCCCAATGGCTGGTGATGGGACACTAGATGGGGAGGGCTCTGAGTCACTATAGAGAATTCTTGCCTGGTGTCTGGCTGTTGGGTCTTGCCCACATGCTCAGGGTCCAACTGACTGGCACATTTGGGGTCGGGAAGGAATTTTCCCTTGGGTCAGATTGTCAGAGCTCCTGGGGTTATTTTTGCCTTTCTATGGAGTATGGGTCACTTGCAGTTTTAAACTAGTATAAATAGTGGATTCTCTGTAACTTGAAGTCTTTAAATCATGATTTGAAGATACCCATACCTCAGCCAGAGGTCAAACTAGATGGTCCCTTCTGGCCTTAAAGTTTATGAGTCTATGATTTAAAAATATGACAGAGATGCAGGGCTGTTTTGCACAATAAATTCTGTATAACTTTGTGCATTAAGGATCACTTTGAACTCCACATGTGCTACTTGCTGTGGAGCTGTTTAAAGCACTCTTGGACATAAAAAGGGAAAGACTTGGGGGGAAATGTGCTTCATGCTATACTAGCTCTCTGCTTCACTGTGATTACAAAATATATTTACAAATCCCTCCTTGCAGATTTCTGAGGCATATGCAGAAACAGATAAATACAAACGAGATGCAGTTCTTACCTGGAGAGTTATCAAACAATATGTTCTCAAAAGAGAGTAGTAAATATTATATACACACATAGAATATACTCTATTTTATATAATAGTAATAATACTACCATTTGTGGCACATCAGAAGAGCTCAAAGTGCTTTACAAAGGAGGTTAATATCTTTATGTTACAGATGGGGAAACTGAGGCACTGAGCGGTGACATAAGTTGTCCAAGGTCACCCAGTACACCAGAGGCAGAGCTGGGAACAGAACCAAAGTCTCCAAAGTCCCACTCCAGTGCTCTCTATTCATAATTCCACACTGCCTGACTGTATATACACACACTTATGTGTTTTAGAGATCAGTCTCCTCCATGAAGCACACCTGAGTGCCTAGATATTTTTAATAACCATTTGGATTCTGTGTATAAAAGGTGAAAATAACTGATCTTATTCTGCATTCCTGCAGAGATCTCTGAGAAGTATGAAGTCTGATTCCAAATTATGGCATTTAAGCGTTTAGTGCTAGCCAAAGCATTCAAGAAAAAGAACAGATGATCATACTGAGATTTCTCACTTAAAGTTAGGCATGTCTGTGAGCACCTTGCTGAATCATGGGCATAAGGGTGAATAAGGTCAATGGAAGGACTAGTATTGAGTTTAATAGGCTTTGGATCAGGTCCTTAGTGAGCGGACTCGGTGTCTACACTTAAATGAATGGATGCTCTTCTGAATAAGAACTAAATACAAACTGATTAATATTAAATAAAAAAATATTTGGCCTGTTTGTTTTGCCAAGGGTATATTCTGATAAATACTAAATCTGAGGAAGAGCTCTGTGTAGCTCAAAAGGTTGTATCTTCTACCAATAGAAGTTAGTTCAATAAAAGATACTACGTCACCTACCTGGTGTCTCTGGGACCAACATGGCTACAACAACACTGCAAACATTTGATTTTGTGTCATTTGGGACTGTACAGGTATTTACTATCTCACTTGTAAAAATATTAAAGGGTGAAAAGACAGTTTCAGATTAAAAGATCCCTTCTGCTTTGCTAAAACAAAGATGGTGCCCATAAGACAAATTTTGAGCTAATTTTTAACAAACATAATTATTTGGACTGTACAAACATACGAAAAATAAAATCACTTGTTAGAAGGTGAGCTATAATAAGTAGTGTTGTTAGCACCACCAGCAGCAGAACAAACAGAGTAGAAACAAAGAAAGGAACATTTCCTAATGCTGTTCTATATGACTCATAATGTTCATAGGCAATACATAAAAATATATTTCCACTGCACACTTTATGGTACAGAAATTAAGAGAAGTGAATAACGTTTTCCCTAATAGATATATTTTGAATTCTGATCTAGATTTTATTAAATGAAGACAATAAAATATCCTGCTTTTATAAAGATTTCAGCGGTATTATTAGAACTTGTTAACCTTCTGGACCATTCTACCTCTTTAATATAGATTTATACCTACCAGAAAGTGCTGCTTTTAATGGCCACTCTACAGGGAGCTCAATCCATCTGTCTCCATTAAGAGAAGAAGAAAGTGTTTTATTTATGGAGAGACTAAAGGTATCCAGGGTTGCTGTGTTCTGCATTTTAAAGTGATGAAGAGACAACTGGAATGTGTTATTTCCCAAACTCTGAAGCCCAAATCTCACTTTATAAAGCATCCCTAAGTCAGATGGGAAATGTACCTAGGAAGTAACAAAACAAAAAGTTAACATCCAGAATGATTAAAAAAAAAAAAGAGTGGGATTTTCAAAAGTGCTCAGCAGTGGCTTAATTCTGCTCCCACTGAAGTCAATGGCAAAACCCCCATTAAGTTCTAAGGCAGCAGAGAGCAGACAACAGCGAGAGCTTTCTGAAATCCCATATTTATCCTTTAGTGGTAGGGTGACCATACATCCTGTTTTGGCCAGGACCGTCTCTTTTTTAAGCCCTGTCCTGACTTTTTTGGCAAAGTGGACAAATGCCCACTTTTGTCAAAAAAGTGGGGTGCAGTGCGGAGGAACATGCGGTGGGGAGAGGGGCGAGCAAAGATGCCAGCCCCATGGAGGGGGGAGGTTGGGCTGGAGGCGGGAGGAGGAAGGGTTCCAGTGCATGTGGGACCAGCAGGGTTAGAGTGACCAGTGACAGCCTAAAGCAGGGGGCCAGCAGGGTTAGAGTGACCAGTGGCAGTTGCGGGGCACCTTTGGTGAGCAGCTGGGGCCAGCCGCATGAGGTGGCCCTAGGGCAAGCACCTGGGGCCAGCCCCATGGGAGTGGGGGGCTTGGGGCCGGCACAGCATGGTGTCCCATTTTCCCTTTGGGAAATATGGTCACTCTATTTAGTGGTGTTCCTTATATGCTAATAAGAAATCAGTCCAGACTCAAATTCAAATTACATACTGTACTGTCTATCAAATGTAAATGTTTAATGTTAATACAAATCGCTTGGATAGGCGTAATTAATTCTGAGTAATTGTTGACAAAGAATATGCTTTATAATCATGAGCTCTGAGAGTATAAAAGAAAAAGAAACACAAACTAATTATGGTATTCAAGTTAAAGGTCCAATTCTGCTCTTCTTGAATACCCAAAGGAATGCCAAATTGTTAAGAAGGTGGGATATTACACTCCCTATTTGCTGATCTCTATATAAAAGCAATTTCAGAAGAGATGCTAAAAAGGTAGGGAAATGTATATATTTTTACATCAGATGTTACTTGATCCTCAGCTTGACGGCGCAATTTGTTTGCCATGGTAATTGGGTTTGACTTGCCATTGCTTCCATAAAAAAACATGACCAAGTTAGAAATATTCTTCACTGAATTTTCAAATTCTTCTGTTGTTTCTTCACGGAGTTTTGTGAAATAAATTCTCCATGTGCCTTCTGAACAAATGAAATAAGGAATGTGATGAAGAAAAGTCAGATTATAAATATGTTTTTCCTTTTATATGTTCACCAAGATAGCCAAAATAAAATTTATAACAGGTTCATTTATTTTCATTTTAATTGGGTATCAAAATTATTTAGCTGTACTTTGAACAACTAATAGGCAGGTATATTTTTTATTTCTTAATATTACACAGAAGATAACATTGCCAGTACTGGTAAACATAATTATAAGTTTGTGATGAAAAAGCTCCCATATAATCATTTTTAAACTGGTGAATACAATATTAGGTCTAGGGCATCCGATCTACCTGATTTCATTTTCTGTTTTTTTAACGGCAAGACAGCTGTGTTCCTCCTCTCCTGAATTTCTATTTGAAAGAAGATTGAAAACCAAATTAATGCTTTTGTAAAACAGTGTCTAAATTATAATAAATGTCCGTATTCATCTATGGTGAAGCAGTTGACTGAGCACTGTATCAGTTAGATTAAAGATTTGACTAGGAAGAGTACAATGAGATTTTCTACTTCAGCTTCTTTTATATACTGTTTTGTATAATGAACTGGGCCAAAACCAAACACAATATTATGAAATGGTTGTGATCCAGATAAAATATTTTTTTCATTTTAAAATCATTTATACTTTGTTTATACAAATTCTGCTACCAGTGATTTGGGTGTGTCTGCACAGATCAGATATTTTTAAGTTGATCTAACAGACTAATTCTGCTCCCACTGATATCAACTCTCATTAAGATCAGTGGGAATGGATTGGACCATAAGTCATAATTAGAGATAGAGGCCTGAACCAAAGCTCACTGAAGTCAATGGAAAGCCTCCTACTGACATCAATAGACTTTGGATCAGGCCATAATTGCATAAAATATTTTCTTCTATGAAGCCAAGGAAAGACATTTGTGATCCTATAGAAGTTCAACAATATCCATTCTTTGACTCCATTTATAACATTATGCAATCTTGAAGATACTAATTTATTCCTTATATATTTTGCCAAGAATGTTTCAATTTTTTTTTAGAGCAAAGTTCAAGCAGCTCACATATTATTGGCTTTTATAAAGATAACATTTTGTTTCCTTTTATTTCCAAAATCGGAAGGCTGGAGGATTAGGGATGATGAAACAAAGGAAATATATTGTAACGGTACTCTGTTTGGCTACAACAAATTAATTATAGCCTTTGGGCCAAATTCTGCTATGGCCAATGCAGCTGTGGAGTGTAGTCACGCCCTGTTGTGGCTTCTGCTACAGTACTACTGTCAGCGAGGACAAGATATTTCATTGTAGACTAAGGGACCATTTATGGAGTGTACTTTACTGCTTTTCTGAACAGGAGCATAATATGACTGAACCTGCCTCTGGTTCAGAGATTGCTTTTGACTGCAGCATACATGCTGGCTAGACACACCTCCAACATATCATATTCTATATCATGAGAATGTGCTGTATGTTAGACAGCCATCTTGAATATTATGGAGACATTCTCCTCTACTACTTGAATGCAGTGGGGCAAACTATCTAAACCTATCCTTCTTGCTTGGCAAAACAGCAGAGAGCAGGATTTAAACATCATGGGAATGTAGGCAGCCACCTTTAAAAACATTATCCTGTCATAAGGGACAAAATAGAACGGGTACTTGGGGAGACAGCAAGTTACATAGAGTGGGCCAGATTTTGTTCTCATTTGCCTCAATATAAATCTGGACTAACAGAGGAGAAATTAGCACCCTGTAAAATACTGGATTATCAAACAGTACTAAAACTGAACAGTTTCAGAGATTGTAGTTAATTACTTAATTACAATGAGATACTAAAGTATCTGATGCTATAACTTGTTATGGAAACAGAAAATGTAGCTGCATTTGGCAGCTTTGAATTAGTTTCTTAGTAAATAATATATTTCTAAAATAATATTTACCTGTAGCTTTTAGAGTTACTGAGGCAGATTTTTTCCCATCTTTTAGCCATGTTTGAGCCATAAACAGTGTCTTTGTCCCAGCAAATGTTGGCTCGTGCACAATAATCTTCTCCAGCTGCCAGGCAGAGCCTTTTCCGTTATCTACAACCAGCTCCTGCAGAGACCCAACATCTACTGCTTCCACCCGGAAAACATCCACCTGAAATACGCAAAGTCAACAAATAAATGAGTATGGAACCAGAACCACCAATGTGAAATACAGTGAGACAGAACAGTGAGCCAAGTGAAAATCAGAGGAGACTGAGGCACAGCATTTTCAGGATAATTCAGTAAAATACAAACAGAATCCGAGATGACAGGGCTTAAAAAAGCCAAACTCGGGCAAGGAGCAAGAGCCTCACATGTATTTTCTCTAATCTACTGCTAAAATACCTCCGCTTTTCCAGGCACATCATTCGGATGCCTAATATCCCTTACGGGTAAGATTTTCTCCTCAAACCTCTAACAATGTTTTCTAGAGGTGCAATTTAAAAAAAAAATGTCTAGCTGTGAGCAAAACACACCCCAAGATTCACACTGTGGAGAAGAAAAGGTAGGGCTGGGGGATAGGAGTAGTGGAAATAAAGGCCTTTGGGATGGGGTTATCTTTCCCAGGAAGGAAAGTTTATTCAGCTTGTAGTAACTGGAGTTCTTTGAGATGTATTGCTCCTATCTGTGGGGCACTATTAGGTTGTGCATAGGCTCCATGCGACCAGGACTGAAGAATTTTTCTTAGTAGTGTGCATTTGGTCCACATATGCACCCCCACTCTCCTCGTGCTCACATCAAGGGTGTAAAGAGGGCTGCCAGACCTCCACCATTTCAGTTTCTTTTTCTCCACTAGGCCACACTAAAGAAACGGAGGCAGTGGGAAAGGAGGATGGGTAATGCACTAGACATAGGAATAATACATCTCAAACAACTTTACTTACTACAAAAAGTGCAACCTTTCCTTCTTCTTCAAGTGCTCATCCCCATGTGTAGTGCACTTCAAATGATTCACAAGCAGCGTCCATCCTGAGAAGCGGGGGGTGCCTGGAATTCTATATCACTACAGATTGCAGAACTGCCCTGCCCAGGGAGGCATAAAAGGCATCTGCATGTACCAGTGCATAGCATCTGGTGAAGGTGTGCACAAAGCCTCCGGTTGCTGCTCTGCAGAGGTTAACAATAGGTACATCCTTAAAGGAGGCTCCTGAGGCTGCCTGGGCTCTCATTGAGTGTGCCCTCACATTACTCCACCAGGGTCATTGTTCAGCTTGTAGCAGAGAACTATGCAGCCCGAGATTCACTGACAGAATCTGGGAGGAAATGGCCTCTCCCTTCATCCTCTCTGTGAATGAGATGAGTGTGTGTCACTTCTGAAATTACTTTGTTCTTTGTAGGAAGAAGGCAAGGGCCCTATGCATATCCAAGCAGTGGCACATCACCTCCTCCCTCTGAGCCTGTGGTTTCAGATAGAACACAGGTAAGTGGGTGCTTTAGTTGAGGTGCAAGTCTGACACCACATTAAGTATGAACTTTGGGTGCAGCCTCATGGATGCTTTATCCTTGTGGAAGATCCTGGGAGGCAGGGAATCTGCCATGAGCAACCCTAGCTCCTCTATCCTTCTGGCCAATATGATTGCAACCAGGAATGCCTTCATAGAAAATTGCTGCAGTGAGCAGTTCAAACAGCCTCCCCACACCTCCATCAGAGTTGACAAAATCAAGTCCCAGGCAGGTGTAGACTTCATCACTGGAAGGAAGACTCTAACTAGTCCCTTCAGGAACCAGAATGTGACTGGATGTGAGAACATAGAGTAGTGCCTACCAGCAAATGAAATGCACTGACAGACATCAGGGGAACCCAGAGGGAGCTGAGAGGCAGCCCCTCTCACTTCAGGGATAATAGGTCATCCAGCTTGTTTGGCACCCCAACCATAAAAGGGGGAATTCCCCATTGATCACACCAGATCTCAAATCTCTTCCACTTTGCAAAGTAGCACCTTCTGGTAGAGTCCACCCTGCTGCTGTTCAGTACGCCCAGGGCCGATGGTGGGGGGGGAAGCTGATATAAATTACTGGGGCCTTGCAGTCCAGAAGGGGGCCCGGGGCCCGGCTTCCCCCCCCCCCATCACCTTACCGGGGCCCGGCGGTCTGGAAGGGGGTCTGGGGCCTGGCTTCCCCCCCACTCTCGTTGGCCCTGTTTAGCCGGTCTGCCCTTGCTGGGGAGCCCGAAAATTTTTTTCCACCGGGCCTGAACCCGCTCTCGGTGGCCCTGAGTACGCCCTATACATCTGCTGAGCTGGCCACCTCTAGGTTTAACATTCATCCAAATATCATGATCTCAGGTGCAGTGTGGACGGATTGCTGTGGTGAATCTGCAACTCATCCTGAGTCAAGAGATCTCATACCAGGGAAGACAAAGAGGAATTTAGGCTGACAGTTGTAACAACGTGGAGTACCAGAACTGATGGGCCCAATCTGGTGTTGTGAAAATCACCTGCACTTTGTCTTGTCTGACTGTCCTTAATACCCTTGATAACAAAGGGATCAGGAGAAATGTCTAACTTTGGCTTCTGACCATCATTGAGGAAAGCATCACCCAGAGATCCTGGCTGCAATCCTCTTTGGAGCAGAACTTGTGCTTTTTGTTCACATCGGACAAAAACAAATCTGTGGTTGGGTGACCCCCACACCCAAAATTTTCATGTAGAGTTGGGCCATGCCTCTCCCTTTCATGCTCTCTGGAGAAGTGTCTGCTGAGGGAGTCCATCTTGGTGTTCTGATCCCCTGGCAGATGGATGGTGGTCAGGATAATTTGCAAAGGTATGTACCAGTTCCAGAGGGCAATGATCTCTGTGCAGAGCTGTGAGGAAATGTGCCCATCCTTCCTTATTGATGCATTAAAGACCACTGTCATGTTGTCTTATAACACCTGGATTGAATAGCCTTGAATGCAAGGGAAAAATTGTTCTTAGGCCACACTGACTGCACTCAACTCCAACATGTTGATATGGAGTATTGACTCATGAGGGGACCATGTCCCTTGGGCCACCTGCCCCCTCCATGTGGGCCCCCCAACCAAGTCCAAGGCTGGTCCTTCCCAGTACCGGATAGTCCCGATCTGGAGTGTGAGGTCCTCTCCTACTGGATATGAGATGGGAACTTCTGCCTCTTCTTGGAGGATGTAGACAAGGAACTTTTCCTCTAGTCTCTTCCCCATCTGCCCTGAATCTGCTGATCTGAGTTTCTTGGAGCTGATGGGAAAGGATGAGGGGTGCGGAGGCCCTGAAACCAGCTGGAGGCGCACTTGAAGGCACACTCCCACTTTATTCAGGCTGATGAACTGGGGGGGGGTTCCCTAGTCAGAGTCCAGCCCCACTCTCATTAACTTCTCCATGAGGAATCTTCTGAGCCAAAACTCTCTCAACTGCTTGGTCCTCCTCACGAATGATCTGCTGATATTGCACATGGAAGGGACATAGTCTTACCCAGGAAGTACAAATAGGTCTCATGATCATCGGTTACCATGAAGGGCTTCTGACAGTCCACACAGTTCTTGAAGCCAGGGATCATTGGCATGCTCTTCTTGCTGCTAGTGGAAAACACAGGGCAAGAGGGATGGGGACTGCTCTCCTACCCAAGGGGGGTAGGGGAAAAATGAGGACCCAAACCCTAAAATCTGTCCCAATAAGTTAGACCAAAGTAACTACAACTAACTACATTTTTAACTATTTACAGAGAAAGGGCAAAGAAGCTACTACAGATACTGAGTGTCTGTTCCAGACCACGAGAGGTGAGAAGGAACTGAAATGGTGGTGGTCCAGCAGCCCTCCTATAAATCCTTGGTGTGGAGCACAAGGAGAGCAGTGGCCCATGGGTGGACAAAATGGTCACTGCTAAGAAAAATTCTCTGATCCTGGGCAAATGGATCGCAGGCACAATCTGAAGTGCACTACACACAGAGACAAGCACTTGAAGAAGAATAAATGTACCAAACAGCCACACTTAGAGACTTTCTCTACAGAAACTGTGCAAGAGGAGTGGGAGTTGGTGAGCTCATCATCACTGGATGATGGTTTCTTGGCCAACATATATTCTGTTATGTTGATTCTGAGGGAGTTATTTATAAACTCAAAGTCAAATGAACCTTGGTATCCCCTACTATGCATTGTTAATGAAGAGAGGCATATAACAAATTTCATTTGGCAACTGACTCACTTCCCTCATTACTTTCAAACCTTTGTTTATGGGACTGAATTTATAAAATATATGTTGAAAAATATGGCCCTGATCTTAGAAACACTTATGCACATGCTTAACAGTGAGCATATGTATAGTCCCATTGAAATTACATGCAGAAGTGTTTGCAGGATCAGGGGCTGCAATTTAAAGGAAAAAGCCTTCAATATGCTGAAGAACTCAGCAACTCTTCCATTATTGTTTCAGGGAAATATAAACTAATGATTTATGCCATTCATTTCCAAATCACCATTTTTTTCTGAAAAGATTTATATCTTTAGGCTGCCTCAGTCAACCTGTCTGAATACACTGAAGTTCATTTTGGGTGAGTCATCATATTCCATAATTTCTCTATCCCCTTGTGGTCAGGCATGGCCACTCTGTAATGTTCCCCACTGGCTGAGCGCAGCACTTCCAGAGCTCCCTGCCTCAGTTTCCTTTCCCAAGGTGGGTCTTGTGGAGGAAAAATAGTCTAAGGCCTAAACTTTGGTCAAGTGAACTGTATGTAGGTTCAGGTGAACTGTATGTGTGGCCTGGAGGAAGGAGAAAAGGGGGAGGAGGTAAAAGGAGAAGGGTAGACAGAAATCATAAAAGCAGAAGTAACTGTAGAAATTATAATAGTAGAATTAACCTTTGTAACAGTTTGTAATGAATAGCTGTCAGGTAACAGAGCAAGAAACTGCAAAGGGCAAAACTAAGAAAAACAGGAAAACTTGTTTTGCTTTATTCCTTATAAGGATGTAAAACTTTAAGGAAGTATATGTAGTTTTTGTGGTTTTATCCTATATAATCTCTCACATTTTATCTGTCGGGGGGGTTCGGCTGCCTTGGCTGACTCCCCCATGCATGCATGTTTGATTGATCAATAAAGGAGCCTCAGGCTGTCTGATCCAAAATCAACAGTGTGGACAATTTTCCACAACAGTCTCCACATACTCAATTGTGTGTGGTGTTTGCTCGAGATGTGGCATAGACTTCCAGACAAGTCATAGACAAACTTAATTCCTTCCAGGGTAGCAAAAAGTCCCCCCCAAAGTCCCAAGAAACAAAAAAGATTCTTTGGGGACTTCTCTTCAGCCTGTCACCTGGGCCTGTTCCCAGCCCCTTTCTGGACTAACTGCTAGTCTTCCTGGCTCTGGGATAGAGCGGCATCCCTGAGACTAGTTCCACTGGAGTACTGTTTTCAGCCCTTCCTGAGCTATGTTCCTTACCTCCTTCCCTGCCCCAGTATAAAACAGGGGGCTCACAAAGCTGGTTTTCTTGGAGTATCCTTCCCCCTGCAGGCACTGGCTCAGGACTTTCCACAGGAGCCTACTCACTGCCCACTCCCAGACTGACCTCACACCACTTATTTATAAGGGCCAAGTGTCCATTAAACTCCCTCCCAGATCCCTTAGTCCTGCCCCTCCAGCTGGTAAGCAGCTAATTAATTATGGCAGAGGTGTGGGTGGCCCCATCTCTCCTTAAATGGCCCCGTCACCATGTGACATCCCTGTAATCTCGATGCACTTGTCTTAAAATATTCCGAATCTCAGGAATCCAGGGATGGTTAGATCAGCAAGAGATTCAGACACTTAATAAACTTTGGGTTGAGCAATTAATATCTAGAGCTGTGAGAGCTGGAGTAAACTCACATCATAGACAAGAGCACATTTTACCTTTAGATGTACTTTTGAAAGCTTGAGTGACAAAATGAGCTAAGTATAGTAAAAAAATGAATTAAAAGTGAGAACAAAATGGCCAGCAACTATCGTTACTAGAGGTGAATATGAACACCTTGCTAGAGACAAGGTGGTTGACTAGGTAATATTTTTTACTGGACCAACTTCTGTTAGTGACAGAGACAAACTTTTGAGCTCCTCAGAGCTCTTCTTCGGGTCTTGGCAATTAGCTTGAAAGCTTGTTTTTTGCCTCCATGGAAGCTGGTCTAACAAAAGATATTACCTCACCCACTTTGTCCCCCTTATATCCCGAGTCCAACTCAGCTACAACAACACTGCAAACAACAATATGCTGGAGACAATTTTATCCGGCAGATTTAATCCAGTTTTTTGTTCACAGACTGACCATGATTGACATTAAAGGACATTTTAAAGAATTAAGTCACTATCCACAATTGTTCAGCAAATGTTTTATGTGGATTCATTTAGTCTATGATTGCTCATGTGTTGTTCACTGAGACTGTCCCTTTGGATACTCAACATTTAATTGTGAGACTCATCTCCTATGCCACATGGTGGTGTTTCTGTTCCTTAACTTAGGAACAGGAAAAAGGATGGGCTGACTTATTGGAGTTTTGATTCTTTCATGAAGAAAGTGAGGGACAAAGAGCACGCAGGAGATAGGGAATTTTAGGAATTTTTAAACTTTATCTTTTACTTTTCCACCAGAAAAAAGTGCACCGTAGTTAACTACATAATTAGAACTCAGACCTGAATGGAGAAAAGTCATGTTAACCACTGAAAACTAGACATTGTCTATGGAGCAGAATGTATATTCATTTTTATCAGCATATTCACACCATGTAATTGTGCGTACATGAATAATTCCACTTAACATCAAAAATTAATTGAAAATTTGGAGAAATGAAGTCTTAACTGAAGGTTGAGCAGCCCTGAATTAAGGTATGATAGCTAACTGTATACATCCTCTAAACAGCTCCTCCAGCAAAACCAGGAAAGACCAGAATTGAAAGTCCTGATACGGCTCAGATTAAAAAAAAGTAGGCAGTGAAGAGAAGAACTCTTTCAAAAACAAGGACGCAACCAACCAATCATTTCAGGCCTTCTTTTATCCATTGTAAACAAGCAAAAGAGAATGCAAGCCCAATTTTTGTGAAATCCTTTGCAGATCACCTTTAAGTGCTGCTGTGCTGGTCTAGGATTCAAGTTTTAAACTTTGTAACCTGAGTTAACTTCACCCAGCACTCCTCAATGTCAGCACTGGAAGCTTTATTGCTGTTTGTAGTAGTAGCAATAGCTGTTGCAACAGCAGCAACAGCTTTTGACTAAATAGTCTCAGTGTAATGTTTACCTTTATAAATGCCAATCATTTCATATTCTCAGTAGTTCAGACTTGATGGTTGGTTAGTGACAATATTCCCAGCAGAACTGAAAGTGGCAAGTCAAGGCACACCATATGCTTAATTTCAAAAATGTGCATGCACAGTGATTTCCCATCTTCTTAATGTTATTCATTTAAATAGGCTTTCACTAAAGAAGAAGCTGGGAGCATCTAGAGGAGGAATGTTTTCTGTTGAGATTTGCAAATCCATTGATTTGAGGCCTGATTATTCTGATTTCACTTGTTCAATCTTGAGGAGCTTCACTGAAGTCAGAGTTTAACTAGTTTGAGACACATCAAAATCAGGCCTTTACATTCTGAATCTCAGTGATTGTGAAATACTTGTACAAGCAGGAAACACACAAGAAGGATTTGTTCTTGCTAATCCCTCACTTTTCAGGTTCTCACTGTACATTTTTTTCTTGTAGGATCTGATTTTTATTCACCCCCAGAAGATCCAGACATTATCTTTCCCAAAGTTCACATATGTGTGTAACTCAGGGTTGTTTTGGGTTCAACTTTCATCCAAAATTACCTTAAAATATTTCTCTCTCAGTATACAAAAAGATCAAAACCCTTTTAAGAGAAAATGAGTGTGTAATTTGAGGCCTCTGCATCCCTATAATTATCACAGTTCATCTATCTGCAACAAAATTAGAGAAAAAAAAGAGAATCCTGAACCCTTTGCTTAATTAAACAAGATTTTTCTCATGATAAAAACAACAATAATCTTTCAGAAGGAATAGTGGCACATAACAATAAATGGCAATAATTGCAATCCAACTAAGTTATAAAAGCATTTGGCCCAGGATTTAAGTAAAATAAATTTACTATAATGAACAACTACTACAGAGACCAATATCTTTAATGCCATAATTAACTCCAGCATTTTGCCTTTCATACCTACAGATTATGTTATACAAAAGAGAAAAGAACATAACTGAAAGAAAATAGAATACAGGTGTCAAAAAGAGTATGAAGGTCAGGTTCAAATGAATACAGTCCCCCTACAAAGTCATTCAGTTTGTGCCTGAATCTGCAAGCCTAGGAGATTGTATATGACCTCCCCCTTCATCTGTCTCAAAATCTAGTGCCAGGCAAACTATGGAGTTTGAGTTCTCCAGGAGCTGAAAAGAACTAGTAATAAAATATATCAGAAATGGTATGTGTGTTTGTGGAGAGAGTAGTGGAGGAAGGTTTCTGATTAAACAAGAACATGCAGCAGGTCCCAATCAGGGCCATGAGGAGGAGACATTTTTATTGCTCAGGAGACTGACATTATTAACTACAGCTGGCTGGAACCTGAAATTTTCATTCCACAGAAAACTCTGAAATTAAAAAAAAAAAATCTTGTTCCAAAACAGAATGAAAGTGGGAACATTCGGAATTTCCCACAGAACAGGAATTCCAACATTTCGTTGACATGACATTTCATTTTGACTTTTTCAAAATGTTCTCAACGCTTTCTCAAGCTGCTCAGAGCCTGAGTAGCCTGCCACACAGCTGGAGACTTCCAGGCTGCTGAGGAGCTAGGGACCCTGAAGCCCTGGGAGACCAGAGCGCCAAGGAGTCATGAGCCTGAAAGATTGGGAGCTGGGGCTTTCAGGGCCTCCATGCTGGCATAAAGCCAGTCAGTTGTTGAATTTGCTTGGCAGGCAAGTTTCCATCAGAAACATGCTTGTTTCCATTAGAATTTAGTCAAAATTGATACATGCCTGCAGAATGTTTCGAGCTAACAAATCATCATTTTCCAATGAAAAAACATTCCTTAACTCATTCTTAACATCATATAGCATTGGAACATGAGCAGTAAGCATCTTACTACAATTTGTGGTTCAATACATTCTTTAAATTACCTATACACCAATTCTAGGCATCTGGGTAACAAACAAGAAGAATTGGAATTTCTCATTTATGAGCACAAATTTGTTCTAGTTGGTATTACTGAAACCTGGTGGGAAAATTCACATGACTGGGATGTTAAAATCCCTTGTAGGAAGGAAAGAGTGGGTAAAAGGGGAGTGGGAGTGACACTCTATGTCAAAAATGGCAGAAACAAATGATCTTGAATGCTTATGGATTAATGTCCTAACAGATAAAGCACAGGATAGGGTTCTAGAAGGTGTCTGCTATAGACCATCAAATCACATGAGAGAACAGGAGGACAAGCACCTATTTATAATGTGTAGGGAAAAAAAGTTCATGGGAGACTTCAATTTGAGTGACATAAGCGGTAGGTCTCAAGATGCTGGTATTAAAACATCCTGGGAATTTCTAAAATTTAACTATGAAAATCACCTACCTCAAGAAGTGTTGCATCTAACATGGGGGAATTCTATATTGGACCTTGTCTTGATCATAGAACTAAACATTAGTGGTTGTTTAGGTGTTAGTAATCAGGATTTGATTACATTTATTATGTGAGAACACAATAAAGTACAAACCAATAATAGCTATACTTGGTGAATTACAAAGGCCAATTTCACAACGCTGAAAACAATTGGGAGAAAGAATTTAAATCGAAAAATGTGAATGATAATTGAGAACTATTTAAGAACATTCTACTAGATGCCCCAAAAGCCACAATAAAAAAAAAGAGGGATACACTGCTTAAAAGACCAGCCTGACTTAGAAGGGCAGTGAAATCAGTTATAATAATACTATTACATATATTTAACAAATGGAAAAAAGAGGAAGTTGATATCAATTAGAAGATAGGAATAAATTAGAAGCTAGGAACTGTAAAGAATTGATAAAGGAAGCAAAAGGACACAAGGAGAAACATGCGGCCAGAATAATATAAAGGATTTTTAAAGTATGTCGGGAACACAAGGAATCCTAACGGTATTGGTCCATAACAAAACAGAAATTGTAGAATTGTCGATAATAGTTCAGAAAAGACAAAAGTGTTCAATAAATATTTCTGTTCTGTTTTGGGGAAAAAACAGATGGTGCCATCAGATCATTTTGATGGAAGACTTTCCATTTCAACAGTAACTCAGGAGGATATTAAACAGCAGCTACTAAAATTAGACTTTTTAAAATCAGGAGATATGGATAACTTGCATCCAAAAGTTTTAAAAGAACTGGCCAAGGTGTTTTCTGCGCCATTAATGTTGATTTTTTTCCATTATGTCTTGTAATTGGGAAAGTTCCAGAAAACTGGAGGAAATCTAATGTGGTGCTAATATTTTAAAAAGTTATAAATATAAAATTATTACTGATAAAATTTGCAGATTACACAAAGATTGGAGAGCGGTAAATAATTAAGAGGATAGATCATGGGTATCAAGACTTCTGGATTGCTTGGTAAACGGGACACAAGCAAACAATATGTTTTTCAGCATGGTCAAATGTAAAGTCAACCATCTAGCAACAAAGAATTTGGGCCATAATTACAGGATGATGGATGCTATCCTGGGAAATGGTGATTCTGAAAAATACTTGGGGGGGGGGTGTCACAGCAGGTAACCAGTTGAATGTGAGCTCTCAGCTGTGACTACAGGGTAAATGGGATCCTTGGATGTATAAACAGGGAAATACTGAGTGGCAGTAGAGAGGTTATATTACCTCTGTACTTGGCACTGGTGCAACTTGTACTCAGATACTGTGTTCAGTTCTGGTGCCCACACTTCCAGATGGATGTTGAAAAATTGGTGATGGTTCAGAGAAAAGCCACAAGAATGGTTAAGGGATTGAAAACATGCCTTCCAATGAAATTGTCAAGGAGTTCAATCTATTTATCTTATCAAAGAGAAGGTTATGGAGTCACTTGATCACAGACTATGTACCTACACAAGGAGCAGAAATTGGTATTAGAGGGCTATTCAGTCTGGCAGTCAAATGAATAACAAAATGTAATGGCTGTAAGTTGAAGCTAGACAAATTCAAACTAAGAAATAAGGTGCAAATATTTAACAGTAAAGGTAATTAACTATTGAACAACTGCTCCATCACTGGAAATTTTTAAATCAAGATTGGATGTTTTTCTAAAAGATATGGTCTAATTGAATTACAGCTGTTAGACTTGAGGCAGGAATTAATACAAGAAATGCCTATGGCTTGTGTTAAAATAGAGGTCAGACTAGATGACCAAAATGGTACCTTCTTGAAATAAAAATCTATGAAATCCAATCCTATAACCACTGTCTCTGGAGCTTAACCTGTTCAAAGGTAATCTCTCTCTTCTGTTTAACAAGCAGCCATTCTTATAGACCCTCCCTATGGAAATTATTCAATATGAATGGGAATTAGCAAGGTCATCATCACTGGCTAATGGCTTCTTCAATAAAATGTTTACGAGTGTTTGGAAGGCTGCTGTGCTGATTCTGAGGGATGTGTTGCTGACCTCAGTGTGAAGTAGACCCAGGTATTCCCTACTATCTTTCATTAACTAAAAGGGGCACAGAACCATTTGCTCATGACAACAGAAATTCATTTTCTCCATTGTTTTCAAGCCTTTTCCTGGAAGACTGGTCCAAACTGGGTCAGTGAAAGCAGCAGAGTTTTCCCTTGCTGGTATGGCTTTGCATCCACAGTGCTGGACTGATTGTCTCAGATTTGATTAGGGTTTTCTGTGATTGAGGAAGAGAACTCCCAACAGCATGAGGTATAAAGAGCATGAAATCATATGAAGAAGTTTTGGATTGATTAGTTAACCAACCATACTGAACAGTCCAGTATGTTGCAGAGGCTACAACATGAACAGCTGGTCCAGATTTTGCAGAGGCTACAGTGGAAGAGAAGGAGGAACCCTTTGTGGCTTCACTAAGTTGTATAGAGTTGTACGAATTCCTTATCAGGTTATTGCTGGCCTGGCCTAGTGGGTGATTGCTCAACTCCAATAGGAGAGGAGTGCACTACACTGTCAAAGTTTGTGTTCCTGTGAAGCCTGGCAGCGTCCTGACATTTTGCGCAGACTCCTATAACTCTGGACTTATGTTTGCTGTAGTTAAGGTCTCTATCTTTCTTCCTCTCCTAAACATTTTTTTTTTAATAACCACCCTCCTCCACCATCCTACTCTCCATTGTGCCCGTTTCACAGTGATTCCTGTCCTCTGTCCTATTATCCCTTTCACTCAATGGCCTGGTAATCCCAGCCATTATGGTTGCTGACCACTGTAACTTGGGCCATACATGACATTTGGATCAATAGCACTTTGCAATTTTATAGTTATTATACTGGGTACACTTCTCATGAGAGCCAGCATGTTGCCAGTGGTTAGCAAACTGTGGTATCTAAGGGTATGTCTACACAGCACCTGAAAGCATGCTTCCCAGCATGGGTAGATAGATGCAGGCTAGTGCTACTTGAGCTACTGCACTAAAAACAGCAGTGTAGCTAGGGCAGACTGACAGCAGCTCAGGCTAGCTACCTGAGTACTTAACTGCGGGGTCTGAATACCTTTGTACTCAGGTGGCTAACCCAAGGTGCTGCCCACACTACCACAGGCTACTCTGCTATTTTTAGCCCACTAGCTCAAGCACAGCTAGCACGTCTGTCTACATGTGCTGGGAAGTATGCTCCCTGCTGCTGTGTAGACATATCCTGAGATATATCATGGTATGACACTGCTGACAAATTATGACTTTTTCATGGTGACCATCATTGTGCTTCCAATATGATGTCCACTTTTTAGTCCATTTCCACCAGGTGTGCTTTGCCCCCCCCAAAGTAATATTTAAAAATTGACAATTCTTAATCCATAAACAAGCAATGAAACTGAACACCAACAATCACCTCTTGCTAACAATTTTTGTGTGTGCTGCAGTTACCATGGTACCAACCTGAGTAGTTGGTATCTAAATATAGGGCAGGAGAGAGAATATAATCTCTTTCCAACAACCAATAGAATAATATGAGTTCAAAATGTTCATGGAGATTTTCCTTTTTCAAAAATTTAAAGTAGTTTAATCCCTATATCCATTGCACATGAAAGTGGTGGATCTTTAAATATTTGTCTTAATCTCAACATATGATGTGTAACATTTGGATTATTTTGGAGTGCAGGATTGGTTTGAAAAAAAATCACAATCTGAAAGACAAAAATATGGATAATTTTCAGCCATCTGACTGAACATATATCCAACCTGCAGAATGGTGCATAGAAAGGACCCCAGGAGCACATGAGCGCAAAATGGTAGACTCTAGAAGGAAATAGTAGTGGAGCTGCAGGTCAAAATCAAGCTGTTATGACAGAGCTGGGCACTGAATTTTACACAATGTCTGCACATGGTTCAAGACAATGCTAATAGCCTGTAAAATCTGTGAGAATTAAAGTCATTCACAAAAGATGAATAAATAGTATTAGGCATACAACAGACTACTGTATAAAGATGTATGAAGGATCATGCCGATTCCCTGTTTGGCACGCACTTACTGCCAGGATGGCCCCTCATGTCAGGACATGGTGCGGCAGGGTTTCTTTTACTCTTTTACTCTGTGCCCCCCGACACACACAATGGGCTGCTGCTTCTGGGGCCTAGTCCTCCAACTAGGTCACCTCTCAGTCCCTTCCCCTTTGGGGTTTAACAGAAAAGTCCAAAATAAGAAAAACCCAAAATCTTGTGGCCTCTAAGCCAAGCCCTCAGCCTCTGTACAGAATTCACAGTTTTTTTGGCCTCTTTCATTCCTGAAGCCTGTACTTCCACTCTCTCCTCTGCGTTCCAGCACCTGGGACCTTGTTTTAGGTGGCTATGGATTGTTCCTTCAATCCATTTTCCAATTCCTTGCAGTGCTTCTACTTTTGCCATGCTTGTCAGTGTCTTCACCAGTTCTGTGGACTCTGCTATCCCCATCTTGGGTCTGTGGTTCCTCAGCGCTTCTTCTTAGCCAGCTATGGAAGTACTTTTTCAAAGCTGCTCTCAAGTCCTGCTCTGAAGCAGCTGGGTTGCATTTTGAACAGGCCCTCTGTCTCTTGCCTTAAGGCAGTCAGTATTTATCTCCTTCAGACTGAAGTCTTCCCTACCAGATCCTCCTTCTGGGGGCTGGAGTTGTATTTCACACAGTTCCTCTGCCTCGTGCCTTAGGGCAGTCACTATCTCCCTCCTTCAGACAGGAATTTCCACCAGCTCTTCTTCATGGAGCTGGGGTTGTGGTTCAAATCCTCTGCAAGGCTCTAGCCAGCTTCTCCTGCAGCTGGGCATACATTCTCAATTAGCCATCCAGTTTAGAGGGCTCATCAGGACAGCCTTTTCCTGATGGTGTCTGCCTTGCTAGGAGGGAGGAGGTAGAATACTTGCTGGTCCCCTTCCCAAAGCTCATCCCATTTAGCTGGGAAAGACGGGAGCCTTGACCTGCCCACTCTGCAAGGCTTCCAGGCCCTTAATGAGTACATCTACACAGCCTGCAGTAGCGAGCCTCCCAGCCCAGATTGAGACTTGGCTTTGCAAGGTTTGCACTAGCACTCTAAAAACAGTTGTGTATACAATGCTTTGAAGTTGTGGCTCAGGCTCTGAAGCCAAGGGTGGCGGGAGGGCATCAGAACCCAAGCTCCAGCCTGACTGCAATTTCGAAGTGCTGTCTACACAGCTAGTTTTGGAGTGCTAATGTGAGCCTTGCTAGCTAAGTCCATTGACCCAGCTGGGGGGCTCACTGCTGCGATCTGTGTGAACGTACCCAAAAAGAGATTCTTCCTGAATTCTACTTATTCCCAGGACCATCTTCCTCTCTCCCAATATCTCTCCAGTCTTTGTAGATCAGACATCCCAAAATCTAAAAGGGACCATGCCATGGGATGGGGATGGGCTGACCCCTGGACATCACTACCCTTAAGGTCGCAGATCGCCTCGTCACACTCCCCCACCTGGATCCTTCTGGAAAGGACATCAGACCCCTCAAGATATTGAAGTCACAGGACACTCAGTGCCTCACAGAATCAGATGTTTATTTACTTGAAAGAATGATGAAAGATCATCAGAAACTTGGCTCTACAACTGAAAGTGTTTTCCCCTTGGGCATGTGGTCAGCTGCGGGGAGCTATTGGAAGTGAGGAGTTCATGTAAATGAATTTCTCTACCACCTGATCACTTCTTCGTTTGATTCATACGGGTAAAAACTTGGCCTCTTAAAAGACACAAAGGCAATTTTTGAAATTTTAAAAAAGAATCCAGCCTTTAATTATCATGTAACTGACAGATGGTGTCCAGCTCCAGTGAAGAAGACATCTGGCTGAATGAAAGGCCCATGTCTTCCATTCATTGGCAATCTATTTGAATAATTTTTATTTTCTGTACATTTCTGCATCACTTAGCTGTTGTTTATAACAATCCTGACATTGTGTTGGACTAATACCTTATTTTGATCTGATTTCTAATAGAAATACTATTCCAGTTCACCAGCAGATACTGTATAGTCAGGGGAAAAAATATTGCAAGGAAAAGCATATTTTAAAATGTCAGACTAATTGTTAAGGTTCAGCATACAAATTTCGTGACTGTTGTATTCCAAAATACCACACCCCACTATGTCCAGATTCCCTAACTGAAGGGGTGCTCTCAGCACAATATGTGAGTGTGTTGGTCTAGAAAGAGGCACTCCACATTTGACAGTCTTATTTATAAGTGGAAGAAAACATCTGGAAATTTCCAAGAACATGAAATGAACAAAAATGTTGCTGCTAAGGCAGGAAACTTACTTACAGAATCCATTTATCCCTTCTTGTTTACAAGATTCATCTACCACCTTTATTGCAACAATTTTGTTTTCACTGGACATGAAGCAAAATCAAGAGAATTTGATTTTTTATAGCTATTAATCATTCATCTACTGACATAACAATTTCATGCCAGGCTCTAGAATAAACATATGTTAATATTTACCAAGTTTCACTAGAAATGTATGAACACTACGTTACATTTATACATTACTCCTACACTATGCCAAATCAAATAATGAAACAAAAGGAATATGCCTGCTTTGCTTCCTGTGGTAGAAAACAGGCATATCTTTTGACACCCTACAGCATAGGCAAACACCATGAAAGCTTCCCCCATGCAGTGAAACTCTGCCAATTCAGCCTCCATTCTGACATGCAACATTTCTGCTTTTTCAGTTCTGGGCCTCTCTTCAGCCTACCAAACATGTCCACTCACGTAGTGGCTATATGATGTACAGAAATATCCAATAGAGGACACATCAAATTAATTTTCACCTAGGAGCTAAACAGGATTTAAACTCTCAAATGTGCTGGCCCAGGAAATCAGCTATCAGTGAACCACATTCGAAGTTTCAAAAGCTAGAAGACAGGACTGCATCTGTCACAACCCAGGACACTGAGCGACAACTGGCTGCTCCCAACACTGACAAAGATTCTCTAGACTTCTCGGGCTGTCTGGTGAACAACTGTCTCAAACAGGGCCCAATACAGCAACGTCCTGAACTCCCACTGAAATCAATGGGATTTGAGGGTGCTCAGGAGCCTACTGGAGAACTTCTCCACCATGCAGGATCATGCCAATAGTTTGGTACTGATTTCCACTACTTATTTAGATCTGCTTTTCTCAAACTGGCCTCCATGGGTGAAGCTCTTATCCTTTGGGAGGCTGAAGCCAGCAGAAGGACATGGAACAAAAAAGCCCTATATTTTCTTTATTGCATAATATTTTTTAACCTAAGTAAAAAAAGAATTGGGTGCTGTACACTGAAAGTTCAGGAAGGTAGATCCATGTCCATAATATAATAGTTAGGGCTGATAACCCCTCCTAAGTTTGCCCAACACTTCCCATTATAAGCCCCTGTTTTCAGTTGTTACTTACTTTGCTAAACCTTATCTGAAATTTTCCATGTTAGGTGTCTGCCTCAGGGTGATATATTTTGGAAAAACGTAGCCAAAACGATTCAATGTCTCCAAGAAGAAGGGTAGGGGAAAATAAGTTGTGTTTCCCATGTTAAAACATTCTGATGATCATTTCTTTGAACAGTTAACGCACTCCCAAGGTTAGAAGCAGGGACTTAAAATTTGGTCCTTATGTCAAGGATGTGCTTTTTGCTGTCCCTGTTTAAATCTGCTCAAATTTGGCCAAGTGATAAGGCTCTGGAAGGAGTAACTGGAGGTTCTTTGAGATGTGTAGTTCATTTCTGTATTCCACTGTAGGTGTGCACATGCACTCCATGTGCCCAGATTAAGAGAATTCTTGCAAGCAGCATCAGTTGGTCCACACACGCGTCCTAGTCTACCTCGTGCTTCCAGCTGAAGGCATAAAGGGTGAAGTGGACTGACTGCCTTTTGAGTTCCTTCTCTACCTCAAAATCACTAAAAATCTTCATGATCCTAAACAAACCTCAGCCATAGCTGGCAGAGGATAAAATAATCTGATGATGAACACATCTGGTATATATAAGCAAGCTCTATAGCCAGTCCATATTTTGTACAGAAGTACTTGACATGGTGTCAGGAGTAAACTAAGAACAGAAACAGAAGGAAAACAGAAACAAAGGTTGCAGGATCTCATCAACATGCCACTCTTCAATACCCCAGAGAACTTTAGCTTTGACAAACCTTCACAATGGACAGACTGGAAGCAGTATTTTGCAACATTTCAAATTGCAAACAAACTCCACAAAGAAACTGGAGATATACAGGTATCTTCTTTAATTTACACTATGGGGAAAGAAACAGAGCATGTTTTCACCAGACAATTCAAGAATCAGGGGGAAATGTTGAATGTTTTATAAGCGAGCTCTGCATTCTGAAGCTGAAAACTGATTTTGGCAATGCAAAACATGGAAGTATCAGCGACAGGCTGGTTATTGGGTAAATAGATAAAAACCTTTCACAGCAGCTACAACTGAAGAGAGATTTAACCCTAGTCACAGCTATTCAAATAGCAAAACTGAGTGAACTTGTGAAACTGCAAAATCTAAAGAAACTTGACAAACTTGAAAAACCTGAAACTAGCTTAGAAACTGTACACAGACAGGTGAGTATTCAAAGTCATTATTGTAAAACCCTGAGGCCAGGAGAGAGAACTCCCAGTCTAAAAGGGACAAATTCCAGCCTACATGCACAAAGTCATACCCCAAAGAGAGATGATGCCTGTCCAGCCAGAGGCACACCATGTAATATATGCATGAAATATGGACATTTTGCAGCTGTTTGCTGAACCAAAGCAGTCAGGGAGTTGACTCATATTATACATAATCAAGAGCCACTGTTTCTGGGATCTATCACTTGTGATGATTCAGAACCTGTTTGGAGAGTGAAACTGAATATTCATGGTAAGACTATTGAATTTAAAATTGACTCAGGAGCGGACATCAGAGTAATCTAAAAAGGGACTTGCAATCACCTTCAACCCCCACTCCTGCCCCAGAGCTGAAGTCACCTGATACACTCTGACTAGCCCTCGAGGTATTCTGAACTGCATGGGCCAGTTCACCACAGGAACAACCTATTAAGACAAAAGCTATGCATTCAGAGTGTATGTGATCAAATGAACACAGACCAACAACCTTCTCAGCCGCAGTGTGACAATCATGATGGGCATAGTGAGACAGGCAGAAGAACTTGATGGGATATTTGGTGATACTGAACTTTTGAAAGGAGATCCAGTACAAATAACCTTAAGAAACAATGCTAAACCATATAGTGTATACACACCTCTCAAGATTCCTATCCCATTAGTTCATAAAGTGGCAGTTGAGTTAAAGAGAGTGGAGCAGATTGGCCCAATAGAGAAAATCTCTGAGCCAACAGCATGGTGTGGAACTGGTTATAAAGAAAAATGGAAAAATACGAATTTGTGTGGATCTTAAAAGATTTAATGAAGCAGTTGTGAGAGAAAAATATACCCTCTGAACATTGGAATAATTCCTCCCCAAAGCGAAGGAAGCTACAGTATTCTACAAGTTGGATGCCTTGAGCAGATTCTGGCAAATTCCTTTAGCCAAAGAAAGTGCTAAACTGACTACATTTATCACACCCTTTGGGAGATTTTGCTTTCAAAGATTACCTTTTTGGGATTACCAGTGGATGATTTAGTTAGGGATTGGTCCTGCTTTGAGCAGGGGTTGGGATTAGATGACTTCCTGAGGTCCCTTCCAACCCTGATATTCTATGATTCTATGATCTGAAATTTTCCAAAGAAAGATGGCAGAACTGTTAATGAACACAAATGGAGTTGTAGTTTTTACTGATGATATTCTGATATATGGAATTTTGATAGAACACAAAAAAATTCTCAATGAAGTCCTAAGCCTAATTAGTCAGTCTGGACTGAAGATAAACAAGGAAAAATTAGGTTTTTGCATCAGACAATAAACAAAGATGGAATTAGTCCTGAGAAAGTAGAAGCAATTTGAGAATTGAATGCACCAAATGAATGCACCAGAACTGCGATACATACTGCAGATGGTAAATTATTTTGATCGATACCTGCAAGGTCTTTCTACAGTGACAAAACCATTGACTGAACTGTTAAAGTCCAACACATCTTGGCTATGGGGGCAAAATCAAGACTGCCTTCAAAAGGGCAAAGGAAATTATCTCAACAGTTCCAGTTCTCAAGTACTATGATGTGAACAAACCCATAATGGTCTGTGAAGCTGTAAGCAGCTATGGCCAAATGGTGTAGTGTTACAACAACATGGATCTGAGTGGTAGCCTGTTGCATTTTGCTTTTGTACACTCACAGATCCAGAAAAATGATATGCTTAGATTGAGGAGTACCTGGCAAGAGTATGGGCATGTGAAAACTTCTACAGATATCTGTGTGGGCTGGATTCATTTACACTGATAACAGACCATAAACCACTTGTAACCCTCATCAACGGACAAGATCTGGATCAAGCATCACTGAGATGCCAATGTTTATTGCTAAGGCTAATGCGATTTAACCCAGTTGCTAAATATGTTCCTGGAAAAAATCTGGTTGTAGCGGACATGGACCCCAGCATCACACTCAATTACCCATGACCTCAAAGACAACAAAGACATGCGTGCACAGCATCCACGTACACCGACCAGTATCAGAAAAGAGATTACATCAGTGTAGTGGGGAAGCAGCCACAGCTCTGGCCAGCTCAATGAGGGCCCAGTTGGCCCTTATAAGAGGGCTGAGGTCCAGGAGCTGAAGGAGTCTCTCTCCAGCCCTGGAGGGAGAAGGACTAGCTGCCTGGGAGCAAGATACCTGAAGCGAAGCAGTGCTGGGGAAGGGCAAAGGGAGCTGGGGAGCTCCAGTCTGGTAAACCCTCAGGCTGCAGGCCTTGTTGAAGGCCTACAAAGGATACAGAGATACAGCCCGGGGATAGGTAAAGGCAGCAGGTCCTACCCCTTGCCAATGTTGAGTGGCCATTATAGACTGCAGTCTGCCCCAGTGAGCAGGGGCTAGATCAGGGGTCAGCAACATTTGGCACACGGCTTGCCAGGGTAAGCACCCTGGCAGGCCGGGCCAGTTTATTTACCTGCTGACACGGCAGGTTTGGCCGATCGCGGCCCCCACTGGCCGCGGTTCGCCGTCCCGGGCCAGTGGGGGTGGCGGGAAGCCGTGGCCAGCACATCCCTTGCCCGCGCCGCTGAGGCAAGGTGGATTTAGAGGGTTGGGGTTCCCTGGGAGGGGAGACCCAGAGAGTGGGGGTACTGCTGGGGCAGAACCCCAAGGTAAAGCGACACCGGGGTCCAGGAGGGACACGGGGCCTGAGGCAGGCGAGACACCAGCCTGCAGAGAGTACTCCATATGCTGGAAAAAGAGCTAATTCCCAGACAACCAGCAGGAGGTGCTGTGCCGGTGAGTCAAGCTTTGTTACAATCAGCTACAAGAAGCAGCCCTGACAGAAATGCAACTTCAAGAAGTTCTAATTTATATTAGGGCCAGCTGACCCAAGTATCTAAAGCAGAGCCGTAACTAGCTATTTTTGCGCCCGAGGCAAGAATATAAAATTGCGCCCCCCCTCTCCATATCATTTCATAGTAGTTACTTTGTAAAAAAAAAAAGAAAAATACGTAAATAACAAGAATAATAATGATAATAGAACGTTTATTTATTTTAATCATAAGATCCGCGTACAGAATCAACTAATACATATAAGGTGTGCATCATAGTGCATCATGAACTGTGGGGGTCGGGGCTCACAGCCTGGGGTCAGGGCTCTCAGCCGCGCGCAGGGGCTGGGGTCAGGGCTCACTTTCACCCGTGGGGAGGACAGACTTATCTGATGAGTACCAGGATGCTGGGTGGGAGGGGACTGGGATTGGCTGGGCAAAGAGATTGGGACATGGAACTGAAGGATGATGACACTGAGATTGGATGAGAAAGTCAGGAAGGGAAATTGGGACTGGGAGCACCAGTGGGGATGGGGAATGTAGATGTGGGAGGGGTTGACTGGAGGTTAGAATTGGGGAGAAGGGCAGATTTAATGAGGAGGCAGAAGGGGGGCTGCAACTGGCTGGACAATGAGACTGGGCACAAGGAGTGAAGGTAGGAGACTAGGACTTGTGCAGTGAGTGTGCAGAGTGAGACTAGGACTTGCTGGGCAAAGAGACTGGGATGAAAAGTCTGAGGAATGGAGACTGGGACCGACTAGGTAAGGAGAATGGAACTGGGATGAAGAGCAAAGGACGGGAAAGAGACAGGATTGGAACAGGGACAGCTTAGAGGGGATGGGGCAGAAGGGGTCACACTTGCGGGGAATGGACAAAAGCGTCTGTGCCCACTTGGCTGGGAATGGGGCAGAAGGGTCTTGACCCCAAAAGAATGTTTTCTTCCATAGCCTGGTTATTTCTGAGTCTCACCATTCCTCTGCTGTCAGCAAATATCCGTGAGACTGAGTGGCTTGTAATTAAAGTATATATCATAAAGAATATGCACAAGCAGTCAAATTAAAGTTGCACAGATAACCTTAATTCTGGTATTTCCTAATTTTTGAGTGCTTGACTTTGCAATCTTAATAATGTTTTTAATGGAGTTCTATTGTGGGTAATATTTATATCTGTGCGTGCCTGCGCCCACATGTTGTAAAAGCCACAAGACATCACAGGCTAGAAACCAGAGGCCCTATCCAACTCTCAATCAAGTCAATCAGAATTGGATCAGGCCCTAGAAGAGCAATAGATCCTTTAGAAATGATAACCACACCTTTCCCTTGGTGAAAAGATCCTCTCCTTTCCTTGCCAATTTTCTTCTTCCCGTGTCTCCCAAGAGCCCTCGTAGAGTGACATACACATCTGCATCTGTTCCTGACTCCAAGGATGCAGCCGTAGTAATGTACAGAACATACTCTTTTACTATATGGGGGGGAAAAGAAAGAAGTATTGAAGCTTGGACATTTAAGAAATACATTTAATTTAACATATATTATGATTATACTTTTATTTCTGGAGCATTCCTGGCCAAATTGATCAAAGTGCTGTGCAAAATGGTATCATTTTTAAAACTACACTGTAATTAAAATAAAAACCCAATGCGATTATAATTAACAATCGAAACAATTTTTTAGTTGGAAAAAGAGAATGAGAGTAAAAGGTAATAAACAGATCAATACTGATCACTCTAAAATAGCAAACACAACACCGCTGGGAAAAACAAGCTTTTTATTTATTTATTTATTTAGAAGCATAACAAACATACAAAACATCCATCCTAAACTGTAGGTGACCTTAATAATTATTCAGAAGCACAACTAAACATAAAAGGCTCCATCCTGAGCTTTGCTGAAGCCATACTTAGCACAGCTTAGGGAGTGAGAGAGGAGGAAACTGTTACACTTCCTTTGAACCTTGGCCACTGGTCAAAATACGCCACTGCATAACCTAGAGTACCCCCAGGGCTGCTTTAAATTGCATGAGTTTCAGTAATCCCTTAGGGAATGTGCTGCCAGCCAAGGATCTGGAGGAGCACTGTATGTTCCTGTCCCGTTCCCCTACTTCTAGCCAACTCCCCCTCATTCCCCTTCAACTGAGGAATCTTTGGCTGTCTTGGTTAATGTAGCTTTAAGTGCTCTTTTTTGTATCACTAGAACAATGCAAAAGGCATTTGGTAAGGGCCGAGGATCTGGCCCAAAGACAAAACCAGAAGTAACCACTCTATTGATAGCAGGAGCCAATAAGACCCCTTGAACACAAAGGGATCAAAATTATGGAAAAAACATCACTTCCTGCCTAACATTACCACTCAGGCAATGTCCCTCTCACCAAAAGGTCCTTTAAAAAGATGAGCTGTGCAGCATCCCCCAAAAGTCAACACATTTGTGCTACTTTGGAGCAAGAGTTCAGGGGAAAGAATTTCAAAGTCAAGTGGCTCTCATAGAGAACGTCCTGTCAATAGCTTCCTCAATTTTATATCAAGGGAGCTCTGGCATGAATGCCTTCACTGATATTATCTATGGCTATAGGGCTGATGGAGAAAGGTGATCTCTCAAGCAGGATGGTCACAGACCATTTAGGACTGATAGGTTATAACTAATACCTTAAGCTCCACCCAGGAAATACAGGAAGTCAATGCAGCTGAAGGAGCATTGAGGTAATGTCCTTAAGTCCGGGTACCTACTTAAGATACCATTTTCTGCACTAGCTTCTTTTATGTATCGGGTTAGGCTCAAAGCAAAGCACATTACAAAAACCTAGTCTTGAGGTGAGAGAGGCACAAATCACAGTAGAAAGTTTCTGGGGAAACTTGGTAACTGTATCATAAATGAGGAAGGATTTAAATTCCTAGGAGCACAAGAATATATGCATCTTGTGTGAGGTACTATATAACTTCTCCTTATCTGAAATTGCAGCACCAAGAGTAATTTCCCTTGGAATTTCCTTTGTTGTTTGGGGAGAGAAACAAAGTAATATTGTCAAGATAAAAATGAACTCAAATGAGTGCTACTCACAAGATTTTAAATCTTCTTAGTGCTCAGTTTCTGCACTTCTTTGTATTAAAAACAGGAATTAATCATACTTGGAAAACAAAATGCACTACTAAATAAATGGACTGAGTTTCAAAGCACTGCAGAGGATTTAGCTACATTAACCCATTAAAATGAATAGAAGATGTATGATGAAATCGCTTGCATTGATTTGAAAATCTCAACCATGATACTTGAGCAAATCTTCAGTGTTTTTGTCAAGTAACAAACCTGTTGAAAAATGAAAACCAGCTGTGAGAACTGGAAGTTCAGCCACTGTGCATCCCTCAGCATCTGCAAAGTTCCGAAGAAATGGAAATTCTAGAATTTCTTTAGTTTTTCTGTGTTGAAGTTTCACCTGCACATACAAAAAGAACATAAGCCAATCTCACTATCTGTGTTCTGGGGTTCTCATGTAAACTGTGATAGATAAATAATCTGTAACTTAAGGAGGCATGATACTGATTAGAGAAAAAGATGAATACTATTATTCTAAACGGGCCTTTTGAAACTAGTCTTTAACAAGACAGGAGAAGGAAAGGTAGCCAATTGTCATTAAGATCCTGTTAAAACTGTATTTGGAAAAAAAACCTATTTAAGGGACTTCTGGGAAAAAATGAAAATTTAGAAATCTAGCACATCAGTACCATCTGAATCACATGATCTTAAGCATATTTGTTAATTAATGTATTGAATCTCTGTGAATTATTGTATAAAAGAAATAAAGGGATGATAGTGAACAAAGAAAACTGTAGATTGAATTTTAGAAACAATCTTTAATAATGAGGGCTATTAGATTGCGGAATAGCCACCCATGGTAAGTAACAAAAGTTCCACTGAGTCATTTAAAGCTAGACTGGAAAAAGCACTTGAAAATATACAGAAAAATTGTGTTTTGACTAGGAGATGAAAAAAAAATGGCATAATCTTTAATTTCTATATTATCTACCTTACTACCTTTGAAAAAAAATGACCAAATACTTCACTCACTAAGCTCAATGTCTTTGGTTAGCAAAAATCATAGGTTTGTGGCATAATTATGTAGGCCTTCAAAGAGATTCTATATTTTCCATAATGTGATTGAAAAGATTAATAAATGAAATGTAGGCTCTGGTATAGAGTTAAACTAAAGAGAATTCTCTCTTTCATACTGATGTCTGTATGTCTGCAAAGTTTCTTGAAAGTCAGACCTCACTTACTGTGCTTTCCTTCTTCAAGAAGTGGGAAGAATAAAAACCGTTCTTGTATTTTGGTTAATACTTTCTCCAGAAATGAGGCATCTATTATAGTTATTTCTTGTACTGGATATTGTGTTAGAGTGAAGTGGGATAGTTTATTCAAAAACAAACAAAATTATTTTTCAGTGCTTTTAATTACAACAATGATGGGGAGACTTTAATTCTCAGTCTGTTAAACAGCAGAATGAAGCTCCTGACATTTCCCTGTATTGTGAGAGCAAACCCCTAGACTGTGAAGTCCAGTCTTGTATAATTTAAATAAATAGCAATAGGAACACAGGAACTATCGTACTGAGTCAGACCAGTGGTCGAATTAGACTAGTATCCTGTCTCTCATAATAGCCAGTACTAGATGCCTCACATGAAGATTCAAGCATTCCTGCAATGGGACTATGATGGCAAAACCCACCCTTAAGGGAAGGGAAATCCTTTCCAATCCCAGACAGCTAGCACTTTGCTTATGCCCTTTGTATTTTTAATCATACCTAACGTAACTGTGGATAGTCTCATTATCCATATAAATGGTAGTGATCTTCTTCTAACTGAGCTTTGAGTCACTGCCATGACTTAATGCAGTAAAGCATGCTAATGGGTATCACTATTTGTAATTACCAAGTTTCTATCCTCAACGCATACATTTCCATTGTGATCCACCATGTTTTATAATCTTCCAAAGGCAGTTATAACTTTATCAACAGAATTACTAGATGAATATTTCATATGGAAAAAAAGATGAAATTAACAACTGGCCGAGCAGATAAATGTCAGGTGCTTCATCCTGCAGCTTAACATCACATATTTAGACTGAGAATTAATATTTCCCACTTAATTTTGTAATGAAAATGAAACACAAATATTCATGGACTAAGGTATAATGAAAACTGAAAGTGGAGGGATTCTTTCTTATACACTTCCTTTTATTTTTCCAGCTAGAGTTGATAAGTATCTTTTCTGTGCAGTGTAGTGCCACAGCAATTTTGATGTGATGTGAGGTTTTTAGCTTCAGCATCTTAGACATCAGAGGAAAGATTGTCACTTTTGCTATTCATTTATTTTTCTAGGATGCCAACTTTAATGGCAGATATTTTTGTCAAAAGGCATTTCCAGTGTCTCACTTCATTAGTGGTCTTGGGTCATAAGCCCATAACATGTAATAGCCAATTTGGAATTATGTAAACACTGCCATTTATGCCAGTGGCAATAGTTATGAAAAGATAGCACTGGAAAAGCTATAGACTACGGCACCTCTGTTAGCTGCCCTCCAGAAATCCAACTTAAGTTTACAGAATTTTTGTTGTTCAAACATATTCTAATAAAAAATGTTTTGAGTACATTGTGAAATCACTGCACCAACATTGTTAGCAGATCTACTTACTTTGTAAATAAGAAATGTTATGTAATTTTGAATGTAACTGAAAGCTGCTTCTGGAAATAACTGTAGATTATGAAAAGAAGAGAACTTAAAAATAAAATAAAAAGATCTGGGCTTGCTTTAGTAGTTTTTACCTCACAACAATGCCAGATCTCTCCATTTCTGGCATCTTCTATTTCCAAGCGAACTTTGCATATAGAGGTGAATTTCTTATCTAGTTCCACTGACGTCTGATAAATCTCAGCCTTTTTAAGGGATCCTTTGGGAAATAAGACTGGAATACTTGCACATTTTTCACCACAAATAGTTAAAGACATTTTAGGGCTCATGCTTGAAGCATCACTAGTTGTAACAATGACATCCCAAGTCCCTAGTGAAACAAATCAGTAAAAAATAATTAATTCATTAACTGCACTTAATATCCAATATAGTACAGATGCTTGTAACACGGTGGGTGAGTGAATGACTAACAATTGACTTTCATTTTCCCATTGAACCAGAATCTTGAAATTTGTTAAACTCATTCATTATCATACACTGAGTACACACAGAAATCCTAGATTAGAGCTTTGACCTTTCTACCAGAGGCTACCAATTATCAATCTTTTTCACTGGATTTCAACTGTTCAAGTACCCACTTAAACTAGACTCTTGAAATTTGGTAGGTATGTTCATTCACCAAAGGCCACTGAGAAACCCTCCTTTGCTCCACATTTGACATTTTTATTTAGGTCACCACAGTACATGAAGTCCTTCTTCCACAAAGTGGTCATATTAGTTAGTCTCCAATTTGAAGAAATCATGGTCTTTTGGGTTCAGCAGTTCCATTGATCAGATTTTAACAGATGTGTTGTTCATATTGAGAATCCTAATTATGGCCCCTATTCAGGAAATCATCTGTATTCAGGACAGCATATGAGCATGTGTGTAACATATAGTTAAGCATAAGTGCTGTCCTAAATAGTAATGGACTTGAACATATACTTTCCTGAATTGAGGCTATAGAAAACACTCAACAGAGTAGCTGAAACAAGAGATATAAAAGAACTGGAAGATTTCACTGGATATTGAAAAGGAATAGTAATTACTTTCCAAACCAAAGGGGTAGCCTTACACACTCAAAACTCCCACTGAAATCAACATCAGTTTTGGGTGCAGAGGGAATGCAGGATGAGACACCACAGGTTGAAAGTTAACACTAAAATTTTACTCTAATTTGAGACACCACCATTTGGTTTGAATTAACTTGTTTAATGTTTGTAATTAACCCCCCAAACGGCATCCCTATGGGGAGTCCCACTGACATCAATGGGACACTGCATGCTAGCTGAGTGCATTGATGGGTCAGGGCTTAAGGCTGTATGTTTGTCATAGTCACAATTTCTATGACAATAAGCGTGACTTTTGAAGATCTTTTTGGTCACCTGGGCTGGCCCACTACTGAGTATAATTTAATTACTTTTTTAATTTGGCTCTTTATATGCCCAGTGAGCTAGAGTGTGGATTGAATCATTTAATATAATTTTTATTGTAAAATAAAGGATACTTTGCTGAAAATAATTCAGTCAATGACTTCCTGTTTTTATTCTCAGAATTTCCCTGAAAACCAGACTAGGCAGCCTTAACACAATAGGATAAATCCTGAGCTGGTGTAACTTATCATAGTTCTATTGACATCAATGGAGCTATGAATATATCTATATCTATATGTGTATATAGACGTAAACGGAGCTAGATCAGTTATACCACCCAAGGATCAGCTCCCATGAGTTCAAAATGTACACACTTCAGTGAAAGAGAAAATTAGCTTTAATACATTTTTAACATTATCTAAAGTAGCTTTTCTATAAATCAAGATGTTGTGATTTGAAGGCTCATACAGGCAACTTTATCAAAGCTACAAATAAATTAAACCAAAGATAGCAATGAAAAGTGAATGAAAGTTAAATGAAAATTTCCTACATCTCCACTGGCACATGGAATGTTGTTTTTCGATTTTATGGTTATTAAAATACTGAATGTTACTTGTCATGAACCTTGGGAACGATTGGTAATTCTCAATCTGGATTTGGTGGGGATAATGTTATATTCTGAGGGCAAGAAGGCAGGTCCTTCTTATGTTAAAAATGGCAACTATATCTTGATGGATTCACTGAGGTTTAGGAGGTCAGTGTTTGTAACTGCTGGTCCTACACTCATGTTTCCAAGCTATTCTGAGCTTCTGTTGCTGCAGCAATATTTCTCTGATGTTCCAGTGTTCCCAAAATTATAACAGAAATCTGCCTACTATACCAAGAACATGCAGCTCAGACTGAAGGATGTACATTATGCTTCCTATGCCTATAACAAACACAGCTAACATACACAAAATACTCAGAGTATAAAATGGAACATACATAGGTCATAGCGTGTGTATAAAGTAACTGAAGTTCTATTAAAATATTGCTGGTTTTGAATGCAATTTCTGATGTCCAGATTGGTTAGGTCTGGGCATGGAGTCTTGTCTGTCATTTGTGGTTCAGATGCCATAAATGGACCCAGATCAATATTTTACTCCCTTCCAAAAGAGATTATGGGAGAGAGAGCCAGGTACAGTGGTATCGTGACAAAGGGTTAAAGGCTTAAAATGTTTTCAGTGTCCAAATTCTTTCTGAAGTTTCGTCTTCTGTTCATTTCAAATTCTGAATAGAATTCTGGGTTCCATTGATCCCTAAGCTAAATACCATTGAGAATTGGTACCACAGACATACCTTTCAAATGAAAATACAATTCAAACAAAAGCAAAGCTAATGGCAAACATATACGCATATGGTAAAAACACTATGTTCTAAAATAAATGTTTCATGTCTCTTCACATGACAGTGTTGCAAGAGCCTTCTGCTCTGCATTTCCCGACATATGGAACAACCTACTTTCTTTCTGCCTCATCAACTCAACATCTATTTTCAAATTTCATCTGACAACATATTTGCTGAATAGCATATACTTCTTAATCTCCCTCTTTGTGCTATTATTTTTTTCTTTTAACATTATAACTGTGTTTACCAGCTTTGTACAGTGCTGGGGATACAGTTTGTGTAAAAGAAGCTATGCAGAATAAAGCTGTATTGTATATCAAGTCTCAATTGACCAATCCTGGGAAAATAAACATAAAATACAATCAAATTCGAAGCTTGAATATGTTTTGATGATTTTGCATCTCACCCTGAATATTTCCTGCCAATCTCTCATTTCTCACTTTTCCAAGAAGTCTCAACTCTCGTTCCATCCGTCCATCACCAACTCCGCTGTCTAACCATTGCTGGCATGAGAATACATATTGGCAGTCGCTCTTGCCTGATTCTTGGATGGTGATTCGGTCCAGGTACCATCCAGCTCCATAACCCATATTATTGTGTTCAACTAGCACTTTGATTAACATTCCGAGGTCTACAGCTCCCACAGTGAAGCTATTAACCTGATGGGAAAACAAGTCACAGTGAATTGCACATAATTAATAACACCAGTTATTATTAAAATATATTTAGCAAGGTTGTGTTAGGTAAAATGGATTTGTTTCCATATTAAATCATTCGGTTTTGCTCGTGTCCCTACAGAAGGATGGGGAATTAGACTGATATGCATAATAGGCTGATGTTGACATTTGGAGGTCTTATTATAAAGGAATTATTTGGATCCTTGAGTATGTATATTTTCCCAGTCCCTATCCAGAGAGTCCATCCCCTGGGGTGCAAGGAACAGAAAATCTAACACTAGTGACCCTCGCTCTGGGGTGCTCCTCCCGTGGGTGGTGAGAAAGAGAGAAGCATTAATTTACTTGCAAAAGACCCAGGAGTGTTGCTGGCCCAGCCCTCCCACTCCAGGTCAACCCTCCCCACCCCACCCAAATGGAACTCCATGGAGGCTGAGGGAGTGACAGAGGCCAGTACTAGGATGCACCAATTAAACAGAACTTTATCTTACATGAGGCCTTTTATTCTTAAAATGTTTCAAAGCCTTGTAGGCCGTAAGTCTTCTTAGCTTTCAGAAGGGAGAAGAAGCCACATTACAACAACACCGGACAGAAATAGTGATGTTTTTATGACTGTGCAAACGAAAGACGATACAGACAGCAGAAAGTATAACTAAGGCTGTTCATGCAGGCAAATGAGAAGAGATGTGCTCTTTAGGTGTAAATGGACATCTGTTAAAATATTGCTACAGCTACCAGTAAACAAAAACTAAATGGCAGCTGCACAAGTGCATGATGGGATGAATAAATTATGTGAGCAAGAGAATGAATGTGTTCTGTGAGAGAACGTGAGTGGGAGGGTGGATATTTGGGCATGTATGCGGGTGTCATTATAAAAACAGATGGATAGCAGAAACAGACGCTATAATTTTTCTTTTTTGCCAACCACTGCACCACCAGGCAGGATAACACAGGAAGACCAGAAAACATGAAAGGGAGAGATGATTTAAAAAAAAAATAGCCCATCTAATCCATGCTCCTGTGAGGGGGGGGATTATTCACTACAATGTGCTCAGAAAGAGGAAACAGTTGTTATTCCTACTGCAGTTTTTAGGACTTTTGACATTTTTGCCTTGACATATCCTTGATCTTCCCCAAACAGTTACCATGGCAAACTACAGCCCCTTAGTGTAATGCATAAGAAGCCTAAAATAGGAGTTAGCTGAGATGAACATTTAAATAACTTTTATTGGGAGTATTAAATCATTTAAAAATTGTATTTTTTGCAGTTTCAAGGCAAAATTATTATTTTTTTTGTCAGTGTATATCACCTTTAACTTACAGAAACTAGCCTGTGCTAATAATACTCTGTAGCCTGTGCTGGTAATATTCATGTTTCTTCACTGCTAACTCCTTTCAGATGGAGACCTATCATTAACTTCATTCTTTGGAACAATCATTCATAGTCATTAGACAACAGTGGTCACAATCACTGATTGTTAATCAATGAATTATCATCATAATGCATTAAATTACCCGCTTCCTCAGCATTAGCAAGAATATACTTTTGTCTTATGTCATTATCTTTCTTTTTTGTTATTTTATTTTTTAATCTGTATAAAGACATTCAAGATCTGTATTATACACTTCATTGGAAGTGTAATTGATGAAAACCAAAATCATTTTATTTAAATTAGCTTGCCTGATTTAGATTCAGTTTTAGCTAGGCAAAATGACAATTTCCCACTCATTTAACCCATTAAACCAGTGAGATCAGTTAGCTAAGAAAGATAATTACTTACATAAATATAAACTAACCTTACTTTCTGCAGTTTAATTCAATTGGTTTAACTTATTTTACCATGCAGTAATAATAGGAATTTGTTACCAGTAGCTCAATAATTCCTTTGAATTTTACAGAAGACTATTCCTCGATCTTCATTTCTAAAGATGCATCCTTGCTGCATCTTTCAAACCATTCTCTTTTCATAGAATCATAGAATATCAGGGTTGGAAGGGACCTCAGGAGGTCATCTAGTCCAACCCCCTGCTCAAAGCAGGACCAACACCCAACTAAATCATCCCAGCCAGGGCTTTGTCAAGCCTGATCTTAAAAACCTCTAAGGAAGGAGATTCCACCCCTAGGTAACCCATTCCAGTGCTTCACCACCCTCCTAGTGAAAAAGTTTTTCCTAATATCCAACCTAAACCTCCCCCACTGCAACTTGAGACCATACTCCTTGTTCTGTCATCTGGTACCATTGAGAACAGTCTAGATCCATCCTCTTTGGAACTCCCTTTCAGGTAGTTGAAAGCAGCTATCAAATCCCCCCTCATTCTTCTCTTCTGCAGACTAAACAATCCCAGTTCCCTCAGCCTCGCCTCTCATAAGTCATGTGCTCCAGCCCCCTAATCATTTTCGTTGCCCTCCGCTAGACCCTTTCCAATTTTTCCACATCCTTCTTGTAGTGTGGGGCCCAAAACTGGACACAGTACTCCAGATGAGGCCTCACCAATGTCGAATAGAGGAGAATGATCACGTCCCTCGATCTTCTGGCAATGCCCCTACTTATACAGCCCAAAATGCCATTAGCCTGCTTGGTAACAAGGGCACACTGTCGACTCATATCCAGCTTCTCATCCACTGTAACCCCTAGGTCCTTTTCTGCAGAACTGCTGCCTACCCATTCGGTCCCTAGTCTGTAGCAGTGCCTGGGATTCTTCCGTCCTAAGTGAAGGACTCTGCACTTGTCTTTAATGAACCTCATCAGGTTTCTTTTGGCCCAATCCTCTAATTTGTCTAGGTCCCTCTGTATCCTATCCCTACCCTCCAGCGTATCTACCACTCCTCCCAGTTTAGTGTCATCTGCAAACTTGCTGAGAGTGCAGTCCTCACCAACCTCCTGATCATTAATGAAGATCTTGAACAAAACCAGCCCCAAGACCGACACTTGGGGCACTCCACTTCATACTGGCTGCCAACTAGACATGGAGCCATTGATCACTACCCGTTGAGCCCGACGATCTAGCCAGCTTTCTATCCACCTTATAGTCCATTCATCCAGTCCATACTTCTTTAACTTGTCGGCAAGAATACTGTGTGAATCCATGCTGACTGATCCTGATCACTTTCTTCTCCTCTAAGTGCTTCAAAATTGATTCTTTGAGGACCTGCTCCATGATTTTTCCAGGGATTGAGGTGAGGCTGACTGGCCTGTAGTTTCCTGGATCCTCCTTCTTCCCTTTTTTAAAGATGGGCACTACATTAGCCTTTTTCCAGTCATCCGGGACCTCTCCCGATTGCCATGATTTTTCAAAGATAATGGCCAATGGCTCTGCAAGCACATCCGCCAACTCCTTTAGCACCCTTGGATGCAGCGCATGCGGCCCCATGGATTTGTGCTCGTCCAGCTTTTCTAAATAGTCCCAAACCACTTCTTTCTTCACAGAGGGCTGGTCACCTCCTTTCCATGCTGTGCTGCCCAATGTCTGGGAGCTGACATTGTTCGTGAAGCCAGAGGCAAAAAAAGCATTGAGCACATTAGCTTTTTCCACATCCTCTGTCACTAGGTTGCCTCCCTCATTCAGTAAGGGGCCCACACTTTCCTTGACTTTCTTTTTGTTGCTAACATACCTGAAGAAACCCATCTTGTTACTCTTAACATCCCTTATTAGCTGCAACTCCAAGTGTGATTTGGCCTTCCTGATTTCACTCCTTCATGCCTGAGCAATATTTTATACTCCTCCCGGGTCATTTGTCCAATCTTCCACTTCTTGTAAGCTTCTTTTTTGCATTTAAGATCAGCAAGGATTTCACTGTTAAGCCAACCTGGTCGCCTGCCATATTTACTATTCTTTCTACACATCAGAATGGTTTGTTCCTGCAACCTCAATAGGGATTCTTTAAAATACAGCCAGCTCTCCTGGACGCCTTTGCCCTTCATGTTATTCTCCCAGGGGATCCTGCCCATCAGTTCCCTGAAGGACTCAAAGTCTGCTTTTCTGAAGTCCAGGGTCCGTATACTGCTGCTCTCCTTTCTTCCTTGGGTCAGGATCCTGAACTTGACCATCTCATGGTCACTGCCTCCCAGGTTCCCATCCACTTTTGCTTCCCCTACTAATTCTTCCCAGTTTGTGAGCAGCAGGTCAAGAAGAGCTCTGTCCCTAGTTGGTTCCTCCAGCACTTGCACCAGGAAATTGTCCCCTACACTTTCCAAAAACTTCCTGGATTGTCAGTGCACTGCTGTATTGCTCTCCCAGCAGATATCAGGATGATTAAAGTCTCCCATGAGAACCAGGGCCTGCGAACTAGTAACTTCTGTTAGTTGCCAGAAGAAAGCCTTGTCCACCTCATCCCCCTGGTCTGGTGGTCTATAGCAGACTGCCACTACAACATCACCCTTATTGCTCAACTTCTTCTAAACTTAATCCAAAGACTCTCCGGTTTTTCTGCAGTTTCATACCAGAGCTCTGAGTAGTCATACACTTCCTTATTTACTTTCTCTATACCACTCATGATTTTATAGACTTCTATCATATCCCCCCTTAGTCTTTTCCAAGCTGAAAAGTCCCAGTCTGATTAAACTCTCCTCATGCAGAAGCCGTTCTATATCCCTAATCATTTTGTTGCCCTTTTCTGAACCTTTTCCAATTCCAATATATCTTTTTTGAGATGGGGCGATGACATCTGCATGCAGTATTCGAGGTGTGGGCATACCATGGATTTATGTAGAGGCAATATGATATTATGATTATTAACCGCTTTTCCTGTAGTATCTTCCCCAGTTCTTTAAAAATCTGCCACTGCCCACTCCCTAATAAAACTTTACCTTGACCCTGACTGTTTTGAATTGAAATTCAGAGCTTGAGGAAAACACTTTGTCTGATCTCTCCAATGACATGTAAATAAGAACATAAGAATGGCCATACTGGGTGAGATCAATGGTCCATCTAGCCCGGAATCCTGTCTTCTGACAGTGGACAGTGCCAGATGCTTCAGAGGGAATGAACAGAAGAGGGCAATTATCAAGTGATCTGTCCCATCATCCAGTCCTAGCTTCTGGCAATCAGAGGTTTAGGGACACCCAGAGCATGGGGTTGTGTCCCTGGCTATCTTGAATAATAGCTATTGATGGACCTATCCTCCGTGAACTTACCTAATTCTTTTTTGTAGTTGAGACTCACCTCCAGGCTATGTTGTAAATTCTTATAACCTTTAGGGATGCAAAATTCACCCAGGAATTCCTCCAATGCAGGATCTTTCAACCAGTTTTGTACCCTTTACTGTAATTTCATCTAGACCACATTTCCCTAGTTTTTGAGAATGTCATGTGGGACTGTGTCAAAAGTCTTATTAAAATTAAGATACATCACATGTACTGTTTCCCTTCATGCACTAGTCCAATAAGCCTGTCAAAGAAGAAAGTTAGGTTGGTTTGGCATGATTTGTTCTTGACAAATCTATGCTGGCTATTTCTTATAACACTATTATCCTCTAGGTGCTTATGAATTGATTGTTTGATATCTGGAAAGATACTGGTACAAATTATTAATGTCAGGTTGACTGGCTTATCACTCCCCGGGTCCTCTTTGTTCCCCTTTTTAAATATACGTACCATGTTTGCCCTTCTGCTGTCCTCTGGAACCTCACCCATACTCCATGAGTTCTCAAAGATAATTGCTAATGGCTCTGAGATTGTTTCAGATAGCTCCCTGTGTAATCCAAGGTGAATTTCTTCAGACCCTGCCGACTTAAATACATTTAACATATCTAAACATTCTTTAACCTGTTCTTTTCCTATTTTGGCTTGTGCTCCTGCATCCTTGTTATTAATATTAATTGTGTTAAGCATCTGATCACAAATAACATCTTTAGTGAAGACTGAAGCAAAATAGGCATTAAGCATCCCAGCCTTCTTGGTGTCGTCGGTTATTAGCTCTCCTTCCCTGCTAAGTAGAGGATCTACACTTTCCTTCCTCTTTTTCTTGCTCCTAATGTATTTATAGAACCTCTTCTTATTGCCTTTTATGTCCCTTGCTAGTTGTAACACATTTTGTTCTTTAGCCTTTCTGGTTTTGTCCCTTCATACTTACACTATTGTTTTGTACCCAACATTGGCAATTTGTTTTCACTTTCTGGGGGATTTCTATTTGATTTTCAAGTTGTTAAAGAGCTCATGATGCAGCAATATTGGCCTATTAGTATTCTTCTTGCCTTTTCTTAGTATCAGGATAGTTTGCCGTTGTACCTTTAATATTGTCTCTTTGAGAAGCTGCCAGCTCTCCTGAACAACTCTTTCACTTGGATTTTCTTCTTGTGAAATCTTACCTATCAGTTCTCTGACTTTGTTAAAGTAAGTCAATTATCCTTATTTCTGCTGCTCTCACTCCTCCTTTTCCTCAGAATAATGAAATCTATCATTTCATGATCACTTTCACCCAAACTGCCTTCAATAAATTCACAACCAATTTCTTCCTGATAGTCAGAAAGAAGTATAAAATGGCTCCCCGCCTTACTCCCCCCCACCCTCCCGTTACTTCTTTACAAACAAGCAAAAAGTTGTCCCCAGTAACTTTGTCCCCAGTAAATTCTCCACACTCATTTCCAGTCATTCCCATTCTGGTTCTGCTCCTTCCCACTACCAAACTATTTTCTCTGTTTCTGGTGACTGTTTCTCCTCTGTGCCCAGACCTCTCCTTTATGGTGTTCCACTAGCATTAGTTCTGACAGTGGGAGGCCATCTGACCTATTGGACACTGCACTGGACTGGGACCAGGAGACCGAGGTTCTATTCCTGCCCTTGCCACTGGTCTGACCTGTGACACTGGATGTGCCACTCCACCTCTCCGTGATTCCATTTCTCCAACCGTAAAGGGCAGTAATGATAGATATCTGTCAAGAAATGTGATGACTCATCCCTGTTCACTGTCTCTGCCTGTCTTGACCACATTAACCATCTTATTTCTTCTTCCTTCAGATAAATATTTCAGAGAAAGGTTTCACTGGGGTAAGATGTTTACGCTCAGACACATTTCAATTTCTTGTATCCTCCTTATCTCAGGCATTCCACTTCCCTCAAGTGTCTTTAAACTTGGCTCTGAACTTTTCTTCACTTCCTATATTTCCTGTGTTGGCAAATCTGCTTATTATTTGTTGATACTGTTTGTTCTGTATACACTGGTGCCTTGACCCTGCTTCTGTAACAATAGTTATCTTGGTCATCAGGAGGAACTGAGTCAATAACCTCCAAACTGGAAAGGAACATCTTCTATAGCTTGAGCTAAAGGACTAAGTCCTCTAACTGGGTGCTAGATCCAGCCCAGAGGGGGGAAATGTAGCACACACACTTAACAGTGGGTTACACTTTCATCTCCTCTTTATTGCAGTACTTTTTCATATGATCGCCCCAAGTCCCAGTCCTCCAAACTCCAGTAGGTGCAGAATCCTGCTGCGTGCCTTCTGACATGTACAAGCTGAGCTTGACTAAACACCATCATCTGTTCCAAATCCACCTTGAGATCCAATTCAAAACTGTCCAAAAAACCAGACCACCAGACCCTTTCCTCAAAATACCGTCTAGATCTTGTTTTCCCGATTCCCCTCTCTGCTTCTTTCATTGCTTTAGAACTGGCCTCCTTTCTTTTCTTTCACGTAAGATCACCAACTACTGTTGTTGCAAGAACCTTCTCCATTGCAGGAAAATGCAATATGGAATAACCTTCCCACCTCATGGATTTTCCATCTCCTTCAAATCTTAGCCAAAAACATATTTTCTCTATTGCCTCAAGAAGTTTCTCTCACTCACTGATATTTTTATGTTAACACTGTAATTATTATTAAACTGTATAAAGAGCTTTGCAATACAGTTTGTATAGAAGACGCCATTCATAGTGCAGGTCCAGTCCTGGGATTTTGAAGGCAGAGGAGAGGAGTCTGGTTCTAGACAGACAAAAGAAGCGGTAAGGGGGATACAGGGACAGAATCTGTGATGGGGCTTGTAGACAGGGTTTAAAAAAGAAAAGAACAGCAATTTCAAACTGGATTATGAAATTGATATGGAGTCAGTGGCATTGATGTCATTGGGTATGATGGCAGAGGAATTATAGTACAGACCAGAGACAGGTGCTCAGCATCTCCCCCAAACAGGAACTGCATTTGAATTATCTTGTTTAGCACTGATTGAAATTAGCACAATATTTCAATTTAGTGTGTGTGTTCTTTAAGAAAATATTTTGCATCTCACATAGCAAATATATTCATATATGATGTGACAGTTGCTATAGTTACAAATACATTTTACTACTAAAAAGTGGATTAAACAGTGAAGTATGTAACCAACAAATATTGTTTGCAAATAAGGAAGGCATTGCTGTCCTGTGGCCATAGTAATCATGTGCAGAACAGTTTTCCTGTTAAATTTCCTCATCAATACTCACCTCTCACATGTGAGACATGTCCTTAACTTTATATATTTTCCTTCTCTTCCCTACCTCTGCCATATCCTCTTCCCTTCTGTTTTTATTTCGCACACATCTTATTCTCTCAGTGTGTCTTCTCATCCATTTCAGTCTCCTAAATTCCTCTTTGATCTACTGCTCTGTGTTCATTTTCACTTCCTCTCCTTTCTTTACCAGATTTACTCAACTCAGAACTCTTTGCTCTTCTCCGTCCCATAAAAGTATTGAAAAGGTCTCCCACTTAGAGAGCAATAACTGGGCACTTCTGGAAGTCCCTTCCTTACCAAATGTAATGTATTCCAATGTGCATCTGCTCCAGAGAGTGGAGATGTCAATAAGGCCCCAATTCTGCAAAGACTTTACACACTGTGAGTAACCCCACTGCTGTCAACTCTTTGCCCTTCTTCCTCATCAGCAGTATAAACTTAGAGTGCCTCTTGATTTTCAGAGCTATGCTGAGGGTCTGTGTGTCTCTGGCAGCTGGGAAGAAGACAACAGCTGCAATTTCCACTGAGGATGCCTAGCCCTGAGACTGGAAGGAGAAGAGCCATTGCCAAATTGACTCACCTCTGAGATGACCTCCCCAGAGGACACTAACATTTTGTCAGAAATTTCTCAACCTACATGAGTTTGCATGCAAGTACTTTCACATCTCAGTTTTTTAGCTGCAAATGTTAAGATCCTTGCAAATAATTGAATCCAGGCCCAAATGTTACTAACTTCTCTAAAATAAACAGTTTATCACACTGTAGATGGTAATAGTCTCCCCTCCAAAAAAATCCTGAAGTTTTGTAAATTTACTTCAGAGGAAATTAGCTAATTCATTGAGAAATCACACCATTTTCCCTCTGAAAAATTGACTTTTGTAGGGGAAAAAAAATAAAATGGGAAAGATGATTGTGGTCAGGGAGTGGATATTTGAGGGAAAAAGTTTTCATTTCTGATATAACCTATACTGACGGTCACATTGATTATTTAGTCACAGGCTTCAAACTGGGATACACCATCATGGTCCTGTCTGGGAATTTTTACAATTTTTTTCTGCCTTCAATCTTTTTCTTTTGATGGGTGATGTATTTGACCTTCATAAAGATTAGGTAATTAACTTTTTCCCTTGGTAACAACACTTTTTTATATTGTGTTAGTTAAAACATGTTAATATATTTTTCTGACATGATGCATTTTCTCAGCATATGTAAGACGTTAGTGGCCCTAACTAAACCAACACATAACTAACACGTTTCAATTAAGTGGTTTCTAAATATAGGTTAGCACCTTATATAGACATTTTAATGGTAGAGGAGAATCCTAGCCTCCTTCCTATGGTTCATCTTCAGTTGCTATCATATTTTATTGTGGATCCATTGTTTTTAAACTGCTTTCTATTATTGGCATTGTTCTTAAATTGGCATCTGAATTGATCTAAAATATCTGTTCTTAGCAAGTGACTGGGGTTGATTTGCAGCTTCCGCTGGCTCAACATAGTATCCTCACTAAGGTTCTTGCTGTGCCTTTAGATTTCTAGAATAGACTATGACAAGTTCCTATGTACACCACAGAACTGGTTTATGCCTCAAGCTTGTACTGAATCTTCAGAGAGAAAACAGGGTTTAGAAGATGACAATACAAAAAGAGAGAGAGAGAGAGAGAGAAATGCATAAAAAAATCCATACTAACCTGACCTCTTTCAAAACTTGCATGTGACCTAGAATGCCTAAGTTTTCTTTTGCAGGAGTCTCCATTCACTCCAAATATTGTAATAAAGACATCTGAATCAGTTCCTGATGCAGGTAATGTTCCTGTGTGAACACTGACCGAGTAAAGAACTTCTGCCATGAAAAATAAATAAAAGAAAACATTACTAAAAGATCTATGCCAAGTAAATAATTAATCTGAAAGAGTACAGATAAAATGATTATTAATTGATCCTCCTTCATGTACCTACATTTTCCATCCAATTTTAATACAGATTGCTAACTGCTTCTCAATGGCATGTTTCAGTGTTATAAATGGAATGTCAGCGCTCATGTTCATATTCAAAAGAGAAAAAAATCTCTTAGTTATTGAAAGCCTGATCCAGTGCCCACTGAAGTGAGTTGAAAGCCATTCACTAACTTCAATGGGCTTTGGATGAGGCCCGAGTTCTCTTTATAATAAATACAGAGCTTAATTCCAGTTAGAACTTGCTCACTACAGCAACATTTTATGAAAGAAATATAAAAGATTGACAATGAAAATATCCTACTCTTTGTTCTTGGTTAGCTGCATTCCATTTTAACCTGTCAGATAGATAACTGTTGCCACTACAATTAATTTGGTCTGGGGAAGCGGCTTAACTATTTACATCGATATGTATTAATATTATTCACTACAGACAGTAATGATCATCTGGCATGATTTTTCCTTAGCAGCATGACAAGAACATTTTTTTATCCAAGGTTGTGATAACTCTGTGTAGAACTAAATGTTGTAATATACTCCCACCATCTAATTCTACATACAGTCCAGCTTTGAACTGGAAGGGAAAGGAAACAGTTTTTAATGTTTGGATGAAGTTGACTTTTGATTACAATGTTTAGTGAATTAGACTTTTTTCTGGCAAATACTGTATAAAATACACCTAAAGCAAAAGAATATCTTACCAGAGTTTTAAAATCATGTTCATATTAAATTTTATCTGTGTATTCCTGTTCCTACAGCATATCAATTAGAGGACAACACAAACATAAAAATATTGAGGCACATCTCTGGTTTGGCCAGAATTTCAGCCTTTTTTCTTGTTAAATATAAAGCCATCAATCTTTTCTTTGTCCATAAAATTTTCAATCATCACTTTATCGTGCATTTTAAATATATGAGCCAGGTCCCCAGCTGGTGTAAGCTGGCATCATTCCAATGATTTCAGGGGAATTGCACCAGTTTGGCCCTGTATATTTTGAGGTGTTCAAATTGGCATTTGATGTAGTGGAAACATTAAATACATGTGGTATTTGCCTTAAAGAGGAAAGCAGTAAAACATTTTTAAACCCTCTTAGGCTTTGTTAAAGATCCAACATTTCACACAAGTGCTTTAACCAAGGATGTCAAAAGCAACTGGGAATGACTTTTCTAAAATGTTTTATAATCTTTCCCATCATCATGTTTATTCTAGTTGATTCACTTTAAAAAACATTTTTTTTGCTTGTTTCTTGGTTCAGCAGCATACCCCTGAGCGGTGCCTTATCTGGTTTGACTGCTGCTAGCTCTGTCACGGTCTCTGACCCATCTTCTTTAAAGAGCCACTGGTCTGCACTGTAAAAGCCCAGTTCTTGCTTAGTGTCCAGGTCTTTCAGACGAAGCTGCAGGCAGTAGAAGAAAACAATCATATTTTTTTATGAAATATTTTCTTATTCCCCTCCTAACAAAAATTGACATTTCTGACACTTATTTAAAATAATATAATATTTTCATGTATAAATAATGCCTGATTTAGCATACGGAGGAACAGCTATTGCAAGGTCCAGATCCTGTAATTGGGTGCTCCCAAGTGAGCTCTTTAATGGGGCTTCATACAGACAAAGACCCTCTGACTGAATCCAGCTAAAGGATCAGGGCCTAAATCCATATGCTAGTAACTGCTGTTCCAGAATTTCAAGTGACTGTGTAAAGCTACAGAAGGCCTATCTGTATATACATATTTGTCCAAAGGCATTAGGGGTGATATTCCTTTATTCATTATTACTAGCTCTTTTATAGTGCTTTTCATCAATAGGTCTCAAAATGCTTCACCATGTTTAATGTATTTATCCTCACAACACCCCTGTGAGGTAAGGAAGTATTAATTTCCCTATTATGGTTCAACATATGTGTGTGTTAACTGTTTATACACCTCTACCTCAATATAATGTGACCCGATATAACACAAATTCGAATATAACGCGGTAAAGCAGTGCTCCGGGGGGGCGGGGCTGCGCACTCCGGTGTATCAAAGCAAGTTTAATATAACACAATTTCGCCTATAACGCGGTAAGATTTTTTGGCTCCTGAGAACAGCGTTATATCGAAGTAGAGGTGTATTTCCTTCTGCTTTTGGTTTGTTTGATGCTTGATGCTGATGTTGCATATATCATAGCTGGGATTTTCAAAGGTGTTTATGGGAATTAGGTGTCCAACATCCTTTGAAAGTTATTAGGACTTTCCATGGGAATTGGGCACATAAGGGCCCATGTCTACACTGCAAGGATCAAAGGGATGGCTGTGTTAGTCCGGATCTGTAAAAGCAGCAAAGAGTCCTGTGGCACCTTATAGACTAACAGACATATTGGAGCATGAGCTTTCGTGGGTGAATACCCACTTCTTCGGATGCATGTAGTGGAAATTTTCAGAGGCAGGTATAAATATGCAAGCAAGAATGAGTCAGGCTAGAGGTAACGAGGTTAGTTCAATCAGGGAGGATGAGGCCTTCTTCTAGCAGTTGAGGTGTGAACACCAAGGGAGGAGAAACTGCTTTTGTAGTTGGCTAGCCATTCACAGTCTTTGTTTAATCCTGAGCTGATGGTGTCAAATTTGCAGATGAACTGAAGCTCAGCAGTTTCTCTTTGAAGTCTGGTTCTGAAGTTTTTTCATGCACGAAAGCTCATGCTCCAATACGTCTGTTAGTCTATAAGGTGCCACAGGATTCTTTGCTGCTTTTACACTACAAGGGTTTATTTACTCTGAGGCCATGTCTACACTACAAACTTTGGTTGACACAAGTTACATTGTCATAAAACTGCCACAGTTAGTATATTGCTTGTGTGTGTGCATACTTGGCTCCTTGTGTCAGTGCTGAGCATACTCACCAGGAAGTTCTGGCAATGCATAGTGAGGCAGAAACAAACCATGCAGGGGTGACTGGGATCAACTTCCCACAGTGCAACTGTCTTCATCCCACAATGTCATCTATATCCATAATTTTTGCACCTTTTTTAAAAATCCCACAAACCCATGCAGCCCTCCTTGCTCTCCACCATCTCTGACAGAAGCATGGAGCCTGCACAGCTCTGCACTATTGTCATAAGCATTGCAACCATGGGATGCATGATCCTCCACTATTTGTAGAGCCACAAGAAGAACCAGAAGAGTGGGGAGCATGATGATACCTCAGAGGACAGATTAATGTGGGACATAGTGAGAACCAATTTCAAAGCTGTTGGTGGCATTCGTGGAGCAGCTGCAGGTGGTAAAGTGCTGCTTCTAGGCCTGAGAAATGAGCACAGACTGATGGGATCACAAAGTAATGCAGGCTGGGGATAATGAGCAGTGGCTGCAGAACTTTGGGATATGCAAGACCACATTCCTGGATCTAAATGCCAAGCGTGCCCAGCCATTCAGAGCATGGACAGCAAAATGAGAGCTGCACTGGCAGCAGAGAAGCGAGTGGTGATTGCACTGGGGAAACTTGCAATGCTGGATTGTTACTGGTCAGTGGGAAACCATTTTGGAGATGGAAAATCCACCTCCAATGTGGAGGCCATTGTCATGCAAGTATGCAGGGGCATTAATCATCTCCTGCTACACAGGACTGTAATTCTCAGCAATGTACAGGACATCGTGGATGGATTAGCAGCAGTGGAATTCCCAAAATGTGGTGGAGCAATAGATGGCAAGCATATCCCTATTTTGGCACCAAACCACCTTGTCACAAAGTGCATTAAGCATTGGTGGATCACTGAAGATGCTTCACCAACATCAATGTTGGCTGGTCAGGGAAGGTGCATGCCGCTTGCATGTTTAAAACCACAGAACTATTCAAAAAGCTGCAAGCAGGGACTTTCTTTCCTGACCAGCAGATTACGATTGGCAATGTATGTTGAAATGCCAAAAGTGATTCTGGGGCACTCACCCTACTCCTTTTTCCCCTGGCTCATGTAACCAGCCACCTCAACAGCACCAAAGAAAGATTCAGCTGTGGCTCAGCAGGTTTAGAATGGCAGTTGAATGGACTTTTGGTAGATTGAAGAGACACTGGCATAGTTGACTCAGAACATTGGATCTCAGTGGCAATAACATCCCAACGGTTATAGCTGCCTGCTGCATCCTGCATAATATCTTTGAAGCAAAGCAGGGAAAGTTGCCACCGAGGTAGAGGATGGAGATGGAACAGCTGTCTTCTGAGTTTGAACAGCCAGATAAAAGTCTATTAGAAGAGCTCAATGCAGAGCTATACAGCTCAGGGCAGCTTTGAAAGAGCACTTTAACAGTGAACCACAGTAATGTGTTGTTGTGTACTGTGCTCTACCTGGCCCTGATGTTTTGGGATCTGTTAGGAATTGGTGCTTGGTGTACAGCTATGACTATAACACTGTCAAGGCTCCTATTAATTTTGCGATGCTTGCTGTATATTTATGATTATTACACTGTGCTGTCATTGATCTTATGAGTTGTCCCAACTTAAAGTGGGGGCTTTAAGAGCTGCTAAGCACTCTGCAGCATCTGTTGTGAACTAATAAAAATGACTTATTTTTCAAATAACAGAATTTTATTTGGTAACAAAACCAGCGCAAAAAAAATCTGTTCAATTTAAAAGCAAATAAATTTAAAATTTAATAAATTAATGGAACAAAACTTACTACGAGGAAAGAACATTCATGTCCATTTTACCTACACATACACAACCGTGAATTTCATAGGTCAGTGTATGTGAAGCTGTGCTTGTCCTTAATGTCCCCTGGGATAGAGTGGTAAGGGTAGGGATGTGGCCCTAATACCATGTGGAATGTTGAAGCAGGATGTAGGGAGGTGCTGTAATGAAGTTCTCGATGGACTGCAAAGAGAGGTGAGCCCATGATTACTGTAGCTCCACAAGAGTCTGCAACATCTGTGTTTGCAGCTGAGAAGCTCCATTATGTCCTGGTGCATCTTCCTCTCCTTTTCCTTCTGGAACTTTCTCCTGTCCACTCTTTCCTTCTTCAGTCTGTCTGCAATGTTCATCCTCCAGGCCTTTGCTCACCATCTAATGCAGCATTGGCTTGCAGGTTCTCATGGAACATGTTCTCCCAAGTCCTCTTCTTTCTCCTTCTGATTTGGATCAGGCATCCTTTCTCCTGCATCGCCAGTGCAATCCGGTTATAGATGTCCATGTTTCTATGGCTTGTCTATAGCTGTGCTTGCACAACCTCTTCTCTCCATAGGCCTAGGAAATCCAATATCTCCTGCCTACTCCAAGCCGGAGCGCATCTGGAGTGTGTACTGGCATAGTCAGCTGAGCAGTCGCACATAACAATGGAGGATTACCTGTTGTGCTCACAAAACTGGACAATCACAAAAAAGCATTTCAAAAATTCGCAGGGCTTTAAAGGGGACAGGAGCCTTCTTATTTCTGTGACCCCTGGACAGTGGAGTTCACAATTATGACCAGGAGAGTTCAATGTCAGGCATTGTGAGACAGCTGCTGTTAGGGTTGACATAAGTAATATTGTCTGCACTTGCTCTGCATCGACCTCAATACATCAATCATGACTCTACACCACTTGGGGAGGTGGTGTTACTGCATTGCTGTAAAGGGGCACTTACATCAGTGGGAGACAATTTAAGTGTAAACACATGTACAACTAGGCTGACCCAAGGCATTTTATGTCGACTTAATTTTGTAGTATAGACCAGGCCTGGGACACTCAGGAAAATTAATCCAAATTAATTAAAGTGTGAATTTAAAGTGGATTATTTAAACTGCTTTAATCCCCTGTGTGAACACTCACATTCAGTTTAGCTTAATCCACTTCCAAAATGCCAATGTTCTTCAATGAAAACTGGGCACTTAACTCTTAACTTTTTTTGAAAAACTCACCCTATTACTTTGGCAGTAAATACTATAGTAAAGGTTATGTTGGGCCTTCATTATAATCTGACAGTTTCAGTTGTTCATATCTTTATTTTTTTCCCTTTAAGTAAAAATTATCCATGTTTAGTCTGAGCCTGAAAGTGAAAATTTTGTAAAAATTTTGTAAAAGTGTTTGAAGAAAATCCATTTTGTCCATTTCTGAGTTTCTGAAGAGAAAAACCAGTATTTTACACTATTTTTTTAAAAGCACACTCTTTGACTCTTAGGCCAATTTACAAAATACAAATTGAAAAATAGCGATTGGCTAGCATATAAAAATATAGCTCCATCCATGTGCATACCAACTTTTTTCTAAGGTTCAGAGTTACAACATAAAGTACAAGACTAGCATCTACAGAGCTCCAGAAATTATTTCTTAAGCTTTAAGCATTCCAGGGCATGAATTTCTTTGTGTAGAAACTTTATATGCAAGATATTAAAGTTCTCTTCACAGAAACCTTCAGCCTTAAAGACCTTAAGTGACTAAGGACTCTAGATATAAATTTCTTTTTGTAGAGTACCTGGAATGCAGACCATCAAGTACATACCAAACTTTATGTACTGGGGTCCTTGGGCATTTAAAATGCTCCAAAGCTTAAGAATTCCATATGGCTAACTTTATGCCCTGGAGTCCCAAACAGGGGCAGCTCCAGGCACCAGCGCATCAAGCGCGTGCCTGGGGCGGCAAGCTGCGGGGGGTAGCCTGCCGGTCGCCATGAGGGTGGCAGTCATGCTGCCTTTGGCGGCGCGCCTGCGGGAGGTCCGCCGGTCCCGTGGCTTCGGCGGGAATTCGGTGGTGGGTACGCTGAAGATGCGGGACTGGTGGACCTCCGGCAGGCAAGCCGTCGAAAGCCGCCTGACTGCCGTGCTTGGGGCAGCAAAATACATAGAGCTGCCCCGGTCCCAAACTGTTAAGTGCCCTGATTCTGCAAGATTCTCCACTTCCATTAATGTCAAGCATTCAGCAGCATGCAGGATCAAGCTCAAGGAGATAGAAGACATTGTCCCGCAATCCTATCTCCAATTCCAGTACATAACTGTTAGCTAGCCATGAGAGAATTGACTGGATTTTCTTTTAGGAAGTTTAAAAACTAAAACTGTTGCCACTTGTGCACCTATTGCCCTGAACAGAGGTTGATTTATACATGGGCTTGAATGCTTTCCTGAATCGGGGCCACTGTGAATCAGCAGAAGTCAGTCACTCTTTTCATGCAGGGCCCCTATACCTGCTAAAAGCATACATCAATGGAAAACATTGCCCCCTGCTACATAATGGATTTTTTGATATGGACTTGCTCACAAAATATAGGACTCAGCAAATATCAATACATTTAACATATTCTGTCAGAGATTGCATATTATGGGGGGAAACCCTGGCTCTTCTGAAGTCAATGGCAAAACTCCCATTGACTTTAATGGCGCCAGAATTTCACCTTCTATTTCTGACACATGCTAATAAATAATATTGTCGCATTACAAAGAAGTGCTCTACATTGTATAAGGTAATGTACTTCCGAAAGGTATTTTTCTATTGTTATTATGCATGCTGCATCCAGGTCAAATGCAATTTATGTGAAATACCTTGTGAAGTTTAATTCCTCTTCCTAAAGGTGGGCCAGATAACACGAAGGAAACTTTTGTTACATCACCAATATCATCAACAGTCAGCTGTCAAATAATAATTAAAAAAAGTTAACTGATGCATACATACCTTACACAATCATTTTGATCATTAGGTATAAGGCAAGTTTTTTGGGGGGTTTTTTGGATTTTGTTTTGTTTCATTTCTCTTAACTCATTTGGAAAGATGAGTGAATAGAGGAGAATGCTGAGCAGGGGTGAACAAACCCCAATGGTAAATCAGAAAATTAATCTGAACTCATACAGTTCAGTATATATCTCCCACAAAAAACGTTGTTAACTTTAAGTTAAAGCATCTAGACTACAAAGCCCACCTCAAACTGTAAAAAGCAAGGAAATCACAACTACATCCCAGCTACATTCCATTTATCATTTCCTCTTCTCAACCTTAGTTGCCTCCAGTCCCCTGCTCACAGCCCACAGATCTCCATCCTCGACCTGAGCAACCAACAGGCAGCCTTGAACTCTGACCATGTTTATTGGTTAAATTTCCATGTGTTTTCATGATCAGGATAGGGTTGGTGGTGGCTTCCATAAATTACTTTTTGTACATAGTTGTGTAGTGGTTTTGTATTGGTGTGGGTAAATAAAATATAGGGTCAGATTGCAAATGGTGGATGCTGTCATATATTTTTCCTTCATGTTTATGAATAAACTTTAGTGAAGAGGTGATCTATGTTCTAGCAATTGTTTGGAAAGTTGGTATTCATTTTTATGTAGAAATGGGACAACTGAAATTTACAGATGTTTAAGTGTTTATATTTAAATTTACACTTGTAATTGGAATTAAGGCTACCCATTGGTTGTTCAGGCTGAATGTAAAGATGTGCGGTGAGATTCTGTGGCTTGCGATGTGCAGTAGGTCAGATTAGATGAACACAGTGTTCTCTTCTGGCCTTAGAGTTGATGAGTACATTGGGACATCAGCTCTTTCAATGTGGTCATGTAGGGGCTAATACGTATTATTGCTGCAATGCCACTAATGCAAATCAGGAAAAGCAAGGAAAAAAGCAGTTAAAGGATTCAACTCCTCATTTGTGCTTCACTTCTCAACCTCAGCTACTCCCTTTCAACCACCCACAGCCCGCACATCTCCAGCTACTGGCATTTTTGCTACTAGCAGTTGCAATCTCCAAATGTAAGCAATCTCATTATACCATCCCCCCCATAAACTTATCAAGCTCAGTCTTGAAGCCAGTTGGGTTTTTTGCCCACACTGCTCCCCTTGTAAGACTGTTCTAGAACTTCACTCCTCTAATGGTTAGAAACCTTCATCTAATTTCAAGCCTAAACTTGTTGATGGCCAGTTTATATCGATTTGTTCTTGTGTCCACATTGGCACTTAACTTTAATAACTCCTCTCCCTCCCTGGCATTTATCCCTTTGATGCATTTATAAAGAGCAATCATATCTCCCCTCAGCCTTTGTTTGGTTAGGCTAAACAAGCCAAGCTCCTTATGTGACATTAAACTCCATATTCTTTATGGAAATATGCTTATGGATATGAAATAACTGAGATGTACTTTATGCAAGATGGGTCTTGTAAGATATCATTTGAAAGATTATGATTTAATGAATGTGATTATCCAATTTGTATGCCTGTATCATTTCTGTATCTGAAGTTAGAAATATTGACTATGTATCTGTATTTCAAATGGGTTACTTTTGTGTCACCCTCAATTAGCCCTTCAGGTACAATAATGAGAAAGCCAGACAGTGCTAATGGCCCATTAGCAAAGACAATGGACTGTAAAAGAGCTTAGTCTTCCTGTGGATGCTCAAGACAACCTATGAATAGTGGCTGCCACAGCCCTACAGAAACACCTGGTACTGGACAGCCCTCCTCCCATTTTGGAATGCCAGTGTTTTTCCACTGGAAGACAAAGGGTTCCCACCTTACACAAGAGCTATATAAGGCAGGGAAGTGACATCATCAGGGTTCTCCTCTGTCTCCTCACCCAAAGAGACACTGTGAAACACCTGGAAATAAGAACTGAATTGGGGTGAGAAGGGTTGATCCCAAGCTGGAAGGCGTCTAGCTTGTGAGTAATAATACCTGAGGTCTCGAGCTGGAGACCAGTGCAGCTGCTTTTCAAGACTTTCTGTAATCTGTCTGCTACAATATCTAGGGCAGAGGTTCTCAAACTGGGGGTCAGGACCCCTCAGAGGGTCATGAGGTTATTATGTGGGGGGGTCACGAGCTGTCAGGCGCCACCCCAAACCCCGTTTTGCCTCCAGCATATTTATAATAGTGTTAAATATATAAAAAGTGTTTTTAATATATAAGAGGGGGTTGCATTAAGAGGCTTGCTGTATGAAAGGGGTTACCAGTACAAAAGTTTGAGAATCACTGATTTAGAGTGAGAAATTACTATTTGTAACCAATTTCTTTAGTGAAACAAGCTTAGTTTGCATGTTTTGTTTTATTTGCTTAGCAAACAGAACAAAGCAGATTATGATTCTTTAAAAACTTAAAATTCACCTTTTGTAGTTAATAAACCTATTTCTTTTTTATAATGTACAATTCATAATTAGGTGGGGGGGGATAAGAGGCTGTGCATATCTTCCTCCACATTGAGGGAGGAGGTGGATTTCATAATATACCTTTGGGTCTACTCTCCAAAGGAGGTGGACACCTGAGTGCTGGGGCAAGTCCCTTAAACTGAGTCTTCCCAGAACTAATCTCAGTGTCTGTGTCTTTCTGCAGCTGGGTGTGGCTCTGCCTGTGTGTGTGCTGGAGAAGGCTTAATAGCCTGGCTCAGCAAGACAGGAAAAAGGGTGCTCAGGCTGGCAGAACAGGTGGGCTCAGCAGTATCCCAGTACATCAGGTGGCATTCTAAGGAGGGAAACTAATCACACCTTGAGTCTCCTCTTCTCAGGTAGGTTTTCCATTCCTCTGATCACCCTAGGGGCCCTTCTCTGCATCTGTTTCAGTTTGAATTCATCTTTCTTGAACATGGGAGACCAGATGTCTAAAGTATTCTAGATGAGGTTTCACCCGTGCCTTGTATGACACTTCCCTATCTCTACTGGAAATACCTTGTCTGATGCATCCTAGAACTGCATTAGCCTTTTTCATGGGTGCATTGCATTGGTGGCTCAAAGTCAATCTGTGATCAAATAATATAGCCAGGTCTTTCTCCTCCTCTGTCACTTCCAATTGATAATTCCCCAGTTTATAGCAAAAAAATCTCGTTTTTAATCCCTAAATGCATGACTTTGCCATTTGTACTACTAAATTTCATCCAATTTCTATTACTCCAGTATTCAATGTTCTCCAGCTCTTCTTGTATGATATTCTGGTCCACCTCCATATTAGCAATACCTCCCAACTTTGTGTCATTCACGATTTTTATTTGCACATTCCCACTTTGTGCGCCAAGGTCATTAATAAAAATGTTAAATAAGATTGGTCCCAAGACCGAGGCCTGAGAAACTCTGGTAGTAAACTCCCTCCAGCCTGACAGTTCACCTTTCAGTATGACCTACTGTAGTCTTTCCATTAATCAGTTCCTTATCCACCTTTCTTTTCTGATGATGATTCCCATCTTCTCCAATTTAACTAATAATTTCCCATATGGAATTGTATGAAATGCCTTAAAGAAATCTAGATAAATTATATCTATTGCATTTCCTTTGACTAAAAAAATCGGATACCTTCTCAAAGAAAGAGTTCAGGTTTGTCTGGCACAATCTACCTTTTGTAAAGCTATGTTGGGTTTTATCCTAATTACCATTTACCTCTTTATCCTCAATTACTTTCTCTTTCAAAATTTGTTCCAAAATCTTGCATACTATTGAGGTCAAACTAATGGGCCTGTAGTTTCCTGGATCACTTTCTTTTCCTTTCTTAAAAATAAATATTATATTAGCAATTAGTGACAGAGTACAACCCCCGAGTTTATGGATTCATTAAAAATCCTTTCTATTGGGCTTGCAATTTCACATGCCAGTTCCTTTAATATTCTTGGATGGAGATTATCTGGGCCCCCTGATTTGGTCCCACTAAGCTGTCTAAATTTGACTTCTACCTTGGATATTGTAATTTCTACTTCCATATCCTCATTTTCAGTAGCCACCCTGCCACTATCCCTAAGCTCCTCATTACCCTTATTAAAAAATGAGGCAAAGTATTCCTTTAGGTATTAGTTCATGCCTATATTATCTTTAATTTACATCCCATCCTCAGTGTTTAGCAATCCCACTTATTTCCTTGTTTTCTTTTCATTTATATGGCTATAGAATGTATTAGTGTTGGTTTTAATTTCCTTTGCACTTCCATATTTGCTTGGATTTTTCCTCTATACTTTTCACTTTTTCTCTATTCTTTCTGATCTCCAAGAGGTAGCTTTCCTTGCTGATTGGTCCCATCTTCCATTCCTTGTAGGCTGTCTGCTTTCTCTTAATAACCTGTTTGAGATGCATGCTTTTCCAATTTGGCCTGCAATTCTTCCATACATTTTTTCCCTTTGCTTGGGATGCAGACTTCAGATAGTTTCTCCAACTTTAACTTAAAGTAATTCCAAGGCTCCTCCACATTCAAGTCCTTGAGTTCTTCAGTCCAGTCCACTTACCTAACTAATTCCCTTAATTTTTTAAAGTTTGATCTTATGAAATCAAGGACCCTAGTTGCAGATCTATTTTTGTTTAGCCTTCCATTTAGTTTAAACTGAATTGGCTCATGATCATGAAAACCAAGGTTGTCCTCTACAACCAGTTCTTTTAAGAGGTCCTCACTACTCACCAATACCAAATCTAAAATGGCATCACCTCTTGTTGGCTCAGTGACTATTTGGTGAAGAAATCTATCAGTTATCACATCCAGGAATATATGACCCCTACCATTATTAGTAGCACTTGTCCTCCACTCTATATCTGTGAAATTAAAGTATCCCAGGATCACACAATTCCCAGTAGTATTTATTTAATTAAAATATTAAAGTGGTCTCTATCCATATCCATATCAGATCTTAAAGACCCCAAGCACTATCCCAGTGGAGCCTCTGGTAGCGTTCTTCCCCAAAGTGATTTTGACCCAAACAGATTCCGTTTTATCCATTCCATCACTGCTAATGTCTTTACAGTCTATCTCATAATTAATATACAATGCTACTCCACCATATTTATCTTTATTTCTGTCTTTCCTGAACAGCACATACTCTTCAATACCTGTACTCCAGTCATGACTACTATTCCACCATGCTTCTGTTATCCCTACAATATCTGGTTTCACTTCCTGTACCAGTAGTTCTAGTAGTACTGTTTTTTTGGTGAATGGGAGATATCAGATATCAACTCTGACCAATAAAGCAATCTGTGTGTACAATCCGGCACATAGAAAACACAATGTATCTTTCCCAGTTACACATTGTTAAGATCCATATAAAATATAATAAAAAGAAACTAACCAAAAAAGGGTCATTTTTGAGATTCTGAACCTTCTGTGCAGCAGATTTCCCTTTTGTTCCAAACACAACAACTTGAATATCAGGAACTCTTTCTGGTATGTGTGTACAGTACACCCACATTTGCCATCGTCCTCTGCTTTTAGTATCAAAGTATTTTACTGGATCAGATGTCACAGTCATTTCTATATTTAGAAGAAATATATATTCAGAATACATATCTTTCTTATAAGTCACCATAAATCATTACATTAATTTATAAATTGTAATTTACTCAACAGTGCTTAGTCATGCGACACTAACTTGTGTAAGCAAAAGACATTTTGTTGGCATTACCTTTCAATGGAATTTCTAGTTCTGTAAAATTTTTCTTTGAGTGTTTGCTGATCCAGTCATGGTGAGCAAAGATGTGAGTGGCAAAAGGGTAACTTTCTTCTTTTATAACAATTTTTTCCAAGAACCAGTCATCTGATTAAAACAAATATATTAATTGATTGCATGTCAAGTAACAATGATAAGCTCTGCCTACACAAGCTGAAGCTTCTGATTTAAACGAGAATGCAGAGGACTCAGCAACTCACAGAAGACATGAAATACCTCCCAGGTTTGGGGCCATAGAGATTTCTTATTAGTGAGGCAGCTCAAGAGTTTTCTCCTCCTCCATGGGAGGAATATTACTGACCTAAGAGTACAATAAATGCATGTTACACTGTACCCATGTGACATGACTTGTTTGACAACATAAAGCAGGAAACAAAAGAAAACTAGTATAAAGAATGTTTTTAAAATAGCCCTTTCCAGACTTTTCTTGCATATAACAATGAATTATTCCAGGACTGGTGTATTATCATCAGACTTTGAGGATTAGAAATGAGAAACAAATCCACATACATCCCCACTGAAACTGAAGCTACTGGCTTGAGTCACTTGAACTGCACTTGGTCCTGACATATTTCTGACTGTTTTTAAGCTAATCCTAAATAGGAGGAAACTATTTTGGTGAAATCCTGGCCTTACTTAAGTCAATGGGAGTTATGACTCTGAATTCAGTGGGGTCAGATTTCACCCTTTCACTTTAAGCAATAAGAGGCAAATAGCCCCCTATTAGGGTTTTTCCTATATAAATGACTTGAAACTCCATGAATTTGGCTCCTGAATTTTCCAAGTTCTTGCTCTCAATAGTGGGAGTAGGAATGGGGATCTGGGTTTGCCACTCTCAGAGATGGTCTGCAACTCATTAATCTCAGGAGATCTGCAGAGGCCAGGGCTACCTGCATCTCTTCTCTGTGTCTCCACATGGCCACTTGGCCCGCATGGCACTGAGAGTCCTGAAGGAGCCATGATCCCACACTGTCCCCAACTGTCACTACCTACTTTGAAGTTGCAAGCATTATTTATACTGAGAATTGGAGGGGAGTTGGGAGAAATGATGCTGCAGAGAGTGTAGCTTTCTCTGCCTGCCACCCCACCCACATCCCCAGAGCCCCTTAAACACCTGTGAATGGATTTCTATAGGAAATGAGGACAATATTTTGAAGCCAACACTCCCCCTCTTCCATGCCCCTCTTTTCACCTCAACTGATTGATCTTTGTTCCTCTCCCCTGGTGGCAGAGGAAGAAAGCATTTCACCCTGAGTGATTAAGGATTTATTTTATACTTAATAAAAATGTCCATAATTTTAAAAATGGAAAAGTTAAAACAGTGTATGTGTGTATTGGAGTGGGGAATGATAGCCAAATGAGATGCAAAACAAGAAAAAATAATATACTTTTGCTGGAAAATAAAAATATTTGCTGAATCTACTGGCAGACCCAAATATATCAAACAAGCCACTTATTGTAAAAAACAAACAAGAAATGTCTCATAATTTTTCACTATGTAATTCACTGGATACCATTTATGATTCTCCTATAGTACATTGAGAATTTAAGTGAAACCAGGTTATATACAATCTAACACAAAAACACAGAAAAAAACTGAAAAGATCCAGCAATTTCAATTTTTTCACTAGTTTCCAAATAGAGCAGACCTCATTAAACATATGATCTGAAAACATAATTTTAACAGATGTTTTTCTGCATTTCTGACCCCCATTACATCTGATGATAATCAATGTTGTTATATGGTATTTGTTACAATGCAATGCTGTATATTCCAGGCACATAGTTTATTTGAAAATTATTGTACAGTACCTTTTTTAAAACTTTTAAATCCAACAAGAACTTGGTTCAGCTTGCCAAGGTGAACCGCTTTGATTCTGAAAACATCCACCTGCAATTTGAGAATAATTTAAATTGTGGTTGTGCACGGTAGGTATGTATGACTTGTGAATTTACCTCTGCATAAGTGGACATTGCTTTGTATGTTAGTGCACTTTACTTTACCCTTGTCATGTCATTCCATTTCTTTCAAGTGCACAATAAAACAGTATGTGCTGGAATTGATATTTCCAGTGTCAGTGACTAGTATGACTTTTCTGATGAATTTTAAAGTATCACTATAATTGATAAACAGTATTTTCAGAAACGTTGATGCTCAGATTGAAGTTCCAGTAAGATGCCGATTTCTACTAAGCTTGTAGGATGAAATAACTAAATTGGATGAATTATGACTGTTATAAGAAGTGACATTATACCTATGTATCTATATTAAGGTTTTCTATGGAAGTCATCTCCATCACACAAAAGAGCTTCTCAAGTACTTTAGATTTGCATGGTGAAGTGCTTAGTGAACTTAATGAAGTCTTTTGATCTTCTTCTTTCCTGGCATAAGATACACATATATACACACAGAGAGAGAGAGAGTTCTTGGTTTGTTTGTTTTCTCACTCTTTTCCCAAACACCTCTCTTCAGTCTGGTTAGAGGTGGGAAAGCTCTCATAAAAGCACATGATTAACTTTAAGCACATGAGACTTAGGTAACTGCTTAAAATTAAGGCATGTTTTGTTGAATATGGATGGGATTACTTGTGCTTAAAGTAAAGAATGTACTTAAATATTTTGCTGACTCAGGCCTCCAAGCTCAGGGTCTTGAAGCATGCGATAAATAATTGAATTAGTCTGACCTCTTTGGGAAACTTGTTCCCCTACAAAACCTCCACAACTAAGGTTACTTTATCTCTGGCGCTCACGAACTTCTCCCAGACTTTGTTATTCTAGAGAGGAACAGTTGTCCAAGTGAATTCTGAATGAAGATGCAGTTGCGGATGTAGCTTGATTCTGACCCAGTAAGGGCTTTTAAGATGGGCCAAAGACTTGAACTGGCAATGGAAACCCTACACTGCTACCATGTTCAGTGCCAGGTACAATGAATTATGACAGCCCAGCCTGGAGGCGATGAATACATGGATTACTCTGGCAAATTCTCATCTGAGAGGAAGGGTGAAGTATCAAGGTAAAAAAAGTAGGTGTTTTTTCAGATTGTCATCAGGGAGGATAGGGTAAAGAATACACTAAGAAGAGTAGTGAGCACCATTAATCCAAAGAGTGCTGTTATTACTTGAACTCTAGAATCTTTAAACAATAAGTAAAAAATCAAGATACTGGACTCAAACAGATGGAAGAGTCCTGCTCCAGGTGATGTTGTTGCTCCCCTAAGCAAACATATCAGAGAAGGGGAACAGAAATTGGATATGTAAAGAGAAAAACTTGAGGACTCAAAGAACAGGAGTGTCTTCATTGTTGGAGTCAATCAGCTAACTCAGCACTCACAAAAATCAGTGAGTCAGTCCATGAGTTTCCTGCCTCAATGCATTATTCTTAAGGGTACTTTAAAAGTGAATTTATTACAAGGAGAATAAAGAAAATGCAGAGGCCTTATATATGTAGAAAGAAAACAGAACCACCACCCTTCTCAGCCAGCACTAATATTTCATGTCTCTACCAACTGTTTGTGGAATCCTGCTTTCTCTAAGTATCATCCTCATCTACCTACCAAATAGATGGCCCCACTGAGTTCTGTACATTATCCTTCAAAGCCTGGGTAGCCCTACCATTCTAAGTCCTCTTTCACTACTGTCTCCCGATTTCCTTTGTAAAGTCTGATCAGGGAATTAACTCCATATTTGTTGGATATCAGGTAGGGCTTTCCACTCTGCTGCAGAACTGTGCAAATTAATTAGACTAACTGGAAGGCTGCAACGAGCAGCAAAGATCTAGTTCGTTTTTCATAAAACCTGGCTTCTGAAACTTTTAAGAATGAAAATCAGCAGACAAAATGAAAACAGGAGGGTTTAGTGCACAGAGAGAATATACGTCAAGTAGAAGATTCTTTGAGGTACTTCAGCTACATTCAGAGACCTGACTAATGTCTATCTATTAAAGTAAAAAAAATAGCAAAAGGTTTAATTTCATATGTTCTTCTGGAGTTGTTATTATTAGTGGATGCATAATAAAGATGGAAAATGCAAAAGTAGAGAGATAATACAGATGTATGAATCAAAAAGACAAACGTCAAAAGGACTTAGGTAGGCATCACATGTTTTAGTCATTCAACAGCTGATAGATCAGCACACAGTAAGAAGCCATCAAGTAAGTGTGCAACATTCTCAACCACACAAGAGTTTCCCAGGTACCCAGGTGTGGTCATTTGCTGCGCACCTCACTGCCCCGCCTTTGAAATGGTTGAGCTTGCACCAGACAGAGCATGGCAGCTCAAAGCCAGGCACTCTTTCATCAGGCTGAGTCATGAGGAGGGAGTTTCTTACAGTGGAAGCAGCTCATTCCCATTCTGTTCACCACAATGTGGAAGCATCCATTGTAGAGATGATCGGTAACATAGTCCAGATTGGTTTTCTGCTGATGAGTCAGTGTCAAGGCCTCTCCCATATATCTTTGCAAAGTGGCAGTCATGGCAACTCCTGGATTTTGACAAGGAGGTTCTCCTCATCATGCCCTGGGGTGACTAAAGCAGCAAGCACTAAACTGAATCTGGATAATCTGGATTCTGGTTACAGTGGTACTGAAGCAGTATTCATTGGTTCTTCACTTTCCATTCAACACCACTCAGTGTTGAAGGGCTGTCAGCTGCAAAAAGCTTAGTAACAGAGAAATGCATGTAGGTTCCGTATAGAGTGATTTTACATTGACCTTTGATAAAAATGTAACGATGTCTTGCAAATCTGAATTTGTATCAGACACTCAGGTCTAACAAGGTATCTGTAAGATTTTGATCTGAAATTTTCTTTAACTATCTTATTCTCTTGACAACAGTTGTTCCAGGATTTTTTCCGCAAAAGTTTTTGAATTCTCAAAAACCAAGAAGATTTTTGTAAGGTTAATAAGGAATTTCTGAATGGACAAACTAAAGAAGGAGAATGAGGACTGGAATGGGACATTTGCCTTATTATTATTTATTGTTTATATTGCTAGGTAGGTGTTCATGATCGTCCACAAAACACACAGTGCCATATTCATTTAAGCAGGCACAACACCAAGATATCTTATGGAGAGCTATGCACTTCCACCAATGGTGCATTTGGCCCATAGTTTAGATAACTGCATCTAACTGCATCAAGGAGTTTGTAATCTAATTTTCTGAACAAAAATACTTCATTAATTTAACTATCTCTCTGTTGTGCAAACTGATGGTGCAGAAGAACAACCACATTTCATCCCAGAGATGGTTGTCACTTGGTAGTAGGTAAAATGATCCCTATATGGAATGGGCAGGCTGGTCAAGTACTTTTAACATCCTTTAGCATGAAAAGTTCTATGTAAACGTGAGGTATTATTAAGGAGACATTTACAATTTCAATTATTTTTCCTCAGTTCTTTTACCTGGCCTCTGGCAAAAGTGATGGGTCCACTTCTTGAATTATTAAGCCATCTTTTCCCAGAGTCACCTCTCGTTCCTTGAATAAGAAGATAAGCCTCTCCACTGGTATCTGCTTTCTTTATGTCTCCAGTGTGCACATGAATGGAATATTCCACAACTAAAAGAAAATTTTTAAAACAGTCAGTATAACAAGGGAAATTCTCTGTCATCTTGTCTCATAATTGGGTTCCTTATGAAAATGCTTTGGTTCTATTGTATTGTTTTATGTGAGGATCACTTGATATATTCTTAAAAAAGGAAAGGCACAGTACCATAAAATGGCACCTTAAAAGTTTTTAATTAGAGGCAGGGTCTGTATAGAATGCAGTTATGCAGCTCCACGGATAGCTACATAGTTCATCTTTTTATCAAGTTATTAAGTATTATTTATATTATGGTTGTACCTAGAGGCTTCTACCAAGATCAAAGTCCTATTGTGCTAGGCACTGTACAAACACAGAGTAAGGTATGATCCCTGCCCCAGGTATCTTATAATCTAAATATACAAGACAGACTCAGGGTGGGGAAAAGTATTATCCCCATTTTATACAAGGAGAACTGGGTCACAGAGAGATTAAGACCCTGCCTACATTACAGAAATTTGCACCATTGTAATTTAGTCAGTATAGTTACACTGTCAATATAGTTACATCCTAATGGAGTCACCCTGCTCCGATATAAAGCAGGGTTGAAAACAGTGCATCTTAATCCAGTAGATTAACAGAGTAAACTGCACTGGTATAAACCCTGTTTTATACCTGTGCAAAGCTCTACATCAGGGTGAAACTATGTCGATGCTGTTACATCAGTGGAAATCTCTCTAATGCTGGTAAGCCCAAAGTGACTTGCCTGAGGTCACATACTCTGTAACAGACCTGGGAAACAACCCCGATCTCCTGAGTCCCAGTCCAGTGCATTAATTACAACACATTCTTACTCTCTGCATGAATCCCCATTTGTGAATCTACAGAATGCAGCTTTCTTCTGCCCTGCAATGTCTCTTCCAGAAAATCAGCACTATTGACTACTGTATTCAATAACCTACAGAAGAATCTATACACATCCCTCCTGACATCTTGGGTACCCAATCCCACTGCCTGTTTACATAGTCATCACTAGTTCTAATCCCTAAGGCTCTATATTCCTATTTGCCCCATTTGTATTTTTGTGTGTGTACCATTTTCATCCTGCACTGCAGCAAGAACTGCACAGTCATAAAATGGCTTAGATGAAAGCTGTGATCTGATTGTCTTAAGACGCTTTCAACTCATGTAATTATCCCCCAGTGAATAAACACATCAAGAGTATCAAGCTTGTTCATGCATCAGACCACAACACACTCACACTAAAGTTAAAGCACACTGATATAAAATAATAGAAATGATCAATTAACATTTAAATCCTTTCAACTTCAGCTTTTCCCTTTAAATAAAATATTCCCTTCCCTTTCTGCTGCATGACAGATGAGGATGGGTCTTCAAAACCAGTCCAGGCTCTGAACTAGTAATTGGCCAGAAGGGGATTATACTGTTCTGCTGAGCAACCGTATGGGATTATGGGAAGGAAGTCCTGTGTCTGTCAGCCCTGCCCAGAGAGTGGAACTTTGAAGACACAGCTGTGACCACTTTCCTTGCTCTCCCTAGCCAAACAGTGGAAGCGGGGCGGGGCCTGAAAGAACAGGTGGGGCCATTGCTGCCTTCTCTGGCACAGGCCAGGGAAGAAGAGCCTTGACGAGAAGCTGGGGAGGCTGCTGTCATTATTCACTGCAGCTGAACAGTAGTATTGGAGGAGATTTAAGAATGGAGGAGTCGATAACTGGTTTGGGTACAGGAGGAGAAACCGAGGTCCAGTTTTTCAAAGCCAACAAGGGGATTTAGTCACACAACTAATAATTCCAATGACAGTTGTGTGACTAGATCTCGTATTCAGCTTTGAAAATCTCAACCTTAGCTCCTGCTTACTATGGTTACACTTGTTTAGGAAGGGGTGAACAGGGGGAATCCTTAAACAGAAGAAGCAGCTGTTTCCTCTGCTCAGTATCTGAATATTAATTATTATTACTTGTATTATGCCTAGAAACCCAACTCTTGGACCAGAACACCATTGTGCTAATCAATAATGTACACACCCAGAACAAAAAGATGATTTTAGTTCTGATAGAACAACACGGTAGAGCAAAGTAATGTAAGAAATCTGTGGGCAGCTATACACCCAGGCTATTAGGAACTACAGAGAGGCAACAACGATTAACTATCTCAGATCCTTCTGCTTTGGAAGCATCAACTTGAGCTAAAGAAGAACCTATTAGCTTTAGCAATATGACACTCAGATTCCTTTCAGAAGAGGAAGTGGTATATTTGTAATTATTATTGTTATCATTATTATTATTTTTAAATAATAAGCCATTTTATACCGCAATAGTCACACTTTAGGTTGTGAGTTCATCAACCAACACACACACACTTTGGTGTATGGAAGGGCAAGTAAACTGGCTGATGAACTCACATCCTATCGCAATTATTGTTTAAGGCTTGATTTCAGAGGTGCTGAGCACCCACAACTTCAATCAAAGTCCCTAGATCTGCCAGGATCTATTCATCTTAGGCTGCCTCAGAAGTTTCAGCTCCCACTCATGCCAAAATCATCACCAGTATGCTGCGGAAATCAGAGAGGCTACAGAATGTAGGTCCAGAATGCTACAGAATATACAAGAATCGTATTAAAATTCCCAGAAGCTCATGAGGTCTTCATTACAGCAAGTTTCTTGGATTCCCTATGATAAATTTATAGGTTTAAGAGTGATTGTTAAAAACACACTGTGAAAAATTAAGAAACCACAAGCTAAAGCTGTCGTTTATTCTCATGCGTAGGTGATGGCAAAAGAGAAAAAAAAAGTGTTCTGCAAGATATTTATTTTTAAACTTTTCCTACAGCTCTTTTCACAAGCTGGTGCTATTCATATTGAGTGTTATAATAAAAAAGGCTGAATACAAATATTGTGACATTTCATATAGTCATTTTTCTAATCCTTTTAAAATATAAAAAGTTCATATCACTGAAGTAAGGGCTTTACAGGCCAATTTTGCATACTGACTGAGTTTAACAAGTAATAAGGGCTGTATATATCCACACTGGCAACATTTATATACATATTGCAACACATTTCTGTTAGGTGGAAACATCTTTGTTTCTCCTCATCATTCAACTGTGTGCGCATAGCACATAAAGAAGCCTCTTTTGTGAAAAGTAACTTTTATTTCCGTATGGCATTATTTATCGTATTCAAGGACTCCCCCATCACTTTAAAAAAAAATTAGCCTAGGTCTTGATCCAGCAAAGCACTTGACGTCAACTGGACTACTCATATATTTGAAGAAGGTGCTTAAGTGCTAGATTGAGGCCTAGTGTACGCTCTTTAAGGACCCTAAACATTCTTAGGTGGGGTAAATCAGCCTACCTCTACTGGAGTCATTGTATCTGCATTGATTTGCACTAGCTGAGGATCTGGCCCACACAATTTAAAGCAAATGATCTGCCTAGGTGATATTTTGGAAGCAAGTTGTTCTGCCATTGGAAAAACTAGGGTTTAAGACGCAGGATTCTCTGGGTCAGCAGAAACAAGATATGTCATTGTTGTGATGCACCCAGAGTCTAGTCCTGATAACCTTGTTCATGCAAGTAGATCTACTGAAGTCAGTAGACCACTTGTTTGAATGAGGTGAGAAGGATTTTTTATTCATAGATTTCAAGGCCAGAAGTGACCATTGTGATTATCTAGACTGATTTCCTATGTAACAGTCCATAGAACTTCCCCAAAATAATTCCTAGAGCAGATCTTTTAGAAAAAAACATCCAATCTTGATTTAATAATTGCCAGTGAAGGAGAATCCACCACAATCCTTGGTAAATTTTTCCAATGGTTAATTAACATCGCTGTTACAAACTTACAACTGATTTCCATAGACTACACATTAGCTTAGACTATGTCTCAGATTTCCAAAAGGGTCCGCACCTCCATTTGAAATTTTTGAAAAAAAAAAAAAAAGAAAAAAGGTTGAAAACTACTGGTCTAGTACTGTGGTAACTTGGGAGTTGCCCACTGTTGCACGTGAGGGAGCACTGTGTTAAGGAGATGGAAATGGTCCTATAGCTGAAAGACAGGGCAAGGTGGGACTCTTGGGAGAATCCAGTCCAATACTTGCTTTGCCTCCCTGATACTGGATGAGCTCTACACTCCTAACACTGCTGGCATTCCTTCAGATCAGGACATAACAGGAGAAACCATGAATCTGCATTGGAAACTGAAACTATCAATAGGATAGACTGGACACAGAACAAACAACATGTCCAGTTGAGACCAGTGGGGTGACATAGGAGACATGAACACAATGTGTAAGTCTCCCTGCTCTTTTGCAAGGGAGGGTTTAGCTGTGTATATGGGGGCGGGGGGAGGAGATAGGTCAGGGATTGGATATTACTGAAAGACTGCCTCTGAGTAAAGATCAAAACGATGAGGATACTTTTTTCCTGGAAAATTCCCATGAAAATCAGAGTTGATAATGGATGTGGTGATACTGATATGGCCTTTATTATAACCAGGCATTTGGTGCTGACAGTAAAATGGTTTGGTATTTTGAGGTTTACCTTTTATCTTTAACTTTACTATCTAAAGGGATCTTTCTATTTATCTTCTCTGCGGGGGGCTAAGAGGTTGGGACACAATGATTTGTTTATTTTTAAAGTGTTTTATTTTATTTGGACTTGTATTACAAAGGGATTTATTAAAGGCATCTCCATGTCCTGCTGTCTCTTTCAGGCCATGAATGACTGCACTCAAATAAAACTCTAGAATATCTTTGTCACCGATAAGCAAACTGATATGCAAAGAAAAGCTGCCTGTTTGTTAGAAAATTTAGATTGATTTACGACTGTGACCCTGAAATATAAAACACTGCCCCAATAACAACACTTTCCCATATAGAAAATCACATGTATAGCGCGCACGCGCGCGCACACACACACACGGAATATGAACAACATTGGCTCTGATTTCGAAGACACACATAAGCCCAATGTGCCTATTCACATGCATAAAATTATTCACATGCAGAAGGTTATGCAGGATTGAGGACCACATTTTCTTTGGGTTGGGGGGTCATGAGGCTTATAATCACACTACCTAAGTCATATACAAGGTCTGGGCCTTATATGAATTTCCTAATACAGAGGTGTTATTCACAGCAGTGCCTGATTTTTAGGAAATTACTCAAAAATTTGTTTTGCTTGGGAAAAATTCACAAAGTAAAAATCTGAATTTTCACACAGAGCTCTATTTTGTCTCAGAAGACGAGGAAGTGAAAAGTCAGAAGTGAATGAAAATAAACGCGCCATAGACATCATTTCTGCTTTAGACATTCTTGGGGTTATAAATTAGCACATTTGGGAATTTGTTTTTGTGTTTTCTGTATTCACAAGAATTTTGATAAGTGTTTGAATTTTGATTTTTTTTTAGCATTGCCCTTTTGTGGCTGGTCTTAAATCAGTAAGTCAACCCTAATACCACTGGGAGGTTAAAGGAATCCTTTTACTCAGGATAGGCGCTTGTGTTTTGTTCTTAGAGCATGAGGTCATTTCCCCAGGATTCATGCTGATGATTGTAGTGTGTGTGTATGTATCACCTTCTTCTGTTACTTTGAATCTGGATGATCAAAAACCTAGGAAGAACAATGTTTTTGGGTGAACGGATACAGGTTGGGACTCCTAATCATGCAAAATTCTGCATACCAACATGCAGTGAGTGATTAAGAGAGTTTGTTTGACTGTGTTTTGCTGAGTTTGTTCAAGTTCCATTTGGGATAAAATGGTTAAGAAAAACTGCTTAGGGTTTTAAATTTTCATGTGGAGTATTTTATTGTTTCTTTCTGGTGCAGAGAGACTTCCCATTTTTTCCCAGCAACTTCTGTTTAGCCAATACAACATCCTCTCTACTGTAGCCATGGTCAATAAACCTCTTCGCTGTTGCTAATAGTTTCAGTACATGATCTGTACTATCCCTACTACTTCTCATTATTCTAATGAATTGGATAAATGGGAAGCTTTTTCTTAAATGGCCACGGATGAAAGCTATCAATATGCAACAGGCTGCTCTTACCCATATTTTCTGAAGTAATCATCATCTTGTCATGTTTGTGACACCATACATCTAAATAATTTGCTTGTGTTACTACTTGAAAAATGTGCAGAAAACTGAACTTGTGCAAATTAATATCAGGGTTTTTGGCTGTAGTAATATTTTCTGTATCGTAAATTCCTCATGAACATCAATAAAACACTAACTAAGGCAACTGAAATTGGTGGATAGCTCTATGATAACTGACCATGGCAGGTTTTTAAAACCTTTTCACTGGCTTGTATTGGGTCTGTGCATATCTGACATTTCTAAAAAAGTAAACATTTCTAGGTAATCAATTCCTTATTTATAGAAAGGATAGGTTAATATCATACACTACATAATACATCATACATTTATTCAGTTGATTTGTTATGACCTATTTTACTCTGCAGGATCAATACATCTATTTTTTTTAAATGCCACATGCTATTGTCTGCTTGCTATAATATGAAAGAGACTGAAATCTTATATCAACAAGGTATGTTTAATTTGGTGTCAGCTGTTCCATAGGTTGCCCCGAGACTGACTTCATTGGACTGACTTCTTTTCTAGAGGAAAGAAGTGTTGCCTGCTCTTGCTTTTACATTTATCACATTACAATCTTAGGACAAAATTCTTGTTTTGGAAACCTGCACATAGCATGTACTGCAATCAACATGAGAAGCACACGTGCATCCAAGGACAGAACCTGACCCTCAGTGAGGAAAAAGGGCTTAAATTACCAGGCAAAGGATCCTGGTCTGCGTAGAGAGCTGGCAGTTCCACACATTTGTCTTCATTACATTTGAACGAGCAGTTGAAAGCTAACCACATCTCCTGGTTCGTGCCTGTGTGCTTCATATGCAGTAAGTCTAAGTGCCAAGGCTGATTTAACTTGCTGTGTGGGCCAGTTATCTGAATCTTGTATATTGAGCCAATGTCTGCCAGTTCATTCTATGTGAGAAAAAGAGAAGTCAAATGCAGTTTCACTATTGCAGTGCCAGATCTAATATGCTTGTCAGTTACAAATAATAATTTAACAAGTCTCAGAGATTAAAAGATTGTGGCAGTTTTAGAATTGTTACTTTTTTTTTTTCACAATACAAAATTGATTTGCTAACTGCATGAGCTGAATGGCTCTCTAGTGGTTTGAATGTCAGAGAATTGGTGACTTTTCTCATAAGAGTCACTGGGGAAAATTGCATACCGAACAAAATTAGACACTATAATTCACAATGATGCAGTGGACTGTTTGCAAACGTTATTGATTAGAAAGTGACCAAATGGCTCATCTCAACTTGCTAACAATACAACGAAAAGCTCAAGTGTTCAGTTACGAGACCATGAATCCCATGGGGAAAAAAATGTGTTTCCTACAACATTCAGTAAAAACAACTGCTGTAGTTAAGTGTGAATTTTAAAGTCAATTAATTTAATTTTGAGTAAACTATGCAGTTAAGGAAACACATTAATTCACTTCTTTAAAGGGTTCTCAGACTTCTTCCATAGCGTGAACCACATTTTAGTAGACAGATTGTCCTCTGGAGCCCTTCCCCTTGGATTCATGATTGAACAGATCCCCTCAGCTCCCATTAGTGATTGCACAACATCCCTGTGGCCATGCCACTGCATGTATAAGTAACCCTAGGAAAGTGCTTATGTAATTTGTAACTATATTTAAAGGCAATAAATCTCTTTTGAGGGAACAACAGGGTAAGCACATTGTCTCTTTTTATTCTTGGATTCATCTTTACTTCCTGTCTGCTTCCCCCACTCCCTCCTTGGCTGCCCTCCTTCCCTTCTTTACATCCGCGGCCCAGCGATCTGATGCCTTGAACATGCTGCCTGGCCACTTCATTCTCTTCATCCAGGTGGGCACCTCCACTTTCACACCCTTTTTATGTAGCAAAGGGCCCTTAGTGGAGACAGCCAGACTTGCTCCCCCTTGTTTCCAGCTTATATCCAGACTCTTCTGATGCCTATAGAAGCAGCTGGGAGCAAGGAGGAGCAGCAGCGCATGAAGTATGATGTGCCTGCTTTCTATTAATCACCAGCAAGTGCTCCACAGACCACAGTTTGAGAACTATTGCTTATTTGCTATGCTACCCAAATTAAACCATCCCTATCAGCCAAAAAGGCAGTTCATTCAGTGTGGCACTATGCACTACCTTCATATTATGCACTGGGGAATCAGAGTTCCCCCTTGGCCCACGCAGTTAGCCAATATTTGGGGCCTTGCTGGGTTTTTTCCACTAGGAAGAGAAATTGATGATAGATTCAGCTAGTTCGTTGGTGCAAATTCTATTTATTTACAAAGAGTGTACACAAAGTCCTGCTGCCCTGAGCACAGTAGAAACAAACACCAGGAGGCAGTTTTCTTGCTCACAGACTGAAGCCAGCTTTCCAGCCAGTCCTGTGCCCAAAAGAAACTCTCTCCCCTGGCTTCCTCCCAGCGCCACACTCACCAGTGCTTTCCCAGCTTTCTGATCCTGAGTGCTTGTGATACCCACAGCTCCACTAATCAATGCCCCAGCCCCACAAGCCCCAGGGAAACCCTTCTGATTGTCCCTGAATTAGTTCTTGCTCAGGTCTTCCCAGGAGGTCGAATGCCTTGGACAGTGGTTTCTATTGTTTCAGCTATCTCTGAACAAAGGGGCATTTAATTGCTCCCTCATTTAACCTGAATGAAAAGTGACTAACATACCCATGAGCTTCAGTGAGGCCTGTGATTACTGACAGATCAAAGACATGTGTGCTGGCAGCCACCAACACTCTCCAGCATAAACAATCTTTATACTTTTGGTTGATAACCCACCAATAAGGTACTTCAAAATGTTCTGCTTTGGAGACACCGATTGGGGTAAGTGATATGTTCAAATGGTTAGGAGCAGTATTCATTTGAATCTTCCTTCTACAGAATAAAAAAGAAATGCTCCCCCAAGCAGTATTAGGTTGCCATGATAGGTGTGTTGGGTGCACCGAGGAAAATTGTTAGCATCGGTGTACATTAAAGGGTATCAGACAAGAACGAAAAATTTAATTTTTTAAAATTAAATCTGTAAGAGTTCCTCTTTGTGGATTATGCCCATAGCAGAGGCTCTTTCCCTTCCTTTACGGCCAAGGTAGGAGCTACTCCAATTCTGGGTCTGCTTCAGCAGTGGTCATTTTAATTACTGTTCCACTCCCCACTGTGTCTGTAGCACATGCAGAGCACAGTGGAGTGTCAATAAGTAGTATGGGAACAGGAATAGCCCCTCCTATCAGAGAAGACAGTATAATTCCCAAAAGTAAGTGAGGATGCGGGGTAATGAGAGGCTCCCTACTGACTGAATGTGAGTCTCAAAGGTTTGTTGATGTTTTAATTAGTTGGGAAGGAAAGGGCAAGGAGACAGAACGAGGGGGGGGGGGAGGATGAAAGAGTGGCATAGGGGAGGAGGACCCTGATGGGGGAACAAGGAGTTGGGCAAAGGAAAAAAAAGGAGGGGCAAGAGAGATAGAGATAGAAAGCAAATGAGGCAAGGGAATGGAATGGGTGTGAATATAGGATGAAGAGAGAAGGCGGTTAGGAAGGAGAAACATAGTGGAAGGGAGGAAGGATTAGATGATGAGGTTTAGGGAGGAAAAAGGACAGGGACATTTTACCCTAACTTATCCTGACCCCAGAAAACTAACTTGGTATCTCTGACTTTATACATCTTATTTGTGGATTAAATTATGAAATACCACATTTTCAAAAGGGCCTCAAACTGTCCTGTATATCTGTGCCTGCAGTCTGACATGCACAACCATATGCACTAGCAAATCACAGAATTTTCTCATGCAAACACACAATGCGTGAAAATCAGGCAGGATTTGTTAATGAAAACACCATTGCGCATGTGAAAATCCTGTCATTTGTAGACTGTTTGACTGTCAAAATGACTGTTTGAGCCAATTTGCACAGACAGGTTTAGAAATCATTTTGGAAATTTGGCCCAAATAAATTATTTCTACAGGAATTAAAAGGATTATTGAGTATATGATTCTTAGAAGTTTTCTGGTAATAGAGAAAGATTGAACTACTTTGATTTGAGTTGCTTTTCCTGTAATTTGAAGTGCCAACTCTTTGTGATTCAGGTCTCCATAAAAGATGAAAGAAAGGTGTATTGGATCCATTTCAGTGTTGACGTCAGATCCAATGATGTCCATTATCCACAGACCTGAGGACTGCATGTTGATTTGAGGCAGTTGAGGACTAGAAATCAATCTTTTACCTTTAAAAAATGATCAAACGGAAAGAGGAAAGAAGACAGCATGAGAGAAAGGCATAATATATTAGGCCACAGGCTTTACAGTACACAAACACAGCTGTATTTGCAGGTTACGTTGTATCTATGGCAACAGTTCACTAAGAATAACACATCAATACTTTTATTGCATTTTTTCATCAAGAATTTAACCTTAATGTTCTTTTGTGTTTCAAACTTTAGATTTACAGAATTTTTTCTCAAAAAGAACAGGAGTACTTGTGGCACTAAGGTGCCACAAGTACTCCTGTTCTTTTTTGTGGATATAGACTAACACGGCTGCTACTCTGAAACCTGTCAGAATTCTTTCTGGATGTCAAGTTGTTTTTACTATCCTTTTTGGAATTCATTATTAAAGAATACGCACCCTCCTTCATAAACCTAATTAATTGTTTTGACAGAAGTAATCAATGTCACCTACTCACTGTCTCACTTACCTCATTTAGAAACAATGGTAGTCTGAAGCATAACAACATCTGGTATATAGCAAATAGCATCAATGAAATCAGACCTTAAATAAGAATATGTTGTATGATACTGAGAAGTGAACCTATAAAAATATGTGCTCTAAACCCACATTAGCCAGATCCTCATACAGCAATGCTAAAAACCCTCTGAATAATTACAGGTCTGCTACATTTGGACCTTTAATTTTGGAATGTGTTTAAACGATCCTATGTAAACATGCTATGTATGTTTAAATGATCCTATGTTGTGATATGATAAATAAGACAACACAGAGAAATCTACCTTTAATGAGTCTAGAAAACTACCTGGTGGGTTCTAAGTGTATGTGATATAGACACATTGCTTGTCGCTTTTCTACTTTTTTTCCCCCTTACAGATCTAACTTGGAAGGTTCATTTCCATTGGTGTATCTATCTTCTTGGCATTATTTTTATAGGATACAACACCTGATTACAGCAATCTTCTTTCCTCTTATTTTTAAATGTGATTGATGAATTTTACTTCTTGTTTGGAAGTGAGAGGCTGTCCGGAGATCATGCTGTGAGCACCTCCCAATGCCTTTCTGCCACTTGCACCTAGGTTTTGACTTGCAATCCTGCTGCAACAATGGGCTTCAGCCAAACAGCGCGACAGTTCTGCTGAACAGTGCAGTAGCTCTGTGGGAGTGGACTAATGCCCACAGATAAGGACTAAGCTGAAGCCACTAAACTAACTTTTCCCTAGACTTGAGATCGGCTCCCAACAGGCTGAAAACTAGTGCATTAAAACTCTACTTTAAGCCACTTATCCCCATGAGGCCTGCTTCTCACATTCTAATCCCCCATTAAATCATTAATTTTAACGTGCTAAATTTAATTCAGAGGGCTACTGCTTTATGCAGAGTGCACTATGCAGCATTAGATTATATTATCTCTGACCTTACCAGTGTGTTTGCTATTATAGTAAAATCATGCTGAAAATTTGTGTGGTGTTGATAGCCAAATAAAGAAATTATAGCAATTGTAAAGACCTTGATGTAAGCAGGTGGAACTCTCATTGACTTCAGTCTTGTTGCAGAAGGACCTACCTATTGTTATAATCTCACAAACAGTCTCACATAATCCCAGATGAGTATCAAGCCAGTTCCAACATGGAAAGATCCACTCTTTATCTGAGTCCTCTGATTCCTTGATTGTTATCATCTTGAGGTACATTCCAGTCCCATATCCTTCTCCATCATGTCCTACAACTACCTTTTGCAAATGGCTCAGAGAAACTGCCTCTATTAAAAATGAATCCACCTGCAAAAAGGAGAAATACTTTGAAAAGCAGCAAAAATGGAATACTCGTTCTTTAAATATATAAACACACACACACACACACAATGCGTAAATGCAAAATGTAATAACTAGAGATGAACTTAAACCAAAAGCTTGGATCTGAATATGCTTGAACTTCAGAGAAACCTTGGACCTGGTTCTAGATCAGGATCAGGATCTGAACTTCATGACTGGCTTATATCTATAAAGGTTAAAAAGGAAATCCCCTCTCTGAACAGCATAGTTCTGTTCTTGATTAGATTCCAAACATTGTGGCTCGGGCCCAACATTAGTAATGACTGAGGGCTCATTTGATCTTTGGCTCAGATGGGACATTTCATCAGTCATTTCAAATTATGCTACAATGTGCTTCTGGATACTAAAAAATCCCTAGAAGACCTTGGTTCTGATATACTCATTGTGAGTTTCTGGCTTCCAGGATCTATTATGCAAATATGCATTAGTAGGGTTCCAGAGGGAAGTTAACATTCTGGAAAAAGCTTATTCATTGGGAGACAATGTTTTCTATAATCCTGAATTCTCTCTTAGAAAGCAGAGAAGCCTGTCTTTTGTTTTCTGTACAACATGAGAAGAAAGGAGGGAAAAGAAGTCTGAAAAGGAGCAGATGGGAGAAGTAGGAGAGAGAAAGAGTCACAAGCAGAGATGAACGAGAAGGATGGGAAAGACAAAGACAGAAGAGGAACAGAATGGACAGAGCAATGGGGAAGGAAGGGAAAGGAAAGAAGTAAAGGGAAAGAGAAGGAAAAGAGGACAATGGGGAGAGAGGAGTCGAAAGAGGAAATTTAATGCAGCATTAAATCTATATGATTCAAGGACAGCTTGGTGCAATGCATTCTTCTCATTTTATAACAATCCTATCTGCTTTGTACACTACCCAAATGAGGGCCCAGTGGGCCCCGGTGTGGCTAACAATGGTCAATACGTTTTGATTAGCTGGAAATGTTTGCTGAATCAAGTTGAAAACAATTGGAGTTTTAACAATAACAATGTTTCATATAAAAATTAAAAAAATAAATTTATGCACTATGGGATCTTAATAAATAAAACTACAAAGCACTTAGAATGGATATATTAGCAAACAGCTCTGTGAAGAACAACTCTGTGGTTAGCAAAGTGCTATAGAACGTCATAGCTATTTTTGTATAAAAGTAACACAAAAGCAGTTTATCTTTCACTAATATTAAAAATGCTTTCAGGTGATAAAACATCCATTTACTAGAATTCCACACTTGACAGTCAGATTGCAAGTACACTTAAGTAACTGGTTCTTAATTAAGGCAATACAGGAAAAAATCTGTGCATGAAGAACAAGTTACTCACCCAGTGCAGTAACTGTAGTTTTTTGAGATGTGTCCCTCTATTGGTGCACCACTTCAGGTGTGCATGTGCCTCTTAAACCCTTGATCGGAGATTTCTAGCTAGCAGCAGTGGCGGATTAGCCACTAGGCCAACGGGGCCCATTACCAGGGGCCCCAGCTAATTGGAGGGGTAGAGGGCAGGCGACCTGAGGGGGCAAGTCCCCGTGCCTCGACCCCATGCTGGGGGAGGACAGTAACTGCAGGCAGACGGGGTGGGGAGGGGCCCCCACTTGCTCTGATCTAGAGGCCCCCCACAAAACCCTAATTCGGCCCTGACTAGCAGTGTCAGTTCGGCCCAGGCGTGCGCCCTATGCCTCCTCATGGCAGACACCAAGGCTATAAATGGGTGTGTGGGCAAACCACCCTCAGTTTCTTCTCTACCTCGGAGTCTCCTAGGGAACAACCAAACCAGAGGGGAAGGATGGGTAATAGAGTACCCATGGGGACACACATTTTGAAGAACTACAGTTACTGCACAGGGTGAGTAACTCATCCTTCATGCACAGATTTTTCCCTGTATTGCCTTAATTAAGAACCAGATGGGGTGAGTAACTCTTCCTTCTTCTTCGAATAGTGTCCCCACTTCACTTGACTTCTGAGCAGTATCCCGAGGAGGAGGAGGGAGCTTTGGAACAGGGTCCAGAACTGAAGCTGCATCAGATCTGATGGCATGAAGCAGGGTTTAATGCTTTGAAACTGTATGGATTGAAATCCAAGTAGTGGCTCTACATATCTCAGATATTGGAACATTCTTCAAAAAATTCAGTAGATGGGGCCTATGATCTGGCCGAAAGTGCTCTCACCCCCTGAGGGGGCGAGGGCTGAGTACCTACAGAGTCATAACAGGCAGAGATACAACCCGATAGTCATTTCAAAAGTCTCTGAGCAGAGATAGGATCCCCCTTAGATCTAACTGCAAAGGAGAAGAAACGTCTAGGCGATCTCCTAAACTGCTTATTCCAACCCAGGTGGAAGGCAAAGTATCTTCTAATGTCCAAGATGTGGAAATAGGATTCCTGCTGAGAACTCTCAGGTTTTGGAGAAAATACTGGTAGATGGATATAATAGTTAGGATGAAAATCCTTTGGTAGAACCTTAGGATGTGGAACTTTAATGACCTTGCCATAAAGAACATTGTAAGGGGGGCGGGGGGAATCTGACATCAAGGCCCCAATCTCCCTGACCCTAGGGGCTGACATGATGGTAACTAAGAAGGCCGTGTTCATTGAAAAATGTAGTAGGGAGCAGATCACCATTGGTTTGAATGGAGTTTTCTTGAGGTGGTTGAAAACCAGGTTGAGATCCCAAACCCTGGGGTCAGGGTTTAATGTGGGGGAAGAGATTACCCAGACACTTAATAAATCTGGATGATATCAGGTGAGCAAAAATGAAGAATCCCTTGACTGGGGGATGAAAGGTTGATACTGTGGCCAGGTGTACCTTGACTGATCTGATGAATAACCCAGATGACAGATCCAGCTAATCTAGGATGAGAGAAAGGGGAACCAACTCAGGCTAGAGGTAGCAACAACCAAACCAATGGACAAATCTCTTCCATTTTGGTAGGTAGGTAGTGCGGGTTGATGTTTTTCTACTGTTTAATAACATCTGCTGCACATCAAGGAGCCACACCCTGAGATATGGTCGGGAATTTGATTGATGGTTGGACACTGAGTTGAATCAGGTAAGGGTACCAAGCTTGTCTTGGCCAGGTATATGCTATGAGAAGAACTCTAGCCTTGTCCTGCCTGATCTCATTCAGCCTCCTTAGAACTAGGGGTGGTGGGGGAAAGACATAGAACAGACTCTTTTTTTCATGATAGAAGGAAGACGTCCCCAGGGAGTGGTGACATAGATCCTCCCCTTGAACAGAAGAGAAAGTACTTCCTTTTCTCTGAAGCGGTATAAAAGATTGATATCTGGCAGTCCCTATTTCTGGAACATGCTTTGAAGAACCTCGGTGTCCAGGTCCCATTCGTAGTAGTGGGAGAAATCTCTGGCTGTAGTGTTCTGTATGCCTGGGAGTTAGACCACTGAAATCTGGATGTGGTGGGCTATACACCAGTTCCTGAGCTTTGTGGCTTCAGTACCCAAGGAGGAGGATCTTGCTCCTCCCTGCTTGTTAATGTAGAACATGTAGAATACATTGTCCATCATTACCCTGATTGTCTTGCTCCTGATGAGGGGCAGGAAATGGAGGCAATTGTTCCTGACGATCCTGAGCCCCAACAGGTTGATGTGGTGGCTAGCTTCATGGGCTGTCCATTTGCCCTGAACTGTTAGGGTGTGTAGGTGGGCTCCCTTATCCTAACAGGGATGTGTCAGTAGTTAGCGTCACTCCTGGGGTTGGGTGACAAAGTGACACCTGCACAGATGTTGAGCTGCTCTTTCCACCAGTTTAGAGCATTCTTTACGTGCAAGGGGACTGTCACCTGCCTGTCCAAGATGTCCCTACTGGAAGCAGCTGAGTAGTAGCCTTGCATGACTCATGGGAGTCTCAGGCATGGCTTCTTCATCTACCCTAGCCTCGTGGTCCTCAAACATTTCCTTCTGCAGGGGTGGAGGATGGATACAATATGATGGATACAATATGATACAATTTAGCTACAACAGGACAGGTAAAAGATCTTGGAGTCATCGTGGATAGTTCTCTGAAGATGTCTGCGCAGTGTGCAGAGGCGATCAAAAAAGCAAACAGGATGTTAGGGATCATTAAAAAGGGAATAGAGAATAAGACTGAGAATATCTTATTGCCCTTATATAAATCGATGGTATGCCCACATCTCGAATACTGTGTACAGATGTGGTCTCCTCATCTGAAAAAAGATATACTGGCACTAGAAAAGGTTCAGAAAAGGGCAACTAAAATGATTAGGGGTTTGGAATGGGTCCCATATGAGGAGAGATTAAAGAGGCTAGGAGTTTTCAGCTTGGAAAAGAGGAGACTAAGGGGGGATATGATAGAGGTATATAAAATCATGAGTGGTGTGGAGAAAGTGGATAAGGAAAAGTTATTTACTTATTCCCATAATACAAGAACTAAGGGTCACCAAATGAAATTAATAGGCAGCAGGTTTAAAACAAATACAAGGAAGTTCTTCTTCACGCAGTGCACAGTCAACTTGTGGAACTCCTTACCTGAGGAGGTTGTGAAGGCTAGGACTATAACAGCGTTTAAAAGAGAACTGGATAAATTCATGGTGGTTAAGTCCATTAATGACTATTAGCCAGGATGGGTAAGGAATGGTGTCCCTAGCCTCTGTTTGTCAGAGGATGGAGATGGATGGCAGGAGAGAGATCACTTGATCATTGCCTGTTGGTCCACTCCCTCTGGGGCACCTGGCATTGGTCACTGTCGGTAGACAGGATATTGGGCTAGCTGGACCTTTGGTCTGACCTGGTATGGCCGTTCTTATGTTCTTAAGTTATGTTCTTATGCGAGGGAGGATGTGAAACTCTGGTCTCCCTGAGGGACAGTACCAGTGGTCTGGTAAATTGCTACTGATAGGTGGCCAGCATATTCCTCACCCAGCGCCGCTTTCTGAAGCCACCATTGGCCTGAAGCAGTGAACCGCGGCCAGTGGGAGCCGCGATCGGCCGAAACTGCGGACACGTCAGGTAAACAAACCGGCCCACTACGTGCTAAAGGTTGCCGATTCCTGGGTTAGGGGGTTCTCTAAGTTAGACATTGAATCTAGTTTCATCCTTTATGTTGTTGATATGATTGTTAAATGAAATAATTTCACAGAAATCTGACTCTCTGCTTTCTTAAGAATACTACAGCTTGGTGATGAGTAAGTATGAAAAAGGATTATCTTATTTTTAAACTCTGTCAGTGCATTCTCTTCTTTAAGTAAAATTTCTCATCTGAGGTTATACATTAAATATCTCTTCTTTCGGGGAATATCACTTGTTTTAGTCCCAAAAGCTACTACGTTGCAAAGAAATTTGGTGCCCCCTCACTTTTGTTGCTGAAAATTATCAACAGAAATAATATTTAAGATATGATTATCAAAACTGCTATTTACATTAAAGGAATGAATCTCACAGTAATGTAAGTTTCCTGCATGAATCATTTTTATGATACTAATTTTGGTTCTTTGTCACACACTGCATCCCACATTTGGGACATAAAAAGTTGAGAGGCATGATCACAAGGGTTATGACTCAGATAAGCTGCTTTACACATGCAAATGTAGAACCCTGATGATCACCTATGGAAAATCTAAACATAAAACTGGAACAGAATACTGCTACAAAGATCTATAAGGAGAATTTTGCTCTTACAATCAAGAGCTGGTGGTAGACATTCAGAAAACAGTACTATTGTTTGAGTTTGTAAGAAAACTTAACATTTGTGTCTTTTTACCTTGTTCCTTTGAAATTTTCCTCCTTTTACCAATGATTCGTGCAGTTTCCTCACACCTGTGTCCCCTCTTTCGCCATACAGAGTGATATAAACATTTGCAAAGGTTTCTGATCCCCAGTGGTCACCAGTGTGTATAGAGACAACATACTTGTGGACTATACAAAGAAAGAAGATTGTTTGAACAAAACAGATTGAATTGAAAGGGTAAGCTTCCAGGAAAACTGCAATATAATTTAAAGATATTCTAATAAAATCAGAGAAATAATAACAGCAAAAAGAACACGTTACATGGAGATTAGAACAGAAAGGGAGTAGTTCTTCTGTATGAACCTGATCCAACCCCCACCAAAGTCAGTGGGAGTCTTTTCATTGACAACAGTGGGAGCTTGATTGTCCCTATGTGGCTCTTGTGCTAGTACACTTGGAAAAATTCATTCTGTTTTATTGTGTGGGACTCTGGAGGAACTCAGGAGAGGTCAATTTTTGCCCGTCAGAAAAATAAATGTCTCCAAGATAATAATAATAATAAAAAAGTAACCATCAAAGAGGAAGGCACTCTATTGACATGATGCAAATTAGAACAGAGAAGGACATAAGGTAGTATCTGAATTCATGACAGTGTATGTATTATATGACAAGCTAATAAACACATTTAACATTGTAAGGTATATGATGCCTTTTAAAGTCTTCTGTCTTTATAATGCAGTCATATGACTGCATTTCGCTGATCCAGAGAGGCCTTCTTCTGGGAAGTATCAATAAGGCTGCAGCCCTATTTACCCTTTATGGAGATAGTGACATAGTAACATGAACTCCAAAAAAAAATTATATATAATTTTCAATATACATTATTATTTGGCTAATATTTAGCTATATAAGAGGTCATAATTAATCAGTGTAGTTTTCCTTTAAGATCCATAGTAGTTTTCAGACACTCAGATAAGAGCAAACTGTGTTAACCATGTTAGAACATTTAGGCTATGTCTACACTACAGACCTTAAGGTGGCATAGCTGTACTACTGGAGCAGGACGATTGTACGGTCTCCCGTCTAGCCACTCTATGCCGATGGGAGAGGGCTCTCCTGTCATCATAATTAAACCACCCCCCCATGAGCAGTGGTAGCTATGTCAACAGGAGACACTCTCTGGCCATAGTGCTGTCCACACTGGCACTTTCGTTTGTGAAACTTATTTCGATCAAGGGGGTGGTTTTTTCACACCCCTGACCAACATACGTTTTACTGACAAAAGTGCTAGTGTAGACATAGCCTCGGTTTAGAGAAACCATGACAGTTAGGCCCTTAACCAATTGACTTGCATGTATAATGCAGAAATGTGAAGCTCTGTATTCTTTAATTTTATGGATACAAGTTTAGAAGGCCCTCTGAAAAAAGTGGGACCTTCCCACATTACAAAAATGCCCTTGAAATTACAGCACAACTTTACTGTACAGTAATGGTTATTTCTGATATTCACTTCAGTAACTCAAGCTATGATAAGCTAAAGAGTTCAATACTAAGTCTACCAAAATTGACTTCCATAGCTTTGAATTATGTCTTATCTTTTACTAGCATAATTAGATTTTTCCAGTTTTGCACACTTAGAGTTATGCACAAGATTTAGCAAATGTTAAGCCCAATTTGTCATGTAACTAGGAGAGATTTTAAAATGTGCAGTATTGTCGCAGTGCATGCGCGAATGGAGTCGCTGCAGAACCACCATAGATACTGAGCACAGAGAATGATTAAATGTAATATTTGCTGAACTGGCTCTTTTTCAAAGGCTGGTTCTCATTGTTCCTGTCTCCTTTGCTATTTTTACCTGGTAAAGGTTTCTGGTTCTCATTCACTGCAGGGAATTCTTTCACCAGCTCTCTGTCTTCTCTGTTAACAGAGAGCCAGCAGTTACAGTCAAAGTTCACTTCTTGTTTAGTATGTAGCTCTTGCATGTGAAAGGACTTCAGATGCCAGCCCTCAAAGCCTGGCAAATCATCACAGCTGACCCGAATCTTGTACACATTCCCCACATCTCCAGTTTCAACCTGCAATAAATATAATGAAGAAAAGTGGGCTATCAAGGCAGCTTCATGAACAGAGATTTTTTTCCAAATGGCATAGGACAGATGAAGTTAATGTGAACAGACAGGAAGGATGATTTTGTGGTTAAGATAAAGGAGATGAGGGAATCTATTTCCTGGTTTTCCTCTAGACTTCTGGTGTGACCTTAGGCATGCCATCTGAATCTGCCTTCTCTGTTCCCTTATCTGCAAAATGGGGATGATTCTTTCCCCACTAAGGAGCTGTGAGGCTAAATTCATTAACATCTGTGCACTGAGGGCCTTGGATGGAAGCTGTTATGTAATGGTCTGATCATGCTGGCTGCTGAGTGCCCTCAACTACTATTAAAATCAATAGGATCAAGCCCTAAGTGTTAGGTATTATGAGTAATAACAAGAAGTAATAATAAAGCCTCGCTCAAGTAGTTTTAATGAAATATTCACTTGTATAATGATAGAATTCATAATCCAAATGATTTCATATCCACTTCACTGGAAAAAAGGAGCCATTTTGTTCTTTTAAAAAAAATCATTAACCTTATGCACAATAGGGTTGCCCTTCCCTACTGTTGATGATGTAACCACATTGTCCTGATGATCGGGAATGGGAAAGTTGAATCCCTTGATACTGTTGCTGGTTAACTTCAAGTCCAGGAGGAATCTTTCCACTGCTCACTACCTCCATGGATCTCTCTGAGCCCCAGTTTATCCATGCAATCCACAGCTTGAGGCACTGGAGGGGCCAAGGGTGAATGACATAGATATAAAAAAAGCTGGATAGACATGGCAACATTTGCAGTCAGATCCCTTCTCATTACTGTCTCATTTCCTTAGTGTCTGTGGAGCAGGGAAAAGAGAAGGGAATTGCTGAACCCTCTAACCTCTACTCTCCCCACCTCTTATTCCAGGAGGTAGTGATCTGCAGCCTCCCAAAGGTGTAAAAATTGTTGGATTGGATGGAGAGAGCAACTTTCATTCACAGCCATCAGGCCAAAGCAGCACCCACATCAGATTGTTTCATCGGCCTACTGCTGGAAACAATAGTGGCTTCAAGAGAAACAAGAGACTAAGCTAGTTTTAAAAGGTAACAATTAATTTTAAGACAGGACTAAGCAAAAAATGTTGCCCAGGGTCTTGTATTCCATCAAAACTTCCTTCTCTCATTTTATAAGTTAATATTTTCAATCCAACTACAATATAAGGATTTGTGACTGGTGCCTGAGTGAGTTAACCTGTTATTTAGGGACAGCAGAGATGAAGGAATATTTTATATTATTTTGGGCAAAGGACAATTAGTTGACCTACTCTCATTAACATCAACAGAGGTCAAGTAGCTAAAATATGGTGGAGTGTTTTGAATGTTCAGAGGAAATTGTCAGTTAAAAAGATGGAACCTACTAAAATAATACTGCAATCAGAAAAGGACAATGGGTTAATTCTACCTCCAAGCTAAACCCCAGAAGTCAGAGGGCAGTTCATGGGGACTGGGACATGAAATCCTCCTCACTGTCCATGTAGCAGTGCTGCTCTGTGGCTGATACTGTGGCCCTGAGGTTGTAGTTATGCACTGGAGAATCCACCAGACTTCCCCCTCTCTTTCCTGGGCCAACACCTACTTGCCCCAAGCCCTGCTATATGGGGATACAAGAGCATCCTATGTGGAGCTGTACTCTGAAGTACACCGTGGATTTGCACCCCTTTGTGGGTTCACTATATCCTTCCCAAGCCTTGTGCAGTGGAATCACATTGATTCCACTGTGTTTAAGGATATCTCTGTGTCCATGCAAGGGGAGACAGAATTTCCCCATTGCACGAACAGGGTTTTATTTCAAGAGTTTTTCATACAAGGTTGTGGAGGTTGCAAAGGGTATCATGAGGCATGGCTACATTTGTTGTACTAATCAGTCTAATTCTTCTCAAAAAGTGTGTGTTTTTCTCTTATTCTCAAGGGGAGAACATACTGTTCTTCTGCATGTCCAAATTGGACCTTCTTCAGAAGCAATGAAGTCATAAGTTCTGCTTTTTCACAGCAAGACTTTCTGTTTTTAAAATTATTGCCTGCAGTTTTTCCTTCTTACAGATGGACCCCTTGACTCCATTTATATCACACAGCTACTTAGTTATACGTACCAACGAGTATTTATTGGACAAAACTTTATGGTTTAGAATTGCAAAAATACAGCACTCGGATATTTTTCTTTTTACTTGAGGTGGCATATTGTACTCTTATCTTGTCTTCTGCTACCCAGACCTCTAGACTTCTAAACAGTTGCAAAGAAATTCTAATGACATTTTAAAAGATATACAGTATATTGCATTCCTTGCAATGTGCAGACAATATACATTGTAGATGTAACGTACAGGAAGACAGTTTCAGAGACTATTTCATTACTGTGTGAAGCGTGACTGCTCTAAAACCATTGTTTTTCCTCCATTTCCCATAATCATGATTTCAATGAACTCTATGATTATGCCTCCAACCAGAATATATCTGCAGCAACACTTCTTCCTGATCTACTGAATTAAACTGCACTGGGTAATCTCAATTGAATTCAGCAGATATTTCTCTCCTTTTAACATTTTTCCCTCTAATTCAGTCATTATTATCCTCTTTTCTATTTCAGTCTTTTGGTCCATCATCGTAACGCATGTTTTTATTACATCAATTCTAACCCTTTCCCAAGCAACTTACCATGATCACCTTCCTATTTCAGAATTGGATTTCCTACCTTGGATCCAATAATTGTCTTTCTTCACCTTCTGATCCCTATAAGCTTCAAATTAATGCAAAATGTCCTAAGTAGAGCTGAGCGAATAATTCTTAGCAATGCAGCCTCTCTCCTCATCTTATGGAGTATTTGCAAGCAGAATACTCTTTCCTCATATTTATTCATGATTCAAAGTTTGCTAATTAATTTTGTCACATATTTTTCCTCTCTCAATTAATCACAGTTGGAGCCAAGTATTCTATACTTGGTGCTTGAAATTTGAGCTATGTTAGTTGTGATTGGTCACATGCTAAGTAACAGGTATTGCTTCTGTTCCATGATTGAATGAGCATAACTCTTATAATCAAGAGCTGGCTTTGAACAAGTCACTGGGGCTTTGAGTCTCACAGATAAAGGTACCAAATAAAAGAAGATTAAGTAAATTTGTAATATTTTAAGCCTTTACCTTTCTGGGCTACCCAAGACTTCTTCAGAGGAATCAGTCCTAGAATAGTTAGGCTACTCTAAGATTTATTGTCTGGATGCATACTTTAATTTTAATTCGTTGTCACTTTCACATAAAGCATGTGTGCATGCATATGTGATCCTAGGTACAAAGGGTGTGGTCAGATCATTGTAGGATCATGTAATTTCCTCTGTATCAGAGCTCTGGAAACCCTGTCCTTCTAATGTGCTAAGCAGTGATCCTTCCCAAAGAAAATATACAAAGTGCATTGCTTCTTGTCTTAATCCACAGATGTTAATGAGAACAATATTTCACCCTCCTTCTTGTAACAAACTTTTATGTACTTGAAAACTGTTATCATGGCCCCCCCTCACTCCTCTTTTCTTCAAACAACACGGTATTTAATTTTCTGCCATTCCCACAATTGCTGACACAGAGTAATCATGAATGTGTGCATGGTCCTCTCTGCAGAGGTTTGTAGTCTCATACTTATCTAGCTCATTTAATACCTCTTGTACCAGCACTGTGGAGATTGGTTTTAAGGATCCCATCCTCATGATGTCTAGCAGTGCTACTTCTCATATGATAATTATTTGGATTACAGTAGCACGTGCAATGTGCAAGGTGCTTTCCAAATACATAATAAAATACCATTCATGCCCTGAAAAGCTCACAATGTAAGAAAACAAGAAATATGTAGAAATTGGGGAAAGGGCTAAATATACCATTATAATATATACCAATATCCATTCTAGGTGAGCTTAGCAGGTCTTCTATGAGCCCTCAAAATTTCACAAAAGTAAACCCCAAAGGGATGCCTCTACAACTGAAACAAATCATATTTTTGAGCAAACATGGATTTATTATTATTATTTTATTAATTATCTATTTTTGCATTATGTGCCCAGCTCCACTTTCATAGATTCTATGGCCAGATGGAATGATTGGTATCATTCAGTCTGATCTCCTGCATAACCGAGACCATAGAATTTCCCTGAATTAATTAACACAGAGCATATTTAAAAAGTGCCTGTGATGGAGAATCCACTACATCCATTGGTAAGTTGTTCCAATGGTTAATTACCTTCACTGTTAAAAATGTACATCTCATTTCCAGTCTGCATTTGTCTACCTTCAACAAACTTGTTTGTGCCTTTACTGAACATTAAGATATACTTTCCACTATGTTATAGCCAAGATGCTTAGAAATACAACAAAACATATGTTTAACTAGTTAGGTTACAGAATGTTAAAACTAATGATAGACATCCCAGAATGTTTCTGCTTCTCTTTCCCAAGAACAAGCAAACATCAAGAAGACAAATCATGTAAAATTTCCATGTATTAAATAGAAGCATAATTGTAAAAAGAATGTAGGGTGTGTTATCAGAGCCTTAAATCTAGCTTGTAAAGTGGCCACGCCAACCCCTCTCCTTTCCAAAGGAAAAATTTCTGCTTGTGTTTTTGAAACTCCAGGAAAAACTTACGTAGGTGGAAATTTAAAACTATTGTTTATTTCTTAAACACTGAAATGGCAAACACCTTTTGAGATGACTAAACGAATTCTTTGCTTCAGTCTTCACAGCTGAGGATGTTAGGGAGATTCCCAAACCTGAGCCGGCTTTTGTAGGTGACAAATCTGAGGAACTGTCACAGATTGAAGTGTCACTAGAGGAGGTTTTGGAATTAATTGATAAACTTAACATTAAGAAGTCACCGGGACCAGATGGCATTCACCCAAGAGTTCTGAAAGAATGCAAATGTGAAGTTGCGGAACTATTAACTAGGTTTTGTAACCTGTCCTTTAAATCGGCTTCTGTATCCAGATACAGAACTGGACTTCCAGAACTGGAAGATAGCTAATGTAACGCCAATATTTAAAAAGGGCTCTAGAGGTGATTCCGGCAATTACAGACCAGTAAGTCTAACGTCGGTACCGGGCAAATTAGTCGAAACAATAGTAAAGAATAAAATTGTCGGACACATAGAAGAACATAAATTGTTGGGCAAAAGTCAACATGGTTTCTGTAAAGGGAAATTGTGTCTTACTAATCTATTAGAGTTCTTTGAAGGGGTCAACAAACATGTGGACAAGGGGGATCCAGTGGACGTAGTGTACTTAGATTTCCAGAAAGCCTTTGACAAGGTCCCTCACCAAAGGCTCTTATGTAAATTAAGTTGTCATGGGATAAAAGGGAAGGTCCTTTCATGGATTGAGAACTGGTTAAAAGACAGGGAACAAAGGGTAGGAATTAATGGTAAATTAATGGTAAATGGTAAAGAATGGAGAGGGGTAACAAGTGGTGTTCCCCAAGGGTCAGTCCTAGGACCAATCCTATTCAACTTATTCATAAATGATCTGGAGAAAGGGGTAAAAAGTGAGGTGGCAAAGTTTGCAGATGATACTAAACTGCTCAAGATAGTTAAGACCAAAGCAGACTGTGAAGAGCTTCAAAAAGATCTCACAAAACTAAGTGATTGGGCAACAAAATGGCAGATGAAATTTAATGTGGATAAATGTAAAGTAATGCACATTGGAAAAAATAACCCCAACTATACATACAATATGATAGGGGCTAATTTAGCTACAATGAATCAGGAAAAAGATCTTGGAGTCATGGTGGATAGTTCTCTGAAGATGTCCACGCACTGTGCAGAGGCAGTCAAAAAAGCAAACAGGATGTTAGGAATCAATAAAAAGGGGATAGAGAACAAGACGGAGAATATATTATTGTCCTTATATAAATCAATGGTATGCCCACATCTTGAATACTGCGTACAGATCTGGTCTCCTCATCTCAAAAAAGATATTCTGGCAATAGAAAAGGTTCAGAGAAGGGCAACTAAAATTATTAGGGGTTTGGAACGGGTCCCATATGAGGAGAGATTAAAGAGGCTAGGACTCTTCAACTTGGAAAACAGGAGACTAAGGGTAGATGAGTTAAAACTAGCTTTGAAAGTTATCTGTTGCCTTCCTGCCACAAGAAGAACAGAGGCAATTATGAAATGTAGCATATTCATTAAGCATGTTCAGGACCTGAAAGTTTCACCTAAGACAACCACAAAGGCATGAAGCCAATGAATGGTGACAGCAACCAACATTGAATCTAAACAAGCCTGAAAGAGAAGTGTTTTCCTATAATTTCATGAAAATAGGAGGCAGAAGGGTACAAAATACTGAAGAGAGCACCCGCTCATTCATACCCTCTGCTACCCTGCTCCAGCATCACACTTCCTAAGCAGCCTGCCACAGATAGATAAGAAAAACAGAGAAGATTCAAGAAGAAACCAACCCCAGGAGAACTTCCCCAAGACTTCAGCATGGATTGGTGAGAGGAAGTTAACTAAGATACTGCCAAGGGATTAGATTTAAAACTCTCACAGTGATTTTGTTGGAATATTAAAATGCTGTTGTAACGTAAAGGGCTAACTTTCTCTTTTTAATCACCAAGTAGTTAGACGACATATTTCTGGAGAGGAGATAGGAGCTAAACATTGGTAAGCAGAGAAACAATGGGGCTGTAACTGAATTTACAATTGTTAATATTCATAATTGGTCTGTCTTAAATGACTTTTTTCTAAGTAACTAATTTAAATATCTTCTTTGATTTCATAGAATTTAGTTAGGATTGCTTATTTTGTCCAACTATAAACTTTTTAGGTTATTATTAATAACTAGACCAGGGGTCGGCAACGTTTGGCTTGCGGCTCGCCAGGTAAGCACCCTGGCGGGCCGGGCCAATTTTATTTACCTGCTGACGAGGCAGGTTCGGCCGATCACGACCCCCACTGGCTGCGGTTTGCCGTCCCGGGCCAATGGGGGCGGCGAGAAGCCGCGGCCAGCACATTGCTCGCCTGCGCCGCTTCTCGCCGCCCCCATTGGCCCGGGACGGCAAACTGCAGCCAGTGGGGGCCGTGATCGGCCGAACCTGCCTCGTCAGCAGGTAAATAAAATTGGCCCGGCCCGCCAGGGTGCTTACCTGGCGAGCCGCGTGCCGAACATTGCCGACCCCTGAACTAGAGAGTCTACGCTTGCCCTTAAACAACAATTATTCTGCACATATATAAATAATTTTAAGAATCTAATAAAATACTAAAACCAAACACAATAATTTTGGGAAATAGCACACTTTGATCTTAACCTACCAAGAGAAAAACACTCTCAGAAGCAAGTTACTCTCAAGGGTGAAATCTGTTAGAAGCTCTCCAGAAAAGTACATATAGAAGAGACTATAATGAAAGTAACCATAATTTGTGGTCAGCCATTTGTGTTGTTTTGTTTAATGTTTTCTTTTCCTTTCTTTTAATACTAAAACAGTCATAGGTAACCATTATGATTATTTTAGAACATAAGAATGGCCATACTGCATCAGACCAATGGTGCATCTATCCCAGTATCCTGTCTTCCAACAGTGGCCAATGCCAGGCGCTTTAGAGGGAATGAACAGAACAGGCAATCATCAAGTGATCCATCTCCTGTCACTCCCAGCTTCTGGCACTCAGAGGCTAGGGACAACCAGAGCATGGGATTGCATCCCTGACAATCTCGGCTAATAGCCACTGAGGGACCTATGCTCCATTAATTTAACTAGTTCTTTTTTGAACCCCATTATGGTTTTGGCCTTTGCATAGTCTTGGTTGTGGTGTCCCTCGGGTATGTAAAAAGAACTTCTGTGACTAAGTGGTGGGAGCCACTTTGACACAAAGAGAGACACTTACTAAGAGCTGGCCTACCATTTCTTTTTTCTCTAAACTAAATATTTTTAGTAATGTTTAAAATAAAATTACTTGTTGTCCAGCAATTTCACACTATCCCTTTAAATCCCACACTTTTCATTTTCCTTAGTATTTCTGCTCCCTGTTGTTTTCATCTCTTGCTCCTTCCTGCCAACTCTGCCAGTCTCAGAGGACACCACCACCATAAACTCAGAGTTATCATATGTAAGACACAGGAGGTAACTGTTCTGTGCTACTCTGCACTGGAGGGCTTCAGCTGGAGTTCTGTGTTCAATTCTGGGCACCACACTTTAGGAAAGATGTGGACAAACTGGGGAAAGTCCAGAGGAGAGAAACAAAAGTGATAAAAGGTTTAAAAAACCTGACCTATGAGGAAAGGTTCAAAACCTGGGCATGTTTAATCTTGAGAAAAGACGACTGAGTGGGGACCAGATAACAGTCTTCAAATATGTTAAAGGCTGGTATAAAGAGTGCAGGGATCAACTGTTGTCCACATCCAAGAACTAATGGGCTTGATCCGCAGCAAGGGAGATTTAGGACAAACTTTCCAACTATAAGGGTAGTTAAGCTTGTAAAGGAGGCTGTGGAATCCCCATCACTGGAAGTATTTAAGAACAGGTTGGACAAACACCTGTTAGGGATGGTCTAGGTTCACTTGGTCCTGCCAAGTGAATTACTTGGACTTGATTTCTCAAAGTCCCTTGGAGCCCTATGTTTCTATAATTATATGATAAACACAACTTCTTATTACTCAATTTATTTTCTACATTTAATGTGTATTTCTTTAACTTATTTTTAATTGGTAGCTGACACAGTACTATTGCTATCAAAGTTTAAGATCAATGAAAGCAAGTAGGTTTAACTTGTACATTCTCTATTATTTATATATTTCAGTCATTTGTTCTTTATATTTGCTAACAATCTGTAATTAAAATGAGAGAGCTGCTGACATTTCATAGGAGACTTTGCAAAACAGTTTGGACATGATTGTTAACTTTAAAGTGTGCATGTATTTGTGGCAAACTTGTGTGAGTGCACCTGGAAAATCAGGGATATACATACTCTCTTGCCATGATGTGAACATAAGTGGGCACGTAAAAGGGCAATATGCAGATTTACATGGATTTCTGGGATCAAAATTAAGCCCATTGTTTCAAAACAACGAATCTTGCATATACTACATTATCTGTGGTTCTTCCTTACTGCACTGTATTACTAAAGACTCTCCATTCATTGTGACATCATAATCATTCCCACAAGTGTGCTGTCACAAATGGGAGCAGATGAACTCACTTATGAAACAAAGATCCTGTGTTTATTCAAATATCCTTGGAAATAAGGAAGAAAGGAAAAGAACAACAGAAACCATAAGATATATCAGTTGAATTGTTTCTAAAGAGAAGGGTTTTCAAAGATTCCCATGAAACACCAACCACTATTTAAAATCAGGCCTGTTCCTCTGATTTACTTAAAATGCAATCAAGCTTGCAAAATAGTGACACTCATATTGCAAAAAGACAAACCTTCATGCACAACAAACAACTTTCAGAAAATATTAAGGTTTTGACACAAAGCAACAAAAACCAAGGACATGAACAGCCAAGGGAAAATATAGCATGTTTCCCTAAAACTAAGCGAGTCAGAAGAATGGAAATGCACTTAGAAAGCTGTCAGTGTGGCATCACACCGAAACATGCCCACTGTGGAAAAGTGGAGGCCCCTTTAATGAAGACCAGAGAGAGAGCAAAGCCCCACTTATGTCCCTTGGACACACAGTCCAACCCTCTTCATCTTCAGTGTTCTGAAGGAAGGGAAAGGGACAGGTATAGTATCTTACACTAAGCTCCCAGCCCCCCACTTAAAATACTAGATCCCACAATATTAGAAAGATCAAGCTCTTAAGTTCCAAACTGGCAAGCAGTAAAACCTGTGAGTTTTTGAGGTGTTTCTGAGCATTCACCTAGCCAGACTATAGCCTCCTTGGAGATGGATTAGTTCCAGGGGGAGATGCAGGGACTTTTACCCCTTTGAGACCCCAATCATTTCCTACTCATAAGGCCACACCAGAGTTCCAAGTTTGGTATGAAAAAAAATCCCTCCAAACAGTCTCTTTTAAATCTATTCTCATCCTCCTGCCTCTGTGTGGCCTGTGTGAAGAGAAAGGAGAATTAAATTCACTGCACTCAGGGAAAAACAGGGGCTTCTTTGTTCTCACTGGGGACAAGCAGCAGGCACAGCCATGCCTGCACTCTCCACTATACACTGGCCGGTATAGTTGAGCAGCCCTGTGGGGGCAGCAAGCTACCTGCCCCAAAAGTGTGTAGTAATGGGTGCTTGGTCCTGGCCTCAGGAGCTCCAATAGGTGTTCTGCCTTCCTGAGGGCTCTCCTGAGGCAGTGCAGCTCCATGTTCCCCTTGGCTACAGGCTGTATCTCAATGGCACAATCTAACACTAAGAATTTTACACAGCCCTCATTACTGCAGGGTGCAAGAACATATAGTAAAGATTTAGGGCCTGGTACTTTACACATTAGAGCCAATGGCAAATTACCCAATGATTTCAGGGTTAACACGATTAAGAAAATAAAAAAATATGCAAGACAATGAGCAGCATATGCTATAAAATACAAGAAAGGAATCATGTTTCTTGCTGATTTACATCCTTGAAACCCACTGTAATATAATGAGATTGCACTGGTGTCTGAGCACTATAACTGAATGTAGTTGATACCAGTTAGCTCTGTGTTCTTGGGGAACCAGGGCGCAGTATCCAGCCTGTCTGACTCATGAAGGACACCCCCCCCACCAGCCTCTGCTTGAACCAAAACCAATCAGAGAAAAGACTTGCAGAGGCAGTGGGAGACACACCTAGACCCCTCCGGACAAGGGTGATAGGATTAAGGCAACTCCTCTAGCCTCATCTTCATCAAAGATAGGACAGGAAGGCATCTCCATTAACATACAGAATGGAGAACAGAGATTCCAAGGCAAGAACCGCACTGAACTCTGGGACCAGAAAAGCAGGGAAGCACTGCATCATGCGGGATATCTGCTCCAGATGTTAATGAACCTACACCTGCACACACCCAGCTCAGCAGATATCAGACCAATTCTAGTAATGAATACGTGATTGATATCCAAAATACTGAAGCATCTTAATTGCATTGTGAGCTCCCTCCAAGGAACATCGCCCAAAGCCAGGAATGATCAGCTCCCAGGTCTAGCCTGAACAAAACAACTTTAGTATTTTCCCTTGTTTACACATAAACAAATCTAGTGTTCTCCCTTGAACCACTGCTGTTTCTCTACAAAAACCCCTACCTATGTTCAAGTAAGTGTTCTGATGCATGGATCCAAACTCTGCATCAGTTCCACTGGGATTTCATCTTCTCCTGACTGATCGTGCTGGGGGCTCTGCCTGTCTCCAGCACCCAGGGCCCTGAGCTACCACCGTCACCTGGGAACCCCGACCAGTACAAGCTTCATGGAGTGATGAGATCCCCCTCTCTCTCTGTTTTCTTTTCTACCTCAGGTATAACTTTCTAACCCTGACTTGTTTGATCAGGTATAGTTTTCTATATATGACTTAGGTGGAGTACAGAAATCGATTTAAAGGGCCCTTTATTTCGAAATAAATGGCGTCGTTGTGTGGACGGTTGCAGGGTAAATTCGAATTAACGCTGATAAAACCGAATTAAAGTCGTAGTGTAGACCAGGCCTTATAATGTAACTGCTATGTTTGTTTAGGCTCTCCTTGTGTGGTTATCACTATTATTCAATAAATAACTTTTATGGTTAAGCTGGTTGCTTCTCTTTCTCTCTCTCTCTGAGCTTTACTCTTTTGTGTTTTTAGCTTCCCCATTTGCTCTGCAGCAACACTTTTCTTACCTAAGCTAAAGATCCCTGTAGTGCCCAAAACTACTCCAGGGTTTGCTCATCAAGTGGGTTACTACCAGTACAATTGTAACGTTAAAGTGGGGATAGGGACGTGCTGAACCTTGACATACAAGAGTGGCAGCTTGAAAGTGCTGCTTGATGCAGTCCACTCAGACTTGCTCTGTTAATGTGTGTGTGTGTGTGTGTGTGTGTGTGTGTGTGTGTGTGTGTGTGTGTGTGTGTGTGTGTGAGTTCATCTGGTTCTGGGGCTGGAGGAACCCAGCCTTTGGGAACCTAGGTCCTGCAGGATAGCTCCATTGGGAGGGAACTTGGAGAAGGGAGAAGTAGAGCTCCGTATGAGAACACAAGTGACACAAGCAGAACATTAATAGAATTACAGAACCCCCCCACCCAGAAGAGTTACCCTAATAAATGAGCGTACCCCAAAGTAATGAGCAAATCTGGTAACAAGTTGAGCAGGGTTGCAGGAAGAGGATGGCCCAAGATCTAAAGTTATATCATTCCATCTTTGTAAATAACTATGTCATTTGTAGCAACCAAAGCAGCATTTCAAATATATCCTTTGGCTAGAGCAGAATGTCATTATAATCTCAGTGCAGTATTGTATAGTGATGACTTACAAGGAATTCATCCGTTGCTCTGGGTAGAAAGCACACATATTCTGGGCTTTGTGGAGAAAGGAGAAGGTCACCACTTTTGCCCTTTGAGCCATAAATCACAAGGGTTCTTTTACACTTCTGTGGCTCTGGGGAATCTCTGGCAGTTTTAACCTGCACTCTCCATTGTCGTGCTAAATAAAAGCAAAAAAAAAAAATCATATTTTTAACAGTGAGTGGGAATACACAGGGATTTGTTCATCATTATTACTACAAAGCATTTGAACAGTGTCATAAATTTACATGATGCTTTACAAACAATGGACAGCCACACACCCTCTGCCTCAAAGAGATTACAGTCTAAATAAGAGATGACGTACACAGGACTGCAGATGAGGAGTGGATATGTAAGGGGATATTAATAATGTGGACAAGGGAAAAGGAATCCTTGACTAAGTGGTTACATTAATTATTTTATTGCTATAATAATAGTGTAATAATTTATAATAAATTGGTTGGTATAATTAATTGTATTTATTTATGTCTTTATTTAAATATAATTGATTTAATTCATTCATTAATTTAATTTCTTAATGTATGTATGTATTTCACATGACAATTATTTATCTATTTAGGAGATGGTAGATTATTTAAAACGGAAGACATTAACATAGGAGTCATATGAAACAACTGAATACTAGAACACAGAGCTGCTTGAATAGTACAAATTAAACCATGATTGATTTTTAAATATTTTTGTCAATAAGAATGGTCTACTCAGTTGACTATGATTTGAGGGATCAAATTATTCACTAGGGATCCAATTTAAAGCCCAAAAAATTCAATGGGAGTTCTTTCATTTTGCTTCAACATGATTTGGATTGGGCCCTGTTAGAGTGTGTTTGGACAGTTGCCATGCATTAATGAAATCGTTTGCAAACCATGAATTCTAGCAAAAATATACCTGGAAATTGTATCAAAGTTATGAATTATTCTCCTGTTTAAAAAAGTTGCAGAAAACAGATCATGGAGCAAAAACAATACTGTGTGACTTAAATGGATGCTAGTGACCAAAAGAGTAGTTCCTACTGGCTGGATGGAATTTGCCCATGATTTCAAAATGACTGACCCTTGAGGGATCATGCTGATCGTAGGGGGCGAAGGAACCTAACAGAGATAGGAAATTAAGAATCTGTGCTTAGATTGTGATGTGTACTTCTATAGTGTTGTCATTTGCTGATGATTTTAATATAAAGGAAAACTATTTCATGATCATGTGTCTACCCACAATGTGTGTTGTCAAGAGAAATTTTAGAGGCATTTAATTCACTTATAAACCTGGATGTATTTTTTCCTGTTCTTAAGCTGCATTTTTTCCTGCCTATTTTTTTCCCCTCCATCTGTTTGTTCTAGTTTCCTTGGCTAATGCTTTTTTCCTGTTTTCTTCTTTGTTCTACGTAGCTTATCCTGTCCCACCCCCCACTCTGTAGAGAAGACTTTCTGTGTCACAGCTGATTGTTCTGTGGCTCTTTTGGGTTCAGACACAGCACAGCAGGCAGACATGCAGTTCACAGTCAGTCTGGTGGGTGACAGGCTAGCTTTTGTCTTTTTAGGGTTATTTCCAGGAATGAGTCAGATGCAATATATGACAGATACAAACCTTGTCTAATGAGGAACTTTATTTGTTAGATATGTATGGCCAGCCAGCTTCAGCCATGCTGAGGCATAGAGATGCAAATTGCAGCTCCCTGTGCCAGCCTGGCATGTTGTGCCCCTTAGGAATTCATGCTGGCGAGGGAAGTCATTGCTGGAACAGTTGCTCTTTTGGGTATTCCACTGGTTTGTTCAGTTTCAACCAGGTCTTCGCACAGTAACCCCACAGGCAGAGGGGCTGAAGCAGGGCTACAATGAGTCAGATCATCCCTTAGTCACCCAGGCCATGACCTATCTATAGTAAGCACCACTCTCTTTGACGACTGCACAGGCTGCCCCTAGAACCTAATGGAAGGGAGTTTGTGACCACCACCTTATATCACAGTGCCTCCCTGGTAGACTTTCCTCCACCTGGGCCCTGCTTTACTTGAGCAGAAGGTGGATAAGCCAGGGTGAATGTGTCCCAAGGCGAGAAGGCAGCCGTGCATATGTAACGCAGACAGACACCAGTCATCAGTGGGCTGGATCGAACCTGGGACTTCTGGAGCTTAGTGCATGACAACAACTGGCTGTTAGCTGAGGCTGTAAAGCAGACTCATTTTATCTCTCTCTCTAAGTGGTCTCGGTGCCACTAGATGGGACAGAGCACCACACTCAGGAGGTGTGTGGGTTACACATAGTTGCAGCCTTTCTGCTGCAGGATGCAGTGTGCTGAGCACATATTATGAGACCCGGAAGCCATTCTGAACACTTTGATTTATTTTAATTGTTGCCCATGGTTGTATCTTTTCTTAATTATTATTTCCAAAGAAAGGTTAGTGTATCAGTGATCAAAGAGTTGGGAGTTTACCAGGAAATGAATCAGTGGTTAACAGATTTAAGGCCTCTTAGGCATCTGCAACTGCTTGTTCTCAAGCGTTTACTTTTCATTCCTGCCACAGTCCAGTATCCTGGCCAAACCAACCTAATTGCATTTTCTCTCACTTTGGTAAATTCATTTCAATCTGCTCACTCCAGAGTCAGAAGAAATGTTTGTCTAACACTTCAGCTCCCTTGGACATTTGCTTATTAAAAAATGGCTACATTAGAAAAGGAACTAGTGGCAAACATCAATTGGTTGATCTATAATGCAATGGTGGTTGGGATAGTGGCTTTATATTCATATTTGGTTTTTGTCCAAACCTGGAAGTTCTCCCATCACCTCTTTCAGTCCTTATTCAGACAAAATCTGCCACTAAAATCTGTGGAAGCTCTGGGTGCTTAGCGCCTCTGAAAATCAGGCCACTATTTAGGTGCTTCATTTTAGATAACCAGGATTGAAAATTTTGGCCTTTGTACCTACCTTGCATGGCCACATATAAAAAGATGCATTTACTTAATATATCACGTACCATTCACTGTGTTAATGTCAGTGGATTGTATCATCTGTATGTTATGTTTATTAGCTATGGTCCTTTTCTTTTGAAAAATCAGTCTGGGACTTGTTAAATGAATTAGGGAGAGGAAGTGGAAAGGCTGTTTTTCAATAAAGTATCAAAATTCTCTCTGTCTTCTAAAAAATCAATGTAACAGGCTTTCATTTTCATGTTAGCCCAGCAATGCTGCCAGTGCATAGGCACTTTGTTAACTCTAACAAATGAAGCCGAATCAGCCTTAATGACATCCTCCCAATGAACCTCTTTGACACTTTGATGCATAGAAGAAATGCTAGCTGCAAAAGTGAGAAAATCAAACCTGCAGTGACTTCTGCACAAAGAATCAAGAACATTTAAAACAGACACTATATTTTAAGAGTGAAAACTGTAAAATCAAAAGAAAATAATACAGGGGGCTACATCTTCTTCTTATATTTAGCAATGTAGGTCACTGTTGGTGTTTTGTAGATATTGCTCTATGATTTTCCAACATCAGTGCTGTATGTTCTCAGGACTGATAAGGACATACCACTTTCTTAGAGGTAGCAGCTGCTTAAATTATTTTACTGAGGGAATGCACAGAGATAATGGAAATTTTCTGGTCTCTTAGCTTGCTTACTTTGCTTGTCTTTCAGTAGCTTGCTACAGAGTTTGCCAACCTGCTTGATTTGCTTCTTCAGTAACTTCAGACTCCACCTGACAAAGGGCATTGTCACTGCCGTTTATAAACAGGGCTGTCACAGGGCACTATCAGCAGCAACCTGATCACTGGCGTTGCTGTAGCCTGGAGAAGGCTGCAAGCCCACCTGGAGGCAGTTTGTTGGGAGATGAGCACTGAAAATCACTGGGCTAAGAGTATAACTGGGAGGATATAAGTGGAAGAAACAGGAAGCAAGGGGGAGCCCAGAGGGTGAGCCTGGGCTGAGGAGTGACGGCTGTGGGGAAACCTCCCCATGCTTTAAGCCAGCATTACACTACAATACTTTGTAATGAATGAATACATGGTGAAAGAGTAACAACCTGGTGTGTGTTCATGACTGAGACCACACATAATGGCCAGGCAGTGGAGTGCACCGGGTAGCAACAGAGGTGCCTGTGACATGGACTAATATTAACCTGCCAGGAGCCTGTAGACTACCTGTGATCATTTTTACCCCATCAGCAGAAATGTGAAGGAGGAGAAGGGACTAAATAAAATCTGAGGAATTTCTGGGGAGAAATTTTTCTGTGTTTTCTATTTGTTTTTATATCTCTCTCTGCCCAATATCCTTGCATGACAATATCGGTTAGCTGAACTGCTTTCACTGCTGCTGAACCACATTCTGTGCAACACCCATAAACTCCTGCAATACCCCAGAGCATCTCATGAACCACACTGCAGGAGTCTAGCTCCTTTTGTCTGACTGCAATGTAAACAACACTGTGGTACACTATATCTTGCCTCTTCCCTTATTGTGCACTATTCTGAGACTCCACTTATCATGAGGCATAGGGGCGGGGGGGGGGGGGGGAGAAAAAAAAAAGGAAAGCATCCCTACAATATAAAGCAAATCTTTACAGAGTCATGAAGTGTCTGATTCACCCTGATTCTCCCTTGATTCTCATTTGAGTGCTGAGAGCAATTATCCATCTTCTTTGCCAAGGCAAGTGTATTGGAACCCCTCTCTCTTACATCGCGCACCCAACATGCAATGAAGAGGGCATGAATAGATCTGCTACCCTACTTGGTTTGAGAGAGTCTAACTATGATCTGCGGATGCTCCGGAGCTTGGTGTAGCTCTGCCTCCTGCAGGCAGAACCCTTGCCTTAGGTAGCTCGTGGATATCTGTGTTGTAGCCCATTTGCTGGTCTCTAGAATGAATACTTCATTTATAGAAAGTAGAGTGGCAGCTTGACTGAAAAGTGCTGAGATTCAACTAGTGCTCAGGAGACCTACTTAACAATGGTGATCAGCTCAGTTTCAAATACCCCTATTTGAGGAGAAGGCAACGGGGAAGATGATGGCTGAGCAACATTAGCCATATCCAGATAGAAGGAGATTCTCTGGGTTTCAAGAGTGGCTTATTATCTCTCAACTATTTTGATGTGGTGACCTTTGCTTTCAGACAGACCTCAGCACAGTGCTCCATGCCTCTGTGACCTTGAAACAAGGCTGGATTACTACAATGCCTTTTTCTGATGGCTTCTCTTGGAACTCACTTGCAGGCTGCAATTACTAAAGAATGTGACATCTAAACTGCTCAAGGGCCTTCACTTGTGAGAATCAGTAACACCAGTGTTCTGCCATATGCACTGGTTGTCTATTATTCTGTGAGTGTGTTTAGTATTTAAAGACTTAAATGCAGTCTGCGAGAGGGTGTATACCTGTCATACTATGATCTGCAGTACCAATTGAGAACAGCAGAGTTGAAACTGCTGGGTGCAGATTTGAGAGGTCAAAACAAAGGTCTTCTTCATCAAGGGTCTGTGGCTCTGGGGAGTTCTCTCTACTTTGACATACACCCAGATACTGCACATGAGTGGATACCTGTGGGTTGAGTTCAAGACCTCCTTCCTAACCCCTTTGTTCTGTTAACCTCCCACAAGCCTCAGTCTTGTCTCTCATATTATTCAACAGCTATATGGCATAGCTGATTAGACAACACAGGCTGAAATGTCACCAGTACTCAGATGACACACTGCTCTACATCTCCTTTACATCAAACAGTACCATCTCCTGGCTTTCTCCATGCCCAGCTGAAATCAACACTTGGATGAAGAACAGATGGCTAACAATGAATCGAGCAAGATGGAAGTGTTGCTGATAGGCTGAGGGAGGCTTTTCAAAAAACTTGCTTCTTCTTTAACACTCCCACTATTGAGAACATCTGCCCTCAGACTGACAAATCAGCTTTGGTGTCCTTTTGGACTCCACAATACTACCAAAGGCTCAGATAGACATGAGATGAAGAACACCTCACTACCTTATTGGCTGGCCAAAAGATTGTGCCACATCCTGTCAGACATAGACATAGTCATGATCCATGCATTCATGCTTGATTATTGCAATGGAATACATCTCGGAATGAAGTCACACAGCCTGCTAAAACTCAGACTAGTACAAAAAACAGTAGTCCATCTGCTTAGCAACACAGGCTGCCATGAACACATCTCCCTGATGCTCCAATCTGAACTGAATGTTTACTGAATGCAGAGTCCACTTCAAGGTCTCTGATGTGATAATCAAAGCTCTCCATGGGAATAACCCTAACTACCTGAGAAATTGCCTCTCCATCTATGAAAGCTCCATTCCACTGGAACAATGCAACTGTTGACCAATAGGGGAGACTTTGAGAGCAGGACACCAAACGTGCTGAAGTTGGACCTAGATTTAGCCTATGGGGCATATCCCACAAAAGATAAGTAACCACAAAATTCACCATTTTCAAAACTAAATGCAAAGCTCTGTTCTTTGACTTTATTTTCCCTCAGTAAGATTTTCAGATACAGACACTAACTCACCCACCACACTAACCCACAAATGTAAATCAAATACCTATGAACTCATCAAGTTATTTCTCCTTAAAGCTGGCAAGGAAGAAAAAAGAGGTTATTTATAGTGTTTAATACTTGAGCAACTACAATGATAGGCACTATATCTGTGGATAGGTAAGTAGACAGACAGATTTCTAATATTAAGATTTCATTTACTCAGCCAATTTTATTCAACCAAATGAAGATACTGCGTTTAACTACACTGACCAATTTTATAGCTTAAGTCTAAATTATTTCTGGATACTCTTAGAAAAACTCTGCTGAACTCTGACCTGAAACTGTTTCCACTGTCACTTCACAATATATTTTTCAACTCACTGATGCTTGTTGGGGGAGCTGTCCCTGTGTATTAAATGACAGTGGCATTGGGTAAACAAACCAGTTCTTGAAATCTGTTCTCAGAGGAATTTCTGACTGATTTCAGGACTGAATAATAGAAATGGGAAGAAAACCAAAAATGGTTTGTGTATCTCCTTTGCTCAATTCATTTGAAAAGACATGACACGTCACCTTTATAGATGACTATACTTTACTACTACTTGATACTTTACATAAATGATTACTGTGTGAGGAAACTAATTTGCTTCATTTATTTGTTCACTTTATACTGAAACTGAGTTTAACTTCAATGTCAAAGTTCTGGGAGGAGAATATAGAGTGTTTCTCACCTTTGGTGGATGCCTTCTGTGAATTACCATTTTCTAAAATAAACAAATAAAAAAGTTTTATACTTGTTTGCTGATAAAGTTACTTAAGATGTCTGAATTTATAATCAGATTCACAAAGAATTTTCATATTCTCAGCCATAACTAGTCATTTGATATCTAGAATATTGTTAAAATGCAAATTCTCTTTACTGGAATACTTACTTTTAGCAATTAGCTCTCGCTCGGTCTTCCCATCATCCTGGTATTCATCTAACCATCTTTCATTGTAAAGAGATAATAATTAGACTTATGGCAGTTAGTAATTAATCTTTTTATGAGGAATCTCAGCATTATTTCCCCTCCTTTCACCAATGTTTTATGTGCATCTCTTGTCAAGCTAAGTCTTGTAAACACTTACTGGGCCAAATTCTCTGCTGGTATTAATTTGGCACAGCTTCCCTCATTCAATGAAACTATGCCAACTTATACCACAGGCAATGGGATTACTCATGGTAGTTAGCACTACACCTGGTAGTTACGAGTAAGTATTGGTAGGTTCCTTAGATTCTAAGATCTACGAGGCTTCTAGAGCTTCTATGGACTGGTCACCTATGATGGTGAATTTCACCTCAATTTTGCCCTTCACTGTACATTACAGAATTTAAGGGCTTAACCCTAAACTTGACATGCTACAAAAATACCCCCACATACTTCATCAACTGATCCCCCATCTCATATTAGAACGTTTTACAGCCATTACCTGAGTTCTCTTATTTTAAAATACTGGTAATTATTATAAGTTTCCAACTTATTGGCTCCCTTTTGCTGTATCCTAAACAACTGCAATTCATTCTACTCTCCACATACAGTAACTATGTGAATAAAACTCTTGTGTATGGAGAGAAGACTAGACTCCATTATGTTTAAACTATTGTTGCAATAAATACCTTGATTAACCTTTGTGAATTCTCTTCTAATCCCCTCCAAGAAACCAAAAGATCACTAACCATTTTTAAAAATAGACAGGAAACTTTGGTTCATTGGTAGCACTTACTGCAGGCAAAGAATTACGGAGCCCCTCTAGTTCTATAGATAATGTCTCTAACCTTTTTCTAGTGCTTAACAAGTTCTTTTTGACATGGCAGTTTTATAGCAAGTCCACAGTCTTAGTCAAGTATTCCTCCCTTAGGAGGAATCTTATAAAATCTCTCTGACATTACAGAAACAATTGTCTTCTCTTCAAATAACCAACTTTAATGTAAACCAAACTAATTAAATAGCCTAATAGATAAAAAAACTAATAATTACAATAATAGTTTTAGAGAAAAAAATAGTTATTAGCTAACAATTTGCAGGATTTTTGCAAATTGAATATTTTTAAGAGGGGAATTTTCACTTAAAAACAGACAATGTTTCCTTTCTTAGCTGAATTTCTAATTGATAATCAAGATTGTAAGACAACCCCCACCCTAAAAAATGATTGAGCTGACATGAACAACTATTTTGTAGCCAAATGTATAGATACTCCAAGTATTTGGAAAGCCTGTACTGCAATGCATAATCTGCTTGATTTTAAAATATGCTTCTCTGAATCATTTCTATAGTGTTAGATATAGATATCATACACACATGCACATATATTCATCTATAACTCTTTCTACTGCAAACCTATCTGAAGTTTATATGGTAGTTGCTTCAACATACAAATTGCTGAAGGCTAGGTTGTTGTCTAGGGTGGCAAAATATCTGGAGCAAAAGAACGTTTAGTGGCTCTGACTGGAGGCTGAGAGAGTTGGATATTTTTCAATTTTGACTATGGCAGCAAAATTCTAGAGCCAGCATTGAGACAAGGAAATAGACCTTTGCTAAGTTAGCAGAAACATTTTATCTATCCTCTAAGACAATATCAACTAACTATTTTTGCACCTAGATATAAAGTTCTCTTCAAAGATTTCCAATATATTAAGTTCACTCTAATGACCTTTAGTGACTGGGAAATGCAAAATGAACTGGCCTAAATCCATATGATTGGAAACTTTTAACGTAATATCTTTTAAGGAGCAGAGAATTGAAACTTTATTTAGTTTTATATGTTATGGATGTGCAAGGTAAAGGAAAAATTATTGCACCTTTTCACCCACAGAACATTTGGCTTTTGACCTTTTCCATCTTATTCCATGCCCTCCCATGCCAATCCAGCAGCCTTTTCTGCATGGCTTGAAGCAGTGAATTCTGTTCACCCCTTACTCCCTGGAAGACTGCTGGGCAGGATTCATATATTCAGGCTTTGTGCAGGCAGCAAAGTGGGTTTTTTTAAGTGTTTGGCTCCTGTCTTGCAATGTTTTCCTTAAGCTGCTCGCAGAATAACATACTACAATTCTGATTTCCCATCAATGGCATACCTGTTACAGGGAAACACAGCTTCTTGATCATCATCTTCTTCTTTAAATTTGACAACCACCTTATCAAGGAACCATCCATTGCCTGGGTTGAAATGACAAAAGTTTACTTGCAAGTTTGTATTTTTGTGGAGAAAAAAAATATCTTGAAGAGAAAAGTTGAAACAACTGCTTTCCCAACAGCAGATCTCATTATGTCAAAACTCAGCTAAAGAAGTGAAAACATTAACCTAATACCCTCACAAGATTCCCATTCTACTACTAAGGCACAATATTCCTAAGCACAGGCAAGAGACTATCTTGATTCCAGCAGAGTATTCTTTGTGTGGCGACAGGAGTGTACTAGCATCTGTAAACTGCTACCACCACTCCCACTTCAGCCTATGCTCTTCTATTCCCTTTGTTCAGGTTCACATATGGAGAAAACATTCTGCTTGTGCAATTTACCATGATTCACTGTAAGAACCAGAATCCTTGGTCCTTGGGAATGAAGTACATGACATTATGAATTCGGAGAGATTGGATTAATATATAACATCCTCATTCATGTGTGTTCTTACAATAGCCTTATACAGTCTCTTAAAAATATAAGCTTTCAATCTTGAAAAGAGTTCAATAAAAATCATTTTAAATAAACCACCAAGGCAAAGTATGGTGTAAGAACCGAATGACTATTAGATTAACTAATTCTGACTGAAAAAAATATATTGAACAGAAGGGGTTCTTCTATTGAGGTGAAAACTTCTTCCCTAAGCCTTTCAAATTTGTGTTTTCTTCAAGCCTTGGTTTCAAGGGCACATTTTTGTTCAGCTTTTTCCTTCTATAAAGAGAGCAAAGTGCACTCTTAACTCAACTTCTTATACGTTATTGCCCAAGGTAATCACATAACTTACATTTATGTAACACTTAGATTGTGAAAGATCCAAGCCTTTAACAGATTAATCATATAGAGTTCACTTACCTATCACCAAACTACCATTCACCAATCACCATTCTCTGGGGCAGAACATAACAGCCATTCTCTACCAGCAATATTAAACAAGTGACTAGCAACTTTTGGGGTAAGACATACATAATAAGCACCACTTTAAAGAGAGGAATTAAGTTAGTCAACTGAAAACATAGGACAAATTTAGGTAGGCTGAATACAATTACCTAATTTAGAATTTGGCCATGATGCCCCGGTTAACACTAGCATTCTTGTAAAAAGGACAAAAGGAATGTTCAAGACCTTGTTTTCACATTTTATCCAAAAGATATTTTCCACAGGACAGTGGGCAGGGCATTGGTCCAGTACTGACTCAGAGGGAAGAATGCCATCTACTGAATCATTAGAACACCTCCAGGTGCACTGGGTTTTTTCTTAGGCAATGCCCATTCCGGCCAAGTATTAGGAGCAGAAGGAAATTATTAAATGATTTGAAGTAAATTAAATTATTTGAAGCCATCAGATTGTGCATAATGCAAGCTTAAGTAACTATGCAAACTTATTATTGTTTGCAGCGCTGTTGTAGCCATGTTGGTCCCAGGATATTTGAAAGACAAGGTGGGTTAAGTAATATCTTTTATTGGACCTAACAAAGAGCTCTATGTAGCTCAAAAGTTTGTCTCTTTCACCAACAGAAGTTGGTCTAATAAAAGATATTATTTCACACCTTGTCAAACTTATTATTATAACCCTTATCCTCCTCCCTGCCTTCCCTCCAATTGCTTGTTACATTTACCCGTTGTATCTGGTCCTTAATTAGATTGTAAGCTCTTTGGAGCAAGGACCATATGTCTACACAGAGCCTAAAACAATGCAATCTGATCCTCAATTATGAGTATTGACTAGGTGTGACCCTGCTTAGCTTAGGAGATCCAATCTGATTCTAGTCTGCAAATACTTTACTGTAGCCCTTTCAAAATGTCAGCTCTTTTCTTTTACACCATGCCAGTGATTTTCAACTGTATTACAAATTGATACTGATCTCAGGGCCCTGCAGGAGGCTCTCCTCTTATCCGCGGATATGATCAAGGCTACTCTCATTTTGTTTGAGACCACGCAGAGCATATATAATGCCATCCACAGGAACAATCCCACACTGCCCAGTACACATGAAGCAAATGGCCTAGTGCTGCCAGATTCTCTCTGCATCCTCGTCACCGCTAGGATGTTGTTGTTATGGTTCTCTGAGATTCCACTGGGTGGCAAAGTGGCAGTCAAATCAGTGCTCTAACTTTATTCCTGTATCTCATTTTCATTCACTGTCTATAGAAGAATCATTTTATCCAGCTCTGTATGAGTTACCCTTGTGAATTCTTCTGTGGTACTTCGTATGACAAATAAATAGCACTCTGTTATAAATCAGCTTGCAAACCAACAGCTAACTGACGTTATTTGATACTACATCCCAGTTGCCTTTTGCTGCCCATTACCATAGCTTTCTACAATCCCACCACTGTGACTAATCTGCAGGAATAAGTACTTGTGTCTCTTTTTTAGTCTTCTCACTGCAAGGCCTTTTGTAACACTTTGTATGAAGGATGTTATATATACAGATAAAGAGTATTGTGCTGTAAAACAGCTCACAAAACAAATTAGTCGCTAGAAAATTAACTCCTACCTGGACCAGTTCTATCATGGCTAATCACAAGTTTCTTCAGGTCTCTTAGTGATACAGCCTTTATGAAGAAGATATCCACCTGCAGAAACATCAAAATGAGATTGATAAAGGCCTTGATCATGTAGGTCCTTGCATGATGTTCAGGGGCATGGACAAGATTGTTGCTTCCAGATGTAAGTTAACACTTAGCCTTCTGTTCTGAGTGGTAGCAAGGAGGATAAAAAAGGGGAACGGGTATGTTTTAGGACATCTGGTGTAAGCACGATTCTCACCATGTTAATGAGAGATTTAGCAATGAGTTCTCCTCTTGGGTCGTACACCTACTGCTGATGAACAAAGAAAGAGGATGCAAAGTAGTGTTCTCATTCATGCAGGATCAGGTTTTGCTGCCCTTCCTCTGCTGATGATTGCTTTTTATTTGGTGCCTATAGGTATGATGCTGCACATGTCCTAGGCAGGTTCAAGCACAAACTGCTTAAAGTAACATTAATATATAATATATTAATATATAAAGGTGGTTGTTTAAAGGTGGCAGATGTGTAGACATACCTGAGCTAGCATTGATTTAGCTAGCTTGAATTACAAGAGCCACAGCAGCAGCACAGGTGGCAGCATGGGCTGTACAACTCCACCTGAGACGCTGGGTATGTTTTCAAGTGGCTAGCCCGTGCTGCTGCCTGTGCTGCCATATCTACACTGCCATTGTTATTCAAGCTAGCTAGAGCAAAGGGTACGTCTTCACTACCCGCCAGATCGGCGGGTAGTTATCGATCTATCGGGGATCGATTTATCGTGTCTCGTCTAGACGCGATAAATCGATCCCCGAACACACTCCCCATTGACTCCGTAACTCCACCAGAGCGAGAGGCGGAAGCAGAGTCAACAGGGGAGCCGTGGCCGTCATTCTCGCGCCACGACAACGCGAGGTAAATCGATCTAAGATATGTCAACTTCAGCTACGCTATTCTCGTAGCTAAGTTGCATATCTTAGATCAATCCCCACCCCACCCCAGTGTAGACCAGCCCAAAGCTAGCCTCGGTATGTCTACATGTGCTGTAGTCACACCTCTGATTGCAGTGTAGACATACCCTTAGCAGCACAGAACTAGCATGGCCAACTCTATACTACCTCCTCTAAGGCCTACCGTTTAGTGTATCAGTTCAGTATGCCCCCAGTGTAGGGAGTGTGTTGGGGGCAGTAGCAGAATGTAACTTGATTCTAAGAATTACATTAACCTAATCAGGGAACAGAAACACTACCGTAACCCTGTGATCTATGTGTCCAATCAAAACTAAACAGAGCATGAATTTTGAATATCCAATACTCACAGTAAACTATTCATTCAGAATCTACAGGCCAAATATTATTAAATAAATTAATTCTGTGAATAATTTTGAATAAATATCTGAGAAAACTGAATTGCTCAAGGATAAATGTGTAAACAGAAAATATCTACATATGTTGAAAAAACTATTTGCTACAAATAATTTGCTAGCATTGATCAGTTTTGCATATTTTTTCCTTTACCTGTCCACGCTGAAACTTGACTTTATTATTCTTAGCTCTATGCAGCTTTCTCTTGCCAGAATCTCCCCTCGTTCCAATGAGGGTGGCATATACATTAGAATCTGTTTCAGCACCAAGTTTAGACCCAGTATATACATGGAGTTCATAAATCACCACTGAAAAAAAGACAAACATTTGCATTATTTTTCTTTCTAATGTATGTATATATGAACTTTTCCTTCTATAGCTGGCCAGAGGATAGCACAGCTTCTGACCTGTTTGTAATTAGCCACACCAATCCATATATTCATCACTTCCAGGCTCAATCTGTAATACTCTGTACCTAAATATGAGACCACTGACCTTAAAAAGCTACAGTTTGTTCTGAACAAAGCAGCCCAACTGCTCAAAAAACGGGCCATCAAGTGTGCGTCCCCCAATGCTCTATTTTCTTCATTGTCTCCCTGCTGAGTACTAGGCCAAATACAAAGTTTCAGTCCTATTTTTCAAAGCCTTTTTGAGAACTGGCTTAAGTTACCTGGGGACTGTTTCACTCTGCATGATCATGACCACAGACAAAGATCTATGTTCCACTGGAAACATGGGATGGGCATCAACAAGAGTGAAATTAATGCATGAAAAACACAGAATTTCACCCCAATAAAAGATCAGGATGATCATGAACCTCAGCACTTTCACAGTAAGTGCAAAACCCATTTCTTTGACTCAGCCTTCCCACAATAACATCACAAAAGCAAAACAAACAAAAAACACATGTGTAGTCCCAGCTGACCAGACAGGATAAGGAGAAAAAGAAATATATGTGACATGTACACTTCAATAATTTTGGGATTTGACCAAATATAATGATAATGCCACCTTATGAGAACTTGCACGTATATGCATATGCACATTGTCTGTACTAGGAAACCAGATTGACCATGACCAGCTAAAGGTGGTAAACTCTATTTACAATAGGTGCTTTAGAGTTATTGTATTTAGTTATTTTGAAGTGCAGTAATATTATCATAATTGTCCAAATAGTACTAAAACTTCTGTTTCACAATAATTATTTCCAGCAATTACATACTACTATATTCTGCTACACTTTTTCAGTTATTAGAGGTATTTAATATTTTTTTTTGCTCCTAATTACATCTTAGTGGAATTTATCCATGCAGTTTTTCTATTCTAATCACAGCTGGTCACTAGTGCTGCTATCTAGTAGACAATAAGAGAGATTATTGTTCCACTAATGGAGATTTTTAATAGCTCTCTGGAAAGAAGAAAAGTACTGGGGGAGCACAGGAATACACATTTAAGCACAATCTTTAAGAAAGGGACAGAGGAGAAACCAGGAACATATAACAAACTACTTTGACCTTGGTATTAAACAATATACTCTAAGATACTACTATTATTAAACTACTAGTCTTACTTCTAATAATAATGTGACATTTATATAGAACCTTTCATGAAAAAGGATCCCAAAACATGTTCACACACACACACAAATCACTTCACCCACCATGAAGTGTAGCCCTTTCCAGGGTGGAATGTAGTGGTTCCTTAACAGTACAGAACACCGCAGAAGCATTTAGGACAGGAAGTTAAGAATACCAACATGTGTATTTGCAGCTGCAGAGGGAATTTAGGTATTAGAATATGGTCATGACACTTAGAATAGCACCTGTAACTCTTGCAAAAAATGCCATAGGATTTTTAATTACCTTGAACTGGAGTCTAAGCCAAACAACAGCATCTCCAAGTCCAACACTTGACCACCAAATAGGATGTAGGATAAATGTGAAATTATAGAATTCGAGTTAGCTTAAGTTTGGCTAAGGAAATATGTGTGTGGTAAAGAAAGACCCTGACTAGCAAGTAGAAGAAAGGCCTTGAAAATAATAAAAAAGTCATAAGGCCAGAAGGAATGAAGCAGGGAAGATGCCTGGTTCAAAGAATAACTAACAAAATAAGGGAAGATTTCTAAATAGGAGACATCTGACTGACAGAGGTGACTGCAGATAGTTTTAAATAAGTCAAAGAGAATCTGTCTTAAAAGGAGCCAACATGGACCTTCTGACCCCGCATACCAGTGTTGAAGCCTATGTGAATCCTGGTGCAATGGAAAAACTGTTGGGCAGGAAGTAGGAGGGGAGGAAAGGCCTTGGGAAGAAAAGAGGCTGTTAATCTTATCTGGATTAAAACTGGTAATAAGGATAAACTGTCTCAGGTTAGTTTTTAGCTGAAATCAGTACTTGGCTGTGACATCACTTGTTTGCTGAGTATAAAGAAGTTGACTCTTAAAAGGTTCATTGCCAATACCTCCCTGACCACACTGGAGCCAACCAACATGTGTCTGAGCACCCAGGGGTTTAGCCCATGTGATTAAATGTTTATCAATATTTTGTTACTGTTTGGATGTACTAAATTGCTTATTATTTAGGCTTTTTTAGGTATGTTTAGAGCAATTGTATAAGTACCTTTGGCCTCTGGATTTAATAAAGGAATGTATAATTAAATCAGTGTTTGTGGTTTCCCATATTAATATTAATAATTTCAAATATTATTAATAATTCCAACATAGGCATTAAAGAGTCCTGTGGCACCTTATAGACTAACAGATGTATTGGAGCATAAGCTTTCGTGGGTGAATACCCACTTCGTCAGACACATGTAATGGAAAGCTTATGCTCCAATACATCTGTTAGTCTATAAGGTGCCACAGGACTCTTTGTAGCTTTTTACAGATCTAGACTAACACAGCTACCCCTCTGATACTTAACATCGGCATTGGTTCAGTGCTGGCTCAGGGGGAAGAGTGCCACCTCCTGAATCGCAATCACTACTTCCTGCAACATCATGGCTTTCCTTGGAGCTCTCCCATCATATTTACTAAGACGAAGCATACTTAGCAAATGAAATATAAGACCTCATCCCAACAAACACATAATTGAGAAATGTTCAGTTCTATTTCAAAATGATTTTAACATGATACCTCATAGTATATTAATATTAGTGTGTACAGATTAGCAATAATAAAATAGAAGACACTCCTCTTGAAATAATAGGGAACTGTTCAGATGATGGAGGGCAGAACGTAATGGTAGACCACTATACAGGGGAAGAACGCAACTTGTAAAGAGCTACAGTGATCAGTATTGTACACAATACTTTTTGGGTCAAATTTCCAAAAGAGTATCTATGGATTAGATTCTGCCACTCTTACTTATATTAAGTAAGCAGCTCTCCTGGACTATTTGTGGAGGAAGGTACTACATGTAGTTAGTTAGAGTGGTGGAATCCAGCCCAAAGACTGAACTTACAATTTTGCACCCTTACCATTCACACCCAAGATGTTGAAATTGCAAACCACTTGCAGGTGCTAACAAAAGGATGCAGACTTCTAACTATATAATTGTGCCAGCAAATTAGGCAAACGTCTATATTATTTGCACCTGCAAGTGATTTGCAGTCTTAAAACTGCAAAGGCAAATAACTGGCACACAGTTTTAGCAGCCTATTTGAAAAGTAAGCTCTTCAATAACAAATGACTCACAGGAACGAAGTACCAACAAGTTACTTTGGAGGTGACATCAAACTGAACGAGCAAATGCAGGATGTACAGGAAGAGAATTAGAAAGAATTGCAGTTTAGCACAGGAATATGAGCAGATCAATGGCTCATATATTAAATAAAATTGTAAAACCATGGGATAACCAGGGAGAATATAATAAGAGTTGAATGTAACTTTTCAATGGATACCTATCTGAATATTCCACTCAGGCCTGGTCCACACTAGGAGTTTATCTCGAATTTAGCAGTGTTAAACTGAATTAACCTTGCACCCGTCCACACAACGAAGCCCTTTCCTTCGATATAAAGGGCTCTTAATTTCGATATCTGTACTCCTCCCCGACGAGGGGAGTAGCGCTGAAATCAGTATTGCCATTTTGAATTAGGGTTAGTGTGGCCGCAATTCGAAGGTATTGGCCTCCGGGAGCTATCCCACAGTGAACCATTGTGACTGCTCTGGAAAGCAATATGAACTCGGATGCACTGGCCAAGTAGACAGGAAAAGCCCCGTGAACTTTTGAATTTCATTTCCTGTTTGCCCAGCGTGGAGAGCACAGGTGACCATGCAGAGCTCATCAGATAACCATGCAGTCCGAGAATCGAAAAAGAGCACCAGCATGGACCATACGGGAGGTACTGGATCTGATCGCTATATGGGGAGAGGATTCAGTGCTAGCAGAACTATGTTCCAAAAGATGAAATGCCAAAACTTTGGAAAAAATCTCCAAGGGCATGATGGAGAGAGGCCACAATAGGGACTCACTACAGTGTCACGTGAAAGTTAAGGAGCTCAGACAAGCCTACCAGAAAACCAAAGAAGCAAACAGAAGGTCCGGGGCAGAGCCGCAGACATGCCGCTTCTATGCTGAGCTGCATGCAATTATTGGGGGGGCTGCCACGACTACCCCACCTCTGACCGTGGATTCCCAGGCGGGGGTAATCTCAGCCATGCCTGAGGATTCTGCGGACGGGGAAGATGAGGAGGAGGAGGAGGACGAGCTTGCAGAGAGCACACAGGATCTTTTTCTCAGCCTGACAGAAGTACCCTCCCAACTCCCAGACAATGAGGCCATGGAAGGGACCTCCGGTGAGTGTACCTTTGTAAATATAAAACATGGTTTAAAAGCAAGCGTTTTTTAATGATTAATTTGTCCTGAGGACTTGGGATGCATTCGTGGCCAGTACAGCTACTGGAAAAGTCTGTTAACGTGTCTGTGGATGGAGCAGAAATCCTCCAGGGACATCTCCATGAAACTCTCCTGGAGCTAATCCAAAAGCCTTTCGAGAAGGGTTCTGGGCAGTGCAGCCTTATTCCTTCCTCCATGGTAGGACATTTGACCACGCCATGCTAGTAGGAAGTAATCTGGTATCATTGCATGACAAAGCTTGGTACCATAGAGTCCCGGTGTTTGCTGGCATTCAAGCGACATGCGTTCTTTATCTCGCTGTGTTATCCTCAGGAGAGTGATATCGCTCATGGTAACCTGGCTGAAATACGGGAATTTAATTAAGGGGACAGAGGTGGCCGTTCCTACTGGGCTGTTTGCCTGTGGCTGAAAAGAAATCCTTCTTGCAGTTAGCCAAGTGGGGGAGGGGGATCATTGGCACTAATCTTTTCGTGTTTGGCTGGCAGGGATCTTCCCTGATACCAGCCACGCAGTGGGGGGAGGGGTAAAGCGATGGGGGGGGTGGTTAGTTTGGTTTCTGCAGGGATCTTCCCTGATACCAGCCACGCGGTGGGGGGGAGGGATAAAGTGATCATCCCAGAGAATTGGATTGGGGGGAGGAGGAGTAGTTTGGTTTCTGATGCTGCACGTTAACAGGAAAACCAAAGCACTCAATGGGCTTTGCTTGGTATGTGCAAAAGCAGGGCGCTGCTTTTCTGAAGGCTACAGAAGCCGAAAGACAATGGCTTATCATGGCCGCATGCAAGCCGAATTCTGTTGCCCGGACCTGCATCTGTGCTCTCTAACACCAAAGCCACAGGCACTCAATATTAAGAAGCAAAATGCGACCTTGTACTGAAATCACATGTGCTATGTAATGTGAATAGTGTTGTTCACCGTGAAAGAGTATAAGCATTTTTCTGTAAAATGTATCTTTTAAAATACTTCTCTCCCTTTTTTTCCCCTCCCTCCCTCCCGCAGCTGCAAATTTTTCAAGCCTCCCTCCTCCGTCCCGAAGGCTATCTCAGATAAGGAGGCGAAAAAAAAGGACGAGAGACGAGATGTTCTCTGAAATCATGGAATCGACCCGCAATGAAAGAGCTCATCTGAATGAGTGGAAGGATGCGGTTTCAAAGTGCAGGAAAGAGGCCAGTGAACGTGAGGACAGGAGGGACCAACGGGAGGACATGAGGGACAAACGTGAGGAAAGAAGGGACTAATGTGAGGAGAGGAGAGATGCTCGAGATGAGAGGTGGCGGCAGGAAGATCAGAGGAGGCAGGATGCAACGTTGGGGCTGCTGTGTGAGCAAACGGACATGCTCCGGCGTCTGGTGGAGTTTCAGGAATGACAGCAGGATCACAGACTGCCGCTGCAGCACCTGTATAACCACCCTCCCCCCTCACCTGGTTCCATAGCCTCCTCACCCAGACGTGTAAGAATGCAGGGGGGGGAGGCTCCGTATACCCTCCCATTCCACCCCAGTGGACAGCCCAAGCAAAAGGCTATCATTTTTTTAACCTTTTTTTAGTGGCCTTTTCCTTCGCGCCGATCCTCCTCCACCCAAATCCCACCCGGGTTCTCTCCCTCTTTTTATAATCAATTCATAAAGAATAAATGATTTTTAAATGATAGTGACTTTATTTCCTTTGAAAGCAAGCTGGGATTGAAGGGGGAGGGTGGGTTGCTTACAGAGAATGAGTCAAGAGGGTGTGTTTTCATTAAGGAGAAACAAACAGAACTTTCACACGGTAGCCTGGCCAATCATGAAACTGGTTTTCAAAACTTCTCTGATGCGCCGTGCTTCCTGGTGTGCTCTTCTAATCGCCCTGGTGTCTGGCTGCGCGTAATCAGCAGCCAGGCGATTTGCCTCAGCCTCCCACCCCGCCATAAAGGTCTCCCCCTTACTCTCACAGATATTGTGGAGCACACAGCAAGCAGCAATAACAATGGGAATATTGGTTTGGCTGTGGTCTGAGCGAGTCAGTAACGTGCACCAGCGTCCCTTTAAACGTCCACATTCTACCACCATTCTGCACTTGCTCAGCCTGTAGTTGAAAAGCTCCTGACTACTGTCCAGGCTGCCTGTGTATGGCTTCATGAGCCATGGCATTAAGGGGTAGGCTGGGTCCCCAAGGATAACTATAGGCATTTCAACATCCCCAACAGTTATTTTCTGGTCTGGGAAGTAAATCCCTTGCTGCAGCCATTTAAACAGAGTAGTGTTCCTGAAGACGCGAGTGTCATGAACCCTTCACAGCCAGTCCACATTGATGTTGGTGAAACGTCCCTTGTGGTCCACCAGTGCTTGCAGCACCATTGAAAAGTACCCCTTGCGGTTTATATACTGGCTGCCCTGGTGCTCCGGTGCCAAGATAGGGATATGGGTTCCATCTATCGCCCCACCACAGTTAGGGAATCCCATTGCAGCAAAGCCATCCACTATCACCTACACATTTCCCAGAGTCACTACCTTTGGTAGCAGCAGCTCAGTGATTGCTTTGGCTACTTGAATCACAGCAGCCCCCACAGTAGATTTGCCCACTCCAAATTGATTCCTGACTAACCAGTATCTGTCTGGCGGTGCAGGCTTCCACAGGGCTATCGCCACTCACTTCTCAACTGTGACGGCTGCTCTCATCTTGGTATTCTGGCACATCAGAGCAGGGGAAAGCAAGTCACAAAGTTCCATGAAAGTGCCTTTACGCATGCGAAAGTTTCACTGCCACTGGGAATCATCCCAGACCTGCAACACTATGCGGTCCCACCAGTCTGTGCTTGTTTCCCAGGCCCAGAATTGGCGTTCCACAGCTAGAACCTGCCCCATTAAGAACATGATCTCCAAAGCACCAAGAGAATTCGGTTTGAGAGAATTCTGTGTCCGTGTCCATGTCCTCATCACTCTCGTTGCCACGCTGCAGTCGCCGCCTCCTCCTCGCCTGGTTTTTCTGGTCCTGGTTCAGCATAGACTGCACGAGAATGCGCGAGATATTTACAATGTTCATGTCTGCTGTCTTGAGCTGAGCGGACTCCATGCTTGATGTGGTATGGCGTACGCAGTGCAGTGTTCACCCAGGAAAAAAGGCGCAAAACGGTTGTCTGCCATTGCTTTCCCGGAGGGAGGTGGAGGATGTATCCAGAACCACCAGCGACAATGTTTTTTGCCCCATCAGGCATTGGGATCTCAACCCAGAATTCCAATGGGTGGGGGAGGCTGAGGGAACTATGGGATAGCTATGGGATAGCTACCCACAGTGCAACGCTCCAGAAGTCGACGCTAGCCTTGGTACATGGACGCACACCGCCGAATTAATGTGCTTAGTGTGGCCGCATGTACTCGATTTTATACAATCTGTTTCCAAAAAGCCGTTTCTGTAAAATCGGAATAATCCCGTAGTGTAGACATACCCTTAGAGTAAGAAAGATGTGTATATTGAGAAAATGTAAAGCCAAAACAAAATCTCTTCACCTCTTTGTAATAAACCTTCATCTCACCATCTAGAGAGTTTTGGCTTTGATTATATACAGACTATCTTCTCTGTCTAATTTAGAATAGCAGCTCTAAACTCTTGGTCACTCCACCCCACTCCACTCCCAAGCCCCAGTTCTGCTCCACCCCCAGCCCAATTCTACCCTCACTCCCTCTCTGCCCCTGACCAGTTCCACCTCTAGCCCCAGCTCCTCCCCCACCCCCAATTCCACCCCCCGCTCCGCCTTCAGCCCACGCTCTGCTGCTGAGGAAGCAGTGGCTGTGCAATAATGGAGGGAGGCGCAGCCAGATTCTGTTAATGGTAAGGCAGGGCGGGGGGTGACTGGAAAAGTTTGCACACCGCTGCTGTCAATAAATAACTTAATTAGGAGATATCCTAAATCTTTGCATCATTAGCTTCTCTTCCTGACATGCTCCAAAGATCCAAATCTGCTGCTACTAGTCAGCAAAGGGCCGACAATATAACATATTTTAAATTGCTACATTTTTCACATTGCCATAATATGTCAGTCATAAAACTATCATAATTAGAGCCTGATGGGCCTGATTCCCCAATCTAGTGCAGCAGTTTCATTCCAGTGTAATTCCACTGATTTCAGTGTAGTTATGCCAGCAAAAAACTGCGGTAACAGAGTAGAGATTCAGGCCTTTGCTCAAAAAAAAAAGCAGAGGATATATTGGAAATTACACTCTAAGCAGAACTATTGAATGCAAGCCAGTAGACATTACTTTAACATTATGAGAGGGATTTGTTAAACTGAGTTTAGACTGCTGTATCTAATATGAGGGCATCAAAGGCATAGAAAAGGGTCTAGAAAAGGGCAACATGATTTAGGAGGATTAATTAACATAGAATGGTTGGAAAAACGAGGATAGCACTTGCTACTAAACTAACCTTTTGGAAAATATACGATTGAAATCTTCAAGTAGCTATATAAGGATTCTTTAAATAAGCTCTAAAATCAAATGGAAAACCCCAGGACTTGAGGTCATGGACTGAAAAGTTGAAACAAGGGAGGTAAAATGCTTTCATGCAGAGGATGGTGAACTTCTGAAAGCCTCCATCAAAGACGGATGTAAAAGCAGCTACAATAGACATGTTCAAAAAAGAACGGAAGGGTTACTTAACATTAAAGACTATTACAGGAGTGCAGTGAGGAGAGACAGTGCTTAGGTATGTACCTTTTCAGGCCATAACAATTCAGTGTTTTGCTAACTATTGAAATTTTATCACGCACCTTGTGTTATCTGGTATTTTTCTTAACATCCCAGCTCCTAGAGTCCAGTGATTACATGAGAAACTGAGTTATCATTTAAAAAAAAGGTTTCAGAGTAACAGCCGTGTTAGTCTGTATCCGCAAAAAGAAGAACAGGACTAAGGTGCCACAAGTACTCCTGTTCTTCTTTATTTAAAAAAAAGTCTCTAGCTCCTGTAATTGTGGCATAAAAGCTTGAAAGGGGATCAAAGTGCATCATAATGTCTCAAAAACACCTGTCAGGGATGGCCTCGATAATACTTAGTCCTGCCATGAGTGCAGGGGACTGGACTAGATGAGCTACCAAGGTCCCTTCCAGTCCTACACTTCTATGAAATAAAACAGAGAATCCAAACTGTATTATTATTACAAATTATTTTGGAGGGCCTATCTTGTGGTTTGGGATTGCCAATACTGTTTGATCTAAGGTAATCAGTTAGAGTCATTATAGTCCCCATCCTGCAAGCACTCTGCAAGTGGAACTCTTATTTACTTCAAAGGGAGTTACCTGCATGGATGGCTTGCAAACTCAAACCCTAGAGGTCAACATTATTTGTTAGTTTTGCCCACTGTATATATTTAAAAGTATTGCAGCCAGTTTTGTTTGAAAGACTAAATTGATGTTGATATCTTAACATGTTTGGGAAGGTGGAAGAGGCATACCTGATAGTATTAAAATGGAAGAATAAGAAACTAGAAGTCACCGCTCTGTAAAAGTTTGTCTTTTCTCTCCACATGCTATACATCATCATTCCAAACTCAACACTGTTCAGAGTAACTCTATTATTATAGTTTTAAAATGGTTGCCCTCACTAGTTTAGACTCCTAGCTAATAGCAGATGAATTTAAGATGAAGTATAACTTACATTTTGTTCACTCAGTCTGCATATGAGATAAGCTTTTTCAACATTTACAGTTGTGTGATCATAATGACACAAATTGCCCAAATTATTTTCAGATCAGGTAGCTGCTATTAGTTCACATAGCTGCTATTTCACATGAAATTTTCAGCAGACTCTCTCAACAACTGTTCCCCAAAAGCTGTAATTGCCCCACTATCTGGCAAGTGATAAATACAAACATTATGGCATGGAGACATTTCAATCATGACTCCTCTTCCACTTCTTTATAATTTCCTCTGTCATTTTATTTCCTTGATTTGAACTGATTCTATAAAACATACCTGAAAACATACCAGGCAAATATTGTATGCAAAAATTATGCTGGGAGTTTAAGTATTGCAGGTTTAGGCCCCAGTCCACTACTCGTAGGCATAAAGTGATTAATGCATAAATGTTTGCAAGATCAGGGCTATAGACTGATCTTAAAGTTGCCCACTAACTGTAGCTGTAGCCACAATACTCACTGTAACCATTATGTTTACAATCTCTTTCTTGGCAGCACCATCACTGCTGGCAGGACTTCTGGAAATGATGTTAAAGCAGTAAAGAACCAACATTTCTAACACTGTAATACAATGGTATCAAAAGATGCTAGTAAATCAAATATATTGCATTTCTCAAGGGGTTTGTTACAAAATGACAGCAGAGAATATAGGAATTCCCATAATCGCTCAAACAAAAAGTGCTCTATGTAGTTAGATATCCTGTGTCTGATAAGAACCACAGTCAGATGCTTCAAGTGAATGCAAAAAAGCCAAATATACCTCCATAGTACACATATGTATGCAATGTGGAAGACAATTTCTTACCAATCTCAGCTATTGATCACCTTGTGCCATGACACATGTTGATTGAAACCCATGGTAATTTTATCTTAACTTATGTAAGGGAAAATGCTAGTCTTTGTACCATAAAGGAAACCTTTCAATCAGGAAAAAGTGCAGGTATTAATTTACTTACTGTAGGTCAATGGATGCCTGCCTCAGATTGAATTTTTCCATAGATACTTGGAACATCTCTAGTGGTAAGATGGTGATAAACATTTGATAGTGATAAAAGTAATAACATTTGGACTTTTAATACTTTTGGTCACTTTTTGTACCATCTTATGATGGATGTGGTCCACTGACAACTCTAGGACCACATAAAGTCAGCCATTTTTGACCTGGTGCTTTAACAGACTGGACATATTATTAGGAGACTATTCTAATGCTGCTCTCTGTAGCTGCTCATAAATTTCTCAAAACAATTTTTTCCTTGATTTCCCTCAGTCCAAAAGTGAATTTTTTTTAAGTTTGAGCCAAATTAGTTCAACCATTTTTGATGTATTCAAGCATGGACAAAATAGATTTTTCCCCTTTATGTTCACATTACACAGTTTGCATTTAGATAATTTGAAAACAAATAAAAACATTGACATTTCTTGTACTGTATAGCTTTCAGATCAAAAGCCATGGTTGAAAAAAAAATCAGTTATGCAGTCATGAGTATTTAAAGTAAAATTGTGAGCACTTACAGCATTTTTTTATTTTTGAGTTTATTTTCTTTTTCCTTTTTTTTCTTTGTTTTTTTTTGTATTTTATTTTTTTCCTTGACACAATTCAGACCACATTTGTCAGTTTTAAGCATCCATCACTTTAATAACTATTGAATGGATTTTCTTTGAGTTTGTTTAGTGCGACCAGATGCCCGATATTATGGACTTTTGTCTTATATGGCAACTACTACTCCCCCTCTCCCCTCCTGATTTTTCACGCTTGCTATCCGGTCACCCTAGTCACTATGGGATCAAACCAAGTCAAGTCTGAAGAATGCTGATTCAGTAAGTGTAAAATGATGAACACTGGAAGTCAGCAAGACTGTCCTGAACTGCAGGGAAGGAGTTCCAAGTGTAATGGGAGTGACATGAAAGAAGGCATGATGAGGAGATGGGAGAAGGAGATAAGAAGAGGCACTCAGACATGAGGGCCGGTAGTTCGGGAAGTAGAGAAAAAATAAAACCTGAAGTGTAGAGGCAAAGGCAGAGTTATGCAGAACCCTGAAGGGTGAGAAGTCTGAATTTGACATGGAAGATGAAGGGAAGCCAGTGAAGGCTAAACAGGGATGAAAGCATCACTCTGAGCAGGAAGATTATTTTAGTGCCAGCATTTTGAACTGACTGGCCTCATGTAAGGAGACAAGCAGGAGGAAAAGTTGTCAAAGTCAGAAACAGAAGGAGATGAAAGAAGAGATTTTAGAGATGATGTAAGGAAGAACTGACAGTAACTGGTAGCAGTTACCCCTGGATTTGAGGGAAGGAATTGGGCAGGTAGAAGGTGGCAAGGGAAAGAGGAATCAAAACCAACTCTAAGGTTTCGAGTCTGTGTTGGGAGGATAATGGAGTTTTGAATGGAGAAAGCAGGGAGAGGACACCGTTTAGAGGGAAAAGATGAGTAATAAAGATCAGTGGCAAAGAACAGCAATAAAAAATGCAATGCCTCCTGAGTTGAGATTATAAAAATACTTTTCCATTTTGGTTAATGTTTTGGGAAAATTATTATTATTTTTTAATTAAGTGAATTTAGTGCTGGGGAAAGGTACCAGACTGATTTGAAAGCACTGGAGACAAATTATAAAATTGTATCAGGTTGTTGTTAGGTAATATGCAGCACATTATTTGTTTTGTTGTGTAAATGACTTGAGATGTGGTTTGTCCAGTACTTGTAGGCAATTACCCTTGTAAATGGGAAATGCAAATGGCTAGCGTTTCATTTTCTCGTTATGGAGAAATAGAAAATCCTTGGGCAGCCTTGCTGAGTTTATATTGATATTCAATTTAAATGAACCCAAAATCAATAGTTAATTTGTAGCTATAAACTTAAAAAGTTATGAAATTTCTAAAACCCATATTATGAATATTTTTTACTTGCTGCATACATCTTAACAAAGATGGTGTCCCTGCAAATACAACAACAGCAATAGTGTACCACCACTTTTAGCAGGGCTGAACTCATGCCCTGTTTTGAGCATATTCTCAACAATATACACAGTAGACATGATTCTCCACTACCTTGCACCTTGTGTAGCCATTTACAACTGGCCAGAGTGAGTGTACATACAGGGCTGGCTCCAGCATTTTTGCCGCCCCAAGCGGCGAAGGAAAAAATAAAAAAGATTGAGCTGCCGTCCAAGTGCCGCCGAAGAGGACGAGAGGGAGTGAAGGACCCACCACCGAATTGCCGCTGAATTCCCGGACGTGCTGCCCCAACAACAGATGGACTGACACCCCTTTCTATTGGCCGCCCCAGGCACCTGCTTCCTTCACTGGTGCCTGGAGCTGGCCCGGTTTACATATCAGAATGGCAGTATTTTACGCTTCCTTGGCACAGTTGTAAATGACTGCCCAGTAGAGAATCGGGTCCTGAGAGTCAAATTCATACCTGACGCAACTCCACTAACATCAGGCATTCATTTTCCTAGTGCACCAATGTTTGGCATTTATGTCACATGGGGTTCCCAAGAGTGATACTGTGGCTCATGCGAATACTGTTTTCAGATTAGGTGGGCCTCAATTCCACCTGCTCAATCCTAATTTATGTAACACCTTAATCAGTGAGGGTGTTACTTAAATTGCATACTATTCTGGAGAATGGGGAAAAGGGCAGGGGATTGAGGGGAAATGAGTTTGTATCTCTGTCCTTCCCAACATTTCGATGGCCTGTGCTGTGTAGTAGGTCAAAACAGATGATCTAATAGTTCTTTCTGGATTTAAAATCTATGAAAAAAATGTCTCAGTTTCAATCTAGATTGCTTTTGGGGAAAATGACATACCTCCTAAAGGTATTAGTTTGTTTACATCTTTTGGAACTAGTTGATTGTCACTGACTAAGTGTGGGATGACCCTTCTATACAGTGAGCCACTAATTCCTTGCATTCCTACTATCTCATCTCAAATACAATCTGCCTAAACTATAACATACATAAGGTCTAGTTCAGGGGCCTACGATACCAGATCATAGCTGCACCATCATCCTGTTAATGTCAAGGAAATTCTATAAAGACGTGATACATTAAATGATTTTTCCAACTCCCTGTGCCACTATAAAAGCCCAGAAATTTGTTTCTTTGTTCTTTTTAATTGTTGTATGTGTTTCTTCTGCTCCACTTATAAAGATTCATGGTGTCAACAGAAATGTGGATAACCTCTGATGTCCTTCAAAAGATCTGTCCTAAAGTTATACATTGCCATTTTACAGAGAATAGCTCAAATCTGGTTTGAGCAACAACTGCTCATTGCCCAGATCCTGAACTGCAGCTACAAAGCATTTTGTGCAACTTAGGAATGTGTGACATCAGCCTTATTTCAAGCTGTCTTGGTGTTCCCCGCTCCTCGGTCAATGTGTGCCTTTTGGTTGCTTTAACTAGCACCAGTTGACAGTGTTTTAGGGGGCAGTTGCAGCAGCCAAGCACCACAGGAGCATAGGGATAAACTGACCACATCCCTTGGCCTCTGGGAGAGAAGGGGTTTTGTCAGAACTACCACATTGGCTCTGTGCTGGGAGGGATTGTCTTGTGGCTGGTTACACTGGCTTTTAGCTTTGCACTGGAGGGGTGGGTATGAACAGCTCACAAAGCAACCCAGGTTACGTCCCTTCAGGTTTAATAAAAATTTGTTATAATGTAAGCGACACATACTTGACAAAAGCTCCTTTTCAGACATCCCAATTGCTACTTCTGTCCAGGTGTCTCCATCATCCTGATCTTCAGCTAGCCAGCAGTCTACAGCCAGACAAATCTCCTGGTCAGAGGTAGGGGCCATTCTTTCAAGTCTCACCTCCTCTAGGTACCAGCTAGGGTCATTTCCACTGTTGTCATGACCAATGCGGATTTTATAAAGTTGCCCAATACCTTTGAGATTAATCTGTAACAGCAAAAACGGGAGAGTCTGTTATAACATTGCCTTGTATTAGTTCATCTTGTACCGATAACTGTGCTTATAAATTGAGTACACAATTAATGTGTGGCCGTGGGTTTGTGCCTCTTGGAAAATGAGGTCTTACCCCATACTGAATGAGACTGTGAGAGTGGTAACACATGTCAAGCAGTATCTGTCACAATCAGGGTCCAGACACCCCAAGGGGAGAACAGGGGGTCTGAACCCCAAAGAGTAAGAAAGACCCTGATTGTCTCGGTACCTAATTGCACAAGTAAGTTAACTGACTGCAGTGGTGTATGGTATTTTCAGAATGAATAAGGGGATCGGACAATCTGGTCTATTTTTTTGGGTCTCCAGAGGCCATCTCTTTTTGTGGCTGAGGATTCAAAGTTTCTTTTTCAAAATAAAACTATATAAATATTTAATAAAAAGGCATTTTCCTATCACTGCTGCATCAGAAGGTACATTTTGCAAGGCACTTTGTCGGCAGGGCACTTTTAACTATTTCTACAACTCATCAGTCTTCAGTGGACCCTTTTATCTTAATCTTTTATTTGTATGTGCTTTGGTGTCAGGGGTTAACTGTTTCTGCTGTGCTGATACCCACAATATAGTGAATTTAAACAGTAAAACACAACCATTATGCCTCACAGAATATTGCAATATTGAAATAAGAGCCACTTTGTCTGGGGCTGCAGGAGAAGTTTGCTGAGCAATGCAGAAGGCAGCAACCTAAACATAAAAAGCAGGGTTAAGCACTTTAGTGTCTCTTATCTTCTGTGATGGCTGTGACAGCTGTTGATATGGAGAAAAATCACAGAGAACTGTCTGACAGAAAAATACCTGGTTTTCTTTCCCCGTCATACCAAACTGATAGCGTTCAGAATAAAGGCTGGTTAGGGCAAACCAGTTAAGATAAACATAATCCTATTAGTCAGAATCACTAAAAATGATGAGGGCTACGTTTTATCTTAAAGGCGCAGCCAGCGCAACAGAGGACTGTGTAATGGTCCACTACCCCAGCGCTCCTAGAAGCATTATTCATCAGGCAGACATAATGCCCTCCAGGAGTATAATGGGATGGTTGCCACTTCACTATCTCTTCACAGGATGCAGGTTGTGCTTCCTTCCTACATGGGGCCAGCTCTGCGGATGTGGGCAGAGTAGGGTCATGTCCCTTTCACTCTCCCTCTTGAGAGCTTTGAATTGTCAGTGACACTAGGCTGGCATACCCTAGTGCTTCCTGGGCACAAGGACTACAGTTGGGCCTGGACACAGCTCAGGGGCTCAAGGATGGGGGGAAAGATTCCTGAATCCTCTTCCACCTCTCTTGTATTACAGAGTCAAGCCAGGCACAATTAAAGTCATGTATGGCTTCTATGACATTCTGACATGTGCGGCGATGGCATTATGTATGACACTAAATCTATACATATGGCTGAAGTTAGCAGTGTGCCCACATTAGCATCATATGTTTTACCTGCAGCAGTGAGCTATGGCATTTGAAAGTGGGTGGCCAAAACTGACACAGATATGGGATATGGTGCTGATACTGAGAGCCAGTGGATGGCAGCAGGCAAATCACACAATCTGACACGAAGGAAGTGCAGGGTATAAAGTGAGCTGGGTCTAACAAGGTTGCAAACCTTTAATCCAGCCTCTAAAATGCAGACTCCTAAGGTGAGGGAGTATTATAAACATATTTAACAAAGTGTCTGAGTTCTGACATTTTGTTGTGAAGTATGTAAATTGCATTGTTAGTCAGGGACAGACCTAGCACTTTTTGGAGACCATTTTAAGTCCTGGGAAACGCCTGTTACCTGTGGTGCAGTATTATTAGAGGGAATAAAACAGGTTCAATTCTACAGCTCCGGTACCAGACTCGAACTCTGGCTCATCTGCTGCATCAAACTCTGAGGCAGGTGTGAGCTCCATCTCTAAACATGATACTCCCATGACTCTCATTCTCCTCACTGGAGATGCCTTTGGAGTTGGAGTCACTGATACCAAACCACTAAAAAGCCCATTACGGATATGCTTTTCAAACAACTGACGCAGTGAACTGACTGTGAACCAATTGGAACTGTTATTGAGAAAGAATGCAATAACTATTATTGCTACCTTTGTGTAGGGCCCCAGAAGAACAAAGCCATGCCTTTGTTACTGATATTTAACTTTATCTATAGTGTTATTCATATCCCAGAATCAATGTTAAACTGAGAGTTTTGTTCAAAGGCAAGGTTAGCGTGGGAGACAGAGTTCCGAACTGGACCACTGTGGAAAGCTGTATATTGTGATTCCATTTGGGCAGACCAATAGCACAGTGGGGTAGGGAAGACTGGGGAGAATGGGTGGGGGCAGCTTGGAAAGCTGACCAAGGGAAAGAAAAATGGCCAATGTGAAAGAGAGACTAGTAAGGGAGCAGGGAAATGATGGGCCCTTCATCTTGATGGGGGGACTGGACTCTTCCCCATTACTGAACAGTCAGACAGACAAGATGAAAAGGTGGTTCAAGGCAAATGAAGGCTGGGAAGAGCTCTGTGCAGAAAGGAGAGCTCAGGGCTGTCAAAAGCATGAGGTGAAGATCCTGGAAGTGACTGTTTCAGTCTGATTCCACTAAAGCTCTATTTAGCTTCTCAGATGAATGTTTCTGCTCATATGTGCTGGAAATAGGGGTGCTCGGGATGCTACTGCACCCCCTGGCTTGAAGTGATTTCTATCATATACAGGGTTTACAGTTTTGTTCAGTTGCTCTCAGCAATTATAAAAATTGTTCCAGCACCCCTGTTTCTGTGCCTTTGTAGTGCTCGCAGAACTCCCTGACATTCCGAGTACAACATAAGGGGGCACAACTTCACTGAAGTCAAACTGCATCCACGCATGCCAACTGTGAATTTGACCTGTAGAGTTAAAAAGCAAACAAATGGATTTGACTTGACAAAACAGCAGAGAACATCGCTATCCAATCTATTCAGAAAGGACTGGAGGTCCTGGAATTGTTGCATGCAAGACCTAATGAACACACACAGCATGTTTCTAAAATCAAGTTTCTAAAATTGAAAGGTTTGTTAAAGAGTAAAAGTCATGTAAAATACAAAGCAGTGTCACTTTAAAAATGTGATTAATATTCTTTTCACATTCAATGAGTGGATTATTAAAGTGCATTCTTGTGCCAAGAAATTCATGTTCATTTTTTGCTGGAAACTAAGGCAGGAATGCTAATGACAGACAGCAAAGCAGGTATGTATGATGTTCTGAAAGGACATACAAAAACTTTACAAGTTTAGTCCATCTGTTGTTGTAGTTTGGGGTGGGATCAATTTATCTTGCTGTTAGATCAGATCTCACATTGGTCTCACAGCAGTACTGACTTACTAAAATGTTGCTGTTTGCCAACTGGAATGCTGTCAAACGTATGTCAGATTTAGCTCTTGGAGTGCAATGCAGATGAAAATGCTCTCACAATCACACTGTACTGCTAACCATTGTTTTTTTCCATCTTAAGGACTGCATCTTGAAGTTGTTCCTTCATTTCCAAGGTTGACTAAATTATCTTGAACTACCTCACAAATCAAATGCAAACTGGCATTTACAAATCTACTTTCACGCCCAGAACATTTTGTAAATTGTTGTGGAGAAAAGTTGACTTGTTTCCCTAGTAACTAAAATGCTCATAAAAATTCTTCTAGTCTCTTTCTATTATGGTACAATGGCTGCAAAAGTAACAATCAGTTTTATGTGGCGCTTGTCTTTCTGGCATAGCTGCAACAAAGGGTCTCAGGGAGCAGAAAGGATGGATCTTGTGATTAAAGCCCAAGATTTTAAAAATGGGAAGGAGGAGGATCCGGGGAACTACAGCCCAGTCAGCTTCACCTCAGTCCCTAGAAAAATCATGGAGCAGGTCCTCAAGGAATCAATTTTGAAGCACTTTGAGGAGAGAAAAGTGAGCAGAAACAGTCAGCATGGATTCACCAAGGGCAAGTCATGCCTGACTAACCTAATTGCCTTCTATGAAGAGATAACTGGCTCTGTGGATGAGGGGAAAGCAGTGGACATGTTATTCCTTGACTTGAGCAAAAATTTTGATACGGTCTCCCACAGTATTCTTGCCAGCAAGTTAAAGAGGTATGGGCTGGATGAATGGACTATAAGGTGGATAGAAAGCTGGCTTGATCATCGGGCTCAATGGGTAGTGATCAATGGCTCCATGTTTAGTTGGCAGCTGGTATCAAGCGGCGTGCCTCAAGGGTCGGTCCTGGGGCCAGTTTTGTTCAATATCTTCATTAATGACCTGGAGGATGGCTTGGATTGCACTCTCAGCAAGTTTGCAGATGCCACTAAACTGGGAGAAGTGGTAGATACACTGGAGGGTAGGGATAGGATACAGAGGGACCTAGACAAATTAGAAGATTGGGCCAAAAGAAATCTGATGATGTTCAACAAGGACAAGTGCAGAGTCTTGCACTTAGGATGGAAAAATCCCATGCACTGCTACAGACTAGGGACCGAGTGGCTAGGCAGCAGTTCTGCAGAAAAGAACCTAGGGGTTACAGTGGATGAGAAGCTGGATATGAGTCAACAGTGTGCCCTTGTTGCCAAGAAGGCTAACGGCATTTTGGGGTGTATAAGTAGGGGCACTGCCAGCAGATCGAGGCACGTGATCGTTCCCCTCTATTCTGGAGTACTGTGTCCAGTTTTGGGCCGCACACTACTAGAAGGATGTGGAAAAATCGGAAAGAGTCCAGCGGAGGGCAACAAAAATGGTTAGGAGTCTGGAGCACATGACTTACGAAGAGAGACTGAGGGAACTGGGGTTATTTAATCTGCAGAAGAGAACAATGAGGGGTGATTTGATAGCTGCTTTCAACTACCTGAAAGGGGGTTCCAAAGAGGAAGGATCTAGACTGTTTTCAGTGGTACCAGATGACAGAACAAAGAGTAACGGTCTCAAGTTGCAGTGGGAAAGGTTTAGGTTGGATATTAGGAAAAACTTTTTCACTAGGAGGGTGGTGAAGCACTGGAATGGGTTACCTAGGGAGGTGGTGGAATCTCTTTCCTTAGAGATTTTTAAGGTCAGGCTTGACAAAGCCCTGACTGGGATGATTTAGTTGGTCTTGGTCCTGCTTTGAGCAGGGAGTTGGACTAGATAACCTCCTGAGATCCCTTCCAACCCTGATATTCTATGATTCTATGACTGGGAGATAGACACCCAGGGTTCTATTCCTAGTTCTGGTCTAGACTTTCTAGGCAAGAATTTACAATCCCTCATGCCTTGGTTTTCCAACCGAGTAGGCTAATAATACTTACCAACCTCACAACCTCACATGGATACTGTGACACTTCCTTCATACACTTTGAGATTCTCAGGGGGAAGGCATGATGCAAGCGCAAGGTATTCTTATCTGTTAATATTAAATATGCAGCTTGTTTGAATTTCACTGGGGCCAAGTCTGATTTTCACATAGTTTGAATGATAGAATAGGAATAATGCATGGTTGCTCTCTCATTTGACTTCTGCAAAGCAAGTGTTATTGCTCAGGGATAATATGACATCATTTACAGGTTTCCAGTCTCCCTCTGACATGTACATAGCACCCCTGTTGACACCAATGGCCTGGCATTTGGTGATTTAGGCTGTAGGGTTGGCAAAATGACTGAGCTATAAGAACTCTTCTCCCAAAAGCAGAACCAAATCATTATAGAGGTTCAAAAGCCACTTGGTTAAACAGTACTAAAAATGTGATTGCAAGCCCTCTCTTCTTGTGATATCTCCAGTCTGGATTCTAGTAGTTTGGATTTGGATCTAGAGCAAAATTTCCCCACAATTTAGTAAGTAAGGATTTTTGTTTGTACGTATCTGGGATTTTGGTGTGGCCCATAATAGCCAAGTATGGATCTAGATCAAGATCTAAACTTTCACAAAGATCAAGGTTGCTCAGATCCGGGGTTAGAGGTTCCACTTTCTGGGTTAAATATCCTGAACCAATCAGATCCTCCAAACTTTGTAGGGATTGTCTATCAGTAGTTACCATAACAGGTGCCACAGAATCTCCCCCCATAGAGTAATGTCAAAGTCTTTATCTACAGCTCATGTATTTATTTCAATTCTGAAACATTCTTAAGCATAGACTGCCAATTGTGTGGATTTGTGCCAAGCTGTGTGATGAGTGCTGAAGGTGACAGGAAGTTTAACCTAATGCAGTCACTGCTCTTGCAAGACATACCATAAGCACTTACCAACCTTAACAACATCGCTGTCAGTACAATGACAATAGAAATCCATTCTCTTTATAATATTTTTCTTCAGCATTACATGTAATAAGTGCATTTACTCATCCATCAGTGTCAACATTCATTACATTTTAACAATATTTTTAGTACAACTATGTACTATGCATGGAAATGATGGACAGTACTTCTGCACAGTCCCAAATTACCAAATTTTCAAATATAAGTGCCTCATTTGCACCTACAATATAATACATGTGCAAATGGCTAATGGATGTATGCAAATACATAGTCTGCATACATAATTCATTTTTGTTCCATACAAATGCAAATTTCTCTTGTTAGTGACTTGTATTAATCTTGGGCCAAATTCTGTTCCCATTGAAGTCAATGGAAGCTTTGCCATTGGCTCAGTGTGAGTAGCTTTGACCCTATATTTATGATAGTGAAACTTACTGAAATTGCTTATACCTGAAAACTTGACCCTAAACCTTACCTGAGACCTTACTTTATGAATAAAGGTTAATTTATCCTAAGAGGATGCAAGGACGTTATTTATCAAATACTATACCTTTTATATTTTAAAAGGATCTACATGGTTACTGGTACACAAGTAGTATTCTCACTGAAGTCACTTGGACCTGTTCTCATTTAGTTGAGGGCAGAACTGATTCCATAACATTTAAGCAACTGAAAGCAAAATGAACTAACTCTCATTTCAACAGGAACATGTTCAGTAGCAAAGTATTTCAATATAAGGATGGATGGACAGTGCATGTGAAGATTCCTTTTGGATAGGAGAGCCATGTTCAGCTTCTCCGATCTACTCTCTGGTGGGGAGAAGGATAAGACTACAGAAAGTTCTCTGTAATTAAATACAGGCATTTTGCAAAGAGTTAGCACAGGACAACATTCGGATGAGTCAACACTCCAGCACAAATTCATCCCTTGTATAACTCCACTGAAGTCCCTAATACAACTAACAGAGTCTATGCTCGACAGGCAGCTGATGAATTTCCCATAAGGCTACATCATCAACAGAATGGCAGAGAAGTCATATGTAATGGCTACATTCCCAAAAGTAATAGAAATCATTGACTGTGCTAATTTACCTTCTGTGGCACCTGCAGATAATGAAGAAATCTATGGGAATAGAAAACATTTCCACATTGTGAGCATGCAGCTGGTATGCAATGCCTGAAATATTATAGCTACTGTACCAAATCTTGTTCCTAAAATTAGTTCAGATAACAGATACTTAGAATAACTGTCATCATATTGCAGCCACACATTTCAGCATTGTCTGGTTTCCTCTTGCTGCCCTCCCATCCTCTATCCAGCCTGTCATTAATCCAAGAGAACTCCCATTCATTTGCTCCCTGTATAGGCTATCAGTATCCAGATCTCCATCCACCAGAAATGGACAGACACTATTCGTTATCCAACAAACTTGAAAGAGTGTCTCTCTAGTACCCAGTACACATTGGTTATGGCAAGGGCAGGCTTTTTGATTCCTCCAAGTAAAGCCAATAGAAGAAAGTTGTCTCAAGAATGACACTACTGGAGATACTGTTTTGATTTTAAACTACGATGAGTCATGCTGATATTGAAGGGGGTGTCCAGAGAATTAGTTTGGTATCGAATACTACGATATTGGTCATTGGGCAGACGCTCAGCCCCAGCACACCAGTTATGGGGATGTTTCCCCTTAAGGCTTGGGAATTCTGGGAAGTAGAGTTCCCCAAGAGGCCCTGGGAGTCTTCAGATGAAATGGGTTCACCGGAAGGAGTATATCACCAGGAAGGGGACTAAAGGATCATGAGGTGACTCTGGAAGAAGTAGCTGCAGGTCAATATGTGGGAATAGAAGGATTGGGGCTCTCCACAGTGGCTAAGCAGGTGGCCTGTGAACATTGCCTGAGAGGACCTTACCTGAAAGAGCAGAAGCCTAGAAGGGAACTCTACCTATTCTTTCAGCACACATGACCATGCCATGGCCATCAACATAGCCCAATGCTTGAACAAGATCATCTTGTGGCTTAAGAACAGCTGGTTGAAGCTGAACTTGAGAAAGACAGAGGTGATGTTGGTGGGCAGAGAAATATATTTTGCATCTTGGCTACAAACTCTTCAATCTCCTTTGGTTGAAGGCACACACCCACAGTTGGGTCAATTCAGTCCATAATTTGGGAGCACTCATGGATTCCTCACTGATGCTAAGCTCTCACATAGCAGCATCTGCAAGTAATGCTTTCTGTCATCTCCAGTTTGCTAGTAGACTGCATCCCATCTGGGCCTCAGTTATACATACCTTTGTCACCTCCCATCTTGACTACAGCAATGCAGTATATCTGGACATGAAGCTATCAGCCCTTAGGAAACTCCAGCTACCACTGAACACTGCCGTGCATTTCCTCAGCAACAAAGGCTATCACAAGTACATCAAAACTGTCTTCCATTCTGCGATGGAATGCTAAACTGTATTATAACATGTGTAACATACCTTACCTGAGCTGGTTAACAGTCATACCTGTAAGTGCATTAAAGTATCTTAAAGGGAACACATCTCTTGTATCTCTCTCCATGATGGAAGCTCTGTAGCCAGTCCAAATCTGGTACAGAAGCCTGACCTGCTAGTAGCAGCCCTGCAATCTACCATGCACAAGGAGTGCATGACATGGTGTCAGAAGTAAAGGTAGCCTAACTAGTACCAGAGGATAACAGAAACAGAAGGTGACAGTAACAAAGGTTGCAAACCAAAGAAAAGAAAAAAGCAATAAAGGTTGTAGGATTGATCTCATCAATATGCCCCTCTTCAATGCTCCAGAGACCTTCACTTTGACAGACCTTCACAATGGACAGACTAGAAGCAGCATTTTGCATTTCTATTGAAACTCCATCAGGAAACTGGAGAAATATTGGTATTGTATTTAATTTTCATGCTACGGGGAAGCAGGTAGAGCATATCTTTAAATCCTTTGCCTTTACCAACAACAATCACAAAGATGACTGTGGAAGAGTTCTGGCTATTTTTGATATATATTTCATACGTCGGAGAAATGTGGTTTATGAAAGGGCATGTTTTCACAGAGAATTCAAGAACCAGGGGAATCTGTTGAAGCTTTTATAAGAACTGTGATTTGGGGACTATAAAATTTGAAAATATGAGAGATAGATTGGTTATTGGGTTTACAGACAAAAGTATTTCAAACCAGCTACAATTAAAAACAGGTTTAACCCAACACACAGCTACCCAGATAACAAAGCAGATTGAGCTACTGAAGCAGCAAAAGAAAAGGCCAGAGCTACTTGAAAAACCTTAAAAAACAGAAACTAGTTTAGAAGCAGTAAACAGACACAGCATGATTGCTAAAAGTAATTATAATAAAACCCCTGAGGCATTGAGGGACAAGTCCCAGGCTAACTGCAAAACCTTTCAGACTAAATGCACAAGAAGTGGAAAAAATCATAGTCCAAGAAATGAGTGTTGAGCCAAAGGTGCAAGAAGTAGTAAATGCACAAAATATGGACATTTTGCTATTTGCCGCACTAAGGCAGTCAGGGTACTCATTACTGCAGATAATCAAGAACCATTGTTTCTGGGATCTATCATATGGGATGAGGGAGAGCCTGCCTGGAGAGTTAAACTGAATATTCATGTCAAGTATCAGGGGGTAGCCATGTTAGTCTGTATCTACAAAAACAACAAGGGGTCTGGTGGCACCTTAAGGACTAACAGATTTATTTGGGCATAAGCTTTCGTGGGGAAAAACCCCACTTCTTCAGATGCATGGAATATTCATGGAAAGTCTATTGACTTTAAAATTGATTCAGGAGCTGAGTCATATCAGAACTGACATATAATCACCTTCAACCCCTCCCAGAGCTGAAGTCACTTGACACAGTCCCAACTATCTACGGAAGTATTCTGAACTGCATGGGCCAGGTCACCACATGCACTAATTAAAAGACAAAAGCTTTGCATTCAGAGTGTATGTGATCAAAGGATCAAAGCCCACCAACATTCTCAGCCACAGAGTAATAGTCATGATTGGCCTAGTGAGAATAGTGGAAGAAATCAAATGGAATATTTGATGACACTGGACTTTTTAATAACCTTACAAATAATACAAATACAATACAAATAACCTTAACAGGCAATATAACTCTCAGGATTCCTATCCCTTTGCTTCATAAAGTGGATGCCTAGTAAAAGAGAAAGGAACAGATTTTGCCAATTATTGGCATAATTGAGAAAATCTCTGAGCCAACAACATGGTTCTGGTTATAATGAAAAATGGAAAAATACCTGTATGACTCTTAAAATGCCTAATGAAACAGCTGCGAGAGAAAAATATACCCTCCCGACACTGGATAAATTCCTTCCCAACACAAAAGGAGCTACAGTATACTCCACGCTGGATGCTTCGAGAGCATTCTGGCACCAAAGAGAGTGCTAAATTGACTACATTTATCATACCCTTTGGAAGATTTTGCTTTCAAAGATTACCTTTTGGAATTACCAGTGCACCTGAAATTTTCCAAAGAAAGATGGGAGAGCTGTTAATGAACACAAATGGAGTTTAGTTTTCATAGACGATATTTTGATATATGGGTCATTGATGGAAGAACACAACAAACCCTCAACAAAGTCCTAAGCTTAATCAGTCAGTCCGGACTAAAGCTAAACAAGGAAATGTGCATTTTCTGCTTACATCAAATCAAGTTTTTGGGAAAGACAATAAACGAAGATGGAATCAGTCCTCACCCTGAAAAAATAAAAGCAATTTGAAAATTGACTGCACCAAACAAATCTACCAAAACTGAGACACGTACTGCAGATGATGAATTACTTTGGTTGGTACCTACAAGATCTTTCTACAGTCACAAAACCACTCAGTGAAGTGTTAAAGTCCAACACATCTTGGCTAGGGGACCAAATCAAGAAATTGCCTTCAAAAAAGGTAAGAGTCATTATCTCAGCGGCTCCAATTCTCAACTAATATGATGTGAACAAACCCACAATGGTCTGTGTGGATGTAAGCAGCTATGGCAAAGTGGTACATTGGAATTCAGTGGAATCCTGTTGCATTTTGCTCTTGCACAATCACAGAAGCAGAAAAATTATATGCACAGATTGAAAAGGGGTGCCTGGCAAGTACATGGGCATGTGAGAACTTGTACAGATATCTATGTAGACTGGATTCATTTACACTGGTAACAGGCCATAAACCGTTTGTAACCCTAATCAATGGAAAAGACCCGGGGCAAGCACTGGTGAGATGCCAATATCTTTTGATGAGTTTAATGAGATTTAACCCAATTATTAACTATGTTCCTGGAAAAAAATCTAATAGTAGCAGAAACTTTGTCATGGAGCTCAGCATCACACTCAACTACCCATGAGCTTGAAGATGATGTAGCTTACATGGATGCTGTGGAGGCATACAGACCAGTGTCTGAAAAGAGACTACACCAGCTACTACAAGCAACCCCCACAGAAATGCAACTTTAAAAAGTTCTAATTTACATTAGGGCCAGCTGGTCCAAGTATCCAAAGGACACTAAGGAAGTGACAAGAGATTATTTTGTGGTATATGGACAATTAAGTGAGTCAAATGGACTCATAACTAAAGGCAACTGCATCATTATTCCGAACACAATGAGAGGAGAATCCTAAACCTCCATCCATGAAGGACTCCCAGGACTAATTAAATGCTATGAATGGGCCAACCAGTCAGTGTGGTGGCTGGGCATCACCAAGGACATAAAGAATAAAGTAACTGCATGAGAACATTGCAGAACTAACAGACCAACACAACACAACACAAAGAACCTTTGATAGCAACACCTCTACCAGACAGACATTGGAAGAAACTATCTGCAGACTTATGTGAATTCAGAGGACATCATTATCTGATCATTGTGGGCTATTTTTTGAGGTACGCAGACTCCACAGTGGAATTTAAGTCATTCCAAACAAAATATGACTTTGATCATATTACTAGCAGTCCACATTATCCACAAGAGAATGGAAAGAATGAGAGAGCTGTACAGACAGCCAAGAAACTCCTACAGCAGGAAGATCCATTCCTTGCTCTTCCAAGCTACACATCAGCATGGATAGTGGCTACTGGATATAGTCCAGCACAAATCCTGATAGGAAGACAACTCAGAACTACTGTTACAAGTTTGGAAATGTAGCTATCTCCAAAGTGGCCAGACATGAAGAGAGTAGCCAAATCAGATTAAAAAAAAGGCAAAAAAAGCTTATGAACACTTTTATAACAGACATCACTCAGTTAGAGAACTGCCAGATCTAGAACCTGGTGACTACATTTGTGTCAAACTGGATGAAGAAAAAGGAGAACCCAGCTGTTGTAAAGAAAAAGAATTCATCACCCATATCATGTGATCAAGACCAACAGTGGAGAGTTCAATAGAAAGCTTTGACATCTACAGTTTATTCCTCAGAATGAACAATCAACAGAGCAAACACTACAGATGTAGGATGGAGAGCCTGACAATGATGACTCAAAAGTTCCAAACTGACCAGAAACAGTTGTTGCAGCTCATGGACAGAAAAATGACCAAGTTGTTATGTGTTTGAGTCACATAATTAAAAAAACAGTATAATTTAGAGACACTTAGACTGATACAGATTGAAATTTAAAGATCATATGATAGTATAAAATTAGCAAACTATATGAATGAAAAACTTAAAGGTTAAGATAAGATGTATCTGTATTATAATGTTCAGACAGTAGGTGGCACCATGTGTAACATACCTTACCTGAGCTGGTAACGGCCATAGCTGAAAATGCATTAAACCAGTGGTTTTCAACCTGTGGTGCGTGGACCCCTGGTGGTCCACAGACTATGTCTAAGATTTCCAATAGGTCTGCACCTCCATTTGAAATTTTTTAGTGGTCTGCAGATGAAAAAGGTCAAAAACCAGTGCATTGAAGTATATTAAAGACAACATTTCTTGTATCTCTCTTCAGGAAGGAAGCTCTGTAGCTAGTCCAAATGTGGCACAGAAGCCTGACCTGTTAGTAGCAGCCCTGCAACCTACTGTGTATAAAGACTACACGGCACAATCTCCATATGGACTTCCTGTAAAATATCCAGTCAAGTTGGAGGTCTTGGTCTTTATCTTCAGGTGCTCAATAGCCTAGGCCAAGCATATCTAAATCATCACCTAAAGATCTGGGATGAACCAACAACTCCACTCCTCAGGCACAATGGAACTTTCCACCACACCGATGAAGTTTGTCTGAGTAGGAGACAGGAAAAAAGTGATCCAGGAAACTACAGGCCTGTGAGTTTGACCTCAGTTGTATGCAAGGCCTTGGAACAAATTTGAAAGAGAAAGTAGTTGAGGACATAGAGGTAAATGGTAATTGGGATAAAATACAACATGGTTTTACAAAAGGTAGATCATGCCAGACCAACCGATCTCCTTCTTTGAGAAGATAACTGATTTTTTTAGACAAAGGAAATCCAGTAGATCTAATCTATCTGGATTTCAGTAAGGCAGTTGAGTTCAGGTCCACATGGGAAATTATTAGTTAAATTGGAGAAGATGGAGATCAATATGAGAATTGAAAGGTGGATAAGGAGATGATTAAAGGGGAGACTACAATGGGTCATACTGAAAGGTGAACTGTCAGGCTGGAGGGAGGTTACCAGTGAACTTCCTCTGGGATTGGTTTTGGGACTAATCTTATTTTAATATTTTTATTAATGACCTTGGCATTAAAAATGGTAGTGTGCTAATAAAACTTGTGGATGACACAAATTTAGGAGCTGTTGCCAATATGGAGGAGGACCAGAATATCATATAAGAAGATCTGGACAACCTTGAAAACTGGAGTAATAGAAATGGGATGAAATGTAATAGTGCAAGGTCATGCACTTAGGGACTAACAACAAGAATTTTTGCTATAAACTGGGGATCTATCAGTGGAAATGACAGAGGATGAGAAAGACCTGGGTGTATTGTTTGATCACAGGATGACTATGATCCACCAATGTGATGTGGCTGTGAAAAAGGCTAATGTAGTCCTAGGATGCATGAGGCAAGGTATTTCCAATAGAGATAGGGAAGTGTTAGTACAATTATACAAGGTACCGATGAGACCTCATCTGGAATAGTATGTGCAATTCCCATGTTTAAGAAAGATTAATTCAAACTGGAACAGGGGCAGAGAAGGGAGACTAGGATGATAGAATTGAATGGAAAACCTAACTTATGAGAGGAGAGTCAAAGAGCTTGACTTGTTTAGCCTTACCAAAAGAAGACAGAGGGGAGATATGATTGCTCTCTAGAAATACATCAGTGAGATAAATACCAGGAAAGAAGAGGAGTTATTAAAGTTAAGCACCAATACGGACACAAGAACAAATGGATATATACTGGTCATCAACAAGTTTAGGTTTGAAATTAAATGACGGTTTCTAACCATTAGAGGAGTGAAGTTCTGGAACAGCTTTGCAAGGAGAGCAGTGGGGGCAAAAAACTGGCTGCAAGACTGAGCTTGATAAGTTTATGGAAGAGATGGTATGATGCGACTGCCTATGATGGCATGTAGCTGATCTGCAACTGCTAGCAGCAATACCTCCAAAGGCTGATGATGGGACACTAGAGGTGGAGGGCTTAGGGTTATTACAGAGAATTCTTTCCCAGGTGTCTGGCTGGTAGGTCTTGCCAACATGCTCAGGGTTTAACTGATCATCATATTTGGGGTCAGGAAGGAATTTTCCCCCAGATCAGACTAGCAGAGACTCTGGGTTGTTGTTTTTTTGTCTTCCTCTGCAGCATAGGGCATGGGTCATTTGCAGATTTAAACTAGTGTAAATGGCAAATTCTCTGTAACTTGAAGTCTTTAAATCATGATTTGATGACTTCAGTAACTCAGCCAGAGGTTAGGGATCTATTACAGGAGTGGGTGGGTGAGTACCTATGGCCTGCAACATGCAGGAGGTCAGACTAGATGATCATGATGTTTCCTTCTGCCCTTAGTCTATGAGCTTTCTCAGGTTCTGGTCCAAGACTGTGGAATGAACTCCCATAAGAACTAAGGCCCCTCACAAAACCTCACCACCTTCCACTCCAAGTACAATCAATCTTGCCTTCTCTAATATAAAAGATACCAGCATGTCCATTTAAATAAACAATCCTACCAAACGTAAACACTGCACATGCAATTCTTCCCCAGAGAGAGAAAGAGAGAGAACAAACCACACATGACAGAGGTTAGTAATGTCACTTAATACACTACTGGAAAGCACTCAGATACTACAATGATGGAGCGGTATAAGAATAGAATAGAATAGAAAGCTAGCTAGGGAAAAGTGATACAAAAGCTGTAGACAACCATTGCATCCTTTGGGTTTCTGGGCTGACACCCAGAGGACAGGGAAGGCCTTGGTTCCCCTTCAGTGCCACCTGAAGCTCTGCATAGACAGAAAAAGGACTGACCGGGCCTTGAAAAGGGGACCACAGAGTCAGAGAGCCTGGAGAGGATTGAAAAGAACTGTCCAGGGAGGGGTCTGAAACAACCACTGAGCCTGGGGAAACAGCTGTGATCCAGCAAGAGGCAGGAAGATTGTTTAGTTGCCACAGAGGTCTGGCTGGGGAGCAAAACTTGAAACCAAGCATTTACGAGTTACCACACTAGCAAGGGAAGGCTAAAACCGCAGTCGGGGAACTATTCTACAGGAGAACTGAACCACAACAATGTTTCATGCTGGAGCGTGGTTGACTGTGTTACCCCACCTATATTCAGTCACCTCATGTACTGAGGATAAATTAAGTTTTCTTTTTCTCCAGAGACCTCATAGGAGAGATTTAGATGAGGTCTTCTTAATGCTGTTCTCTCTGTGGGTCTGATTCTTGGAACTGATTAAACTATGCTTGGTCCAGGACTCAACTCATTTAAAACTAAATCAAGACGTTGAGAGCAAAATTAATCAAGCAACCAAAGGACATGAAAAGAAGAAATTCTTTAATTGTCTATGCACCAGTGTTAGGAGCCAGGGTAACAAACAAGAAGAAATGGAATTGCTCATTTATGAGCATAAATTCAATCTAGTTGGTATTACGGAAACCTGGGGGAGGGGTGATTTGCATAACTGGAATGTTAAAATCAATGGTTACATCTATTTAGGAAAGACTGAGTAGGCAAAAGGGGAGGGGGAGTGGCACTCCATGTTGAAAATGGCATTACTTGTTTCCAAGTCACTGATAACTCGGAAGATTATCTTGAATGCTTACGGAGCAATGTCCTAACAAATAAAGTGGCCTTCTTCCAGGTGCCCGCTTGTGGTCTCAGGGCAGCCCTGCAAGTGGCCCCTTGCCTCAGTTTCCCTCTTGAGTCCCCAATAACTCCACGTTAGGAGGTGCCAGTGGTTAAGTCCCTCTGCTGCTCCTCCTGCCTTCAGACCTCTCCCAGGAAAAACCTTCCGTCTCTGGCAGTTCTCCTTTCCTGCCCTTCTCCTGTCTGACTCAGTCTGCTCTGACTCCTTATGTCTCTTTCTCACTAGGTCTCTTATAACCCCGAGGTGCTGCTCTGTCCTCTTAACTGGCCCGACTGGGAGCTCCTGGACTGGAACAGGAGAGCCGAGTCCAGTTTAATTGAATAGGCCAGCTACCCTGTTGCATGAGGTATTAGTTGGTGTCTGCTACAAACCACCAAATGACACTAGGGAACAGAATGTCTGGCTCTTTCCCCTACACCTATCTATAATGTGTGGGGAAAAAAGCTGTGTGATCATGGGGCACTTCAATATGAGTGATGTATGCTGAAGGTCTCATGCTGCCAGTACTAAAACATCCTTGGAATTTCTAAATATTATAGATAATTTCCTAACAAAAGGCATTGCATCCAACAGGGGGGAATTCTTTATTAGAGCTTGTCTTGACAAATAAAGAGGAACAGATCACAGAACTAAGAATTAATGATAGCTTAATTACGAGCGATCATGGCTTGAGATCACATTTATAATGTGCAAATAGTATGAAGTCCAGCCCAGTGGTATATATAATTGGTGCTGTGAAAGGGCCAATTTCATAAAGCTGAAAACAATTAGGAGCCAAATCAGCTGGGAGCAAGAATTTTATCAGAAAAATATAAATGATAATTGGAAATTGTTTAAGAACACTTTTCTAGATGCCCAAAAAGCCCAAATCCTACAATCTAGAAAGAAGGCCATATTGGTTAAAAAAAAATTGTAGAGGGGAAGTGAAGGCAGTTAGAAAAAATAAAAATAATAATATATAACAAACGGAAGGAAAAGGAATTAGAGTGTAATGAATATAAACCAGAAGTTAAGAACTGTAGAAAATTGATAAGGGAAGCAAGGAGAAATCTAAGGCTAGCAGAGTTCAGGACAATAAGAAGTTGGTTTTAAGTATATTAGGAACAAAAAGAAACCTAACAATAGTATTTGTTCCATTATTAGATGAAATGATAGAATTATGAATAATAATGTAGAAAAAATAGAAATGTTAAATAAATATTTGTGTTCTTTGTTTGGAAAAAGAACAGATGATATAATCATATCATATGATAACACTCTTTCCATTCCACTAGCATCTCATGAAGATGTTAAATGGAAGCTATTAAAGATAGATATTTTTAAATCAGGATGTCCTTGAGTTTTAAAAGAGCTATCTGAGAAGCTCACTGAACTATTAATGTTGCTTTTTATTAAGTCCTGGAACACTGGGGAAGTTCCAGAAGAGTGGGAGAAAGCTAATGTATTGCCAATATTTAAAAAGGGTAAATGGAATGACCTGGTAGTTATAGACATGTGAGTCTGATATCTATCCTGGGCAAGATAATGGAGCAGCTGATATGGGATTCAGTTAAAAAAGAATTAAAGGAAGGTAATATAATTAATGCCAATCAACAAGGGTTTATGGAAAATAGATCCTGTCAAACTAACTTGATTTGTTTTTTTAATGAGATTACGAGTTTGGCTATAAAGGTAAGAGTGTTGATGTATTAGACTTCTATAAGATGTTTAACTTGGTACTTTTGATTAAAAAACTCAAACAATATAAAATTAGCATGGCACACACCAAATGGATTAAAAGCTGACTAACTGTCTCAAAATGGGAACCATCACTGAGCAGGTATGTTTCTAGTGGGGTCCCGCAAGGATCAGTTTTTGCCCCCTTGCTTGTTAACATTTTTATCAATGACCTGGAAGAAAACATAAAATCATCACTGATAAAGTCTGTGGATGACACAAAAATGGGGGAGTGGTAAATAATGAAGAGAGGTCACTGATACAAAGCAATCCAGATCACTTGGTAAGCTGGGCACAGGCAAACAAGATGCATTTTAATATTGCTAAATGTAAATGTATACATTATGAACAAAGACTGTAGGCTATATTTACAGTATGGAGGACTCTATCCTGGGAAGCAGTGACTCTGAAAAAAAGTTGGGGATCATGGTGGATAATCAGCTGAACATGAGCTCCCAGTGTAACGCTGTGGCCAAAAGGGCTAATGTGACACAGGAGAATCTTGAGTAGAAGGAAAGAGGTTATTTTACCTCTGTATTTGGCAGTGGTGTCACTGCAGCTGGAATACTGTGTCCAGTTCTGGTGCCCACAATTCAAGAAGGATGTTGATAAATTGGAGAGGGTTCAGAGAAGAACTAGAAGGATGATTAGAGGATTAGAAAACATGCATAATAGTGAGAGACTCAAGAAGCTCAAAATATTTAGCTTAACAAAGAAAGTTAGGGAGTGACTTGATTACAGTCGATAAGAACCCACTTGGGGAACAAATATTTGAAAATGGGCTCTTCAGTCTAGTAGAGAACGGTATAACACGATCCAATGGCTGGAAATTGAGGCTAGACACATTCAGGTAAATAAGGCATATTTTTTAACAGAGTGGGTAATTAACCATCAGAACAATTTACCAAGGGTTGTGGTGGATTCTCCATCACTGGCCATTTTAAAATCAAGACTGGATGTGTTTCTAAAAGATCTGCTCTAGGCATTTTTTCAGGGAAGTTCTATGGCCTGTATTATACAGGTGGACAGACTAGATGATCACAATCACCCTTCCAGCCTTGGAATTTATGAAGCCATGAACTAGAGGAGGTAGCTTTATGCCACCTTTACATCCCCTGATCTTGGCTGGGGATATATTTCAGCTGGCTAGACTTGTTAGAGCCTCAGGGATGCCCTAAGTTGTATCCAACTGTCCCAGGACCTAAAGTGTCATTTTGGCAACCAGGGATAGCTGGAGCACAGCACTGCTCAAGTCATGTCCTGTCTGCTGTCCCTGAGTGCTTGGAAGTGTGTGGCATAGAGCTGGTATATTGGATTGATGTCATTTTGGGGATTGCCCCATTCTGGAGGAATACTCAGCTAGCTGGTTAGAGAACCAGGGGGTTAACTCAAGCTGCTAACCTTAGTTAAAAACCAAGTTGCCATGTTTTCACTGCTATTTTTAATCTTTTTTCCTAATGCAGACATATCCTTAGATCCAACGTACTAATAGCTGATTGAGTCTTTTCTCTTTTGAATCAGGCCCATAGGAATATACAGTTACTTAAACAGAATGCAACCAAAATGACAATTTAACAAATAAATATAGCACTAGAAATTCAGTGTGCAGGGCAATAAAATATAATGTGCACTTTATGGAAAGAATAATATCATTTACCAATAAATCACTAATAATTGGAAGGGAAAAGACTTTTAATACTTTCCTACAATACCTTCACACTAACAATATATTCATTACATTTTATGATCAAGTGTCTTTGTAAGTATTGGGAAAGGCCCCACAACGGATTTGTGCTTATTTCTAAAATCAGGCACTTTGCCACAATAGACTGCGACAGTATTTCAAACAGGCACTTCAGAGAAAATCAAAGGACTCTAACTAGTGCAAATGGAGAGAGATGCAGTGCTGTCAGTTAGAGAGGGGGCCCATGCCACAAAATTCAGATCAGGATTTGATCCACATTTCTCAGTTCTCCCTCCAAAATTTGAGGTTTTTGGATAAGGGGATTCAGTTGGGCTTGTTATAAACAGAGTCCCTAATTGTGAAATACAAAGCCACAGATTTTAAGTCACCAAAGTTCATGCATTCTTATTCATATTAATCTTTTTCTTAATTATTATTTTAATAATGTGCCCAGCACCATAAAGGCTAATGCTGCCCCAAAGAGCTCACCGTTTAATATGCTGACAGAAGAGGCCCGGGGAAACCCTTAGTAAGCAGGAACCAGATTCTGCCACGGTTAGTAACCTTACTCTGTGATCAGACCTATTGGGCTAGACTCTCAGCTGATGTAAAACAGCGCTGCTCCACTGAAGTCAACGTTGCTAAGGGTGGAAGAATCTGGCTCCAAGTCTGTGTGCTCGTTCCACAGTGAAGTAAAAACGCCTAGGAGATTATAGCTAACTTGTAACAAAGGTAATAGCTAATGTTCCTCTGGCCATTTCTCTTTGGAAGGGGGAAGGGGATAGTGTGCCATAATCAAACACTAGACGAAATCACACAGAGAAGATTTTTTCAAGCAGAATAGGAGGAAGCATCATCATGTATCATAGGGCTAACTCTTAAATATAATTTACAATACAATAAAAGTTTAATTGCTCAAGACATTGCCAGGATCAGTATTTTGGAAAACAGTTTGGATACAGTGGAGGCAGCAGAAGTAAACAGGGGAAACCAGATTAAATTTTTTAAACAAACTGTAACCCCTTGGCAGAGCAACGTTCTTTATTAGAGGAAAATGTGATTCTCCACAGAATAATTATTCACTGAAAATCATGCATGAATAATGACAAAGGCAGAAAACCATCCTCAAGTAGTAGTATAGCCTCTTTCAGCCCATGGGGAAATTATCAGAACCACTCAGGGAAAACCTATTCTTGTAGAATGAGCATACCAGGTAGGGCAGATATTGCAACAGTAAATCTTCCCATCGGCCTATGCTTGGAAAGAAAAGCACTAGAAAGCTACCTCCAATGTGGTGCAGCCAGCAAACAGCTATTTTGTGAGCCCAGAACCTTAGACTCCAGCCAGAAACAAGGATGTTCCCCATCATAAGACAATAAACTATCTCCACTAAATTTTTTCTGCTGCAATTAAATTGTTAATACCTTAGGGAAAGATCCTTGCCATACTTTACACCTGTAAAGTGCAATTCACACCCACAACATGATTTTGATCTCACTTATAGAGCCAGGCAGGACATATTTTCCCCATCCCATGAATATTTTCTAGAGTTCAAAATTTCTTCCCATCTTAAGTCAGGACGAAAATTCTAAATCTCAAAAATATTCATGAACTGTTCTACTCACTTAACCAGTGTAAATCAGAAATAAGTGGAGCTGGCCCACTGTGTAAAACCTGTATAAGTGACATCACAATTAGGCCCCATATAAATCAATAAAGTCTTGGTTACAGATTTCTCAGAAAAGATTTTGATTTTAGTTACCTTTGGACTTTAATCCCCTTTCACCCCCCCCCCCCCCGCCCTCCATGTTTGCTTTCTTTGATGTTCTTGAATACTTGCTGTGCTGGCTTTAGAGAGAATACTTCACAAACTACACTTTTGTATATGAAGGTAACATTGCTATCTGTGAGCTTATTATAATCTTGATTTTCGTGAGGATTATTCTTTCCTACTTTGGAGTCTGGCTCAGCCTTTTTATTTTATCTCATTCTCTTTTTGTGGGACTTGTGGCCAATTTCCCTGCCACACCTTGTGGCAGTAATTGTGACTAAGGGACATTAGAAAACGGATGGTATTTTATTGTCCTTCTGCAGGACATGTGTGTATTCTGTTTTTTCCATTAAGTTTAATGATACATTCTTATGGTTTTCTGTAAAAATCAGTAACACGGTTTATAAAAACAAAAACCAAAAACAAAAGCCCCACTACAACCCCAAAACAGATATCAGTGCTATATATATTCAGATGCAAGTTAAATGGCCTTCAGAGACCACATATAGCAGATTCCTAAACAAGGGATGAAATCCTGGCCTCTCAGAAGTCAACAGGAGTTTTGTCATTGACTACAGTGGGGCCAGGATTCTCACAAAGATATTTAATGGATGAAACAACCGATGTGTAAGAAATAGCAGTAGGTAACATCCTACTTTCCAACAACTCCACAGCTTTTTGTGCTATTAACTGATACTAAATTATTATAGGATGTTCTTAGAACACAGCACGATAGCTGGATGCCTTGCAATACTGAAAAATACTAACACATTTTTGGAGAGCATGGTTTTCTGCCTTGTAAATTATTAAAAATAAATCAATGAGCTTATTAAATCCATCATTTAAGATTATGAAAGAAATCCGTTTAGGGAAAGGGATGCTGCTTACATTTATCTGCTCTCTGATTATCATCACCATCATCTGTCAGTAGCAGCTGAACTGGAGATGAGCATGAGAAGGTGGGATGGATCTGGCCAGCCTGCAGGTTTTGCTGGTTTTGGTGAATTCTGGGTTGTACGTCAGGCAGAAGCTTCCCCAAGGGTCACTAAAGTTTAAAAGGCCTGATTCTCACTTACACAAACCTCCCTCTACACCACTTGGATCCTAAAATGGGGGTAATTTTTATACCCTTTGTTTAACTGGGAATCTGGTCCTGCTGAGAACAGACCAGCAGGCCTAGTGGTCCAGGTACCAGGTCTTGATGCACTGCATGGAGGAACAGGGTGAGCCCTGAACAGGAAATCCACCTGGAGGGAGCAGCACTGCATTCCTTACAAGTAGAAGGAAAATAGGTTAATGAGCTGGTCACTACCCTCCAACAGACTGAGTAGGCAGGTAACAAGCTGTTAGCAAATAGCATTAACCAAACTGTTACAAAACTTCAGAAAGGTTTTATTTAAGGGACGGGTAAATATTCAAGATGATATTTTAATTTAACTGAACCTGTTCACTTGTTCTGAGTGACGGGTAGAGGAAGGGTTAAATTTTGCCTTCAGACAGACATGAATATAATCCATAATGTTCACTCAGGGTCTGATTTTGACCTCACTTACACCAGTTTTACATCACTGTAACTGCACTGATTTACATCTGTATAAGTGAGAGGAGGATCAGGTCCTGCGTGCAACACTCCACTGGGAGAATCTGCATTAGTTAATTTTGCACTTCAAACAGAAAAGCACAAGATATAATTCACAAAGAAACCACCTCCTATTGCAATGTGACTGGTAGTAATTCTCCATCATCTGCTTCCTATGCCCTATCCTACATCAACCTAAGTAACATACTGTGGACTAGGTGATTTTAGGCACAACCCTGATGTGGGCTGTGTAACTGCACCACCCCATCGAGAGGCCCTCTGGAAGCACTGTGTCCCTGAGAACCCCTCGGAGTCACAATTCCTTCCCTTCCTTCCTCATTGCTCCTAGGGTGTGGTCAATACAGGGCCAGCTCTAGGCACCAGCAAACCAAGCATGTGCTTGGGGCGGCACATTTTCAAGGGTGGCATTCCGGACATCTTTTTTTGTTCTTGTTGTTGCTTCAGGCGGCAAAAGCCTAGAGCAGGCCCTGGCAGCAGCAGCGTGTCGCGCCCTGGGGCCACTGCGGTTCGCCCCACAGGGGAACAGCGCCCGCACCAGGGCCGGGCAGGCTCCTAGCGGGGGACACTCGGGCTGGAGGGACCCTGGGCTGAGGCGCAGCCTGGGAGCCCCGCTGCTTACCCCGACCCTGCTAGTGCTGGACCGTCTGGAGGCAAGCGGGGAGCTGGCGGAGTCAGCACTGATGGAGGAGAGCCCAGCGCTGGGGCAGCAGGGGGTGTGGGTGGGGTGGGGTGAGGGGGAGAGCCCAGCACTGGGGTTGCGGGGGGGGGAGGGCGCTGCTGGGGGGCAGTGAGAGCCCAGGGCTGGGGTGGGGGGCAGCCAAAACTTTTTTTCCTTGGGGTGGCAAAAAACCTAGACCCGGCCCTGGGTCAATGCCTGCTGGCTTTTACCAGCAGCAAATTAGCACATACACCACTCTGGCTCACTGGGGTCTTGGCACTAAGCTCTGCCCATTCCCCATTCCTCCCCGACCACCAACTCCAAGGAGAGACTAAGAAGGGGTACCAGTGCTTACTTCTGTGATCCTAGCCCCAAGGTGCAGCTAGCTCATATAGGAATACTGGGGATGGGGAGAGAGACTCTTACTCCCCTCAAAGCCCGTGCAGGACAAACCATAATTTAGCCCTACCTTATTAATATGACATCAAGAATGGATCCAAGAAAAGGAAATGATTTTCTGCCTTGCACGTGAACTCTGCTTATTTAAAATTTGAATTTTAGCCACAGGAAGCAAGTTCCAAGAATCTTCTACTTGATGCGCTTTTCTGCACATATGCTGACTTGACTATCCCCATAAATATACAATGCCACCATTCTGCCAGGAAATTTTCATGCAGCATCCATGAACAATTCAACAAATCAAAAATAAAACCAGTTTATATACATATTGCTTGAGTCCTCTTTATTAATATTACCCGCTTTTGAGTAAACCCGTTTTAAATATGTCTTGTACGTAAATTCTCCAATGTTTATATAAAACAGAACTGTACCTTGAATGTATCTGCGCTGTTGGGATTAAACAGCTGGTGCTTCCCAGATCCCAGAATAATAGGACCAGAAGACTTGTTTTCTCCATAAGCGTAAAGGGACACTGTTGCTGTTGTGCCAGCTGTTTGGAAGCCCCCAGTGACTACAGTAATCTTCCAGTCTCCTTCTGCAGAGTAAAAATAAAATGGAAACACTTTTATCACAGTAACTGCTATGTGGCTGGGGAGCTGCCTACTGCAAATCATGCATGACCAAGTCCAGGGGACTGTAACTATTGTGCACCTGAGAAGCAATGGTGTTTGGAGACATGCTGGCTGAATTGCAAAATAATGTTAGCAATTCAGGTTCAGCTTGGATAAGGATCCAACAGCTCAGATGCTTATCTTGGCCTCTCCTCAAGTCTCAAAGTTTGGCTGGAAATCTCATGAGAACTGGCTGCTCTCTTGAGATTTCTGGCAATTTCCCACCTGGAGCCTCTGTGATAGATGTGGGGGGATCCTTTCCTGCAGGATTTGGATCAGAATCCTCCTGGCTGCTGTCCATAAGTTCCATAGAAACAAAAAGTATCAGAACTTTTCAAAACCTTTACAAATATTTGAATTAAGTCAAAATTATCCTCATCTTGTCTCCTTATCCCTGCCCAAATATTAGTGTGTCATGTAACCAAGCACTCTAGTTGCCAGAGGGAAAGTGTGGGATGGAGATCATCTGTGAGTGGATCTCTATGTTAAAGGAAAGGTCCACAAAAGTTTGTGAGCCACTGATATAAGGCATCCCTGATCTCTGTAAACTTTAATGCCAATTCTTCTGCAATACACTGCATACGTTATATAAATATCTGCAATCGGCTTAATACAAATCTCATTAAGAAGAGCAATTCACAAAGAGAAATTGTGCTCCTACATCTGAGAAGCAGGAATCATGAGCTCTCTGCCATTTCTTTTATTGTGGTTTTTGCCGTGTGTGTGTGTGTGTGTGTGTGTGTGCGCGTGTGCGCACGCAACAGGTTCCACCTAGTGACTTTAATTCATTTTGGAGAAAGCAAAACATTTTGGAGAAAGCAAAATAAAATCCTAGCCCACAGACTTGTTGTAGATAAACGCCATGGTATACACTGCAGTTTTATTAATAAAAAGCCTTAGGTTTGTTAATTGCCACATGAGTCAAGACTCAGGAATCAGACCAAAATGCTTTATTTTGGGCAATGGTTCTACTTCAACCTGGGGGAGGAGTTGGGATAGGGAGTGTGATCTCCTATTTTCCATGCCAGTAAGAGCTGCGTTCCCACTGAAAATGATATAGCAAATTTCTGGGGGGAATAAGGACCTCACAGGAGAGTTTCAAACACACGAGGGAAGCTAAAGACCCAGTTCCCATTGAAAGGCAATGGGTCTTGGACAGCTAACTAACTCCCCTTCGTGCCTTTGAAAAATTTTCCCCTCATGTCAATTTCTAGAGACCCACTTTCCTAGCAAAGGAACCACATTTATAGGTGGCAGGAGATACATTCACCTCCATTGGAGGAAGGATTATCCCCCAAATACTGAAGGTAGAAGAATTAAGGAGGTGAAAAGGGGGATTCTGAAGGACTCCCTACTCCAACACTCGGTGTATAAGACTATTTTTAAAAATGAAAATCTGCCTTTTCTACTTCCCAACAATGTAATTTTACTTTTCAGAAAGCCCAGGTTACTTTGGGGTCATTTGGCTGGCAAAGAAAGGAGTCTCATCACTTAAGAGATAATATGACAAATAAAGAACATTATTGACAAGATATAAAATGCAGCATGTTGTACCCTTAGTTCAAATTCTGAGTTCCAAAATTCTGTGGAAAGACACTGCAGTGCTAAATTTTAAATGTGCTAAAAAATATTGTTTTGCCTGGATTTCTATGTTGCCTCAATTATAGTGTCCCAAAAGTCTTTCCTCCTACATTCTAAAGACTGCTCATCATGTTAGTATGATGTTAATACAGAACTTTCTCCTAAAATCTCTTTGGTGGTGTGGGATTGTTGTGCTTGGGTTTGCGGGGGGGGTGGGGGGGGAAGAGAAGGAGGAGGGGCAGTTATGATCCTCAATTTGTGTCCTTAAGGCAGGCAATGCAGTCTTGGAGTATCATTATTAGTCCTCTCAAGTCTGGACATTCTGCCTAAATTTGGGAAACGCAGGGGAGACATCCCTAAAGAAACCTTTTACAAGTAGAAATGGGCCTAAGCGGTGAAGTTCAGATGTGCCTCCTGAGCTGAAACTCTCGAAAGATGGGGATATCTGGATTCAGGTTTAAATTTGGACTGTTATGCAGTACGGGGCCATCACTAAAGTCCAAATCCTAATCTCAACCAGGTGTGAATTTTCCCAGAGGCATGCTGGGGGTCTTGGTTTGCACCCATCTTGCTTACACTGAAAGTTTTGAAATGTGATTTGTTGTTTGGTATAAGAAGAGATGCAGAAGTAAAAGGAGTGTGTGGCAGTGGAGGAGACGGTAATAAAAACATACAAGGAGAATGATACAGTGAAGTGTATGTATGGGATAAGGAACTCAAGAATTTCTAATCCCCACCTGGAAGCAAGTGCCCTAACCACTGGGATGGGCTATAAAATCAGTCAGTTTCTCTCTCAATATGTCCTGTTGGCGTTGTTACATTGTGTATAAATAATTGAGCATCCAATAGAACAGAGAGAGACTGACTCTGTAGCCCAGTATAACTTGGGATGTTGGAGTCCTGGTTCAAGTCCCTGCTCTGAATCAAGAACTTAAACCTGGGCCTTCCAAGCCTCAGGTAAGTACTCTAACCACTGGGCTAATGGCATTCTAGGATTGGCTCATTTCTCATATAGCCTACAACTGAGGATATATTCATCAAAGCCAATAGGTATCCACAAAACATTTCAGTTTCAACAGAAAAAAAAAAGGGTACTCAGCTTTTTATCAACCAGCTCTACTGGCCAGCAAGATGGTGCTTCATTCTGATTCTGGATCAGGATCAAGAGGCTAAACTCAGAGTGCTCTTTTCAGGCCCAAGCCTGTAATGTCCACTGAAAATAAGTGAACTGACTACATCATGAGCTTAGAACCCCACTCCCCATCATTTTTCTAGACTTAAGTGGCCATTTCTATATGCAGTAATTTTATTGCACAGTCAGACACACTTGGCTGAATTGATACAATGTAGTGTCCAGTTCTGTGGACGCAGGAAGAACTAGACAGAGTTCCTTCTAAAACTGACTAAAGGCTAGGAACTGGATTGGTGGAACTATGGCAGTACTAACAAGCAAACCCCAGTACAGAGCCTGGTAACTGCATAGAAAATGTTCTTTCTGAGAAAAGCAATAAAAGGACTAAGGCAAAAGTAGTTGTTATTCAAAATAAAATTTATACAAGTAAAATATGGATTTGAATATAATTTGTATAATAGATACAAATTTTATAATTAACCATTTGCCTTAGGGACACCACTTGAAAAGAGGTACTTGGGTCTCAGTGGGTATCTTGATTACTACAGTGAATTATGAACACATTTTAAAACTTTCTCCTGACATCTTCTAAATTGTTGCTCAAGCTACAGCATAAAGTATTCCTTACAGCCAGGGGGGAAAGTTGTGTGTTATTCAGATATATACAACGTAATTGAATCAGGACAGAAAAGTCAATCTGAACAAACAAGAAATTGCAGGTAGAATTGGAAAATGGAGAACTAATGGAAAGAGCTAATTATACATGGCCTTGGGTGACAAAAGCCACAGAGCCATGATGGAAAGATTAACTGAAGAAAGTAAAATTAAGATGGATTGTCATTAATTACTAGGCAAATTATAAATGCCCAGATAACCAGTGAAAGACCCCAAAATTATTGGCATTAAAAATGATAGAATAAGGAAAAGAATTTTCAAATAGCACCATTGAAGTGATTTATCATTTAAATCAAAATGAAGAGTTCAGGGCTTACTGCAATAATCTAATTGTGTATTTTAATTAAAATTTTAAAAGCAAATAAATAGGCAAAAAATGTGCAAGGCAGGTAGTTCTGAAACAGAGATACTCTTGATTAGACTACAGAAAGCAGCAGCAGGATTTACCATTTGCTTCATCTTGCATTTTCAGCTGATGATTTATTTGCAGTTCTGCCAAAAATAAAATATGAAGTGCAGTTAATAATAGACCTGGCTGGTTACATTAAGAAAAGGTGAAGGGAAAGATAAGTGTGATATTAACCCTTGGGCTCCTGCATAAGCAAATCCTCCCTCTCTCACCTCCTAATTAATATAATATAATATAATTAATAAACACACACATATATAAAAACTTGCCTTGGGAAATGGAACTATGGAAGCTGCAAAAGGGTTAAGGTTAAATTTTAAGTATAAATTCAGCACGAAGATGCTGAGCAAACCACACAAATTATTGATTTCATCTCCATAGTGTAACAATAACCCTTACCTTCAGGGTAGAGCTCGATTTCTGAGTGAATTATTCCCTGGGACATAAATGGAAGCCACCTGAGCATAAGCAAGCAAATAAGAAAGAAGATTGGAATCAATTTGTTCTTCATTGCATGTAACTGAATGATCGGAGGATTATTTTGAATGTTAAACATGTGTAGTAGCAGGGGAATTGTCTCTTGAGCAGGTGCAGTATAGTTTGATACATAGTACAAATTCAGGCCTCGATCCTACAAAGGGACTGTGCAGGTTTAAGAGCTCTTGCTGACATAAACTGTACCTTTGCAGGATTGGGGCCTAAAGACAACATTCAAGATAGCAGAGAACTGGTGTGGAAAAAATAAGATCCAGCCTCAACCGTAACAGCTGAATCAAAATCAAAGGTGTCTTATTTTAAAGAGGATTTGGATAAGGACTGCCTTCCCCATAACTCTAGCCTAGTTACCCCTCAAAGAGATAGTTATTTTTATTTAAAGGTAAACTCTCAGTCCTTGGGCCAGAAGTGCCTACAGTATTTGTTCCATTTGAAGAAGAAGCCAGCTTATAGAAAGCCCCATGACATGACACCCCAGGATGGGAGTATCCACAGAGATAGTTGGTGCATAGAAGTTAGAGAAAACGAGCTGGAATTAGCTTACTTTACTTATCCGTAATCAGGGGATGACAGAGGGCCATTAGGCTACTCTCATATACAACCACTTTACACTGGTGCACAGCATTGGGTCTGTTTCTCATTTTCATTAATGGCTGTAACAATCAGGGTCCAGACAGCCCAAGGGGAGAACAGAAGGTTTAAACCCCCCAAATGAGCAGTTGAACCAACTGATTGCAGACTGTATTATTCTACTATAAGCATATTGAGTAAGGCCTTTCATGCAAGCCTAGAATATTCTGAACTTGATGGTCATTCTGAGATATGTATACTTATCTGTGGTTATGAATCTATGTATTTATGCATATAGAAACTGTGCTCATAACCTGTACTACAATTTCAACTACATATCACAGCCTGGAGGGCACCTTCCAAGACAGGGATTTATACGACACCGGCTCCAAGCAACAACCCACTGTCTATCCAGGAAAAGACAATGGAGTTAATGGAGACATCCTGGCTCTCAGGTAAGAGGGAATTTCTTCACTCTGAATAAATATGAGTCATCATGGACTGAGAGGAAAAAAAAAGTAGACACAAGCCTGCTTGTAAAAGGCTTTTTCCAAGGTTTTCTGACAGTCACTTGGCAAGTGCTGTCCATGAACTCCTGGATTCTATTACAGCTACGGGTGGGTATGCTGGGAAACTCTTCAAAGGCAATAGATAACTTGTATTAGAAAAGGGTTTCATCTTTGTGTTTCTTTTCTGTGTCACTTGTATATGTTTGTTCTCCCTTACTATTTCATCTTTGAATCTGTGGCTTTTCTATTACTTAAGCCTTTTGTTTAGCTTTACCCCAAACAGGTCTCTCACGTGCAAACTGTGTGGAGTGTGTGTGCCAAAGTAAACTGGTGTCTGGGGGGCTGGGTTCATGCCTTGAGGGGGCGATGAACCAGAGGGCATTTGTCCAAGTGTCTGGTAATTAAGAACTTTGGAAGGATGGATTTGGGAAGGCCTGTGACTGAAAGCATGTTGGTGTCACCCTGAAAGGAGTAACTAGGTTGGTGAGAGCCAGGATGAGATCTTGGGTCTGAACCACAGCGGCACAGCACCAAGGCATCTAAGTACAGGGCAGGCAGTGACAGAGAGGTCAAGTGGGATGGACTCTTCCTCCACTGGCCTGCATTCCTCCACTGTTCCAGCCTCAGAGCTGCAGTCACCTCTGCCACTGTGTAACCCATGCCTGCTTGGTGTGGCACTCTGTCTCCCTCTAGTGGCAGCTAGACCAGCTAGAGACTGATTAACCTGCTAGATTTTGGCTAAGAGACCGGTGTCTTCTAGCTCAGTGGTTTTCAAACATTTTTTCTGGGGACCCAGTTGAAGAAAATTGTTGATGCCTGCGACCCAATGGAGCTGGGGAGGAGGGGTTTGGGGTGTGGGGGTGAGGGCTGCAGTGTGGGGCCAGGAATGAGGGGTTCAGGGTGTGGGAGGGGGCTCTGAGCTGGGGCAGGGGGTTGGGGTGCAGGAGGGGGTCAGGGTTCTGGGCTGGGAGTGCAGGCTCTGGGGTGGAGCTGGGGATGAGGGGTTTGGGGTGCAGGAAGGGGTTCTGGGTTTGGGGGGCTCAGGACTGGGGCAGGGAATTGGGGCACGGACTTACCTCCGGTGACTCCCAATCAGCAGCGCATCCGGGGTGCAGAGGCAGGCTTCCCACCTGTCCTGGCACCGTGGACCGTGCTGTACCCTCGAAGGTCTGGCTCCTAGCGGAGGCACACAAGTGGCTCCTAGGCAGAGGTGCACAAGTGGCTCTGCGCGACTCTCGCCGGCAGGCACTGTCCCCGCAGCTCCCATTGGCCGGGAACATGCGGAGCCGGCGCTCAGAGCAGGGGCAGCACGCGGAGCCCCATGGCCCCCCTACCTAGAAGCCGGACCCGCTGCTGGCTGCTTCGGGGGTGCAGCGCAGTGTCAGAAAAGGTAGGCACTAGCCTGCCTTAGCTGGGCAGCACTGCCGACAGAACTTTTAACGTCCCGGTCGGCGGTGCTGACCAGAGCAAGGTGACCCAGCGCCTTACATGCCGCAACCCAATAGTGGGTTGCGACCCTTGGTTTGAAAAACACTGTTCTAGCTCATGCTAAAGAGGCTCATTCATTGAGCCCCAGAGATCCCAGGTTTAATCCCGGCTACCGACAAGTCATCGGTGTTACAACTATACTCCCAAATGGGGGGAGGTGAGATTTAGTAGTGGTATCTACAAAGTTGCAGGTGCATACCCCTCCCAACTCATGTCAAATCTCCCTGGAGTGTCAGTGTAGAGGAAGCCCCTCTGATGCTCAGCTGTGAGGTATGCAGGATGCCTGCACTCTCTGCAGGGGTTCTCCTCCTCCCACATTCTGACAACAGATCTGTCATACTTCTGCTACCTATCAGGCAGTATATGCCTGCTTGGTGTGTGCAAAACAATCTTTGCCTCATAGGAAACAAAAATGATTCAGCTGAAGGCACAAGAGAAAATGTTCAATTTCTCAAATTTCTCTACCCGCCAGAAAATCAGAACTGCATCTGGGTGTCTCATCCTATCTGTTTCCAAGCACCACATGTGAATTTCACACCAAGGAATAGCATGAAACTGACAAAGAAAAGGAGTGAGGTCTGCAACAACAGGAATAGATGCTGAGAATAACCAGAAATGATTAACAGTGGCACCTGAGGGAAAAGGTCAATTAATCCCCTGATAAATAGCCAGCTCTTTATTTTCAGAAAACAGGAGCTTTGTTTTAAAAGGGGAGAATATAACCATTTTCTAAAGATGTGTTTTATGCCTTGCTGACTAAAAACAGAGAACATTAAACACTGATCCATTTATGTGTTGCTTTTCTGGTTTTCACATTCTGATTTCCTCTCTCTTTTCTGGTTTCAGAGTGGTAGCCGTGTTAGTCTGTATCAGCAAAAACAAGGAGTCCCTGTGGCACCTTAGGGGCTAACAAATTTATTTGGGCATAAGCTTTCATGGGCTAATAACAGACTTAAAAGTGGCAATTCTTCAACAAAAAAACTTCAAAAACAGACTCCAATGAGAAACTACAGAACCGGAATTAATTTGTGAACTGGACACCATCAAATTAGGCCTGAATAAAGACTGGGAGTGGATGGGTCATTACAAAAAGTAATTTTCCCTCTGATATTCACCCCTTCTTGTCAATTGTTGAGAATAGGCCACTTCCACCTAAATTGAATTGACCTCCTTAGCACTGACAGCCCCACTTGGTAAGACAACTCCCATCTTTTCACGTGCTGTAAAATACCTATACTGCTTACTGTATTTTTCACTCCATGCATCTGATGAAGTGTGTTTTAGCCCACGAACGCTTATGACCAAATACATTTGTTAGTCTCTAAGGTGCCCCAAGGATTCCTTGTTGTTTTTTCTCTTTTCTGGATTATCCTTAGAGGACCTTTTTCCTTCCACATTGTAAGGCTATTGCAATCTCCACATGAGAGCCACTTCATTAATCAGTAGTTATGGACTGCTGTACAGTGAGGCTGCTGGGGCTTGATCCTGTATGGTTCTGAGCTTCCTGGCCCTGATCAGAAAAGCATTGGGCATGTGCGTAACATCAGGTACATACATAGTTCCACAGATCAGGGCCAGAGAGCAGGTACCTTGGTACCTTCCCACCAGCTCACTAACAGGCCCAATCCCAGGAGGTGCCGAGCACCTTCAACTACACCTTGAAAGCAGCACTTAGCATTTCATAACACCAGATCCCATGAACCTTAATACATTAACTAACTGACCTTCTAGTTTTCAGTGCTACAGCACACACTGGGCTGTTGGCTTATTTATGCTGCTCTCCCATTAAAACCAGGTTATACAGATATATTGTGTAATCCTAAATGCTGAAAACATGTTGTTGTATAATTTTAAAAACCCAAAACAGAAACAACATTTTAATTGACATCCATGAGAATGGCTGGATTTTGCCTGTGAAAAAATCAAAAGTCAGGATTCTATTAAGTCAGAAAAAATGTTGACATTTACCAGATTATGGGGGAGGTATAGCTCAGTGGTTTGAGCATTGGCCTGCTAAACTTAGGGTTGTGAGTTCAATCCTTGAGAGGACCACTTAGGGATCTGGGGCAAAATTGGTCCTGCTAGTGAAGGCAGGGGGCTGGACTCAATGACTCTTTGGGGTCCCTTCCAGTTCTATGAGATAGGTATATCTCCATATATATATATATATTAACTGAGAGAATTAAGGAATATGGTATCTGAACCGGGGGGGAATCAAGTCTTCCAGTATAAAATGAAAATAAAGCCATGAGGCAGTGAAGATAAAGCATATCAGAAGCATGTCTGAGGAACAAAGCATTTTCCTTCCTTGAGAAGTGCATCGTATTGCAGCTTCTTTGGCCAATAAAGAAGCCATCCCTTGGTGATCCTGCTGCCCTATTTTAAACTCTCGTCAGTAGCAGTGTTCTTTTTATAGCAGCCGCAAAAGGCAGGAATGATATAAATTCTCTTTCCTTTTCACCTTTACAGCCTCTGCTGCTGAATATTTTCTGCTGACCAGCCTCCTAGGTGCTAATTATCACAGAATGAATACACCGAAGTGCCCTGTCATGCATGAAGTCTGAGCCATGTGACCCACTGGAGGACGGATTTGATACTGAGCTGATCTTTCTTGCTTGAGGTAGGCAGCTGGCCTCATTTCTCTATAGAACCTTCTGTCTGATTAATGTCAGAGTGTTGTTTGTATATTGATGAAACACCAACTAGTATGTGCCCAAACCTGCATCCCTTATTCACATGAGAAATCCCTACTCTTGTCAGTATTAATAAAAATAATTATAATAATTTATAGGGTTGCCTTAATCTCAAAACATTTTACAAAAGTGAGTGAATATTTTTATTTCTATTTTAAAGATAGTGAACCTGAGGCATAAAGAATTTCAGCAAGTTGCCCAAATTTACACCAAATCAACAATAGATCTGGTAATACAAACTAGGTCTCCTGACCCCGAATCCAGAGACCTGTCCACTGGGGAACATTACCTCCTATCAATCCACTAATTTCAATGGGTCTACTCACATCAAGTTATTCACATTTATGAGAATTTGCAGTGTAAGTATTATCGTATGGGCCTGAGCAGGTTTTTGGTTTCCACAGCTCTTCTTTTCTTGTTACGCTATGCTGGCGTAACCCCTGCTTGATTGGGGGGGGGGGGAGTGAGGGGGGGAGGTTATACTGATTTAATAGCTTAAATTAGGTAACCACCAGAAAACTTTCCCCTTTTTGGCATCTCAGTCATCTCTTCAGCAAGAACAAATGCTACTTCTGGATTGTGCTCCTTGTGAATGTCCCATGGAGAATTAGGCTTTAATTTAAAAACCTGTTTGTATAATTTATCTTTGCTTCTTCTATGGGAAATTCTCACCCACCATCTTAGAGCATTGCTCCACATGGGACACAGGTTGGGATTGCACAAGCCAATCATATAACATTATGAAGTACGGAGTTAGCCTTTGGCACACACTACCTGGCAATCACTAAATTAAGCAATCAATCCTGGAGTGATAAGTAATATGAGTTTATCTGGCTGGTCCTGGAAAAACCAAACTGAGCATATTTATTGGCTAAATGTTTCACATGGGTATCATCCAAAGGGTATGTAGCCTTAAAGGATTATTTGGGAAGACAACGCTGGTTTAAAAACAAAAGGGCTGTAGTGTAAATACTACCTCTCACAGTTGAAAATATATTCAGCGTCCTTCCCAGCTTTTCTGATGATTACTTTCTCACAGTACCAGTACTGCGCCTTGTTACTGGCCTCGCAGTGCAATAGCACCTTCTGCAGTTTTCCAAGAGTTACAGCTTCCATTTCAAACATATCCACCTAGAAGACAACAGTGCAGACACCATTTTATAACAGCAGTAAGAAAAGCTAAAAGCTGCTCAGTATTTTAAGGGCATTGATCCAACTCTCATTACAGCCAAGGAAAAGATTCCCATTGGATATAATGGGAGTCAGATTGTTCCCAACGGGGTAGCTTCAAAGCCCATCGAAGTTATCCAGTGTCTTTCCATTGACTCAATGGATTTTGGATCAGGTAATAAGTGGACAAGCTAAAAATCTGAATGTAATAATAATGGCAAAAACCTCATGTAAATTACCTTCCCCAAAAGTAGTGCAAAATTCTTCAGTACTGATCCAGTACACCTTACAATAATGCTTGAGCAGTGTTTGGGGTGATTACTTTACAATACTGTAACATTATTTTCTTAGTAAGGGACATATTTGCTTCATGTGGGGTTCCCCCCGCCATTTAAATGTCATTATACTGAAAAAGCTGAAATCTGGCATGCCACTTTGTTCTGCTTATCCATTTAGACTTGTGCAAAAGTTTGATGAAGATTGCTTTAATGGAGGCATGCAGCTGATCAGGTGACAGATTCAGGTTGGCCTAGTTTTGACCTCATGAAGAGTATACAGTTCACTGTGCAAATTCTCTCTCTAAGTTTAACAGAAAAACTCAAAGGGAAGAGATGAAAAGTATAAATTTATTACACACACAGAGAGAGATCCAAAAAAACCTACGCTAAAAGCATGTTAAGGTCGTAAAGTCAAGCACTCTAAAGATAGGAAATGCCAGAATTAGGGGTGTCCATGTAACCTTAGTTCAGCCCCCTTGTGCATATGCATTATGAGACATTCTTTAATTATATGACCACATACTATATTTTCCACAGGACCCCCTGCTTCATTCAGTGAACAGGATGGACAGTGCTCACTGAATGGGTAACTATCCAATATTTCTTTTTATCCTTCTCATTCTGTGTGGGCCCCCCCCCCCCCCCCCCCCCCCGCTTTATTTACTGCACAACAACCAAACCTTGCACCGAATACAGAATTGTTCATTTCCTTGTGGGTTTTTCTGCGATGCAGTCATTGCAGCATCTCAGTTCTTTACAAAGATTAATGAACTGGTGTTCACAATACCCTGGTGAGGTGAGGTGAAGTGGTATTATTATCCCATTTCATGATGAAGTTGAAGCACAGAGATTAAAGCCAAAATTGTCAAAAATGTCATCTAATTTTGGGTGCTCAATTTGAGAAGCTTAGGGCCAGATCTTTCAGAGAACTCAGCATTTTATACCACTTTACATGTTCAGAGCAGAGCTCCCATTAACCTCAGTTCCAGCTATCAGTGCTCAACAAGTTAGTAAATCAGAGCTGAAGCATCTCAAGTTGAGTACCTAGAAAATGAGGAACACAGTGGCCACCTGTGAAAGTCTGGTTTAAGTGACTTTCCCAGCATCATGTTAGGAACTCTGTGGCAAAGACAGGGATAGAATCCAGTTCTCCAGGGCAGTATTCAACTGCCTGAACCAGCAGATGATACTTTCTTTTCCTGCAGTCCCCTGCCTCATTCACTACACACTTTCCAGCTTCTGTAACAAATGAGGTGAAGAATAGAATCTCCTCACTCTTAGCCGTTTTGTATAAATAATATAATACAGGACACTCTCATCAGCCTACCCAAAAGAGGTCTCTCAGGCAACTTTATGTCCTGAATTTCAACTCCTTTGTGCAGTACTTTATATCTAATGCATTACTAATGGGGCAGATTTATATTCTATGCTGTTAAATTGGCACAGATCCACCTGCAGTTTCTCAATGTATCAGGGATGTTCTACTGTGCTGAATAATTTAGCATTTATATACGCTTTGCATTTTATAAGTATTCCTCAAATATGTCAATATAACCTGTGAGGTTAGTAAGCATTCATTTCCCCCCATTTTACAGATGGAGAAACTGAGACACAGTGGAGGCCAAGTGACTTGCCAAGGGCACTCAGAAAGTCAGCGTATGTCAACACTGAAATAAAACACCTGCAGCGGGCCCATGTCTGCTTGCTTGGGATGCGAGGCTATAAAATTACAGCATAGTCATTTGAGCTCGGGCTGGAATCCAGACTCTGGGCCTACACGAGCCCAAACAGCTACACTACAATTTTATAGCCTTGCAATCTGAGCCTCACAAGCCCGAGTCAGCTGACATGGGCCAGCCACTGGTGTTTTATTGCGGTGTAGACATATCCTCAGTGACAGGACCAGAATTAGAACTCAGTAATTTCTGAAATTCGGTCTCTTGCTCAGTCCACTAAACCACGCTGCAGAATGCAGCTTGTGTATTTTACTTATGGTAAGGCTCTGAGGTACATGAAAGACAAATTAGATAGTTTCATTTACACCTGGATTGCATTCATCAGTATCAAAATGCTTTACAAAACTGCCATGTGTTAGAAGAAATAGACAGCAAATGTTCCTACTGAGATTTGAAGCCATGAAACAATTTTTGTGCACTCATTTGTGTCCAATTTTGATCTCTTATGCTTTGACTGAAAATGTCTGTATTTTCCCTTGTGGCTTTTCTCTTCATCTTGATTTTTTTTCTTTCTTTTTCTATTCTTTTATTCTCCTTAATGTTGCCCCCTCCCCAACTTCCCATTTTTCACTCTTGTTCCATTATTCATTTCTGGTTTACTATGTCCTGTTTTTTCCTCACCTTATATTATCATCTCCCAGAAATGGCAAGCACCAAATGTACTGTATTATATCTATGAAAATCTTTAATAAAAGAGTAGCTAAATAAACTGAAGTGTGTCTGTATCCTAGATTTCGATTAGTTCCCCTCAAAACCAATTTTAAGCATGTATAAAGGCTACTTTAAACATGTCTCTGTGAATATGCAAACTTCCTTGCTCAAACTTACCATTCCTCTCTGAAATTTCACTGGCATATCAGATTTATGCAGAAGTCTTAGACCAGAGTCTCCTCTCTTTCCATAGATACATAGGTAGATCGGAGAGTCTGTTTCAGCTTGCTCCAGATGGCCAGTGTAAACATAAATGTGGTATCTCACAACTTGCAAAACCGAGAAAGGAAAACACGAGTTAGTTATTCATACAGAGAGATCACAATTCATATGTGGTCAACCTTCAGTCATAATGAAGACACCACCACAAATCTGTCTTGCACACATTTGCAGAGATTATATTTTCAAGAACTAAATTTAAGTGTTTTTTGCGATTATTAATAATACCTTTATGAATATACTGCTCGTGAAAGATAACACAGCTAACCTGAATCCAGTACATCTAAGTGTGTACTTCCGAAGTATACACGTACTTGGATAAATGGGTTTTCCTGCTTCTTCTACTGGGAGTTCACATATAATATCTCCAGCTCCACGGCTTCTTGACAACCACTTGTTTGCTGGAAAATGCAGAGTCCTCCTGCTCTTTACATGGTGCAGTGTCACCTAGGGAAGAAGCAGTAGCAACAACCATGATGCAATGCAGTTTCTCCAGTTCTGCAGAGGCTAGTACTGAAGAGATACATTTTACTTTTCTAATTTTGTTACTATTTTACCAATATGCCTCTACCTGGAACTAGAAAGACCATCTTTAGAGAGAATCTTTATGCTCACTCATTCCTTGGTATCTCTGCTGTAACTGCTAACATCTATTCTTTTTATCTGCTAAGAGTTCTCAAAATATGTCTTATTTTGGTGTGAGCAAACACGTGAATTAAATTTGCCTTCTTACCTTACTAAACATAACTGGTTCTGATTTTTGTTTACAGATAAATTCCATGGAAAACTGCCTTCTGAACTGTAGAATGAAAACATTCTGAAAAATGAGCAGTGAGACTAGGTTTTTGGAAAGGGAAGTGGGTCTGTTACAGGACCATTTCCAAATGGAAATGGGCTGAAACCAAATTCCTGAATCTAAATCCCTCTGAACTCTGGTGGGGGAAAGCACGTGTTTTCATAGATTCTAAGAAATCTATGTGTTGAAACTGGTGGATCCAGATCCAAATTCTGTAGCTGGTTCCTGCTTCTATAATGGAACAAACCAAACCCCTGCATCCAAACACATTTACATCTTCCCCAATTTAAGATAGTTCAGGATCCAAATTTTGAGCTATTTGCTACTGAGTGCTATGGTAATAACGGTCTTGTTTGTTGCTTCATGTTATTAGAGGAGCTTTTTTTTCCTTTCCTTCTTAGGGATGGTTATTATTGGTCTTCGATTATAGCAGCACATACTACAGTTTTCCCTTCCTCAACCTTCATTAGCAGCAAACATTTAGTGCCAAAACCATTCTGTCTCTACACTCGTGATGCTGTTTGAAATATGGTATTCTGAGAAGAAGCTTTATGATTAAAATTATGAAATTAGATATTTGCACTCAAATTCTAAAAGCACATTTTAGAGGGGGAGAAAAGACTCCTTTAAATTGCTTCCCCATTAAAGTGGACATGTATTTTACTTAAAATAATAGTCATTTAAAAGAGAGAGCATTTGGGTTCCAACATGAAACACTTTTGCAGCAGTGATTTTTAATCACTAATTGAATTTACAGGACCAGCTCAAATGATTATTGGCACAGCTCCCCTTGCTGATTCAGAGCAACAACAAATGTTAGCTGCATTGACAAAAAAACACAACTTTCAAGTTAATTGGTTTCCTTAAGTGAAGGGAATTCTTTGAAATCCCAGAGTTGCTCTATGAAGTTTGGACTAACATATTAAAGAAATGTGCTGTAACCAACAGGTTGGAAAATAGATTTCCTGAAATTGTTTGACCAAAACTGAAACATTTAAACTTCTATTTGGGTTTGATATTCCTAAACTTCAGGCCTCTGAGCTAATGTCAAAAATCTGTTACTGCCATGTAGTTCTGGTTTTAGGATTCAGGCCTTGTAAGATGAAATGACAGAATAAAAAGGCAGGCACGTGTGTTTCCATACACATAGGTTAGGCAGGGCTGCCCGGGGTGGTGGAGGGGTTCAAGTAGGGCAATTTGCCCCAGGCCCCTGGACCCGGAGGGGCCCCTACAAGAATATAGTATTCTATAATATTGCAACTTTCTTATGGAAGGGGCCCCCGAAATTGCTTTACCCCCAGGCTCCCTGAATCCTCTGGGTGGCCCTAAGGTTAGGAGACAAAGCACAGGTACTTGGTCTGGAGTTCTGAAAGGAATATTACATGATAGGTCTGTTATAGTATGAATTTATTCTACCAAGTGTTATTCAGCAAAATAGAGTAGAATTAGGTCACTTAGTAGCTCTGAAATATGTTGTTCCAAGCATGGATATTATTGTGTGCAAGGATATGACTGGCCTATTCATAGCCAAACTTCGGTCTTTTTCTCCTCATGCAGTTGTCCATGGTGTAGCTGAAATTCTGTGACCTTCCACGGCCAGCTTCTAGAGGTAATATAAGAGCAATCTACAGCAAACTGAAAAATACTGTTCCATTTTTTAGGATGCAAAATTTGACAGAGTATCAGTACTCCAAAATTAGCACCTAGGTACCACAGTGATTGTCACATTAGAAATAAAAAATGCTAACAATGCCAAGTTTGGGGGAGTTTGAATCCAAAGTTTTGGCTCTGATCCATCCCTTTTATAAACTTGACAGTGATAATACATTTATGTAAATGCTTTGGTGGCATGTATTTTGGGATTATACAATCTGTCACTAATTTCACCCTCTCTGAATGCCCTGGTTAAGTGCAAAATTAGGTTTTTTCCCCCAGAATCCCATAGTCAAAGAATTTCTCATTGGCCCTGGGAAGTAACTACTCACATACGCTAGGATGTACAGTATATACCATGATCAAAGGACTCTGTGGTTACACACAAGTAAAAATGTGCCAAAAAAGTTGAACCAGAGATAAAATCTCAAGTTTTCATTGTTATTGCAAATAAAACATTCCACCATGTAGCCTTGACATTCAGTAAGGTCTTTCATTGCAGGTATGCATGTCAACTAGTCTTTAGCTGTCTTATGTTAAGATTCATTTAACCCTGTGGTTTTCAACCTGGGGTCTGTGGACCCGTGGGGGTCTGCAGAGTAGGTCTAAGATTTCCAAAGGGGTCTACAGCTTCATTTGAATTTTTTTAGGGATCCACAAATGAAAAAAGATTGAAAAGCACTGATTTAACCAAAACCAACCAAGTTGGGGGTCAGTGATGAGCTGAGTGAATCCCAAACTGTCACCACACCCCAGAAAATGCCCTGTGTCAAGTTTCTTATAGCTAATAAATTATTAATATATTTTATAATGCATTTGGATACTTTAATGAATAATATAGGCCCATTTGGTGAGCACAAGGGATTACGTTTATCCAGTCAAACTGGTGCAGCAGTAGCTTCATGGACAGAGCTCAGAATGTGTTCGCTTCCTGAATCTGACACAGACTTGTCTAGTGACCTTGGTAAAGTTTCTTAAGCCACTTTCTGCCTCAGTTATCATCTGTAAAATGATACTTACTCTTCTCTATAAAGTGACTTGAGTTGAAAAGTGCTAAATAAGTATTAATTATTATTTTAATGATCACCTACCATCCCATTCAGTTTTTCCACTATTTACTATAAAATCACAAAGCAATGAATTAAAGCACTAATTATGCTGAAGACTGATCAGCAAATTTACCATAAAAATCTTAAGAAAATAGGAATGTCCATACTGGGTCAGACCAAAGGTCCATCCAGCCCAGTATCTTGTCTGCCAACAGTGGCCAATGCCAGGTGCCCCAGAGGGAGTGAACCTAACAGGTAATGATCAAGCGATCTCTCTCCTGCCATCCATCTCCACCCTCTGACAAACAGAGGCTAGGGACACCATTCCTTACCCGTCCTGGCTAATAGCCATTAATGGACTTAACCTCTATGAATTTATCTTGTTCTCTTTTAAACCCTGTTATAGTCCTAGCCTTCACAACCTCCTCAGACAAGGAATTCCACAGATTGGCTGTGTGCTGTGTGAAGAAGAACTTCCTTTTATTTGTTTTAAACCTGCTGCCCATTCATTTCATTTGGTGGCCCCTAGTTCTTATATTATGGGAACAAGTAAATAACTTTTCCTTATTCACTTTCTCCACACCACTCATGATTTTATATACCTCTATTAGATCCCCCCTTAGTCCCCTCTTTTCCAAGCTGAAAAATCCTAGCCTCTTTAATCAATCCTCATATGAGACCCGTTCCAAACGCCTAAGCATTTTCATTGCCCTTCTCTGAACCTTTTCTAATGCCCAGTATATCTTTTTTGAGATGAGGAGACCACATCTGTATGCAGTATTCAGTCTTACCTTTTCTAACTTCCATTCTGGGTGTTCACTTGTTCCATCGTGTCCTATTCTTATCTTATAGAATTCTCCAATATACTTTATTTCAACCTGAATTTAAACACAAAACAGCACATGTCAATAAGGATCAAGCATTGAAGCTCTACACTTCAGGCTTGCTTGGCTTGTGATGTGAAGGTTAGAGGCTGTTTAACCAAAGCCCACATTGGAGAACTGACCCGGCAGTTGATTCAAGATTAGAAGGCAGCCTTACATAATTCTACTTGCCCACACATATGGGGTGAGAAGCTGTTTGACAGTAAGAGTGGGCATGTGTATTTTGTGCCCAGGCTGCTATCTTTTCATGATAGTTTTGCAAAAAAACCCAACCCTCTAAATATTTCCTTTCCTGTGTCTTAGCTTATTGCAAGTGAAAGAAAAGAATAATGTACTTTTCACCATTTGTGCTGTGTTTACACTTTTTGCCATTCATTCAGCTTGGCCGAGGGCCACGTTTTTGAAAAAAAAATAGGCATAAAGTCACATGCACAACTGTAATTCTTTCCCAATTTCCCTGAGAAAGTGAAATACCTGTGTGTACAAAGATAGGCACGCAACAATTCATTCCTGTTGTCAGGCAAACCTTGGACTGCCCCTTTTCAAAATCCAGCCCTGAAAATAGGCTATTCAGTTTCTCTTCGGCTTAGGCTCCAATATAATTAGATGGGTTCCTCCTTAGCCCCAATGGAACCAGGATGCTGGCACAGAAAATTAGCAATATTTTTGAGATGGTTCCAACTGGTAGGTTGGAGAAAAAAAGGATGGCCAAAGCTGAACGGTGAGTGATACAAAAAAAAATCTGACCATTAAAAGATAGATTAGAAATTACAGCTGAGCTGGAAGAGGGATGGTTTACATCAGAAGTACATTCTGGAAAAGTAAAAGAGTGGCATATAATAAAGTTGAATAACAATAGGCATGCCATCAAAAGTGAAAACTGAAACAGACTGCATCAATGTGAGATGCTTAAAAGCAAAAACAGATGAACTACTGTGCCTGGCAATGGAAGAGGACACTGATGTAATTGGCATTATTAACATATGAGAGCATGTCAAAAACTCAAGGGGATCTAGTAATATCTGGCTAGGTAGGACAGATTAGCTGGTAGAAGTGGGAGATGAGTACTATATCTAAAAGAGCCTATTGAATCTAAGAGCCTGATTCTCCTCTCACTTATACCAATCTAAATCAGGACTGACTCCATCAAAGATAGCAGAGCAATCTTGGTGTAAAACTAACGTGACAAGAGAATCGGGCTAATAATTTCTGAGCAGACAGGACTATACAATAGAATCTGAATACAAATCCCAAATCATATGAATACAAATGTACCATCAACCTCCTGTTGAGGAAAAAGGTTTTGAGTACACAACAGTAAAGGAGATCAAAGAGAAAACTCAGGCCCCACTCCGGCATTGAGATCTCCTAGAGTGGAACCCTGCACATGCTCCAAATCCCATATGCACAGGCACAAGGGTCTGTTCAAGCAGATCCCAATGCAGGATCAGGTCTATAGCTAAAAAAGAAGACCCAGGGAGCGAGTTCAGTTACCTACATATAGATTGGCCATTTGTCACAATGAGAGAAGCAATTTCATGACACCTTAAACCCTTGCTTCTTGGAACAGGTACTTCTACAGCATGTAAGAAGAAAGACTACTCTTGCCTTAGGGCTAAGTAACACACAGGGAGTGGTTCAAGGAGCAACTGTAGTTAGGCCACTAAATAATCGTGACCACAATACAATTAAATTCAGCATCCTCGAGGTGAACCTTAATCCCTCAATGTTGGCAGTCTCCCTTTAATTCAGGCCAGAAAATAAATAGTAGAGATGCCAGTGTAAATTTATGAATTTGCTGGACCTTCTGAATCCTAGATCTAGGATTGGAGTAGACAAGGCATGGAATGGAGAATCCTCTTTCTCTTCTGGAATATATCAGCAAATCAAAGTGCAGTCAACACTCACAGGTACACTTAGACCTAGGATTACTTTCCAGAAATTACTGCCATTTTGCAGAGTTGTTTTGACAAATATTTAGAGCATCTGTCCAGTTTGTGAACGCAGAAATGTAAACCATGCAGTAAAATAACATCTCTCAGGATGCATTAGAGCAACAGGGTTAAAATAATTTCTAACATAAATCCTAATATTGGTCATATAATTGTATGGAGGATACAAAAGGCCTAAATAATCTAGCTCCAAAAACATGGTACAGAGAGATCTGTAAACCGTTAGAAGTCACTGATGTATTCTTACCTTTTTGATTGAATACAGTTTGCATTTCACGTGCACCTTTACTTTGTAAAGCATTTTGTAGCACTGTAAGTATAAAGGATACTCTTATAGTCCAATTCTATCCCATTTTTCAGGTCTTTTTGATGCTGAACTGTTATCATTATTTAAATTGAATACAAATCATTTCACATCCTATATATTGTACTACAACTAGAGTTCTCAGACACTTGAAAAACAGATTTACTGTCAGATTATTTCTCAGTGAGTGTTCTTCTGACTAAAAGGCTGATGGCAGCATCCACTGTCATATTCTCCTTTTTCCAGTCCCAGCTCACTGCTGGTTCAAATCCCAAAGAGCTATTTACATTGTTTTAAATAGTTTTCTTTTTACCCTTTCTTTTAAAAATCCCTACTCATATATTATCCACCTACTCTCTATTTCCATTAATAAAAATAAAGTTTCCTTGTCTCCCTTCACAGCTTAATATTTCCCCAACTCTTATTTCTAGGACCAGCGGCCTTTATAAGAACATTGTTCTGCTCCCCAGAACACTTTGCCTGGCCCATACAAAGAATGTTTAAGAGAACAATGTTAACCCAAATTCCTGTTTTCATTGATGTTCCCACAGGTTGAGCAGCTCATAGGGTATAGATGAGAGAGTTGGAGGATTCCAAGTTATTTACTGAGCTCAGTGGGAAGATAGGGAAACTTTAATTGTATTAACAAAACAAAATCTATCACCACACTTGGAAGATGATGATGTTATTATCATCGCCAATGGTTCCCCATTTGATTCAGCAGTAATTTACTTCTCTGGGCTCAGATCCTGATGCCCTCACCTATGTTGTATAGTACCTTACTCCATGAGTCAATAGGATCATGATATGATGATATTAGAGTAAGGGTGTCATTGTCTGGTTCTGAGTCAATAAACTACCAGTGTTATAGTTTACCTACTTGGAAAGTAGACTATTGTTGTATGAAATGGAGCAACCTGATACATTATCCTTTCATTCAGAAACTCTGAATATGTATTACTGTCACGTTTTATGCCTATTCTGATTATTCTTATCCATTCCATTTGGTTAATGGTTCAGCTGGCCGGTCTGCCTGCCCTCTTTTGTGTCAGTGTCAATGGGCAATGTATTGGCTTTGTGGAAATGCAAGGAGTGATGTCCGCCTAGAACAAACTTAGCACCTGTTTGTCTGGCCAAAAGAAGGATTCCCTTTGGTATAATTAGAGAAGGGTATAGCCAAGTGTGTCCATTAGTATACTAGGTATAATATGCCCAAGCAATCTTTTCTCATGTGAGCAGCCTCAAAAGGGATTCAACAGGTAATGTCTACTTACATGAGTAAGGGATGTGATTCCTTTTATTTCTAGAGGCAAGGGTATTTCCACTTTCTGATAGCTGTCTGCATGAGTTTGGCAATAGGGAAGCTTTAGGAAAGAGATTCAAATTGCCCTGGGTTACCGTAATGCTGTCTGAGGCAGTTTTCTTCCTAGAACTCCTGGCTAGACCTCTGAGGAAGTCGATCATTTTAAAAATGAAAAAGTGAAGTCTCCTGCTTTAGCAAAGTGCGAGTGAAAACACATCAGGCTCAAGCACACAAGCAGTAAAGAGAATCAGTAATAAAACCAGTCTTGCATTCCTGGCCCCATTTCAGTCGACTGCTATACTCACACTGATCCACAGGTACAAAACAATGTCACTTTTAAAGAGTTCTTACTCATTAGCTAGCTTTTGATGGATTTGTCTACTGCAGGCTAATGAGGGGAAATGTTTTAATTGATATTTATGTCAGGCCTGAAAGCCAGAGCATCAGTGTGTGGAGTGTAGCGGCCCATGGTGCTGATGGAGAGATTCTTCTTTTTTCAAGATCAATATCCATAGGACACGGCTATAATGGATATCTATTTTATAGCAGGACAATTGGTCCATATCTTAGGGAATCTATGGACAGGGAGAGAAGTTAATATTGCAGACATGCTATTACCCAAAACTGGTTATAAATTATTCACTAGTGAGGAGAAAGGAGTTCCCAGTGGGTCATAGCGCTGTGAAATATATACTGTACATATTTCCAAAACTAACATCACAGCTAATAGCCTCTATGCTTAAGCCATATTAGTACGAAGTACTTATTAATTATTATTATGGACAATAAGGATCTTGGTGTGAGTCACAACTACAATAATATAGAAAAAGCACACAGAACAAGTTCTAGTACATGATGGGAAGTATCATTTCTGGTTAATTCATTCACACATGGCTTCCAGCTGGAAGACAACAAAAGAGGATATGTCCCTCCTATAAAAGCTTTGTGTGAGAGCCAAGAGAAGCTTTAGCCCTTTGTTAATAGCAATTTCTTCCTTCCATTCTACCTGGAGGTAAGCTCCTTTACAAACTGGATCCTAATTATATTAATAAAGTCAACGGCAAAACTCCTTTTGTTTTCATTGCAGGATATAAACAGGATCAAATCCTGACAATGTAACATGCATGTTATTGCAATCTATTAATACCATGTATAAACCTTTTACATTTCAGTCTTTTATTAGGGCATTAGTTAGCTGGAAAACAGCGAGGTTATGACTCTTAGCAGAGCCAACCATGCCGTACTCATTTCTGAGCCATGATTACAACAGTGTATTCAAGAATGCATTTCATTTCTAAAGATCCTGTAAATGATACACATTTTTCAGTGGATATGATTTGTGCAGAGGTAGATGGTTTCTAAGACTAGTTTCAAACCAACTGCCTAAACTAATTGCCTTAAAGAAAGCAATTTACTTCTGCAGTTTCCCCTGCTTGAGAGAAAAGAGTATTTCCTCTGCCACATACTATATATATTTAGCTGATTTAATGCAGAATTCAGAGACATTAGATATAGATTTATTTATGCAAAACATTTTCCCTATTACGAGAGAAATATCTTTGGAAAGGTATTCACTAAAATAATGTTCCCAGCCTTCATTAGCTACCTGAAATTCATCCTCCTGCCTGGGAAGAAAGAGTTGCTCCCTGTTGTCCTTGCCAAGAGTTATTGGTCCAGCTACTCCTTTGTCTCCATATATCCAGAGTGTGACATTTGCTTGAGTTCCTCCATTTCCTGTCAGCACTGACACTTTCCATTCATCATCTGAAGGAAGGGGATACTTGGTACCTTGGGTATTTTTCATTTCCTCTGTGAAATACAGAACATTAGTGGTAAATCAAAATTGACATGAAACTGACAGTCCCTGTTCTAACATCAGCACATAAAGGAAACATAACAGAGAGAGGATTGTATTTTTTCACTGCAAGTGAGGGAGCCTAAAAAGATTGATTTATGTTTCTTGTCTAGTCCAAAATGTTCTGGTTAGCTGAAGTTGAACTACTAAAATCAAACTGGAAAAGACCAAGCATCTCAAATGTGTACTAGCCTCCCCATCCCTACAATGTTTTATGATTCAATGGAAACACCAGCTTCTAAGATCTCTTTACCTAGTTTCATTGTGGAATAACGCATTGTCACAATCAGAAGATGAAGTTAGAAATTTAAAAACGGAGAGCGATAAAGTAAAACTGAAATATCTGTCTGTTGCTTTAAAATACGTGCAAGCTAAATGGGGTGAGTTGAATCATATATTTCTCAAACAGCTATACAGACAGGTGTTCAGGACATTTCTCATTCAGGATCTGTTGCTGTCAAAGGTAGCAAAATGAAACTGACAAGAGATCCTGTATAATGTACTTTACTGCACTGCTTGCAAATAGAGCAGGGGAGGTGGGGTGCAGAAACTCTTTCTGTGCAAGGCCATCTCATATGCTACACTGGTTCAGTTGTTTTAGAATAAGTTAGTTCCTACTTCTTTAGAGGGGTGAGACCATGACAGTAAAAAATTTTGTGGAGTGAAGGCCCTCACTATCTTTTTAAAACAATTGTATAAAACGGAGTACTTTTCATTTCCTCCAGCATTTAGGATAATTCAGCACTGGTATCAACAGGATTACTCATGTGCTTAAAGTTAAGCTTATGCTTAAGTATTTCCTGGATTGGTGCTATAATACTCAATTTGACAGAATCATTAATGCCTGAAAGCAGAGTCAAATTAAGTTTCAAATTAAAAAAAGTGACTATCTGAGGAAATTAAATGGAAGAACAGCTTTGAACTCAGTAGTTCTTCAAATACACGCAAGCACCCATTTTTAATTTTACCCTTCAAAAACAATTAAACGTTTTACTGTGTTTAAAGATCAGATTCTAACTCAAGTCACAAAATGAGCATAACATACCACAGATCATCAGCCCCAAAGCACAGACCTCTGCCATTTAAGTTAAAAGAAGTAACCCTATTGGCTTTCAGGCATAGTAGGTTGTTAGCCTCTATGTGGATTAGTCACTAGAGAAGAACACAACTTATTACAAGTAAATTTCACAAGCTGATGGCCTGACCAAATTTAATTTTGGAAGAGAGATAAATTCACTTCAATGATTGCCTCCAATGATCTTTCGCCCAGTGTTGAGGATAAAGATGTACTTGCAAATCTCAAATGACAAACCTGGAAGTGAAGCATGAATGAATGGAGTCTCAGCAGGGAGGAACATAATTTTGAGTATTTCTAATTCATATGGATTAGCAACAGTCATATGTCTGAAATATTATTCCTTCCTGGGGTAGTGCTGTCAGCTAAGTGCTGTCCACTTACATAGGAAGACACCGTCCCTGCTCTGAAGAGTTTGCAATCTATAGCTAACTGTTCTGGCCCAAGGGGAAGATACTGCAGTAAAAGAAAAGACTGATAAATATTCTACCTTCATAAATACATCACCAACAATATAGTGCAATCCACTACTGGAACAATAAGATAGAAAACAAATAGCTGAAGAATATGTTCTCTAAGGGCGTATCTACACTTACTGGTAGATCGGCACTGATTGCAGTGAAAGTCGATTTAGTGGGTCTGGTGAAGACACGCTAAATTGATGGGAGAGCACTCTTCCATTGATTTATGTACTCCACCTCCCCGAGAAGCATAAGGGAAGACAATAGGAGATGCTCTCCTGTCGACACAGTGCAGTGTAGCCACCGCGGTAAGTGGATCTAACTACAGTTATGTTATTCAACTTCAGTTATGTTATTCACGTAACTGAAGTTGCATAAGTTAGATTGATTTATTGCAGGAGTGAAGGCCAGCCCTAAGAGAGTTCCCACCAACATAAAACTCTCTTTAGGTTCCACATTGATTAAAAACTATAGTACCTCTAGATATCTGGTTATATTGTTTTATACCAAGGACAATTTCCTTTTTGTTTGTTAAGCAGAAGAAGAAAATGAAAATGAAGTATTATACATGACAGTTAAGTTTGAAATGCCAGCCATAACTCATCTCATTGTATATTTCTGTTAGTATTAACAAGAATACTTAGTGAAAGACAAGACTTTGACTCTTTTGGATTGGTTTCTTATTAAGTGTATATAAGCAAAAAAAATTCCACATTAACTTGAAATATCTGTGAAACAAAGTGGGTAACTGAAAAGAAGATGGATCAATTTAACACAGTCCTGATTTTTCAAAGTAAGTTCTTCAGATATCACTTTTATTGTATCGGTAGCTGTTTTATGAAAAGCAGTGGTAATCAAGGAAAGTTATATACTCAATTTTATCAAATGTATGATCTAGTTGGATCCAAAATATATTTAACTTCTGAAATATATAAAGAAAAGGGTTTTCCTTTAACACATTAAATCTCACATTTAAACCAAATGATTCAGGTAACTAAAGACCTGACTCTGCATTGGGATCCACTAATACAGACCCTTGCACCTGTGGGGAGTCCCACCGATGCCTAAGGAATTTGATACAGAACCAAGGCCTAAGACAACCAAGGGCCAAATTCTGGGATCCTTATGCAAATAAATCAGAGTATCACCCTAGAGAGGACTGCTGAATTTGGCCCGGAGATTGTAAGCTATTTCGAGCAATGTCTGCTTCTTTTTTGTTTGTTTGCTTGTGTTGTATATTAGTATTTGTCTGTAAGGTGCCAACCAAGTTATGGCACTGTAGAAATAATAAATAATGTCATAAGAAATGCTGTTTTTATGGGATTTTCAGCCATTTGGCATGCAGCTGATAGTCACTTGGCCAGGGGTTGCAGCTGGTTATGCAGCTCTCTGATCAAGGGTGTAGCCACAGGTGGACCTGGTGGACCACAGCCCACCCACTTAGCATCCAGGCCCACCCAAATCTGAGCAGGGGTGTAGTGCTGCCACAGCGGCCCAGAGCGTCACTTGGGCACCTGAAATTGAGGCTGGAGCTGCGTGCCCGCCCTTGAAAAAGCTACGCTCTGGCAGCTCTGCCTTGCCATTTTCTGTGCCGACCCATGCGCATGCTCAGCTCGGCAGGTGAAGCCCTGTGTCTGGGGGCACCAGGGCTGGGAAGAGGCTGTAGCATCGGGGGAGAAGCTGAGCTAGCACAGTGTCGGAAGTCGAGGGCCACCCAAATTTCCACTCCTAGTTACGCCAGTGTCTCTGATAGTGGCCATTTAGCCCCCTCTTTCATTGTTGCGCATATTTATGTTTCCACCCCAGGAATTTTTAACATGATTTCAGAAACACAATGGTGAATGGTGAAGATCAAAATTCCCACATCAATTCCCACACTTGTGAGATCTCACAGGATTCCTGTAATCTCACAGGGAAAACTTTACTGTCCAGAGGCCACCAATGAATACATCACTGGGCATAGACCTGCATTGTCAGAGAGATGGTCTGAACAACTTAAAGAGTTACTGTAGATGTTCTAACAGTGAATGTTAGGGGTATAGCTGGGGACGTATACTAAACATCTACTTACAGAATCAATTGCCACCCTTCTGTGAATACTAACTTGGGGATTTAAAAACACAATCAGTGTGTTAGGTCAATGTGGATTAAAAATCTTTCAACCTTCAATGATTCCCCCCCGCTTCCCCCCAAAAAACTGTGAAAATCCAGTCACCTGTTAAAATACTTCATAGGAAAATATTCTTCATAAAAGAAACATTTTCTTTGAAAGACACAGTCAACTTTTGTATTTCCATTTAGTTTGCATAGACACAAAAAGGACCCCATAGTTATTACTGCTCATAAATACTCCCTACAAAGTATTATAGAGACTTTACCTGAACCATTTTTAGGGTAAATATCTCCTCTGGAAAATGATCCTGGGCATCAAACCCTAAAAACATTCTGCTTTGTTGAAAATATGTTTAATGGCGTATGTGTTGTTGCCCTAGAGTTTAGATTCAACACACTGAACCATTTTCTGACAATCTATGACACACGCAGAAGGCTTTTGGTGCAACACAATAGTGCAATACCAGGTGAAGTCTAAGGGATCCGAAACTGAAATAAGTGTTTTGAAATGAAAACAGGAGTGATGCTGCCACAAAGATGTCAGTGCTATCCACAAATAATTAGCAATAATTAGAAATAATAGTCTGCACTGATTTTAGTTAAACCAGGAGAGTTTGGTGCAATCCTAATCTTGCACTGCATTTAAAGTCTCCTCTGGTATAAAACATATTGCTCCCGGTTTCTGCATCCCCTGCAAATTAGCATGCTAAATTTTGGCATTTTGTTTATATAGGCACAATGGTACCTAAATTCCACCAACGTCAATCAAAAGCAGAATTGGGCAACTCAATTTAAGGGCCCTAGTTTGACAATTGAGCTCCTTAATTTGTTATCTGGTGGGGGTGGGGGAAAGCTGTCCAGCAAAATAGTGCACAGCACTAGAGGCTCTACAACCCCAGCGTGTCCCCTCCACACAGGTAGAGCAAGGATGGAAGAATTGCATAACTGTGGATTCTCCATCCTGCCCCCGCATGGCCCAACCTACCTCCCACACACGGATCTGAAATATAGGTGGACCATACGAAGCAGAGGTCTGTTCCCCTACTCCACCCCACCAGCCTGACCCCTTTCTTGAATAGGGGAACTTTGCACCACTGAGATAAGAACAAGAGTCTCCCTTCAGAAAAGGCTCCCACTTGGGCTGCGTGACCTTGTCCTGCTAAATCAGAAATCTTTAGACTCTGAAGAGAACATGAAACTCCTGCAAACTGAGTTCTCGGCTGCTGCAAGTTTATTTATTTCGTTCCACAGTAATCCTAGGAACAGGGCAAGAATTACTATCAAACTGCAATCTTTGTGGTTGAAGAGCAGACATTTCCATTTAGTTAGAAATACAGGTGGTGTTTTGTTTTGTTTTGATTATTAATCTCTTAAAAAAACAATGGTTTAAATTGAAGCGGTGGCGGTGAAATACTGAAACTTTAAAAAAAATAAAAAGAGAGATTCCAAAATACCCGAGTTTTCCATCTCAAACACTTCTCACTGTAAATGGTATCACTGGTGAATCGCTGTTATTGTTTATATTATGGTAGTGTCCACAATCTGCTAGGCACTATACAACATACACTAGAGAACCAACCCTGCCCCAAACAATATGATCTTAATCCCTTTATGCCACTCCCAGTGTAGTAGGTTACTGGGTGGAGAGAATTGGTGAAGGCTTGGGCAATGCCCAGTTGATTGATGGCTCCTTGAGGGCCACAAGCAGACATGGATCAGATCAGCATTAACAACTCCTCACCCAATCAGTCCTGGGCACAGGGCCTCCTCATCCACACCCAGTGGATACTGGGTGCAGCAGAGTACTGAGGCCAGTATGTACTGGGTCAAGAATCCTTACTCCCTTCCCCCAGTAATTATACACAACAATATGATGCAGCCATATCCAAACATTTTTAAAGGTAGTTAGTGTCTCATCCAAAGCCCACTAGAGTAAATGGAAAGACTTCCATTGACTTCAGTGGGCTTTTGTATTGGGCCCTACATTGTATTAGCACAGTTATATATTAGTAGGGAAAAGAGCTGGGCTATATTATAATAATGTATTCAAAACCAGCATAGTGAAATTAGTCAAATCAGTTATATGCTGACTATTGGCTAACCAATATGATAAACTTCACTGCTTTTTCAGATAACAAGTCTGTTAAAGAGCAGTTCATATCCACACTGTACATTGCAACAGTCTAGAAAAGCCATTTGGTGTCGTCCCTGTGATGGTAGGCTATCACAAAGACACAGAATCACAGTACTGCAGTATAGATTTTTGAAAACTATTCCTTACTTGCGGGTGAAGAAGCTGATGGGCTCTGAGCCACTGGCTTCTGGGCTTTTGCCGGTTGGTGTTCGGATTCTCTGATCCCTCCCTTTGGTTGGCTGGGTGTCGCAGATGTTCCCATAGGCTTTTCCCTGCCAACTAAAATAACAAAATGTAAAGTGTGACACTACCAAAAAATCATTTGCTTCTCCTATTTAGAAGCTACCCATGTATTCAACGGCAAACACAAGTAATAAACCTTGCAATTGTCAGACAAACGTACAAGATATACCAAAATCTTTTCTCTGTGCATTGCATAGATGTAAGTAATAGGTTTTTATTGCTAGCAAAAAAAAAAAAAAAGAAAAAAGAAAAAAAGATGGCATGCCAATAAAATTCATTCACAGCTTTGCAATTCTAAGCAACAATTTAACATTGATGTATGAATCAAATGACTCGTTCAAATGCTGTTTTCTTGACGTTAAGTCCCTCCACTGATGTTTTCTTGATTAAAGGGGGCCATTGCTTGACATCTCTTTCAAACAAAACTGCCAGTGGCCATTTCTGAACTATGAAATAGCAAAGAGACAAACCTTGGCTGCTCTGAAAAAAAGCATTAGGTCCTTTTATCTTCTTTTATTAAGAAGCAAGGTATTTTAGGAACCAACTTTCATACCTGAGTCTAAAATGGAATAGAGATTAGTTTTATTATAGCGGTACCAGTTAGCATTGCTTTAGTTAAGGTTTTCCATAGAAAACCCTTTTCTTCATGGGTTTAGGAGGAAAAATTATTCTCTCTCGTCTGTGTGGTATATAATTACTCAAATATTCTGCTCCTTCACCCTCAACCACATGCACGGTGCACGCACTGAACTTCCAGTGATGCCACGGTTATGATTACTTTTATTGTAATGTTTCTGTGTACCTTTGGAATTGTTTAAATAATAATATAAACTGTGTGCTATAATACAGTCTCTGACTGCTGATTGAGGTATTCTTGATGAGTTTATACTGCTTGTATCTGGGGTTCCCAACTTATAGTCAAAGCTTGATGGTCAATTCATCATTTTTATGGTCTCTTTCATTTTTTATCTGAAATATCTTTGAACTAACATCCACAAGATATAAAAAGCTGTGACCGTACTGGTTTCTGCCAAGTACTGGCCAAGTGACTATCAGCTGCGTGCCAAATGGAAAATAAAAAAGGGCTCTGAATGGTATAAATCTTTATCAACTGGCTCATATATTTCATTATGGGGTACATCAAAGCACTCTATGGAACTTTTAGTGCATGACAGTAAGGTCCACATGGACACTTCGTGAGTAGCAGGCTAGTGGAAGGTAGATTTACATCCCAGCCAGCCGCAAACTCAGTGTCTGCATAGACAACCCCTGAGTGTGATGAAAATTGGATAATGTGTCACCCCATTAAACTACCACATCAGAACCAAGAACTGGTCTTTTTAGGGAAACATGAAGGCTGGGATTTGCAAAGGACTTTAAGGAAGTTAACTGCCTAATTCAATAGGAATTGGGAACTTAAATCACTTGGGCCCAGATCCTCAAAGCTATTTAGGCTCCTAACTTCCATTGAAATCAATGGGACTTAGGTAATTAAATACCTTTAAGGATCCAGGCCCCAGCTCCTTTGAAAATCCCATTATAAAGGAATAATCATTAAAGCATAAGATATGTGAATTTAGAAAAAGGCCATTTTAATTCTATGAAACTATCCCCATTTTGTAGATGGGATTATAAATTTCATATGAAGACAAGGTTGTCTCTGCAATTAAAACTCCATAGTCTTCCAAGATACGGGAGTTCTGCATGAGATGGGGTTGGGAGAGTGAACCATGGAAAGTTTTAATCAATCTATTAAACTGCTTTCTCTGTGGGGAAAAAAAGAGGTTTAGTAGCTCTTGTTATCTACCCTATGATTCAACGTCAGAAAAGAATCAGTAGATGAAATTCCAAAAATTCACAGTCTGAATTATGTCTGTCCCTGTGTGGGAGCACTAGAGGGGGAGAAATTACAGGGAGCTATTTACCCTCTCGTACACCTGCTCAGGAGACTTCAGAAAGCTAATTTATGGCTCTCCGCTGCCAAGGTGGTTAGAACAGATTGGCCCAGTGAGGGAATGTTTAGATGGGTGTGGCTTTATTATCTGGCCATGGGACAGTACTAGGTAGGCTGCTCTGGGGGAGTACAGCCTAACTGTTTTTATACCATTCTTAAAGAGGTAGGAAGGACTACCTCTTACCCATAACACCCTTCCCTCATAATAATAATAATAATGACAATGACTCTGGTGGCACTGGGACCTAGACAAGCATGACTTCAAGCACTGCCACTTAGTCCAATATCCCCCCCACACACACACACACTCAATGTGTCTGTGTCTAATGCAGCCCATAAGGTACAGCAGTTGTATATTAATTTTAAAAGGTAATCCCAAATTAATGTCTTTTAGTTCCTGAAGACTGGTTTCATGTTCCCATTTATCCTAATGTCCATGTAAAAAGTGTATCTGTTTTAAACTTTTCCCTCTTTCCCTCATAAAAAAGGGGACGTTAGTTAAAAAAGATAAAAACTTATCAACTATTTCTGGGCATTTACTCCAGATTGTCAGCATCACAGAAATGTTATCAATATTTAGGCAAGATCGCCACTACCAGTAGACATTCCAACTGAAACTCAGAGATGTATGTTTTCAAATCTATTCCATAGTTTACTCATGATGAGACGTGCTTTGTACTGTTCACACTTTCTGACTGTTGAGCAGAAGTGCTTCTTTTCTTTTGAACTGGCCTGCAGACAACTACAGTGTGTGTTAAAGCTACAGTTCAATGAAGGGGGCAGATATTTGTGAGGAAGTACAGCTTTGTGGTTAGGGCAGAGTACTCAGAGATCTGGGGTCTAACTCCTGACAGACTTTGTGTGTGAAAATTCCCCATCTGTAGAAACAGGGATAATAATATTTCCCCTACCACATAAGGATGTTGTGATACTTAATTCATTAGGCTTCATGGAGATGCTTTGATGCCATGATTAAAGCAACACAGAAATGTATAAAAACAAAGCTCTCAGGTTTGCATAGTTAGCAACCACTGACAGTGGAGCAGATTTTCCACTCCACTCCACTCACACTTTGGGGATTTCCAGAGTGAGAGAGTCCACTCCAGGTATACAACCAGCCTACCTGGCTCCTATGCCATATTTCTTGCAGTCTCCAGCAGTGAGGGGCATATTGAAGTTAGAGAGGGGGTATGGCCGGAGCACACTCAAGTTGTATTCAGCTGGAGAGCAGTTTCTTGGGAACCGGTGCCAGCTGACACACGGTAGAGCTGCCCCCAGGTTGCTCTAACCAGTGACTAGAGTTGGGCAGAGAATCAGGGAGCTGTCATAACCAAATGTTATGACCATTGTTTTTATCCACATATTCAAAGTTTCATTTATTCAGCAAAAAACCAAGAGTTTTCCTTTTAACGCCTGAGTTGGTAAAATGAGGTACAAAAATTACCAATGTATATGGGAGGAATTAGTTGCAAGTAGGATATGTTTCTCATTTAAAATACTAAAACATTCAAGAGCAAATTTTCAAGTCTGGTCTCTATATTTTTACCTTAAACTTTGTGGTCATAAATATTTACATGTGTAGCTATAAATATGTGAAATACTCAGTGGCTTGTTTAGTATTCAAAGTTGCATACATTTGATGACTCGTGGGTAGAACAAAATGTTTCTCTCTCCAGTGTTAACAACTGGCTTGGTCTGGCCATCTGGTTGGAGACCAACATACATCCCTCTGTTTTGCACAGATTCTAGACTCACAGATCCACTTTCTAAGTTCTTCTCAATTTTAAAGTGACAGTATACATCACCCGTCCCCTAAAAAAAATGAAATATACAAATGTGAGTTCAACAATTGAATGTGATATGCAGTTGGAGAACTTTAAAATAAAAACTTGAATATTTGTGTCAATTCGGTTTGTTTTTTAAGATTTTACCATACTGCTAAGTTGTCTAGCTGTTCCATCCTATAAAGATAGCCTCATGTTTGGACCTGTTTATTCCTTTGTGATCAGAAATAGAGATATAATGATCTGAATAAGGGAAATATCATGCATAAGACAGAGAGTTCTGATTCATGTAAAGGTTTAGGCAAAGGCTAAACTGTCTTCAAAGCAGAGTTTCCCAGTTCTGCAAGTTTTATGGCTGATGGGAGATGTAAATGTCTCTATTTTAGACAACAGAGGGTAATGCAGTTCGATTATTTTACTGACTTTAAAGATTGTATTCCTTCTCTCTGGCATTGGCAAGTTACTTAAACATTTTAAAAGGCAAATATGAACAAGAACTGCTTACTGTTCCATTACACTTGCCATCCTTGATCCTCAGATACATTCTTTGGTTTTTCAGACTTTCAATCATGCAAACTCCAGAGCTGATTTTATGCACTTTCCAATAGGATTCTTCAGATTGCTTTCCTGCTCCACTGCAGCTCCCATCAGGCCTGAGGCAGAGAGCCTGGTAGAGACTTGTGGTGAGCAGAATTATGGCACCATTGTGGAACACACCCTACAAATCGATAGATAAAAATATCCATGTGTAAATTACGTGGCTTCCTCCACCTCCTTTGATTTTTCACCTTGATACACTCCATCATCTGGCAGGAGTTGTACCTTTACACTAGCAATTAAGCAGAAGATGTGAATTGTGTTTTTTAAACCACTACAGACGCATTTCTATGTTTAAGGTGGTAAGTGACTCAAGTACATTTTTGTCACAAGTCACATAAGCGTTCCTTCAACTAGCAAGCTGTTCTCTCCTTCTATGCAAACAATTTTCCATCCAGCTCTGTTGTGTGTACATCCCTGTTTTTGGAAGTTTTTTGACTATCTGGGACTTCCCCAGAGTTTACATCATGATGTCTCCCTGTTAAGCTGTAGTTGCAGTCTTTAGCTCCACCTAGTGGGAGGAGATCACTCTTTCAACTTTCAGTTTGCTGGGATGTGTTCAGGTACAGTGGGCTTTACAAGAATAAACTATTTGCAGTTTAGTTTCCTTCATCTCTCTCCCCCAACCTTACCTTCACATGCACAACAAATTCTTTCGAGAGTCCTGCATAGCCTACTGTATCATTGGCTACTTTGCCTTGAAGACTGAATGTAATCATGTGCCCTGGACTCCGGGCTGATTCCAGAATTGCACAGCGATTTGGCTGAACATGAACTTGTAACTCACAGAGAGTATCTTCATTGTCCTAACACAAGAAAAGCAGGAATAATCAATTATATGAACCACTAGATATAAGTAATATGAAAGAGAAGTCACGCCATGGGGTCTCTATTTCTGCACCTCTATTAATTCCTCATGGTGCCATAAACATATTGCTATTAGCCATGAAGAGCAACCTAATATGGAAATTCTCAAATTTGTTTTTGAGCTTGAAATTCTAAAATTAAGAGGCCTGAAACTGGGCACAGAATCTTGAAATAAGACAAGCCTGTTATCTATTCATAATTATGTTCATTGGGTACAATTTGTTTCCTGGGTTCTGCTAGAGAAAGTCAAGCTAGGAACCACCAAAGGCAGAACTTCTGCATTGAATGCAGGTATAACAACTAACATACCCGGACTTCTTACTGCAGGGGTCTGGGGTCACCCGGTGCAGCCCACAAACCGGACTGAGTCAGAAAAGAGGGTGCAAGGTCAGGGCTCCCAGGAAATGCACTCAGAATATCTCTCAGGTACCTTTCACCAGCAACAGCACTGTGGCCCCCCATATCAGGGTTTATATTGCTCTCCCTGGATAAACATCTAGGGAAGGCAGCAACCCACAGGGATCCAACCAGATGGCTGAATCAGGCTCATTATTTGTATCTGTCTGGTCAGAGTGTAAAGGGCTGTGGATTATTTCCTGGTCCTTTTGCATGAAAGACACTATACACAAAAATACACACTGTATTGGATTTATAACAGAGCTGGGCAAAAATGGAAAGTTGCAAGATTTCAAAGCTGTTTTCATTTCACATGGTTCAAAGTGGACTGTTGCTTTTTCAAAAAATTCATTACGTTTTTTAATCTAACACGGGGTAGGCAACCTATGGCATGCGTGCTGAACACGGCACGCGAGCTGATTTTCAGTGGCACTCACACTGCTCGGGTCCTGGCCACCCTGGGTCCGGAGGGCTCTGCATTTTAATTTAATTTTAAATGAAGCTTCTTAAACATTTTAAAAACCTTATTTACTTTACATACAACAATAGTTTAGTTATATATTATAGATTTATAGAAAGAGACCATCTAAAAATATTAAAATGTATTACTGGCACGTGAAACCTTAATTTAGAGTGAATAAATGAAGACTCGGCACACCACTTCTGAAAGGTTGCCGACCCCTGATCTAACACATTAAGTTATCTCTCATTTACTGAAAACTCAGGTTTAAGAAAATGAAAACTGTCAATATCCATTTTAATAACAGCTTTGGTAACTTTTAAAATAACAAATTAAATAAAAAGGTGATAAACCTTTTTGCAAAAATATTTTAAAGAGTAAATGGTTTGTGAAGCTTTTTGTTTCCAAGAAAGGCCATTTTTGCATGAAAAAAAAATCCTTTTCATTCAAAACATTTCAACTTCCTCTAACTGAAGCTTTTGAGAATAAAAGAAATCATCAGGTGGACTTTAGACGAGACTGAAACAAGAGAGCCACAGGACCTTTGATTAAATCTGAAACCTATACAAATGTTTACTATATTACGGTACTGTTTTACAACTACACAGCACCTTTCTTCCAAGGATCACAAAGTGCTTTAATCATTCATTAATTAATCCTCACAATTTCCTTATGAAGAGGTGTTTTATTACTATATGCAATTTAGAATGGGTAAACTTAGGCAGAGACATTAAGTGGCTTGTCCAAGATTAAAAAAAAAAAAAAAAGTAGGTGACAGAGGTGGAAATAGAAGGAAGGAATCCTTTCACTCAGTCCCCTAGTTGTAATGATGTTGAGAACAAGAGAGAGCTGTTCATTGCTTTGTGGAACAGGAACAAGAAGAGTTTGCATCATTTATTCTGTGGTTTGAAGCCATTCCCAAATAGATGCCCAATTCTGCAAGATGCTGAGTAAACTCTTCTCCCACTAAAGCCAATGCATATTATATAATGGAGGCTTGTGGTCTGCTTTGACCACTAAGTTACTCGTTCCTCAAATAAGGGAAAGAAAAACACAGTTGGTTCCATCCTCAGTAAAACACAGTTCTATCTAAAGGAACCACCTTCCACAACTCCACTTGCCTAATCACACGTTGAGAGTGCTGTGACAGAGCGATGCTGGGCTTGGCTTCCAGGAGGAAGACTCGTTCCTGTTGAGTTCAGTATCTCTACAGGAGATGGGAGAGGAGAAAGAGAGAGAAAAGGGACAGAGGCCTTCTCTTGTCCAGTGCAGAAAGTCCACTGGTGAAGAAGTTAGATAAAGGAGGGAGGCAAAGAGGAGAATAGGAAGAAGCCTATTTCCTGAAGATCTCAAGAGTTTACAGGGGAAGATGAAGAAACTCCCTTGGAGAGGTTTCCTGGGCTTCACAGGAAATGCGATGAAAAAGCCTCTCTCCTGCAGCGCTCAGGAGCTCCATTCCTTAAAAATCTCTCTAACATTGAGCTCAAGAGCTTTGCAGATTGACGACGGGATGGAGCATGGTCTCTCCTTTCCCACCTCCATACTGACGTTGCCTAGGCTGTATTTTCTGGCCCTTAATCTGCCGGTTGATTTGACCAGGGCTGTGGAAGAACCTGCCCCATAAGTTGACTAAATGGGATCCAGTTTCTTTGGTTCCCACCTATAAGGACTTATAAGGTTTCATGTGCTTGACTTTCCAAGAAGCTTGCGGTCACGAAAACATGCACGCAAGCAAGCAAGTACAACCAGTACTAATCTGTTGCTGTTGACAAAAATCTACCTTTGAGGAGAGGATGAGCGAGCAGGGGATCAAGCTAGGCTTGGAACATTAACTTGCAACAAGCCTTGAAAAGCAGGTTAGTTACAAAAAGTGAGAGGGAAATAAATGGATATTTACAATTAGCACTTGGCACTGATAATTATCCAAGGAGATGCCAGGGCACACCAGATATGTTGTCAACATTTGACTAGCTGGAATAAACAATGAAGCACAGCACATAATGTTCCAGGTTGTATAAATCAAATCCTTCTCAATAAGCCATTAAAAATACTAAGTGAGATACAGGAGGAAAGAGTAAAAATAAAAATAGATGGGCACCAAAGCAGAATCCAAACTTTCCTGATCTTTGGCAAGTTCAAACTTCAGATTTTGGTTTTGCAACTTGGCCTCATCTCTGACTGGAAGTAACTGCTACTTATTAGAACAGAGAACAAAATCTGCATTATATTTAATAAATTAATAAATAATAATGATAATAACCATGAAACAATTAAAAGCAATAAGGCAATTTCATACCATTCCAGTGACATAGCCATTGTCAAGAGCAAGGGCAATATGTGGCATCTGATGACTCTTAAACACATGTGCGTTTCTTTTGACAGTCACGTCAAAAAGACCTAAAGAGTTTGGGGGAGAAAAAAGGTAAAGCCATAGATATATTCAAATTCATTTTTACATCTAATACCAACACGTGACTTATGATTTTGCAAAGACATTATCTGGCAGGAAAGAGGCCGAATTAAAAAAATTAGTAATTAGAACTGAGGAAAAAATTGGATTCTGATCAACAGATCGCCTCCCAATTCATTTCGGGAAGCTCATAAAGTCACTGCCTGAGAGCTATCAGCGAAGACATCTCATCATATACTTAGGGAGAGATTATCACCCCAATTCTGGCACCTGTGCACCTGCTAAAAGGGCTGGAGCAGCATAGCCCCGAATATGTAAAGGGAGGATTCCCCCAGCACAGGCAATATGGAAGACAATTCCCAGCATAGAGATGTGCCAGAGTGGGCCTGGGTGCAAGAGGTGCGGGTTTGGGGCCAGGTGCAGCACACAGCTGTACAGAGATTCTAGGCATCACTGTGGCTCATAGGGCACCCCAGAGAGGCTGCCATAACTCAGACAGGCTCCAGGGCCATGTTATTCCTGGGGCCTCTCCAGTCCCTGTAGCAGCCCTGGATCAGGAAGGTGCTAGGGTGACTGATAGTCATCTTATCCCCTCCCTCCTGGGCTGAGAGTTCTGGGTTGTGCTTCTTAGTACAATGTTCAGTGCTTTCCACAATAGAGTCTTGATCCCTAACTGGGGCCTCTAGGCACTACCACGTTATAAATATATACATAAATAACACAGTACTTTCCCTAAATGCCTGTAGTTCCCACTGATAGCAATAAATACAGTGAGTCAAACTCATCCCCAGTGTAATAACACTGTGAGCCATTTCTCTCCCATAGGCCTTTTCTATCACTCTGATGGGCCCGCTTGCAGTGCAAGGTACTACTCAGAATAGCAGAATCTGGCCCAGAGATTTTATCTATTGACTAATTTTATTCTATTCATAATAAAATAGAGCTGTTGCAACCTGCTGTTTAGTATACTTAAAAAATTAAGTATATTCATTCAATGAAGCAAGGCTGCATGCACCGTATGCCTATTTAAACTATTGTTCTAACTAGATCAACTAAATTCAAGGTAATTATCTCATACATGGGGGCATCTTGCATGTTGGCAGTGTTCCTACATGCCAGAATCAAACCATAGCTCAAAAAATAATAATCAGAATGGCACTTCTCTTAGTGCTTCCAGTTAGGGATAAAAAATCCTGGAAAATTAATTATCCCTGAGCCAAATCCTCAACTGATGTAAATTGCAATTACTCCATCAAAAGCACTGACACGAACCTAATTTACACCAGCTGAGGATCTGGTCCAAAGTTATTAATAAATTGTTCCTTGTAGTCCCACCAACATTTGAAAGGCAGGAAAGTTTCAGCCCAAGCAGCTTCCCTAAAGGTGCTTTCTATGAAAGATAAGTAGATGGTGTTTCTTTCTGGAAACTTAATTCCTAACTGTGAGCACAAGGAATAGTGCCCAAGATGAAAAATTAAGCTACAAGTCTCACATCAGCTTCTGTTGTACAGAGCTAGTCTCACTGCCCTGGTAAAGTAATGTGCATGTGTTTAACCCAAACAAACATTCAAGAGAAATTTTGAGGGGTAGAGACGTGTTCTTCATGCCAAAAAGTGTACGTAGATGTGTGCCTACATTTGACATCACAATTGTGCTAGCTGCGTGCTCTATTTATATGGCCATTTGCAATAACTATGCGTGCAGTTGTGGTACCTGCACAATTACACAGAGACTGAAAATACTACTCACTGAAAATTAGAAAATGACATGCATGATGATTTTACTTCTAATGTGTAAAATTAAATGTACAGAAAGTGCTATACATTTAATGTGTTTATGTATTTAAAAACTTCCATACAGAAGTCCACATATAAACAGATGCAGCAGTCCGCAGTGAAGCAGGCAGCAGTGTGAATTTGGATTCTGCATGCAAAATGATTATGAACTCTGTGGTGTCATGTGGAATTGAATCAAACATAATCCATCAGTCAAAGCCATAGTGTTAAAAATTGAACAGATTTGCTTATTGCTTCAGTGCAGCCTAGGAGACCTGATTCATGTAAGGAGGTTGGTTTGGAGGTTTACCCAGTAGGTCACAGTTTACAATCATAAAATGAAACTCCCTGTGGGATTTTCAGAACACGCTCATGCTGGGTAACTGCTTTTAGGGATTTGGAATGCTCTGAAATTTAAGGCAATACTTAGAGATTTGATTAATTCAACATTCTGAGTCACTGAATAATTGCACTCCAAGAGCAACCATGACAACTAAAAAGGGATCTTTCCAAAAATAAAGTGAAACCCATATTCCATGCCTATCAGATTTTATTGATCTACCTGTGGGACTGTCCTGCATGGAGAAGATTACTTGAGGAGTTATTCATATGGGGGTTTTCTGCCCAAATTTCTCAGAGACATCCCACAGGTAATTGCTGGGAATTTGCTCATTGCCTTGAAGGCTCTCTCAAGTATGACTTCAAGGTTCTGTTCTGTCACCCCTTCTATTCAGAGCATAGGTGAGGCCAATCAGGAAAGACCTGAGACACTTTGGGTTGCACCGCCATAATGTAGATTATGCTTTTAACCTAATGTTCTCAAACCCTTGTAACACAGTACTTTCTCCTTGCCAGAGAGAGCTGAGGCTTGAATGGGAGTGAGTTGGTTGAAGCTCACCCAGATAAGATGGAAGTGATACTGGTAGAGAGGAGGAAGCATTTGGAGCTGGTGGCTGGGACAGTATCTGCCCCAGTTGTTGAGAGGATTTTACCACCCTTACCATGGAGGTTTGCATTCTGGATCACTAAACCAGCACGTGAGAACTAGATTCTATTTAATAATGGGACGCCATTGTGAGATGTTCTTTTACAACAAAACCAAGTGGCTTTTACTATTAATAGTTTTAAATGCATTCAAGAGTAAGAACATTCATGGTTGCCATCCTCTGCTCCTGTTAGAATTAATTTTGAATCTTATACATGACACCTGCAATGATCTGATAATGCCCTCCTTCCTCATGCTGTTCACCCACACATCCCCATCTGGCAAATATTTTACCATATTTGTCCTTCTTGTCACCAAGTGCATCAACTGTGCCATCTGGACTGAGGCGTATGAAACCACGGGTGAGCCTGTTGTAGAACTGAAGAGTGTTGCCTTTCTGAAACTTCCATCTTTCAGCAGCCCACTAGTTATATTTTTAAAAGAAGGAAGAAAAGAGCCCTTATGAGAAGATACAGGAAGAAAACGTCACATACAGAAAAACTATTGACCTGATTTTCCCCAGAACAGACTTTGTATACTGTCAAATCAATTTTTGAAAAGAGAAAAAGTCTTTACATTTTCCTCTCTCTTGAGTTCCAGCTCTTGCCCTGCAGAGATAGAGAGAATGTGATCAGTTTACACAGTATCCTGGCCATTCTTTGACACAGTCACGGTGACAAGGGACTCTCTTCTGCATTGTTTTATGCTTACTTGCAGAGAAGGTGGTAGTGTCAGTGACATTTAGTTCTCTTACAATTTTACCATCCTCTTCCCCTTGATCTAGCCACCTTTGGAGAAAAACAGAACCCATTCTGATTATATTGTTTTGATCTCAAACCCAGCAATATTTTTGTCACAATGTTTACACATTACATTTTAATATTTTGTGCACTGAGGCCCTTTACCACCAAAGCACTTAAGCATGTGCTAAACTTTAAGCAGGGGAGTGTTTCCATTGACTTCAGTGGGACTGCTCACTTTTTTAAAGCTATACGTGTGCTTAAGTGCTTTTCTTGATCAGGGCCTAAAGGCCCAAGCCAGCCTGACTACCTGGAGATCTCAACTAGTGATCCAATGTTAGGGATCAGTAATAGCAGATCCACTGACCATACTGTCTGCCCCCAAAAGGCTTCTTCAGGGAGCCCAGCTGTACAGACTCCTAAAATCGTCTCTCATGAAGCAAATTTCTTGCAGGCAACACCATCCTCCCCACCCCCAACCCATACAGGTGTAAACTGTGCCATTAAAAGTAAAAAAGGCTTTATTTTCTTCTCACTTACACTGCATAAATTAGAGCTAACTCAGTTAAAATCAAAGGAGATGAACCATTGTAAAAGTGATGTCAGTGAGAGGTGTATCAAACCCTTCAACCACACACAGGATTTTTCTGTGCGAAACAGATTTCAGCAGTCTCTGAATTATTTATGAAACTAGCATTGTGTTTCAAGCTCTCTCTGTAGCAGTTCATCTCACCTACAATACTGAATCAAAATTAGGTCACGCTAAGAGGAGGTGCTGTATCAGATAGGCAGAAAGCCCACACGCACACATAAATCAATTTCAGGGTGCACATCAATCACTCAAAGCTGTCTTGGACACTTATTTATTCACTTGTAGAAGTGAAAGAAGGACACAGAATTGAGGTGCCATTGGCAAGTTGTAGCTGGATTCATACATGAGTGGACTTTACTAATTCCTAATATTTCTACTGATTTTTATTAATATCACTTTCCATAAGCTATTTGTGAATTAATTGATAGTAGATAAAATTAGAAATGAGCATAGGAGTAGAAGATTCAGAACAGAAGAGACCACAGGGGAAGCAGCAGGGAAATTGGGATTGCTTCAGGTTCTGCTGCTGCTCAGTGACAGGTTTCGGGTGGACGGGGAAGGACCAGCCGATCAGATACACCTCAGTGATAGCCATATCATGAGAACCTAAAGCCTGATCCTGAGTCCACTGAAGTAAATGCCAAAGCTCCCATTGGTATTGTCAATGGTGCAGAATTACCCTTAGAGAGAGAGCAACCCACTCAACTGAAAAGTGTTGCCTTGGATATAGGGAGAGGTGGATCAGCTGATGTCAGATCCAAAATGTCAGATGAGGGGATGTGCCAGCCAGCAGCTGCTGAATGTTGTAACAGGTGTGGAGTGGAGACGCCTTATATAGAATGTTTCAATGCTCAGTCAACGGTTAAATGTATCACAGGTCTGAAGTGACCAGACGTTTTACCATCTTATGACTGTTTGTTAGAGTATGTAAAAGGAGTTGGAACATCTCAATTCGATTCTTGGGGGACAAGCACTTCACAAATCACCCCTGACTGGAGAAGTCATGAACAACTAGTTGTTATTACAACATAACCTATTTGAAAACATTACCAACCTGTGACAAGGAAAAGAATAATCCAGGTCTGTGACAGGATCCTTGACTACAATCTTCTCCAGAAACCATCCATTTCCTATGAACAAAATTTTAAAAAGTACATCCTAAAATGAAAATTTACTCTGTGTGCGTGTGTGTGTGTGTGCATGCATGCACTCATATATTTGTCCAGATTCTGATTTAAATTACACCAGCTTAAATCAAGGCAAACTCCACTGAATTCACAGAGCTATATCAATGTCAAACCAGTTTAAGTCAGATCAGAATCAGACCCAGTAACTTTAAACACAAATGAATATAACATTAGCAACGTGCAAGGAGTCACTCCCTGATATATAGTAGTGCTCATCATTTTCCTGTAATTACGTTAGGGTCCTTGTCAGGGTTGAATGCTTTCAGAGCAACCCCTCGTGAGCCTGCACGTGTACTGCTCATAGCTCCCACTCAGACTCTTGCAGGCAATTACCAGACCAGATTAGGTCTAAGCACATACTCCCTTCCCGAGGGGTCTGGTTTATTAATTATTTCCACAAAGTGTAACTCACCATTTTAGTCACTCAAGTTCATATGCTCTCTGGATCCATATAATCATCTTGGCAGGTTTTTCTTGCCCCCGGTCAGGAGCTCCCCCCCCTCCATCACCCCAAGTCCCATTCTTGGAGCTGGGTTGTAGTTCAAAGAGTCACTCCCTCAAGAGAGGAGTCCCCCAGCCAGCTCTCCTTCTTGGAGCTGGGGTTGTAACTTAGGACCTGTAGGTCCTTAGCCAGCTTCTCCTTCAGCTGGCCCCTTTTTCCCAGTTAGTCCTTGGGTTCAGCAGGCAGGCCTTCTCCTGCTATTAAGAAGGAGCTGCTCCCCTTTCCAAAGCTCATCCCAGTTGGCTGGGTGAAAGTGGGCCTTTGCCCCACCTGCCCTACTAGACTCCTGGTCCTGGGCCCTTAAAGGAACAGTAACAGGATTTCCTCTCAAACACTACTTATACCCAAGACCACTTCCTCTTGACCAATATCTCCTAGGTCCTTGCATACCAAACCTCCCAAAATCTTAAAGGGCCATTCCACATGATGGAGGTAGGCTGACCCCAGGTACCACTACCCTTAGGGGGACAGACCTCCTCATCACAGTACAAGCTATTGTAAGGAAAGAAAGATTCACTTCAAAAACTCTCCATTTATAGTCACATATGCTAGAAGCACCAGAGGTGTTAAAAGTGGACTGTTGCAGGCTAGCACGGCCCCTTATCCCTCTCATTTAAAGCATTTAATTTGTGTATTTGAGAAGATATTTTCTTAGTCTTCTTAATTCTTTAATATTTTGGTCAAATTATCAATAAAGCTGAACATTTTGGATACAATTTGGCAATAACACTGCCTCCAATTTTTTAAAACATTAATTATCATTGCTAGCAAAGGTACTATCCATTCCTGGCAAGTCCATGGCATTAAATGGTGCAATATTCCCTTGATGAGTACACATTGTGAGAGACAGTGTAATGCCATGGAATATTTCAGAAGTCCAGGAAGCTGACAGTTTAATCATTAACCAATCTGAGAGGCCCTCACTGCCAGCAACTCTAAGGGATTATATTGACTGGCTCAAAGCAGAATGAAGAAAATTGATTGTTTGACACTACTGATCTTGGCACATAGCTGTTTCATCATTGCAAAACTCCACGACAGAGAGCCATGTTATAATGTGCAGAAACGTCAGAGGATAGCAAGCATCTGCCTGAGAGACACTACTGCAGAGGAAGAGTTGATGAGAATGGAGTTCATGAGAAAATGGAGATTTTTTTAAGATACAGTGAAACCTGCCGTGAGCAACCATCCAAATGATTAATTTAAAAAATCAATTGCTTAGAGGAAGTGGCTCTTCCAATGAAAGTGGATTAAGACTGCAAGACTGCATTCAATAGATCTGGAGACACTTCCTCTGTCTCCCACTCATTTGTCCAACTTGTCTACTTGATTGCAAGCTCTCTACGGCAGGGAATGTCTCATGATGTTTCTGTACTGGGCTTAACACAATGGGGGCCTGATTCAGTCTGGGATGCCTAGGAATTAGTGTAATACAAATAAATAAAACAAATAAATAATAAATAATAATGGTGTGGTCTCTTAAGACAGGAGGTTGCATAATAAAAACTGCCACTGAAAAACCTATAGCAGGTTGTCTGGAGGAGTGGAAAACTCAAGGATTTTCCCCACATAGGGTTTTTCTTGAGTCATTTTCCCTTCTAACTCTGTGGTTCTTAGGGATTTATCCTTAGGAAAAGGGATTGCTGGCAGGCTACTCCCTTCCATTTGACAGCCTGGTTCAATAACAACTATGTAATCATCAACTGGGTCCTTTCTCAGCAGCTTAGAAGAAGCCACAGAAGGGATCCAGAGCAAAATATCATAGCTCCCAGTGCATGGTTTTCCTGGATTTCCATGTGAAAATCTGGGAGCAAAGAGGGAACAGTACCATGGAAAGAGACATCTCATCTAACCTGCTTCCTCCCCCAAGATGTCACCATGCTCTCTGCTTGCTGAGTTCCAATCCAGGGGCATCTGTACAAGGCTAATGAACAAGAGAAACTGTGACAGAAGTGCCACTTCTTCCCTTCCATATGGAGAGGGGTTGGGATGTCCTCCACAAGTGGATTAATGTGGGATGATCGAGCAATGAGTGATATCTTACTGACAATATATGGAGATATACCTATCTCATAGAACTGGAAGGGACCCTGAAAGGTCATTGAGTCCACTCCCCTGCCTTCACTAGCATAACCAGATACAGATTTTGCCCCAGATCCCTAAGTGGCCCCCTCAAGGATTGAACTCCTAACCCTGGGTTAAGCAGGCCAATGCGCAAACCATTGAGCTATCCCTCCCCCCAGTCTTGTATACATTGGAGGGATGAGTGGAGGGAAGGGAGACGAGGAGGTTAACTGTATTACTGCCTGTATCTAAAATATCAAGACAGAGTAAATTGACACCTCTACTAGACACTCTGGCCCAGACTGTCTAGCATTGATCTGCTACAGTGTTTGGTATTCAGGGACAAATAAATCCAAGTCTTGTGCTCATAGGCAATTTGGTTCATAGCCCATATTTCCATCAACTGTGTGTGTACAGTACCTAGCACAATGGCCCTCAAATCCCTGGTTGGGACTGTCAGGCACTACTGCAATTTAAATAATAATGATGCTAATAAATTTCATTTACAGTGATAGACTCCAGAAGACATACAGAATATAGACTCTACAATGAAATATTCAAAGTGCAGAAAAGACAAACAAATTCAATTTTTCAAACGGGAATGACAGAACTATAATGTGCAGTACCCTTTATTTAAAAGTAACAATTATTTGGACTATAATAGAGGTTAAGGATGATTATTTGGAATTTGTGATGGTACCAAAATGTAAACTTTTCATTTTAATGACTGATATTCTTGGAACCCTTTGTCTCCCCCTATAAAATACCTTGGTCACATTATTTCATATGAATATTTTACAAATACCTACTCTAATGTCACAGAAAGCTGTGGTCAGTATTCAGTTACTGTATGTAGAGATTTCTCACCTGATCCAAGTCCATTGTGTCCTATAACAATCTTGTACAAATCTCCAAGGTGCACAGCTTCAAGTAGGAAGAGGTCAGTCTGCAAACCAGCCAAGAAAAGTGCAATTAAATCTCTAAAAGAACTCCCCATCCAATGGGACGCATAAAACCTACGGTATAAAACCTGTGAAACTCTTCTATGAAGCATGAGCATCCCAATATGATCTATGAAATAATGTATGATAATGTCAAAGCAGACAAGCAAAGCTGGTTTCCAGGACCAACAATTATGACTAAAGAGCTAATCCTGATCACTTTGCTTATGTGTGTAGTCCTATTCAAATCAATGCAATTACTAGAGTGAGGAAAGCAGAAACTAGCCCAAAATTTAGTTAACAAAACAATCACAAATTGTAATATAACTTAATATCAGAATATAGTAAAATATGTATTTTACTGAAGTTATTTCCTCTCTCCATATATATTATTTAAATAATTAAGAAATTTTAAAAAACAGTATGCACTTTACCTACACAATAATTATTATGGATTATAATTTTCCCAAAATGTCAATGCAAATGTTTAAAAAATAATTTTGGCTTAATTGTGCAGGTTTTCTATGAACTTTGCAGTCTACCAGTGATCTTTGCTAGTGTAAGTCCCACCTTGGCCTGTAGCAGCCTCAGATCTTACAGGATAGAGAGCTAGAAAGGACAGACAAATGGATCGGGAAGTATGCTTCTTGTCACTCACTTGTCCTTTTAGAAATTTCCTAGGATTCTTCGACCTAAATAGCTGTCTGGAGCCTGTATCGCCTTCTTCCCCATGGATGGAAATATAGACATCAGCTTCTGTTCCGGCATTCCACAGCTCTCCTGTTGTGACATGCACCTCATATACAGTCACTGACAGTAAAAGAAGACAGGTTTTTTACATTACAAACACTACCATAGTTATAGCAATATCTAGTTGTAAAGCAGAGTGACTATACGGTCCAAATACAGCTGTATCAAGGATTAGCTATCATGTACTTTTCATTCATAAAAAATTCCATTTAATATTAAGTAAAATGACACACAAACTTGTTTTGATTTCGTGTGCATGCTGTTTACCGCAGGTTGGTATTCCCAGTGGCGAATGCAAATTGAAAATCAGCTCTAAATGCACAACAGTATATTTTTGTCCTACAGCACCACTTACAGTCATTATAAAGCAGAAAAGTAAACAAAGTAAATCCAAGATTAGCCTCAACATAAGCAGTCAGACCACAAATATTCCAGACAGCAGCCATCAACCCTTTAAAAGCACTGGTTAAAAAATAAATTCTAGCACCATTGTCTCCACTTTACAACATCAAATAATGCTTCACTGCTTTAATATTTCAGTGCTTCAGGCAATAATAATAATAATAATAGTAGATTATTCCTTTATTGCATTTGATGGGAAATCTTCTTTAATCACTTTGTAAGTTTGGGAGGGAAGGGAAGGGCTATAAATGAAAACTGCAACACCTTTGGGTGTTTAATACAAAATATGTAATATGACATAAAATAAAACTCCCAGGCAAAATACTGGGATTAAGAATGGGAATAGTAATTTATGGGTTATATTTATGCAGCTATAAATCTGAAGAAAAAAGGCAGAGACATTAAAAAAACAGATAATTCAAAATTAAGATTAAATATAAAAGAAAATAAAACAGCTGAAAGTATAGAATGTACATTGTTCAGGCATCCAAAACAACCTTAACTCTGTTCTCTAGGCACTGCCATCTTCCCTTCTTTGTTTTATTTTTAGATCAAAGACATTTTCTATGGACTTTGGGCAGTCGACAGCCTATGGTTGAGAGCATTTTAAATTAGGACTATAATTGCTCTAATCCCTGCTAGGGCCAAGAAGTGCCACATTTCCAGGGGAAGATGCTACTGTGGGTGTGTGCGCAGGTACGAGCTGCGTGTGTATGTGAATGTGAACATTCTGCCATCTACCCCTCTAATCCTCTGACTGGGAAGATGCGAGCTTCGTTTGCCATTTGCAGATTGTAAACTCTTCTGAGTTGGTGTCAAGTATCAGAGGGGTAGCCATGTTAGTCTGGATCTGTAAAAGCAGCAAAGAGTCCTATGGCACCTTATAGACTAACAGATGTATTAGAGCATGAGCTTTTGTGGGTGAATGACATGCATCCGACGAAGTGGGTATTCACCCACGAAAGCTCATGCTCCAATACATCTGTTAGTCTATAAGGTGCCACAGGACTCTTTGCTGCTTCTTCTGAGTTGAGACCTTCTGTTTGTACACTCCTAATACAACAGAATCATTGTCAGGGTTCCCACACACACACTCTGAACTCTGGGGTACAGATGTGGGGACCCACATGAAAGACCCCCTAATCTTATATTCTACCAGCTTAGGTTAAAAACTTTCCCAAGGCACAAATTGCTTTCCTTGTCCTTGGACAGTTTTGCTGCCACCACCAGGTGATTTACACAAAAATTCAGGGCAGGGTCACTTGGAATCCCTATTCCCCCAATCTTGTTTGAAGTCTGTTTTTGAAGTTTTTTGTTCAAGTATGGCTACTTTTAAATCTGTTATAGAATGTCCAGGGAGATTGAAGTGTTCTCCTACTGGCTTTTGTATGTTACCATTCCTGATGTCTGATTTGTGTCCATTTATTCTTTTTTCATAGAGACTGTCCAGTTTGGCCAATGTACATGGCACAGGGGCATTGTTGGCACATGATGGCATATATCACATTAGTAGATGTGCGGGTGAATGAGCCTCTGATGGTGTGGCTCATTCACATACACATCAATTTCAAATAGAAACTGCAGAGCTACAATTCATTTGAAAATTTAACACCATTAATTTGGGCTTGAATACGGACTGGGAGTAGCTGGCTCACTACAAAAGCAATTTTCCCTCTCTTGGTATTGACATCTCCTCATCAATTATTGGAAGTGGACCACATCCATCCTGATTAAATTGGCCCTGTCAACACTGGTTCTCCAATTGTAAGGTAACTCCCTTCTCTTCATGTGTCAGTATATTTAGGCCTGCATCTGTAATTTTCACTCCATGCATCTGAAGAAGTGGGTTTTTACCCACAAAAGCTTATGCCCAAATAAATCTGTTAGTATTTAAGGTGCCACCGGACTCCTCGTTGTTTTTGTGGGTACAGACTAACACGGCTACCCCTTTGATACTTCATACCTATTTTATGGGTTTAGCCAGCCATGCCTTTTGGTATTTCTCTGCAACAAACATCTAGTGTATGAGGGTGGGACCATGGTCATGCCTGCTCAGGATCCTGGAGCACTGTGGTTAATGCTGGCTAGCCTTTCTACATAGTACTCCCTGAGCCAGTTATGGCTGACAGCTATGTGGCTGTATTGTTGGGGGCAATGGGACAGAAAGGACTTTTCTTTCACCTCAAGGGCTGGTATGATTAAAGCTTAAATATTATTGTGTTAGGATCCCACACTATATGCCTTTTTCATGTCCTTCTGCCTCCTCCCCCACCTTAGCTCAGTCATAGTTAACAGAGATAGCACAGCTCCATACCATCCAGTCAGCTATTCCCAGTCCATGTCTGTCCCAGTGCACCTCCCCCCCTCAACATGCCACCTTTGGAACTCCTGGTCCTCTATGTCACCCATCTCCCACTTCCCCAGTCTACGTCTGGAGTCAGCAGCAGGTCCACTTAAATTTATGAACATTTTAATATATTGTTTAGCTTTGCTCCACACACGCATGAAAACAGCTCTGTACGAGTGTGGTCTATGTATCATCCACAGGTAACAGAAAAGGAAAGAAAATAGCAATTATATTAGTCAAATACATGACATATTTACAAAACTGCAATTCCCATGATATTCCTAGTAGTGTTTGTGGTTTGTACGTGATGGCATCATGATAATTACATATGTTTTTTGTTTCCTGATCTTTTTTGTAAGTAAAAAAACAAACAAAAAAACCCTCGTGAGGTTTATTCACCATTGTTTGAGTTTCCAGGTGGAAAGTAAACAGGGCTGCCCTTATCTGTAAACCTCAATGAGACGACCCTAAGTCTAAAGGACTTTTGAAATTCAAGACATTTGATCAAAGACATTGCAGGTCCCCTCCCTGTTACACCTCCAAGTTAGGAGCTGCACATGCCCAGCCTTCACAAGGGAAAAGACCAGAGAAAAGCATTGCAGCTGTCAAACAATAATAGGTAATGGATAAAAAACAATCAATTGAATTCTACGGGTGGCAGTCCGTGACTTGAATTGCCTGATGCATTATTTCGCCTACCCGGAAGAACAGGCTGTCCCCGTCGCAAAACAGGAAGCTCCTGACAGATTTCGCCATCATCCTGGTCCTGCGCCAGCCATCGGTGGGCAGGGAGAGAAAACTGTTCTCCTGTGTAAAGGTTCTGCAATTGCACCTATAATAGCAATGACAATTATCATTTGTTTAAGTCACTTAGATTCCAATCCTGAAGTCGGTTCTGCTGGGGCAGATCTCTCAGCCTCTGCCAAGTCCTACTAGCATCAGTGGAGCTCCACGTAGCTGCAGGGTTCTGTGCTGGCAGATGTTATTGCAACATCTGGAATTAAGATGAAAGGCCAGATCCTGGCTCTTGCTCTGGCCCGTTTGCAGCTCTGGTGCCATAAGGGAGCCATGAAGGCCTCCTGGGGGGATAGCCCCAGTGCAGAAGTGGTGCGGGAATGTCATAGGCAGTCCTATGCTACTCTCCTATGCAGCCTCTAATATAGAGCCATAATAGGGAATGGGCACCAAGAGTGGAAAGGAAACAATCAATGTTTTGTGCTCTGACTATTCTGAGCTGCAGACCCTCCCAAAGGCATCTGGCCAAGGGTGTCATATATTAGAGTAGCAGGAGCAGCTCAGCATCCCCCTGGCCAACCTAGGATGAAGGAGGTGCAAAGGTGACATAAAGCTGCCTCTACCCACTCCTCACTCTCCTGGGCTGAGCCAACTGCTGCTTCACACCGTTTAGTCTGACATGTCCCTTTAATTGTAATATACGGGAATCACAATTATTGGAAAGTCTTACTGCTGCCCACTCTTTCAGGGCTGGAATACTATGTTTAAAACCTGCAAGAGGTTCACCACAAATGTTGGTGAACCAAACTCTCTAATCTTGCTTGAAGAAAACTGGCAAACCCAAAGCCTATCATTATCTCCTGTGGAAAAACATGTGGGAGGGAAACAATGCACATGAGCGAGGTAGCACCATGCTTGAGAGAGATGTTTGTAGCCATGAATAGACCTCAAACCATCTTAATGCCGGGAGATCCATAAGGAAAGCCACAGAGGTAGGGGTTTATGCATGGAGGGCTAGCACTTCTGTGGGGCTGCCCAGCAGTGTAGCTCATTACTGAACATTTGTAGCACAAAAGTAATACAACGTGATCTCTTGATTTCATATCTGCAGGAGAATGCCTGGATTTCCCAGGAGATAGTGCTGATCAGTTTGTCTCCCCAGACTACTGCATTGTTCCCCGCTCCCCAGATTCCATAGCAGTGAAGGACCATACTGTGTTAACTCTACTGCACAAAATGTGGGGGTCTTTGTAGAAGATATTCGGCTCCTTTAGCCCCTCCCTCCAAAGCTGCACAGCAGACGGAATGATTGAGCCCTTGCTGATGGACTGCTGCCTAAAAGCTGCTGTGGTTTCAGGTCTTGATCCAGCTGTTTTTATTTCAGATGAGCCCAGGTAAGTAGACAAAACAGACTTTGTGAGCCAAGAAGCAACAGTGTACACTGAAGTGCCATTGATTTTAATTAAGATCTACCAGCTTGCATATGTGGAGGCAAGGCGAGGAGAAAAGAAAAAGCCCAAGCTCCTTTTCATTCCTTTTTTGCCTGACTTTAGTTTCTCAGTTTGAATAGATGCACCACACAGAATGCGGACCTTGCAGGGTCTGTTCATAGAGGCTGATGGAGGGCCAACATCTGCAGATTCATTTAGTGGGTCAGATTATATGTGACCCAAATAAATAATAAGTAAATAATAAATAAATAAGTATATCAATAATCATTCCCTGGATGACAGCTGCTCCCCTCTTCTAGTAGCCCCTCCCCCAAATATAGTTTAAGAAGAGCTGGTGGCCTGCCCCTCCAACCTTTACTAGTGTTTGGGTGGAGGGCATGCAATGGCTGCTCTCCTCCAATATGAGCTCCTGCCTTCCACAATCCTTAGAGGGTCTTCTGGCAGATAGGAAACTTCAGGCTGCCCAAAAGCCAACAGGAGTTGGGAAACACTTTGACTCTGACTGTCAGCTACTGAGCTAGAAGAGGTGTCCCATAGTTCCTAGGGCAGAAGCTAAGGAAACATCTGGACTCCCTGACAACCTAGTAGTTATACAACTTCTCCATCCAGGCATGCAGTTACTAGGAAAATGTGGTCAAAGAATGCTGCCCATACATGGACCTGGTGCACAAGATTGTAACTAGGTTGACTTCAATGGAACTGCAACCATTGGTACCACGTCTGAATTTGCCCTCAAACATGAATTATAATGATAAGCTCTTTTCATATGTAGCTCTCAAAGTGCTAAAGGAGGTTAAGTATTGTTATCCTTAATTTATAGATGAGGAAACTGAGGCACAAAGAGGTGAAATGACTTGCTTAAGGTCACACAGTAGGTGATTGGCAAAGCTGGGAATAGAAACCAGGTCTCCTTACACCCAGACCTCTGTCCTTTTTCCTGGGGCACACTGACCACACCTTGTCTCAGTAAGGGTTGGAAAGAGAACTAGCATACTACCTATGCTACAAACCACACCTCGTATAAACCATGGAAATACTTAGTATATAACTTGTAATTTAGAAGGATCATAAATATTCAGTGGACCTCCTTTCTCCTTAGAAACTGAAAAGGAAACCTTAGCAATATGGCTCTTGGGCTGCCATAAACTCCTCACAAGAACAACCCACAATAAATAGGTTTCTCAGTGATGCAATAAGCATCAGTGTCTGACTGAAATACTTCTTCCAGGATTTTTTATTATTATTATTTTGCTCGTTTGGGCACAACGATTGTTTAAAACACATGCTCAGGGTTCTCACCTCTTCACAGTGCCAAGAGGGGGATTCGCCAGAGTTATTGTGTCCTATGCGTATTTTATAGAGCTCTCCTACGTCTCCAATGTCAATCTATAAAGGAAATAAATAGATAAATTGCATCTAGCTCCTTAAAAGAAAAATTCCAAAGAACAATTAGTTCAGTAGGTATCACTCGTATGTTACATTCCTGTTTTAAAAACTGTTTCCTGGAGAACAGTAACAATCAGGCATTGTGTTGTGTTTAAAATACAGTGTCTCTTGATACAAAATTGTCTACTTTGATTATCTCATAAGTCTGTGTTTGGAAGAAGATTAGTTCTTGGGAGTGCTGGGTGCATGCTTCCAACTCTAAATATGGCTTCAGTGATCTCAGTGCACCAACTTTGCATGCAAGTCAGTCAAGCAACAAAGTGTGAACCAGGATGCTCTTATCAATGGAGAGACCATCATTTGGGCTTTGGGAACTTACTAATAGGCATCTCTGATCCTCTGGGGTATGAGTTTTCTCATGATTTAGTCCACTCACTGGAACTGCTTTTCTCCCAACACAACAGTCTGGACAGCTCATCTTCTGAGTTCACTTACACTGCAGAGATGCATGTGAAGCAAACCCTTGGATGCTAACTCCCCTGGACTTTGTGAAATAAACAATAAAGAACTTCCTGCACAGAGATACACAAGGACAAATGCATGGCTTTTGAGAGAGAGAGAGCCCAAGGCAAGACTAGGCCAGAGGGCAATAAAAAGGTTGTTCACAAGACGAAACTCAGATGCAGGAGAGAAATGGCGGCTGGAGGGACAAAGACAGGGAAGAGGAACTGTGTTTGCTTTTGTTGTAAGACAACCCTAATCCACCTGCTCCCTTGAGCATCGTTGGAGGCATCTTCCAGCACTTCTGAAGCTCATCAACCACAATAAGACTGTTTCTGGAGCCATCGCTAGTGAATGAAATGTGCTTTTGTATTAATAATTTGGCTGCTATTGTACTATTGCCATTTTCTTTTTCCTCCCGGTCCCCTAGACACACGCGGAGTTCATGTCTATTATGTTTTTGTGCAGATGGTTTTGTGTTAAAATATCCATCATAGATACTTCTATGGTCCCCCATTACTGTACTATTTGAGCATCTCACAGTCTTTAATCACCCCTGGAAGATAGGGAAATATCATTATTCCCATTTTACAGATGGGGAACTGAGGCAGAGAGAAACTAAGGTCCAGATCATCAAAGGTGTTTAGGCACCTAACTCCCATCTAAGCCCTACTACTTCTTTTCAACTTTAAGATCTTAAATGAACCCAAATGTTTGGCTTCTCTATCCTTTGCAGTTAGTTATTTGGTTCTATATACAGTAGTTGATATTTCTTAATGAAATATACTGAGCTTAATTGGCATTTAAGAAAAACAATTAGGTTTAGCTCTGTATTTAACAGTAGTATTACTTGTTTCCCGGTCTACTGTACAAAAACTGACTGTCCCTTTCATCACATAGCTTTACACTTTTTATGTAATCTGGTAGGCCACTATGGACAATAAAGAAAATATACTGACTGTTTATTACTTACAGTGAAGATGTCTTCATTGCCCCTCTGAAACAGTTTCCCTTCTTCTCCATACAGAAAGATAGGCCCTGAATTACTGTAATCCCCATACAATGTAATATAAACCTGTGAGCTGGTTCCTGCAGATGGTATATCACTGGTGAGGACAGACACCTTCCATTTGCCAGCTATGAAAACATAAAAGGGCACACACAATTACCTGAACCCATGACACCCTGGCAAAATTTGTTTCAATAATCAAAATTCTAAGCTACATAAAGCAGACAAATATAAATATACACATCTGTATATATACACTATAAAAAATCATCCATTACGTGATTATTGAGTTTGCATGGTTAGGCACTCAAAAAAACAGAAAATGTCAGGTTGCATGCAGATCCTTTGCTGTGCTCCTTTGTGCATATGTAATATGATACAGCCTAATTCATGAACGCACATTCTCAAATAATATGATATATGATATAGCATCATATAGTTCTTTTCTGTGCCCTTACATCCACAAGGAGAGCATCTTGTTTTTTCACACAACTTAATTCCATAGTTATAAAGGTCCACTATATCTTTATTGGTTTAGTCTTCTTATAAAAGTTCTCTTTAACCAAAAGCATATATTTTAATAATTAAGTCAGCAACCAGGTGCTATGTATATTTTTGTTTCAGTAAGCAGCACAGCCGTCTCAGAGTATGTCTACACTGCAATTGGCAGTGCAATTGCAGCTTGTGTAAACATACCTGTGCTAGCGTTAATCTAGCTAGTTTGAACAATAATAGCAGTGAAGACACAGTTACACAGGCTTCAGTGTGAGCTAGCAACACGAGTATGTACCCAGGAGCCCTGTGGAATCTTTTCCACCACTTCTTCACTGATATTTTTAGCCACGCTAGCTGGGTTAAAGTTAGTGTGGGCATGCCAGTCCACGCTGCAGCCACAGGTCCATGGGCAGTGTAGAAGTACCCGCAGTGGCAGTCCAAATAATTAAACAGTTAACTATGAAGAAATTTAGGTGAAAACATTGGTAGCCCATAGATGTCAGCAACTGTCCACTATGAACATAGGAACGGCCATACTGGGTCCATCTAGCCCAGTATCCCGTCTTCCGACAGTGGCCAGAGCCAGGTGCTTCAGAAGGAATGAACGGAACAGGTAATCCTCAAATGCTCCATCCCATGTTGCCCATTCCCAGCATCTGGCAAACAGAGGTTAGGAACACTTCAGGGACACTATGACTCTGTTATAGTTAAGCCAGACTACAGTGTGGCCTACCCTCATGAATTTGCTGCAGGTAATGCGATTTGGCCCCTACTGCAAGACATCTTGTGATGACGCAAAAGGCTGCAGCCTTCATGTGATTTTTAGAAGCAATGAGCAATACCCCCATGGTGCCCTATAGCGTCATAGAAGCCACACTAAACAGCAAAGCCATGTGTGCTAGTCTCAGCTCTTCCACTGACTGGAAATGAACTGCTATTGACATTTCTGTGCCCTTCGCAGCTCTTATGTTGAGCTAAGGTTTCATACCTTGGAGGTAATTATTATTCATCATATTCACAGATAAGATCATAGAATCATAGAATAGCAGGGTTGGAAGGGACCTCAGGAGGTCATCTAGTCCAACCCCCTGCTTAAAGCAGGACCAATTCCCAACTAAATCATCCCAGCCAGGGCTTTGTCAAGCCGGGCCTTAAAAACCTCTAAGGAAGGAAAGATAACTGAGAGCTTGCACAAAGCATAGCTGGAACTGGAATCCATGGCTCTAATATAACTGAGCCCAATCTCAACTACCGTGCTACACAGTCTTCCAGAAGAAACATGTCAAATTAGGGGCTTGTGCAATTGACACCAGTACAGGGTGGCTCTATGTCCCTCTCTCGCAGCTAGAGCACATAGAGAAATGTACAACTCTTCTAATACTTCTGGGCTAAGAGAACTGGTTCTATAGCTGAAGAGATATTTTCAGTCACCCGAAACTTTTCAAGATAATTTTGTCCAGGCATTGGTCTTTTGAAAGTATGAGCAAAAACTCTTCAGCCATTTTTCAGAACAAAGGAAATGAAAACAGTCAACAACCTTTTTAATACCCAACCGTTTCAGTTCTAAGGCAGTTACCCCAAAAAATCACCTTCTGGAACAGGTGGAAAATACCTCATTTTTTTACATCAAGAGGTCTTGGCTTCACTCCCTACAGATGATCCAACAAGGGACATTGTTACATTTAGCTATGTTGTCTATAACCCGTACACCACAATCAGCTCCCATAATCACAAATAGAAACCAAGGTTCCTGATACCCAGCCTGTCACTGCAGTCTCACAAATACTAGTATAACTCATTGGCAATGTGTGTGTTGTGGCTCCCTGTATGGGCTGCTCCACATAGAGGATAATAGCATGTTTATCCCACACTAGTTGCTCCTATACCTGAAGAAGAAAAAGGTTGTGCTGTGGAAAATTCTGGGGTCAAGCCCTGTTGATGAGCCTCGTGGGGGTAGACAAATATGCAAATGAATGCAAGGATGCTGGAATAATTGTTGGGATGACTTTATATTGCAAAATGTATTTAAAGGTGAATTTGGATCTTGTGTTAATAGTTGGACTGTTGCTTTTTAAATTATTTGTACTTGATTAATGGGTGCTCTCCCTGTAAGATCTGGGTGTGGCAAACTGAATATGTGTTGGAGATTGTGCCAAAGAGTGGGTGACACAGCCTAGGTTAATAAATCAGACCTGGATTTCATAAACTTATCTTCCAAAAAGCAAGTTGCATTCTCAAAGGTGTAATATTAGCACTTATGGGGGACTGGATGCTTCAGTACATTGGTAATGAGCTAGAGAGCATTTCACCTGTAGGTTACCTGTTTGAATTCTGCCCAGATCAGCAGGGGTTAAAAGTGTCCCTATCTAATGGAAGTCTGATAGCCTTTTGTATCTGACTTTGGTGAGTCCCCATTTCGGCTCCCACTTCCCAAACTTCACCATGCTTTGCCCTAGCTTGCAAGCTCTTCATGGCAGGGACTCTCCCTTACTGTAGTTATGTCTACACTTTGACATGGGGCTGTAATTCTCAGTTTAAGGAGGCATACACATCCTAGCTTTGATTGAGCGAACACACTAAAAATAGAGTGTAGCCGTGGCAGCGTGAGTGACTAGCCAACACATACAGACCTGTCCAAGGCGGTAGGCATGTACTTGGAGGGGCTAGCCTGTCCCGCCACATCCACACTGTAAGTTTTGCACACTTGCTCAATCTGAGTTAGCTCTGGTGTCTCCTTGAGCTGAAAAGTCACACCCCCAACTCGCTGTACAGACATACTGTGTGTGTCACACATGCATTGCAGGTGGGCCGGGGTAATTAAAAAATCAGAAGACATGCCAAAAAGCACATTTTAAAAAAATCTTATGATTTTTTGGGGGTCTGACTTCTGATTTTTAAATGCTTTGGGCACATCTGAGAATAGTTTATTCTTCTACCTCTTGGTTGAGGGATACCACGGGTATCACAATTACAGCAGGCCCCTGCATAGTGGGAGACATTTGAGTTAGAAGCTACTTGCACCCTCCCCGTTCTCCTTGGGCACCCATGTAAGGGCCAGCCATCTGGCACCTAGAAGGAATAAGAGTGTAATGTAAACTGTATGCTTACAAATAAATAGACTTCACTCTGAAAAAAATTATGAGATAATCTGTTTGGGAGGGAGTGGAGGCTGGGGGAAGGGGTGTGTTTGCTAACTCCTTTGTGAGAAATCCAATGCAGAATATATACATTTGCTACATCACCTGTTGTTTACTAAGATTATGATCCACACTGGAACAGCTTTCGTTTGTGGTCCTGGGTTTAAATATTTTGTTACATTTGGGGCTGAAGTATGAAAGGGTCTCATTGTCTAGTGGCAAGAGACCTGAGAGAGAATATCAATGTTCATAATTGGCTTTACTTCAGATGAAAGTGTGTAGGAAGATTCCCAGTTACAATCCACAACAGGAGTGAATTTCTCACGCAAAGTGGCGTGGTCATACTGAGATACACCTAGATAGATACACCCGATATAACACAGATTCGCATACAATGCAGTAACCCCAGGGCTCCGGCAGCGAGGCTCGGGCAGTGCTTTAAAGGGCCTGGGGCTCCGACTGCTGAGGGGAGCCCCGGGCCCTTTAAATCGCCACCCAAGCCCCGCTGCCGAAGCCCTGGGGTAGCGGGGGCAGGGCTCCAGTGGTGATTTAAAGGGCTTGGAGCTCTGGCCGCTGCGGGAAGCCCCGGGCCCTTTAAATCACCGCCGGAGCCCTGCCACCGCTATCCCAGAGCTCCAGCAGCAGGGCTCTGGTGGCACTTTAAAGGGCTAGGAGCTCTGGCCACTGCGGGTTGCCTTGGGCTCTTTAAATCACTGCTGGAGCCCTGCTGCCGCTACCCCGATATAACGTGGTTTCACCGATAACACGGTAAGATTTTTGGCTCCTGAAGAGCACATTATATCGGGGTAGAGGTGTATATATTTTCTGCAGCCATGTGGTAAAATGGTTAGAGTAAAGGACTAGGTGGAATAGGGGCTCCTAGATTCTACTCCCGTCTCTAGTTACTGATTTAGGTGATGTAATGTGTTAATTTTGTGCCTCTATTTAACCATCCATAAAAAAAAAAGAGGTACGGTAATTCTGTCATGGCTTCCAAGTGATTCGGAGGATTTAGATTCCAGCACCGGCTATTTTTTCTTGTTTGGACACAAATAAATAGACATAGGCACAGAATAATAGCCTAACCTATATTTAACTACAGTACATACATAGTTCCTGGCTTTTGCACTGAGCACGGATGGAAATGGAAGAGTAAAAGCATCAGCAAAACTTATTTCTCATAGAACTCCAGAGACTAGTTAAGTGCAAACTCCCCTAGCCATTTTGGTTCACTGCTTCTCTCACTGACAGTGTTCTGACTGTAGTATGAGTCTGTGTATTTATCACACCCACAATCCATTACATTCTTTAAGAATATGTGCCATGGCTGTCACTCAGAATTACATCATGTAATGGTGGTATCATGCAAAATGACAACTGGCAGGCTGAGACACTAGCAGCTATGTTTTAGGGCACAGCGTTGCATTTTTAAAGTGTGAAGTAATCAGTAAATAATATACATTTTATTCTGTCACACCCTTACCATCTTACACCACAATCCATTTTTAGCCTGTGTGGATGGGACTTACTCTGTTACGTTGTGAAAAAGCCGGGTCAGATTTTTAAAGGGATTTTGGTGCCTAAACTGGCAGATAAGCTCCTACATCCACCCTGGTGGTGCCACTGACATTTTAAAAGCTGCAGCTCAGGTTCCACCTGAGCCCCTAGGTGCAGAAGTCCCCAGGCACCCAAGTTTCCACTGGTCAGCAATTTCAAAGCAGCCTAAGTACCTTGGAGATGGCAGCAGCAAGGCTCAGGCCAAAGCCCTCGAGGTTCCAGAGCAAGATTTTTAAACTAGACAGGCTACTCCTTCTTCTAAGCACACCTAAGACCCAATACCTGTCAGAGCCCATAGCAGGAGGGCTGGATGTAGGCCATTAATAGGTGGGGTGGCACTGGGAAACACAAGATGAGCTTGAAAGAGGTGACTAGGAGACAGAGAAAAAGAGAGACGTTTCAACCTGTAGGGCATCAACTAACTAGGGGTGACCTGGTTCAGATGCCTAAATCCAGGAGAAGGTTCACAGCTGAGAATCTCGAGCAGAGGGAAGCACCTACCTCTGGCCTGTCAGCCAGATGCATCAGGTCAGCAACTTAAGTGCCTAAGCCCTTTGCCTCTCCTCAACCCTCTCAGCATTTCACTTCTGGCTTGCTTCCATGGCTTCCTACTCAGCTGACTGGCAGGCTACTGAAATGCCCTTTCTTAGGTGCTTAACTATCCCTGTGCAAGCAACACCAAAGTTCTTTTAAAAGCTCTGGCCCTCAGTCAATAAAACACTTCAGCACTCAAAAACATCTTCATTCTGTTTTGCAGTATTTCAAAGGAAGCACTGCCTTGAGACAATAGGTGTCGTAAACCAATAGTGCAAATGACACACACACAAATGTTGGGAGAAACCAAGAGTTCTTGCTTTCAGACAGCCTTCAACAGGATAACAGAAATATAGAGGGGGACATATCTCTCTCCCCCTAGTGGTTATGCTGCTGCTGTAAACTCCCCTTTATTAAAGACAATGCAGTACAATTTGTCTACATTCCTAATTTAAGTGACTAAACAAATTGTATTTATTCCACAACCGCTGAGTAAATGGGATATGCACTGGGTGTTTTGGAAGACCATTACAGTAATGCTCCTGATGTCCATTGATTGGCTGCAGAGCCATTACACAGCACTATTGTAAGCTCAGTGGCAGTAGCATCTGTGGCTGCTCTGCTTCAATATGTGAAGGGGATTGGCTGGTGACACCGCCCAGTTATGAATGCTCTGCTCACAACACATGTGGTACCCTTGCCTGCCTCCATTCCATCTACATGATTCTCACCATGCTTCAGTGGATGGACTTTCCCTCAGCTCTCAAAGCACTAGCTCTATTTCATAACCTGCATCGCATCTCCACATACTACTTCACTCTATGCAACAGAATGACATTTGTTCAACTGTATTTTGGACCTTCTGCTGCCTTCACCTTTGGCTGAGGATTTGGCCTTCACCATTAACCCTATTTGGATGCCAGTAAGGGCTTTAACCTCTCCCATGGAGGCTATATCTGTGAGATAGCCTCTCTTAATGAATTTATTCTTTTCACAATTTTGCCAGAATATTCACCTCACAGCAGTGTTCTGGGATTAAGTTATTGGTTTCTAACATGCTTGGATGTCCATGGTGTAAAGACGGCATAAGTACACAGTATTAAAATAATGTGTAACAGGACAGAATATGGGAGTTGTTAGATTGCTTAAAAATGGGGATTGAAAAAAATCTCACTCTTGCATGAGATATGCATTTATTACAAGAATTAAAGACTGCAATCTAGCATTCATTAATTTTTGAAAGAGATGCAGTTTGCCCCTGAATATCAGCTGAGTTTTCTGAGTACTGTTATACATATGGGCACCAAAGGCTCAGCTAAATAATTATATTGTCATTATTAAATTATAAAACAAACTGCTGAATAGACACTCAATGCCAGGTTAAACTCCCATCCTTCAAGAACATCCTTCACAGTTTGAAGACATTAAACTGAGACAGTGGAGAACAAATCATATCTTCTGAACCCAGGATACATTACTAAATGGGGAGGGGGGTTTCATAGTGCATATAGAGCCTTATTTGAAAGATCTCATTCAACTAAAAAGGTCAAAAAAGTTCAATAGCCAACAGCACAGCAACAAGAACAGAAGCTGCACGAGAGAAAAGGGAGGAACAGAAGCAAACAGCAGAATCACATTCTGCAACAATAGAGGAAAATATGGTCCACATTAAAAACTGGTACAATATGCTTTCACCATGTCTGAATTTGTCTCAGAGTCTATAAAGTTTGCACAGTTATCAGAAATGTTGTCCTTTCCTGTGGTTGCGTGAGTATGGTCTGATTACAACCAACCATATAGCACCCCTCCTTAATCCTGCATGTTGGCCTCATTTATAAGCATTAAGTCAACATATCTGTACAATGTGCAAGTCAGGCTATACACGTGTACCTGACAACTCAACTTAATTCCAATCATTAAGGTTAAAGCTTTGGCTTCATTAAATAATCCCCTTAATTCTTACAGTGGATTAATATGGTAATTGGACTAATGCCATTTGACAATATCAGTGCTATCAAAGTTAAAGGAAACGTGTTTAAGAATGATAAGTTAAGCAATAAAATTGCATTGGCTCCTTTTGACATTCATAAAAGTAATGGAAAACATGCCTTTGTGCACTGGGTATTGAAAATTGACAAAATATAGCAAACCAATCATTGAGAACATGTTCCGTGTTCTCAAACTGAATATACCATTTCTGAGAAATTAGTAATCCTTAATTAGCTGTTGATTGTATTACTTATGATTTATATACACAGAACCATCTTACCCATCAGCAGACTGTACCTCCAATTTATCATAATGGGGGGTAGCAGTGAACATTATAGTCCATGATGTGTGGTGGTTTCCTTTCTAGTACCCTATTTTCAGTCACCCGAAACTTTTCAAGATAATTTTGTCCAGGCATTGGTCTTTTGAAAGTATGAGCAAAAACTCTTCAGCCATTTTTCAGAACAAAGGAAATGAAAACAGTCAACAACCTTTTTAATACCCAACCGTTTCAGTTCTAAGGCAGTTACCCAAAAAAATCACCTTCTGGAACAGGTGGAAAATGTCACCTGTAAAGTTGAAGAAAAGTTAAAAATAATCAAAACCAAATAATTAGATTGGAAACCATTGTACAACCAACCTTAACCAAAGTGATTGCTGCTGTTCCCACTATTATCGATTGATTGCTAAATGATTAGTAAAACTCATTGAATTAAAACACTCTCCATGCCTTCATCTCCTGAACCTAGTTTTGCCCTTTGTTGAGCCTTATAACCTGTTGAAGTTCCTACGCTCCTAGAAATGGAGTAACATAAAAACTGTCACATCAGTAGTCCATTTAGTCTAGAAACCAGTCTAAGGCTGTGGCCAGTACCAGAGACTTTGGGGGAAGGTTCAAGAAACTCTTTAATGGACAATTATGGCATAAACTGCCAAACCAGTTAGTGGTTGTCTTGTGCCCTGAAGCACAAGTGTTTGTATCCATTATTTTTTTATTCTTAATCATATAAATGTCTAATCCTTTTTTTAATCCTGAGAAGCTGCTCGTATTGATATTGGATATTTTGTTGCAATGAGTTTAACGAATTACAAATACTCCCTGTATAAAAGAAATTTCCATAGCCTTAAATGTGTTTCCTTTCAATTTCCTTGAGTGTTCTATTGTTCTTGTAAGATGAGAAAGGGTGAATAGGAGCATCCTATTCTCAATACCAGTCATTGTTTTGTATATCTCTGTCATGTCCCTTCTTATCTGCACCCTCTTTAAACAAAACAGCCTCATCATTTTCAAACCTCTACTCAGCCCAGCCCTCTCACATTTTCACCACACATCTCTGGGCCTTTTCTATTCCTGTCTACACTATAAAGTTAAGTCGATGTATAGCCATCACAGGAATTAAGAGCAGTGGTTCACTTTCACACTGTGCTCCTTCTGTTGGTGATGCGTGTCCTCACCCAGAGTGCTTCCCCTGACTGAAGTGGGGCATTGTGGGGCATTGACAGCTGGAGCCCTGCAGCCCTGGTGCCTACAAGCCCAAGCTGTCAGCCAGGCGCTGGGCTCGCACCCAGACTCCCCCTCCCCCGGCACTGACAACCCAAGCTGTGAGCCTGGTGCCTGGCTGATAGCTCAGGTGGTCAGTGCTGAGGAGGTGTGGCCTCGCTCTGTGAGCCCGGCGCCCAGGGCTGTCAGCACCAGGGTGTGGAGAGGCCCAGCTATGAGCCCCATGTGCGGGGTTGACAGCCAACAGTTGATGTAAGCAACATAGTATCTACACTAACTACATCATCCTAAGCACTACACCTCTCCGAGAGATGGAGTTATTAGGTCAGTGAAGTGGGTGACTTACCTTGGTGGGAGCACCATTGTAGCATAGGCACTTACATAGTTAGGTTGACGTAAACTGCCTTATGTCAACCTAACTCTGTAGTGTAGATCAAGCCTAACCTAGGCTGACCAGAAGTGAATATGGTTTGCTGGATGAGGGTGCAGTATTAATTTATATTAAGGCTGTTGATTAATCGCAGTTAACTCATGCGCTTAACTCAAAAAAATTAATCGCAATTAAAAAAATTAATCACAATTAATCGCAGTTTTAACTGTATTGCTAAACAATAGAATACCAATTGAAATTTAGTAAATATTTTTGGATGTGCTCACTTCATATTGTCATTTTTCATTACAAATATTTGCACTGTAAAAATGATAAAAGAAATAGTATTTTTCAATTCACCTCATACAAGTACTGTAGTGCGATCTCTTTATTGTGAAAGTGAAACTTACAAATGTAGATTTTTTTTTGTCACATAACTGCACTCAAAAATAAAACAATATAAAACTTTAGAGCCTTATAGGTCCACTCAGTTCTACTTCTTATTCAGCCAGTTGCTAAGACAAACAAGTTTGTTTACATTTACGGGAGATAATGCTTCCCGCTTCTTATTTACAGTGTCACCTGAAAATGAGAACTGGCGATTGCATGGCACTTTTGTAGCAGGCATTGTAAGGTATTTACATGCCAGATATGTTAAACATTCGTATGCCCCTTCATGCTTCAACCACCGTTCCAGAAGACATGCTTTCCATGCTGATGACGCTTGTTAAAAAAGTCATGCGTTAATGAAATGTGATTTGTGACTGAACTCTTTGGGGGAGAATTGTATGTCTCCTGCTCTGTGTTAACCCACATTCTGCCATATATTTCATGTTATAGCAGTCTCGGATGATGACCCAGCACATGTTGTTCATTTCAAGAACATCTTCACTGCAGATTTGATGAAACGCAAAGAAGGTACCAATGTGATATTTCTAAAGCTAGCTACAGCACTCGACCCAAAGTTTAAGAATCTCAAGTGCCTTCCAAAATCTGAGAGGGACGAGGTGTGGAGCATGCTCTCAGAAGTCTTAAAAGAGCAACACTCCGATGCAGAAACGACAGAACCCGAACCACCAAAAAAAAACCAACCAAAAATCAACTTTCTGCTAGTGTCATCTGACTCAGATGATGAAAATGAATGTGTGTCAGTTCGCACTGTTTGGATTGTTATCAAGCAGAACTCGTCATCAGCATGGATGCATGTCCTCTGAAATGGTGGTTGAAGCATGAAGGGACATATGAATCTTTAGCGCATCTGTCATGTAAATATCTTGCGACACTAGCTACAACAGTGCCATGTGAACACCTGTCTCACTTTCAGGTGACATTGTAAACAAGACGCGGGCAGCATTATCTCCTGTAAATGTAAACAAACTTGTTTGTCTGAGTGATTGGCTGAACAAGAAGTAGAACTGGGTGGACTTGTAGGCTTTAAAGTTTTATATTGTTTTATTTTTGAGTGCAGTTATTTTTTGTACATAAGTCTACATTTGTAAGTTCAACTTTCATGCCAAAGAGATTGCACTACAGTACTTGTATGAGCTGAATTGAAAAATATTACTTCTTTTGTTTTTTTACAGAGCAATTATTTGTAATCAAAAATAAATATAAAATAAGCACTGTACACTTTATATTCCATGTTGTAACTGAAATCAATATATTTGAAAATGTAGAAAACATCCAAAAATATTTAAATAAATGGTATTCTATTATTAACATCCCAATTAATCACGTGATTAATTGCGATTAATTTTTTTAATCGTGCATTTAATCACTATTAATTTTTTAATCGCTTGACAGCCCTAATTTATATACAGACATTACAATATTTTCTGTATTATTTTCTATCCCATCCTTCACATAGTTCATTTGCTATTTGATTGCCACTTCACATTGAGTAGAATGTTCACTGAGCCATCCACAATGACTCTCCAGTTCTTTGTCAGTTATTTTACAGAGCCAAGCAATATATATGAGTAGTTCAAATTATTCCTAGCAGTCTGCTGCAAATTAGAATCATAGGGGTTTGAAGGGACCACAAGGGTCCTCTAGTCTAACCTCCTGCTAAGATGCAGGATTTGTTGTGTCTAAACCATCCAGGACACATGACCATCCAGACTTCTTTTGAAAACTGCTAGTGAAAGAGCTTCAACGACTTCCCTAGGCAGTCTGTTCCATTGTTCTACTGTTCTTAGTTAGGAAGTTTTTCCTGACATTTAACTAAAACTGCTATGCTGTAGTTTGAACCTATTGCCTCTTGTCCTGCCTTCTGTGGCAAGAGAAAACAATTTTTCTCCGTCTTTTTATGGCAGCCTTTCAAGTATCATGTCCTCCCTTAAGCTCCTCTTTTCCAAACTAAACATACCCAGTTCCTTCAGCCTTTGCTCATATTGCTTTGTTGCTTGCCTCTGGTTCCTTTCCAGTTTCTCTACATCCTTTCTAAACATTGGTGACCAAAATGGACACAGTGCTCCAGCTGAGGCCTAATCAGTGCCGAGTAGAGTAGTACCATCACCTCCCTTGACTTGCATGCTATGCCTCCATTAATGCAACCTAAAATTGCATTGCTTTTTTTGCAACAGCATCACCTTGTTGACTCATGTTGAGGTTGTGATCCAACACAACTCCCAGATCATTCTCAGCAGTGCTGCTTCCAAGCCAGTTATCCCCCATTCTGTATTTGGTTTTTCTTCCCTAAGTGTTGCATCTTACATTTGTCTTTGTTTCATTTTATATTGATGTCTATAGCTCTTAGGGTGACCAGACAGCAATTATTTAAAATCAGGACAGAGTGTGGGGGGTAATAGGTGCCTATATAAGAAAAAGCCCCAAATATCGGGACTATCCCTATAAAATCGGGACATCTGGTCACCCTAATAGCTCTGTTCTCCAATTTATCAAGATCCCTTTGAATTTTAGCTCTGTCCTCCAAAGTTTTTGCAACCCTCCCTAACTTTGTGTCATCTGCAAATTTGATCAGTATGCTCTCTATTCTTACATCCAGGTCCTTAATAAAGATGTTAATAACACCGGCCGCAAAACAGATTTCTGTGGAACCGCACTTGAGACCTCCTTCCAATTTGACATAATTTCATTAATTGTAACTCTTTGTTTGCAGTTATTTAACCAATTATGTATCCACTTAATAGTAGATCTACCAAGCCCATATTTCTCCAGCTTACTTATGAGAATGTCATGGGGAACTATGTCAAAAGCCTTGCTGAAGTCCACGTACATTATATCTTCCGCATTCCCCTATTCAACAGTTCCCTTGTCAAAGAGGGAAATCAGGTTGGTTTGGCATGATTTGTTCTTCGTAAATCTATGCTGGCTACTAGTGATCACCCCTTCATCCTCCAGGTATTTGCAAATTGAATGTTTTAGTCATTGTGCTAATAGCTTCCCAGGTATCGAGGTCAAACTGACTGGTCTATAGTTCCCCAGCTCCTCCTTTTTCCCCTTTTTTAAAGAGAGGCACTATATTAGCCCTTCTCCAGTCTTCTGGGACCTCTCCTGTCATCCATGAGTTTGCAAATATTATTGCCAGTGGCTCCGAGAATTCTTCAGCTAATTCTTTTAGCATCTTGGGGTGAATAGCATCAGGTCCAGCTGACTTCAATTCATTCAAGTTAGTCAGAAGATCTCTGACGTGTTCTTTACTTATCCTGATCTACATCCCTTCCCATTTATTGTCTATAATAACTTCACTAGCTGTCCAGTCATGGTATTTTTTGTGTAAAGACTGAAGCAAAGTAGGCACTAAGCAGCTCCACCTTCTTATCATCTTCCATTACCAGCTCACCTTCTCCATTGAGCAGCAGACCTACACCATCCCTGATCTTTCTTTTTCTTCTGATATATTTGTAGAACCCCTTCTTGTTGTCTCAAACATTTCTTTCCAGTTGTAACTCATTCCTTGCCTTGGCTTTCCTGATTTTGTCCCTACACACTCGTGCTATTCCCATGTATACTTCCTTGGTGACATGCCCCTCCTGCCATTTCCTGTATGTATCCCTTTTGGTTTTTATATAGCTAAAAAGCTCCTTGTGCAGCCACACTGGTTTTCCTGGGGCTCTTCTTATCTTTCCTTTACATCACAGTAGCTTGATGTAGAGTCTCTAGTATTACATCTTTTAGGAACTGCCTGCCCTCTTTGACTCCTTTTCTTCTTAACTGGTCTCTCCAAGGGACCTTGCCTACTATTTCTCTGAGTTGGTTGAGATCTGCCTAATATGGATCCTTGGAACATCTCACTGTTAGCCTTTGGCCACGCTCAGAATTGTCCATTTATTTTTTCTCTTTGGGTAAAATTCTGTCCCACTGAAGTCAGTGGCAAAAATCCCACTGACTTCAGTGAAGCCAGGATTTCACCCTTTGTTTTCAGTCTCTTTGCCAGATTCTAATCCGTGACAGAACTTTACCTCTCATCCCCTGACTACTTAGTTTGCTCAGTAATCTCTTGTGAGCAACTTTGTCAAAAGCTTTTGGAAGTCCAAATAAATTAAGGCATGGGGGACTGGGTGGTATAAATCTAGGATTTGGGATAGTACATGATGAAAGACTATATGACCATGAAAAAGTTGCTGGATTGCTTAACTTTTCATTTCCAGCCATTCTCACAGTCAGGTTTTTTGGAAGTTTTATACATAGACTATTGCTTTTGAGTACTGGCTGAATTCCACTGAAACACTATCAAACAACATTTTTAACAATGTTTTGTTTGTGAATTAAGATGTAAACAGCTGAAAAACATTTATACTCTTCTTTAGGCAGTCCCAAAAGACTTCTGAGGAATCCAATAGAACATGGTGATTGGCAGCAGAATTGGGGGAAAGGACAAAATAATTTGAGAGTTAGTTTGTTATTTAATGTCTTGGGTTCTTCTTAACTATATTAGTCAATAGCACAATGTTCTTTCCAATTATTTTAATACTGATTTATTTTACAGAATACAAAGAAACACACAGATAAATATAGCTTCAAAACAATAGAAAAATATCAAATATTTACAGAAAGATATAGCTGCCACCAGACTTTCAGAGAGTATGCACAGGCCAAATTCTCTTACTGTGACTCCTGTTCAGTAGGGCCTTCCTCCACAAGTGGTACCACTGACTTCAGTGGGACTGCACTGCATAAAGGTAAGGGTATTCGAATGGCCTCAGGACTCCAATATTCACTATACTTATTATGTACATTAAATATTTTTTCCGGTTTTACATTTTAAAATTACATGAAAAAGCAAAAACATTCTATAAACAGGCATCCATATTCTAAGAATGGAATGAAACATCCTGAAATACATTAAATTATACTCCTATCCATCTACTAGTTTATCATATTTACAAAAGAAAAATGAGTATGGATCATATATATAGGACAGATCATTAGTGAAATAATAATAAAATGAATGGCAATTTAAAAAGAACAATACCCAGCGTTTCTTGCTAGGATTAGCTGCATTCATATATTTTAGCATGCTCTAGTACTGGGCCAGATTTATTTTTGGTAAAGGTTGATTGAGGGCCATAGATTCAGAATGAGTACAAGAATACAATCTGCAGTGGTAAAAAGGTTCAGATCCACTAAGGGACTTAGGTCATGCAATGCTGGGCATCATGGCACCTTTCACAGAAACTCACTGCTATCCACAAAGCCTAATTTGCACGTCTAGGCACCCTAGAATGCAATCCACAAAAGCCAGCATGATAGGCAGGGAGCTGCTTAACCTAGACAATGGGAGATGCTGACAAACCCCTCTCCTCTCTCTCTCTCTCTGAGATAGGCACTTAAGTTGGGGCTGCAAGGAGGTGCCTATATCTGCTTAGCAATCCATGAATCAGAATCAGTCTCCTGGAGTAAGGCAGTTAACCCATTTAGCTCAACGGTTAGTGCACTTATCTGGGAGACCCAAGTTCAATTCCCTGTTCAAATCCTGTTACATGAGTTCGCTAACAACTGAACTGTGGGATATTCTGATGGGGGCTTATTCAGTGTCTCCTGTTGAAATTGCTCCACTTTGGATAAATAATGAAAGAATGATTGGAGCAGGGGGAAAGGACCCTGGGTCTCCCACCTCCTAGGATGGACACCTTAACCATGGGACAATAGAGTCGATCTCTCTGGCCCAAAGTATTTGTTCCACCGCGGGCAAATACTTAAACAGTCACACATTCTGGGTCAGGCCCTGCGTGCATGTTAGGCACTTGTGGATCGCTCTGGGGCAGGAGATTGGCACCTGGATGTTGAGGCAGCAGTGCACATCCCCCAGGCAGAAGCTTGGGCACCTACAGTGTTCCGCAGGAGTTTTGTGGATTGCAGTGGAGCCAAAGGACATAGGTACCAAAACGTGAGACTTAGGCGCCTAAGTACCTTTGTGGAGTGGGGTCAAGGTGACTGCATCTTCACTTACTACAGGCAGAGGGCTGTAAGGAGCTAGCATAGCCTCAGAAGAGGGCAGGGCTGCCTGAGAAGGAGGTGAAGCCAGGACACCCAGGAAGTCCACTAACACAGCATCTTCCCTGAACTCCAAAGCTGTTCCCCTTTGTAAAATCCTAGTGGATAACAGAGGCAGAAGCATTGCTCCATTCCCACAGAGGCAAATCTCACCTAAGTTATGGTGGTCTTAGATGATGCAGAAAACTTTATTTTACTCACCCTGATGCCAGCTCTTCTGAGTTTGGTCTTTAACAGACAAATGGCTGGCCTTTCAGTTTTAACCTTGGTTTAAAAACCCACACACAACTACCATGACAATCGTCTGTTATTTTTCATTGTAATACAACATCTGAACAATACTTTTCTACTTTTCATTGAAAATTAACCACTGTATTTTATTTTGCAGTTTAGACAAAAGTCTGCAAGATCATTCCCAGCTTTTCTCTAAAAATGTTCTAAAGTATAAGAAGTTTATCTTGGAGCGTGGGTGGTATGTGGTTATAAAACTCTTCATTCTAACAGGTAATAGTTGATTTTTCTCAGAGAAGACAGTTGGAATGTTACAGACTCTCTCTAAGCAAAAGATACAACAGCATTAATGAGTAAAACTGATTTAAAAAAAAAAAGATGACATCACTGTCATAGGAGGTTAGTTACTGATTCTGCACTATTTTCTACCAAAAAAAAAAAATCTAGGCAATTACCTCTATTTCTGCAATCCTGTAAAAGTGTAAACATTCTAGGCCTGTGCATCACACTCAATGGGAGTTTGCTTAGGGCATGGTCCACAAGGGTTTTTTTTCTTACAGACGTTTTCACCAATCTAATGTTATAGATGTCCCAATATCTTTATTATGTGCCTTCCTCTTCATTGCTGCTTTTATTGTACGTTACACAAAAGCGAGTTTCTTCTTCTGTAGCAAAGGCATTTTCCTCTTTCAAATTTTCAGAAGCATTACATTCAGTATTATTTAAGATAATGTCACAGTTGTGAAATGTTTCAGAATGGCAGCCTTCTGCTGGATCTGTCAACAAGGGAGCAGATTTTTCTTCGAGAATTTGAATTAGGCTAACTCTCGAGCACTGGCATATTTTTTGTTTTGTATCGGGTAGTTTATTATTCGCACTTACTGTTATATCATTGAGTACTTGTTTGGATACATTATTTTCATGATTGCTGATCTCCTGTGCATTTATATTCATATCCTCCATCACATGCAACATCTTTAACTTGTTTTTTTCTCCTAGACCTGAGGATACAAGAATCTCAAAGCTATTTCTATTAATGAAATCTAAGGTATTATTAGCATAAAATCTATTAAAAATATTACTGGCAATCTTATTAATACAGTTGTTCTTCAGAATCACATGATTATTTTTGTCTCTTATTAAATCTTTGCTTGGCCAGAGCAAATGTTGACATTTTTTGGTCATTAAATGTAGGCCAAATTGGTTCTCAATGTCAGATGTTTTTCGGTAGGCATATCCTCTGTCTTCCTCATTAACTGGTTTTATGATGGCCATCAGTATTGGACAATGTTGTCCACAAATAGCATGAAGCTTATCCAGAGAATCTTGTTCTTCCAGAGCTCCCCTATTGGCATTACTGTCATTAGTTGGTTGGGTTTGTATAGGTTCATCATTTAAAGGCTCTTCCAGAGGATGCACCTTATTATCAGGTAATCTAAATTCCACAGATGTAAAGGCTGGATAATTGGCATTAGTCTCTGTACAGAGATTCGTGGAAGTGGTGCATACCGTGAATGACAAATTGTTGTTTTCTTTCTTTATTGCATGAAGAAAAGGGGTTTCATCCCTGAAGGTAGGTTTGCTTTTCAGACTCAAATCAGGAAAAGGCTCTGAATCACTATTATGAGGCATAATGAAGTAGTGGCATCCACTTTCAGAGGGTTTAGCCATGTCTTCAGGTTCTGAAGAAGATATTTCATTGTGTGGTGGATACTGATTCAGATTCACAAAGTGAGAGTATGGAACATCATCACTATTGTTGTCAAACATTGTGTCTGCTGAAGTTGTGTCCAAATTGCCATACATTCCAGTCTTTTCAGGTGGTGATCTTCTCACCAAATGATTTTCTTTAAGAAGCCACTTGCCTTTATCAATCAATATTCCTTCATCTTCATCAGCAGGTACACCACACTGACAATATTGCTTTGTACATCGCACTGAGCAGTTATCACTGTAATATGCCTTCTCTCCATTAAGACTGAACTGTGGTGCTGGTGAAGAAAAATTCTCTCTTCTCCATGTATTGTTGTCTTTGTTTATTTCTTCCAGACTTTCGTGTGATATAAGTGAAGACCTTGACATTTTCTCAACAAAGCAAGCATTATGTTCCTGACAAAGGGAAGAGGTTTTTTTCATAATTGTACATTGGGATTCTTCAGTGTCCTTTTGAAGAACTTTAGACATATATGGAAGTACAGTGTGAAGGGTAGGCTTAAAGGAGGCTTCTGCTTTACCATAAAGCTGTTCAATAGTTCTTTTAACATAACCAGTGTTATACTGTTTTTCATACATTGCTTCCTCCCCACTTTCATTGGTGAAGTCACTGGATGCCCTATAATTGTAATCACTGTCATCAGTATCTGGTCTATAATCTGACCAGTCAGAAGTAGCAGGGCTTTTAAAGCATTTTTTTAATTCAAAAGAAGGATTTGAATGTGTTCCATGCTCCAGTTCTTTTACTATCAGTTTTACTTGCAATTTCTGTTCTACTTCAGTTATGTCCAATTCTGTAATTTGCTTAGACTCATAACTAAAAGATAACGGTGATGGTGTAGATAATCTCTCAGGGGTTTCTTCACAAGTCTCATTTTCTTTCTTTTCTTCTTGTACAGAGTCTTCCTCACAGTCACATTCTGTAGAGGTTTCAGCAACTAATTTATAGTGCTCATTTGTTTTTTCTGTGCCAACTTGCTCTCCTGCATTTTTATTGTTGCCAAGATGCATAATGTCTTTTTTATCTTCTACCTCAGAAATTTCTCCATCTAAAATATTATCTTTATCATTAGAAGTTATACTGTGAACAGTTGAGTTAGGCTCTTCTGAAGTCCCCGATTCTTCATTATTGAATGACGTATCTGTGGCTTTATCCTGCGAGTCTTGTAATGAACTGTCAGCCTCTTCTTCATTTTCTTCAGATAGTTCTACATTTGAAGTAAGACTACAATTATTTGAATTAGCATTCACGTATTTTCTGTCTGACAATATTTTGTGAACATTCAAGTCATTTAGATCTGAAGTCTCTGCTGATGCATTGGGGTCTTTCTGTATATCAGAGCATTCAAATTCTTCAATCAGCTCTTGTACATCAGCATTTTCCTCAGAATTTGTTCTGTCCTTTGGAATGCAGATCTTATTTGGGTTTTCACTTTCATGAAAGTTTGGCACGTTCTGAATTTCAACTACAAAAGGATTTTCATGACAATGTGCAGAGTCCTGCTTTTCTATTCTGCTCCCAGAGTGTAATAAATTATTTGATGTCGATTCTTGCAAATTTGAGACAGCATCCTTCAAGTCCTCAGCTTCTTCTGTGACTGCAATTTGTTTTAGAAATTGTAACAGTGTAAATATTTCAGAACAGCTACAGGTAGTTTTTAGCATATCACCTTTGCACATGCCATTCAAACTCTCTTTTAGATTTAGTACAAGTAGCCAAGCTAAGAGGAGATTGGGGGAAGATCCAAGTAATGAAGGAGAAGAAAAATCTGTAGGACCACATGATTTTTCTGTACATCCAGTATGAGCCTTTTGAATGCAGAGCATAGCTGATTGTAGTTGCTGTAGCAACATACTAGACACGCAATCCTTTTGAGCCTCAGTTTCAGTCTTCCTGAAAATTTTGGAATCAACTTGAACAGCAACCTCAGCACTTATGCTTTGATTTGGACTTATATCTTGAGAGTCAATTTCTGATTGCAACTTCTTTTTATCATTTTCATGCATTTCATTAAACACCTGTAGCTTAGTATCATGTTGGAAATCTGACTGTAGTAAATATTTGACCTCTTTCATTATACTTGTATCAGCACAGGTCAAAGAGCCAATTTGTCTTCCATATAACCATTTGGCTGATTCTTCTATAGCTCCCATTTCACTGAGAGGTTCCATTGGCTTTTTTAGTAGATGACGTTCAATCAGATTGGGTTTTCCAGATATGTGCACTTTATTTGCTATAACCTTAGTTTCTTTATCTGAGAGAGTTTTCATATTTTCCAAAGGAGAATGACCAATTTTATTATTTGCTATATTCCCTTCCTTTTTATTTATGGGAGCTAATTTGTTTGGAGGCAAAACAGCATTTGGAAATGCGTTTTGCAGCCAGTTTTGGACATAGCTTTCAAGTGAATACTCAGCAATCTCATCTGGAAAATCCTCTTGTTTCAGAGCATCCAGTGCATTACCACCATCTGACATATGCATTTTACTTTCAGGTGTACTTGGATTCTTCTTCTTCTTTTTTTGTTTTTTCTCTTTCTTTGAAGATTTGTATGAACTGTCAGAAATAACATTGTCTTTTTCTCTTTCTAGGTTATTACCATTAGCCACTTCTGACAATGGCTTTGATGTCATTAAAGAATTGTGTGTCTGTTTTATAGAATTAGTGCTGTGACATATGCCTTCTTTTTCAGTACCTGGTGTATTTTGGCTGTGTTCAGTTTCACTTTTTGAATCAGCTTTTTCCTCTATCAGGCTATCTTCACATCTTGCAGATAGTGGCAAACTAATTTTTTTGGCAGATCTGGATTTTACGTTGGTCAGTTGTCTATTAGCTTTTGTTTTCTTACTAAATGATAACTCATTTTGTTGGAGCTCCACAGAAACCTGGGGACATAACTCATTTTCAGGACATAAGTTTTTGTTTGAATTGATAGATCCATCACCATTTCTGACATGAAATGCCATTGCTCTTTTCTGACATGTTTCAGAATAAGTATCTCTAATTTGCGTTGTAGATTTCTGCACACTTTCGCTTGTGATGCACATATCATGAGACATTTCCTCACTCTTAAAAGTTCCTTCCTCTGCAGTCTCCTTATATTGCTGATTTTGGTGCAAATGTACACCTTGATCCAGATAATGAGATGGTGATTTTCTCTTTTTCTTCTTCTTCTTTTTGCTGTTAGACGATGCAGGTTGGCTTTTGTCAGTGGAATGGGTTGTATCACATTCAGTGCTGCCGTGGAATTGTTTCTCACTCTCAGCAGTGGTAGGAGAGGACCCTGTTGTAAAGTTTATTGTCTCAGGAGTAGCATTAGTACATGTTGACATTGTCATCTTAGTTTGTTTGTTTCCAGTACAGGTTGAGTGAATGGATCCTTGAGAAGAAAGTAATAAATCAGATGGGTTACATAGTCTGTCTCCACTTTTTGATTGAGACAATTCTGAGTACCTGATGAATGAACTCAGTGATCTTTTTATTTCTTTAATTCCACACTGGTCATGAAAAGAGTTGATGGTGTCTGCTGAAAGAGGCCTATCTGCCTGGTAAATTGTTGAGGAAGGTATGAAGCGACTGATATTAGCTTTGCAGCTTGATAGTAAACTATTATACATGCCTTCCTCCACAACTGATTTCTCCAAAATGTTCTGTAACAATCCATCTTCATCAGGCATATCTAATGTCTTTGTATTTGTAGTTTCTTTTAAACCATGACTTTTATGGCTTAATTTAATCAGAGTTTCTTCTTTTTTCTTTTCTAAAGAAAGCTTTAATAAATCATTGTTGCTTATTTCACTAAGCTTCGAATTATTAGTACTTGATGTTTTACTGCTGGAATGAGTGACCATGCAATACTCAGATTTGCTTTCCCCATCTTCTATTTCCTCACTGTAGGAAAATTGTCCTATCATTTTTTCCTGAACCTTTTTGTCAGATATTACAGTGACACTTTCAACTAATGCTTTCTTTTGTCTCACTCTTCTTGGCCCAGGTGTAGGAGGCCTATGAAAATGAGGTTTGACTTTATCCTCCGATACATTGCATACATTCATGTTTGCAGAAGAGTTCTGCCAGATTTTATAATCAGAAGTGCTTAAATCAGATTCTGATTCTTTACTTGTTACTTCTGTGTTAATCTGCTGCAGTGAGTCACTCTCATCATTATTGTAGTTCTCCAAGACTGGAGCCTCTGTAGGTTTTATATATGCTGAAATATTTAAATCAGATGAATGATCCTCTGCACATACTGCAGAATTGCAAATCTTGATATTTTTATCAGCAGAAACACCAGCACGACTGACAGTGGTTGTCCATTTTATGGTTTCTTCCTCTTTTATCCTGAATCGAACTTTCATCTCTACTGTCATACTGCCATCTTGATTAACATGAACAGATTTCTCAATGTCATCTTCAGAGCGCACCATCGATAAATCTTCACCAGCATGTGAATGATTTTCTGCTAAGCCCATGTAATTGTCGGGAATGCAAGAAGAATCTGAATTATCATTGCTGTAACCTTTATCAGAAGAAACTGAGTAAATTTGAGCTCCTGAGGGCATTTGTGTACTCACTTTCAACATTTATATTGAAAGCACCCAAATTCACAATATTAGATGGAAGGTGTAGAAGATAATCATCATGCATAAGAATCCAGACGGAAAGACAGCAGGCAGGGAGGCAAAGAAAGGAGACAGAAAAAAGAAAAAAACAAAGTATGATTAGTATAGAGGAACCCAATGAAAGGTTTTGGGAATTTTTTTTTTTTGTGAGCATTGGGATTGAATAAATTATTGTAACATAAAGAAAAACTATTACAGTAAGGTGTCTATTTTCTCTAACTCGTTTCCAAGAACTTGTTAAAAAGAAAAAACACAACTTTTATAAAGAGTAAAGACTGAACTTTCCTGCTGGTGCAATTTTCTTTATTTTGTTTTGCAACATGACCCTTCTAACACCTGTGTTACAATCTTTAAGGTCCTAAGCCTGTGACGTGCCGAATGCTCCCAGTTCCATCAACTTGGTTGTTGAATGTGCTTTCCCACCCTGGAGGAGGCACACAGGACCTCACAGGATTAGGCCCTAAGATGTTAAGCATGGAACCTCCTTTTTCCTTTACTACTTCTTGATGATTTAATAGTAATTAATGGATCCAAATGCACATGCAGTACATAACAACCTGAATGATAATGGGTGCTACAACACGTCAATTAAAAGTAAATCTCTCTGGAATTGATTTTACACCCTTCACTTATATGACTAATCCTTGGTTATCTGAGTAGTCCCATGGACTATTCATGTATGTAAACATTGTAGAATTGGGCCCTTAGCATGTACTTCTATATATGTTTACATTTAAATTTTGAACCAGGCATTTATAATAAGATTTTTACATCATGCATTTTAATGTACATCATGTGTTACAATGTGCATATATGCTACAGTTCTCTAGGACCTGGTCCAAAGACCATTCAAGGCAATGAGAATATTCATATTCATATTCACTTCTAATGTGTTTGTCTGCACACAGTTAAGTATTTCTAAAATGTGTTTGCATTAGTTTGTAATAACTTGATACTGTCACGGGGTGCTGGAACAATTTGTATAGTGGGGGTGTTGAGAGTAATTGAACCATACTGTAAACCCCACATATAATGGAAACCACTTCACGCCAGGGTTGTGGGAGCACCCCTTGCACTCTGGTTTCAGCACCTATGCACTGACAAAATCTCATCTATCTTTGAGTGTCACACAGTGAAAAGAATAGGTGAGAGACCAAAAGTACACCAGGAGAAATCTAAACAGAATTTTCTAAACTGTGCTCCTTCACTAAGCTTTGTGTATATTTATATGTATACTTAAAATAATACAGTATGTGCACACAAACACAAATTCAGAAAGACATATATAAGGACATAATTGGTAATGACATTTCTAGAAGAAGTATTCAGTCACTTTATGTAGTGGTTTGGAATTTATATTATAGTCCAGCAGAGCACTTAAGCATGTGCTTAACATTAATTTGACTTCAATAGAACTATTCACATGCTTAAAGTTAAGCATGTTGTTTGCTGGAGTGGGCCCTAAAAGAATTTGTGTGAAGGTTTTCATGACTACCCATGTTACTGTTGCATACACACACACTATTTCAGATTTGTTGCCTCTTTCAAGTTTCCATTTGTAGCAGGGTGGTCCCCCACTCCTGCCCTGAAGGGTTTAAAACAGCCAGGGAGCAGGGCTCGGGCAAAGGAAAAGCTACAAGGCTGATTGGGGAAGCAGCCGCAGCTGGGCCACGCCCCAATCAGGCCTCAGCTGGCCTGTATAAGAGCTCAGGAGTCTCTCTCTGCCTTCAGAGAGAGAAGGGTCTGGCTGCAGTGAGCTAGACACAGGGTACCTGAGTGGACCAGGGCTGGGGAGCTCCTGCCTGGATAGCCCCAGGCTGTGGCCTAATAGGAGGCTAAGGGGTTCTGGGGGTTGCAGAGGGCAGCCCATGGGTAGGCCAAGGCAGCAGGTCCAAACCCAACCTTACCTGTGATGAGTGGCCTATACTGCAGTCTGCCCCAGGGAGCGGGGGCTAGTTGGTGACTGGCACTGGCCTTATTCTGAGGTGAGGTAGGGATAGTGGGTTGGGGTTCCATGGGGAGGGGAGACCCTAGTACTGAGGGGTATACTGCCAGGGGGCAGCACCCCAGATAAAAGGGCACTGGGGTCTGGGAGGGACATGGGGGCCAGAAGAAAGGCAGACCACTGGCCTGCAGAGGGCACTCCAGGACACTGGAAGAGCTAATTCCCAGAAGTCACCAGCAGGAGGCGCCGCAGGGGTGAGTCTGCTGCTCTACACCATTGTAGAGGCTTTTCCAGGAACTGAATGAGAAAGGATAGTAAATTCAGTCTGGCTCTCGTTCCAGAGACCAGACCTTTCACTTCTGTAAATAAAAATCTCATCTTACTTGCCTCTGGAAATGGAATGGAAACAACAGAAGTTCCCCAAAACTCTGAACTTTACACTCCTATAACCTGATGATGTCTCTGACATAGGGCAGTTTGAATTTTTAAAGTAAAATACATAAAGAGTTATTCCTCTTGCTTTAACTGCATTTGCCCAATATTAGCTGATGAAACTTTCCAGATCTGTCAGCTACTTCCATATGCTGCCAACTTGACTATAATTATAGGCAACATTTAGATGGAAGAGAAAAACTTATTGACAACTTTGATTTTTGTAGTAATTTCATTCGCCTCAGAATGTTGCTACTTGTTCTCTTAACTCATCAGCTATCCTGTATGCATAGCCCTGGCGACCAAGGAGATGACATATGGGGCAAGAGACATCAGGGCGGGCTACAGGGTGGAAGTTGGGACAAACTAAAGAGAGTGGACTTAGGGACATGAGATATTCAGCAGGGACACTGGGCGGGGATGTGTGAATGGGAGCTTAGTGTCTCTGTGCAGAGGCATTGGCAGTTGATGCTGCTTTGGCTCCTCAGCACAGCAAGGCAGGAGCACCATGGAAAATTAGCTCCTGCAGCACTGCTTCCTTGGTTCTCCAGCACTTCAGGAAACTTTACTGGTGTCTTGGTGAGCAGCAGAGGCAGTAGTGTCACGAAGCCCTAGATGAGCTAATGTCTTGCCACAGAAGTACTGTGTTCCCCCACACATCTTAGGCTCTCCAGAAAGACCTGATCTCCCCCCATAAAGTTCTCTTCCTCAAAATCCCCTCATGCCTGATCACCTCTAGGCTTCCCCAACATCCTCACTCTCTCTTTCCTCAGTTCATCGGGCACCCCGTGTAGCAGCTCCATGAGGAGCCAAGTGGAAATCACCTATTCACATAACTTTACCCAAACACTACTGAAAAACATGTTGCAGCCATAAGGATGTGAGGAAGTACGGTGCCCTGTTGTGGGCACTAGTTGAGAGTCAGGAGATTCAACTTTCAAGTCCCATTCTACCCCAGACTTCCTGTGTGATCTTGGGCAAGTTGTTAAGACCTACAGTTTTAAAAGTGACTCAGGATCATCTGTGTCTAAATTAAGAAATCTTAAAGGGTCCTGAAATACAGAGGGTGGGTGCTTAGCAATTTCTAAAATTCAGACCCCTAAGGTGTCTCAAGTTGGGCACCCAAACACTGAAGCATCCAAAAATCACTAATCACTTTTATAAATGTAACCCTTAGTCTCTCTGTGACAGTTTCCTGTCTGTACAATGGAGATATTAGTACTTCTCTACCTCTCTTGAATGTTGTGTGGATGGATACATTGAATGCTATGGTAGCAAGACCATATAAGCACTTTAGATAGACAAATGATCAGCAACCTGACAGTGTACCTCACTTACAGAAACCAATACAATGTTCACTGTAACTTTATGAAAGTCACACCACACCTATTTTAAATGAAAACACATGAACACGTGGCCAATAAACAGAGTTAAGGCTACATACTGACTGTTCAGGATGAGGGGGAAGATACACGTGGGCACAGAGTGGTGAAAAGGAACTAGTTGAAGTTGAAACGCGTGGAGGGCACCTGGATACTGAATAACTTAACTGCTTATTTCCTTGCTTTTCCCAATTTGCTTTAGTTAGGTATGGGCACATATGAAATTAAGGATATGACAAGATATCCCTATTCATTTACTGAGCTAAGATCTGAACACTGTATGATAATACATTTGCTCTGCTGTAATACCATCAGAAAGTTCAACTAGAAGGGAGACATACATTTGTTCTCTGTATCAAACTGTGTGCTTTCTTTTACCCTTGCTGTAGCATGATGTGGATAGATTAGCAACAATCAGCCCATTTTAAAATATGCCTTGATAGCTTCACTTACAAGTCCAAATAATTCTGTTTGAAAGGAAATATGTAAGCCAGCTGAATTTTTAACAGAAACTTGAATTCCAAAATGAAAATTAATTCTTTGATCCTTCTGATGCCTACTGAGGAAATCTGAGCAAAAATAAATAGTTTTGTTTCAACTGGCCTGCTTGAATACCCTTGATCCCAATCAGATCGCTATGGTTTCTTTTTTTTTAACATTAAAATGTGAAAGAGATAAATCACTTGAGAAAATACAAAATAATTAAAGGGACTTACTATTTCTGCTCTCTGATTTGGCATTTGCTTTGGGGTACACACGATTGGAGAGTCCCGGCAACTTAGCAGGTAGTGAATACCTGTGAGGATCATAATTCCCTGGTTTAAAAGGCTCTCTCCCAGCTGCCACAATAGCCCCAGAACACAAGATCAGAGACTGAAGGTTAGGAACCTGGGGGGGAAAAAACACAACAACAAATCAATTTCTCTGCATCAGTAACAAACAGTAATAATACAACAGGTATAGTCTTTCCACATAGTTTTTTCTTCACTTTCTACCCTATACATATATAGCATTGCAGCAGGCTATTACAAAGGGCTGGATTTTATTCCAGAATGGAATTTATTTCCACATGGGGTAATGCACTTCCTGTGTCTTTGTAAGTAAGTGTGTAAATATATTAGAAGATGATATTGTCAAGCAAAGTTTGGATCCAGATAAATATTTCCCTGAAGTTCAAGAGTTTGGAAATGGAGTTTGGATTTATCCCAATATAGAATCAATCAACAGCCATGAAATGACTGAGTGAGAGTGTGTGTGTATGAGTCAGTGAAGGGAAGAATCTTCAGCCACAAAATATATTACCAGACTCTTGTATGGGTGGTCTGTGGCTGCATACTGCCAAATATACAGAATTAGTAGTGGACCTGGCTTCCTGCTCCTCCAATTACAAGGAATTTGAGCCTCATGGATTGTGCTTTGCTAGCTTGTAGGTGACATGCCCCTTTCTCTCTTTAATGTCTACTTGTGGACACCGAACACAGAAATCACATCTTCACCAGATGGAAGGTGAAAGATTCACCCTGCACGAGTGATCAGTTGAGCTGAGTGTGATTCCCCTTTCAGTTATACCAGTGTAAACCAGAAGAAACTCCATTGTAGTTAATGAAGTTACAACAATGTACAACTTGTGTAAGCGAGAGGAGAATCAGGCCCATTGTTTCTGGAAATTTCGGGCTTTTGGGGCTAGGATTTGGTCCACACTTTATAAAATGTAAGATAACCTTATATTAGGTTTTATAGCCATAACTCATGGGTGGCAAAGACAGATGAAGAACATAATACTGTTGAACATTGCTTATAGCAATTTCATCCTTTGAACATTAAAAATATAGAGAAATAGGGATAAAAATCAAGGTTACTTAGTTTATGGCATTGTGAGAGTTCCTCAGCAATGTAGTAGCCATACAGGAAATCTGACTTTTAGTTTTGAGTCTAGGTACTTTTGCTCTTACATTAGCAATTACATTGTCATGGAATCACAGAAATGTAGGGTTGGAAGGGACCTCAACAGGCAGAACCAACTATATCTATATCATCCCTGACAGGTGTTTGTCTAACCTCTTCTTAAAAACTTCCAGTAACAGGATTCCAATACCTCCCTTGGAAGTCTATTCCAGTACTTGATTATCCTTATTGTTAGAATGTTCTTTCCAAAGATATAACCTAAATCTTCCTTGCTGCACATTAAGCTTCAAGAGACATGGAGAACAACCCTCTTTATAACAGCCCTTAACATATTTGAAGACTTATCTGGTCCCCAGTCAGTCTTCTTTTTTCAAGACTAAATATGCCCAGTTTCTTTTTAACTCTTCCTCATGATCAGGTTTCTAGACCTTTTATCATTTTTCTTGCTCTCCTCTGGACTCTCTCCAATTTGTTCACATCTTTCTTAAAGTATGGCATCCAAAACTGGGCACAATGCTCCAACTGAGGTCTCACAAGTGTCAAGTATAGCAGGACAATTTCCTCCCATGTCTTACATATGACAATCCAGTTAATACACCCCAGAATGATATTAGCCTTTTTTACAACTGCTTCATATTGTTCGCCCATATTTATCTGTGATCCACTATAATCCCCAGATTATTTTCAGCAGTACTATTGCATGGTCAGTTATTCCCCATTCTATATTTGTGAATTTGATTTTTCCTTCCTAAGTGTGGTACTCTGCATTTGTCTTTATTTAATTTCATCTTTTTTATTTCAGTCATATTTATCAAAGTCATTTTGAATTCTAATCCTGTCCTCCAAAGAGGTTGCAACACCTCCCAGCTTGGTGTGATGTTCAAATTTTATAAGCACACTCTCCACTTCATTATCCAAGTCATTAATGAAACTGTTGACTAGTTTTGGACCTAGAACAGACACATATAGGACTCCACTAGATCTGTCCACCCAGCTAGACAGTGAACCATCAATAAATACTCTTTAAGTTTGTTTTTTCAACCAGTTATGCACACACTTTATAGTAATTTCATCTAGACCACATCCTCCTAGTTTGCTTATGTGGGACTGTGTCAAAAGCCTTACTAAGATCAACATATATCACATCTACAGCTTCCCTGCCACCCCAATCTACTAGGGCATGAACCCTGTCAAAGAAGGAAATTAGGTTGGTCTGGCATGATTTGCTTTTGACAAAATCATGTTGGCTACTACTTATAACGTTATTATCTTCTAGGTGCTTACAAATTGATTGTTTAGTAATTTGTTCCAGTATCTTCCCAGGTATTAAAGTTAGGCTAATTGGCATGTAATTCCCTAGGTCCTCTTTGTTTCCCTTTTTAAAGATAGGTACTATGTTTTCCTTTTCCAGTCCTTTGGTACCTCATGGTTCTCCATGAGTTCTCAAAGATAATCACTAATGGTTCAAAGATTTCTTTAGCTAGTTCCTTAAGTACCCTAAGGTGAACTTAGTCAGGCCCTGACAACTTGAATACATCATAGTGAAGATGCTCACAACTCCTGTGGGATGGGTAGGTACAGGAATTTGTTCTGCTGCATTAATAGACCATCTCTTAAGGGAACAGAGGTAGCATTCTAAAGGAGCTCTGCCTAATGCATGTCCTAATTGTGAGGCAGGGCTATGGAAGGGTTACATGTGATTGGATGAGTGGACATATGTTGAAGGCATGCATGAAAAAGGACTAGAAAAGCATCCTGTCCAGGAAAAGCTGTCATTAGAAGACATAGAGTCTTTAAGAGGTTTAAGAGTGGTTTAAGAGAAGACTGGTGGGCTTCCATGAAAACCTAGGATTAAAATTCTCTCGCTTCAGTCACTGCAGTCCCAAGATGAGTGTGCATCCTTCCTCAAAACTGACTATCTTTTTTTAAAGGCCCATAAGTGTACAGAGGCAGATCTACAAGGAAGGCAGCAGATAGCTGATGGTCAGGGCACAGGGACCTTACACTGGTCAGAGCGTTCACCAGCCATGTAAGCAACCAAATCATTTGATAACATTGGTAATATTATAAAAGCAAACATTGTGAAAAGCATATCTCATGCCATTGTTTATTCTAACCTTTCTGCCATCCGTAGTGTATAACTTCACAACTGGATACTGCATTAACTCACTTATGGAATCCAGAAAGGTCTCAAAGTTTTGCATGTTCTTCTTACTCAGAACTATAGTGCACCTGATTCTTATGTCACCATTTTTGAAAACAAGGAGCTTTTTAGGGGTTCTTATTTTGACAGCTCTGTCTTCCTGAACAATGCCGTCTTCTTTCTCCCTGGCTAACTGCACAACTCGGCGACGAGCACTAACTGGCCTGCTGATCTGCCAGGGTAATGGCTTCTTACTGGCCCGCTCCAAATTAATGGGCTTAATTTTCTTCTGATGGGAACAAATATAAGACTTTCCATCTTCAAGGTCCTCCAGATTGGTGATACTGTGTATCCCGCGTGGTGTACTAATATTCCTCACCCCAAATGGTATTGGGACTCTTTTGGACAAGTTATCCAGCAAGGCATCAAATGTTTTGAAAGATCTATTATTAATGACCATTTTGATCCCATTAAACTGAGGGTCTCCACTTTTATAGAAACAGATTCGTTTGGCCACAACAGGTTCGGTGACATTGAAGTGACGTGTAGACAAAGTCTGTTCACTCTCAGAGGAGTTTGGCTGAAGCATTGAATAATTAGTTGATGGCGTTTCACTCATTTTGACAGCACTCTGGAAGGAGGAGGAGATGGATGTAGAAGTTTTCTCACAACTGCAGTAATAGCATAGTCCTCATTCTGAAAGATGCAAAAGGAAAATTTGTAAGAAAAATCAACAGCAGCAAATCTTGCCAAAAATTATTAAATTGACTTAAATGGGTCCAAGCTGTTATCTCGAAATTCCACAAAGACTCCAGCATTGTAGGATTAAGTTAGCATAGCTTTACTTTCAAGTACTCTCAAAACTCTCCATTGTAATTTCACATCTCTTATCATTTTGGGATAACAGCATTTTCTTTAGAAAGAGGTACTTTGTCAGACTAGAATGGCAATTAGAGGTTTTCTTTTTTAAGTATGAATGTAATGACAATATTTCACACATTATGTATTAGGGAAATATTTGTGGGGAGGGGAGAGTTTATGCAGAGGCATGAGCCATAATTCAGTCCAAGATAAACAAAAACCGAAAGACAATGGATTTGATTCTGATCGCAAATACATGAGTTTTACACCAGTGCACTCCAATGATTTCAGTGACGCTACTTCTGATTTACTACACTGTAAGTAACATCAGATTAATGTTTAGAGCATCTTTTGGTGGCTATAGTTAACGGTCCACTTTATAAATTGGGACAGATCATTTACTTTTCTATTGTAAGCTTTGCCTTTTAGGATACTAACTCGACCATTTAAATATTTGCATTTGTGCTGAGTGAAATCTTGTTGATCAAGTGTGAAATTATTTTTTCCTAGGAGAAAAAGGCTTAAATTAGTGTAATCTTTTATAAAGACAAAACCATTTCCAGTGCTTTTAATTAAAATGGCAGTTTTCAGTAGCTAAAACTTTAGAATGAGCTTTAAAATTCTAGTCATCTAAGCAATATGCTATTTCTGAAAGCAATGTAAGCATGGGCCATGATCTTTAAAACAGGGACCACTCCCCCTGTGCATTCTCCACATGCACCTGCTCTATTACTCAATTAATTGAGTTACAATCCTTTAATAACAGTATTTTATTTTAACAGTTATGTTACCTGTCAGCTCTGTGTTCTTGGGGAACCAGGGCACGGTATCCAGCCTGTCTGACTCACGAAGGACATCCTCCTTTCCCGCCCCCCCGCCTCTGCTTGAACCAAAACCAATCAGAAGAAAGACTTACAAAAAGCAATGAAAAAGCAGTGGGAGACACACCTAAATCCCTCCGGACAAGGGTGACAGGATTAAGGCAACTCCCCTAGCCTCATTTGCATCGAAGATGGGACAGGGAGGCATCTCCATTAGCATACAGAATGGAGAACAAAGATTCCAAGGCAAGAACCGCACTGAACTCTGGGACCAGAAAAGCAGGGAAACACTGCATGATGGGGGATCTCTGCTCCAGATGTTAATGAACCCACGCCTGCACACACCCAGCTCAGTAGTTATCAGACCAATACTAGTAATAAATCCTTTATTGATATCCAAAATATTGAAGCTGCCTAATTGCATTGCGAGCTCCCTTGAAGGAACACCGCGCATAGCCAGGAATGATCAGTTCCTATTGTCTAGCCTGAACAAAACAACTTTTGTGTACTCCCTTGAGCCATCAGTTTACCCATAAACAAATCTAGTGTTCTCCCTTGTTTCCCCACAAAAACCCCTACCCATGCTCAAGTAAATGTTCTGATGCCTGGATCCAAAATCTGCATCAGTTCCATTGGAACTTCATCTTCTCCTGACTGATCGTGCTAGGGGCTCTGCCTGTCGCCACCACTCTGGAACCTCAGCTACCACCACCACCTGGGAACCCTGACCGGTTCAAGCTTCACAGAGTGGTGAGAACCCAACTCTCTGTTTTTGTTGTTTTTTTTTCTACTCTAGGTATAGCTTTCTAACCCTGACTTGTGTGATCAGGTATAGTTTTCTAAACTTGACATTTGTAATCAAATTTAAGCTAGATTTAATACTGTAACTGTTTTGTTTGTTTGGCTCCACTTGTATGGTTATTACCTGGCAATAAATAAATTTTATGGTTAAGCTGGTTGCTTCCCTCCCTCTCTCTCTCCTGTGTTTTTGGCTTCCTCATTTGCTCTGCAGCAACGCTTCTCTTACCTAAGCTAAAGATCCCTGTAGCGCCCAAAAATCCTGTGGGGTTTGCTCATCAAGTGGGTTACTACCAGAACAATTGTAATGTGAAAGTGGGGATAGGGATGTGCTGAACCTGTGGCATAGGAGGGTGGCAGCCTGAAAGTGCAGCTTGACCCAGCCTGTTCAGATGTATTCTGTTCCAGTGCAGTGCCCATGGCATATGAAGATGGCAGCTTGGAGGTGCTGCTCAACCCAGCCTGCTGAGTCCAGGGACATATAAGGGGTCAGCTTGGGAGTGCTGACTGACCCAGTCTGCTGAGATGCGCTCTGTTAATGTGTATGTGTGTGTTCATCTGATTTTGGGGCTGGAGGCTGGGGAACCTAGGTCCTGCAGGATCGCTCCATTGGGAGGGAACTTGCAGAAGGGAGAAGTAGAGCTCCGTATGAAAACACAAGTGACACAAGCAGTACATTGACAGAATTACAGAAACACCCCCCACCACCAGAAGAGTAACCCTAATAAATGAGCATACCCCAAAGTAATGGGCAAACCTGGTAACAGAACTGATAAATGTTGCCTCGACCACAGCATACACTGGGGAAAAATGGCTTATAAACTAATCAGCCTGGTGAAAAGATCTCTCTACCAAAACCAATGTCCTTTTCAAAGACACTTTTCATAAAAAGATATACAGCACACTTGTGTACTATATGTGTGTTTTAAAAAAAAAAAAAAAAAAATAGGCCAAATGAAACTCTGTATCACTTGGATGCAGATGCCAGATTTAATACAGGAACATGCTACTTCCTTCAGCTATTAAACATTTTTCTTAATGAAACTGGGAAAAGTGCCCTGTTTTAATGAAAATATTTCACCACTTAAAAACATCAGCTCTGGGACTGATAAGAAAACGTTCCCACCTTTAAAGGCAGTTGAGGCTCAAAGTAAAAAAATCACATTTGACAAGACTGGTTTAAGGTTGGGGCCTTAGTTCCCCCTGTCAATTCATGGGTGTTTTTTTCCTCTCTCTCTCTTTAAATATGAAATAGCCAAATTCTTTTATTTTGAAAAGTGGATGATGTGAAGGAAGAGAAGTTACTTTGCATTATATTATCTGTGCTGCAAAGGGCACACATGGCATGTTGACAAACTGAAATAACCCTAAACATTGAGTTGGAACCACGGGGACCAAGATTAATCTTGTACACTCAAATGTTCATGATGTCAACAGAAAAATGTTAACTGTTCCATTAAGATCATGCCGGACAGAATTTTAAAAGATGGGTGCCTAAAATTAGACCTCCAAATCCCTATTAGACACCTAGTCAAGTGGCCTGCTTTTCACAGGTGCTGAGCAACTGCACTTCCCTCTGAAGTCAATAAGAGATTTGGGTGCTCAGCAGCTATAAAAATCAGGCCCATTCATTAGCTGCCTACATATAGTTTTCGGTGTTCAACGGTAGGCACCCAAGTTTGAAAATATTGGTATCCGAGTTCAAAGTAGTTGCAGGCTTCATAAAAATACGAACAGGAGAGTCTTACACAATTTTTAATTAAAATGTTCCCACTGCCTCTACAGGCCCTGTATTTCCATGTTTAGGGCAGCACGGGGGGGGGGGGGGGGGAAGCAAGGTAGGGTCCTAAATGAAGGGAGGAGTGCAGCCAACATTAGATGCTTTCCTCATGCTTGCTAATGTCCTGCCACTTGGTTGCATGGTGAGTCAGGACTGGCGATGTAAGTGAGGCATAGCCATTTTACACACTATGCTTCCCTCCAAACACAGTAATGTTCTCAGGGGAAATGCTTGTGGGAATTAATATTGCTCATATTAGCACAAGCTCTACAACTGTGGTTTCAGGGCAAACGTGCACATGTAATGAGAGAACCAGTGGCAACATGGCTCATAAGCACCCCAACACCCCACCCCACTCAAGTGGCAGACAGGAGCTCAGGTTACTATTCCAGCCCATGTGGAATAACAACCTCAATAAAGGGGTGAAGGCTTCACAGCAACCCCCATACCACTTCTGTAGAGTAGGATTACTTAGGTGGAGTAGATTTTTCCCCAATTACTTACCTATTAATACAGCTAAGAAATTAATTCAAGAGGTAGTTTTTGTCATGAGGTTTCCAAAGGCTACTCACAAAAGCTTTTAAAATACTGTATGTTGTTTTGCAGTTGTCCAAAGGTTGTTTTGGAAATGTTTAGACTGGTTAGTTATTCAGTTTTGGAAACTGATCAAGATTTTGAATAGAAATAACTTAAATTACTATTTTATACATAGATTATTGTTAGACTGGGTCTGGGCACTAGAAATTTATAATCCAAAAACAACCAACCAAACAAAAAGTACACACAAGATAATGCGTAAAGACAAATGCCAATGATTAACTATTATGGAATGATTTCATGCACAGAAAAGTAATTGACTAGCAGAAAATCAGGTCTTCTCTCATGAAATATAAAATTTATGCAATAAGTATCATGTATTCCAAAGTACTTTAGAATTGAATCATTAGCACATTGTATGTGTTTTTAGTTTGCACGGGTGTTAGCAATTAAAGCTAATCAAATTAAATTTTGGACAACAACATATGGTTTCTTATGCATCTTACACAATTTCAAAAAGTAGATAATCAACATATTGTATAAGACCTTATTTCACATCAGAGGTCATAGTTTTATCACTACAATATCTTCATTTTAGCTTAATTTAATTAAGGATTTTTATAGTTTAAGAATTTTCCTTGAGAAGTCTTACGTAACAGTTGCTTTTACACAACCAAAAATGTCTGTTTATATCATATACATTTCCATTTTGTAAAGAATGCTCCTCTGGTAGAAAAGAAAACGGAATTCAAATTCTTTGTTTCCACAGTCAACACCTCTTTCAATTTAAGAATTTACAATGCTGATGCTATGCTTTGAGAGAGATTACATTTAAACAGTTTATCCAAAGCTAGAGAAAGTTACTATTTTTCACAATAGTTAATTTCTATACTGTAGCATTTCATTACACTCACCCACAGTCGCATCCTGTGTAAATAAAAGGATAATCATCTTGTTTTCAGAGATTTACATTATTGTAAGTGCAATTGACCATGCTACCTGAAATGAACATCTTCAGTCTTATTCTGAGGAAGCCCAGCTACTAAAACATCACAATCAATTTGCTTAATCTGGGCTAAAGTTAATCCATGACTGAGTTTGCCTTAGGTAGCCATTGTTCAAAGCAGAGAACCCAGCATTTCACTCAGCAAGCCCTCATTATTTTTTTGCATTCCCTTTACCTTTGTAATATTTATTTCTCATCTGAATTTTCGTATTCAATTCCTTTCCCCTTGCAATGCTGTTACAGAATCAGAAGTTAAAGATGGAAAAATCTCTTAGGTAATTCAATCCATCTCCAGGCCATTGTTGTCCTCCAAAGTACATTTTCTAGTGCTTTTAGCTTTAAATGTCCCCAGAAATGCAGATTCCATCACTTACCTTGGGAGACCATTCCACACTCTTACAGATCTCGGTGTATGGAAGTTTTTCCTGACATTCATTCTCTCTCTTAATTGTGTACAGTTGTCAACTGACCAAACCTACTTCTGTTTGTGTTTAAGGACAACTGGACTGAAAATTTATAATCTGGTTACTTATAATTTAGTCATTGTACTCTAAATAATTCCATGGTTTTCCTCCCCACAGCATTCTTCCTTCATGAACACTTTCCAGACCAATACAGACTGCCATCCATGAAGAGTTCTACTGTTCCAGAATGGACATTGAAACAAGCATTATAAAACGGAGAGAAACTGTATTTTCTTTCTTCAGCCAGAGAAGATTATGTCATGCTGTGGCTTCATTATTCCATGGATTGATTTTTTTTTCTTAAGAACCTACTGTGCCCCCAGATGGTAACTGTTCCATCTAATTACTACCAAAGGTATAATCTGATTTGAAGCTTCTTTACTTAATCGGGACTACAGCAAGATTTCCATACTAGCTCGGTAGGGTAGCTACAAGAAGTGCTATCTGCTGAGCAGCCTTATTACATATTACAATGATTTTTTCAGAATGGCATTTACTTCCTATGCTGTGAATTCAGTGTTTAAACAAGCATTAAATACTGCTTCAGACTTACTTATCCCACCTTCTACAATATATACCCACAAACATGATATGATTACATTGCACAGACTCTTTTTTTGCTATAAATACTTGTTTCTTAGCTTAAACAGCTTACTAAAATAATCATTTAAGTCTCAAATAGATGTCAACTTGTGTAATTGTACTGCTCACCTTCCAGGCAACATTCTGTTGTTTATATTTGGCTCTTTTGCCCAGTAGTTTATACTAGCTCCTGGTTTATTAAATATATTTATCAATATATTGTCAACATGTGAGCATTCATAAGTAGTAAATAATCTTCTGATGGCTCTAAATTGAAGGATAGACTTGAAACTTTTGATAGAGTTCACTTCTTTTTAAGTATCTGACCTAAAATCTAGACTTCCACTGAACAATGCACTTTTGATGATGATCACTTCAGCCACCAAGCTGCATCTGTGCATCACTGGAATCACTCAACAGATTACACTCCTGTGCCTCTGGTGAAGATAAACAAGCATCATTGATTGACACCATAGATGCACCTTCATTCGGCAAGACCTTAAAAGACTCACAAAGCTTTCATCAAGGCAGCTGCAAGTTAAAGGATTCATTACTTCCCTCCCTGTACTACAACCACTACATGTATTATTTTTTTTAAAAACCCAAAACAGACACAGGTTCCAGCCCCACACTTCTCCAGCCTCAAGAGAGACAGCTAGAGAAAGACTCCCATCAATAAGACCTGTTCCTGATTATACTGTATAGAATCAGACTCCAAACTAACAAGTTATGAAAAGACCTCACTGTCCTATAGGAATCAATTCGCACACAAATCTTTCCCACTCTACTCACCCAAGTAGCTCCAATGACATCCATGTAACTACTCATTCAAGTAAAGTGAGCGGAATTTGGCCTTTAATGTTTGAAAAATTGATACGATTTTTGTACAATATTTGTAAAAGAATGTAGAAATACAAAATTAATCCCGGAAAGATTAGACAATGTTGCAGTGATTAAACAGAGTAGTTAGAGGTGGTATTACAATTTTCTGGGTAGCTATCATGCCCTCTTCTATATTTCATTGTCTTCATGCTTATCTCCAGATGCTTACATGCCCGACAAGGTAACTTCTTCAACCTGAGCACCACATCCATATTGATCCCAAACTTTCTTCAAAGGAGCCGTGATCTGGCCAAAAAAATTCATTATTAAGCTGCTACAATTTTGCCTTTAGTGTTTAAAAATTCCTGCACTTTGTATTTAAGAGTCTTGTTGGGTTCTTGGTATATACAAGCATTACTGTTATTTAGCATTGATAAAGCACCACAGATATGGTGATTTACACAATACAGAGTCCATGCCCCTACATGCTTACAATCTAAATTTAGATTAGGACATCAGGAAAAGATAAATAACAAACACAGGAAGCCATAAACACGTGGAAGGAGGAACTGGGACAAGGAAGATTAAGGTGCCCAGACACTGCATTGATGAGGGGCAGATAGATTAGATAAATAGACAGACAGACAGGCATGTGGTTGCTTGAGTGAACAGGGTATGCATCTAGAGGGTTACACAGTGGTTCGGCTAATACAAAAAGCTATATTTTTAAGGCTCCATGAAGACAGCACTACTTATTAAGGTTGTCCGACACTTCTCTTTATAAGACTGTATAACTATCAAACTTTAACCATTTAAGCTAAAATTTTCCAGGCCTCAGGCTGAATTTTTCAGAAAATTTCAGCCAAAATGATTCAGCCATTTCCAAGAACAAGGCTAGGTAAAAATACACTGCTTTACCCGTACTAAAGAATTCTGGTGACAATTTATCTGAAAAGTTCTAATGCCCCCATTCTTTGGGGCAGAGACTTAAGGGAGTAGCCTTAGTGTCAGGAATGCTGTTCACAGGTCTTATGAAAATATGCCCAAATTTCACCAGGTTATAAGCCTTTGAAAAATTACAGTTCACACATGATCATTAGAGACTCACTAGTGATTTTAGCAGCTACATTCCCTGAAGATTTCATACACACTGAGCATGCAGCAGCCTGGAGCTGACCAGGATGTTCCCTACTAGGCTGTGCTGGGTCTGGGTCCAGGATCCTGATATAAGAAACGGAGCCTGTCACTCCTCTGTGCTCAATGAACCCCTGTGGGGCCCAGGCAGAGTAGAGGAGGAAGCTGTCTAGTTCGAAAGCAGAGGAGACAAAAAACAGATCTGCAAGGGGGAAGGAGGACTAGATGAGGACAAGGAGCCTGGGGAAGTGCAAACTGGGACTCGAGGCTGGCAAGGGAGAGAAGGAAACTCAGCACTGGGGACAGAGGCTGAGACTGGGAGCCAGAAGGGAGACTGTAATTGGCTATACAAGGAGACTGGGACTGGGAGCAGACTGAGATCAGATGAGGAGCTGGCAGGGGGGACTGGAGCTGGCTGGGCAAGGATTGGGATTGAGAATCAGTGGGGACGGAGGAAGTGGGGAGCAGGGAGGGGAAACAGTTCTGGTATACCTTGATTTTATTAAGGTTTTTGACACAGTCCCAGATGACGTTCTCAAAAGCAAATTAGGAAAATATGGTCTAGACTGTATTACCATAAAGGTGGGTGCAAAACTCATTGGAAGACCATATGCAAAGAGTAGCTATCAATGGTTTGCTGTGAAACTGGGAGGGTGCATCTAGCTGGGTGCTACAAGGGCCAGGCAATATTCACTAGTTTCATTAAGGACTTGGATAATGGGTTGGAAAGTATGCTTATAATATTTGCTAATGTCACCAGGCTGGGAGGGGTTGCAAGCACTTTGGAGGACAGGATTAGAATTCAAAATGACCTTAACATATTGGAGAATTGGTCTGAAACCAACAAGATGAGCAGTAGTATTGCTGAAAAGAATCTGGGTGTTATAGTGGATCACAATTGAATGAGTCAACAATGTGATGTGGCTAATATCATTCTGGGGTCTATTAACAGGAATGTCATATGTAAGACATTTTTGTCCTGCTCGACTTGGTACTGGTGAGGCCTCAGCTGGAGTATTGCATCCAGTTGTGGGCACCCCACTTTAGGAAAGATGTGGACAAACTGTAGAGACTCCAGAGGAGAACAACAAAAATGATAAAAAGCTTAGAAAACCTGATTTATGAGGAAAGGTTAAAAAACTGGGCATGTAACAGTCTCCAAATATACTAAGGGCTGTTATAAAGAGGATGGTGATCAATTGTTCTCAATGTCCACTGGAGGTAGGAGGAATAGTAATGGGCTTAGTTTGCAGCAAGGGAGATTTAGGCTAAATATTAGGGGGGGAAACTTTCTCATTTTAAGGGTACTGAAGTTCTGTAATAGGCTTCCAAAGGAGGTTGTCAAATCCCCATCAGTGGAGGTTTTTAAGAACAGGTTAAATACATACCTGTCAGGGATGGTCCAGGTTTACTTGGTTCTGCCACAGAATAAGTGGCTGAACCAGATGATTTCTTGAAGTCCCTTCCAGCCCTACATTTCTATGACTCTATAAGGAGCCACAATGTGGGGAAAGAACTGATACTGGCTAGATAAAGAGACAAAGACAAGGAGTCAGAATGGTGGAGATACTGTGATTGGGACTGGAGGCCAGTGAAGACATGGAACATGGACAGACATGGCAACTAGACACTAGGATGAGGGACTGAGACAGGCTAGATGAGGAGCTGGGAAGGGGTGAAACTGGGACTGGCTGGGCAAGGAGACTGAAAACAAGGAGAGGGGGAGCAAGAGCAAGAACTGAAAATTGCTGGGCAAGGAGATTGGGAATGGGATAGGGAGTCTGGATGGGTGAGATTAGGACCTGGGAAATTAGGATGAAAAGACTAAGAAGTGGAGACAGGGATTGGCTAAATGAGGAGAATGGGATCAGGCTGAGGAAGAGACAGAGCGGATGGGGTCACACTCTGGGATAATAAAGCAGAGGTCCTGTGGAAAAATTGTTTGTGATCATATAATTAAAGACAGTATCATAATGCATATGGACATGGGGCCTGAAGTAAGATTGCACAAGCAACCTTAATTTTGGCATTTCCTAACATTTGGGTGCTTAACTTTGCAACTCTACAAATGTTCTTTTAATGAAGTATTTTGTGTGCAGTATATTTTTAATCTCCAAGCAGGAGTGTGAAAGGCTGATGTACATGTATCCTGATGACCTATTAAGCAGAAGATTAGCTAAAGCATCATTTCTTATTTTGCCTAATTATATACGAACTTTAGAAGAAGGGAGCCATTTCATGTCAATTTTATACATTTATCTAAACCTTCCTGTCACCAGTGGCCCTGCAATTTCCTCACAAGAGATATTTCGTGGTATTTTTGTCCATCCACAGCAGCCTGACCTTTCCCCATAGACAAATCAGCCTGCCCCAAAGTCTTTAGTATTAATGGCCTTTGGAATGTGTATGGCCAGCAGAATGCTGAGGATTTGTCCTGCAGGATCAGTCCCAATCTGTGATGTAGTTTATATTGGGTAGCAGAACTATGCCAAACTCCGCTGCACTGGTTTGCAGATGGCTTTAACAAGCTTTATTTTGGTTTTGGCATCCACTACGTTTAAAGAGCCAGTGAACCCAAACATTTCAGAATAAAACTCAGAGGCACTGTTTTGAGTCAGACCCACATGAACACCGAATTTTCCATGATTTCTGGCAACCGACAAATGGGTTCTCTTTTGCATTTTACCATTCTGGAGTTAGCCATCTGCCTCCCCTTCACCTTGAGGAAAGGGTAAAGCAAAGCATGGATGAAAACTGAATCCAGATTTGCCCAAAACTGGACCCACAATCACTAGCAGGTTTGTAAATAAATATGTAAAGTAATCATTAGGCGTTAGTTTTCAATTTTTCTGTTGTATTTTTAGACCTGATTCAAGTTTTCAATTCCACTTATGGACTATGAAGAAACATAAATACACATCTACACTGTAGGAGAGATGTAGAAAAACATTTAAACAACTGGTAATCAAACATAAAAAGACAATAGAGGACACTGATTCTAGTTTCAGTTGCACGTGAAATTATTTTGCAGGTGTCATTAAATGTCTAGAACATTATCTGACTACTTGCATCACAAGAACATTACATTATATAGCACACTTAGTGATATCTGATCACTGAGCCTTGATGTAATGGGAAAGTAGATCAGAAACAGTTCTGCATGTGAACCTTGCACACTGACTTTCTTCAGCATCTTTGACTTGAGCCCAGTAGTCCATGAAGCCCTAGAAGCATGCATACGCAGAAAACAAGAAATGGTGTGCCCATCTTTAAAAAGTTTCAATTGCACCTACAGCAGTTATAAGGTGGAGCTTGTTTGGACTGCTACACAGAAGTCTGTTAATGAGTCCCTTTCTTGATCACGTGTTTCTATGAAGTAAATTTAATCATCATCAAAAGAACTGACCACATCAAAACTGAAGGAATAGAAAATACACAGGAGGATAGAAACAAATTACAAATTAACATGGAAAATTAGAGCAATGGTGCAGCAAGCACTTTAGGAACATTTGGTAATAAAAAATGTTAAGTCATGTTACAATAGAGAGGAAACAAACAGTAAAGATGTAAAATATTGCTGCTCCATATTTCTGATAGGATCATTCTGCGTTTATTGGTATTTGATGTTTCATATCAGAGTGACTACCATCATGTTGGTGTAGAGCCGTCCCTAACTTCAGCTCTGGTCTTTCATTTGCAAGAGAAGGTAAAGGTCAGATGACACTTGGGACTCCTCCATAGCTACTGAACGGAAAGCATAGCAGACTGATCCAATGCCCAGTTAAGTCAATGGGAGACTTTCCAGTGGGGCATGGATCAGGGCCCAACTTGCAATGGTGAATAGCAACCATTCTTTTAAGAACTGCCAGCTGAAGAGAAGAAAGTGTTTTTTAGAATCCGGCCCCAACTTTCAGATTCATTTTCATTCTGCAGAAGCAGGAACAATGAGACATTCCCTCCCAATGCCTCAGGGATGCTTAGGATTCAGGTTGATCCACCTAACTTCTCCATCAAGAGCAGCACTGTCAAGAACTAGAAGTGGAGCCTAAAAAAGAAATACAATCCACCACATTTACTGACACTATTCTGCTGTGTCACGGATATCCTCAGGCTTCAGATGCTCATGGGGCCGGAACCAAAGCTCACTGAAGTCAATGGAAAGTCTCCAATCAACTTCAGTGGTCCTTGGATCAGACCTAGAGCCCGAAATGTGTAGTGTGTCAAGGTAATTTTTGAAATTGTACAATGTTGATTCATTATTCCTTCTCGTTTACAGAATTCGTCATTTCAGTCATGATAAAATACCTTGTAAATCTTGATTACATATTAAAAGTAATTATGTATGGGCTGACACCCATGACCCGCCTTATAGGTCCTTAGTTATTATCAGCATTAGCATCATAGTCTGGAAATTGATGTCCAAGTAAGGAAAAAATATTTGATCAATTATTCTATCATTTTCACTGACATTTCCTTTTTTCTTTAAACAGATAAACTAGCATCCCAGGTTGCGAAACATAAGCAGCCCTTTTCAGGGCATTATCACAAGTCAGAGTGGGGTCAGAGGTGTGCGTGACAGGGTTCTCCCTGACTGGCAGTCCTATGCCCCTGGAATGACACTCTTTGTTTAAGTTTGAGCCATCTGGGGCAACAGTTAACAGTTGAATATTTTTATCACTCAGATATGAGTTACTTCTTTAAAATGAGCCGTTGCTATAGCAGTTATTACCATTGGCCTCATGACCCAAGTAAATGCTGATAGCACGCCTTACATTTCCAAGTCCCTTCAACCTCTTACACCTCTATTTTTTTTAATTGGACTGTTCAGTAAGGTATGGAACTAGGAAATTGTTATCAAGTTGAAAAGGAAATTATCACATTAGCGGCAGGGGCCTGGGTTAAGTTTCTCTGAATGTGCCCAGCCTGTTTACATCCTTTCCAGTAAAGCCTTCCAAAAATGTGCCATTATTAATATGCTACTGCTGATAAGATTGAGACATTTAGTTAGCATAGAATTTCAATGTCTGATCTCCATTAACTTTTTATCTAGTTCATCCCTACAGACATTTGTTCATGAAATTCTGCAAGAAAAAATTTGATAGCCAACAACTGGGGATCCAGAAGTGAGAAAAAAGGAAAAAAATGTCACCGGAAAGGGGGGTAATGGATGGTTAGAATGGGCTCCGTATAACCAGCTTCTGAAAGTTGCTACTTTGGCTGGGTTCTGCTGTTTTCCCACAAAAACTGGCAAACATGAACCCAAATCTGAATTTCTGTCTAAACTCCCATGACAGGCTCTGGGTATAAAATCCTGGCCCCAGTAAAGTCAGGTGGAGCTCTCTTTGGCCACATCTACACTACAGCCACTGCAGTGGCACCAGCTAGGTCATTGCAGCTCTGCCACCTCCCCAAGAGGCAGTGCTAGATCGACAGAAGAATCTTTCCGTTGACCGAGCTGCAGCGAAAGAGTTGGCCTTCTCCATTCCACTTTCTGGGGAAGCCCTCCTGAAACAGTGGGCTTTCCTGGGCCAGCTTCAGGGAAACATTTGCCTTTGTCTGCGTTGCAATTACATTATCCAGTGCAGCGATACAACATCAATGTCTACAAAATGTCTCTTGACCCAAACCCTTAAAGTTAATTCAACAGACCCAAACGTGGCTAAGTGGAATGGTCCTAGCTTTCCACACAAACCATTCACCAAACTCTAGTGTTGTTATCCTAAGATGTCTGTGGGTCTCACATTCTTTCACACACAATCAAATAAACAAAATAGGTTACTTTTATGCTCTGCTGAACTTTTCTCTTTATGGTTTCAACCAGTTGCTTCACCTAAATAATATTGTAGGTGTCTTTATTAACCTTAGCTCAAGCATTGCACTGAGTCATAAGAACTGTGGTATTAGACCACCTAGGTATTCTAATTGAGGGTCAGAGTTCATTAAGGAACCACTTTTTTCCTACTGAGGATTCACTATGAGGATCGTAATTTTCCACTGAAAATTACTGACATTTAAGTCATGATTTAAGGTTTCATTACACCTTGTGATACAATATTTGATCCTTATCTATATTTCCTGGTGTCTCATAACTCTGTTAATCAGTTTGCCTACAAGTCCTTGCCTCTTTCAGAGAGTCTGGTTAGAGGAGGGGACTACAAAGGTAGGACATGAGTTCTTGTAACCAGCTTACTTTGTGACCTTGGGCAAGTCACTTATCCTCTGAGTGACCCAGTTTATCTATCTGTAAATGGGGGGTATTGATATTTGCCTGTATCCTTATTTCAAAGGAATATTGTTCAGCTTAATTAACAATTGTAAAAATGTTTCAGACTGTGAATGACAAGTGACTGTAATGGAGCATATGGGTCTTTTGGTGCCCCCTGGAGGACAACCCTAAGCCCTGCTGCACCCTGCCTCATTGTATCCCAAACCAGACAGTAACCTAGGGTTTGGTGTTATTTCCCTGCTGAGGTTTGGAGGCAGCTCACAAAGGCACTATGACCAGGGAGCTAAATAGAGGCGGCTGAGCTACCCAGTGGGGAAAGAGACAAGGAATTGTGCTAACCAGAAGTCAGAGCAAGAAGCTCTGGGGAAATATAGGAGCTACTCTCATTGTCAACTCAAAAAAAAATGCAAACCTGCTTGTAAAACTGCATATAAATAATGTAGCTGGAGACTTTTACCAAATGGGCATCACCTAAGTATAAATCACAGCTTCTGCAATAAAACCCCAGCCTCAAGACAGTGATCTACATTTAAACAAGAGCCTCCAATGAACTTCCTTCCCACCTCTGACTCAAGGGCATTGAAGTATCCACACATGTATGAATTTTATATACATATATATATTTATGTATATGCACATGCACACACACACACACACACACGTGCACAGTTTCTTCCATTATTTTTATGCCCTTTGGATTATATTACTCACCAAGCCTTGAGTAATATAATCACAATTACTGCTTATTGTGAGAGACTGACCCATACCTGGGTGGCTGTAATGTATGTTTTAACGGTGTATTGGTTATATATTTGCATGAGATTTTAAACTGAACAGGTTAGGAAGAAAGAAATTCAAAGACTATATTTTTTTCTATTAATTTATCTAGATTGTATTTCTTGGCATCCTGCCTGTTTTTCAATTCAGGATAACAGTAAAACATGGCACATGCCAGATAAAGGATCATGGACAACTGCTCGAGGGCACAATATATATATTATATAAGTAATACTGGTGCCTTCCAATCTAACAATATTAGGTTTCAAAGATACATCATCTTTCTGATAATTACTCCTTTACCTTATCTAAAAAAAGCCCTCAAATGTCCTCTTCTCAATGCAAGGTTTCATACAGATGGTCACATTGATTAGAAAATTATACACAAAAACACACTTCACAATTTTTAATTAAAGATAAAAAGTGAAATGATGTATTGCTATTTACTTCTGTTCAGTAAAAATTACTAGTGAAATTATTTGCAACCATTTTTCAAAATCAATTAGTAAAGCTTAATTACCTAAAAGTAATAAAAACATTGATAAGTAAAAAAAAAAACTTCCATAAAGTAGGTGGGGTGAAGATATCAGTTCTACCCTTAGATAGCAGTACTATCAGAAGGACATTTAAGAAAAATACTATAAAGGCTCATTGAGACATTTAGAACTAGATTGGATAAATATCAGAAAATATACTGCAAGGAGCAATCCTACATAGGCAAGGTGATGGATTACGTGACCTATTGGAAATCTTCAATCTCTAGCTTCTATGTGACCAATCCTGTGCTCCATACTAGACCTAAACAGTTTTCTTTGAAGGTCAAATCCAGCACCCATTCATCAGTGTACGTGCAGTGTGCCCAGATATTTGATAGCATCATTGACGTCAATGGACAAAATCCCTTCCATTGACTTTAGTAGGCATTGGATCAGACTAAGAAAGGAAAGCAACATTAGGCCTAGTGATTACATGAAAATAAGGTACCATTAAAAAAAGCTTTTAAAGCAATAGGAATGGATACCTGATGTATTTATAAGTGCTTAAATAGATCATTTTAATGTGAAAATTCTTAAACTTGAGGCAGCTTTCTTACTGAGTACCCCTTGACTCATTTAACTGATAATATGGAAAACCTCAGAGTTAAAAGATCATTCTCCAATAACACTGCTCTACAGCCAAAATGCTTCTGAAATAAATGTAGTCAAACTTTACTAATTCTGGGTCACTGAGAATGAAAATGATGCTTAAAATTGTTGATTGGCTCTAGTTTTCAAGATATGCTATTGGGTCAGTATATACGACCCTTGACTTGGGAATGGCGGAGGATAAGTGAGTTATAAAGGGAAGGGATCTCAATTTAAACCAGAAATGACTAAAATACATCTTTGACTGGATCTATGACTAAATCTATGACTGGGTTTGGACAGTACTTGCTTTTTAGGCAAAACAATGAATGATGCAATCTGAAGCTGGTATTGCATCATACATGATATGAATTGCATCATGTTATTCCTAGAAGTCATGGATGATGCAATCATAATGAAGCTTACATCACTCTGCTGAACAAATTGCCCTATATCAGCTCTAGAAATCATACAGTGTCGTGCTCTCTTATTTGTCAGTGTTTGATTTTGCAAAGGGACACATTTCTGTTTAGCCAAAGTGAGCAGAGATGCCTTGTACTTGTGTGAACAGTGCAGATAACTTCTGCTATGTTTGTGGTGAAGTGACTTTTGCATCACAAAAGCGCAGTATAACCACTATGGTTAAGAAAGCCTATCACCTTTATTTTGGCTGCAAAATTGGAGATCAGGACAAGAGGTGTGCCCCACACATATGCTGCAATACTTGTGCAACAAATCTTCGCCAGTGGTTGAACAGGAACAGGAAATCTATGCCTTTTGCAGTGCCAATGATTTGGAGAGAGCCAACAGATCATACCAGCAATTGTTACTTCTGCATGGTGCCTCCAGTTGGGAAAGGTGTGTCAAAGAAGAAAAAGTGGACTGTGCATTATCCAAACATTCCATCAGCTATACGCCCAGTACCCCAAGGAGAAGAACTGCCGGTTCCTGATGCACCAGAATCATTCTCACTTGAGTCAGACGAGGAAGAGGAAGAGGATGAAACTTCTGGTCCTGAACCATCAATGTCACAGGACCTACATTTTCTCCCATCCTCCTCCTCTGAACCACACCTCATAACACAAGGTGAACTGAATAACCTTGTCAGGGATTTGGAACTACCCAAGAGTAAGGCAGAGCTGTTGGGCTCCAGACTACAGCAGTGGAATCTCTTGGCAGGTGATGTTAGGGTTTCCATGTTCCGTGACCGTCAAAAGGATCTTGTCCCATTCTTCTTCATGGAAGGTGATCTTGTAGCCTGCAACAACATCGATGGTGTGATGGCAGCCCTCAACATCGTTCACAATCCAGATGAGTGGAGACTGTTAATTGATTCATCGAAGACGAGTCTTAAAGCTGCTTTACTGCATAATGGCAATGTTTTGCCATCAATTCCAATTGGTCATGCAGTCCATATGAAGGAAACCTATGACAACATGAAACAACTTTTGAGGTGCATAAACTATGATCAATATCAGTGGCAGCTTTGTGGCGATTTGAAGGTTGTTGCTCTCTTGCTTGGTCTGCAGACTGGATACACAAAGTACTGCTGTTTTCACTGTGAATGGGATAGTCGTGCAAGAGATTCCTACTACATCAAGAAAGATTGGCCACTCCAACAGTCATTGGAGCCTGGGAGGAAAAGTGTTCAGCATCCACCACTTGTTGAATCCAGGAAGATTTTGTTACCACCCTTACACATCAAGCTGGGTCTGATGAAGAACTTTGTCAAGGCCGTTGACAAAACACAAGCAGCTTTCAAGTACCTCCGTGGAAAATTTCCAAGGTTAAGTGAAGCTAAGATAAAGGAAGGTGTCTTTGTTGGTCCTCAGATTCGTGAACTTCTTCAAGATGATGCATTTGACCATGCACTGCGTGGCAAGGAAAAGATGGCATGGAAAGCCTTCCAGTTAGTGGCAATAAATTTTCTCGGAAACAACAAGGCAGACAACTACAGGTTGTTGGTGGAAAACCTCCTCAAGGCATACAAAAGCCTTGGTTGCAACATGTCACTAAAGATACATTTTTTGCACTCTCATCTAGATTTTTTTCCACCGAACTGCGGAGCAGTGAGCGATGAGCACGGCGAGCGATTTCACCAGGACATTGCAACAATGGAGAAACGCTATCAGGGCAAATGGAGCCCATCAATGCTTGCAGACTATTGCAGGACAGTGACAAGAGATGCTCCATTTAATGAATACAAGAGACAAGCCAAGAAGTGCCGAGTAGACACTGAATAGGACTAAACTATGTACAGAATAGTTTTTTGCCTTTTGTTTCATAATAAATTTTATTTATATAACCCTTTTGCTGATTTTTAAAGTGTTACATAAACAGGACAGGTGAAATATTATCATGTAAAGCAACCATAAACACATGAAAAGACCTAGGTTTACAATTTATGATTAAAACTCTACTATCTACACAATATACATAGACATAAAATGTAAAAACTTAAATATCTTAGAAACAGTAGCCAATCAGTTGTTTTAATTGTCATATTTGAATTCAGCACACCAAAATACATAATAAATAGCACATTTTATCTCTGAAGCAGACGACTTCTCAAAAATTGTAGACCAGTGTAAAGGAAGCAACATGAGGCCAAGAAAGAAGATACTTTAGAATCAATAGGTCACATACCCTTGAATAACAAGGACAGCTCAGTGGTGTGAAGGTATTTCTATTTGCACATTTTTATAAAGCTTCTACTATTCCATTGTTACAATAATGCTGATGAGTTTTCGAACTTCCTTCTCCCAAAGTTCACAAAAATACTATTCTCCTTAATCTTTTGGGCTACTTTTCCACAACAACATACTGATGAAATCTTACACTCATCCAAAAAAAGGGGGCATTTTTTGAAGGTTAACCAAGTTTAAAACATGAGCTCTTTACTGTTGCCCCATATATTCAACTCTGCTCTCCAGTCAAAGACAGTTCATGTTATATCTCCTTTAAAATAACTTGAACATGGCTTGGAAATCTTATTCAGATGCAGTATCACTTTTTGCCTTACATCACTTACAAGGATGACACTGGTTCTGCATCAGCAGTGGCTGTCACAAGCATCTAGCTCCCAATTGTTGTAAAGTGCCTGGGGAACAGAGCTGCATCTGGCAAAGAAGTATAGCCAGACGCTCCATTCTCTGTCAAGATACAGCGGTAAAACAAAGCCCTATTTTTTTAAAAAATAGTCCTACTCTCGTTCACTTATCTCCAGTGCACAGGAAAGCTGAATAATATCTATTGCCCTCTGATTTTTTTAAACTAACCACAAACCCATACTAATTAATTTTTCATTTAACTGTGCCTCTATATTGCAATTTTGAAACCCATGTCAAGTAAGAGGACTCAGATTTTCAGGCTATAATGCAATGTAATAAAAGGAAGTAATGTTCTATTTTGAATCCAACAGCATTTTAATATGTGCTTTAAATCTGGGAGAAATGTATTGAAACCTGTAAGATACATATTTGAATACCCTGGAACACTGAACTGTCAACACAATACTCCGGATTAACCAAAGGCCTGTTTTTAAATTTAATTAAACCAGGGCAAACCCAGGGCATGCTTAAATCATTTTAAACCAGATTTCAATCTATTTAGCTAATTTGGTCTATATTAAGCTAAGTCAATATAATTCATGTTTAAATCCATTTATACATGCCCACCCAGGCGTATGCACCATTTCACTACACCAATTTAAAAAGTGATTTAAAATGTAACTGGTGGAACTTCTGAGCCACTGAAAACAGAACAAAAACATTGAGCATTTAAAGCATACAGTACTTCAAAACTCTGTACTCATATTAATAAAGGATGGGGTTCTCAAAGTACTCAGGGTTGGGCTAACTCTGCTCCCTTTAAAGTCAGAGTTGACTGTAATGGGAAGAGAGTTAGGCCAATGCTCAGCACTTCTAAAAATCTCAACATAACCCTCTCATGGGATGTCATTTCTATATTAAACCATAGATCTGAGACAGAAAGTTTACAGAGATACTGGTAACTTTAAATCGGTCAATTTTGTAAAGAACTATCTTCAGCTGCTACCCCTGCCAATTTTGGGGGTTGTACAAGCATAGGCCCCAGTCCTGCAAATACTTTTGCACATGCTTAACTTTACTTCCCTGAGTAGCCTTGTTGAACTTACTGGGATTACTCACAATAGTAAAATTAAGACCTTATGTAAGTGTTTGCACAATTGGGTCATAATTTCCTAATGAAAGGCACCCACAAACAATAGGGAATATTGAGACAGTCTAAATAGTCAACTCAACTATGTAGAGGGAAACAGGGCCACTGACTATACACAAAGTGTGATCAAATAAAGTAATCACACTTAAAGTATCCTCTCTCTCTAAGCTCTTTGCAGTATGGTTCTTTTAGCAGTTTTTGTAAAAAATAATAGGTAAAAAATGTGCACAGAAGGGGTTTTTTTTAAAGTTGATAATGTCCCTTTAAGAAACTGATTCTGATCTCAGTTACTATGTAACTGCTATGTAAATCCATAGTCATCAGGGCACTCTGAAGAAATGGTTCCAGGGAAGGCAAGGGAAGTGTGCTACTGATATCACTGCCACCTCCCATCATTCTGCTGAAGAACACTGTACATGCATCTGTTCAAAATGGATGCCTGGGAGGGCAAAGTATCAATAAAGAGGTCCTTTCTCCCTTGAGAATAATCCCTGGAGAGGAAAATGCAAGTTTCAATTCATAGAATCTCCTCCAAATTCTTCCATTTCTATTCCCACCACACACAATGTAGAAGTAGCAAAGAGTCTACTTCTTTATTCCGCAAATGCCCAGGGGTCTTGATGGTCATGCAAAATTCAAGGGACGTTTGGGCAGAGACCTCTGCCGTCCAATAAACTGCTGACCCCTGTAAGCACTACACTTGCTGGAGCTGTACTTTATCCCTATTCAGGTCCTATTCTATTCTATCTAGGTATTTACATGGCCCACTTCTCCATAGTATCTGAGCACCTCACAACCCTGAGTAGAGTTTATCCTCAGAACAGCAGAGTGAGGTAGGGCAATATCACCATGTCACAAACAATAGATTAAGTGACTTACCAAAGGTTACATGGGAAGTCTGTAGCTAAGTGAGGACTAGAACCCACATTTCCAGCATCCCAGTCAAGTGTTTTATCCACTAGATCACTTGTTTCTTTCTCTACTGCTATTATGAGAGGAAATTAGTGCCAGTTAATACAGACTCAGGCTTTCATTGAGCAAGACAGAATCCAAAATATTGTGGCCCACTCTCTCCAACTCCTCTACGGAGTGGGGGAAGGAAAGAGCATCCATTAGAGGCCCAAATCCCCCCTTCTCTAGGTGCAGCTGCCCTTGTCTGTGGAGACACTGAGGTGGGCACGTGACCCTTAGAAAAGGTCAAAATAGTGTGGAAATGCAGTATGCCCTCTGGACCAGCCTTGCCTCAGAATCATAACCCTTGTGGCTTTGGCTCTGTTTTAAGGGGGGGGAGGGGCAAGTTGCAAAAAGTTCCTTTGCCGCAACTGAAATAAAACTAGTCTTTGTAAAATCATCACAAATAAGTTTACCAGCCAAGGTCAACCTACAACAATCATTCAAGAATCATGACAGAACAATAGAGCTACTGCATAGAGTAAACAGGTAGGCACTAGGGTTGTACTTCTCTATCTCAATAGATAAGCTGTTCTCGAGACTTCAAATAAATCACTGGGAGCAGCTAGCGGAAAGAATGATGTAGGATAGATCTCCTCTCATGTTTTTCTTAGCAGACTGCCACAGGGAAATACTTAGATGCTGAAGAATGCCTGTTTGCATAGCAGAGACTGATCTAAAAAAGAACTGACACACTGCTATAATCTGAGCACGCAAACTGTCTCTAAGCAATTAGATTGTCTTATTGGTTTAGTGCTATTTTAGGCTTATTTTTGCTTTTGAGAGTTAGACCTGCTCTTTAGAAAAATACAGTTTGTGTTGTGCCATGTCAGACATCTATTTATCATGCTATAGGAGTATATTGTATTCACAGTACAATTTTTTAAATGAAAGATATAATCTTGAGCTCTTTTGAACTTAAATGCTCTCTTGCCATCTTGAACTGCTGAGGACAATCAGCATTAGGATTCCCTCTCCAGGGTTTCCAGACGCTAATTCTTAACATTTTTTGTCCCTTCAGAAACATTTTCTGGAGTGGGGCAAGAAAAAAAGGAAGTCTTGTATGGCCCTGTTTCAGGACTGGAAAATAATTATTGCTTTAGTATTTGTAAGAGTGTTGACAATTTTAAATTACAAGATTTTACAGGTTTTTGTACAGCAAGAAGCTTACATTTAAAAATGATTTCTAATGTGCACATGTTTATTTATATAGTAACTAGTCCTGACAAATTGATTTGCAACTGGTATAAAACGCTTTATCAAGATGTGAATTAAGGCTACTATTACTGCAATTTATAATAGCAGCAGAGGCAAGAAAACTAGATGAAAAAGTGCTGTTTAATAGCATTAGGTTTGTAATTTAAGAAACTATCACAGGTGTACTTAAAACAGACTGTTACTCAATACTATATGAACAGCTATTCTTGAGGATCATTTGCATACTGGTTTGCCAGAACAATCTGTTAAAAACAAGTATGAAATTTGGGAGGGGAGGGTTGGGTGGGAGAATGGAAAACCCATGTTGGCATAAAAAAATATGATGGAAGAAAGGCTACATGAAAATTTTGGTTACCAGAATCACAGAAGTTAAAAATGTACAAGACATACTCATTAATCTTGTGCATCTCCCAGCCACTGCATGATTGTTCATTAACAGTACATTGCAGGGAGCTTTGTTCAGTCTTTTTCAAATGACGTTCATGATGGGGATTCCACTGCATTCCTTGGGAGACTTTCCTATTGCAAATACGACTCAGGAAATTCATCAATTCAGCTGATATTTCTCTTAGTTGAACTTCATCATATTACTTATATCCTCTAGCCTTGGATTAATATACAGTTCTTCTGACTCCTTGGTTCTTACAACCTGCAGTATCATATATCACTCAGTGCTCATTTATTGTATTTATTTGGATTTAACAGAAGAAACCTATATGTGAACATTAGGTACCCTGACTACAATTAAATTCACATCCACATCAGAATAGCACCATGACTCATACCATACCATACCAAACCAAACCAACCAGGAAAGCCCCAATTCAGCAAAACATGTAAGTATGTGTTTAAATCCATCCCTATTCTGCAAATAACTTACATACTTGCTTAAAAGTTAAGCAAGTGCATTAAGTACTTGGCAGAGCTAGGGCCTAAATGCAACAGCCAAACATTCTCCTAATCTACTCTATGCAAACCTCAAATCCTCATCCTCCATGGCTTTTGCAACATGAAGGTCTGCAAATTCAGACCAGATCTAATCAGAAAAATTTGAAATTTCTTCAGAAAACGGAGGGTGGGGAATGGGAGGAATCACAAACAGTTCATGATTTTTCCCTCATTTTCCAATCAGCGCCAATATTTAGTTACAGTATTTAAATTCAACTTTCCTCATAAATCAGTTTCTCTTGCTCCTTAATAACTTCTACTGCCCTTCATTTAATTTCCTCCACATTTATCAATGCCCTTCTGATATTGGATTGTCCAGTATTCTAGCTGTGGTTTCACCACTATCACTGGCCCTATTTCGGCAAAGCGCATAAGTAAGTGCTTAAAGTACTTGTTTCTTTTTGATTTTATTAACATCCATCTTCAAGAATTCAGTGGTATTCTGTATCCTACATAATCATGACCACATGAACTAAAACTAAGCTCCAAAGAAACCTCACGTTCTGAGAGGCCAAATCCTTAACATATAGATTTGCAAATTCTTAACAAAAAGCCCCGAATGTAAAGGCTTTTATTGACTACCGAGACCTAAATTCAACATCTTCTATTCCCCGCAACAATCCATATGATGCCATCTGTAAGAAAACTGTATTCCATGATCCATGATTTTTTACACTGCTATAATCTCAAAGGAATAATTCTGGGGTGGGGGAGTTCTATGGCCTATGTTATGCAGGAGGTCACAATAGATGATTACAATGGTCTCTTCTGGCCCTGGAATCTATGAAGTGTTAGGCCTGGTCTACAGTAGAAAACAAGGTTGTTTAACTACATCCATAGATGCTAGAACTAGGGGTGCTGGTGGGGCAGCACACCATTGATTGAAATGGTTTCCATTATATACAGGATTTACAGTTTGGTTCAATGGCTCTCAGCACCAACTATACAAATTTTTCCGGCACTCCTGACTGATGTAGGAGTGTGTAAAATCCAAACCCCTGAGTGGTGTTGCTAAGCCGACCTAAGTCCCCAAGTAGACAGCACTAGTTGACAGAAGAATACTTCCATTGACCTAGCTACCATCTCTCAAGGAGGTGGATTACCTACACTGACAGGAGAACATCTCCCATTGGCATAGGTAGTATCTACACTGGAATGCTACATCAGCGCATAGACAAGCCCTTAGTGATATACTCAACTAAAATAGGGGAAACACAGAACCCTGAATTCAGATCTAGGGGCCTAGTCCTACTGACCTTTACTCATGCAAATAGTCTGGTCAAAGTCCAAGAATGTAGTGCTAACTATTGTATCATGAACAAGTACTCCCATTATAATCACTTTGTCCAGTAGCACTACACTTGGATAAAGCACAAATACTTTAACAAAAACAGTGGACTTTTTTTTTCCCTTTGTCTATCTTCCAAAGATCCACTCCTACATATTAAGGCCTTAATCACACAAATCGTCCCCTTGATTTTGATGGGACTAAGGCCTGATCCCACACATACTCACACATCTGCTTAATTTCACTACTGTGATTAGTCCCATGGAAATCAATGGGACTAATTACATGAATAAGGGTTTACAGAATTAGGCCATTAGACCTGAGTTTGATGGTTCAGGACTTCAGTGGGAATACTCATGGTAGTCAGCAGTGAACCCAATATGTACTTAAAGGCTCAGGCTTCTACTTTCTAAATCTAGAGTACAGATTGTAGCAGTCTGTTCTGCTAATAATTTGGGACTTTGGGCCAGATGCTCACCTGCTGCAAACTGACATAGTCTCATTGATGTCAGAGCTATGCCAATTGACCCCAACTAAGGATCTGGTCCCTTAAGAGGATTTTTGTGTAGTTTTATAACCATGTCAATTAACTTTTATAAACAATTCAACATTACTAAATGTGTGAAAAAATTAAAAACTTGATTTTGATTCTTCAAAAATGAAAACTTAGTCATAAAGAAGGACAAAGCACCTACTGTCCGTAGCCACTAGAAGAATTCCTGTGACCACACTGCATGTTTCTGAAAGACAGGTTGATGTCTTTAATCTGGCAAACAGTAATAATTTCCCTTTATGGCAAGCAAAGTGTGTATCAAAAAAATAATTTCAATCTTTCTCTGTTGACTGAAATGTCAGTAATTACCGTAATCAATAGGTTTCAAGAAAAAAGGAGAAAACTCTTGATATTTAGGAGAAAGATGGCTTTAAGGTCATCTGGACCCAATCTTGTCTTCAAATACACACAAGAAGCCGGTGCATAAAAAGAATGTGCTAACCTTAGAGCAAACTTTGACTGTTTTAAAAGCCATTGTAACAATAAATAATTTATTTAAAGGCTACTGTAATAATTTGAGAGAAAGTAGCATAGTAGATTTCACGTACTTGCAGAACCAATGTCATTTGTGATTTATATTTCAATCAGCATCTGCAGGGAATTTAACATTTATCTCAGAAATCCTAATTTCAGATCATTAAGCAGCCAGCTCTCCTCATTCTTTAGCCATGGCCCTTCTAGGCAAATCCTGCTTTATTAACACTAATATTCCCATTGAAGTCAATGGGATCACTTGCATGTTCTTGTGGTTTTTATTATGTGCATTACTGTAGCATCTCATGAATCATGACCCCATTGTCCAACGCACTGTATAAGCACAGAACAAGGTAGTGTCCCTGTCCCAAAGAGCTTACAATCTAAGTAAGAGGGTTAAACTCTTCTTGAGACTTTACCTGAATATTAGAATCCCAATGCAGAGAATGATATATTCTAATTATTTGAAAACAAAGCTGTGGCCCCCTACTAGAGAAGGGAAAGAGCTATGCTGGTTAGGAGGTGAGGGTGATCCCTCATGAGGCCCTGAGCGATCCATGATTTCTGAGGCTCAAATCCCTGTCCATTCCATGGCAGGAAAGCTGGAGAGAACATAGCAAACCTCATCTCCTCAAAAGAACAATAGGAGGTAAAGTCTATGATAACCTCATTTCTTTCATCCTATGTGTTTCTTCATGGCAGCCAAAAATCAGGCCAAAAGGAGTTACACCAGGGATGAATTTGGCCCACAGTTAACACTGAATATAAAAGACAAACTTTTAAGAAGTTCACTTGCTCACTAAAACACAACCCTTGAAACATTTCTGGGATTCATTTTGTTACAAAACGTTCTGAATCTTGGATGCCAACACACTCTCAACCACCCCCACCCACAATACACACCTTGAAATGCTTAAATACCATAGTTCTTTTTCAGTCATTTGTGCTTCTGTATTTTCTCATATTTGTAATTTTAGACTGATAGAACAGCTGCAAATGGGTACTTCTGAAATGTCGCATAAAATTATTCATATCACTTAACTTCATCAAGTAAGATATTTATAACTGATGATCACATTTGCTCCGGTGCTAGTGCTGACTAATATTGTCTCCACCCATAAGACTTTTACAGCTCCTCATTCCAGTTTGCTTATGGTGGCAGAGTCTTATCTATGAAATAAAACCCATGAATATCCGGACAAAAACTGGAAAAAGATTAGCTCCCTCCCTACTGAGATAAATCACTTCCCAATGTTTTCATTTGAAGACTTTAACATTTTTCATATGGCTTTTACTGTGACTAGATCTGTAAAGGAATGTTAGTTGCAAAGATTATTAATTGCTGTATGATATGAACTTGAAACTGTGGCTCAGATTTTAGAAGCTCTTGATAGTATTATTCTTTAACCGTTACATACAAGCAGTTATTTAGAAACAAAGATATTTTGAACAATGGCTTATAAGTGAAAAGGGGACTTGATGTAAGTTAGCCTACAGGTAAGTGATCTGAAGGGGTATACAGTACAGACATATACTTTTGCAGTTGTTAATACCAAGTTGACAGTGTTGTGAAGGATGACTGCTGATAGCAGCAGCTCTAAATATAGATTTACAGTTCTGCATTGGTACCAAACATTGTGGTACAAACCTGAGCACAAAATCTATTTTAATTGTTTAATATATATAGTACAGTAGCACCCAGAGACCCCAAATAGGATCAAGGTCTCTATTGTGACGAGCGCTGTACAAATACATATGAAGATGGGGGGGGGCCACCTCTGAAGAGCTTACAAAAAGACAAGTGATAGATGAAGAATGTTGGCAGAGGGAGAAAATATACAATTTTATATACATTGATACATTTTCAATTTTTTTATTATAAATAAAATAAGTGCCAGCCATGCCCATCTGCCCTCCAACCTAAATTGGCTGCTCCTCAATCATTAATTGGTTATTTGTTACAGCTGGAACTTCAGATCTGAAGGAGCAGAAGGGTAGTGGCCTTTTGGATCAGTTCAGGGGAGATCATTCAGTGAAAAGGTGGTAGCATGAAAGAAAAGTTAGGAGACATTTGTGTGAGAAGCTGACAAATGGGTAGAGGAGGCCTGCATAATTGACACAGCGCGATAAAAGACACGAGTGGATCGAGAGTGGCAGAGTCATGAAGTGCTTGAACGTAAGGACACAAGTGAGACAGGGTGAGCCAGTGGACAGCTTCAAAAAGGACTGAGGGAGGAGATGTGATCAGAATCATGGGCAAGGAAGATGATCTTAGCAGCTATTCTTTGTAGGGACTGGAGGAAGGTAAAGTTGGTGCAATAAGGCTGCAGGGGAGAAGGCAATAACAGTCAAGAAGGGAGAGGATAAGAGTTTGGCTGTTTGAATAGAAAGAAAAGGATGGATCTTAGCAATGTGGTGGTGGACAGGTTATCCTTCTCCCAATCTATTCATGGGGTATGGCTCTTTACAGTCCTACAGTTGTGTGTCTGGTCGTTCAGAAAGCCAAAGTATGTGCACAGCTGTTGTATTCAAGTGTCTGATGAAAACTGCATTTTGTACCGCACAAATTATGCATGTATTAGATCTGAAGGAAACTATTTTTTTTCAGTTTGGACTTACAAACCTATGGATTTTTATTTCATAAGCAAAAATTTAGGATCATGCAGTAAACCCTGGCCCCACCTCCACCAGTTGCAGAAAGCCTCTGGTAGCAGAACTGGTGTGGGTCTATTACATAAAGAACGTGGGAGGGTGGACTGAGAGAGGATGGACACACAGGAGTGTTTACATCTGCCCGGGACAGAGCTCAGCTGTATGGTAGCTCCCTGTATATCAGTGCTCAGAGGAAAGGCTGCAGTGGGAGGGCTGTGGCAGCAGTCTTGAAGAGCCCCCTAACAGTTGCTCCCTGGCCTCAGGACTGTGAGAGGGATGGATTTTTCTCCTCCAATCCCTCAGTGGAGCTACCCATTATCAATCTGACTCCTCAGGCTGGGCACTAAGTTGAGGATTTACACACAAGTATTCGGAGTGTCCCGAGAGCGGCAGGCTAACAAGAAGGGCTAACAAGCCTGTTTGAAGATTAATGAATTCAGTGTCCCACAATTCCAATAGGTTCATCAGTAATCCATAATCACATGGCAACATTTGGGGGAGGGGCATACTGTTTATGTTTTTAAGCACATGAAATAAGTTGAGAACATTTGTTATTTGGCTTAAAACAGAAAGGATTTAGTCTGAGCAAGGAAGCCAAATGTAGAACTTTTGGTAAGGGGTGTATGTTGATTATTTGTTTAGGTCTAAAAATTTAGGCCTAAAAGTGTTTCAAACAGTTACTCAGTTCAAGGTCATCATACTTGCTTGTGATCACAGAAGGCAAGTCTGGAACCAAGTTTAATAGCCAAGTATTTTTTCCCCTACACTAGTTGTTATTTTTGGTTCCAATATTAAACAGTATGCAGACACCTCTCCTGGCAATCTGACCTCAGTTTTTCATTGAAATAATCAGTCTCATCCTCTAGGACTTGCTGCCTAACCAGCTGACACAACAGGACTAATGCACTTTCAAATCCTTCTTCTGTTAGCTTTGGAAAGATTGAGCGGAAAGCAAAAACTATGCATCACCCATACTGCTATATGTAACACTGCTTTCAAAAAAGGTGATGAGTGACTTATCTGAATGTGGTTAAGACATCTGGCTTAGCGAGCACCCTCCCTTGTAATCAGAGGTCAGAGTTTTATGGCAGAATGAAAAGAAATAGAGGACAGCATTGTAGTGTTACAATATACAATACAAATGTACGGTTTTGGTCTTGCTAAAGTTTCACTATTAATAGACAAGACTAATTTTAGCAAGACTGTCTGCCAACAACTATCAGAAAAGATGAATTGTGTTACTCATACACTGAAGAGACAAAATGTAATGTATGCAATGTAAAATAGCTTTAACTTTCTGAGTTTTGCACATGTAAGGAGGGCAAAATTAAAAGGCTTTTTAAAAACAAGAGATGTCCCTCAGCCACCAGTCCCTCTTTTTAGAGGAAGCCGACTATGGTCCCCGACATGATCACTTTTGGCTCTCTTCTCTCAGCCCCTCCTTATTGAAAAATGTGCAGGAGATGGGCACAAGGTAGAAAACTCCACAAGAGTCACCCCACAGTTTTCTGGAAAACTTTCCATCAAGGGAAGGGGTTTAAGTCCAAGAAGTGGAGAAGTGAGGCCTCCTAACCCTGTAGAGGCTATTGATACACAGGGCGGGAACTATAGAGACTGCAGCCATCCTGCATAGATGGAGCCCATCAAAGTTGTTCCTCTGCTCATCCTCTCCCCAGCCAACATGACTCGACTGGTTGAGTTCCTATTGAGTAGCATGCATGGGGGGGAACCCAGCAGGAGTTAATGCCATTCTAAGCAGCATTCATCCCACTCAGATTTCAGAGTGGAAATCCCGTGGGGCCAGCAGGGAACAAGGTCCTAGAGAGACTGATTCCCTGCTCTATTCTCTCAAGCACTGTTGAGGAAGTCCCCCATAGAGCACCCACAGGGTCTTGATCAGAATGGGGGTGAAAGATGATCCTCTGCATACCCCATGAAGATTATCTGACCACATTAGGACATCTCCGCTTGCATGAGCCATTGGAATGACCTGGGGCTCTGTTTTATTAGACTTCCAGCCACAAAAATAGGAACCAATTTTAGATGTAATTAAAATTTATTAATTCAAAAGAGTTCTATTAATTTTAACCCAAATCCAGTTACTCATAACTTGAAATCAATGGGTCTATTTGAGCAAGTAAGGTGAACAGGATTTGAATCTAAATCCCATACATTTCATTCAGACCAAATATAACTAGTATACGTGAATTTGCCACATGAGAACACTTACAGTTGAATTTTTAGTGAATGAACTTCTGTTCTATACAGGTTCTTTACCACACTCATCATCATCGTATCTGAGCACTTTCCAGTAGTAGTTAAGCAGCATGACTATGCATCTGACAAATGTTTGTTCTCATCCTTTCCCTCGGGGGAGAAGTATGTGCTGTGGAATATCTTGTTTTGGAAAGGTTTTAAAAAACCAAAACACAAATATACCTGTTGTTATGTGTTTATGTTAGAGAAGGCAGGGTCAAAGATATGTGCCTTGCCCTTGGAGTGGAAAGTGGGGAGGTTTGTGATGGTCCTTAGTTCTTGGGGGAGTTCATTTCACAGTCTCTGACCAGCCCCTGAGAAAGTTCTGTCTCCCGTGCAGATGAACTTAAGCCTTTGTCTGGAGACTTCCTTAGTATCAGAGGAGCAAAGTTGTCAGCCCTGGCCCTCATCCCAGAGCTTTAAGCAATCTTTTAGATATTCTATGCACCAGCCATAGAGGACCTTGAAGATAAGGACCATGACCTTGAACTTGATTCAAAATTCTACAGGACGCCAGCAAAGAGAACAGAGGACAGGTATGATGTGCACAAGGTAGCCCACATTAATGAGGAAATGCAAAGCAGCATTCTATACTAATTGGAGTTTCCTAAGTGCGGATGTGTTCATGTCCAGATATATTGCATTGCTGTACTTCATCCAAGAAGTGACAAAGGCATGAATAACTGAAGCCAGGTCACAATCCACCAGGATGGGCCAAAGTCTCCTAGTCAACTGGGGAAGATCAAATGCACTACTCATGGATGCAGCTACGTGACAACTTTGCATCAGTGAGAAATCCAGGAGTATCCAAACTGACCAACCATGGTTATGTACCATTCCACCAAAGGAAATTGCGTGTTGGCCGCAAACTTTTCACAAAGCCCACCAGCATCTCCACTGTTTGCTTCAGTTCAGCTTCAACCAGCTGTTTTTCATCCATGAGTTGATCTTGTCCAAGCAGTGGGCTCAGAATCATAGGACTGGAAAGGGCCTTGAGAGGTCATCTAGTCCAGTCCCCTGCACTCATGGCAGGACAAAGTCTTATCTAGACCAGAGGTGGCCAAACCACATTCGGCCCACGGGACCCTCCTGCCTGGCCCTTGAGCTCCCTGCCGGGGAGGCTAGACCCCAGACCTTCCCCTGCTGTTCCCCCTCCCCGCAGCCTCAGCTCACTGCAACGCCAGCGCAACGAGGGGCTGTGAGCTCTTGCCGGGCTGGGCAATGCTGCTGCAGAGCTGTAGCCTGACCCGGTGCTCTGTGCTGCGTGGTGGAATGGCTGGCTCCAGCCAGGCATCATGGCTGCCTGTCCCAGTGCTCTGGGAGGCGCAGCTATAGTACCGGGGCGTCAGAGGGCGAAAAGCAGGGGGGTTCCAATAGGGGGCAGGTCTGGGCCACGCCTGGCTGTTTGGGGAGGCACAGCCTCCCCTAACCAGCCCTCCATACAATTTCAGAAACCCGATGTGGCCCTCAGGCCAAAAAGTTTGCCCGCCCCTGATCAGGTGTTTGTCTAACCTGCTCTTAAAAATCTACAATGATGGAGATTCCACAACCTCCCTAGGCAATTTATTCCAGTGCTTAACCACCCTGACAGTTAGAAAGTTTTTCCTAATGTCCAACCTAAACCTTCTTTGCTGCAATTTAAGCCCATTGCTTCTTCTCCTGTCCTCAGAGGTTAAGAAAAACAATTCTTCTCCCTCTTCCTTGTAACAACCTTTTATGTACTTGAAAACTATTATCTTGTCCCCTCTCAGTCTTCTCTTTTCCAGTCTAACCAAACCCAATTTTTTCAATCTTCCCTTATAGGTCATGTTTTTGAGATCTTTAATCATTTTTGCTGCTCTTCTCTTGGTGGTAGTGGTTTAGTCACACATCATGAAGGATGTGTAGAGCTGTGTGTTAGTTGCAGATTACTAGTCCTTGAGGTGTCTGACCAGTCCACCTTCTGACCAGTTCACAACTTCTATTGTCATATCCTAATAGATATGTTTCCTTATGTGTTGTTCATTAAAGACCCAACCCAGAAAAGTGGTAAGCACATGCTTAACTTTAAGCATGTGGGGCAGCCCTATTGAAATCAAAAATGAAAGTAAGATTAAGCACTTGCTTAAGTGATTTTCTGGATCAAAGCCTAATGTTCAGGCAGGTCCTGTGAAGTGCTAAGTACCTTCTATTTTAATTGATTTTAATAGAAATTAAACTTTGAGAGGAAGCAACTCTCAGGATTGGGCTCTAATAGCATTTAAAAACAAACAAAAAATTCAAACTATCTCCCTAGAAAACATCATCAGAGTGTTATTGTTCAGTCCATGGAGTCTGTAAAATCTTCTTTTTATTTATCTGAGTGTTTAATAGGATTTTCATGATTTCCTCTTATAAAAAGAACAACATGAATAAAAATGGTCAGCAAGTATTTAAGAAAAAAAACAAACTACAAACCAGATTTCTCCTTCAAAGAGCTTCCTGTTACCAGAACACAAATACATAAACTTTTTCCAAAATTCAGAAAGAAAAATTATGCATAAAAATATAACTAAGCAGAGAAAACATGTTTCAGAACAAATTATGGAGAAAAACCTAGATTTCTTAATCATATCACAAATTGGCTACTCAGGTTTAAGTGGGCAAAAAAGCTGGTGATCCTTTGGTTACTAGAAAAATACATGGAGCAGTATTATGAAAGTTTAATACCTGAAACTATACAAGCATTGCAAAATGTATTTATCTGGAAGTCTATAGTGCAGCTTAGGGGATGTGAAAATAATTACATTTTAAGACAATCAGAATGAGAAAGTGTTTCATATCAAATGTCTTACAAAATATTTTTGGTTTGTTTTTTTTAAAAAGCAGTTAGTTCTTATCTCAATCTTTTCTTCAGGAGAAAAATACTGCGGTTTTCAAAGAAAAACAGGTGACCAATTTGAGCTTTGAATTATATTGGTTGAATAAAGCCCTCAGCAGACTCCTGAAGGAGTGCATGGGTTTGAGGTCATAATAAATTGCAGAGTAAAGTGAAAAGTTATTGTTGCCCATAGTAAATTGGCTCTTCTACCAGCATAAAATATAAGTTTTCTACTGAATTTTTCAAAATGCACTGTATGAAACTCGGGAACCTAGATCACTAGGTAACAATAGTGCATTCACTCACTGGAGAGATTGTAACAAAAGATGCACAATAGATACTCATTTAGATTTGGGACCAAACCATCTTCACATTGAGAAGAACACCACTGTAGAAGAGAGCTGTCAAAGGAACAAAAAGACAAATCAAAGCCAATCTATTTTTAAGATGTGTGGGCCTGCATATTCAAACAGCTAGAAAAAGTACAATGTTTCGTACCAATGTAAAACTCCACTGCAAAAATCTGTATTACAAATTTGCCATTTTCAGCAGCAGATGAGGAGGCGGGAGGAAAACAATTTTCCAATGTTGTTGCATTATCTTTGGTTGCACCAGTCAGTGTTTCCCATTACATTTCATATTACTGCTATTACATTATTTATGAAGCACAGGAGCTATTCATGACACTTTACTAGCATATCAAAAGATAAGGCCCTGCCCTGAAGAGCTTACAAACTAAGTAAGGCAAATCACCAGTAATGACAACATGTAACTCTGCAGAGTAGGGTGGGATGAGGGAGCAGGGGAAGTATGTATATAACAGAAGTCAAGGCGCTGGGAGAGAAGTGTTAATTTTAAAGACTGAAATTGATTTAATGGGTGTAATACAGAGCAGGTCCTGAGAATGTTTTACAATAGTTATACTGGGTACCCCTGGACCATCTCTACCTCTGCTGCAGACAATGAGCATAAGGCCATCAGCAGTCCTGACCCACTACAAGATGCTGAACTGTGTCTACCATAATGAAAGACTGCAAGTGAATAGCTTGAAATCTCTTGAAAACAGAGCCCAGTTCTACAGTTGGAGCTCAGTCTATACTTGGGGAAAATGTATAAGGACAGCTAGGACCGGGTCCCTAACTACTATTCTAACATTCAACCTAAGTTGCAGTGCTAGCAATGTATGTCTCTGAATATTGCACAAATATCATCAAACAAGTCATGCCTGGGTGATCTTTGTAGTACTTCAGAATGCTAAAGGCAATTAGAAGCAATGAAGTACTGAGTATGTTTCCACATTCAGTTTACAGTTTCTAAGGACGCTATTTATTTTTTCATGGTTTGCTAATACAAGCGATACCAAGGCAGTAATACACATACAAACACTCAATGCATATTGCCATGGTGCAAATGATAAATGAGTTTAACAAGAACTTCAACTAGACTGAGATGTGAAAGAGATAAAAATTTAACTGGACAAGCAATCTAGTTTACTTTTTGAAACTCCTTTGCAAAGAAAATACAAATTGTACTGAACAAAGGAGGGCAATTAAAGCAGTGAATTATGTGCCCTGTTACCATTAGTTAAGTTAGCACTTTTTCAGCACAGTACATGGGGATTTAGCTACGTCACTTTTATTAATAATCATCACTAAGCATAATTAACCTTAGTACTATTTAGTATACAATAGTCTTCTTCTTGACTATGTCAGTAAGAGACTCCAGCCCTAACCAGCTAAGCAATTAAACATGTACATTTAAGGATGAGAGTGAAATAAATGGGACCACTCACACACAAAGTTCTGTGTGCTTTACTGGATTAAGGCTTTATTGCACTAGTTCAGCGGTTCTCAAACTGTAGGTCAGGACCCCAAAGTGGGTCAGGACCACATTTTAATGGGGCATTAGACTTGCTGGTGCCTGGGGCCAAAGGCCAAGCCCCACTGCCCAGAGCCAAAACCAAAGCCCTCAGGCTTCAGACCTGGGTGGCAGGGCTCAGATTACAGGCCTCCCGCCTTGGGCTGAGTCCTCCCGGGACAGCCAGGCTCGAGCGGGCTCAGGCTTCGGTCCCCACTCCGGGGGTCATGTAGTAATTTTTGTTGTTAGAAGGGGGTCATGGTGCAATGAAATTTGAGAATCCCTGCACTAGTTAATACCTGGTATAGTGTAATCAGCAGTGTGAAAGTTTACCCAAGACCTACCAATGAGCCATGATCCTAAACAACAACTGCCTCTGCCATTCCAGTCCAGAGCAAAGAGCATCATTCCAAATTTTATGCTGTGGACAAATGTCTACTAGAGACCAAACCCATTTTCATTCATGATATAGGTCAGGTTTGAGCCTAGGTGTCCCATAGTGAAAAGTTAATCTCCCTGACACCTGCATTTCCTTCACTGCAATATAAAGTGAGGGGGAGATCCCTAGAAGATATGTGCTCCTAATGTATTACATTGATTAGATTTCCTTTTCAGTCAATTTAATTTATATTTTGGAAAAATATCTAAATCCATCCTTAAATGAGTTCTAAATGGATTTACATTGCTAAATATAATTTCAGCATGACTCAAATGCTACAATTCATAAGCTACTTATCTATTTTCACTCATTTTTCTGCAGTATATTTGCTCAATGGTACAGTGTTACCCAAATATGTTTGGGCCGTAGGCTCACCTCCACCCTCTGGCAAGAAGACGACCAAAACGGTGGCATATCCATGCAAAATAGGCAAGGCCGGCTCTAGGATTTTTGTCGCCCAAAGCAAAAACAATTTTGGCCGCACCTCCCGCCCCCCCCCCCCCCCGTTTTTTAATTACCCCACCCCGGGCCCCGCCTCAACTCCGCCCCTTCCCCAAATCCCCAGCCCTGCCTCCTCCCCCCAGGCTCTCAAGCCTAGGAGGGAGGGAGGGAGGGGGAGAAGTGGCGCCCGCGCCGTGGCCACTAGGTATCTCCCCCTCCCTCCCAGGTTTGAGAGCCTGGGAGGGACGGGGAGACTCCGAGTGGCCGCGGTGCGGGTGCCGCTTCTCCCCCTCCCTCCCAGGCTCTCAAGCCTGGGAGGGAGGGGGAGCAGCAGCGCACGAAACAGCTGTTTCGCGCGCCACGGCCCCTCAGCATCTCTCCCTCCCAGGTTTGAGAGCCTGGGAGGGAGGGGGAGACCCCGAGCAGCCGCGGGGTGCGAAACAGCTGATTCGCGCGCCGCTGCTCCCCCTCCTCCCAGGCTTGAGAGCCTGGGAGGGAGGGCGAGTAGCGGCGCGCGAATCAGCTGTTTCGTGCGCCGTGGCGAGCTAGGGCGGCCGGGGCACATTTTTAGGGGCGGCATTCTGGCGCCGGCAACGTGCCGCCCCAAGCACCAGCTTGTTTTGCTGGTGCCTACAGCCGGCCCTGAAAATAGGTCAGGCAACAACTTGGAGGGGGGAAAAGAGGTACAGTTTGCTCTAACTCACCACGTAGCAAGCTAATCTCTGGTCTTGTCTACATTAGAAAACTGTACTTAGTTAACTAGCTAGGTTTGGAAACTGCTTTAGTTAGATAGGTGCAACAGCCTAGGGTGGACACTAGTATTTCAGTTTAAGTAGGGTTACCATACGTCCGGATTTTCCCAGACATGTCCGGCTTTTTGGTCCTCAAATCCCAGTCCAAGGGGAATTTCCAAAAAGCCAAACCTGTCCGGGAAAATAGGGAGGCTAGGCTCTCCAAATTTTGGGGGGGAGTGGGTCGCCCGCTGTGACATCATCTCGGTGCTACACTTGGCTCGGTGGCCCCGCTCCCTGTGCGGGGCATGCCGCGGGCTGTAGTCCGGCTGGGCCTCGCGCTCCAGGGACAGCCGGGAGAGGGGAGCGGCCGAGAACTACAACTCCCAGCGGCCCCTGCGATGCGATCAACCTGCCCCAAAGAGCATCTTCGTTAAAGTGCTACATCAGAGCAGCTGCAGCGTTTTAAGTGTAGCTCTGCCCTGACAATTCCTACAATCCTCTCTACCAGGTTTTCATCTCCCTCTGAAGAATGCCAGTCTAACTGGGAAGGATATTTTTTAATTGTGTATTCACCAAACCCTTTGATATGAGCAAATAAACTTGGATCTCTAGCTACTGACTGAAAGACACTTCCCTCAGACTGGGGGAAAGAGCTCAGTTAAACATTGAGGAGAGTGAAAGATACAAGAATGATGTGGGCTATTAACATTTGAGACATCAAAAGAAAAGAAACAGGATAAACCATAAACACAAGGTCAAAGGGGGGAGATCTTTCTGAAATAAAGAGTCTATCATGCCAAACCAGCAGTGCTGCGAAAACACAATGAATCAGCCTGCTTGAAAAAAATTGTTCTTCTGCTTATATCGTGAGACTAACTACTAGACCTGGATGAAATTGTTTGGCTAAAACTTACAGGGTTTTTGGCAAAAAATGCAGATTCAGGGACACTGAAACTTTTGCAAATTAGTGTTGGTTTTGCAACAAAAAAACAAACAAAAGGTAATTGATTTTCAGTTCAACCCAAAACTTTTTTTTTTCCTTTTTTGGAATTGCCAGTGAACCTAAAACTCTGTTATTCATAAATTCCCGTGGCATAACTCCCATTTGCTCAGATTTCACCCCATAAATTGTGCTGCATCAGCAAGACTTAAAACCATCTAAGAAGATGCTTCATTGTGACTTTTAAATGCTGCTAATGTAACCTGCTCAACTTGGGTCACCAGGAGGTTTGAACCCTGGAGTTCATGTATGAAAAGCATGTCTCCATTGTTCAAGCTTAAGGAACTCACACCACTTGAAGTCAATGGCAAAGCTTCTGTTGATATCCGTGATTGAGGCTAAAGTATTAACGGCTTTAAATAGGGTTACCATACGTCCGGATTTTCCCGGACATGTCCGTCTTTTTGGTCCTCAAATCCCCGTCCAGGGAGAATTTCCAAAAAGCCAAACATGTCCGGGAAAATAAGGAGGCATAAGGGGACCCCGAGTGCGAGTGGCTGCAGCAAAACTAACAACTCCTCTGATCTGCCAGGGCACAGAGGCGGCGGGCGGCATCTGAGTACGCAGCCACCTCCTCCCCAGGCTCTGACTTTCCTGGCTCCCGTCGCTCTCCACCACGGCCGGGGCCAAAGCAACTTCCCCAGCCACTCGCGCTCGCGGTCCCCCGAGCGTCTTTTGCTGGAGCGCTACCAGCTTCATGGTTTGCAAGTTACTGTACCAAATTACTAAACCAGAGAACTGTATTTAAGCGGTGAATGTGCTTTGACACAAATACTAAATAGAACCATGGTTACTACCTGGCCCTAGCGGAATCCCTTCTCCTTGACCATCATGATGCTATTCCTACTAGCCTCACCATTATTCCTAATAATCAATATTAATTTTCACTGCATTCTCCATGGTTTAGATTTATTTTCTTGTTTAGAATAAGGTCCCAATCTTAATTGCTTATTTGTAGCATTACCACCATCATCATCATTACAATTTGTATTACCATGGATTCTTAAATAAAAACATCTCATATAGATAACCATGTCTCCCTCACTAGCAGCTTGTTTTGCTCACAGACTTTTCTCTGTTTCACCCTCACTTTGTAGGTTTTACAAACGTTTTACAGTTTATGAAGTACTTAGCAACCCTCAACCAAGATCAGAGCGGGAGAGAGGAGGGGGAATGCAGTGTGCTCAGAGGAGGAGGCATAGTTGGGGCGGGGACTTTGGGGAAGGGGTTGGAATGGGGGCGGGGAAGGGGCGGAGTTGGGGCAGGGTCGGGGGCCCCGTGGAGTGTCCTCTTTTTTCAGTGTTGAAATATGGTAACCCTAGTTTAAGAGCCCCATATATTTACCAGCAAATCAATTCCCTGCTGACTTAAGCTAAATTAATAGATGGCATTCTTAAATACAATAAGTATGTCTACACAAAAAGGTTGCACCTATTTAAATACAGCAGTTTCTAAACCAATTTAGTTAAACTGAGAGGCATTGTTGTCCAGTGAACATAGTACCTGGATGGGAGCTTAGGAGACCTCAAGTCCATTCGCATCTCCGCTGTCTGACCTTAACCATGTCCCTATACCCTTATTTCCTTTCTCACACTTCATTCTCCTTGTCTGTTTAGACTTTAAACTCTTGTGGATAAGGACTGTATCTTACTATGCCTGTTAAATGCCTAGCACAATAGGACTCTAATCTCATTTGGGATTTGTAGGCACTTCTGTAATACAACTAAATAATAAGCCAGTTTAGTGAATGTGGTATGCTTTTCTTATGTGGACAGCGCTGGTGTGCCACGCTGTGACCAGCCAGAGATGGGGAGAGCCAGGGAAACTTGCCGCCCTATGCACGACCCCTTCTGAAACCAGCATGTGCAATGTTGATAAAAGCTATAAAAATTGCTGCTGCATGCTATATGAGCCCCTTGGAAGGGTCATAGCAGTACAAGCAGTGGTGGGCTAGCTGCTGGCAACATAGACTACCAGTGCTGGGAGATTTGCAGAATCATGATTTTTCTCCTACTAATCTCACCAAAGCTCAGGCTCTGTGCATTCTGCTGGAGCTGCACAGGCCTCCCACAGGGGACAATGCTATGGAACTGAGCACTCTTTGGAGATGAGCATTTTAAGGTAAACCCTCTCCATCAATGCCTTTCTATTCAGAAAGGAGAGGAGATACTTGGAGTTTGGTTTTCTCTCGTGATGCAAGAAGTACTCTGAAGAATTACCTAGCCACTGTTATACTATCTATAGAGGTTAACTGTATAGATTATGGATTTAACACTGTCAATTGCAAAACTATTCCTAATAACTTACTTTCATGGACTGGAAAAATCCATAGCAATATTTCTGCCTCTGCTAGGGACTCTGGCAGTGCCAACAGAGGTCACTTCCCCTGCTCAGCATTGTATATTGACCTGCAAGGAGTGGTGTATATTGACCCGCAATGCAGTGGCTGCATCATATTCCCCAGCAGCAAGCTTAGAGAGGATAGCAGTAACTGACATGAATACAGAGGACAAAGTGGCTCAGGGACATCTCCAGCACAGTTGACATGACACATAATTTCCATCAATTGAGTAAAACAAGGGGGAATACCCACAAAACAGACAATGTGTGTCACTGTCTGATTTTACAGTCTGAATATAATCCCACAGGGCTCGAATTGCTGGCACAACTCTATTGACTGCAGCTGAGTTCTGCCAGAATGAAATTGGCCACAAGTATGGGAAATAGTTTTAATTTTCATAAGTTCAAAATATTTCACCGGGATTCAAAAGAAAAATGAAGGACCAGATGGGCAGGTTTGACAACTACACAAAGAAGTCCAGAACATTTGTGAAACCTTTCCTTCCTGATCAAAATATTTTGCTCTAATTCTCTGTAGCTCTATAGAACATGCTATTCCCAGGTGTGCAAAGTTACTTCAAAAATGACATTACTAATCTGACCTGTGAAAGCTATTCAATTATAAATATAAGGTCATAATTACTAGCATCAAAATTTCCACAGGTAGGTGCCTAAAGTTAATTATCTAAATAAAAAATTATCTTATTTGCAGAGGCACTGAGCACTCATGACTCCCATTGAAGTCAAAAGAAGCTGTAGATACTCAGTCCCGTGAAAATGAGGCCAGTTCGGAAGGTAAGTTTATCCACATAAGTTTGAAAATGTTGGCCTAAATGCTCCTAAAACTCATGGGGGAAAATGCCAAATAGTACAAAACTAAAAAGAGAAGCAAACATATATATCCATCACAAATTCGGCCACAGACAAATCAGCAATACTACATGCCCCAATCTAATCTCAAGACAATTTGCTCCCCAAGTAACAAAATTCTATATAGAATCATTCACTAAGAAAATGTTTAAAAGATTTTACCTCACTCTTCCAGGATGCAGTTGAATTTTAAACTTTTTATTGCCACCAAGGTCTTTGCAATGCTAAAGAAAACAGCAGCAAAGAAAAATCAAAATGTTATAGATGCTAGTTCATTAAACTGCTGCTCTAAATTCACATGTACGCCACCTATGATGCATCCTACACATACACTCTTGTTGAAAGGGAACATTGATGTTTGTTTTGTATTATTGGCTGAATTACCTATAGCAACAGCAAACATTTTATACAACTCTTAAGCAACAAACTGAAAACAGTGGAACTGTTTGTTATTTCCTGATCATAATTGCAGTCATTAATCTCACTGTGATATATGAATGAATTAATCATATAAAGGACTGACATTGCATAGCATTTATCTTCTCTCATTTAATCTCTTCCCAGAACAAATATTTTCTCCTTCACAATACAGTTCAATACACTGTAACCCTTTATATGGACTGTCTCTGTGAACCCAGGAAGTAGCGTATTTGAGGCCTTATCCTGAGAGGTGCTGTGCATTCTCAATCTCCACTGAAATCAACAGGAGTTGCAGGATCTCAATACCTCTCATGATCATTACCTATTAATTATACTGGTTGGTAATAAAGTAACATACATATGCAAAATACTGCATGAGCATTAGCTAATGAATCCTCACACTATCTCCTGGAGTTATTATTGTTAGTCCTGTTTTACAAATTTGGAAACGGGCAGAGATTAAGTTCCTAGTCCAGCAAAGTACTTGAGCACATGTATGATTTTAAATGTGGGAGTAGTGCCACTGACTGCAATAGAATCACTCATGTGGTGAAGTTAGACATATGGTTAAATACTTTGCTGTTTCGAAGCCTACGTGACTTGCCCGTCGCCCAAGAACAGTGAGTCAGTGGAAGAACCAGGATTGGAATTTAGGACTTAGTTCCAAATCCTCTATCTAGTCCACAGTAACTAAGCTTATTATAAAATTATGTAATAATAAAACTCTCATTCATTACTCATCCTCTGTCGCATGATAGATGCAATAAACTATTATTGAGAGGCCACACTGAGAAATACTGTGGTCTAGTGGATTTTTCATTACATTGATTGAGTTACACAGCGATGAATTCTTTAATATACTTTAATATGAAGCATTAGTGACAAAAACTAAACCATCAATCAAAAGAAATGTGTGGCCTGATTTACCACTGCATTACTCCAGTTTAATGCCAATGTAACCCCCCCCCCTTTGAAAACAGTACAATTACACTAGCAAGAAACGAGTGAATCAAGCTCATGATATAATTTGAACACTTACACATTTAAATTTCACTATTATGTAGGTGAACAAACTCATTATCTGACAATTTACCTTAAGAGCAGCGAAGTGAAAAATAAACAAGTAGATGTTGTTACTGGTGGCAATCACTTGTACAGTGGATCAATCATGGAGCTTTGAAAACACACGCACACACACACACACACAGGTTCTGTGCAAGTTTTCTTCCTAGCAACAGGAAGGAGAAGAGAAACTCTATGGGGGGCAAAAATGAATTAAAACTAAAAGAATTTTTAAATATTCCAAAATTAGTCTCTACTCACCATGACCTACAGCTAAATTCAATGAATAAAAGATGGCTACCAATAGGCTCTGCACTGAAGATTTCCCTATGGGGTAGGGAGGGAGAAATGATTCCTTCTTCACAACTTACCCATTCCCCTCCCCTGGCCAAGGAATGACAACAGACTGCTATTTCAGCCACAAGGCTAAATGACTGGAGGATCCATGTAATGGCAGATCCACTGATCCTGCCCCCAAACTCTTTCCCTGTTCAGTCACACGCAGAGAGGAATTATGGAATGCAGGGGATAACCCCGCCTGAGCTCCCCAAATCCCACCTCCTGTGTGTTGGATTGATTCAAGCAGCATTGCCAATTCCAGCAATTTTATCATGGGTTTCACAACAGTTGATGTTTTTTCTTAAAGACTCAGCTCCTGGAATCAAGTCATTAGGTGAGAATCTCAACTTTCACTTAAAAGAATAAGTTTCTAGCCCTCATAGTTGTGGAGAAAGGCTTGAAAACATGAACCCAATAGCACCCTAAAAATCTCAAAAGATTTTTTTAAAATGGGGTTCTTCTTATTTATCACGTGTTTGGTTTTTTTAGTGACTCATGATTTTGAAAATTTGGGATTGGCAATGCAGGACCCTCCATATTAATGGAGGAGGGAGCAATATTTGTTCCTATGTGTAACTATGTTACTATAATTCTATTCTGGGGTGGGTGACCAGAATGGATTTCCCATTCTGGCTTCCTTTTCATAGTTTACCACCAGAACGCCAATTGATTCTGAACACTAAAGTACATGTAATTCAGTATTGCATATAAAGTAATGCCTTCTCTGTGGAAATCTCTGAAGAGGAGCAGACAGCAAAACAGTCATAATACTACAGACGTAGCCACAACAGAAATCTGAGCCATTGGGTTTGAGGGAATATAAATGAATAGAAATGCTCTATCTTCAAAGTAAACGTTGAACAATGAGGCAAAAGGCAATCTCTTCTTGGACTCTTAGTGGTAAAGCTTGATCTTTGTGGCTTATGATACCACTAGAAACCGCTCACAGGACTTCCCTTTCTTACCTGTTAATCTGTTACTCATATTAATGGATTTCCAGTGATGTGAAGGAAGCGTCTGCCAAAGGAAGAACAGTTTTTATGCAGCGCCACCTGGAGGCAAAAAAGAGTTTTTCATGTGTTATAAAAACCAATAGGTAAACTTTGAACAAAGCTTCTACTGTATACACATCTGGTGGTTCTAATGACATCATAAACCATGAGAATCCCTTGAGGATCTTAGAACTTTGCAATGCATAATTCCCTTTCATTTATATTTGGTCCATGGAATTAACCTGTTAGATTTTAGGAGTATACACTCATTGAACCTCTCCCAGATGCAAGGCCTGAATTAATGGGCTTAGCACAGAAGAGTTCCAAAGTAGTTAGGAGCACAGAATTCCATGGGTTGCTAGCCCTCATAGCCAGTGAGCCCCCACCCCTCTGTTAGGTGGTTTGGCACCTGTTCTGTTGCAAACTCAGCAACCATGCTATTTGCTCCTCAAACACCCCTCCGTGTGGGGCAAAGATGTGTGAAGTCAGGGAGCACATGCCTTCAGGGGGGTGACTTGACATATCATGGTTTGCCCTTTCATGGACTTACTGCCTTCCAGGCTTTACTTGTCCACAGGTGAGGAGGAGGAGTACTCAGCCATTGCACATAACTCTCCACTCCGTCTAACAGATGTACCTAAATCCCCATGCACTAAGCTGAAAGCACACCCCTTAACTTTTGATTTTCTTTGCATTCATCAGAATGACTAGCAGATTTTCATATTACTACTCTGTTTTAATTATTTTTACATCAATTCAACTAAAATCAAGTGAAAATTCAAATCATGTTGCAGAGATTGCAACAATTTGTGAAATTTATTTTCACAAGACTTTGCAAATTTACAAGGGTTCTGAATAGAATCTAACAAACATTCCTCTTAAAAAGGGAGGAAAATTTTGTATGTCATTATGGCACCAGAATAACATATGAAAGCCGGCTCTTCATGACTGAACAAATAAAATCATGAGACTGAACACATTATTATTCCATGAAGCTCTGATTCTGTGGCTTGTACATACATAAACATACATTTGCCAGGGTGTCTCCTATGCTTTAGCACATCCCCGAAACAGAAAGTGCCAAGCAAAAAGGATGACAAAATTCCAGTTGAACAGAATTGTACACATATATTAGCATTGTGATCAAGTCTAAAGACAGAATGTCCATGATACACATGCACAACTCCTGTTGAAACCAATGGAAGATGGAAATGAGCATAGGAACTGCTCTAATGGATCAGAGCAGTGGTCTGTCTTGCCTCTGACAGTAGAAACAAAACAAAACAAAAAAAACGCGATCGCGATCTGCGGTGACAATTCGGCGGAGGTCCTTCGCTCCGAGCAGGAGTGAGGGACTGTCCGCCGAATTGCCGCCGAACAGCTGGACGTGCTGCCCCTCTCCGAAGTGGCCGCCCCAAGCACCTGCTTGGTAAGCTGGTGCCTGGAGCCGGCCCTGCTAGCCAGTACCATATGCTGCAGAGGAAGGTGCAAGAAACCCTGATAATAGTCTGTAGAGAACGATTCTTCCTAACCCTGTCAGTTAGTGATGGCTCATACCCTGAAGGATGAGGATTCCTACCCCTATCTTTTAACCTATGTAATAGAACTGTAGATGTTCTCATAATCCAAGTAAGGCTTTTATCCTTTTATGAATTCTACTAAGCTCTTGGCCTCAGTCATATCTTTTGGCAATGGGTTCCATAGGTTAATTATGTATTGAATAAAAAATTATCTTTTAACAGAGTAAAGGAAAGAATGAGAAAATTCAGGCAGACAAGTTTGGGGTTTTTTTAGAACGCTGGAGGAGGGCAGTCAAATTCAGGCTTATAATAGAAAATCTTTCACTAAGTCACTACAGCCCTACAATACCTCCTTCTCTAGAGTAGGAGGAATCGAGTCATGACAACTCTCTGACTAAAGTCTGAACTAAGATAAAATAGTAGGTCTATTGAATAGGAACTTTTTACATGTGTTATGTCAAGGGTAAGAGAGCCGTCTCAGGACATCCTGTTATGGCAAAGTGTGGCCCTCTAGAATCTGAAGTGCCTTCCAAAATCTGAGAGGAATGAGGTGTGGAGCATGTTTTCAGAAGTCTTAAAAGAGCAACTCTCCAATGCAGAAACTACAGAACTGAACCACCAAAAAAGAAAATCAACCTTCTGCTGGTGGCATCTGACTCAGATGATGAAAATGAATTGTTATCAAGCAGAACCTGTCATCAGCATGGATGCATGTCCTCTGGAAGGATGGTTGAAGCATGAAGGGACATCTGAATCTTTAGGGCATCTGGCACGTAAATATCTTGCAACGCCAGCTACAACAGTGCCATACAAACACCTGTTGTCACTTTCAGGTGACATTGGAAACAAGAAGCAGGCAACATTATCTCCTAAATAAAATTAACTTGTTTGTCTGCGCGATTGGCTGAACAAGAAGTAGGACTGGGTGGACTTGTAGGTTCTAAAGTTTTATATAGTTTTGTTTTTTAATGCAGGTTTTTTAGTACATAATTCTACATTTGTAAGTTCAACTTTCATGATAAAGAGATTGCACTACATTATTTGTGTTAGGTGAATTGAAAAATACTATTTCTTTTGTTTTTTACTGTGCACATATTTGTATCAAAAATAATATAAAGTGAGCACTGTACACTTCATATTCTGTGTGGTAATTGAAATCAGTATATTTGAAGGTAGAAAACATCCAAAAATATTAAAGAATAATAGAATACCATTTATTTCAACAGTATAATTAATCGTTATTATTTTTTTTAATCACGTGATTAATCATGATTAATTTTTTAATCACTTGACAGCCCTAATTATTACCCAGTCTAGTAAGCACTGCACCCAGCAGTAAGTATTTGCAGGACTCCTTCCCAAAATGACAGTGAGCCAACTCCTGTTCCTCTTGAAGTAAGTGGCACTTTTAACAATTTGAAATGACTCCTTTAGCGTATGTGTGTTGTTTCACTAACAAGCAATCAGTGTGTTTAAGGAACTGGGCCTGGACAGTAGAGCCCTTCAAACTTTGTCCTCCCCAACCTCAAACATGGCATGCATGATTATGAAGGTGAATCCATTCTATCTGTATCTCTTCCCACCTTGTTTTTTTACGTGTTTTACCCTCAAAGCTATAACTTGTAAAATTATAAAATATAAAGATCACAGTGTTTTCTAAACTATTTGTAAACTTACCACAAGAAAAAGGCAACTTTTCAAACTTGAGTGGCCAAAGTTAGATATCTAAATCCAAATTCAGGCACCTAAATCAATGAATGACCTGATTTTCTGAAGTACTGTGCATCTGCAGCTCTCTTTGAAGTCAGCATGCAGGTGGATTCAACTATAATGTAAATGTCAGATGATATGCCTGGGATTTTATCACTGAATAAATTTCACAAGATGATAAGAGCAAGACAGAAGCATCATGAGGAAAAGAGTCCTTTGTCACTATGAAGATTACTTGATTTTTTTTTTAATTCCAAACTTGTAAACTGTACAGTTGTTTTTTTTGTTTATTTTACAAAGTGTTCTGACTCATTTTGGTGTGTGGGCAGCTACATTAAAAAAAAAAAAAAAAAAAAAAAAAAAAGACAGACTGCTTCTCCAATCCTGTAAAAGTACAGCACCAAAAATAAATGTGTTAATTATGTTCAGCTCCATCTCAATAAAACTAAAAAGGAGAAAACTAAGACAGGTCGATAAGACACAGATTTTTATAAATCCTGAAAGAAATCTGCCTTCAAAACATGACCACACTGAAGTCATAAACATTTAAATTCAGGGCTTCATCTTGCACACATCTAGACATGGTCCTTACACAAAATTTTAATATGGATTTTTAAATTCCCTCTCTGCCATCAAAAATTTTGAGTGGGTTTATGTCCATTTCAGCAAATAATTAGTCTGCCAGAAGTTATAGACTTCAACTTTGATATTAGTATCATCATTATTTGAAACTGGTTTTCTTCAAGAGCCAAAATGTGACCCTGAATTCATTTCTTGAGTATGCAGCGACATCAACAGCATCAGAATATGAAGACAGCCGTTTTAGGCACATGACAAATGGCAGCACTAATATATGCATAACATGTTGAGACTGTTCATTCCATGTTTCCTTTTCCATGAGAGCAAAATGCTCTTCTTCACTACAAACTGACAGACGCTGGGCTTTTGTTTTTTATAAATAAAATATAAAGAGAACAGTGCGATGATTCCCGGGAAGACACAGGGTGGCAGCTCCTTGCTACCATCTGCCCTTAGCGAGAGGAAATCTTGTTTGTGCTGCCATGGGTCATTTCCCCAGCTCCAACAGCCATAGGTAAAACAAGCACCCCCTCTAGGCCTCACAGGCCCTGCTGTTACTCTGCATGTTAGAGACTGGCACACTGCAACCCTCGTGCCCTCTGAGCATCTCCCTGGAGTGTCTAACCCCTGATCCACTGGCCATTCACAGTATTCACAGATTTGCTGCTTCCAAAGAAGCAGAACATCTCAGTGTACCAGTTTCACATCAGATCACTGCTCTGCTTCACACACAACACTTAGATATGTTTATAGTCAAATTAAGTGTAAGTTTGTTTAACAAAGCATAGCAATTCAAGTGGTGGCTGCAAGTAGAAGTACTAGAAACAAATGATTAGATAGACAATACAATCATAATACATATTCTAGAGACTAGACTTAATTAGCAAGACATTCTTATGTCCTGTAGAGTATTGCTCACCCAAAAATCCCTGCAGCGCTTTCCAGCCAGGCTAGCTGTGACTCATGGGCAGCAGGTGAAGCTTCCCTTTGGGGAGACTACCCCCCTGCTCCGCCTCTGCTTGCTGCTCTCACCAGGGCCACAGGGGATGGCAGGAGGGCCTGAGAGCTCAGTCGGGGCCCTGTGGGGAGAAGGTGCTAAGAGCTCAGCCCCAGCCAGGCTCGAGCTCTCAGCCCTGGCTGGGACCACAACAGAGCTCTGAGCCCGGAGCCCCTCAACCTTTCCACTCTTCAGCCCCAGGGCGACGGCAGGGGGAGATTTTTTCTAGGAGCCACAAATTGGCCAGGGCCCCTGGGCTTGGGCCCCGTGGGCCCGTGCAGTTATCAGCCACTGCACCCCCTGGCAGTACGAGATTTGGGGAGGCTTAGCCTCTCCCAGCCTCCATTACACACCATCCATGCTGTGACCCACTTTTCATAAGACAATCACGTTGTCAGCTTGCCTCTTAGGTGAAGCATTCAGTGTGTCCATAAGCCCTATTTGTGGCCTCAAGAGGTAAAAATAGACAGGACCATGAGATGCTTATCAGCCATACAAAACAAATGTCTTGGGTGGATGCCTCTCTTGATTAACTAGCTGCTAGGGTATATCTTGGTTGTCTGCCCTTACTGGACCACCTAATAGCTGTTATGGGTGCTCCTCCCTATTGTCAGAATAAAGGGTTCCTCTCCTACAATCACCATTTACTTCTGAGTAAATAGGACAGCTGCAGGGAAAGATCAGTCTGAAGGACTTTTCTTATCTCCAACTGCACTCCAAATCACATACCAACTTAACATCTTTGGGTCACCAAGTTCCTATATGTCAGGCAGGCAGGGAAAATCTTGTTCCCAGTGAGGAGCCCACTATGTGATTCCCATGAGTCTGGCATGGGACTAGATTTTTATGTATGGGAAGGGCAGCCTTGACTGACGGCTACTGAAACATCTCCTTGAAATAGGGAGCAGCCTCTGCAGCTATGAATCAGTCCACAGAACTTCCACAAGCCAGCAACCACAGAGGCTGCTTTCCCTCCTGGACAGGGACCGTCTCCTGATAGAATAGTTTAGACTGGATAACGTGAGATGGAATTGCTATTTGGTTTTAAACCAAGATGTTGATAATAAAAGAAAAGAAGTGATACAGATCACTTCAATACAGTAAATTATAAAAAATACATTCCCATTGTGCGCTCCATGTATGTAAACTTTGCTCTAAGTCATGTGATTGATACTTTAGCTGCTTAAATCAAACACAAGTGGGAAGAAAGTGGAATCTCTCCCTATCTCCCCCAGTCCTTCCGGTCCCCCTACTTCTTCTGTATCTCAGCCACCACAGCAAAAGTGGCAGCTGCAGGCCCTTTTCCCCATCTAGTTCTGACCGGTTCAACATCCTCAATGTGACCCCCTTCCATGCTCAGCTTCACGGCTACTGAGCCTGGTAAAGGAAGACTTATCTAACAGCATGCACAGCAGCTGACTGAGCCGTGCCATGTGGTCAGTCTCAAAATGGTGCCTAAGCAAAGGGAAGCCTTTTTTAAAATTAGACAGAAACCATACAGTAGAAAGTGTACAAACAGGTTAAATTTGATTGACTGAACTGCATGCTGTGCATCATGGATCCAACATCTACATTATACATTGTCATATAAATGTCCACGTTGGCACATAAGCCCGGGGACCTCTTTAGCAATTTGCTCTTACCAAGATGCAATTGCAGTTCATTCTGCTTTCTTTTTAATACATAAAACACAGGTATAAACATTTGATAGCAAATGCCTGTGCAACCACCACAAACTGGGAGAAAGCAAATCTTTACAAAGCTCATCCAGCCTGCTGCCAGGAAATTTAGTGGAGAAATTTATTAATCCTATTCCTAAATTTTCCCAGTCCTCACGAGTGATGTCTGCAGACTTTTGATAAAGCCAGTGTTCTAGCCTGGCAATCAAATTTGGGAGGCAAGCAAGTTTTCTTGTGCCATCACAGAATTTCACACCCTGTCCATTCCTGGAACTGGTCCTACAATATCATCCAAGCTAATCTCTAGCCATTTTATCAGCCCTGTCCCCCACTCTTCCAAATAGGGCCTTTCGGGACCATCAGCGCAGAGTTATTACCAATTCTTACTTAGTTCCATTTGAAATGAATCCCACCACCCCTTTCTCTGCCCACTTTGCTCCCAATCTCCCAATAATCCTACCCCATTCCCAATCGAATTCTTTTTGTGGGGAAAGTGTTACCTTATGTCCCTACCCATTTCTAGGCCCAAGACACACATTTGAAAGAAGGCACTGAAATTTTAAATTAAACAGAAATTGTTACTTTTATCACATTGCATGATATACTACAGGATGGAGGAGCCACTGTAATGCTTATTAACCTGACCATTTCTTGTTTCTCACTAGCATGACCGGCAGCAACAAGAACCTCACTGAAGGCTCGGAAGCAGAGATCACAAGCAGTCGAATGTTTGATCAAGCTGAGGGCAAGGTAAAGAAAAATCAGGGAGATTTGGTTTTGCACATGCAGGGACATGAAAAGGGACTGATCAAATGTTTAGGTTTGAAGAGGGAAAAAAATCAAGAGTGTTGTTGAAATATAGGACAGATTTAGGTAGAAGGACAAAGAATTTATGAACAACCATCCAACAAGGAACTCTTTAATGGTGATGTGAAATCCAAAACAGAGATTGCACTGCTATCCCAGCAACGTGTCCCTGGATGTGTTTATGTAATTCCTCCACAGTACAATATCAGGACACCACCACAGACTGGTCCGCCCCAGTTTCCCCCTCTGCTTTCCCATGGCATTTCACCCCTGCACACATACAGGGAAATAGACATGTGTTTCATGTTCTTTTAGTACAAACATTTTCCTTTGTTTTCACTGTTACCCTGGTTACATATTGCAGCTGGTCTGCTTGCTTGTGTGACTAATGAAGTTTATATTGACAAATTACAATTAAAAAATGCATACCTGCCACTTAAGCAAATGCAATTTTGGGCAACAATGCTATCATTTAATGTTGCATCTATGCATCCTTCTTCACTCTTCTATATACTCCCTCAGCTTAAGTCATATAGTAAAAAGTATCCTACTCATAAGGATAAACCGCCTCCAGAGAAAGCAATGATTTTTAACAGCAACAACTGCTAACAACTGCTAACATTTACTTCTGCCTGCATCAGGCATCTGTATCCTCCATCCCCAATTCCCTACCTGCACCTGAGAACCATGTGCACAGAGCATTTCTAATTTGGACAGCAGGTCCACTGCAGCTGTTTAATATAAGTCACAGCCTCAGGTGCCACATCTTATCTGTTCCACTGTACATGATTTGCAACAAGCCCCAATGCCTTCTCATCCCCACAATGTATCAGTGTATTGAAGACCTCCTCCTTGTTTTCACAGATATTTTGACAATGGCAAAAGGCAGATATTACAATCGTTGTATTGATCACTTATCCCACAGCCTCTAGGATACCAGAAGGCCTTTCAAGATCTCCCACAAGCCACTGCTTCAGGAAAATGTGCCATGAACTCTGGGTTTGGTACTCAATTCAAAACAACTACAAGGATAGAGTAAAGTGCTAATGTGAATATGGGGCAAAACTGCACACGAAACAGCATAGCCAGTGTAATTCTTTGCACTGTTGATGCATACATTGGTGCAACCCATCAGTTCACTTACTAACAATTCAATTTTCTAGTGCAAACACAGCCTTTACTTTGCATGAATTTATAATGTTATGCTTCCTAAACTAGCAAGCTCTCCTCTGTACCAAGGAAAATCTGCCTATTTGGCCATTTGCCATGAAGACCTAACAAGCCTAAAATTCTCTTTAAAATCAAGTGTTATAGCAGGATTCCTGAGCTACACAAACTGCAGCAAGTGTTCCACCTGCTGGACAAAAGGCAGCACTAAGTTTCCTTAACAGGAAACAGATGCAGCAAATATCTGTGATCTACACAATGACCAAAAAAAAAAACCCAACATCAAGATTTCCCTGTTCTTGACTGAGTGTGCTAAGTAAATAAATAAGGGTGGAAATACAGCCATTTGATGCAAAGGATACAAGGAGGTCAAGCATTTGTTGTGGAAGTTAGGGGGACCTGTTCTCCATTTCCAAGAGCCCTTTTAATAAATGTTAGTCCAGCGAGGTTATTGTTAGTTTTTGCTCTTACAAAGGACACAGGATCTGCAAGCAAATCTAAATACAAGGGGCCAGATCCTCTGTACGCTGCTCTGGAAAGACAATTGCCTGAGAAGGCAGCCAGGGGATTCCCCCAGTATAAAGGGACTCTTCAAGTGGCATAAAGCTCTCCTCTTGGGCATAAGGGATGAGTGGGAGGCTGAGCTAGAGTGGGATGTGATACTCAGATAAGCAGTTCCCAACCCATCCATCCAGAAAAACAGTTACCCCCTAGCTGCTGGAGGCCTCCTGCTCTTACACCTGCCTCTCCAGAGGGGGGAAGGTCCCCTGCTATTTTCAAAGGGATTGGGGCCCTGTGGATGCTCTTGGGGGAAGAAGTGGACTCCATACTTCTGCCTCTTCACCTGTGGGGAGACCGTCCAGCCACCACCATTCCAAAGAGGGGGCATGGCCACAGAGGCAGAACCATGAGGGGCCCCATGTCCTGATACACTTACAGCCCCAGAAATCTCTCAATACAGCTCTGATCAAGAGTTTCAACCTTCCATTCAGATACAGTCCTTGCTATGGTAAAGCATACATCAATCACTTTGAGATTAGATCACTGCAGTGTGATCTTGATGGGGCTGCATCTTCAATCGAACGTGGAACCTGAAGCTAGGTCTCCTGTCTTCAATAGCCCTACCACATTCCTTCTCATTTCCAGCTGTCAAATAATACTGCCTCCTGCTTCCCAAACCCACCCTTCACATCCTTCAGTCTTCTCCTAACCCTCCCCAAATAAGCACCGATCCTCTTGGTTCCCCACTTGCAATACCTCAGGCTCCAGCTGGCTCTTCACCACAAAGCCACTGTGGGTTCCAGGAAGTCCCTTACCCTAGAGGTGGGCAACCTGCTGGGAGCTGCGGGCAGCCGTGCCAATGTAAATAAACTGTCTGGCGGCCCGCCAGGGGATTACCCTGATGGGTCGTGTGCAGCCCGCAGGCCGCAGGTTGCCCACCACTGCCCTAGATGTTCACAGGCCACCTGCCCACTGCTACTTTCTGGAAGGGAATATGATTTGGCAGCAGAGGAAGGCAGGGTAGAATGGAAGGGCCCCTCTGAGGAAGAAAAAGAGGCTTACTGCTGAGGTAACATCCGGGAGGGTGGGATATATTGTCTAGATCAGTTGTTCTCAACCTTTTGGGGCTCGGGACCCATTTGTAAATGCTTATGACCTGTCGCAACCCAGTAAGTAGTCAGGGGGTGGAGGCTCTGGGTTGGTTTCCTTCCCTTTCCCCTCCTCTGGGTGTTTGGGTCCTGCCTGGCACTCACCTCACAATGGTGACTCCTGCAGCTCCTGTGCTGTGGGGCAGGGTGGGCTTAGCTCTCCGCTCCAAGCACTGCAACTGCTGGGGTTGCAGCGCTGCTCAGGTTTGGCCCCTCCCCCCAACTGGACCAAATTTGTGTGAGTGGAGATGTGACCTGGCTCATGAGGTTGCAGTGCCATTCACTCAAATTTGGCCTACCTGATCTCCCATCATCATGATGACTGGGGCCAAACATGAGTGGTGTTGAGACCCCAGAGGTTGCAGTGCCTGGAGCATAGAGGCAAGCCCAGAAGGCCCTGTGGGACAGGAGCTGCCACACTACCCTCTGAAACATTCTGGTAGTCCAATTTTTGGTCCCAGTCCATGGGTTGAGAAACCCTGGTCTAGATGACCTGCACTTGCCTCTCCTCTTGACAGCTACTGATCCTGTTTTCTCATTTCCTGGAGATCTCCCCTCAAACTAGCAATGGCCTTTGTTTATTCAACATCATAGGGTTCTGCTCTTCCATGTGTGACATTTTATGCAAATTTTCAATTGGCCCAATAAGTAATTTGCAAGTTATTTTGCATCTGACTACATACCCTGCCCCAGCAGAGGCGAGGTAGGACATGGAGCTGCACAAAACTTGTCAGCTATGGAAGGTAGGTGGGTGCTAAAAAGTACCTGGGGACTAGTTGGGTGCTTAGTGGTGGCAGTCTGGGATTGAAAGGTGGGGCAGCTGCATTTAAAGGGGAGTCTGGGAAGAAGATTAGGTGGCTGGGGGAAGCATAGCTGGGTTTGTGGGAGTGTCCAAAGTGGTAGCTGAGAGCAGCTAGAAATGAGGAATGGGTGTGTTGTAATGGGTATGCAAAAGTTAAGGCCAATGACAGATTGGAAGGAAGCTGGTTAGAGTCCTCCATGTGTTATTTTGCACAGGGCCCCACAAAATAGTTACATATACACACTTGGTGCATTAACAGGGCCAATTTCACAAGCTGAAAATAATTATAGATTCATAGATTCATAGATTCTAGGACTGGAAGGGACCTCGAGAGGTCATCGAGTCCAGTCCCCTGCCCGCATGGCAGGACCAAATACCGTCTAGATCATCCCTGATAGACATTTATCTAACCTACTCTTAAATATCTCCAGAGATGGAGATTCCACAACCTCCCTAGGCAATTTATTCCAGTGTTTAACCACCCTGACAGTTAGGAACTTTTTCCTAATGTCCAACCTAGACCTCCCTTGCTGCAGTTTAAACCCATTGCTTCTGGTTCTATCCTTAGAGGCTAAGGTGAACAAGTTTTCTCCCTCCTCCTTATGACACCCTTTTAAATACCTGAAAACTGCTATCATGTCCCCTCTCAGTCTTCTCTTTTCCAAACTAAACAAACCCAATTCTTTCAGCCTTCCTTCATAGGTCATGTTCTCAAGACCTTTAATCATTCTTGTTGCTCTTCTCTGGACCCTTTCCAATTTCTCCACATCTTTTTTAAAATGCGGTGCCCAGAACTGGACACAATACTCCAGCTGAGGCCTAACCAGAGCAGAGTAGAGCAGAAGAATGACTTCTCGTGTCTTGCTCACAACACACCTGTTAATACATCCCAGAATCATGTTTGCTTTTTTTGCAACAGCATCACACTGTTGACTCATATTTAGCTTGTGGTCCACTATAACCCCTAGATCCCTTTCTGCCGTACTCCTTCCTAGACAGTCTCTTCCCATTCTGTATGTGTGAAACTGATTTTTCCTTCCTAAGTGGAGCACTTTGCATTTGTCTTTGTTAAACTTCATCCTATTTACCTCAGCCCATTTCTCCAATTTGTCCAGATCATTTTGAATTATGACCCTGTCCTCCAAAGCAGTTGCAATCCCTCCCAGTTTGGTATCATCCGCAAACTTAATAACTTAAAACTTATGAGCCACATCAGTTGAGAGAAAGAATTTAAACAGAAAAATATGAATGGTAATTATGAATTAAGAACATTTTACTAGATGCCCAAAAAGTCACAATCCTTCAGGCAAGAAAGGCCACAATGGTTAAAAAACCAACCTAGCTTAGAAGGGAAGTGAAAGCAACTATAAAATAATTAAATACATTAAAAAAAACATTTATAACAAATGGAAGAAAGGGGAAGTTGATAGTAATGAAGCTAGGAATGTAAGAAAATTGATAAGGGAAGCAAAGGGCACAAGGGGAAATCTATAGTCAGCAGAGTTAAGGACAATAAGGAGGAGATTTAAAATATATAGGAATGGAAGGATTCTTAACAATGGTAGAATTGTCAATAATAATGCAGAAAAAACAAAATGTTGAATAAATATTTCTGTTTTGTATTTGTGAAAAAGCTAGATGATGTAGTCATATGATGATGATTGATTAAAATCATCAGCATTAACAATTCAGAGAGCTCCTTGGCCAGCACTTTTAAAACTCTTGTATGCAAGTTATTCAGACCTGTTGATTTAAAAATATCTAGCTTTATTAGATGCTGTTTAACATCATACTAAGTTAATATTGGAATGGAAATTATTTAATTATGTCATGGAACTCTGGGGAAGTTCCAGATGACTGGAAAAAAGTTGATGTTGTGCCAATATTTAAAACGGGTAAATGGCATAACACAGGTAATTATAGGCCTGTCAGCCTAACATTGATCACAGGCAAATTAATGGAACCGCTGATACGGGACTCCTTTAATAAAGATTTAAAGGAGAGTAATATAATTAATACCAATCAGCATGGCTTTATGGAAAATAGGACTCCTCAAACTATTTTTTCTTTTTTTGATGAGATTACAAGTTTGGTTGATAAAGGTAATAGTGCTGATGATGTAATATACTTAAACTTCTATAAGGTGTTTTACTTGGTGCCATTTTGACTAAAAAACTAGAGTGATATAAAATCAACATAGCACACATTAAATGGATTAAAACTGGCTGATAGGTCTCAAAATGTAATTGTAAATGAGAAATCATCACTGAGTGGATTTGTTTCTAATGGGAATTCACAGAGATTAGTTCTTGGCCTATTCTATTTAACATTTTTATCAATGACCTGGAAGAAAACATAAAATCATTACTGATAAAGTTTGCAGATTACAACTCCCTGAATCTTTGCTTTAATAATAAAAGGACAGGTCAGTGATACAGAGTGATCTGGATTGCTTAGTAAACTGGGCTCAAGTAAACATGTTTTCATACAGCCAAATGTAAAGTCAAACATCAAGGAACAAATAATGTAGGCAATACTTACAGGATATGGGGCTCTGTCCGAGGAATCACTGATTCTAAAAAGGACTTGTCATGGTGAATAATAACAATTGGCTGAACACAAGCCCCTACCACCATGTTGTGGCAAAAAGGGCTAATGCAATCCTTGGATATATAAACAGAGGAATATGGAATAGAGAGGTTATATGACCAGTGCCATATATACACTGTATATGGCACTGGTGCAATCACTACTGGCATACTGTGTCCAGTGCTGATGTTCACAACTCAGGAAGGATGTTGATAAATTGGAGATGACTCAGAGAAGAGCTCTGAGAATGATTAAAGGATAGGAAAACATGCCTTATCGTGAAAAATGCAAGGAGTTCAATATAATCAGTTTATCAAAGAGAAGGTTAAAAGGTGTCTTGGTCATTCTATACTTACTTATATGGGGAACCAAAATTTGATAATAGAGGGCTCTTCAATCTATCAGACAAAGGTATAATGCAACCCAGTGACCAGTAAATTGAAGCTAGACAAATTCAGACGAGAAATAAGGTGCATTTTTTTTTAACAGTGAGGGTAATTAACCAGTGCAACAATTTACCAAGAATCGTGATGGATTCTCTATCACAGGAATTTTTTTAATCGTTTGGATGCTTTTCTCAAAGATATGCTCTAGTTTAAACAAATTAATTCAGAAAAGACATACAGTCTATGTTATACAGAAGATTAGACTAGATCTGTGGTTTTCAATCTTTTTTCATTTGAGGACCCCTAAAAAACTTTGAATGGAGGTGCGGACCCCTTTGGAAATCTTAGACATAGTCTGCAGACCCCCAGGTGTCCACGGACCACAAGTTGAAAACCACTGGACTAGGTGATCGCAAATGGGCCCTTCTGGTTTTATAATCTGCCGAAACCTAATCTGGCCCTCAATCCAGAAAATTGGGTAGTTCTGGACACATAAAACCTCTTAGGGGAGATTTTCAAAGGTATAAATGCCAGCGAGGTGACTTTCCAGGAGAGTTAGGCACATAACTAGTGTCTTAAGGAGTAAGTAGGGCTAATGCTTTCATATCCCTGGGTCACTTGTTCAGCCCTCTGCAGAAGTATCTTCCCATTGGAATCAGTTTGTACATCACCAGACGTGCATTAAGTTACAGGTTGACTGGCTTATTATTGTTTTTCCTTTTATAACTCAGAAATGTGTTCAACATGGATAAACATACATAAGATGGTAATGTGACTTGGAGCATTGAGCTAACATAAATAACTAGTTATATGTTCACAAACAAAAGCTTAGCCTATCCCTCAAAATAGCATGTATTGATCAATTAGGTCTTCCTATACTGTTATGAACATGATACTACAGTACTTAAAAATTCTTTCAGACTAGATCAGTGGTGGGCAACCTGCAGCCCGTGGGCTGCACACAGCCCATCAGGGTAATCCACTGGCAGGCTGCAGTTTGGCCACCACAAAATCAGATTGTATTGTATCTAATGGTCAAAGTTGGCTTCTTTTGTTAAGATGTGCAGACAAAGCATGACTCTTCTGCAAAAATAGTTCACTGGATTCTAGAAGGGGAGAATTCCCATGTGAGACCATTATCAAGGTAAGCTTATTTGTTGGCCTAAAATCACTGGCAATCTCAAGGGTTGACTGTTTGTGTTCCAAACAAACAAAACCCCATCCTTATGCAGAGACCAGATCTAGAAAATTATAACCGCAAAGGTTAAAGTTTGACATTATAAGCTACTGAAAAAGGCCCTTTACAATGGAAAAATTTAAGCAACCTTAACCATAGCTGTTACTATGCACTCCAGATGCAGTATAAATTAGAGAATATCACCAGCATGTGTAGACAAAGAAACTGATCTCCCAGTCCTTATATAAGCAAAAATCCCATTTCTATAAGGACTGCAAAATTGGGCCCAAAACTGAAACAAAACAAAAGCAAAAATTAAGAAGTTTTATAGTACAGCTCTGTACTGTGGTACAGTACTCTGTGTTTTTGAAAGCATTTACTAATAGCATTTCCTGAGCAGTTTACATTATTGTATATAATTCTACATTAAAATTAAAATAAGAAATATATAAAAATAGAATATCATTCTCTCTCTCAAAGATCAATTGTTTTACTTTTTTTAAACTTCCTGTTTTGCTGTATGGTAACTCTTCTTTATCACACTTGATTCACAGAACACTATTGTTATTTTGCTTTGCTTTACTCCCAATCAGCAAAAAAACTACTGCACCTGAATAAGACACTAAACCTTCTTTTCAGGCAAGTTTTCTCACAGAATAAACTGACATAAGTAGATTGTTTTCTTTTAACCCTGACATTTCCCCCCTACCAATCTATTTTTGAAACAAATTTTATTTTAGGATGTCCTGACTGATACCAAATTGGAAACCATGGTGTGAATTTTATAGAACACTATTTCCTTTTATAAAGGATGTTCACAGCTAATCTGTCATCTACATGGCAGACAGAGGCCAGAAGGCTAGGAAACCAGGACAGGTGGTCTAACAGAAGCTTGAAATCTGACTTTTCAAGGATTTTTGTTTCTACATTAAATTGTGTATTTCTCAATAGATAATAAAATGTACCTTATTTCTGTCACATTTAAAATTGCTTCATTATTTAGTACCTGGACTTGTTCTCCTTATTCAGTTTCAGCTGAGTAAGGAGTGCAGGATACAGTCCTTAAAAATGTATTTTTAAAATTACATTACTTTCAAAACTGAGATATATAGTACCAAATATCCCAAACAGTCTGAACATACATACTCAAACTACACAGTCAGAACTACTGGCACATACTGAGATAATAGAAACTTCACAGTGCTGAACAAGAAATACAAATCCGTCTAGAGGTGAAATGATCCATTTCACATCCTGAATCTTGAGCCATCCAGTATAATTGTATATATATATTTCAACAAAAAGCAGACAATTTTGGGGCCTTGCAGTCAGTTTCCTGTTGGACGAGAAGTCTGTGATGCAGAGGATGGGTATTTGCTTAGTGTAACTTGTTTTATTTATTCTATATAAGCCAGTCCTTGAACAGAGATGGTTAAACAATATGCGGGCAGTCCCCTCTTTCGGGGCTCACAACCCACACACCAGTACCCAGTTTCCAGGGACCAACTTTGCCCCAAGAATAGACTCCAGTTTTTAGAGGGATTAACAAAGGAACCACCGCTATTGCTACTTACAATATCCCCTCTCCCCCCCAAAGAAACTTTAGTAAAGGGACTGCTCAGGGCAACAAACATAACATTTTTCTCACTTGCCTGAAGGTTGGAGAATTGCTGCTTTATTCAACTGCATCACAACAAACAGAGAGAGCTTGTGGGGGAGGGGGAAGGGGTAGGAGAAGAGAGAGAGAGAGGGAATGCTCCGAAACAGGAAGTAGGGAAAGATGGAGCATAGCTCCATCCCATAATAATCCTTTGAGTAACCCAGTTAACTCCAAGATGGCCACTTTACTACAGAAACTACCTTAGAAAACTAACAATCCAGCATTTCTTCAAAGACTGAACAAAGCTTTCACCTTTAGAAAAATAACTATCAGCACCACCTGGTGACATCCACCATAAGAGTGATATTTAATATAATACTGCTAACAATAATAAATACTTAGGGTTAGTTTGGCACCTTGTAATCTGCCTTGAGTAAGGGAGAGTGCCTAGTTGCACTGCCCCAGAAGCAGAACAGGGACCCCATTGTGACTCAGAGATCCTTGACTCCACCTCCCACAATGTGTCACCAGTCCAGGGGGCATATACTGCACCAGGTACAGGGCTTGCACAATGTACATATCTTCCCCACACACATCTTGCTGCCACAGGGGGAAACAGGGAGTCAGACTGTGACTGAGTGTCAATCTGCTCCCCAGTCTGTTCCTGGGGCAGTGAAACTCCATGCCACTCTATGCACAAGGCTTGTGACAATGCCACAATTTAGCCCTTTGTTAGCAGCCATTCTGCTGTAGCTATGTAAAATAATCCTTGTATTGGCTATTCAGCAAGGAACCTTTTTTTAAACAAGCTTTCTTTAAATGGAATCCTCCCCCACCAGCTAAGAATCAGCAGCCACTATGGCTTCACAGCTGTGCTCCTTCAGCCATGTGGTTGTATGTAGGGTGACCACCTATCGTGACTTGGGTGGGACAATCCCAAAATGCAGAGTTCCAGTTCCAGTCCTGGGCTGAATGACTCTGGGACAGCATTTGTCCTGGATTCCCTGCGGCGTCTCTCCGTACCTGCCTGAGGCTCAGGGGCGATGCCAGACTCTTCCAGGTGTGAGATGCTGAGGTGGGCCTTAGCCACACCCCTCACCACAAAGCCCTACCCCCTGTTCCTCTTTCCCCTCCCCCCTGACACCCCGCCCCCTTGCCAGGCCAGAAGCTGAAGCCGGAGCCAGGCCCTGGTAAGAGCCACCCAGGGAGCCCGGGCTGCTCTGGGGAGCCCTAGACCCTCCACCTGCCCTGAGGGTGGGGACATAGGTCAAGGGCTGCCCAGGGCAGCTGGAGGGGTCTGGGCTCCCCACAGCAGCCTGGACTCCCTGGGCAGCTCTTACCACAGCCCAGCTCCACCTTCCAGGCTGGCCACGGGGTGGAGGCTCAGGGGAAAAAGAGGGGGCAGGGAGTGAGGCCTCAGGGGATGAGATGGGGTGGGGCCACAGAGGGGGTGGGGTTCCTGCATATGTCCCACTTTTGCCTTTTGAAAAGGTGGTGACCCTACTGCAGGGAGTTCCCTTAAGAGCTGATCAGAGGGCTGCAGACTGCTTACACAGGCTTCCAACATCATGTCCACCACTTTGCTTCCCCACCAGCCATTACACTGTATTTCAGGCTTTTTCCTGGAGTACTAGAATGAGGGCATCATCCTGTGATCCTTACCTTGGTTAAACACATTTAAGTGCTTGGCTGAACTGGGGCCTAAATGAAGAAAATCTCAAAGAAACAGGCTTTGGTGCTATTCAAAATTGAGCATTCACTATTCACAGTAAAGTTATTGCAGAGTTTCTTATTTTGCATATAGTGTTCACCACAAACACCTAAAGTAAACCCATATACCACCGTGGAAAAAAGTTATTTAATGACCCCCACTGTATGATAAACCATTTATTTATTAAACATGGGAAGCATACACAGACATTTCTTTAGAAAATAAAGACAGAGCAAAAATGTCTGTATTGACCAAAGTAGCTACCATTAACACAAAATATAAACTCCTTCTGCATTACATGGCTTCTATTTAATGCCTATGCAATGGAAACAAAAACATTGTAGTACAAATTATATATAGATATAGAAAACCATGTACAGAAAAAGGAAATGTGCATTTTGGGAAATTTCATGGGTTCTCAATTTTTGGGGATGTCTCTATCTTCTCATACTTGGTTAGGCTGTCTTCAGTTTCTATGGTTTAAGACCCACACCCCAAATTTGCCACAGGGAAAGGATATAAAGAATGAACTAGAAAATGTCTTTTTTCTCACATGGTAGAATAAGATATTGTAGATTCAGGTGAATGGTTTTTCATGGCAGGTACATTTCTTTCTTTGAAGGATTACAGCATTAAACCTCTTTTGGGGATGGCGAGGCAAACCTCTCCTAAGAACTCCAGATGAAGCATTTTGTATCTGAGAAGCTTTGTGGGGCTTTGTAATTAACTCTTATTAATCATTAGGTCTTCAACAGACACAATTTCTGCTTTAACCTTGGGTTTTGTTGAACACAAGAAAATGACATCTGGTGCAGATGGAAGACAAACTTTATGAAGCCAATAGCCACCTACTTGCTTGACCCAGAGGATTAATAAGGCATTTAGTTGGGAGTCAAGGTTGTCTCTTTATTTCTGATGTTAGAAACAGCTCAAAGACTTCTTCACCTTCTTAAAATAAAAAATAAAGTACAAGGTTTCTGGAGGGGCTACAAATTTGGAAGTTCTACATGCTATTTCTGTATTGGTTTTGTCCCTATTTTATGTGTTTGTTCTATACAGTACCTTATCCTTCCACAACTTTTTAAACTAGTTAGTTATAATTTGTCAGCAGTTATGCCCTGAGGTTGGTTAAGCTTGTCCTCTGTTAATTAGTGAAGTCACCTAACAGTAATCTTGCTGAGTATTTAGCTCTGGAGCCTGCTAGTCCCTGAGCTATCATCAGCTCTACCAGTCCCTCAATTTACACCTGCTGGGATGGGATCAGCAGACTTTGGTTTCGTTAAATAAAGATTCCATTTGGATTACAGACTAACGTTGCCTACATGAGGGTATACGGGTCAGGATAAACAGCCACAGTGGGTGGCCTCTATCAGCAGTGAAAAACAGTCCATTAACGAAGGATGCTACCTGTATAGATACAAGAAAACAAATCAAATTATACAACAGGGCATACCTTTGTCTTTAGTATATTTTAAATTATATTAAAACTCATTTTACTAAATTCAGAGTTGTTCTACCACAAGAAATCATAGAACAGAGTGTTTTAAAGATCATTTAATTACAAGAATGTAATTTATGTATGTGTTTGTACAAACATATAAAGCCAAGATTTTCATAACTGAATAGCAATTTTTGCTTGTCTAATTTGAGTCAACTTAAGGAAGCCTGATTTTCAAAAACTGGGTGCTCAATTTTGAAAATTTTGACACACAGAGAGAAAGAGAGAGAGAGAGAGATGATCATATTTTAAGATTAGGAATTGTATTCTCATTTTTCTAAGAAACTTTAACTCAAAGGATGGTGCTTGGGTTTTGTGACTCGGTGCCAAAATGGTCACATACTGATTTCTTTTAAGCATGAGAAAGTGAGAAAAAAACCGTAATTCACAGAAGATGCCTTGACATTTTAAAAATTTTAAAAGCTATGAAAAAATAACTTTTTTTCTTTAAATAGAAAAGGGGGAAGTATTAGATTCGTGTTTCTAGGTATATGAACTCAACATTACTTAAAACACTATGGCATTTTCACTTTTTCTGTAGAAATGCATATGATTAAAATTATTCTATTTTTACTTGACATAATTCCCCTAAAGTATTTAATCCTGAGGTGGATACCATCCCGATATGTTTAGTAATATTACATATTCCACAGAGATTAAAATGTATTCATAATATATTACACTGTGGACTTTCTAGTATGAAACAACTAACTTGTTTGGTATGGGGATTTGCTCACTACTGCAATGTAGTTACAAAAATTGGCAGCTGGAAACACAATATGATTGCCTGATGATGTGAAAGGTTAAAGTCAACAATAATAGAGCTTTTAGTTGTGAAAACACAAGCAGTAAATCTTGAGGCAGGCAAATAATGTTTTCTTTTATTTTCTCACCAATTATGTAAGATCCTCTTTCCTAGCCTGAGGTGCAAGCAGGTTATCAGGTGTGTGTGTACTTTTAGGATTAACCATGTTCATGGCAATGCAATTATCTTGATGAACTGGGAGAGAATGCACAGCACAAGTCCAGCCTTTTAGTTTAATTCTTCCGATATCACAAAGATACTGCAGCCAAATTTCTTTGTTTAAGTTTGCAAATGATTCTGTAATTTCTGATCTGTGTTTCTGAAGATAGGAATACTTAACCTCAGAAGAGCATGAGTCCTCTGTACATTATCGGGAGCAGACATTAGGGACTCAGATATAGTACTGTCACAAAATATTGTAAATACCTGCATGGGTGGATAGACAGACAGGAGAATTTCTGCCAGTTATGCCATTTGGTTTTCTTGAACTACTGCTTGTGTATTTGCCTGTAGAAATAGTTATCATTTGTATCCATGGTAGTGTCCAATCCAATATGCTCAGTATTTTTGTCCCTAAAATATGCCACATTGTGGATTCTAATCACAAAGTGACCTTAGTCATTTCTTCACTGAAGATAATAGACAAGGCTATTAACAGGGGCCTTCGTTTTTTCCTTAAATTCATCCATGCTTCTCTAGAGAAGTCTGAAAGGATCTTGGACCTGTTTTCTGCTCATGTTATCATCTTGCAGATCACTAACCATGACTGCATAAGAGACTGATACTTAAGAAAAGTACCAAATAATTCCTGGAGTCAGGATTTAGCCACAGAAATGAATTATCCAGCCATATCATGGAAGAGAAAAAAGCTGATGGTGAATTTTGTCTTTACACATATGTTGCTGTAATGCGTGCACAGTACTGCAATCTAATGAGAGCTAGGAAGGTGCAAAGTTGTGATTACCACTCCTGATTGGCTAAAATTTATGCACATACATTTATTTTTGTTATCCCATCAACCTTAAAAACCCTGTCTCACATATTTGTCTCAGACACCTGTTACCTCTAGTCTCTTATGCTCTTTGGGGCAGGCATTGTCATATTCTATATGTACAGTGAAAGTCAATGGATCTCTTTAAATCTGCACTAGCAATTGTGCAGCAGATGTCTCCAGCTTTCCAGCCACTGTTAGGGTTGCCACTTGAAGCACAAAAAAACGGGACATCCAGGATGATCATGACCCCCATCAAACTGGACAGCTGGCCGGGTGTACTGAGCACTCTTCCATATTTCTCAGGACTGCTTCCTCAAAAAAGGAATGATCCTGAGAAAACCTACACAGGTGGTAACCGTCACCACCATGGAACTTCAGAGTACGTAGCTGGGTTATCGATCTGTGCTCTGAGAACAGGATTTGTCCCTGAATAAATGGGTCTTCATCATTGATGGCAGAGGTGTATATATATATATATATATATATATATATATAGTGTACCGGGTAAAAAAGGAGCCAAATCTATGGAGCATCAGATATTCCTATCAACTACACACAGCAAACAAGCAATAAGTGACTGTTGTGTTGTTTAATGCACTACTGGAAGGCACTCTAATACTATGGTAATGTGCGTGGTAAAAGAACCTAAAGAATAGATAGCATTATAAATCAAGCAGTAGTGGTGTCTAATGCATCTCCTAACTCAGATTAATTTTGGCATTATTCCCTTTGTTTAGCTTCCTAAATGCTAAAGTTCCAAAATGTTAAAACCTGCCCCGCCCCTCAGCTTGTGCTGTGATCAAATGCATAGGTTCCAAGGCCAGAAAGGATCACTGTGATCTAGTCTGACCTCTGTATAACACAGGCCATAGAATGTCCCCAAAATTATTCCTAGAGCAGATCTTTTAGAAAAAACATCCACTCTTGATTTAAAAATTGTCAGTAATGAAGAATCCACAATGCCCCCTCATAGATAATAATTAACCGTTGGAACACTCACCATTAAAAATTTACACCTTATTTCCAGTCTGAATTTGTCTAGCTTCTACTTCCAGACAGTAGATCGTGTTATACCTTTCTCTACTAGATTGAAGAGTTCATTACTAAATATTTGTTTCCCATGTAAGTACTTATAGTAGACTGTAATCAAGTCACCCCTTAACCTTCTCTTTGTTAAGATAAATAGATTGAGCTCATTGGGTCTCTCTCTATAAGGCATGTTTTCTTATCCGCTAGTCATTCTTGTGGTTCTTCTCTGAACCCTCTGCAATATATCAAAATCCTTCTTGAAATGTGGGCACCAGAGCTTGACACAGTATTCCAGCAGTGGTTGCACCCGGGCCAAACATAGGTATAAAATAACGTCTCTATTCCTGCTTGAAATTCCCCTTTAATACATCCCCGGATCGCGTTAGCTCTTTTGGCCACAGCACCACACTGGGAGCTATGTTCAGCTAATTATCCACCACGACCACTTTTTCCAGAATTACTGCTTCCCAGGATAGAGTTCCCCCATCCTGTAAGTATGACTTTCAATTTTTTATTCTTAGATGTAAACATTTACCTTTAGCTGTATTAAAATGAATATTTTTTGCTTGAGCCCAGTTTACCAAGTGATCCAGATCATTCTGAATCAGTGGCCTGTCCTCTTCATTATTTACCACTTCCCCAAAATGTGGGTCAGCTGCAAGTTTTCTTCCAGATCATTAATTACAAAATGTTAAATGACATAGGGCCAAGAACTGATCTTGGCGGGATCACAATGGAAAGACACCCACTCGATGTTGATTCCCCATTTACAATTATATTTTGAGAGCTATCAGTTAGCCAATTTTTAATCCATTTAATGTATGCCATGTTAACCTTTAAATCATTCTAGTTTTTTAATCAAAATGCTGTGCAGTACCACAAGAAGTCTAGAGAAGCCTAAATATCTTACGTCAAAACTATTACATTAATCAACTACATTTTTAATCTCATCAAAAAGATATCAAATTAGTTTGACAGGATCTGTTGTCTATAAGCCCATGTTGATTTGCATTAATTATGTTATTCTCCTTTAGTTCTTTATTAATCCAATCCTGTATCACCCATTCCATTATCTTGCATGAGATTGATGGCAGGCTGACAGACCTATAATCACCTAGATCATCCTGTGTAGCCTTTTTAAAAATTGGCATTACCTTTCCTCCAGTCTTCTGGAATTTCCCGAATGTGCCAAGACTTATTGAGAATCAACATTAATAATCAAGCAAGCTCCTCAGCCAACTCTTTAAAAACTTTTGGATGCATGTTATTTGGACCTGTTGGTTTAAAAATGTGTCCCTATAGTATCTTCTGTCCACACCCTTCTGAGATACTAGTGGCCATTAGAACTCACAAGCTAAGCAGGGTTGGACTGGGGGAGTACCTGGATGGACAACAGCCAAGGACCACATAAGTGCTGCAGGAGGTGGTGATGACAATCCAATAGCACTGATGATGAGCTTTGTGCAGCTCGATGTGGGAAATGTTATAGATTATTTAACATGCTAGTTTGCATAAAAACACACACTGCCCCCAAGCAGTGTCAGGAGTCGGATGTGGAGCTGCACCAAGCTTGACAGCTGTATGTGGGACAGGTGGGTGGGTGCTGGAGGGTATCTGGAGGTGCTGTATTTGTACAAGTAGGTGGGTGCTGAGTGGAGATTGGAGAAATGTAGGCAAGGGGGTCTGGAGTAAAGCTGGAAGAAAGAAGGTGACTGGGGGTGGTGGGAAAGAGGGTGAGGGAAGCCTAGGGCTAGTATGGGTGCCACTTATGTTCTGTCCCCACAGCTGCTGTTAGTTAGATGTTCCTTCCTTCCTTCCTTCCTTGGATGCAACAGGGAGAACAGAAATAAGATGGCTACCTCCAGAGCAGATACCACAGCACCCCCAGTGGCCAGGAGGAGTGCTGTAGACTGCCCTTGCAGCCTAGCTGAAGGCATATGTAAACAGCTGGCCTGTATCCCCCGCAACCCAGGAAGGACTAATGCCATGTCCAAGGCACTTTCAGGTCTCCGGGCATGCTTTATGCCTTTCACTCCCCCCTTTCTCACCCCTCCCCACCAGGGCCAATCACAAGAACCAACCTTCCTCCCACAGCTCTATCTTCAACTGAGCTCTCCCAACCCTCTGTAGAGAACACCCAACTCCTTCCCAGCTGCATCTGATAATGGAACAGAGGTGGCTAGACCCCTTTACCCTTAAAGGGCAGAGCACTTTATTACAGCATGACATTTTAGGTGGGCTTCAGGGATGCACAACAGAGCTGCCAAATGTGAGAGTGTCACATGAGATACCTGACACTTGGCAACCCAAGAGTAGGTGGCACTCTTCCCTCTGAATCGTTTCTGATTGGGGGCCTGTGGGGCCTGTTGCCCCCTCAAACTGCAAGCCTCCAGCAGGCATAGAATTTGCCCCCACACACACACATGTGGCCCCATTAGCCTGGCTGGAGCTGCCCCTCGCCAAATATAGAAGTCAGATTACACCTATGGCTCCCCCATGGTGTCAAGAAGCACTGTGCTGCTAGAGGTGATGTACTTTGAATGAGATATGAAACTGAACTCCTGACCACTTCTGGTCACTAGAGATGCTGTGGAGCTTTTTGTAAGATCAAGGGTGACAAGCCAGCCTGACTAAATTCTGATTTGGATGATTACATTCTGCTTCTCTAATTTCCCCCTACAGTTTCATTGAATATAATATTCTAAAACTACTGTCCTAAACTAATGGATGGTATAACCCAGGTTGGTAACACACTTCCTGAATTCCATGCTGTATTGTTAATATGGGAATTTATCTGCGTCAAAGTAGAGGGGAGGCAGTGTGACCTAGTAGACAGAGCACTGGACTGGAACTCAGGAATCTGGGTTCTATTCCCAGCTTTGCCCCTGGCCTGCTGGATAACCTTGGTAAAATCCTTTCACTGTTCTGGGCCTCAGTTTTCCTATCTGTAAAATGGGGATAATGATCTTTACCTCCCTTTGTAAAGCTCTTTGAGGTTTACTGATGAAAAGCACTATCTAAGAGCTAGATGTTATTAGATATGCCAATCTCTGAAACATAATTTGCTGATTTTGAGAATATTGTATATTATGCAATTATTTGTTTATATGTGGGTATAAGACCATTGATGTTGAAAAATATTTTTTAAATTGCTCCCTATTATAATTATATTCTTTAAAAAATAATGTGTATTTCTTATTTTGTATCAAAACTTTCCTTGTATCACAAGTGTTGCTTTTGCATCAGTAATAACAGGGTGGGGTTTGGTTTTGTTTTTTTTAATGTACCCATATTTTTGCAGGACGTGACTAACATTTCTCCCCTAGAACGGGATTTGCACACTTCACAGCATATTAGCCTCTCCTTTCATTTACTATTTTCAAGCACACAAAAACAAGAGTTTACTATTTAAATACATTATAAAATGATTAACACCATGCAACTGGGTTTATAATCTATTTATCAATAAGTGTTCCTAAAGTGCTCATCCCAGTAGTATCTATGATGTCTTAAACAAAGTAGAAAGACACTATCTGTGAAAGGAGATAAGATCAAACAGTTCAGAATCATGAGCAGTGGGTATAATAGGCCAGGGAAGGCTTAGCCTGGTGTTGCCATCGACCCACTGCCGGACACCGGGGCCGCGGTGGCCCCACCCCTTCATTGAGGCCCCGATCACCTGCTGCTGCTGCCTGCCTGCCATGTCTCCTCCACTCCACCACCCCTCCCCTTGAGGACAGGGGAGTGAGGAGGGATGTGGAGAGCCAGTGACGGGCGGGAGAGTGAGGAGGCTCAGCTGGGCGCTGGAGCCAGTGGCTTGGCTGGGCAGGGCCTTCGGGGTGGGAGTATCTGGCGCTTCGGGGGCTGGGCCGGTGCAAGGGTCATCCTGGCACTCAGGGGTTCAGTGGCTCAGCCTGGTGCTAGTGGTGGGGACCAGCAACTCATGGGGGAGGGCCTCCAGGGACAAGGGGGGCTGTCGGCTCGGCCCAGCGCTGGAGCTGGCCCGATGCTCGGGGAGGCTGGCAGCTCGGTCCGGCACTGGAGCTGGCCCAGCTCTTGGGGGCATTGGCGGCTCAGCCTGGCGCCTCGGGGGAGGTGGTGAATCGGGGGGCCGGCGGCTCAGTCCAGTGTGCCTGGGATGGGCAGGCCAGGGCTCCTGCAGTTGCAAGGGGAGGGGGGCCTCAGGGCTTCTCCTGTTATGGGGGGAAGGAGGTATTCGGGGTTCCGGCGTGCTGGGGTGGGGCCTTGGGCGGAAGAGGTGAGGCCAGCGGGCTAGCCTCCCCAAAGAGGGAGTTCACCCACTGCCCATGTTCAGAAGTTATAGTTAAGGCTGCAAGTCTGTCACGAAGGTCATGGAAGTCATTAATTCCATGACTTTCCGGGACCTCTGGGACTTCTGCAGCGGCTGGTGCAACTGACCCCAGGGCCGCCCGAGCTTGGGTGGCCCCTGGGCCCCACCGGCCGCTGCTGGGGCAGTCTCGGGCCACCATGCCCTCCCCTGCAGCACCAGCAGTGGTCCCAGGCCACACGCCACTGCCCCCCCGCCCTCCAGAATACCAGCGGCAGTCCCGGGCCACCCCATTCCCCAGAGCACCAGGGGCAGTCCCGGGCTACGCACTGCTGCCTTCCGCCCCCCACCCCTCCCAGGAGTCCCTGCGGCAGTCCCCCACATCCTCCCTCCAGAGCATGCAAGATTTAGTCAGGGGTATATAGTACAAGTCATGGACAGGTCACAGGGCCCATACATTTTTGTTTACTGCCCGGGACCTGTCCATGACTTTTACTAAAAATACCCATGACTAAATCTTAACTGTACTTATTTCTTAACTGTACCGTTTCTGTAGTCTTTATTCACACAACATTCCTGTTACTGCTTAAGGGTTTGATCCTGCAATTGACAGCATGTGGGTGGACCGCTGCACCCACATAGAGCACCACTAATTTCATTGTCACCTGCACCCTGTCAATAGCAGTATCAGGGTCTAATTTTTCACTGTAGTTTCAATTGGATAAAATATTCTAGAACTGTTGTCCTAAATTATGTAGCCTCACTCTGTCCTGTTACACCATTACTATATTTCATTCCAGTGGTGAAACGGGAGCTTTACTTTAGTAAGGATTGCTGGACCAAGTGTGCAGTTACTTTCCTAAAATCCTACTATTGTTTCACCAAAGGGAAAATATCCACTTGGATATCTCATGTCTCAGACATGAAAACTTAGAAAAAATAAGATTTTTAGTTCAAAAAATGGAAGGTCAGCAGTTTAACAGAAGAAGCCCTTTTGAACTTCCTTTGTGTGGAATACATGCTATGTCCTTAATACTATTACAGGAGGAACAAGGAAATTAGGCCCTGATCCTGAAAACATTTCCACATTAACAATGTAGGTGAATAGCTCAGGGGACTAGTGTGCATAGCCAATGACATGCTGAAGTGTTTACAGGATTAGGACCTAAACTTGTAAACTCTTCAGGGAAATGGCCCTGTCTTCCTCTCTAGTTCTCATCCTACAATGCATGGGCAGACTATATGTGAAAGAAAATGTAGAATCAAATGAAGTAAAAATCTTAAATGAATCCACATGTTCCATAGAATCTCTATGGATAGTAATTCCATGCTCTAATAAGAATATAACAGTAGGGATCTATTATCGACCACCTGACCAGGGCAGTGATAGTGACAATGAAATGCTAAGGGAGATTAGAGAGGCTATCAGAATAAAGAACTCAATAATAGTGGAGGATTTCAATTATCTCCATATTGACTGGGTACGTCACCTCAGGATGAAATGCAGAGACAAAATTTCTCGATACTTTAAATCAGTGTTTCCCAAGCTTGGGACGCTGCTTGTGTAGGAAAAGCCCCTGGCAGGCCAGGCCAGTTTTTTTACCTGCCGCGTCCGGAGGTCCGGCCAATCGTGGCTCCCATTGGCCGCGGTTTGCTGCTCCAGGCCAATGGGAGATGCTGGAAGCGGCAACTAGCACGTCCCGCAGCCCGTGCCGCTTCCAGCATCTCCCATTGGCCTGGAGCAGCGAACCGCAGCCAGGGGGATCCACGATCGGCCGGACCTGCAGACACAGCAGGTAAACAAACTAGCCCGGCCCGCCAGGGGCTTTCCCTACACAAGTGGTGTCCCAAGTTTGGGAAAAACTGATTTAAATGACTGCTTCTTGGAGCAGCTGGTACAGGAACCCACAAGGGGAGAAGCAATTCTCGATTTAGTCCTGAGTGGAGCACAGGATCTGGTCCAAAAGGTAACTATAACAGGTCCGCTTGGAAATAGTGACCATAATATAATAACATTTGACATTCCTGTGGCGGGAAGAACACCTCAACAGCCCAACACTGTGGCATTTAATTTCAGAAAGGGGAACTATGCAAAAATGAGGAGGTTAGTTAAACAGAAATTAAAAAGTACAAGCTGCATGGACACTTTTCAAAGAAACCATAATAGAGGCCCAACTTAAATGTATACCCCAAATTAAAAAACACAGTAAAAGAACTAAAAAAGAACCACCGTGGTTTAACAACCATGTAAAAGAAGCAGTGAGAGATAAAAAGGCATCTTTTAAAAAGTGGAAGTCAAATCCTAGTGAGGTAAATAGAAAGGAGCAAAAACACTGACAAATTAAGTGTAAAAATGTAATAAGAAAAGCCAAAAAAGAGTTTGAAGAACAGCTAGCCAAAAACTCAAAAGTTTAAGTACATCAAAAGCCCGAAGCCTGCTAAAGAACAAGTGGGGCCCCTGGACAATTGAGATACAAAAGGAGCACTTAAAGATGATAAAGTCATTGCGGAGAAACTAAATGAATTCTTTGCTTCAGTCTTCATGGCTGAGGATGTTAGGGAGATTCACAAACCTAAGCCGTCCTTTGTAGGTGACAAATCTGAGGAATTGTCACAGATTGAAGTGTCACTAGAGGAGGTTTTGAAATTAATTGATTAACTTAACAGTAACAAGTCACAGGGACCAGATGGCATTCACCCAAGAGTTCTGAAAGAACTCAAATGTGAAATTGTGGAACTATTAACTATGGTTTGTAACCTGTCCTTTAAATCGGCTTCTGTTCCCAATGACTGGAAGATAGCTAATGTAATGCCAATATTTTAAAAGGGCTCTAGAGGTGATCCCGACAATTACAGACCGGTAAGTCTAACATCAGTACTGGGCAAATTAGTTGAAACAATAGTAAAGAATAAAATTGTCAGACACATAGAAGAAAATAAATTGTTGGGCAAAAGTCAACATGGTTTCTGTAAAGGGAAATCATGTCTTACTAATATATTAGAGTTCTTTAAAGGGGTCAACAAACATGGACAAGGGGGAATCCAGTGGACATAGTGTACTTAGATTTCCAGAAAGCCTTTGACAAGGTCCTTCACCAAAGGCTCTTACGTAAATTAAGTTGTTATGGGATAAGAGGGAAGATCCTTTCATGGATTGAGAACTGGTTAAAAGACAGGGAATAAAGGGTAGGAATAAATGGTACATTTTCAGAATGGAGAGGGGTAACTAGTGGTGTTCCCCAAAGGCCAGTCCTAGGACCAATCCTATTCAGCTTATTCATAAATGATCTGGAGAAAGGGGTAAACAGTGAGGTGGCAAAGTTTGCAGATGATACTAAATTGTTCAAGATACCGTATATACTCGTTCATAAGCCAAATATTTTTGATAAAAAAGTGATGCATCAAAGAGCGGGGGTCGGCTTATAAACGGGTCTACACCAAAATTTGATGATTTTAAACTCTATGGAATCATTGAATTGAATATCTAATACATTGTTGTTTTGTTTACCTGGAGCATCTGCAGGCATGGAGCCCCTCAGCTCCCTGTGGCCAGGTTTCACCGTTCCCAGCCAAGGGGAGCTGCAGGAAGTGACACGCCAGCTTCCCGCAGCTCCCATTGACTGGGAACAGCAAACCATGGCCACTGGGAGCTGAGGGGCCCCATGCCTGTGAATGCTCCAGGTAAACAAAATGTTCAGGTCCGCTAGTGGCTTACCCTAACGAGCCAGGAGCCAAGTTTACCAACCCCTGAAATATAGGGTCAGCTTATGAAAGGGTCATACAGTTTTTGCTATTTTTAACCTAACCATCTTGGGGGGGTCGGCTTATAAACAAACAGGCTAATGAATGAGTATATATGGTAGTTAAGACCAAAGCAGACTGTGTAGAACTTCAAAAAGATCTCACAAAACTAAGTGATTGGGCAACAAAATGGCAGATGAAATTTAACGTGGATTAAAGTTATGCACATTGGAAAAAATAACCCCAACTATACATACAATATGATGGGGGCTAATTTAGCTACAACTAATCAGGAAAAAGATCTCGGAGTCATCGTAGATAGTTCTCTGAAGATGACCATGCAGTGTGCAGCGGCAGTCAAAATAGCAAACAGGATGTTGGGAATCATTCAAAAAGGGATAGAGAATTAAGACGGAGAATATCTTATTGCCCTTACATAAATCCATGGTACGCCCACTTCTTGAATACTGCATACAGATGTGGTCTCCTCATCTCAAAAAAGGTATACTGGCATTAGAAAAGGTTCAGAGAAGGGCAACGAAAATGATTAGGGGTTTGGAACGGGACCCATATAAGGAGAGATTAAAAAGGCTAGGACTTTTCAGCTTGGAAAAGGGGAGACTAAGGGCGGATATGATAGAGGTATATAAAATCATGAGTGGTGTGGAGAAAGTGAATAAGGAAAAGTTATTTACTTGTTCCTATAATATAAGAACTAGGGGCCACCAAATGAAATGAATGGGCAGCAGGTTTAAAACAAATAAAAGGAAGTTCTTCACCCAGCACACAGTCAACCTGTGGAATTCCTTGCCTGAGGAGGTTGTGAAGGCTAGGACTATCACAGGGTTTAAAAGAGAACTAGATAAATTCATGGCGGTTAAGTCCATTAATGGCTATTAGCCAGGATGGGTAAGGAATGGTGTCCCTAGCCTCTATTTGTCAGATGGTGGAGATGGATGGCAGGAGAGAGATCACTTGAGCATTACCTATTAGGTTCACTCCCTCTGGGACACCTGGCATTGGTCATTGTCAGTAGACAGGATACTGGGCTGGATGGACCTTTGGTCTGACCCAGTATGGCCATTCTTATGTTCTTATGTCAGCAGCTTCTATAGCTCTCAGCACTTTTGAAAATTACCTCACTTAGAGGTATATAAATATAGACTTAAGGACCTAACAGTAAACTATTATTATTGAAAATCTTGACCAGTCTTATGGAGTTTACATATTGTTTATTGGTGAGATATTGCTAACAATTAAAATAAGAAGGTACAAACCAAAAGTTATTAATACCACGGCTGCTGTATGACTGTCAAAAAATGTATCAAAACGGACACATGAATGAGTGGCCATACCCCATGCACTCCCTCCATGCATGGGGTCACCCCAGGCAGCCTGCCTCAGTTTCTTCCTCAAGGGGCTTCTTTAACTCCACACCCCGTTTGTCCATTCACAACACCCCTTCCCGGCATCTGGGTTTATTCAGATAAAAATAAACTCAAAAATAAAACTCAAAGTCCCAAAATAAAGTCTATTCATTTTACCCAGTTGTGTCACTCCCAGTTCTTTCCTGTCTATAGTCTGCTCTCTTTGCAGTCTCTTATCTCCTCAAACACTTTCCCTTTCACTGTAGCCTCCTGCTGCTCTTTATAGGGAAATCACCCGATCCATACGCAAGTGTGGCTCCTTAGTAATCAGGGTTGGTTGGCCCCAGGCTTCCAGCCTTTGAGGGGCAAGCTACCCTGTTACAGGACACATTTATCGACAAAATTCGTAATGTTCTGTGAGTGCTTTCAGGAAGCAGAAGCTGCATGGATTTGAAGCGTTCTGTTTCCTTTCCTCAAATCTTTGTTTTTAATCACAGAGACTCCGATCCCTAGAACTACCAGTAAAAACATTGCATCTGTATTTGCATTACATCATGATATAATCATCATGACCAAAGAGCTGACATTTTCTATAATCATTTTTATAAAACCTCTCACTTTAGATATGGAAAAAGATCCACACACTTGTCAACTCATGACTCGATTTCTGCCAGGCCATCTACATCGGTCTCCCACAATCCTTCTCTTAAACCACTTCAATGAATCCCATACCACACATACATTTATGTTTAGCCTCCCTATTCACAGATCTCTCTTTTCTTCCTTTCACTTCATTGACTTAACCATCTGCAACACTGCTTTAAAATTCTCTCTTACATGTAATCCCCTAAACTCGTTCTTCCCTACCTGCTTCCCTTCACTTCAAGTCAGACTCTATGCCTTCTGCCTGTTTGCTTCCTTTGTTCATCTTCTTTCCCTTTGTTGTACTTCTCCCCATGATTCATGTCTATATAATGTCTTTTGTTTCTTCTAGACTCAAATGTCTGGACTTTCTTCTCCTTTCTTTTCATTTTTCTGTTTGTCATTTTAAGACCTATCTCAAAACCTCTCTCTTTCCCTCTTCTGAATGCTGCTACTGCCAATGATTTGATGCCTCCCCTGTTGTGCTTTTAAAAAATTAATATTTTCTTCTCACTTAAAGAGGTTGTCTTTACTGTTGGTTATTGTTATTTTGTGTGTTAATTCTTTGTCCTTCTGTTAACCTTCTTCAGTGCTTTGCATGTAGAGGGCTATTAATGCAATGTTTAAATGCAGGGTCGTTTTGAAGTGGTATATTGGGAGGGAGGGAGAATGTGTTGTACAAATGGGATTTGCCAAGCTCTGACAGCAGCAGTTAAAACTGACACTGTTTGCCTTCCTGCTGTCAAGGGTAATGCAGAGAAATTTCTGAACTGTTTCCTTTCCTCTACTGTAAAGTGAATCATGAGAACTCAAAGATTACTGATTCTGCAAAAGAAAATGAGAATTCCTGGATATAGCGGTAGTTCTAATTTAGGAAACATGAAGAGTCACACCAAAGTGATATGTTTATATGGGACATCACAATATTGTTATTGTTATTCATCACTTGGCACAAAGAGAAGCTTGGATTATTTCCAGAGGATACATGCACTCAACTAATTTCACATATGGGGCCAAAGTCTCAGCTGCACGAGAGCTCTGCTTGACACAGCTGAGGGAGTAGAAGTAGGCTACACGATGTGGTTCAGGCCCAGCTGTAACTCAAAACAGCCGCAGGACTGCTCTAAATGCTGCTCCCTTTGGAGTTGTTATTATGTTGGTTGAGGAATACCAAGTACAGCACACTCTGGCCACAGCCTTTCCTGGTCCCAAAACATCCCCAACTTGACTCCTAGGCAAAGGGAGGAGCCCATTAGGCTGGCTGATCCCATAGGATTCGCCAATTGTCCCATCGAGACAGATTCCCACCCTTTGCACCACCTAAATGGCTGGTGTAGCTTGGAATGGGGGCAAGACTCATGCAAAGGCGACAACATGACCAGCTAATGATGCAGTAAAGGTTTTAAGGAGTATTTCAAATCATGTTAACTAATTAAATTTAGCTTAACTCCATTTTAAAAGCACCTTTTTTTAGCCTATTGCTAGTCTAGGCTAGTCTGATGGGCCCAGGGACAGTAGTGGAAACAATAATAGAGCAAAAGCAGAGGAACTTACAGGACTCTGCAATTTTACCAAGGCTAAGTGGAAAACCCCTATAATGCCACTAATGCAAGAGAGAGTGTGTCTGTATCTGCAGTGATTTCATGGTTCCCATTAATCCAACTTTTCATGTGGGCCAGTATTAGTATCCTTTACCTAGACTAGAAGATACATTTGCTTCATTAGCTAGTGGTAAACATTTCTACAAGATCAACCTAGCCCAAGCCTACCAGTAAATGGAGATTGAAGACAGTGACAAAAAGTTCTTATAATTAACACACATAAAGGCTTATTTCAATAAAACAGGATAGTTTTGGGAATAGCATCTACACTCAGTGTTCAGCAGAGAGTGAGGGACCAGGTATCAAAGGATATTCTTGGCACTTGGTGTTACTTGGACAATATACTGGTCCCAGAAGCTGACATTAAGATTACCTTGGGAACCTCTATAAGGTACTTGCAAAGCTGTCTAAGTATGGGCTTAGTGCCAGCAAAGAAATATTTGAATTTTTTCAAAGACTCAATGTATTGTGGCCATACCATTGACAAAGATGGCTTGTATCAATCACAAGACAGAATTAAAGTGATCCTTAAGGCACTCTAAACACAAAATATGATACAATTATGTTCTTTTTCTGGGGATGGTCATTTATTACCAGAGGTTTTTGTCTAATATAGCAACAGAGTTACATCCTCTAAAAAAAGCAAAAACAAAAACAAAACAAAAACAATGGACAAACATGGTGTTGGTCCACACACTATATCAAGGGTAGGCTTTTGAGGAGGCAAAGAATCTTATAGCATCTGAAAAGGTCCTTACATAACATAATGCATCATTGCATATAAAGTTTGCTTGTGACATTTCCACATAAGGAATAGAAGCAGTAGCAATGCTGTGGAAGATCTTACTGAAAGGCCTACTGCTTTGCTTCCAGATCTTTTACTTCAGCAAAATGTAACCACATTTAAATTGATAGAGAAGCTCTAAGTGTGGTCAGATTAATTATATATCACCAGTATCTGTGAGAGAAATGATTTACTTTGGATACAGATCATCAACCTCTAGTTTCAATTTTTAACCCAAAGAGGGGAGCACCAGTATAGGTGACACCACAATTAGTCATTCTTGTTATTATACTGAGTTCAAAAGTACCAATCAGCATGCAAATACAAATGACTTGTCATGCTTGCCATTGGAAGGCACGGGTAGGAATACTGAAGTGGAACCAGAGACAGTCAATATGTTCTATATAGCACAAATTGAACCATTGCCAGTGACAAGTGTCATGGCTTGACATAAAGCTACAGACAATCCAGTGTTGACTGAAGTGTATGACATTACAAAGAATGGATGGATAGATGCAAACAAACATCTCTTTCCAGTTTTCTTTCATCAAAAAGGACAGCTAAGTGTAAAACAAGGCTGCGTGATCATGTGTGAAACCAGAGTGGTTATTCCTACAAAACTCAGCTCACAAGTATTCAAGAATTGTATTAAGGCCATTTGGAAACTATAAAAATGAAATTTCTTGCCAGGAGTTCTGTTCTGCGACCAGAGATTGAGACACAAATAAAGGAAATGGCAAAACAACATCACTTCTGAAGAAGTGAGGTTCTTACCCACGAAAGCTTATGCTCCCAATACTTCTGTTAGTCTTAAAGGTGCCACAGGACCCCCTGTTGCTTTTTACAGATTCAGACTAACACGGCTACCCCTCTGATACTTAACATCAGGGTTGTCATCAAACACAACACTTGCCTAAACAGGTTCCTTTGTATCCTTGGAGTGCCCAACTACACCATGGCTGTGATCCACACAGACTACACTTGTAATGTCTAAGAGTCAGGCAGGTCAAAGGGCAGTCTCAAACAGTGGTCAGAGCTCAAGCAAGGGGTCCAGTTGACAGGAGAGCCAATCCAAGGGGAAGGTGCAGCAAGGCTAGGTTAAATGGGTCCAAGTAGCAACTAGCAGGCAATAGCTTGTTCCTCAAACAAGGCCAGAGCTGAAGCAGGAAGTTTATATATAGTCACCAGCCAGTCAGGTCCAAGATTATGTGGCCAATGAGGAAGCGGGTTGTGGAGCCCTGGATGCTAGCCCATCCAAGTCTGTGAATTCCCAGGTAAGCTGATGTGTTGGTGTGGCATGATAGCCAAGGCTGTTTCCTAAGCACCTCGGAAGCCTGTGTTTGAGGCCAGGGGGCTGATAATACTGGACCATTTACAGGAGATATGTTTTTAATTGCAGTAAATGCCCATTCTAAGTTACCTGAAGTATTCTGTATGAATTCAACTAGTTCAGCACAGATGTTGGAAGAGTTAAGACTAGAGCTAAGAGACTAATTGGTTTTGCAGTTCAGTGGCCAAACAGAAAAATAGAATAAAAAAATTTGCTTATTTCAAACGGAAACTGAATGTTTTGGTTTTTCTCATTAAAACGAAAATCCCAGAAATGTTGTTCAGCTCAAAATAAATGTTTTGAATGTGGATTCAAATTGACATTTTGTTTCAAAAATGTCACTTCAAAATGAAATGTCTAAATGGTTCATTTTGAAAATGTTGAAATAACACATTTTGACATCTCTGAACAAAATAGTGGGGGGGAGGTAGAGGGTTGGCCAAAACTGAATTCACAAATAGTTTCAGAGCCCCCAAAAATGCATTATTCAGAAAATTTACTAGTTGCTGATAAAGCTTCACCCAGATCTAGTTAAGACTATTGCTTTCAAGGAGTGGAGTCCCTGAAGCGATTGTAAGTGACATTAGAACTCAATTCACATCCGAAGTTTCAATTGTCTGTCAAAAGAAATGATATTCAACATATCACATCAGCTCTCTACCATCCTGCCAGAACAGATTAGTAGATAGATTTATCCAGACATTCAAACAAGTGATTTGTACTATGGCTCATACTAGATAATTTATTACACAAGATTGAGAATTTTCTATTGATTTATAGAAATGCAGCCCATGCTACTACAGCAATGTTGTTTATGGGATGCCTGGACTTACTAAACCCTGATCTACAGAGGAATGTTCTTAAGAAATACTGTGATCAAATGGCCACAGATAGTCACACCTAGCTGCACAGCTTTCACCTGGGTGAAAGAGTCTTACAGTCAGAGACTACCAAGGTAATTTGTGGAAACCAAAGTAATTTGTGAGTGATTACATCACAGACTGAATCTCTGTCTTATCAGATAGAAGTGGCACCAAACATCTTATGGAGAAGACACATAAATCAGCTTTTAAGTACAAGTCCAGCAAGATTTCAACACCAGTATGACACTTATTGAAAAAACCAACCCTACAATCCAGCCATAGACAGCAACTTGTGATAGTAACAGTGAGCCTTCCATCCCTATATCTACTACAAGTGACCCAACAGAGGAGCAGGAAGACATTGCTGTTTCTGCTACACCAGAAAGTAGAGACACTGTTCCAGGTACTATTGAGATGCCTATAAGGCTTGGTCTACACTACCCCCCTAATTCGAACTAAGGTACGCAACTTCAGCTACGTGAATAACGTAGCTGAAGTCGAAGTACCTTAGTTCGAACTTACCTTGGTCCACACTCGGCAGGCAGGCTCCCCCGTCGACTCCGCGGTACTCCTCTCGCCGAGCTGGAGTACCGCAGTCGACGGCGAGCACTTCCGGGTTCGACTTATCGCGTCCAGACTAGACGCGATAAGTCGAACCCAGAAGTTCGATTGCCAGCCGCCGAACTAGCGGGTAAGTGTAGCCAAGGCCTAAGACATTATCCAGAGAGAAGTTGTAAACCACTGCTGAGACTTAATTTGTAGCACGCTGTATATTTAGTGATAGTAGTTATGATAATAAGGTATTTGTCACTTTTTATGTCCTTTACATTTAAGTGGGAGATGTATGTAGTGCATAGAAATTGGTAGCATCACTTTAAATAGTTTGTGAGTCATGATTTTTGTTTTAGAAGCTGACAGAACCCAACCAGAACAACAAGATGTATATGTATCAGGCCTTACATGTTGTATATGTTCAGTAAACACAATGACATGGACCCCCACTGTGCATGTGTGGTTCCTTCATATTATATTTGTTGTGTAAAGAATAAAAGACTCAACAAATGAGTTGTGAATGTTACACTCCCAGACCAGAGACAGTTTTAAAACTAGGGTTTTATTAAAATTAGTATATAAAAAAACAGATACCACTTACACAAGACTCATTGCTGCTCTGTTCTTTCAGAGCACATACAGCTCTGCTGCTGCAATCTGAGCTGTCCCCTTTGACCTCCTCAGCAGACTTTCAATCCTTAAAAGGACATAGCACAGGTAAATCTAATCCTGCCATTGCCTTATGAGTACTACACAACCCCTCTTGTAAATGTAATATCTTTTAATTTCTTTCATGCTTTCCTAAAATGATATGTCAAGCAATTTTAATTTGGCAGCATATTGTTTCTGAATTGTCTCTACTTTAATTGTTTCAGTGGACTCCTCTTTTTCTGTAGGAATTAGATGCAAAAGCTTATCTTTTAATGCTAGCAGTGTAGACAATCCCTGATCTTCTAACTCTTCACTATTTAAATAGCTTTTTATCCATTTGATTAAAGCAATTATTATTATTGTTATTAATTTTGCTGCAACTTGTCCCAAATATGCCCAGAGAGTAACAGGTTTCTCTTAAAAGCTCATTCTTCAACTGGTATCAAAGCTCCCCTTCCTTCAGGTGAATGATCGCTAATTCTTTCCCAGCCATCCTGCTTGCAAACAATTAAATCTTCCCTGGCTCCTTTTCCTGGAACAGTCTGCAGTCGCTTCTAGGTAGGTTTGTTTCACAGAGAGGTCAGATCATTGTAATTGAGCCTCTCCTGCCTGTGTTCGCCAAATGTTATACTCCCAAGAGCAGGGACAGTTTTCAAACTGGGATTTTATTAAAATTAATATAAATCACCCCAAACACAGCTTGCACAACCCCCATTGCTATTCAGTCCATGCCTTTCAGTGTACATACTAACTCTGCTGCTGCACCAGAACTTCCCCCCTTTGCAGACCTTCAATTCCTAAAAGGTAAATCTCACCATGACATTCCCTTATGTGTGCTACATGAACTCTACTTTCTCCAGACTCCATTGTTATGAAAGGTGAACTTTGAAGTGTAATTGGCGCTGTTGGGCTTCTTTTACACTGGGAACATTTACAAAAAATAATTCACTTCAGCTATACTGGTGGTGTCTGGCCAGCGGATCTGGAGAATCCTTCTAAGGCAACTATTTATGAAGGTCTGCATCTTCCTGGTGGTTGTTTTAGTTGTCCTCCAGGTTTCAGCTCCATACAATTAGACTGATTTCATGTTGGAATTGAACAGTCTAATCTTTGTTGCCAAAGACAGCTCTCTGGAGCTCCAGATGTTCTTGAGCTGTAAGAAAGCTGCTCTTGCCTTACCGATCCTTGCTTTGACCCGTCAACTTCCAGCAGAGGAAGCAATTAGAAGGAGAAGGTGGGGCTGGATAGGACACACACTACGCAAGCAGCCAACCAACATCACTAGACAGGCATTGCGGTGGAACCCCCAAGGCAAGCAGAAAAGAGGCCGTCCAAGAAACACCTGGCGACGCGATCTTCAGGCTGATAGCATAAAAATGGGCTATACCTGGAATCAGCTAGAGCAAATGGCCCAGGATAGAAGACTCTGGAGATCTGTGGTTGACGGCCCATACCCCGATTGGGGTGACGGGCATGAGTGAGTGATACTTGTGGTAGAGCCAGTGAGAGCTGCAGTGTAGAGAAAACTCCCAGAGTCAGATCTGTTCTTCTATGGCACTCATCACTGTAGTACCTCACAACCATTAAAATACTTTATCCTCACCCATCTGATATAAGGTTGTGTTATGTGGGATGGGGAACCAAGTAGATTAAGTGACTAGCACAAGGGCACACAGGAAGTTTGTGGCTGAGCTACAAATGCAACCTAGATCTTCTAAGTCCTATTCCAATGCCCTATCCACTAGACCATCCTTTCTACCTCTTTCCCTTACTACCATTTCAACTATGCTTGCTCTTCACCAACAGTGATGAAAACTGATCTGGCTGCTGAAGCCTCATTTACACTAGAGCTCCCATCAGTTCTAACACTGTAAACATGTTGCACACTGATCGGTGTTGTAAATTTCCCCACAGTAGACATGGGTCTTACATGCGAACTTGCACAGGCGGGTTCTTTTTCTCACCTTTTCCCCCCTTTTCTAAAAAAAATAAAAATAAAAAGCCAAATCAACAATAATACCTGAGTAAAGGAGAAAAACACCAGCATGAATACAGAGCTAAAATTACACACGTAAAAATAAGTCAGGGACTAAAAAAGTTTATTTATAGGCATCCATCACACCTGTATCTGATAGTAACACCTCATAGTAACATTAACTAGCTCATCCTGCACATATAAAATATTGTCAATAGCTAGTTAAGCTAATAAATATCTGACTTCAATGGAGCAACATCAAGTAAAGATCTGATTCCGTATGTCCACGCTGGACAAGTTTACCTTTGCATGCCCTGACTCTTTTGTATTTTAAAATGTAATCTTATTGTTGTAGTAACATGGATTTCCATTTATAATATATATAAATCTTGTTCCAATATTGTGAAAACCTTATTCTTTCTGCTTGCCAGGGCTCAGAAATTTCAAAAGAAAACCTTTCAAGAAGTGACAGAATGGATGGTGCCCCAGAAATTAGGGTGATTTTCAATGTTGGAAGTGTAAGGATGAATTTGGGAAGACAAAATTCATTTTCCCAACTCCTCCAAAGTAAAAGGCTGCAGAACACTCCCCTACACAAACACACCATATTGCTGCGCTGCCATTCTAGCCTATCGTCTGGAATTTCTGGTAGCTACCCTCCACACCAGTTGTGTACATGTAAGGGACACTCTATCTGCCTGTGAATTAGCAGGTAGCCATTTCTTAACTAAAATCAGAAATGATAATACCACCATGGCATTTCAGGGGCACTTAAATTTATAATCATTAAAGATCCCATTGTACGTTTCACATAAAGGTGAAACTCACTGCCCTTTCATGCAGAAACTAAGAGGGCTTGAGGAAATGATGCAATGGCTCTTTTGTGGACACTACTTCAGTCTATGGCTTAGAATGATGGTGCTCCTCCTTTGCATCCTTGATGGTTGGGGTGGGGATCCAGATTCTGGATCTGAGTAAGCATAGAAACAGTAGCTTCCTCCCCTCAACACAGAACCGCCCCCTCCTCCCTTGTGTAGCAGTTCTGCATGTGCCTCTCCCATCCCCCTTTCCAAGAGTAATTGCAGTGAAAATAAGGTGGGAATTTCAATCGAGAGTAGAAATGAAAGCTCTTGTGTCCTACAAATCCCTGATTTGGTGATCACATTTTACCTATCTAAATATCCCTCTGTAGCTTTAATTGGATGACTCTCTTAATTTCCCATCACACATCAAAAACGTATGTTGGTATTGAACTGCTGCCATATTCCAAATTAGCAGTGAGTGAAGTGGTTCTGTGTATAAACTTTCTAAGAAGTGTTTCAGATCATTCTGAAACAAAGTTCCTGTATAAATACAAGATATTGTTATTAAAAGGTGTTTTAATAGCATTACACTTACATATCCAACAAGTATTATATGCCCTGTTCATAGGTATTATAAATGAATAAATGTTTGCCTTACTCTTGCAAAGTTCTTGTTGATTTCTGTTGCTTTCACATAAGCAAGGTGAACGGGATCTCACTCCCTGACAGAAGAATGTTCTCTGAATACGCACACAGTCATGGACATTTTCTCTAATTCGTGCTAGCTTACAAAAAACCTCAATATTCTTGTGTAAAAAATTCAAAAGGTAAAACAAAATAATGACGGCACAATATGACTAACCCTAGGGCCCAGTTTGCAAGTGAGAAATAACAACCTATATTTTTGAAATAAAAAAATTGCATCATGCCAAACAATCAGTTCATTAATCCAGAAATATTGGTTTACCTTTTTAGCTAATCAAGATGCAACCTTTAGCTGCAAAAACATATTCTAATATTCTTTATCTTTGTTTAACAGAGGAGAAAAATTTGTTTTAAACAGGATGTGTGCAGAATAAATTTTGTTTTTAAACTGCCATAACAAGAAGCTTTAAAGTAAATCAGACACTGTAAAGTAATTCCACAATGCCTTGGAAAGAGCCCAAGATTGCTGGTTCCTAAATATATTCTCTATGGGTAAATGGAGCTGCCACCCTTTACAGGAACAATAACTATATTCCCTTGATAACTGCAAGGAATACTCTATGAAACAAGTTTTTACTCTGATAAGCAAAGGCGTGGAATTATATTTGACTTTCATTGAATTGTTGTTTATTAAAGTGTTACAGAAGATGCTACACTCCTCCTTCTTAAAACTATCAGTTGGGTTGTTTGTGTTTTTTAAAGCTGTAATAACCTAGTTTCTGATAACATTATATTTTTAACTTACATTGATATTTTCCTGTCAGACAAAATAATATTACAAGTGCTATATATACAGCTGTGATAACAAATATATGATTTTATTTTGAAAGGAGGGGTATTTGAAATCTAAGGCCTAGTCTACACTGCTTCTTAAGTCAATGGAAGTTACGTTGTTCAGGGGTGTGAAAAAATCACTCCCGTAAGTGACGTAGCTTACATTGACCTAATGTGGTGTCTACACTGTGCTATGTAGGAGAGAGATGCTCTCCAGTCAACTTACCTTCTGCCTCTTGAGGAGGTGGTGTATTGAAGTCAACAGGAGAGCGCACTCCCATCAACTCATCACATCTTCACCAGACCCACTAAATCAACAACACTGCATCGATCGCAGTGACATCGATTTAGCCTGCAGTATAGACAATAGCCTTAAGACAATGCTGACACTTTCAGTTCAAGCACCTTTACTGTGATGATTAGCTATACAGTATGTGAAAAAAGTTCACGCTTTTCACATGTTCCAATAATAAATGTTGTGCTCAAATCATTCAAAAATTACTGAAAGTAGAAACTGTACACATGGCTGTTTTGTGGAACTCATAGTGACTTAAGCAATGAGCCAAGTTTGTGAGCATATGACAATTTTAAATTTATTACTAAATTTTAAATGTTTGTACTGAACATTAGACTGAACATCTGTTGTTCTCATGGCAGTTTAGGACACTGAGCTTAGCTTTGCAATATTTTATACTGCTTATGGCCTTAATTTTTTTTAAGTTACTCAGGTTATCTGGGTTCTCCTCTCAGGTCTGCCACAGCCTTTGTCTGTGACCTTGGACAAGTTATTTAACCTTTCAATGCCTCAGTTTCCTTCTCTGACATAGCTATTGTGCGACAATTCATTAATGTTTTGTAAGTCCTTTGCTATCCTGAAGTGGAAAGTACTATGTAAAAATACAGTATTACTATATCCAGAAGCCACTAATAACTACACCTCAAAGCTGAATCTGATCTGAAATTCTCAATAGCTTCTTCATCATCTTATCCCATCAATCGGGATCAATAGTCTTGTTTTTCTTCTCCAAGTGTTCTTGTCAAGTGTGTCTTCCATGCTGACACCAACCTTGTCCATGTACTCAGCATCTCAAACCACCTTTTTCTAGGTTGTCCTTGTGGTCCTTGTCCCATGACAACTCTTGTATTCTCTGGCCCAACATATCCCACATCTTGTCATCTCACATGACCCAACCATCTCAGTTGATACTGCCTCAGGTTTTCCGTGATGAGTGTTACCTGCATCATGGCACTTACTGTCTCGTTGCATAGTCTATTAACTCTCATCTGACTCAGAATGCCACTGAGCACTGTCATTTCAGTAGTATGAAATAGTTGTTCTTCTCTCTTCCTCCGTGGCCAGCATTCTGACCAATACGTCATGGAAGGGTCTAATCAAGATATTTATCACTTGGCTGAAATTCTCAATATCACGTGAGAAAATAATGCAGATGTATTATTTAAAATCTCTGAGCAACTCATAACTACAAGATGGAGGAATAATGAGAACACTTCACACAAATAGTCCCTGTTTTCTATCGGAAAGGTATTCAATGCTATCAAGTTCAGCAGAACTGTTGGTCAGAAAGCCCTGCTCTATACCCAAATATGTACCAGTTTAATTAAAGGTGTGTTTAAAGGGTAAACCAGTTTAGTTAAAGCAGGGCAAATGCCTGTGAGGACACTCTTAAACAGATATTTAAAATATGTATAATGATTTAGCTTAATTTGGTAAGCGGTCTTCAGACAGAAGGCACGCTGCCTCAACTAAATTGGTTACTAATCAATTTAATTACATGGGTCCAAAACCTTTATCAGAACCCTCCTATTAATTTGATAATGTTTAAAATCTTCAGAAAGCTAAATTGATTTTACACAAACCTGTTCATAAATGTCCACACAAGAAGACCACCAATTTGATTTAGAAACTAATTTAATTAAATCAATGTGTTTTCTGAGTAGACCCATCTCAAGGAACTGACTAACTAAATTAATATATAAGTTATTTTTTAAAATGATTTAAGATCATCTACACAGAGGCTTGCTCAGTTTTAATTAAATTGGATTTAAATAGATTTTAGTTAAACCAGTGCTAGTTTGTAGGTAGACAAGGCCAAAGTTATTATACTGAACTAGTACTATAGATAATGTAGCTAGCAACACCTCTAGTTATAGTTTGTCTGACACTCTGCATTATAAGACCCTATTTTCAGTCACTAATACTCACTTTGAAGATTTAAACAATTTGGGCTGAAATTTTCCAAGGCAGGTGTCTGCCTCAGGTGTTTTGGATACCTTCAGCTAAAACGGTTGAGCCATTTCCAAGAATTAAGCCAGGGAGAAAAACATTGTTATGGCCATGTAAATACAACATTTACAATCATTTTATTCTACTAGATTCTTTGGAACAGGCACTTTCAGTTTAGCAGGGGTATTGTTCAGTGTCAGGGACGTGCCTTTTGCTGTATCCATCAAAATTCGCCGTTTGGCCGTTATAAGTCTGGGGGAGGGGGGATGGGCCTTAGTTTGAACATGCTCAGTAGAGATTTGTTAGAATTCTCTGGTGATTCTGTTCATACTCAGCAAGCCCCATATCCCAGAGATGCAAGGGCTGAGCTCCATTTTCACTGCAATTGCTCCTCCTACCATCTGGGAGCCACTGTGGCACTGAGAACTGGAACGAACCGCAGGGAGACTCTCTCTCCAGTGCTCTCAATGGTCCCCCTGCAGGCACACTGGCAGTGAGGAGGTGGCAATCTTACTTGAATGCAGGTGGGAGAACATCAGGGAAGGGAAGAGATGCAGCAGGGGAAACAGGGGTAAGAGCTTGCAGGGAGGAAGGATAGAAGCCTGTGGGAAAAAGAGAGATGGGGGACAAGGGCAGGAACAGAAGGAGGTAGAAGAATAGAAACAGAACGTGGGCAGAACCAGAGGTAGGGGATAGAGGAAGAAGCTTGGTGGTGACATGAGAGGAGACAGGAGCAGGAGCTAAGGAGCATGGTGGGCAGTAGCTGTGGATGGGGGAGGCAATGAGCTGGGTGGTATTGGGTGGGAGTTGAGGGAGAATAGTAGCAGAAGAGAACAGAGCGAGGCTGGGGATTGGGGAAGAAGGTTCTGTGGTCACTAGAAGATACTTCCCTGCAGAACTTGGAACTTAATCGATTATTCCAGCAAAAAGAACAGAAGTACTTGTGGCACCTTAGAGACTAACAAATTTATTTGAGCATAAGCTTTCATGGGCTACTGCCCACTTCATCGGATACATGTAGTGGAAAATATAGTAGGAAGATATAGATATATATATACACACACAGAGAACATGAAACAATGGGTGTTACCATACACACTATTAGGAGAGTGATCAGTTAAGGTGAGCTTTTATCAGCAGGAGAGAAAAAGAACCGTTTGTCGTGGTAATGAAAATGGTAATTGACAAGGAGATATGAGGAACTGTAGGGGAGGGGGGGAAAAAAGCATGGGGAAATAGTTTTACTTTGTGTAATGGCCCATCCACTCCCAGTCTTTGTTCAAGCATAATTTAATGGTGTTCAATTTGCAAATTAATTCCAATTCAGCAGTCTCTCATTGGAGTCTGTTTTTGAAGTTTTTTTGTTGTAATATTGCAACTTTTAGGTCTGTAATCGAGTGGCCAGGGAGATTGAAGTGTTCTCCAACTGGTTTTTGAATGTTATAATTCTTGACGTCTGATTTGTGTCCATTTATTATTTTACATAGAGACTGTCCAGTTTGGCCAATGTACATGGCAGAGGGGCATGGCTAGCACATGATGGCATATATCACATTGGTAGATGTGCAGGTGAATGAGCCTCTGATAGTGTGGCTGATGTGATTAGGTCCTATGATGGTGTCCCTTGAATAGATATGTGGAAAGAGTTGGCAACGGGCTTTGTTGCAAGGATAGGTTCCTGGGTTAGTGTTTTTGTTGTGTGGTGTGTGGTTGCTGGTGAGTATTACTTCAGATTTGGGGCCTGTGAAACCTAGTGGCTATGTGTCTCCATCCACACATACGGTGCCATGTCTACATAGTAGAAGTTAACATCCTACTCCTGCAACCAGTTACTCATTTCCTCAATGAGGCATTCAGCAATTACTGCCTCATTCAGTGAGAAACTGAACAGTGTTCTGGGAATGAATTGGGGTTGTGTAATGAATGAAGCTATTCTCTGCAAGACCCCTATCTCATGTGTGGTAAAAGTTGGAAGTGTGATATATGAGGGAGTGGGCTGCAGCAAGAGAAAGGATAGCTTTGTGGTAGCCTCCTATGTGATGCTAAGCAAGTCATATAAACCAACATTTTCACAGGTGACCTTTATGTATTCCTCATATTTTGGGTACCTCAGCTTGAGAAACCTGGCATCTGGCTTGCAAAAGTGCTAGGTACTCACAGCTGCAACTGAAGACAATGGGAGTTCTGCTCTGAATGTATAAAACGGTAAGTACTCTGAAAACAAAACAAAAAAATCAGACCCAGGCATCTCAAGTGGCATACCCACACTTGACACTTTTAGCTGTAGTCTGTGCCTCAGTTCCCCATATGTAAAATGGGGATAATACCACTGCCTCACCTCATCAGTGATGTGAAGATAATTCATTGTGTGTAAAGAACTAAAATATGATGATGGGAGCACAGTAGAAACGCCCATGAGGAAATTAATAATTTTGTCTTCACTCCAAGGTTTGGCTGGCATGCAATAAAAAAAATATGCCTGGGGCCCAACACTGAATGATGAGGATAAAAAGCAGTATTGAATAGATACCCATTTAATGAACACCATTCATCCTATGCACTGAATGAAGCAAGGATCCTGGGGGAAAGAGCATGTGATCATGTAGGTAAAGCACACAGGGACTAAAAGAATTAAGATTGCCTTTGCAACCTTAATTCTAGCACTTCCTACCTTTTGAGTGTTTAAGATCACAGCCTTAATGTTATTTAATGTAGAGGATTTTTATGTTTTACATATATATAATTTATGTTTATTTAACTGCACCTGTACCATTTACTAATGTAGTGGTAAAATGTTAAGTTTTGTGATATCTACAACATTTTGGAAGAAGAAAAACTAATACAAAAAATGTGTATTATTACATTATACCTGATCATTCTAGATTTTCTGTTTTACGTTGTTTTCATCACCAACACTACATAAGAGAAACTGGCATAGTATACCATGTTTACCTTAGAAGGATGCATGAAAGTACATACCTAGGCCACATCAATGCTCTTTGTCCCTGAAATTTACCATTCTTGCTACCACTCTTGCCCTGCTCTGTTTTCAGCTTGCCACTATGTTCTGTTGTTCCATTAAATGCAGTAGAAAGCACTTTAAAACAAATTGATCCAGATTAGGATTTCAATTAGACCATGTATTATCTTGAATAACTCCATGGAAGTCTATGAACTAGTCAGCTCCATTGATGTCAATGAGTTTACTCAGGCTTTATGCTGGCCTAGATGAGGTCAGAATTTGGCCTCTTGATCACAAGATACTACATAAAATTATATTCTCTTGCTTAATGGTTACCAGCCCATGTGTATAATTAGTAGAGTATTTATTTGAAATTAAATTAATCTGTTTGTGTACATTAGGGTATTCCCAATTATCTGAAGTTGAGCTGCTAGCACAGGCCAGAATTGTAGTTATCTTTGTTGGTAATAAGTAGTAGTGGCCTTCCTGAATTGCAAGGAAAAAGATCAGTTATTCAGTCTGAGATTCCAGCTCACCAGGAGGTAACAGTTTATTACATAAAGACTCATCTAGTCTGTAGGTACTTATTACATTTGGTTTTTTGTTTGCTTGATGAAATATTTCATCAGACACCCCAATCAAAATCCAAGATCCTTTCTCGATGTTCCATTTGGCTTTGTGTTTTACAGAGGTGGTTTTGATGCATCTATTTTTTTCCTTCTGGTGGAGATGTATCTAAACAGGAATGTTGAAGCTGAGGGGAAGTTCACATTTAAAGTTATTTGCTAAGCTGAGATGCACTTCTAGTAATAATCACCTTACCTTGAAATCTTGTTTGTTACTTTTCCTTCAGCAGCAATGGCTTCTGAGGCCCTGAGCAACTGCCATAAAAATAGAATAACCTAAACCCAACTGAAGGATCAGCATGAACTAGGTATTATACTATGTCTGAAGAGGACCCAAATACAACAAAGAGAAAATATTAGGCCAAAGGATATTAGTTTGCTCTTCTAGATTGGTAAGAAGTACTGTTTACAGAAGTCAGTAGTGTGTCCCAAATAAGTGTACAGTAGGTCTTATTTCAGCACTAAGAGTCCAAACTTGGCAAATAAAAGCCTTGTTTCGTTCCAGAGATCCTTTGCCCAAGTTAATGATGGCAGGAATGGCTCAAAGGCCAAGTAATTACATTTTTCCCCACTCCATGATTTCTCTGCTTAGAGCAGGATATAGAGGTTTCCATAGTCTAAAAAGGAATGCTACTTGTACAGAAAAACAAATGCATAAGAAATCTCAGTGATTTATTTTCTAAAAGTACAAAATAAGAATCTTTTAAGGAGGCATTTTTAAAAAGTTTAACTATAAAAACATTGTGGGCAAGAGGCACCACTTTTATCATTACTCTTACAAAACAGACAGACATTGACATATAAAACAGATGAACCAGTTGCAGGTCAGCCAGCCATAGAAGACCCTTACCTGTATGTTATAACAATCATGTTTTAGTTCAAACAGATAAGTACTTTTCGACCCAGGTTGGCTGTCCCATAGCTCCAGTGAAGATTCCAATAAATTACATAAATAGGAGCAAAGCACACACCCTTCTGTACAAGGCTCCCATCACCAGGGAGTCCGCCACACACTCCCAGCTACTTCACACAGCGAGAGCGCTGGGAGTGACCGTGTCTCTCAGGCGTCTGGGTAAGTGCAGTAATACACAGCAGTACTTGCATCCGAAACCACGGAGGAGATGGGCCCGTGGGCGTCTGGCGCGGGCAGGCCGGCTTCGTGGCCCGGGAAGTGGAGCCCTAGCTCGGGCTTGCAGGCGAAGTGCAGGTACTGCTCGAATTCGGTGCGATCCACGTCGCCCAGCAGCTCGTCCTGCGACAGGTGCTCCAGCGGCTCCCTGCACTGCTGCGCCTCGGGCGGCGGCGAGGGCTGGCAGGGCTGCGGCGGGAGCTGGAGAGCTCGGGCCGGGCCGGCGGGCGGGCACAGCTGCCCGTAGTAGGCGTGCAGGGGGCCCTGGCAGCCCAGCAGGCTCTGCAGGGAGCTGAGCTGCCCCAGCGGCTCGGCGCGGGGCAGGTGCCTGCGGAGCGCGGCGCTGACCTGGCTCTCGGCCCCGTGCGTGGAGTACTCGGCCGCGGGGTAGCCGTAGGGCGCCAGCTGACACTCGTCCTGCAGGGGCGGTGTGAAAAAGGCCGTCTCGGTCTCCGCCGCGTCCAGCGGGGAGGGGTCCGGGGTCGGCAGGTTGTAGCCGTCGAAGGCGGCAGCCAGGGGTTGACAGTCCCGGTAGTGGCCAAGCGCCGGGGGCAGCGCGCTCTGCACGGCGGGGTAGCCCTGCTCCGGGTAGGGCAGGGCCAGGCTCTCCACGCACATCCTGCTGCCCTCGCTGGCCAGCCCGGCGCCCGGCGCCTCCGCCAGCCCGTGCGGCAGGAAGCCGCTTTCCACGCGCTTCAGGCGCTTCACCTGCTTCCGCCGGCGCGGCCGGTACTTGTAGTTGGGATGGTCCTGCATGTGCTGCACCCGCAGCCGCTCCGCCTCCTCCACGAACGGCCGCTTCTCCGCCAGCGACAGCGCCTTCCAGGCCTTCCCTGCGGGGCGACAAACCGCGTAACCCTGCGGCTCTTCCGTGCGCCCCGCTCCGTGCGCCCCACCCAGCACCTGGCCGCCTCCATCCCTCCTGTGCGCCCCCCCCCAACGCTCGGCCGTCTCCATCCCCGCTACCCACCCCGGGCGCGCCGCCCCCCGCACCCGAACGTCTCCATTCCCCCATCCGCCGCCTCGAGCTCCCCTCGCTAACCCAGTCCCTGGGCGAGAGCCATTGGCAACTCCTGCCATACCCTCTGCCCCATCGCACCAGCCCCGGGTCCAGTCCGGGCCCCGCAGCTGCCTCGCTCGCGGGGCAGGTACCAGCAGCACTCGGTAACTTTCCCTGCACGCCGCTCGCAGAGTGCGGGGAGCCTCCCCCACTTCCCAGCTCCGGGCCGGGCCGAGGCAGGTGGGAGGAGAAAGCCCCCCTGGCCCCGCTCACGAGCGGACACTCACCCAGCATCTTGCTGAGCTCCGCGTTGTGCAGGTCCGGGTTCTGCTGCGCCAGCCGCTTGCGCTCGTCCTTGGCCCACACCATGAAGGCGTTCATGGGCCGGCGGATGCGGGACTCGCTTTTGGCCCGGCTGCTCGCAGCCCCCGCCGGGGCCGCCTCACTCTTCACCTTGGCGTCTGCCAGGGGGCTCAGGGACTCTGCCCACTGGCAGGGGCCCAGGGCCGGCATCATGATGGGGAGCGAGCACCTTGCCTGCGTCTGGTCGTCGCTGCTGGCGTAGCCCGCATCGGGGCTGCTCATCTCGGGGCAGCCGGAGCCACCGGGAGGAGCCGGGCTGAACCGGACCCGCCTCCGACCCCTCCCCGGGCAACAGCTGGGAGGAAAAGGACCGTCTGCTCCGAGCAGCCCCTTCTCCCCCTGGCTCGGCTGGGGCAGCAGGGACAGCTCCCCTGGCAGGCTGGGCGCGCGGGGCTGGGCGCGGGACGCCGCTGATTGAAGCAGGGTCTCGGGGGTGGTGGGGGGGGGGACAACAGGCTCACTGCTGGCAGCTGTCAGAGCGCGGCCGCATTTACCCAGAGCCGCGGCCAATGGCGGGGCGGGGGCGGGGTCTGGGCTGGGAAGGTGACGGGGGGCTCGACGCTCCGAGCGGGGAATGGAAGAGTCCCAGCCCCGCCCCTTCCCGCTACTCTTTACCTGTGCAGGTTACAGGACAGACAGCGCCGGGCGGGGACGGGTTTTTCCAGGATTCAGGGTGGGGGGAATTATTCGGTCAAGAAATCGTACATGTGAGCAAATTATAACCCGATACTTAGCTGTAACCTTAACTATGGAGACACGGGAGGTGGAATGCATAACGAGAGATCTTTTATATGGATTGTTTGTATTGGCCCTGGAGATCATCTCATACATGGACTCTCGTCTATGTCTTAGCTTGACAAATCACCTGCTTCATGTTTAGTGTACTAGTATTAAAAACTAAGCAACACTCAGTTTATTTAACGTGAAACGTGTCCCTGGTTGTGTTTTATATCGAAATGTGTGTAAGTGACATTAAAATTATACCGATTTCTGAAATAAGTTTTTCTTAAAATTGCCTTTTAATTGTCTCTTTATGAAATATTTTTGTTTTTAAATGTGTTATAATTAAATATATCAATATTCTCCGAAAACATCAAGGGTCCTTAAACATTAGATTGTGAGACATTCTTATTGAGATAAGGAAGTCTGTTTGGACAGCTCTCGACAAATAAATTAATATTGAATGAATGAATGAATGAATGAATCATGCTTTAGGTTAATTAAGTCCATCTGGCAAGTAAGCGCAACACTTTTCCCCCCCGATGAAGTATGCAACTCTTTGTCAACTCCTCTCCACCAAATAGCTGGCAAGGGTGAAAGAGGAAATCACTGGATAATGTTAAACATATGCAGTGTTATGACTGGCTGCAGTGCCCAGAATCTCAGAGTTCAGGTGCCAAGTACCCATGATGACCAAGGGGATTGTGCATTCGTTTGTTTGTGGGGGTTTTGGTTTTGGTTTTGTTTGTTTTTTGGTCGTCGTCTTCTTCTCTAGAAGCAAATGTACTAATTACTTTGGCTTCTTTAGAATTCTTCCCCTGCCCGTGTTTCAAATGATAACATGCAAGCAATTTTGTGTATTTCTTATAAAATAAAGTAATTTAACCCATTAATTTAGTCCTTAATCTACCTCAAAGGACCCAAACCATTAGCAAGTGAGTAGTTTAACGACAGGCTCCACAAAGAGAAACCATTCCGTCGAACCGTTTGCTGGAGGGGAAAGATTTGGGAATGGAATACACACTGGTCAAGAAGGATCAAGGCCAGCAGTGATTGAAAGGTGTCGTTGTCGAATGTTTAGCAGATGTTACAGAAACCAATGCAGACCAAACCTATTCTATTCTATTCTATCTCCTTGAACTGCAGAGTAGATTTGAACAGCGATTTAACCTCTCCACAAATCATCTATATTCTTTAGATTAACATTACTCTAAAATGACTCAAATCAGGAATTTGCCCCCTTCTTACATCTTGGGACATTGTAATCAGCAATTGATTTTTTTTATGTACAGAAAAATTCAACAGCTTGACAAGTACAAGAAAAATATTATTATTTCACAGCCCAACGTTGTCCCTACATTTTCTGTCTCCTGGTTTTGCAATGATTTCACAGGACGGTTATATTACATGGAATATAGAAATGAATGGTACAAACACTCCGATTATGCTATTGATGCTGATCTTCAATCCCGTGTATTTTACCTTGCCACTAAATTTTCAAAGGCGACAGATTTTGTAGGGCCAAAACATAATTGCATCTTAGAAATGACCTGGGGAAGCTGGAGGTTTTGACAGTGAGACGCTCAGCATCCAGCATGCGGTGGGGGAGCTGGTGCTGGTTTTGCAATCTAAAGGTAGATGAAGATTTTCCTAATGGGGAGGGGGTGATCCTTTTGTCTCCCCGTTTTCTGCCTCTCCTAAGAATGGGTATAGAGCTGACTTTCAGCTGGGGTAGGCTGAGTTTCTGCATCCCTAGCTAGCAATATATGTCTGCCTCAGTTACAAACTTTATCTTCACAACCCTAAGGACTAGAAACATTGTTTTGTTTAAAATTGTAAACAGAATCTGCTTCACAGTTCTGCAGTGCAGGAACTGCAGAATACTTGGGAGGCTGGTTGTATATTCCCATGGAATTTACATACACTTAGGATACAGAAACTTTGGAGTAAAATCATAGTTATATTTACAGGCCAGCGCATAAGTCACCTTTTGGTGACTACCGGCCAAAGCCTGTCATTCCTTCAATGTGCTCTGGGCACTGCTAGTAACAACTTCATAGGATTTGATGCTTTAGCAGGCTCCACATGCTGAAATCAATGCAGATGGAGGAGCTCCTGTTCTGGATTACCACCACCGTTCCTGTATATTAGTGATATCAGAGCACCAAAATGTAGAGAATAAAGAGGGACATAGGATCTTATTGGGGGAAGGGTAGATATGCCATATGCTGCCTCCAAAATATACAAATAAAAATAAAATTGGTTGTTTTATACACATTTTAGAAGTAGTATATTATAAACTCACCTTAGTCACAAGGGATGTTGTGAGGCAAAATTCATAGGCATTTGTAAGCACTATGAGATCCTCATATGGAAGAGCCCTGTACAGGAGCAAATAATGTATTATTAATTTATTATAGATACTTGCCAGAAGCAAGATGACTCTATGCAGTTCCTTCCTCTAATGGCTAGGCACTAGGGAGATTGGGCCAATAACTCAATTGTACATGGAATTTGTGTGCACAGCTGAATACTTTGCTGTGTACACATTTCTGGGTTTTATTCCCACTACCAACTTTTTTCTTCTTCCTGTAAACATATGATGAAAGAGCAGCTTGGACAGCATCTGTACTAACAGAAAGTCACTCATAACTTTAAATGGAAATACTGAAAATGACATGAATAGTTAAGGCACTAGATCAAGACTTAGCTCTTGGCTCAGTTCCTGGCTCTACCACGGACTCCCTGGATGGCCTTGGTAAGTCATTAGGCCCAAACATTTAGACAGGTGTTTAACATTAAGCACCTGTGTAGTCCCATTGACTGGAAGTCCCAGCTGCACAGTACACTGTGCTAGATACTGGACAAATAGTAGGACACTGTCCCTGTCCTGAAGAGCTTTCCGTCCAAACTGACAAAATAGAAAAGAGGGGGAAAAGGAAGGGGAGGGATAGCTCAGTGGTTTGAGCATTGGCCTTTTAAACCCAGGGTTGTGAGTTGAATCCTTGAGGGGGCAAAATCTTAGCAATCTGGGGCAAAATCAGTACTTGGTCCTGCTAGTGAAGGCAGGGGGCTGGACTCAATGATCTTTCAAGGTCCCTTCCAGTTCTAGGAGATAGGATATCTCCATTAATTTATTTATTTAATATATTATTTTCATTTTACAAATGGGAAACTGGGGGAAAGACTTCCCCAGTCTTGCAAGCACTTAATTATTCCTGTGGTTAAAGTTAAGCTCGTATTTGTTTACAGAATTTGGGCCTCTGGTCCTGGCTCCAGTAGAATTTGCAGGAGTGTAATTACATTGAGGTAGCTGATCATTTTTCCTCCTACCATTTGTCATTGTTGTTGATTTAAATTATAAACTCTTCAAAGCAGGGACTATCTCTTGGTATGTGTCTGTATGATGCCTCCTACAATGAGGCTCTGATTAATGATTATTAATCATATTTATTATGGTAGTACCTAAAGGCCAACCAAGAATGGGACCCTCTTGTGCTAGGCACTGAACAAATACAAGGTAGTAGATAATCCCTTCCCCAAAGATTTTACAATCTAAATAGACAGACAGACAGGATAGGAGTTGGGGGAAGGGATAAAACACACTGTTCCACCCCCACAACTTCCCCAGCTTCTACTGGCCCTAACCTCCCATGCTATCCCATCTCCATCCTTATTCCCTGTCCCAGCTCCTTCTGCCCTCTACACCAGCTCCTTTGATCCACATCCATTCCCTTAACTCCTACTGCTCCCACCCCCTCAATCCTACTCCCACCCCAGCTCCTCTTGCACCTGCCCCATCCTACCCTCTGCTCAGCTCTCTGCCTTTCCCCCAATCCTACCCCAGCTACTTCTGTCCCTGCCCCCCACAGGCCTGATGCTGATCTCAGATGCTGCCTCTAGACCAGGGGTGGGCAAACTTTTTGGCCTGAGGGCCATATCGGGTTTCTGAAATTGTATGGAGGGCCAGTTAGGGGAGTCTGTGCCTCCCCAAACAGCCAGGTGTGGCCCGGCCCCGCCCCCTATCCGACCCCCCTGCTTCTCCCCCCTGATGCCCCCACAGGACTCCTGCCCCATCCACCCTCCTCCCCCCTGACAGCCCCCCGGGTCCCCTACTCCTTTCCCCCGTCCCCTGACTGCCCCCCGCGGCGCCATCCAACCCCCCTCTCCTTCCTGACTGCCCCCGACTCCTGCCCTCATTCAACCCCCCTGTTCCCCACCCTCTGATCGCCCCGACCCCTATCCAAACTCCCCCACCCCCTCTCTGCCCCCTGACCCCGCTGCCCGGAGCACCGGTGGCTGGCGGCGCTACAGCCACACCTCCCAGAGCACCAGGACAGGCAGCCACGCCGCCCTGCTGGAGCCAGCCACGCAACCGCGCAGCACAGAGCACCGGGGTCAGGACGGAGTCCGCACTAGTAAAATAATAACAAATTAATAATGGCGTTTACATTACAATAACCCCGAGAAGCTTTCAAGAGCTGAACAGACATATAGGAGGGCTTGGTCCCTGACAGAATGAGTTTACAAGCTTAGACCCTGTCTATACTAGAAACAAAGTTGCTTTGGGTGAAATTGTATTGATTTTAAATCTACCTAGTTAAATCAGTGCAAACCCCTGCTGTGGATCCACGCGAACCAATTCAAACCTACTTATATCAAATTAGCGTAATTCAGTAAAGTCTGTAGGAATTGTATTTAAAGGATCAGAGCCTTTAATCTATAGCCTCTATAAAATTATATAGTCCTAAAGTGAAGACATTTCTGATTTAACTGTTCTCCCTAACATGGTTCTTTGTATAGTTTAGATTGAGCCTAAATGTAAAAAAAATGATAAATCTGCATTCAGGGCCTCATCAACACTAGGGAATTTTAATAAAAATGTCCCATCATTGCTAATCCCTCTGCAACTACACCAATATTAGCAAAACTGGGAGCCCTGGTGCAGATGGGTCTCCAGCTCCAGCACCATTTTCAGTACCAGGCTGATTTAATTGACTTGGTGCTGTAAATGGCCTGTCAGAGCCCTCTACACTAGAGATTCCACGTTGTTTACAGGGGTGCAACCTACACCTTTGTATCAGTATTACTGGACACTCTTGTTCTGCTGTGAATAGCTTTTTGGGGTGAAGTTAATAAAACCCTTTCCTGGGGAACATAAATTAAACTGTAAAAAGGCTTTAGGGCTTGTGAATTTAAAGCAGAATAGCTATTCCTGATTTGCTTATGGCATTATCCACTTTAAATTCACACCCTACCTTAATCCGAATTCGTTTCTTTATGTAGACAAGATCTACTCTTGAAAATTAATTTGGAGTAAGGTAGATTGTGGATTTAAAGTGGAATAGCTATTCTGAATAACTCCACGTTTGGACATGCTTATTCTGGAATAATAGGAGTGCCCTTTTCCTGTTTACTTAAAAATAGATTAAACTAAACCAGAACCAAGCAATCTTATTCTGGGATAAGAGAGTCCACACAGGCAGTTATTCCTAAATAGTTATTGTGTAATAAACTCCCTGTGTAAACAACCGTTTATACTAGCATAAGAGTGTTCACATAACGGACTAGCCGGTATAACTATATATTGGTTTAAATTCACACTTTAAGATTATACCCCATAAACCATCCTATATAGACAAGACCTAAATCATTGGTTTTTTTCCCACCGATTTACTGAAATCTGTGCAGAATTGGGAGTACACTAGCTCTAACGGGGAAAATGTAAAAAATGTCAAGGCTCATATGCACTCAACTACACAACACGGTATGTGCTTTACTGTGTCACAGAACTAGCGTGCTGTGCTTGGGAACCTCAACAAGGTAATTGTGTATAGATGAGTCATTACCTGGTGTGGGATTTTTAAATAGGAGGAAGCCCAACCTTAATAACCTTGGGGTTTAAGTGATCTTAATTAAGTTTCGAAATCCTACGACAGAGTTCACACTTCGTTTAAATAAATGGATTTAAGAAACTGACTTGCTAACGCTATTGTTTAGCTGGAGACTTTAAGGTTAGGTTAAGCTGATTGCTGTATCTTTGCAAGTGAAAATATGAAAACTTCAAATCGCAAGATCTTTTTTCCCGGGCCAGGACTTGCTTCTAATCCTGCTGTTAAGACAGTAGAGAGGCCTTTGTTTGTTTTTGGTTAGGAGGAGGGGGGGATGGTAAGGATGAGCAGAAGACTGTGTATGCGTCAAGAAAACATTTAACATATTCTTTATGTAAATTGCTCCCCCGGCAGGACTTGTCTTAGTATGTTACAAATCTGTCACAAACGCCTTCAAAGCATGATAACAAATGCGTAAGTGGTTAAATGTTAAGATCTTTCAACAAATGTCCACGAACATTCTTACCATTCAGAACTAAATTCACTTGGGCTGTTTTCCTGGGCTTTCTATAGTCACTTTTCATAAATATCCTAGAGAACATTGTGTAACATTGTCAAAAGTGGCTACGTGATTTAGGAGCCTAATTTAAGTCTAATTTTCTGAAAGTCAAGGCGCAGGAACTGTTAGAAATGTTACCCGGAGTGCTGGGGCAGTTCTCAAACATTGCTACATTTTAAATTAACTTGACCAAATATTCAGTGTCAATTTTGAACTCCTAAAAGGGAATATTGGGCGCCAGAAACCCGATTCTTACTCAAATAGGGAAGAGGAACTCTATCAACTAAACCATGTATCAAATCAATTAAAAAACACGTCCCAAATTTCAGATGCCAAATACTCTAATCGAACTGTTGAGAAATTATCTACATACCAAAAAATATTAATAGACGCAATCTGTCAAATGTTTGATTAGTGAATAAACATGTTCATAAACTGTTTGTATACAGTTTACCCCCCAACACACCTACATCTCCATAAAAAAAAAAGGCTAAATTTATCAAATAACACTCACCGGTAATTATTCCCAGCTCTAATTGTTATGTAAACTTTTTCCACATTTGGTCATGGACATAATTTATGTACATGACATATTTCAAAGTTCACCCATTTTTTTAACTATGTGAAAAGGGGCTGGCAATTTTACGGAGGGGGTGGAGACAAGGAAAGGAATTCAACCCATATCTCAAAAACAGCTAGAGATGTTCCTCCGACCCAAAAACCACAAAGTCACCTATTTATTTCCAAGCAATTTCAGACCCAGGGAAGAACCAGGACAATTTCTGCCAAAAAGGACGGGTGACGATTAATTGAAACTATTTTCCATAGCTAGCTGTGGCCTGCATTATTAAAGGCACGGTAATTCAAACAAACAAAATACCACCACGGTACTTTCCCAGTATATTTGAGTGGGTATCATGTATATCTGTACTTAGGAACATTTCTCTAAACGTTATTTTTGATCAGACATGATCATCTGATTTTCTCATTGAGATTGCGGGAAATTTGACTGTTTTTACTGAATTTGTCCGAGTCTCTGAAATATATGTGCAGGTTAAAAGCTCTATTACAGATACATTTTTATGCTGACGTTTTAAGGGATCTCTGCATGGCATCAGGGCATCCTAATTTATACCGAATTCTGCTCCGGGATCTGCTTGGAGAGCTGCTGGGCTGATCGCAACAACCATGATTCTACCAACCCCAGCTTGGGCTTCAACCTTGTATTATCCCTAGTTACTTGCGAATAACATGTCCGCATCTTGCGCTAGATAGCCAGTCCAAAATGGACTTGCTAATTTCTTTACCTGACAGAAAACATTCAACGATATTTGGCTAAAATTGCAAGGTCCACATAGCTCATTCAATATAGTCACATCAAAAACTGGAATAAATAATCCCCCTCACTCACTTAATATAAACTAAGGACATTAATATCCTTCTGTAGTCTAATGATAAAACAGATCTGCTGTGTTTTTGCACGTACACAAATGGAGCAAAAAAAAGTCTGGATGCGCCTTTTCCAAAAGGCAGCCTAAGAATAATTTGACATGGTTTGAAAATTTTACCATTTTTGGTCAAGTCATGACCCTTTTCACACAGGCCCATCCTCTAGACATGGGGCTCTATTTTTTAGAGTAAAGCAGAGTGCCACTGGATTGTAACGAAAAGCAATGAAAAGTAAAGTAGTGCATCTTTTAAGAGTAGTATTTTTCCTTTCCCTTAAATACCACACTGATTGGTGCCCAGCAGAGATTTTGCAGAAACATAGGCAATTTAGAATATTTACATCCAACTGCCCACACAAGTGTTTAGAAGTATAAATTATCTAAATTGTGCCTGTGATTTCCAGGTGCAAAAAATGTAGGCAAGCAAAGGTATGGTAACATTTGAAATCTGGTCCTAATTAATTTGTTTGAAAGGGCCTCTCCCTAATGAATTGTATCATTACTCCTAGGCAAACCCTATGCCCGATGTCATATTTTTGCATATATTAGGACAAAATTATCTGTAGAATTCCAAACACAAGGGATCTGCTCTCAGCTAACCTGAGTAAGGAGACACAGAATGGTGTGGAGTACACAGCACACAGTCACACCACCAGTGCACAGTGAAAAGAGCAACAGGGAATGATGCCGACTATTTTAGGAATCTTGAGAGTAGAACATTGTACAAAGAAAGTGAGCTTTGTGTTCTAATTCAAAAGTTGCTACTATAATGAAGTCATATGCTACATTTCAGACATAATACCACATAACTGCGTTAGAGCCTGATCCAACATTCATGGATCAGGCGATGTCTGCATAAGTTTTCAGGTAAAGGACACTATTTCATTTCACTGTCCAGATGAAAGTCAGGTGAATCATAGGATAGCTAGACCTTCTCTCTCACCCCAGCTCCAAGGGTTCTATTCTGCCACCCATGCCTCGGGCAGTACAATACTTCAAATAGTGTCATTGATTTCACTGGGAGTGAAGTGTTACTTAGGATAAATAAAGGAAGCAGAAGCCTGCCCTAAAACTGAATATGAATTTATAAATCCAATGTCGCCACTTGATCCACCCCTACTTCGTCTTAGCTGAAAAAGTTTTCTGAAATTAAACATTTTAATCCCTTGTAATTATGCATGTGTTTTTAACAGAAACACTGGAATGACCGCACCGAAAGGTTTTTCTATCTGAAGTGGCACTGACATATTTGCAAGGTCAGACCGAAATGAAGTAGTAATGCTTACCAGTAAGAACACTAACGTCTAAATTCCTATTTTAACTTATTAATGGAATGCTCGGTTACAAAAATAACAGCTTCCTGAATATTTGGGAATCAGCTATGGAAAATTGAACTCTAAAAGCCCCCGATTTGCACGTGTGTTACAGTGTGTGAACTAAAATACAATGTCAGATTTATGCTTGAGAGGACATTGACTCCCCTCAGTCTTTTCCTGTAAGTGAATCCTCCTCTTCCACATACACTGAAGACAGGCGTTCAGTCGCAGACTACATTATTTCTACATGAGCTAGTTGCATTTGTTGGTTGGCACTTTTAAAGAACGATCCTGTTTCCCAATGAATTCAAACGTCTGGACGATTCATTAGATGCACGACAAAGAGCTTAAATATGTTGGTGTAATATTTCCTTTCCCCTTTAACTTCAATTTTACTATAAGCATACAGATAAAGCAGGTTCGATTAAATTTTTTTTTAGACTCAGCCTCTCCAAACCAAATCCCTAAAAAAACCCACATCAATATCTGAATTTTCTAATAAACAATATTTTGAGGGGAGAGATATTTATCAATTCCTTCTGCCATTTAACTAAGATAAAACCCAGATTTAAAAAATAATAATAAAAATAATAAAAAAGTCGTTTGACATTACCTCCGATTACTTATATTTAAGTATAATGAAGTTCTCTTTACTGTAAAGACTTTGAATGAAAACAGGACATTCATCTAAATAGCTACTAAAGGGAACAATTCAGTAACTATCAAATACATTAAAAGAATACTAATTGTAGATGTAAGGGGACATAAAAATGAAAACTTTTATTATTTTTCCCTTTATTTGTAAAAGTGCAAAATTAGTCTGTACAAAACCCAAATTCAATATGTATAAAATTGAACAGTCACAACATTTTAAACAGCATCGTGAACTCTTCCAGGAGCTGATAAGTTACAGTCCAACTGTGCAGCTATCTGAAGTTTAAATAGTTTTAATTTTCAGTTCAGGGTGAAACACTAGAATTGCACCACTTGGGGATCAGATGGAGAGCTGTCTTTCAACCCTTGAGTGGGTCTCTGTCACCTGTCAGTTCTCAAGATTCCAATAAATTACATAAATAGGAGCAAAGCACACACCCTTCTGTACAAGGCTCCCATCACCAGGGAGTCCGCCACACACTCCCAGCTACTTCACACAGCGAGAGCGCTGGGAGTGACCGTGTCTCTCAGGCGTCTGGGTAAGTGCAGTAATACACAGCAGTACTTGCATCCGAAACCACGGAGGAGATGGGCCCGTGGGCGTCTGGCGCGGGCAGGCCGGCTTCGTGGCCCGGGAAGTGGAGCCCTAGCTCGGGCTTGCAGGCGAAGTGCAGGTACTGCTCGAATTCGGTGCGATCCACGTCGCCCAGCAGTTCGTCCTGCGACAGGTGCTCCAGCGGCTCCCTGCACTGCTGCGCCTCGGGCGGCGGCGAGGGCTGGCAGGGCTGCGGCAGGAGCTGGGGAGCTCGGGCCGGGCCGGCGGGCGGGCACAGCTGCCCGTAGTAGGCGTGCAGGGGGCCCTGGCAGCCCAGCAGGCTCTGCAGGGAGCTGAGCTGCCCCAGCGGCTCGGCGCGGGGCAGGTGCCTGCGGAGCGCGGCGCTGGCCTGGCTCTCGGCCCCGTGCGTGTAGCACTCGGCCGCGGGGTAGCCGTAGGGCGCCAGCTGACACTCGTCCTGCAGGGGCGGTGTGAAAAAGGCCGTCTCGGTCTCCGCCGCGTCCAGCGGGGAGGGGTCCGGGGTCGGCAGGTTGTAGCCGTCGAAGGCGGCAGCCAGGGGCTGACAGTCCCGGTAGTGGCCAAGCGCCGGGGGCAGCGCGCTCTGCACGGCGGGGTAGCCCTGCTCCGTGTAGGGCAGGCTCTCCACGCACATCCTGCTGCCCTCGCTGGCCAGCCCGGCGCCCGGCGCCTCCGCCAGCCCGTGCGGCAGGAAGCCGCTTTCCACGCGCTTCAGGCGCTTCACCTGCTTCCGCCGGCGCGGCCGGTACTTGTAGTTGGGATGGTCCTGCATGTGCTGCACCCGCAGCCGCTCCGCCTCCTCCACGAACGGCCGCTTCTCCGCCAGCGACAGCGCCTTCCAGGCCTTCCCTGCGGGGCAACAAACCGCGTAACCCTGCGGCTCTTCCGTGCGCCTCCCCGTGCGCCCCGCTCCGTGCGCCCCACCCAGCACCTGGCCGCCTCCATCCCCCCTGTGCGCCCCCCCCCCCAACGCCCGGCCGCCTCCATCCCCGCTACCCACCCCGGGCGCCCCTCCCTCCTCCGTACCCCAGACGCCTCCATCCCCCCGAGTGCACCCCCGCAACTCCCGGCCGCCGCCTCCCCGCCCCCCCCCCCACTCTGGGCGCCCCTCCGGTACCCGACTGCCTCCAGTGCGGCCCCCCAACGCTCGGCCGTCTCCATCCCCACTACCCACCCCGGGCGCCCCCCATCCGGCAGCCTCCATTCCCCCACCCGCGGCCTCGAGCTCCCCTCGCTAACCCAGTCCCTGGGCGAGAGCCATTGGCAACTCCTGCCATACCCTCTGCCCCAGCGCACCAGCCCCGGGTCCAGTCCGGGCCCCGCAGCCGCCTCGCTCGCGGGGCAGGTACCAGCAGCACTCGGTAACTTTCCCTGCACGCCGCTCGCAGAGTGCGGGGAGCCTCCCCCACTTCCCAGCTCCGGGCCGGGCCGAGGCAGGTGGGAGGAGAAAGCCCCCCCGGCCCGGCTCACGAGCGGACACTCACCCAGCATCTTGCTGAGCTCCGCGTTGTGCAGGTCCGGGTTCTGCTGCGCCAGCCGCTTGCGCTCGTCCTTGGCCCACACCATGAAGGCGTTCATGGGCCGGCGGATGCGGGACTCGCTTTTGGCCCTGCTGCTCGCAGCCCCCGCCGGGGTCGCCTCACTCTTCACCTTGGCGTCTGCGAGGGGGCTCAGGGACTCTGCCCACTGGCAGGGGCCCAGGGCCGGCATCATGATGGGGAGCGAGCACCTTGCCTGCGTCTGGTCGTCGCTGCTGGCGTAGCCCGCATCGGGGCTGCTCATCTCGGGGCAGCCGGAGCCACCGGGAGGAGCCGGGCTGAACCGGACCCGCCTCCGACCCCTCCCCGGGCAACAGCTGGGAGGAAAAGGACCGTCTGCTCCGAGCAGCCCCCTCTCCCCCTGGCTCGGCTGGGGCAGCAGGGACAGCTCCCCTGGCAGGCTGGGCGCGCGGGGCTGGGCGCGGGACGCCGCTGATTGAAGCAGGGTCTCGGGGGTGGGTGGGGGGACAACAGGCTCACTGCTGCCAGCTGTCAGAGCGCGGCCGTATTTACCCAGAGCCGCGGCCAATGGCGGGGCGGGGGCGGGCTCTGGGCTGGGAAGGTGACGGGGGGCTCGACGCTCCGAGCGGGGAATGGAAGAGTCCCAGTCCCGCCCCTTCCCGCTACTCTTTACCTGTGCAGGTTACAGGACAGACAGCGCCGGGTGGGGACGGGTTTTTCCAGGATTCAGATCAGAATGCGAGGAGCAAGCGCGCCTATGGGTATATGCTCTATATTGTGAGAAATCCCTTTTTAAAACTATGTAAACTCATTTGTAATACAGTTGAATGTATCCTAATAATCATTATTATGTTGCTGATGGCTTGAACTGGGACCAAACAAGAGCAGCACCTATTGGATAGGCATTGTACAAACACTGAAGCCTAAATTCTCCCCAAGAGCTTGTAATATAAATAGTCAAGACAGAGAAATATTCGAAAAAGGGATATACCATAAAAGCAGAGCCATCAATATGATGGCACAAACTTCATGTTAGCTCCACCATTTTTAAATTTTAGATCGGGTTTGGCTGGGAGGGGATTAGCTAAATCATTAGCAAAACTTGATACCTCTTTTCTCTAAATTTCATAACTAGCATAGAAATGTCCAGTTTAGTAGTCTGGGGAAGGAATATCTTTCACACGTAAGTTAAAGGTGCATCTCAGTACTTTGCATCCAATGAATAGCTCATTAAATTAAAGCCTGTACCCTCACATCAATTTTTCCTTCTTGTAATCCGTAAAAACAATAGATTTTCAGTGATGTGTTTCCAATACATACAGCCTGGACGTGGTAATATAACGCTCAGTACTTGTGTTCACCTTTACAACAATCTTTTCACCTCATAGATGCTTTGAGTATTTAGAAGTATGGTGAACATACCATGCTCGTAACATGAATATATGAGGTAAACAACTGTGAAGTAAATATACATAGCTGGGTATTTTGCAAACATAAACATGAAATCAGATCACATAGAGATACATGAATTATATTTTATATATACATATATATTAGATTGTGTGTTCATCTGGCATATAAGGTCATAAAAATTACAACTTTTTCATAAAGTCTCAGATTAATGTTTGCATTGTTATAGGGCGCTATTAAATGCATGAATGCTTATCTTAGAACAGCGCCGAGCTTTAAACATAAGATCAAAGAGGCTTATTTAGTTAAGGACACCTTTGTTTGGACAACAGCTACAGGCAAATAACCTCACACTACATGAATCCTCTCCTGAATTCATGAATGAACTCAGCCTCGCCTTTAATGAAATCCAGCGTTTTATTTCATGTTTCCTGTAAAATAAGAATCTATTCCTTTACAATTGAAATATCTAGTAGAGATTCAAGAAAGCAATACCTTGAGATGCACTACTGTGACCGAAGTAACTAACTGTTGTGATTGCCTTTTGGGCCCATTCTTGGTTTTATGTCCCCTTTTCTAAAGCCATAGAAATGCTTAGATTTCTCATGTATCTGTTATAAATTATTGTGTTTAAAGTCTAGTATTAGGAGTCGAACGTTGTGTATTTCGTACAGAAAAAGGCATTTATCCCTGTCGCAAAGATTCCAACCCGTTACCAAAGGACTAGAAAGAAAAGGCACATTTTGGGCTTTTCCCCATCTTAATGTTTGTTCGAGAGAAAGTTTGGGAACGGAACAGACAAAATTGAAAAGTATCAAGGGCAAGAATTTAAATATATCTTTGTCTCTTTGGCTTGTGTGGCAAATGCTACAAAAATTATTACGAAAATAAGCTGCTTTCTATAAATAGCCGCAAACTGTACCAGTACCAAAATAATCTTTCCACATTGTATATTTAAAATTAGCTTTAAAATAAATTCAGTAATCTAGATATTTTAATTTTGTCCGCAAAAACTGCATTATTATAGTTAATTGGTCACAACAATCAGAAACGCCTATTAGAATTAGTTTTAAGGGTTCAAATACAAACTGTATTGCGCTAACTCCTGTACTCTCTCCTTAAGCCTTTCTCCCTTCGTGTTCTTTTTTTTAAATATGGTCATCATCCATTTTTTTAATATATTTATGGCTGCGGCTTTAATATTGTGCCCAGTCTGGATGTGCTGGTGACACTGGACCCCTCAGAGTCCTAGGCTAGGGGTTTAGTATCTTCTCAGCAATGAGTCACATATTAGTGGATTACTGGGGAAAAAATGAGAGAAAGATATCTTTTATCTGGATTAAATTAACGCGACGGGAAAATATACATCCCTTTTATTGCACATTGCTGCATATTCAAAGTAGGAGTAGAAAGCAAGATAACTTAAAATTAAAAGAGAAAGCCAACTATTAGCTCCCAACTGATCTGCTGCTGATTATATTTCGAGGGCTGATTTAAAACCTATTGGCGTGAATAAACTTTCATTGCTTCGGATCAATCCCCCGCTGCATTGGGGCCCTGTCCTTATGATTTAGCTCAGACAAAATTCCTACCTTCTGCAGGATCTGACCTCTGGAAGAGAGTATATTCAAGCAATCCTTTTCAAATTCAAGGACAGCACAAGTACTTTTGGGAACATTCAACTTCAAGAGGAAGAAATTCTGCGGAGCAAACATTTTAATAGCTCTGCAAATTTAGTGAATGACTATATATAAAGTTCACGCCAGAATTTCTGCAATTCCTATGCTGCAATTTCTAGCATAGGCGAAAACGTCTTTTCATATAATGAACATGAGGTCATGAAATAAGCAAACCGCCGCTGACTTTGCTTGGGAGATTTGTGCAAACAGTTTCTACAGCTCGTTGATCTGGGATCAAAGGGAATATAAAGTGTGTTTTGAATCCGAGCCGATAAAGTAAAAGCTTGCTGATTTGTATGGAAAATTTGGCAGTGTGTGACCCTTCCAGTGCATTTGGTGTCATGGATAGATTATCCATCCCCACCCCCCGTTCTGTTTGACTGTGTGCATGGTTCATTACTGAATTCCAAACCCAGCCTACTTATACCAAACCATCCTGACTGCTGAGATTGAATTGGATTAGAAAGCATCAAGTTGTGCCCACTGCTAAACTTCGTTTTCCTTAGGAGTTACTAAAGCAGCCTCTACTTGTGACTATGTGTATCCAAAACCCTTCACCCTCACACGAACTGGGGGCGGGGAGGGGGGGGGGTCATTCGTTAACTTTCCCAACCTAACAATGCCACTGAGAGTTCAGCTTTCTGATTTATTGACCTTTTAAACTTGCGAATATAAAAGTGTGTGTGAGGTAACGAACGGGGGGAATTCTTCAGCAAAGATGTGTTTCTATTTCAGTTCCATTACAAAATGTGGTGTTGGAAGTGGTGCTCCCAGCGTTATCAGAGTCGACCACAAATGCCACATGAAAAGCAGCAAACATCCGGAGGGTTTCCTGCAAATCGCGCTGTTTCTCAAGACAAGAACTTTGTGTGCGTGCGTGTGTGTGTGTGTGTGTGTGTGTGTGTTTAAAAGGAACAATCGTGCACCTCGGTACAGCAATTACAGTCGATGCTCACAGCAATCAAAGCAACACTGCCTGAAAATACTGCAACGTAGAGAAATGCCATTTTGGGGTTCTCAAGTTAGAAAAATAAGAGGGGAAGACTTAAGAATGTTAAAATCAAAACTACAACCATTTGTTCTTTGCTAAACAATGAATAAAGCGGAATGAATGATTAATTTTAAAGTATATTCCCAGCAGTTTTGTGTGTTTTACAGTTGGTTGGTGTGTATCAATTTAAACTACCAAAGGCGTAATCGCTCTCTCTCTCTCTCTCTCTCTCTCACACACACACACACACACACACACACACACACACACACACACACACACACACACACTCACACGGAGCTGTCTGTCCATATCCGTATATAGCTTCCAGAAGGAACGCAGTAACGCAAGGCTTGGCCGTTTGTATGAATAGACAATAGCTCGGAGAATAAGCTAAAACAATAACGCCCTTGCACACATACAAGTTTGTTGGGTGTGGGTTTTCCCCCTTTCTTTCTAAAAGAAAGAAACCGTCTCCCCTTCGGGTTAGGAAGGAAGGGCCTTTGCAGAGTGTAGCAGGGTGTTGCACAGGTCCGCGGAGAGACTTTCTACCCCCAAAGGTAAGCGCACTTTCCCACCCCAGGAGGGACTGGGCTTGCCCCCAGGTACACTCATCAACGTGCCTTTTTACAGTGCTGCACGGTCTGCCCAGTGCAAACTGCTCTCGGAAAGCGGCTCTGCTGGCACTCTGGGTCAGACAAGCCCCGAGCCTTCCTGATCGCGATTCGGGTGGGTTATATAACGCGTTCAGGCGCCCGGCCGAGCAGGTACATCAACACCCCCCAGCCGCCGCAGCCGCCGCTGGAGATCACAGAGCTCCAGGAAGCCGCGGCTGGGAGGGCGACGTGCTCAGGCGAGGGGAGGCTGATGCTGTCTCGTCCCTCTGTGCCCTCCCCTCCCCCGGCGTCGCTGCCGCCCTGGCTCTCTGGTTCCGGGCAGGACTGGGCGCTGCAGCCCGCTCCCGTTGGGCTGGGAAGGAGGAAACGCGTTGTTTGTTCCCGCTCCTCCGGCGGCTTGAAGCTCCTTGCCCGGCCCTCGCCGCGGGGCTGCAGGATTCTTCCCATCCGAGCCCCAGCCGGCGCTGCGTGGCCCCCTTTCCCCGTGCGTTTTCCAGAGGAGCCGGGGGCTCAGCTCCGCCCCCCCTCACTCTGGTGTCACCACTCCCTTGCCTTCCCTCAAGCTGCTCCCGATTGACCCCGGTGTAAGTCAGAATCGGGTTCCCCCAGGGCGAGGCACTGAGGAGTGGAGACCCACCCTACTTGCAGCTCCGCCAGCCTCTAAACCAAGGCCGGAGCCAGCCCAGAGGAGAGCTGCGCCCTTCTGCCGCCCAAGCTGCGGCTCCCTGCCTGCCTGCCAGCGAGCCGCTCTCCTGCCTCCCAGCTTTAATATAAGCTACCCTTAGCCTGGCCAGTTCTCTGCAGTGGGGCTGCTGTTACCAATTAGCAAGTTGCAACCAAACACATTGGACCAGATTTCGATTGCAATTACTGCGGTGTAAATACAGAGAAATTCCACTGACTTCAGGTGGATTCCTCTGGATTTACACCGGCCCCTCCTTGCTACAATCTCTGCCAAATCCAGTCACATATTAGCCAAGTGTATGTGTCCCATTGGATTTGGTGCTGCACCACAGAGATGAATATAATAACCCCCTTCCTCCTCTGGGTAGCATTACACACCTTCTCTGGTAGAGGCAAGGAGCAGTTTTTGGTGGAAAGTGATTTTCTGGAAACCTATTTTGATCAGTTAAAGTCAAATCTTGGGCATTTTGGAAGACTTCAGGTGCCAAAGAGCTTCTCCCTTTTCCTTCTTCTCTGGAGATTTGATAACTTTATAGTCAATCATTTTTTATTTTTAAAATGAGGGGCACCAGGTACCCTTTGAAGAAGGAGGCTGATAGAAATGGCTAAGTCCAGGCATATTAAGCAATTCTAAAGCAGAGATAGGACAAAAGAGAGATCTTTTTTCCCCTGAGGAAAGTTTTACCCCTGATCAAGTATATTTAAAGCCAAGGTATGTATTATATCTGGAACCAAGGTAGCTCTATGTAAGTCATTGTCAAAACTGTAATTCACTTAATTGTGGGCAGGATCAGGTCCAGAAATAGCAGCTCCAAGTTGGTGACAGATACATCTAGTCCCAAGGCTCATCCTTCATTTTATTCTTAAATGTACCAGTTAGCTCATTCTTATTCAATCTGACTACATTTTGTAAACTTTCCTTTACTACTGTCACCCCACTGTTCTTCAATTTGGGAACTGGTCTTTGAAAGACTGAAAGGTAATGGAAGATTTGGGGCCCATGCTGAATGTTACCATCGATCAACTTATATATTTAAATGTATTTCTGCTTCTGAAAATTAGATTTCACACTCAAACACACACTAAAAATGGTTATCAAAATGCACGTATGTCTTAATTTATTAGCCAACCCCAGTTTCACTTAAACAAAGCTGTGAAAGTTAGGGGTTTTAACCATTATTATTCTTAATATATCATACAAATCATAGGCTATTGTGCATAATACAATAAATAAATACATTTTTTAAAACACAACTCCAAAGAATAGTCTCAAATTTTAAAAACAAATTAAATGCCACAAGATTAACCCTCCCCTAGAATCAGTTACACCTTGCAAATCACCACCAGTAAAAATTAGTTTAACCCCCCCACACACATATGGCCATATTCTGCTTGTACTTACACTGGTAAAAATCTGATGCCAGTGGAGCTATTCCAGATTTATGCAACTGTACCTACAATCAGAATCTAGCCCATTTAATAGAACTTTTTCAGTTAACAAATTGTTTAGTTTATGGCTTAGAGAAATGCAATTCAAATAACTTTGTGAAAGTGAAAAGTTGATCTGGATTCCATTGATAAAGTATATAGTGTAAGGTCTATGCTATCAAAGAGGAAACTAATTTCACTCAAAAGTCACAAGAATGAATGTTCTACAAAGTTCATTGCAAGGTCTGCTGTACTATTGATAATCCTATACTGTATGTTTATCACTGCTTTCTTTGGTAGACAGTGACACTTTTACAGTATATGTTAAGTCCTCTCTGCTGTGTCAAAATGAAATTTTCAACTAATACACAGGGGAAAAGGAAATGTGTTTTGAGTGAAGTAGTTGCCATTCTATTATGCAGTTATTTAAATTACAGACCAGGTGATCTGCTGCTAATATTTTAACTGAAGTTTGTAAGTGATACCAACAAAAATGCAAAATTTGGGATCATTGGTTCAAATCTTTAGATGGTTTACCATCTTTTTTTGTTGCAATAGTCACTAGGGCTGAGCACAGGACCAGAAGAAAAAACAATAGCTCTAAACCTTCAACACTAAAACAGAAACAAATCTTTCTACAGTTTGGATAGTATTTAGATTGAAAAATATTTTTCATTTTCCAATAAACCACTGCATTTTTGGTTCTAAAAAAGTGCTGAAATGCAACAATAATAATAATAAAAGATTTTCTGGGATATTTCTCGGTCAGAAATTAGAAATATTGGAACTCTCACAAAAAAACCCTGTTTTTACATTTCCAGATGAGCTATGTATACCCAAGAGATTTGGACAAGAATCCGTTTAATGCTGTAGGTTATAAATGAAACCCAGAACAGGTGCACCATGGTTGAGAACATTTTGTTTTTATGTTGTGATTCCATTGAGTAATTTAAACCATTCTGAGCCCTGACATTTACTATATCTAAAGAATTAAATATAGGCGTATGAAAAATTAGAAGGATGTTCTTTTCTTATTTTTTGTTACTGTTGAAATTATGAAATTTTCAGTAGTTTTTGGTAGTTCTTAAGTATCACTACAGTGAGTTATTTCATCTTATTAACTTCAATATAACTCCCAACTAATAGTTTCCAACTTTTAATGGTTATAGTGAAATGATACATATTGTTAAAAAGGGAACATACATAATTGCACACAAAGTCTACTTAAACAGTAAAACTGATCACATTCCCATTACAGTCAATTGCCAAAATCCTACTGATTTCAATGGCCAAACATCTACTGACTTCACTGGATGCAGAGTCAAGCCCAATGTTTCTTTACAAAGAACCCAACATTATTTGCAATGTTCTAAGCATCCTCAACTTTCTTTGGTCAGTTGGAGCTGAGGCAATGCTACACCTCTTAAGATCATGCCCAAAGCAGCCAAGAAGTCTCTCAAAAAGAGTAACAATTGCAAAAGCTTCCAAAATAATTTGGGCCATTGAGGTATTTTAAACTAGTCACTGGTTAATTGGATTTTAGATTTTTCTATAAATCATCTAGCTGAAGTTTGCATCTACTTCCCTTCCATGATCTATTTGTGTTTGAAGAAAGTCAGGGGGTTGAAAAACCCCTGTGTCCACTCCCTCCAACATCACCTTTCATATCTGCACAGTGCTCTTTGAAGGGTGTTTGCAGAAGGGATGAGACAGCAATTATCACATGGAGCCATAAGCTAGAAAAGAGGAACATAAACAAAACCCACTCATTAGCTACCCAGAGAAAAAAAAGAAAGATAGATTCCCCCACTCCAAGTGCAAATAACCTGCAAGCAGATTGTCTTTACCCAACTATCTTCACTCAGTTTACTAATTCCAACAAGATAGGCTGCCTGACTCAAGATGAAACTACTGTATTATCCTCAGTTCAGAGGCTAAGGCACACAATTAATTCACTGGACTTTCAAGTTCTGGTGTTTTAGGCTCATATCCAATGGTGACAAATAAAAATTAATTTGCTGTCAACTTCTGGTCCATACAGAATAGAAGTCTAGATCACAAAACTGAACAATGTAGAACAGTTGGTAGTGGAGGTTCCATTGTCACAGATCCAGATGAAGTGGCTTTAGGATAGAATTTACCCAGTGCATATGTGTAGCATGGATAAAACTCAGCCCTACATCGTAAGACCTGGGACACTTTGGATTCACAAAGCAAGGGGGGTAACTATAGCATTTTAGTCTTTGGCAGTATAGTTGCAGTAGTGTTCATGCTATGAAGAGCAGAGCAGATCTCTACCAATTACTTCAAAGCATCATGCTGTAAACACAGGAAGAAAATAACACCTATAAGTATGAGATCAACTGAGTAATGTTTATAACGATTCATTTGGCCAGGTAGTACAAAGCATGGTGGTGAGTTAGTGATGTGAGAGCTGGAACTGAAATGCATCAAACTCATCTCATATAGGGCCCAGACTTCTATTAGTTGCTCCCTCCAAATCTCCCATGCCACCTAAGGGAAACTGCTCTCCATTTTAGCCCTCTGCTCCAGCTGGGGAGACTGCCAGCAGCAGCCCATCTCAGCAATCAAAGAAGATGCATTCCCTCATATGGTAGTTGATAGTAATATCATTTTAAAGATGCTCTGAAACCACGATAAGCCCTGTATAAGAATCTAGACAGACAGGTAGACAAACCATTCAGCCTCCACCAGAGGGAGCCCAGTGCCCCAACAAACTAATCACCCCACAGACAGAGACCACAGTATGGCCAATGAGCTACCAGCAGAAGCCACAGAGCAACCTATTTACAACCACTATTGCCTCTGAGCAACAGCTGCCAGGTACATGTAATGTAGTACTGTGGATGGGGAAGCACTGCGGGTTGAATAATAGGAATAGATTGATAGATGTTGGTACCTATTGAAGCACAGGGAATAGGTGGGCGTGGGCCCACCCACACCTAAATGCTCCTCCCCCCAGCTTATAGAGATGAGCCACCAGACCCAGACATCAACTAGTCACATGGGACAAGAAATGAAAAACCAGATGCAGCCTATATTGGTGAAAAAAGTGTTTTTAAAGCAGTATAACGGTGTCTACACTAGGGTTTTTGCCAATATAGAAATATCATTAAAAAATCTAACTGATATTATTATTATATTGGCAAAAGTTTCTGATGTAGACCTAGCTCAGATACTTCTTTGTTGTTGCGTATTGGGTTTTTGTTTGTTTGTTTAAAGCAGTGGTTCTTAACCTTTACTGCAGCCTGCACCCCTTTGGTTCTCAAAATATGTTCTCGCACCCCTACAATTAGTTTAAAATATGTTCTCACACCCCTACAATTAGCTTAAAAACTTGAAAATAATTTTTTGTTTGTATATTATATTGTTTGTATATTACAGTAATCGTTAAAAAAGTATAATGTTAATAAATACATAGGTTCGATGAAACAAAGTAGTTGTACTTACGTTCCTGTGCTTAATTTGTGTTTTCAATGATTTACCTTCTAAAAAAATCTGGCATGTCTTGCACCCCCAGAAAGGGCATCTCGCACCCCCAGGGGGTCATGCACCCCAGGTTAAGAACCACTGGTTTAAAGAATGATCGGCCATAAATGCCCAATTCTTAACTAATTATTAAATAACATATTTCTTTAAGGTCTTGTCTATATATTTTGGGATTCAGCTACAGCTGACCAGCAGCCAGTGTAGCTGCACCAGTACAGACCTGCAACATAGACAAGTAAAATCACAAACTTCATTGGTTAAGTTTACCTCAGTTCCAAGCAAAAGTAAGCTTCACCAGTGCAGATCATAGTTTTCCTTGTGTATATCCCAAGTCTGCACCAGTGCCACGACCCCTGTTGTTGGCCACTACTGGCAGATGGTCTAATTCCAAGTACTGACAAGGCCTAAGAAGCAAAGGAGACTTGGTTCTCAAGTCCTTGGGCAACTATTCTTGCACAACTATACCTAATTCTTAGGGTTTGCTGTCCAGACCAAAGCCTATGTAGCAACTCTGAAATACAACACTAGCCAAAACTCACTTTATTTAAATTAAGTGTTTTTATAATTAATTCAGCTCTACAGCCATCTTTGGAAAGGTGCAATAGCTGTTAAAATATATGTAGCTTTCACTCATTTCCACCTTAGCTGCCCTACCAACTTTCCAATTCTTTGAGTTTGGGCCCTTTGCTATGCTACTATCTAGCCAGTGCAATCAGTCCCTCACTTTCAGGAGCACCAAATTCATCTGAAATTAAAACAAAAAGATAAGATAAAGTTACTTAGTTACTAAACCACATACAGATATGGGTAGGGAATGTGGAAAAACCATCGAACATTACTGCTTGTTAAGTTTAAGTCTATGGGCATCTCTCAAGTGAGCTCCTTTTATTGAGTAAATAAGATTGTGAAATATTTGATGGACAGATTTTCCACTGAATAATTAAAACAGAGAACACTTGGTAGTTATCCTTACATTATAGCATCTATGACAATGATCCAAAGCGCCATACTAAAACATTTACAAGCTGTATTATTTTGGACAATTCATGTAGAATATTGAGGTATATTTCTGAGGGGAGTGGTGGAGGAGAATATGTCCCTAAAACCATTTTCTGTAAGTTTTTTGGGGGAAGTAATGTAAAGTGTCATTCTACTCTAAAAAGTGACTTTGCAAAAATGACATAATATCCATGTTTACAGTTTCTCAATTATTTTGGATCAAAACTGCTTTTGATTTTTTTTTCTATCTGCAAGCCACACAAACTCAGCCTGAAAGTCAAGCTGGGTTCTTTATGATTCATGTACCATCAACAATAAAGATTCCAGAGCGAGAAATAAGCGAATACTCTGTTGATGATGCATGAGGCAGAATAAATTTCAGTTTACACTTTCATAACAATGAGCTAGCTATTAAGACCCCTGTATGTACTGCTTCTTTTGAATCACAAAAGATGGAGCAAAATTAATATAAGATAATATAATTAATATAATATTGTAGGATTACTTAAAAATCTAAAACTAACAGTTGCAGGATTAACACAGACAACAATAGTTCTAAGAACACCTCATTTATAAGATCAAATGCCTCTGCCTCTTTTGATAATTCAGTCTGTACTAGGACTGGATAAATACCTCAAAATATATTCAAATATTTGCTCAAATAAAAACTAGACTTCACTTAGGCTATGTTAAACACCTTCTATGTTCACTTTCTTCAAATATTCTAGTGAGCAAATTTATTGGCAGAAATGGTTGCAGAAACAGTGAATTAAACACATTTTAGAGAATATTAATGAAAAGAGGATTCTGAATTCAAAGACAAGTATTCACATTGACATCTGATTCAAAGAGTTTAGTTTATCCAATTAAGGAACAGAAGTAACAATGAGACCCCTGTGCTGTGTCCATCAATTAAGCTAACCAACATACCTTGAATTTAGTGTACTGAATGCTTGCAAACTACTTGCAAATCATCTACAGACTTGAAAATATTTGTAGACATCATTTGGCAAATAATTTCAAATGGATAGAATAATAAAACACAAGCTGTTCAGAAACAATTTGCAAATAGAAAAGTGGATAAATTAATCAAGTAAATTATTTCTCATTGATCCTTTGGTCAGCTCTCCAGAACACTAACAACATAACGTTGTAGAGAAATGCTTGAAGAGGCTATAGAGCAAGTTATGGGGAAAATTCTGATGTTCTTATGCTATGAGGATGAAATCCTAGCACTACTGAAGTCAGTGGGAGCTTTGTCATTGATTTCAATGGTATCAATAAAACTATTATGTGAGCAAAGGCGGCCAGATTTGGCCCCATATTTATATCCTACTGAGTGCTATTTTGTAGCTAAAGTAGAAATTTACAATCTGACACTTGAACTGTAGGTCTCACTAAACTTCAAATATTTCAAACATATTAGCTGAAACTTGAGACCTGATATTTTTATTTTAACAAATCACAATTTCCTTAAACTGAAAAAATATCTGTGCTGCCTATGGTTACCTAGAAATGATTAACACTTATGCCATTACCCATTTTCTCATTCATCACATTTGAAGTGAAATTATTTCCCCCACTACTAGAGATTTAAAATAAAAAGACTATCAAAAATTGCATTTGAGAGCTACTGAATCGTAGGGCTCTTTGGAATCAGGTACCTTGATAAACACAAGTGGATGATTCACTGAGCAAGCCAGGTAAGAGTATCTGCCAGGCCTGCTATGTATGTACTTGACACAGGTCATGTTTGTTGGATCAGACCCAGACTCACAACAAAGAGATATGCAATGATAAGAGAGGATCTAGGAGAGAAGGCTCAAATTTCCTCATACAGCACTAAAATAAAGAAATATTATAATGTTGCTGCAGTAAATAATTAGGTTGCTGTCACAGAACAACTAATTTAAAAAAAATACTATGCAATATTAAAATGTGTAGTTGCCTAGACTGGATCATTTGATTAGAATAATGATGTTGTAAAGACAAGAGATATTGATTGCTGATGGCAGAGGCTACACCGAAGCATGGATCCTTGCCTGTCTGTAACTATACCAGATAAAAAGAAGAACAGGAGGACTTGTGGCACCTTAGAGACTAACAAATTTATTAGAGCATAAGCTTTCGTGGACTACAGCTCACTTCTTCGGATGCATAAAGCTTATGCTCTAATAAATTTGTTAGTCTCTAAGGTGCCACAAGTCCTCCTGTTCTTCTTTTTGCGGATACAGACTAACACGGCTGCTACTCTGAAACCTTTCATTATACCAGATAAGTGTGTCAAAGCCTAGTTACACTTAACATGACTCTGCGCACAGTGTAGGTAGGGCCTAAGAAAACTATTGTCAGATCAAGAAATCAAAAGCTGCCCCATGATATCTGAAATTATACAAGGTAGATAAAAAGATTCCTTTTTATGAGAGCATTTGATGCCAGAATAATATGAAAAAGTTACTTTATTCAGTTCTCCGTATGTCAGTGAAACACATTTTTAGTAGAGAAAAGCCTATCATTCTGTTAAATATATTTTTATAAAAAAAAATGGACTGTTAAATACAATGATGTGATGAATCAGATACTGTACATTGGCACCAGAAGTAATTGGAAACCTCACTGTGAACATCACAAAGTGTTCAAGGTTATGTTTTAATTTGTTGCAGCCAAAATCAATAAATCTATCCTAGTTACTTTACTGTACGTGTTGTACTGGTTACTCACATAAATAGCATGACACACTCGTCTTAAGGAAAGTTGTCTTCCAAGAACCAATTTTTAACCACTATACTGTTGACATTTGAAAAGCAAAATAAACCTGCTTATGTCCTAAAGCAGGATGCAGACTCAAATATATACATAATTTTTCTGACCATTTCCGAGAAAACAATCATTCCAACTGAAAATCTACCTCATGGACTGCACAGCCAAAAATACTTAAAATAGGGGTTTTCACTTGGGGTTGGTAAACCACCCTGTCTTCCCCATATTGCTAAATGGGAGAGGTGTCCTGACTACATCCCAGCTAGGTGGGATGGGTGTCTGAAGAGATGAGGGTCTTGTTAAGGATGAAGTTGAGAAGATGCTGAGGGGTACAGACCCTCCTCTGAGGCAGTCACACAAGCATTATATGATGACCATCCAACCTCACACCCTCCTTAAAGGCTAGATTAGGAACTCCAGGTAGCTCAGCTACCTGTATCAGGTACTGGGGCATGATATCAAAGGAGGCAGAAACAAGTTTGCACATTCCCTACCTGATGTCCCAGCAGAGTGGCAAGTTCCTCCCTAGTGATTGGATGGGCCACACAGTGTGAAGACTTCTCTGAGGCGACTTCTCTGGAATGAAACTATAATTCAGAAAGAGACAGACACCAAATTCACTGAAATCTACCCCTCTCCTTCCAGGTAAATGAGGAGGTTCACAAAGAAAGAGCCCATCATGACTCCCTCCAAACACAGCCTCCACATCCATCATCATAATACCACACACTTATACAGTATTTTTCACTTGTCAATCTCAAAGCGCTTCACAAAAGTTAAACATATTTTGCAGATGGGGGAACCTGGGACAAAATAATACTAACTGACATGCCCCAGGTCACACAGCAAGCCAGTAAGAGGACACAGCTCATATGTCTCTGAACCCTGTGACTTAATACATTCCATGTATAGATCTGGGTGTTGGTCCCAGGCCTTTCTTCTCCAACCACCCTGGTGAAGCATCATGGAAGTCACTGCATCATTAGGTCCTTCTGGCTGATTTTCTTTGACAAAAAAGATTTTGTTCTAGGATAGACTGGGCCTTAGACTTCACCAGGAGAAGGTTAGCAGCAACACTGGTAAGAATGATTTCAGTGAAGTGGAGAGCGCAGAAGCTGGTAATCCAAGCTGAAATTAAAGGAGAGGAAGTCAAACCCAACTCCAAACCTTTACTTTTAACTTTCATTTTGGGAACTAATTATTGCTATTACAGCGAAATCTGCTTTTCTTCTGAAAATGAATTTAATTAGTCACTTCTATTTTAACTAGCTGGAGACAATGAAGTGGCAAATCATTCAAAGACAATATACAAATTACTAATTGTTCAAATTGCATTACAATAATAGGATGTTAATGGAAAGTGTAATAATCTGGAGACTTTTCGGTTCTTCATCTTATTTGACAGTACCAAAGACATTTTTTAAAGTAATATTTCTTTATAGCCTTGCTTATAATTTTTTGTTTTGTTTTGCTGATCCCTAGCTCAAGGCCTAGCCTCTCAAAGTCCTGTCCCAGAAATTAACATTGAACAAACAAATTAAACAACCTCTTCCTAAGAGCTTTTTCACAGTATAACAGGTTGAGGGCAGCATCCAACACATCAAAGGTCCTTTGTACGCTAATTTTATTTTTCCCTTTATATAGCAGCACATTTACCTACAGTTACAGTTTTCTTTGAGTGCAGTGAAGTGACTGATTAAAGTATTTTTGCAGTATCTGAAGAAATTACCTTTTTTGTACTGACAGCATGTGTATTAAAACATGCATTAGTCTAACATAAGCAATAATTGTACCTGATTATTCAATTCAGTAACTGGTTGAATTTTAGTGTATAAAAAAGCATAGTTGCATGTGTTATACACAAAGGCCATGACTTTTTGGGGGGTGGGGGAGGCCCTTCCTAAAACTAGGCTTCTAAATCTATATTTAGGCATCTAAATAAGTGGCCTGAATGTCTCTACATGTTTAAAAAGTAGAGACAAACTAGTGTATAATGCATAATTAACTGTGACTTTTTATACACATTCAACTAATCAATGAGTGGATAAGGCAAGTCAACTTATACCTTTTAGTAGATCAACGTGTTTTAATATAGTGTACACACAAAAATACTGTAGAATATAAAACCACTGTCAAAAACAGAAATTAAGAAATATTGCAAAAATGTTTTTAGTGTCCTGAATTTGGCTCAGACATCATTTTAAGATCATTTGATAACAATTTTGTTTCACTTTTCAAGAATAAGAGTTTGGGCACTGGTGACCTGGACAAATTCCAATTTGGGTAATTTCTACTGCCTTGCTGTAATTTCATTTACAAAGAGTTACACTATTCTTCATGCCTTTATGTTCTTAACTAAGGTGTAGTGTTGCTGCCCACCATCAAACTGCAACTGTATTCCACCTGCATTTTTGTGGTCCTATATAAAGTGATTCCTTTATATAGGATTTGCACAGGGCTTTGAAATCCTTCAGGATAAAAATCCCTCTATTACTGCAAAGATACTTGCAATACAATTCAAAGATTATCCCCTACCCTGCAGTAAAACCTACAAGGAAGAAATTTACATGATGAGTCCTTCATGGAGATTTCCCCCACATTGTCCCATCTTGGATGAGAAAGCAGAGGAAGATTTGCTTCTGCTAGGATAAAGACTGCAGGGTCTACTTCTGCCAAACCTGGCAAATCCCCACTGACTTGCCTGGATTCTGGGAGCCCAGGATTCAATGGCGGCACCTGCTCTGGCCTCTGAAGTCTCTCTGAGATCCCTGGCAGCGCAGCTTCATTGCTTCCCACTCTCATTTCCCAAGCTCACCTAGTCTCCATCCCTGGCATGGACTAGACCAGAGAGCATCCTTCCTGGGCTTCAGAAGTGAAGTCTATAGTGCTGAAGAAATGGCCAACATTCTTCTCCAACACAAAGGTGAAAGCTCCATGCAGAGATGACCCCCTCCGGGTGCACATTTATTGGAGATGGCCTAAAACAAAACATTCAAAGGTCTAATTTTTCTGAAAATTTTGGTGCCAAAATGGGACTATTTTCAGTGAGAATAAGACCATTTTAAGCAAAATTAGGTCTATATTCGTGCAAAGTTGTTTTAATTTCTAAAGTGTTAATTTTCCTGATTTCACATGCTTTTATAGCTGGATTACCATTTTAATAACATTTGTGAAAGTGTGGGCTTGAAGGTTGGTGATACAAAACTGCAGAGAGGGCCACCACAAAGTGTGAACAACTTTTCTGAAATTCTGCTTCACTCTTAATAATAAATATTGTTTAAACAGAGTAACAAGAAATATTTTCTTTCTATATATTGTTTCAGAATTTCACTGTAGTCACTGAGCTGATCTTCAGGTCAGTATTTCTTGCACGATTTAGTAACAAAACCTCACACAGATTTCAAATAAAAATTTGACTCAGGAGGCAAGGAGAAGGTATGCAACTAATCTGCATCATTAGAAAATATCAGAGAGAGAGCCTTCTTTTGGGGGGGAAATTAATGAGAAGGTTGTAGTCCAACAATTTTCATTTCATCTGGAGTTCTCAAATCAATCTAATCCCTCACAATCTGATTTTCAGCCTGGGACACAAACTGCATGAGTCAATGACCTCCTTGCAGGCAAAAGTCAGATGTCCCTGTTTATTTCAAACAGAGCAGTCAGGGACCGTGATGTTTCTGATTTACTGTATAGAGCAGATCTCATCACAGCATTATCACTAGCTGTACATAAATGGAATGCTGTGTGTCAACTAGTATTTGAAACTGTAAGGGATGAAAAAGCCTATTTTTCAAATATTTTTCTGATTCTGATTCTAATCATTTAAACTTGAATCCAATCTTAAGAAAGAAAAACCCACCTGAAGCTGATTTTCTAAGCAAGTTTATACATCCTGCCAAGTTTTTTTATACACCTATAACCACCAAGTCCTACCAAAAAGTCATATGAATAGATTAGCCAGATGCAATCCAGGATTTTAAAACCATGTTCCAATGAATAATTTGCTTCATTATCAGACTAGAAATCATGTGGCTAATATTCAGTGATTACACTAGGTGGAAGAGAGGGTGTCAGAAGATTTGTCTCTCACTGTTACTCCTATTCATACAAGGTGAGATATTCCTTATGAATTCAGCACAATTACTGATGAAGAATTGAGCCCTCTTTACTGGATACATGGAATATATTCAGTTCTAGTAATATTGCAGATTATGTATTCCTTATGCCATCTGATCTTAAACCAAGCTTTGCATCCCTTGATAATCTGTACGTTAATTCCCTGATAACCAGAAACTTCTATGCTTAAATTCTGTACCATTCACTTTTTAAAAAAAAAACGTCTTAATACATTTTTTAAACCTGTTTGCTTTTAAACGCTCAAATCATGGTTCATTAAGCTTAGCTTTATCATAATGCCTCTTTTAGCAAACATTTGGACACAATTCTGCTCCCACTGACCTACATTATGGATCAAATCCCGTTCACTTTATTCACACAGGTATTCCCATTGGATTCAGTTGTCTAACTAGTGTGAGTACGACAAAGATTTTGCATGATCAACTCATGCAAGTTATCATTACAGTCAGGGGTGGTGGAACTAGGGGTGCTGGGGTGCGGTAGCACCTTCTGGCTTGAAGTAGTAATAACAGCCAAATACATGTTTCCGCTTTCAATGCCCCCATTATAAAAATTGTTCACGCAACCCTGCTTACAGCATGAAAAGAGAAATGAAAGGGACAAAAAGAGAAAAATGGATGCTGTATATGGATCCTGCAATTTATGCTGAGGTATATGACAGATCACAGGTGATTAACTTCTCTCTTAGCATCTCAAAGCAAACAAGGTTCTGTTTTAAGATATACTGCTGTATCCTAGACTACCCCTTTAACCCCCACCTCCTCACCCCCAAAAAAGTCACCAAAACCTCACAAAGGTAAATAGTTGGGACAATAGTCAATGAGGGCTGAATGAGTGTAAGAACATCAAAGCTTCTCTCAGGGAGCTGGACTACAACAGAGGCTTTGAACCTGGGTTAAAATGTCACAGAGGGGCTACCTGAGAACTGCATTTATCAGCTTAATTCCTTCAGAATCAACAAATAAACTTTGTGAGAAAGAAGATAAAGAAAAGTTGCAGAGTGCAGTAGGGTCAGTGTTTCCAAACACATTTTTCGTTCCTGAAAGTATATTTAAAGTTGCTCCTAGTAGTGCGCATTACCATGTTGAAACCCCATTTAAAAATAATGAAAACTTGCTTAGCAACGTAGCTAAAGGGTGCAATCGGATTTGCTCACAAAATTATACCAAGCAAAAAAAGGTGCATTTTATGGAAATGCAGAATGTCAGCAAAAATGGTGGCATTATGGGGAAGTAAACACCATCTTCCTACTTTCACCATAACTTTCTCTTATTTAGAAGAATAAACAATGACAGACATTCCAATGTACTTAACATTATTCAGATTTCATATAAGAAAAATCCGCTGAAAATTAACTAACAAGCTAGCACTATTGCAGAAAATTCGTAGATTTCTAGGCCAACATTTTCAGGAATCAGAACCTAAAGCTGGGCTTCTAAATCCAAAGTTAGGCAGCTCAGGCCTGATTTACATAGAAAGTTGTACCATTTTAAAGAAACCAATTTAAGTTAAATCAGTGCAACATCTATGTGTGTACAAGCCCTATGTAACTGGCATGATTTTCAGAAGTGCTGAGCATCCTGAAATTCCCAAAGGCCACAATGGAAGCTTCTGAGTGTTCAGCATTTTTGAAAATCAGATTTCTTACTTTAGGGGTCTAAAAAGGGATTTAGGAGCCTAGCTTCAGGTTCTTGGTGCTAGATTATTCCCTGAAATAATGCAATGTTCCAAACTCTGCCTCTTTCACACAGTGGAAGGATGGGCAGAAACAGCTCCAGCAATTGTTCCCCCTCCTCCCCCCATTTTGCATGACATTGTCTGAACTCCAGCAGATAAGAATACTGGCTTTTACTGTACAATGAGGAGGGTGAGGAAAGGGAAGGTTAGCTTGCTCATGCTTCCCATAATTAGAAAGACCAAGAGCAAGAAAAGTGCAGTTGTTTGGGAATGTGCATTTGTAAATTAACAAAAGTTATGATTATTTTTAAAGGAAAAAGGAGGGGAAAACTAGTTGCATAAAGACAACATTTTAAAATTCAGCAAATATATGCACAGTATCGAACCTCTTGTCAGAAGACTTAATGGCCAAAATTTTCCAAAGTGACTAGTGATTGAGAGGACCCAACATAAGACACATTAAGGGGTCTGATTTTCAGAGGGTGGATGTTCAGAACCTTCTGAAAATGAGGCCCTTTTAAGATGACTCAAGCAAGCACCCAAAACCTGAGGCTATGTCTACACTACTGCAGTATGTCAGCCTACACTACACAACTCCAGCTACGTGAATAACGCAGCTGGAATTGATGTACCTTAGGTTGAGTTACTGTGGGGGCTACACCGTGGGAGGTCGATGGGAGAGCAAACTGCAGTTGATTTGGCGGGTCTTTACTAGACCCGCTAAATCAACCGCCAGTGGATTGATCTCAGATCGTGAATCCTGGCTGAGTGTAGACTCTGATACTCAATCATTAGTTACTTTTGAAAACCTTGGCAATATTCCCAACTCTCAGGACTCAGCTCTGCGCTTCTATATGTACATTCATAGTGCCAAAAAGTAGAATAAACTATTAATTGCCAGGCTAACAGCCATCTCTGTGCAAAACTGTTGCTTTACTGAGGCCTGGTCTACACTGAGGGGAGACGGGGTATCGATCTAAGTTATGCAACTTCAGCTACATGAATAACGTAGCTGAAGTTGATGTATTTAGATCTACTCACCACGGTGTCTTCACTGTGGTGAGTCGACTGCTGCCGCTCCCCTGTCGACTCTGCCTGCGCCTCTCGCCGCGGTAGAGTACAGGAGTTGACGGGAGAGCGCTCGGGGGTCGATTTATCGCGTCTAAACTAGATGCGATAAATCGACCCCTGCTGGATTGAACACTGCCCGCCAATCCGGCAGGTAGTATAGACATACCCTAAGATACTGCAGTTTTTCAAAGAGAATTACACTACATATGCATGTTTCAGACATCTGAGTCTCCAACTAAGGTGACACTGGGCTAAAACAGGGAAGTTTAAGCCTTATACCACAGTTATTATTCAACAAATATCTGGAGTGGGCATGCCCCAAACAAGTTTCTGGGATTCTGTTTATTTCACACCATTGCTGAGATAAATAACGCATATGTTGCTCCCAAAGTATGCTCTATAAGGAATTGTTTGATCGCATGGCATTTTACAAATTCCGGTTATTCAGAGTTCAAATGCAAAATCCAACATGCAGTCATCTGTATTTGCTCTTAGATAACTCTTGGTCCATATACAAATTAAGGCCCTGATCCTGTGAGCTGCGAGGACCTTGAGCACGATTGGAGAGGTAATTGAAGTCAAGGGAGCTCAGCAATTCAGAGGATCAGGCCCTAACAAATTAGGGCCAGTATAAGGACTGCAGGGAACTGTACAGCTCCTCCCCGATTTCAAGTTTTGGGGGCCACTTCAGTACAGGATAGGGCAAACTGAGAGCTGCTCTAACTTGCACTTCTTGCTACCACAGCCTCCTTATAGGTGATGCAGCAGTGAACAAGGCCAATGCAGAATTCTTTACTAAGGAACTTAAGAAAAGAGGAAAACAAGGATTTAATTTCCTTTGGAGAGAAATAACATTCACTTGATAATTCTCCCTAATAATAGTAGGGAATTATGCAGTTATACTCACAGATTGTAAGAACTTTGGGGGCAAGGATCATGCCAATCAAATTAAAATCAAGAATCCTCATTCATGTCTTTAAGCATTATTGCAATAAAAATATTATTCCTCCTCCTCATATATTCCAACACACACACACAGTGTTGGCAGAACAGATTCCCAAAGCATACCCCCATAAATAGCAGGGTTGGTGTATTTGTAAATATCGAGCAGTTTGAATACATGGTATGATTTATATTATTAAAAATCCCTGAAATTTACTCTTTCCCAAATCCCGTATACATTGGGTTCTTTCAGAGAGACACCACTGAGCTTTAACCTGAGGAGCTTATGAATGACATCATATATGTATTGTTTGTATAATACCTGGCAACAAGACTGTATAGCTGCTCCAACCAGACAGTCTTGTGTAAAAGATAAGCAGATGTAGCCACACCTGCCTTTATCCAGCAGTGGAATGCACCAAAAAGAATCCTGAAAGACTTCCGACATCATACATTTATCTGTTGATTTTGGAGCATCTATACCAATAACAGCAAAACACATTGCAGAGGTGCTACCTGCTCCGTCTGCCGTATTCAGTTATAAAGGAATGTTTTGCTTTTAAACAGAGAATGGATAAAATAAAAGGAAATAAAAATAAAATGTCATAATTAGTTCCAAATGATAAATTAAATTCCTTTTGTCCACTCGTCACCAGTTACACAGAAGAGTTCATTTCATCTCAGTAACAATTCTAGGATGTTGTTCTGAATTTTCTACTTTTCTAATCCTTGAAAAGATGGAAACCGTCTCTGTATATGAAAAAAAACAAAACTCTGTCAATACCAGTCCACAGATATTCCTGAATCCTAACCTTATCTCAGAATTTCTTAATTGCAATGTTATTTAGGGAAAACTGATCGTGAGTATTAACCACTTTAAAGACAAGTAACATTTTAAATGGGACCTCTATCTACAAAGCAGCCAAAAGAGTACAAAATATCCTGTCTGACTGACTGCTGGGGGAGGCAGCCCTGGGCTGAGCAGCACCTTCCTCGACTTTCCAAAGCATCAGGGTCAGCTCCCAACTCTGAACATGACACCCCACGTCGTGTAAAGATGTGTGAAGGGCAGAGGGAGCCAGAAGAAGCCCCAACCTCCCCGCTTCCCATGTTCCAACCCACATGGAAAGCCTGGTGATTTAATCTCGAGTCTTGCGATATTTGGTCTTCTACTTAAAGCCCCAGTTCCTTAACACAAGTGATTACAAGAGAATCTGAGCTTTCATTTATAAAACAAGCCCATTTCTTGCCCTCAGAGTTGCAGAGAACAGCTCAAAAATATTCATCGATCAAGCATGAAAAGAGAGCATGCCAAGGCAGTGCAACGTTCAGATTTTAGTCCTTCCTCCACACATGCTGTCCTCTCTCCTCTATAGAGGTCTCTAAGTTCCTGCACATAATCACACCACCGCACCCCCTACTGAGAAGTTATTTATTGTAACATCACTTCTACTACATTTATCTGAGATAGCAAAGTTAAACATGAATACCATAACCGGCTTACATAGCCAACATTCCATTATACCCCCATGCGCTCTATAGCATCATATATATAACTTAACCCCAATTCTTTTCGTTTTTAATTTACAAATTCTTAACTTGCTTGGCAATTAAGATAATTTCCTTAATTTCCCTGTGTTTGGCAGGGTTGTACGATACTAAGGCATGAAAGAAAGACTTGCATATACCTTGCAGGTGCTTTGATGTTGGGTCAACTGCAAGTCTTTGTTACAACGGGTGTGGTGTTTTGAGTCTATTCCGACATCTATCGATCACTCGTTGGCTTGAATTCCTTCCGCTTCCTGCTAATCAAGTCACTGCATATTTTACCATCCTTCACATCCGTGTTTTTCACTTGTTTGGAATGGGCAAATGTATTTACAGTTTAGGTGAAATATATACCCACTCAATACTATGTTATACAAACAAGGATCTATCTGTTCAATACATGTAGCTTGCTTCCAGTGCACAATTGGTCCTAAAGAAATAGTTTGATCCTGACAGGATCTTCCAGTTGTACTTCTGGAGCATGTCCTCTTGTGGCACAGCATGGCCCTGCAAGCATGCTGCCCTGAGTTCCCTCCTGCTTCTCCTCAATAATTTGTTTGCAGCCCAAATTACTTAAAATAATATGCCCTTTCTTGGAGTCCAATTTCTTAAGTCTTTATTAATATTCTGTCTCCTTTGGCCCCACGGGCCCAACCCCTTTCCCTGGGCTAAGGGATTCCACAGCCCTCCCTCATAGCTTCTCCCTTGTTAAGGGCATTCCACAGTTGTCTTTCCAGGGGCTGTGCAATAGTTGAAGCCAGCCTTGCTTCATAGCTCTGCTTCTTAGGCATCACATTGTATGTTTTCCTCTTCATTCACATCATAGTGTTTCAGGATGGGATAGCTCCTTGATATGTGTGACAGCTGCATCATGTTGAGGTAAGTATGTCTGTACAGCATCTTTGTCCAATGATCACCTCAGGAGGTTGCAGACATCTGAAAGGCTTCAAATAAATTTTGTCAGATAGTTCAGAGATTATTAGGCTTTGTAAACTGATTTAATGTCTTTCAGCGTGGGCATCTGCTGTATTGTCTTAACCTTTTCAGATCAGGTTGTAGCCCTTGGCAGGTCAGCACGTGTCCCATGCATAGTATTGCAGTCAATAAAAACATGACATTGCAATTCAGTTTAGATTTACTTCCCTGGCTCTTCCTAGCAGACAGATGAGGCAGTGGTCATGAGCTGCCGCTATGCTGTCTCCATGTCTTACACTTGAATGTCATCAGCTATGCCACTGATTCCTGTGAGTCCCATTAGTAAGCTTTGCTGGTTGCACTGATATTCTTCTACTGAAGGCTTGATCCCAGATGACATTCTCAACATCCGAACCTACCTGCTGGTTCCAAAATGTGGTGCGGCAGCTGCTTTCCTTATCCAATAGTAGCTGTTAATATCCATCTTTGGCAACAAGTACTATAAATATTTTTGCTTTTGCCAAGTCAGATAAGATTTCTTCAATATTAGGTATTTGGTAGTGAGCTCTTTTTTGCTTTGATCTATGCAAACACATAGCTTACCTGGCTTCTCAGTGCTACTTACCCAATTTGGCTTTATTGCTCCCATTATTAATTCTCTTAATGCAATAAGTAGCTGCTGTCTCTGTCTGTACACCAGAATGTCATCAGCCAGGGCTTTAAGTAAAAGACCAAATATTGCCAGACTCACACTCAAACCCCCAGGCTTTTCATGTGTTTGTGAAAGGAACATGGGGGAAGGTTGGGGCTTCCTCGGGCCCCCTCTGCCCTTCACACACCTCTTTACATTGTGTGGGGTGTAATTTTCAGAGTTATCAGCTGTCCCTGATGCTTTGGAAAGTCAAGGTGGGTGCTGCAGCAGAAGAATATCAATGCAATCAACAAGACTTATTAACAGGAGTCACAGAGATCAGTGTTATAGCTGATGTCACATAGCTTCAGGAGCCCCTCTGCCTATAGGACAGAGTCCCCCAGACGTCAAGATTTAACCCTGAGTCTGTACTCTCAACATACCATCATGAAATCTCAGTTCATCTCTGACAAATGACTATATAAAAATGGCACCTTCTTACTCAACAATCTGGCTCTGTGTGTATATTCCATGTAATTACTGAGGATGTTAGTGGCAAAAATAAGTTGGTACTGATTTTTACTCCTGTTAACCCTGTAAACCCAACACAGCTAAAACAGACTGAGCCAACGCGTCTGTTCACCAAAGGGTTAATTTAGTTCCAGCCACTTACATCTGTGCAGATCAACTGAAGGCAATGGATAGGTGTCATTGTGAACCTAATGTAACCAGCAGAACCTTCACTACTGATGAATAAGTGAGATGGAAATAGGGTGACCAGATGTCCCAATATAAATGGGACTGTCCTGATATTAGGGACTTTGTTTTATATACACAACTATACTCATCCACCCTCCCTCCCCCTCCAAAAGGTGTCCCGATTTTTCTGGTCATCTTTGAAGGAAAGAACATATGCTGTGTTTGTAGGGCTGGAAGTTAGGTGGGGTCTAACATATCTTTTAAAGTGAGAATTGAGCACATTTAATGTGGAAATAGTTGAGATACAAAAAAGACACCCGACGATGTCCTTGTAAGAAGGTAATTTTGGGGGGAGCAGAACTGCACTTTATTTTTTTCCGGCAATACAACCACTTATGAATTTGGCTGGGGAAGGGATCAAGAAGAAATAAAGACATTTGCACCCTTAGCCACTGACTCTCTGCCATGAACAGCCACTGTACAACAGCCACATACACTTTGGCAAATGGTACTAATTGAAAGGTAATTAATAAACCAATATACATTGGAGCCTTAATGCCCTGCTTTCACCACTCCATTCCACTTGTCCTCTGAGCTCTATACAGATAAATAATTCTGCCAGCATCGTGGGGAAGACAGAGAAACAGGCCCTGTTAGAGGGCTTGATCCTGCACCCACTGGTGTTAATGGCAAAGCTCCCATTACACTTCAAGGGTGCAGGATCAGGGTCAACTCCAGAGAGCAGTGGCCTGCCTCGCAGCAGGGGGAACAGAGCAGCCCCTTGTGGCAGAAGGTTGCAATTGCAACTGCCACCTCTCCACTCAGCCAAACACTCCTGGGCAGAAAGGTCACACTGCTCCCTCCTGCCTTACCCCTTCCTCTCAGTGAGGGGAAGAAACACACTGGGTATCCAAGCTAAAAGTTAGTGGAGGGACTAGAGGAGAAGCCTCCCCAAGCCCTAAAATCAAGCCTATGCCCCCACACACCATCTTTCTGGCTGATGGTCTGGATGGGCTAAATCCACAAAGGGACTTAGGCATCATAACACTTAACTTTTAAGTGCCTTGCCACCCACTGGAATTCTCAACTCAGAGTTAGGCACCTCCGAAAGGGATTCACATAGACTACGTCTCCCCTGCGCCAGGGGGGCTCCCTAACCACTGGGCTATAGAGTCAGTCTCTCTCTTTTGCTCTCTCTCTGGCCCAATGAATCTTTAATCATTTCATGAAAAATGGCACTGCTTCAGCAGAAGAGATTGCGCAAGACCTGGTGCAGCATCCTCAGTAGCCTAGTAATTAGGGCCCTCACCTAGGCTGTGGGAAACCCAAGTTCAAGTCTGTGCCTCACATCAGGAAGAGTTAGGGTCTGAAAACAGGTTTTCAATGTCCCAGTATACTAGGGGATGCCTGCCTGAAAACTTCCTGCCCATCTTTCGTGCAGGGTAGGCATTCTCTGACCATGCCTACTGGATCCAGCCCAAATAGGTGGAGGAACACTTAGTTTGTGAAACCCACCCGCGTGAGCTAGGGCATCAGGCAGTTCAACGGCATTAGGACTCAGGAAGTTTTGCATGTACCCAGTGGCAGAAACAGGCACCTCAGGGACTTTACCTGTGGAAATTTAAATGCCTCCAGGGTAAGGCGGCTGCTGAGTGGGGGGGCTTTGGGGATCTCAGTGGTTCTTAAATATTGGACTTAGGCAATGAAAGTGTCAATTAAGTGCCTAAGTCCCTTTTTGGATGAGCCCACTGGGATTCCTTTTGTTATTCCTTAATGGATCAGTGGGGGGTGGGGGAGGGTCGTTGTTGAGAGCCACACCAAAGCACTGAAATGACTTAACTCAAATACTTCACAAGGCAAGGGAGTCACCAGGAAATGTAACATGAACCCCCCTAGCATTGTAATGATTTCCAAAGGAATTGGTAAAAGATAAAAAAACTAATGATATAATCTCTGTCACTGGAACCAGTGAAAATATCCCCAACCATTTATTACAAGAAGCTGTTTGCATGCAAAACCTTTTATTGACTAGTGGGCTCAGCATGTTGGAATAATAAGGAAGTTCAGAATTTCCTCTCTTCAGTTGGAATATCTGTGGAGAAATGTCAGCTGGTAACTAAATCAGACCGTGCTATGTATAGCTTTGTGGATTTAGGTGGGCCTCTAGAAAGCACACACCCAGGGTTTTGTTTCAAATGAATAATGTTAAAAGACAAACTGTCTAATAAACCTGAAATATTATCTTGGAGGCGAAAGGCAAATGAGATGCCTTTGTTTAGGTTTCAATCTTTTCAGAAGTGTGGTGTGTCTTGTTTTTGTTTTGTTTTTTGTAGGATCAACCTGAAAGGAAGGTCATTTTATATTACCCAGCTAGAACCGCTCCTGGATTTGGAAACCAACGTCACGACCTATTGTAAGGAGAAAGGATCCTTTAAGTGCTGTACATTAACTCAAAACCACCAGACAATATTGGCTGTATCACAAAGAGAGAGTAGTTATCAAACTGTAAAGAAATGCATCATCTCAGTGGTTCTCAACAAGGGGTACGTATACTCCTGGGGGTACGCAGAGGTCTTCCAGGGGTACATCAACTCGTCCATATATTTGCCTAGTTTTACAACAAGCTACATGAAAAGTACAAACTAAAATTTCACACAGACAATGAAGTTTTTATACTGCTCTATATACTAATATCAGTTTCTCAACCTGGGGTCGTGATTTATTTTATAATTATATGGTAAAAATGAGAAAGTAAGCAATTTTTCAGTAATAGTGTGGTGGACACTTTTGTATTTTTATGTCTGATTTTGTAAGCAAGTAGTTTTTAAGTGAGGTGAAACTTGGGGGTACGCAAGACAAATTAGCCTTTTGAAAATGTACAGTAGTTTGGAAAGGTTGAGAACCACTGCATTATCTCATTCTCAGTGACACACTTGATGTGACTGGATGTTTCTTCTTTACCTTTTGAAACTATATTTCTCGCTAAGTTTTGAATGAAAATGTTTCCCCTTTGAGCTGTTCTTTTGGTTTCCAAGATCATGTTGTAATGTGGTAAGCAAAAGTAAAATAGTTTCAGTGTATCACTGCAAGTATTGAATAAGCTATACAGTTAAATCAGACGCTTCAAGTGTCCCTGACTGATTTTGCATCCAAAATTATTTTAGTCTCTCAAATATTATGTGTATTGCAGTAACACCTAAAGGTCTCAGCTGAGATGGCACAGGTATGTAAGAGAGCTTCTGCCCCAAAGAGCATACAATCCAAATAGGAAAAAAAAAGACAAAGAATGGGAGAAATGAAGTACTATTACCCCTTTTTACAGATCAGGGTCTGCGGCACAGAGAAATCAGGTGATTTGCTCACACTCAGGAAGTGGGTGGCAGTGCCAGGAATTGAACCTAACTCTGGTAAGTCCCAGTCAGTGATGTCATTACTCATTAAGTCCCTGATCTTGCAGATATGTATGCTTAACTTTACTCATAAGTAGTCCCAGTGAAGTCAATAACACTATTAATGTGCTTGAAGTTAAGCACTTGTGCAAGTGTTGGTTGGACTGTGGCCTAAGTGACAATATGTGTGCTCACTCAAGGCCCTCTTCCCACTTTGCACCATTTTTTGGGTGGGGGAGAATAGCAACATATATCCTGGAGGAGTGGGAGCTTGTGATAGTGATAGTTGTAAATTAAGATTGATGATGTGCCGGATAATTTCTGAGTTTGCTTTATAATTTAAGAACTCTCTGTTCTGAAGTAGGCTTCTAAAAGTGTTATGCCTGGAATGAGTGATTTGGGCCTGACCCAGTGGAGAGATGCTCAACACCCTTAATCCTGCTCAGCACCTTGCAGGAGCCAGCTCTTTGTCTGCAGGCTTTTTTAAAAATCAGTGCTCCGGCAAGATTCAAGGAAAGAGATTATTGATCTACAGATAATAGAATAATTTCTGAAAAGCATTTGCAAGATTCCTTCACTATTCTTTAATAATCCTGTGTGTATGATGCAGGGTTTACTTTCCCAGAAGTGCTTATGGGACTTAAAATTGCACAAAAGGGCTGTGAAATGTGTTTCCCTCAGTTCTGGCTCTTTGGTTCCTGGAGCCTCAGGTCACATACAGCTCATAGTTCCTATCAAGTTTTTCCCAAAGGACCTTTGGGCTCCTGCAGTAGCCAACACTACCCTGGAACAGGAAACTCTATTGGCTCCTGCAGTAGCCAACACTACCCTGGAACAGGAAACTCTATTTACACTGTGGTCTTTTAGCCTACTGCTCATCCATAAAAGGAAAAATAATACTTTTAGGAATTGTATTGTATTTTTCTTAACCTTTAAATGACACATATATGGTTAAATCTGCCCCCAAAATGGATGTTTTGTAAAAATAATAAATTTTACAAAATCTAAGGCCAACAGAAATAGTTATGTGAATTAAAAAAAAAAATCAATGGAAACAGTTTATTTTAAAATAAACAATCATTCCCTTGCAGTGCTTGCTACCCACATCTTGAGCATTCTACTAGCACCTAAGATCCTAACAATGAATCTGAGGAGGAAAAAAAATGTGAAATTGACTAGGCTATTTTCATTGTCCAACATGAAAGAAATTCAAATAATAAACAAATGCATAAAATCTAAGGTACTTTTCTCTATTTAAAAAAATCTTTTAATTTTAACAATCTAGGGTAGTACTTGTAACATAGATAAATACTTTTGTTTTTAAACATGAGAGTGGGGTTTGACCCCTCATGACCAGCATCTCACTCATAAAAAAACACGCAGGAAGGGACTCTGGAAAGACAGAAACTCTGTCATGGAGTTGAGAGTTCCCCAAGGAATTTCATCAAGGTGCTGAGATTCTCCCCCACACTAGCAATTTGGCTGCTAAAACATATGGATCCCCTGAGATCTTTGTCTTCTGTTATTGGGGTGGAAAATGTTGCTGCAATCATGCTTTTTCATCAATGAGATGTGTGTGAAGTGGCCCTTTTACAGTTGCTTATATAAAACAATAATATTTTGCACTTCTATAACAGCTATTTGGGAATCACAAAGCTCTTTCCAAATATTAGCAAACAAAGGTAGGTAAGCATTATTAACTCTATTCTACCAGAGAAGAAACCGAGGCAGAGATTATGTGATTTGCCCAACATCACACAGTAAACTGTGAGAGAACCAGCAAAAACAACTTTCTATCTAGCCATCAACAACAAAACAAAATACTGTATAACGGAATGGAATGTTACAACAGAATATTTTTAACAAGTGGCTTAACCCTAGACTGAAGCCCAGAATTTAAACTTCTAGGTGAATGGTGACACCTGAAAGATATAAGCACCTTGCCTAATAGGGCATTGGCAAGAATATAAGAAATAAAAACTACCTTCATGATCATGTCCAGGACATGTTTGAATGACAGACATCTTTTATATCTCTAATTTCCATGATTCACTCTGTGAGTAAATTGCTTATTCCGAACCTCTGAACAACTCCTGGTGCCAGAATGGGACGCTGAATGCATCATAACTATCCCAAAGACACTGAAGAAAGTGCAGTGAACAGGGGTTTTCAGTAACTTTCTTTTGCAGTTAATGAGTGTTTGGAAACTCAATGAATATCTGAATATTTCCTATCTGGCACTTAGGAAATGAGTAAGGCCCCTAAAAATAATTGGGTGTAGCCTGAGGTGAATAAGTGTATGTCTTTTAAGAAATGGTATTGTATCTCTTTATATTGGCATTTGTCCATCTCTCTATCTCATTTGTGTAGTGCATTCTCATAACTGTCTCGTCCTCATCATCTGAATTCTATATGCTTTTCAAAGAGTCTAGTTAGATTTCTCATTACCTCATAGCATTGTATTCTTATTACAAGGTGAAAATTTAAAGCAATGGTGATGTTTGCTAATAAGAACAAGAGTTATTTTGATATGCAAAATAACTAATATTTGTGTTCATTATTTTTACTCAAGGTTTTAGATTTCACTAATGTTGTGTCTTAAATAGCAAACTTTATCCACTACTGTGTGAATTTTATGTTTCAGTAAGCATCAGCACAGAAATTAATTTATTTGACTCACCAAGAAGAATTGGTCCATATTGGATTTCTGTTTATTTTCTTGACTTTCACAAATAAAATCTCTAAGATGATAATTAGTATTTTACCGATCTATACTTCCGAGTTTAAATTGCAACCTCAGGCACTGAACCTGAAAACATGTATGCATGGGCTTAACTTCAATCATGCAACAAATGTGAGGTACAAAGTGATATAGTACAAAGAACAATCATTTAGGCCAGAAGTTCTCAAACTTTATTGCACCGTGACCCCCTTCTGACAACAAAAATTACTACATGACCCCAGGAGAGAGGACTGAAGGCTGAGCCCGCCTGAGCCCCGCCACCTGAGCTCCGCCACCCTGGGCGGGGGGGCCAAAGCTGAAGCCCAAGGGCTTCTGCCCTGGGCAGGGGGCATGTAATCTTAGTCCTGGGTGGGGCTTGGGCTTCAGATTTGCTGGGGCCCAGGGCCAACACCAGCCTTGGCGACCCAGTTAAAATATGGTCGTGACCCACTTTGGGATCCCGACCCACAGTTTGAGAACCGCTGATTTAGGCAAATTGGCTATCTGAGGGGCTGAATCAGTCTGGTTGAGAAAGGTAGCCAAAAACTGCATGAGTGGTACCAGCTGAAACTTGAGTGGACTTTGACCCAAGCTACCCCAGAGTAAAGATGGGAACTTGCAGAAACTGAGAAAAAAGAGAAGGGTTTTCTTTAAAAGAAAAAAAGATGTAAAGAAAATTAAACATAACAAACAGGACAATATTTTACAGCTCTTAGAAAATGGCTAGTTTCTTTCAAGTATCTTCTTGGTGGAAATAGGGTGCTCAGGTCAGAGCAGCATGTTTTCTCCTTTAGAACTAAAACAAACATACTAATAAAAATTGGCTTTTTAGGAATGGATACACAGGAGTAAAGCAACTCACAAAAGTAATGGCATTAACTTCAAATCACTAGACACTCCAAAGCGCAATCAGATCCAGATGGTTGCAGGGGTCCGACTGCACAGATCCAGTTGCAGGATCAGGATCCAAGTAAATAATTTTATTCACATATACTAGTGTTTGCTAGATTATTTGCATATCAAGCTACATTGCCGCCCACGAATGCTGCAGCCAGTCTTGTAAAATCATAATTAATCAGCCCAGGAACAAAACTGACTCTCTTGTCCTTTACCATACATCATAGTGATGAAACCGATATTTTATTTGTCCCTCAAAAAAAATTATTCATCCCAGACAACTGAGCAAACAGAGTTTTGCAAGGCTGGCAGCATCCTCATTGTAAAATCTGAGATCTCCCACTAAAAGCAGATATCTCTGAAATGAACCCAGAAATGCAATCAGTTCATAGAACACTGAACAAGAGTGGAGAGTGAGGAAATTTTAGCCACAGATACCAAACCAAAGCCCCACTCTTATAAAAAGTGTCACATGCTCTGTAATGTCCATGCAGAGCAAACAGGATCTCACTTGGTAAGGTCTCATTTTAATTCAAGATAATTGTGTTTCTATTATACATTTATTTAACTTAACCACCTGGTTCATCCATTTACATTTACCCCTCTCTAGGCTGCTGCTTGTAGCATACCTTCAGGTAGCAGTAATACTGAACTAGCACTGTATGCTTACTTTCTGTATGGAAAGGCAGAGTTAGTGATCAAGTGATGAGTATAATGGCAAAGATTTAAAGATTCCCTAAGTATTAGAAAGTCGTCTTCATCCAAACTGTTTTTAGTTGGTTTGTTTGTTTTTAGTTTTAGCTTCCATGGGAGCAAAAATAAGACAGTTGATCATTCACTTGGTGATGAAAATTACAAAAAAAAAAAAAAAAGTAAGAAAAATGAAAGAAAATATATAAACCATTACATCATTTTCAAAGTTGAAACATTTACCTAGACATTGATTTGCAGTGATGTGGCTCCTCACCCAGTTTTATAGTTCAGTCGACTGAGCACCCACCTACACTGCATGAATCATCTTGTCAGGATTCTTGTGGAACAAAATATTGCCCTACTGTGTCATATTATAACTCCTGTAGACGGACATGTGTGGCTGCTACAATGGAACTATTCAAGCATAAAGTTATTAATGTAAAGTTTGCAGGATTGGGACCTATCTTTTTAAATGCATATCCAGGACTTGTTATTACTGAAGGAAATTTTTTTTTTTGCTTTTCCTACCTTTTAAAAAATTACCATTACATAGCTGTTGTATTAATGTAGATTTGGAAAGTTAAGTTAAATGGTGGTGCTGCCAAGTTAATGTACATTTTCACAAAATAGCCTCCCGCCAAAAAACGGTAGCATAGGCCTAAACTTAGGACTCTCCTACCCCATAGACCTTGCTGAGGGGGGACAACAGAAACTCATTTGGGACCATTTAAATGTTTAACATTATTAAGCATGGGAAACATTTTTTTAACTCCCATATACCTAATCACATACTTACAGTTAAGTATGTGCTTAAGTATCTGTTAATTCTGTTCTAGTTTTCAAGAGAATGAAGTCTATCAAATACATATCTGGCTCAAGTGAAGTAAATGGATCTATTACATTTTACACCAGCTGAGAATCTGGCCCATCAGATCCTGAAAGCCAGTTTTCAGGATCATAAAATTGGATTTTCTAGATTATCTGCCTCTTTAAAATAAAACTCTCCTGCTTGGTTATATCATTTATTAAATCAGAATATTTTAAAAGGATATTTCCATAGTTTTTAATATGCCCACAGTTATTATTTCAGTGACTGGGACTCTATTTCTCTCTGGTGGAGGCTAATCACTGGCAGAAATAATGCATTTCAAGAACAATACACAGAAGCATAGCTACGTACACCACAAACAAGATACTGTTAACCACAAACAAGATACTGTTTTCACTGTTAATTTATTTTTAAATTATATTTAAGACAGTTCACATTTTCTAGTGAATTGGTCGCTTTGACACATAATTACAAGGATCAGAATATCTTTCTTTATATTATACTGGAGTTTTCCTTTCACTTTGTGCATGATCCCTTCCTTTTCTTTTTAAAGGCACGTTAGTGTTTTTTTATAGAAAGCATAGCTTATGGATAGTGAGCTCTGGAGACTGGTTTGCTGTGACTATGACTTCACATTTTTAAAATACAGCTACAAGAACCCACCCAGCGCACAGGGTGCTTATCCACAAATTAAAAATCACAATAAAGAAAAGGACTGTCCCTAAATCTCTCATATCTATATAACTACTATTGATATGATGCTTTCTTGCACAAAACATATCAAGTGATACTAAAGACTTTTTACTGAAAAGCTGATTTTGCTGGTCTTATATAAACTGAACAAGGAGCTACTCCCTTTCCCCATGTGACTCATGATCATGTTGACCATGACAGAAGGGGATAAAAATACAATAGATTACTGCATGCAGTGTCTGGAAAATCCCAGGAAAGAAGTAGTTTTAGACATTTATACAGCTAGTCTGGCGACCAAGTGCTGGTGAGTGTGTCAGAAAGTGGTTGGAAAGCGGACAGTTTGTGCTGCTACCATAAGGACAGGAAGCATTGAGAGTTTCTGCAGCGGTGGTTGGCCTGAGATAATACCATTGTATAACCAGGCTGAGCGACCTCTCCCAGTGCTGAGAGCCCGGAGCCTGGCGTCTGACTGCTTGGCCCATTGCCAGTCTTAGGTTCTCCAGTCTGGGGGGAGCGTGTGTGTCCCTCCCAAGCAATTCCACACACACAGTGCAAGCCACACCTCACCTTGCAAAGGAAATCTGGCTAGAGCTCCAGACTTTATGACTTCTTTGTGAGTCCCCCCTTTTTTTCCATGTTGCTGTAGTGGTGGTGGTGGTGGTGGTATTCACGCTGGGCTCTGAGGGAACTATTTAAAGTCACAAGCAATACATGAGTTGATGACAGGATTATTGGTGATGAGCCTGCTTTGCTGCCCCTATGTTCCCCTCACACTTTTTAACAATGACAAACTGCTGCCATCACTACTCTTAGCCCTGAATCAAATATTCACTGTAGCCAACTAGTGCTTCAAAAGGTTTTCATTTTCTGTCACCCTGAATTTTATTAGATTTATTTAGGAGCTATGTTCTCTGTTTAAATGTGACATTGTTCTTAACACACAAAGGAGTTCAAGGATGTGGCATCAGTGTGTTTCCCCATGCTCTGAGGGTGTCAGACTCTCTGGGAAAACATGACAAAAATGCTCGTTTGTGACCATTTCAACAGCCAACATACTAAATAGGTTTTTAAAACATACACTTCAGTAACAGTAAGGTTATAACTCAGATCTAGTGAGGACAAGACAATGAAGGTTTGAACTGAAGCTTTTACTTTAAAACTTAAACCACGGAAAAGATCAAAACAAATGCAGTATAATGTGGCAGGCATCTACCACCCTTATTCCGGTTAAGCAATACCCTAAACCACAAGCCCTCGGTAAAGCATTTAAATGCATGTTTAAATTCATCCCTATTCAGTAAAACACTTTAAGAATGTGCTTAAATCCCAGCAGAGAGGATTTACGCACATTCTTAAGTGCTTTACTGAATACAGATGGACTGTTGAATTGGTTACAATAAGGTACTACTCAGTATAAGAGTGGCAAACGCTCTTAAAGATGAGAGTATTAGCATAATTTATGTAGTTCTCAGTTTCAGTATATTTCTATTATTCTCTTAGATGAGCATAACATATTTTTTCAAAGAGCAGTGAATATTCCTATTTTGTTCAATTCTGGGTACGTCTATCCTTCGATCTGTCTCTAAAGGCAATGATTGAAACATTAGTTATTTAACTTCCTTGTTCAGTTTTTTAAAAGGAGGGAAAAGAACTCACCTTTTATAGAAGGTGATTAAATTAATATTTTTTCGTGGATAGGAATAGCCTCTCCAAGTTAGGCAATATCATCCACCTACTCAAGATCCTCTAAAGACGAAGCTTTAAATTTCACACTTTCTACTTTGGCCTCAATCAGCTTTGTCCTCAGAAACTCTATTAGAACATTAAATGACATAGGTGAGAGAACATATCCCTGGCGTACTCTTCATTCGACTGAAAACCAGTTTGTAATTCAACTGTTGAGCTTCACATAGCTAAAGGTACAGCCCAATAGTTCCTCCACTTGGCACAGTAAGTCTTCAGGTTTCAGAGTGGTAGCCGTGTTAGTCTGTATCAGCAAAAACAACGAGGAGTCCTTGTGGCACCTTAGAGACTAACACATTTATTTGGGCATAAGCTTTTGTGGGCTAAAACCCACTTCCTCAGATGCATGGAGTGAAAAACAGTAAGCAGAATATATATAATGGCACATGAAAAGATGGGAGTAGCCTTACCAAGTGGGGGGTCAGTACTAATGAGCCAACTCAATTAAGGTGGAAGTAGCCTATTCTGCCATGGAACCTGAATCTTGTGCTGTCATGGCTCACAGGACCCCCCTTCGAGCCTTTGGCTTCCTGCTCTCTCCTTCTCCTGTCCTCTATCCCGATATAACTTTATCCGATATAACACGGGTTCGCATACAATGTGGTAAAGCTCTGACATGCTGCTCTGAGCAGCGTGTTAAGGGTGCCGGGCCGGGGCCGAGGGGTTGGATAAGAGGCAGAGGGTCACGGGGGCGGTCAGGGACTCCCCCCCCCCCAGGATCTAGGAGGCAAGAGCTGTGGGGGGGGCAATTTTGGGGGCCCCATAGTTCCAGAGTGGCCCGGGGAATTAGCGGGGGGCTGGGAGCAGCCCGCTCTACTTCCCTCGTGTCGCTCGGGGGGGTGGGGGCTTGGGGGAAGGGATCCCCCCTGCACTCACCAGTAGCGGCGGAAGTGGAGCAGCCCGGCCCCAGCCCGCTCCACTCCGCCAGCTCCCAGCTGCAGCGCTCCGCTTCCCGCCGCAGGTGAGTGGGGGAACTTTCCCCAACCCCCCACCAGCGACCCGGCTGGGCTGGGGCTGCGTCGCTCCGATTCCCGCCTCAGGTGAGTGCGGGGGGCGTCCTTTCCCCAACCTCCCTGCACTCACCGGCGGCGGGAAGCAGAGCAACGTGACTGAGAGGTGGCGGAGTGGAGCAGGCTGGGGCCATGTTGCTTCGCTTCCCCCCGCTGCCAGTGAGTGCCTGTCCGAGGGTGGAGGGTGTGGATAGGGGTCGGAGCAGTCAGGGGACAGGGGAGTTGGGTAGGGGGTAGGGTCCTGGGGGTGATTAGGGACAGGGGTGTCTGGAGGGGGTGGTCAGGGAACAAGGAACGGGGGGGGGGGGGGGGCAAAGCAAGTTCGATATAACACAGTCTCACCTATAACGTGGTGAGATTTTTTTTGTCTCCAGAGGACCGCGTAATATCGGGGTAGAGGTGTATGTATTATATTTGTTTAAACTCATGAGGAAATGTGAACGGCTTCTGGGAACAAAGGGTAAACTTGTTTATATGTTTTAAGGGGTATTAAAAGCAATCTGCCAAACAGTTTTTAAAATTTGAACTTGTACCCCCTTTTTTTGGTTCTTCTGACTTTTTAAAAATAACAGAAAACCCTCCCCAAAACTAAGTGTCTGCGAAAAAGAAATAAGGGGAAATATACCAAATGCTCCCCTGCCTCCTTTTCCTATTGTAGCATCCATTTACCAAATGGTGGAAGTGAAAATTGATGATGGAAATTGATACATAGGTGTGACAAAAAAAGGTCTAAACTACATAATCAGATTATGATTTTGCACGATCACTTTTCACATTTAAATAATATTTTGGAGCACTTGTGTGTCTGAGTACATACATACATATGTTGGACCAAGCCCATCCTTACTTTTTTGACCAAGTGTTCTATTTATTCTGGTATATACATCAACTAAGGGAATGAGTTATAAGCTCCATTGAATGATTTATTGTTCATTGTCTCATTTTAAAGTACATATGAAATTATGAAAGCATCCTTGTCTCCTTCTTAAGGAAGATGCCAAATGCTCCTTTAATCATAGGGCATGTATTTGCTACCTGAGTGCACTTCCGTATTTCAGAATTACACCTCTACCCCGATATAACGCGGTCCTCAGGAGCCAAAAATCCCTACCACGTTATAGGTGAAACCCCGTTATACCGGGGTAGCAGCAGCAGGGCTCCAGCGATGATTTAAAGAGCCTGGGGCTTCAGCCGCGGGGAGCCCTGGGCCCTTTAAATCGCCGCCTGATCCCCGCTGCTGGAGCCCCAGGGTAGTGGCAGCAGGGCTCCAACAGTGATTTAAAGAGCCCCGGCCTCCGGCCGCTGCGGGGAGCCCAGGCCCTTTAAATCGCCAGCCAAGACCCGCTGCCGCAGCTCCAGGGTAGCAGCGGCAGGGCTCCAGCAGTGATTTAAAGGACCCGGGGCTCCCCACAGCAGCCGGAGCCACGGGCCCTTTAAAGCGCTGCCTGAGCCTCGCTGCTGGAGCCCCAGGGTTACCGCGCTATATGCGAACCCATGTTATATCGGGTCGCGTTATATCGGGGTAGACGTGTATTGGACAGCTGCTTTGGCTTTTGGTTCCCTAAAAGCCTAAGCTTGGGTGTTTAATCGCAGTACATGAGTTGTAATTTTCTGTATCACCCTCTGTTTAGCAATTTATTTATCATGATCCCAGCAAGTTGCAGTCTTGAATCAGTTGAGAACAAGGTGACTGCAGTGTTTTGGGTCATGTCCAATGTGCAGAAGAAGATACACTGTTGTAGAGGTTTATAGAGCTGAGGTTGAAGGAAGAGAAACATGAGTCCAGCATGAATAAGGCTGGAAGGTGCATTTTGAGGGATTTAAGAAGCCTAAATCCTCCCATACCGACTCTTGCTGAAGGAAGAAGACTTACAAGGGACTGTTCAAGATGGAAGTCCATTCTGTGCTCCACCAAAACTATGTTACAGACCTGGGAATCTACTGCAAGATAGGAATAACTCTTAGGGACAATTCTGGTGTTTTGAGTAATAACATATCTGGACCTATTATTTATTAGTTTTATTTTAATTATACTAATTATCACCCATTATTTTATTATATCTAAGGCAGGCATTGCCATATTTTCAAACCTACACTTGTACAAAAAGGTCCAGAATGATGCTCTTGTATTTAAGGCACCGAACTTAACTAGACTAGACTGTAAGCCATGGAGGGGCTTTCTGGTTTGAGGCCTAGTCTACCAGAGAAATTATCCATATAGTTCATAGCATTGACAACCCCAAGCATTCAAAGAATCTTGAGTAAGGCCCCAAAAATCATGAGATCAGCTTAAAACATGAAATTTTAAAAATAGATTTTAAAAAAAATTGCTTCCTGAGCCTTTAGGAGTCGCAGTTTCAAGCTTTCCTCTGCAACCATGCAAAACCAGAGGCACCCCAAACCACTGGTTGCTTGTGAACATTTTGACCATAGATATTTGATAGGTTTTAAACTTTTCTTTCATTATATTGGGAGTTTTCGTTACAGGAAAGTAAAGAATTCCATAAGGGGTTAAGTGAATTTCTCCCTTGTCATAGCTATTGTTTTTATGCACTAAAAACACACAAAACCTTGTAGCAGTCCACGCTATGACCCTTGAGTGACCTTGCAGTACTTCAGTGATTGCCTCCTTAGCACTCCACCTGGTTGTCCCCACAGCCAGTAAATATTTGCCTGCACAGAGTAAGGAAATGGCACTTTCTGCATGGAGCTGGTAACAAGACACAACAGCTCGGCTTTCTATGTCAACACTGAAAAACAAACAGTGGCTGCTAGCGGAGAACGTCTGCATTCATGTGATAGACAGTGTGCAGCTACTCATGACCGTGACCTACACAGTTTATCACCATTCAGTCTGCATCGTGAAGGCTTGGGACTCTGTCAGTGAGCTGGCCACAAAACAAATAGTATAGGCTCTTCACTCCCTTTTCCCCCACACACATACACTTCCCACCCAGAACCTAAAAGAAACCTTGTTGCTACAAGTCCCATCTGATTTTATCTATTTGATTCTCCTCCCTCTATATTGTTAACTTTTGTCTATTACACATTCTACCCCTTTGAGGAGTTGAGGTTGAAAGTTGCTTAAGCCTCATTTTTTTATTTTCCATCATATAATTTATTTTTAAAAAGGTGTGTGCCAGATCTAAATTATATCCTGCAACTCGCCTTTCAGATCCATATCTGTGGCAGAAGAAAGAAAGAAAGAAAGAAAGAAAGAAAGAAAGAAAGAAAGAAAGAAAGAAAGAAAGAAAGAATAAGGCTGCAATCAGCTATTGTCTTGTGCCACGAAAGGTGCTACTAATTTAGCACTAAAAGGGTTAAAATGAAAAATGGATCTTGTACCTCCGATGAAAGGTGTGATTATACTTTCTGATGATATACACCTGTTTCTGTGAAAAGTATTCAAATGGGAATATTATTATAATGTCTTTAGTAATGGCACAGCTTTTTCTAACTTGGCGCAAGGTTAGGTTAAAGTTTTTATCCTGCTACGGTTTTATCATCCCCTCCCACTGATCAAAGAGGTGAGTTACATGGGAAACTCTGAAGTAAATGGTGTTAAGTCACAATGAGACTTAAGCACATGCTTAAGTACTTTCCTACACAGGGACAGATTTCAGCAGGTGCTTAATGTAAAATAGGTGCTTTGTAGGATCAAGGCTTATATGACTTACCCCAGGTCACAGAGAAAGGCTGGCAGAGCCAGTAATTGAACTAATTGGTTTTAACCAAGGCTGCATGCATAGCCCTCATAAACCTTCATGATTTCTACTTTCCCCCACAACTTTCTGTATGAAGCACTTTAAATTTCCGCTTCATATTGCCCTATTCACAGGCTGCCTTTCAGCAATAGGACATGTTATTAAACTGTAATAATAGCTAGGTTTTGTAATTTATTTTAATTCTGTTTAATTCATTAAGAACTAATGTCAGCTTAAATGATAGAAAAAGAAGCAGAAAATGTTAAAAATACAAACATAAAAGCTAAACACAAAGCAGGCAACACCCTTGTGTTTCTGTGTTCAGACACTCTAGACATAGTCAAACCAAAGCATATCAAAATTGTGCAATGGTGACTGGCGTGTTGAGAGATTCCCATCTTTTCTCAGCTGAGCAGAGGGAGGTTTGAAGCCCTCTCTACATTGTCTCTTTCCTTTCAGCCATCCAAAATCAAGTTTTGCATTGTTTCTGCAACATGGCTCAGGCCAGGTTTGTAGAACTCAGTGAACCCGTAAGCCTTTGGACCAGCCAAGTTTCAAATTTCTATTTTAACCCCCCTGCCCAAAGGTTTTAATCTTCCTTCAAATTTTAAGCACAGCTCTACTGATGATGCAGACTAAACTGACACAGCTTTGACAAACAAATATAGCAACCTATATTAGCTTATACCATCTTCCGCTCTATAGAATTCCCTTTAGAGGAAATTACAAAAAAAGGAAAAGGTGCAAGAGGACAGGTGTAAAACAGAAGTGTTCTGCTCCCTCCTGGGCTGATTACAAACAATCAGTATTGGAACCCTTTCATCTCTGACCTTTCACCCCTGCAAGCCCCAGTACGGTATTACAGGGCTAACGTGTGATAGCGTGAGTGTTAATTTTAGAGGAAGCTGGCAACAGGGAGTTTTGTGATTAATATGTTGCAGTACTCGGTAGCTTCAGAATCTTCAGGAAGTCTGAGGTGCAGAAAATCAATATTCAGGTCTGAGGAGGATAGAGATCACATGACCTTTCAGTAGCTAGCAGAAGCACTGCTATAGTTAAGAGAGCATGTCCTAGAGTGGAAACAAAGCCACACTAAAGACAGAGCGTTTGGAATAGGATTGCAAACTACCCTGCAGTTCAAACGTGTCTTTTGGTGACGAAGGATGCTCGTTGGGGTAATGCACTGAGCTGGGATTCAGGCAATCTGTCTTCAATTCCCAGACTTCTTCTGTAACCTTGGACAAGTTGCCTATGGCACTTAGGATAGAAAAGCAGTATGTGATCATATGACTCTATCATAATGCATATGCACAAGGAGGCTGAGTTAAAGTTTCAGAAGCAAACTTGATTCTGGCATTTCCTAACTTTTGAGTGCTTGACTCAGTAACCTTAATGCTCTTTTAACAGTTTCTTCAATGTCATTTCTTACATTTTTTACAAACTGTGAAAACATAAATTCTATCATGTGGAACTAAGTTCCCTGTAAGCTGCGCAGCCACACAGCAGCCTATTTAGCGCCATGCAGGCGCTGAAGGAACCAGTCTGGGTACCGGCTGGGGGAGGGGAGCCCCACCCATGCCCCCACCTAGCCCGGTCCCCAACCTGCCGCAGCCAGGGCACCCCACCCCTCCCCCAGCACCAACTGTGCTGCGGCCACGGCACCTAGACCTGCCAGGGCGGTGCGGCTGGGATGGCGCAGCTGGAACAGCCCTGCTCCAGACAGGGCATGGCTGGAGCGGCCTGCGCTGGCCCCAGGGGCGGCCGGGGTGGCCCTCCCCCTGCCCAGACCTGCTGGGGCAGGGGAGCGGTGCCTATCCTGCAGCCCCAGCCCCAGAGCTGCCACGGCGGGGAGAGGTGCCTGCTACGGTGGGGAGAGAGAGCTGGGGGGAAATCCTCTCTCCCCGCCATAACCCCAGAGCACCCTCCTGCACCCCAAACCCTTCATCCCTAGCCCCACCCCAGCGCCCACACCCCCAGCCAGAGCCCTCACCCCCTGCAAACCAACCCTCTGCTCCAGCCCTGAGCTCTCTCAGCCCCGGCCCCACCCCACGGCCCGCACCCCCAGCCGGAGCCCTCACCCCCTGCACACCAACCCTCTGCCCGAGCCCTGAGCCCCTTCCCACGCGCCGAACCCCTCAGCTCCACCCCCACCACATGAATTTTGTTATGTGCACCAAGATGAAAGTTATGTGTCACACATCACCTCCATATTGGTGCACATAATAAAATTCACTCCGCACATGGGTGGGAAAAATGAGAGGGAACACTGATGTGGAATCATATTGACCTCCAACTTGACATCCATCAGCAGGGTTGAAGAAGAGGAACCCACTATTCCAGCCAGTTTAGTGCTACACATCATCACATTCTTCAGTACCTGGGTCAGGCCCTCACTGGGTATAAACCAAATTGAACCAAGTCAATTCATACTAGCTGAGGATCTAGTACTGTGTTCACTGTGTGTATTTTTATATCTATACATATATATACTGTATTACACACACACTCACATATTGTAGTCATGTGTATAGTATAAATATGATAGCTCCTTTCAATTACCTTAAGGGGGGTTCCAAAGAAGATGGATCTAGACTGTTCTCAGTGGTAGCAGATGACAGAACAAGGAGTCGTAAGTTGCAGTGGGGGAGGTTATTTAGGTTGGATATTAGGAAAAACTTTTTCACCAGGAGGGTGGTGAAGTACTGGAATGGGTTATCTAGGGAGGTGGTGGAATCTCCTTCTGTAGAGGTTTTTAAGGTCAGGCTTGACAAAGCCCTGGCTGGGATGATTTAGTTGGGGATTGGTCCTGCTTTGAGCGGGGGTTGGACTAGATGACCTCCTGAGGTCCCTGATTCTATGATTCTATGTATACTGATCTACTCACATCTTCCAGTACAGTAGCTGATTTGAAGATATTGTATCTGTACAATGAAATTGGGAGAGTGGGAGGCTGACTCACACTCCACTTGCTGACAGACACTACAGCACCACAATGTAAGGAAATAAAGTAATGCACAAGCAGCGAGGTCTCTTTACAGCAACCAATTCAAGGTTTTTCATGACTCTAAATAGCACCTATATTATAGAAATGCTGAGCTGTTCTTATTTTAGGTTAGTTGTACAGGATTTCAGTGACACCCTTCCACTATTCTTTCAGAAAATTGTCATTTATAATTGAGTCTTTGGTATGTTATTTTTCTCTGGGTTTTTTTGCTATTTACCCAGTTTAATTAAATGCGTAGATATAAACAGCACATTGTTCTTCAAGGCTATTTTCAAGCATGTCCTGGGTTAACAACTCTTTAAAAACAAAAATAATATTTTCTGAATAGAATGTATGAATTGGCTCTTATTTAATGTAGCATATTAAACAGTTCCTGGCTCCATAAGTTTTAGAAATAGCACTTCCAGTTACACAGACAACAGAGAGTGCCTGCACTTGTTTGGACTTGATGGCATGTTTTGTTTGTTTGTATACATACAACCTCTAAACAGCACCTCTGCACCTAAAAAAATATTCTTAGTTAGAGGGGGAGATTCAGGTAAAACAGACTTTACTATGATATGCACAACATCCAAAAAATATTGCACCACAGTTAATAATAAGCATTTCTTTAAGAGCTAACCAGATAAACAGAACAAGCAAGACCATCTGCAATAGCCCATCTGGAAATTTCTACAAATGTTGCCCTATATACACAAAATTAATTTTCCCTATTCATATTACTCAATATATTATGAAACACATTAAAGACAGGGAGCATTATACCTCTGGATTAAAGATGGCCTCTTACCCTGTCCTGGTTGAATACTAGGCCTTTTCCATACTAGTAATTCGGTTAAAATCACACACTAGGGCAGTACCACCATTAACAACACTAGTGAAAGCTGGCCACCAGTGGCTGTTGGTGTTTTAAGCAGATTTTCTCAACATTAGATGATGCAGTGTTAGAAACTACAGTGGCTAAAATGCTGGTAGTCAGTCTATACTAATGTTACTATCATTGGTGCTGTACCAATGAAGATACAAAGGTGGAGATGTTAGCACACACAAGACCCTCTACAGACCAAGCTGTTAAAAGGGCTAGTAAAATCATACTATATTAATTTTTTGCACATAACGAAACATTTGTAAAGATTTTGCAGTGCAACGTTTTGCCTGAACATTATATAATTTCACAAATTCATCACCATTTCCTAAAGTCTGGGAGCCCTTTCATGCAATTATTCAATTATTTTTCTAAACTCGGAGGCTTCATGTAGGCATTAGCATAGTTAGCCCCACAGTCGTACGGGTAAGTTGGTAGTTCTCCTTACTTTTAAGCTATGTAGTTTCTCTAAGAAAATACTTTTACATTTTCAAATATCATTTGAATATTTTTTTAAGAAGTTACTTGGTTAATTACAGTTTATTTCAGTCCTGCGTATAATCTGTATGGTTTTCTCTGTACATGGTCACTAACGTGACTCCATAGCTGAGCTCTTGTGGGAAATAAAATCTCTCTCTCTCTCTGCCCATTCACATCAGTACTGTAAAAGCCAATCCTCCTCATTTTGCATCTTTAGTGTCAGATTTAACTTTCTTTAATACACTTCTCTGCCTGCCTGCATCACTCTCAGACATCCCATTAGTCTGTTGCTATTTTGATGAGGAGCTTCTCTCTCTCTATTTAGCAAAATGGTGTCCTTGTCCTTAGTTTCTTTCCAGAATGGTTAATATGGTATGGAAGCATTTTGGGATTGAGCTATGATCTTTCTTTAGACTACCTTGCCAAATTGTTGATTGCAGTTCAGTAGTGGTAGTATGATGATAGTGTCTGAAAGCTTCATTTTGCTAGAAGCTCTACAACTGTGTAGGGAGAGACAGTCCCTGCCCCAAAGAGCTTACAATATATACAGATGAGACACACAAAGGGCAGGTTGGGAAACAAAAGCACAGAGACTTGCTCAAGGTCACCCAGAAGATTGGTGGCAGAACTAGGAATAGAATTCCAGTCTTTTAGCCTCAGTCTAGTGCACTCTTCACCAAAACACAAAATGCCTCTCATTTACGCCTCCCAGTTTATAGAAAACTAGGTCTCTATTTTACTTAGAAAGGCTGCTAATTTGGCAGAAATACCAGGCATGTGCTCTTCTTTACTAATTTCTTACTGTTGAATACTTCTTACAGGTGGTGTTGATCTGTTTCCAGCCCTGCTAGGATATTCATAGTAGCATTACATCAGCTTGTTTGTACAAACACTCCCATACTAGTAAACTTGACACCTAGCCTTACAGAGCTACATGTATAAACCCTGGCACATGATCAAGGCGAAGGCCTGATCTTGTAATCCTAGTACAGGAAAACCTTCCAGTAACAGAGTAAATGGGCAGTTTGCCTAAGAAGTGCAAGATTTGGCCTACACAGTTAATTTAATTATTTCAAAACATACAAAAAGGAGAGCTGAAAATCCTCAGTCAAACTTCAGACCTACCCAATGGGATGGGGCTAGAGGGAGGTGATATAACTGATGGAATAATGACAAGATGATCAATTTTATGATTGTAAGGGGAGAGTTCAAAGATATGCCTGAAATCCTAAGGAGACCAGAAGCCATTATTTTATTTCAAAAAATGGAATTGGTATGGGGAAATTCTAAAGTAATGCTCCCTAGACCTTAAGAAGAACTGCCCTGGAACAGAATTGCACGAGGAAAAAAAAAAATCCTGAGACTGCTCATACCAAAGTGAGCATGTTGACATTTTCATGTGGTTCACTAACTTTTCTTTATGGCGTCCATAAATTCAGCCTGTTATAATTACTGTCAATAAAAGTAATGAAATTACAGGCTGCTCAACAAAAGGAATATCAATCTGTAGCTTTTCATTAGGTCAGTAAGACCTTAATTTATCATAGGTATACTTTGTGTAAGGCAGGGGTTTGGCTCTCCATTTGTAACTGTTGTAATTTCTTAAAGTTACATTCCAGGATCTCAGAAATGTTCCATATATTGATTCCGCTTGTTTGATCACAAATAGGCTTCTGATGTTAAGCAGAACTTCAAGAAACTGGTTTAAAAAACTCAGACCACCTTCAATTCCAGAGTCAAGTATAAAGTATAGTAGCAGTTCCAAAACAAAATGAACCAAATTTTAATGACTGCCCACTGAGAAAAGTGCCCATCCTTCTGAAAGCTATTTGTAAGGAATACCTTAATGCACCAGAATGAATGTTTACTGTTTTCTACTTGTCATGAAACTAACATGGTATGGATCCTTTAATACAAACTAGTCAGGATGAAAAGCAGGCAATGTGGAGAGTGTTGTGTTAGGTTTATTTCCTTTCATTTGAGATGCAACATTTTTTATAACCAACCTGAGGTACTGCAAAGCCTTCTATGCAGGATCTTTAGTAAAAGCTTGAACAACACAAATTCACAAAGCAAAGCAATGCAACCGTTTATAATCCTCTCTGTTATTACATACAAAAAAACCCACAATTCTCCTTACTTTATTCTGTGAACTGAAGAAGAGCCCCACTCTGCAGACAAAGTGATTAATACTGTCTGACTAGCAGAAAAAGATCTTTCTAGACTCAGAATTTAATTCCCACCCAGCCTTGGTGTAATATGACACCTACTGAAGTTTCATATTTGAAATTTTGAGTAACCTTTTCAAAAGTTACTAAGTGACTTAGGCACTTGGGATCCCAAGTCTCACCGAAAGTCAATGGGACTTAAGTGCTTAAGCACTATTGAAAATTTTACCCACTCTCTTTTGAACGGTAAATTGTTTTTGTAACATCTGACTAAGAAGCACAACCTATGGGACTCCCAGTTTCCTCAAGAGAATTTCACTTATTTACTCTTCTAGAACTTTCTCACCTTGTTTAAGTAAAGAGAGAAAACTTTGGCAATTGACAGCCAGCCAGCACAAACTTCTATCAGCAGTTCGATCTCTCTACGAAATTGTTTGCATTACCAAGGCAGCTAGGACTCCTTGTCACGAACCAGGACCTCACTATGCTATGTGCTGTAATAATGAACTGTTGACCTGCTGAGTATGTAGAGGCTTAATCATACACTCAGGCCTTGTCTGTCCTGGTGATTACTGTGTATCAGCACTGGTGCAAATCCTTAGTGTAGGCTGGCAAAGCCACAATCTTCAGCAGTGTAGTTTACCTTATTTTCAAGCTATGTAAGTGGCATCGATATAAATCATTGCTTTATGCACTAGGCGTTTATACTGGTGTGGCTATACGGATGCCTGACCACAGACGGCTGTACCCAGGGTTGTATCCAGTGTAGAAAAGACCTCTGTAATAGACAAAAAAAACTATCTCCCACTTCTTCTCCACCTAGATAACTCAGAATGGGTTATATCTAAAGCGGGTTTGCTTAACATCTATCAGTCACACTACGAGAGAGGTTTCTTCTGAGCCGTGCAAGAGGAAACACTGGTAACATGCTCTTTATGGTTTAAGTTTCATGAAAATAAGGATTTTGAGCCCGATTCTCTGTTGCACTCCATCTTGTATAGACATTTATATCAGTACAAAATGGGTGTCAAATGCTATCAAATCAGATTTAGTTGTGTTAAACACCTACTATGTGTAAGGGAAATGATTACATACATAAGGTGCAGAGCAATGAAAAATCAGACCCTTTCATTGGAAAAAAAGAATCGAACTGATGACACCACAGGTTTTTCTCCCTCTGATGCTGTTTCTGAACAAGAGAAATCTGGCCAGACCTCCATGTGTGGAGGGAAATCAACTTAAGTGAGCACAGTGGTACTGCTATTTATTTTGGCTATGGAGGACTGGCAATAGGGGTGTGCTTGTGTGGCTGGAAAATCTGAGCTCTAGTCCTCCTACCACTTAGTGCTGTTACACAGCTTGGGTAATTACACCTCTACCCCGATATAACGCGACCCATCTAACACGAATTTGGATATAATGCGGTAAAGAGGTGCTCCGGGGGGGCGGGTCTGCGCGCTCCAGCGGATCAAAGCAAGTTCGATATAACGTGGTTTCACCTATAACACAGTAAGATTTTTTGGCTCCCGAGGACAGCGTTATATTGGGGTAGAGGTGTAATTTGGAGTCTTCACCCTGGCATGCAATTCATTTTGCTGTGGAGGATTCTGTATAACTCTACCCCTCCCCAAGATATGTGGACATGTCTCCTTTCCCTCTTAGCAGCAGTGGCCACTGAAGTCAAGGAGAATTTCAGGTGCTGTGCATCTGTCAGGATCAGGCCTCAACTAATTCTAATAAAATACCAGGAACCAAACCAGGGGTTAATATAGGGATTTTCTAAAGTTTCACCAAGCATCTCTTTTATTAATCAACTGGAACAAGTTGTTTCACTTCTACAGTCCACACATTTCCCAGGAGCCAATTAGGAGACATTTCCATCCACAGATAATTGTAAGTCATTTAAATCATAGCCGTGTACAAGAGTGTTGTCATGACAGTCAAATGTTCCACTTCAACTCTAGAACCCACCCATATGCAAATCTATCAGTAGGGGAGGTAATACGCTGCCCTTACCCAGTGGGAAAGGGGAAATAACATGGCCGGGGCTTGTTTTATTCAGTGTAATTTGTTCGTATCTACCACTGTGGATGCTTTGGAAAAATTCCTTGGTGGGGAAGTTCTCTTTCTCTTTTTGTGTATTTTTTAAACACTCCAAGATCACGAATCTAAGAAACAGAGGCCTGCACCAAAATCCAAGCCACAAGTCCCCTCAGATATTGGGGAAGTTCAGAACTGGATTTAAGCATTCCGGCTTCTCTATTAAAAACAGCTTAATAAAATGCAGCTTTGTCTTGCTCCTTGGGAAGGCAATAAGGGAGTGCAGAGCTCCTGGAGGAGGGAAGGCTTCATGCTGCACTACAGAAAGCCTTCTGGTTGATTAAGGAGCGGTGCTGACAGCTCTGAAAGGAGTAACCCCCTTTCCTCTTGGCCAGAGAATGGTACTCATGATATGAGGCCCTGCTGACAACCAGCAATTTTGCAAAGGAGTAAAGGACAAGTGCATGAAAAATATGGGAGAAAGCTTATTCTTAAAGGGAAGCCACCTCACAGGTGTTCATGGTAGTGTATGATCCTTTGCATGATTATTGCTTGAAAACATTTTTTATCTGATCATCAAATGCTTCTCAACAGCTCTTTATGGGACATAAGGCCCCAAATAAGGGACAGACATTAAAGACCAGGTAAGTGGTCACTCTACTGGAGCATGTGTGTGCTAGTTAAATGGAGGAACAGGAGGATGTCCTGAAGGTTCTGGAAAAGATGTGGAAGAGCCCTTGGGGGAGGGATTGGAGCTAGATTCTGTAAGTTTTTAACATATTCACTTACACCCCACATGTTTCTTTCCAGATGAGGCTCCTATTCCAAGAATCTCTCAGAAAGTTTTTGCTTTTCCTAGGCATAGGCTTAGGGGCCTGGGAGAGTTTATCAAGAATGATCACATTAAAAACACTGGGTTACGTCCTCAGATAATTATTTAATTTAGAACAATGAGGCTGTGTTTGAAAATTAGACCTGTCACTTTAAAATATGCCTGCTCCTGATTTAACACCGAGTCATGGCACAAGACCCAGTTTCAAAATTACATCAGAATGAGAGCAGTGTATTTTAAAGTGACAGGTCAAGTGAACCTAGGGTGACCAGATAGCAACTGTCAAAAATCGGGACAGGGGGTGAGGGGTAATAGGAGCCTATATAAGAAAAAGCCCCCAAAATCGGGACTGTCCCTATAAAATCGGGACATCTGGTCACCCTAAGTGAACCTCAGAGCTTCAAATGAAATGATCGTTATTTTGGGGACTTCATCAAAAACTGATATTTTTTAAAAACAAAAACCAATAGTTCCCTTTCTCAATAGGCATCCTAAAGCCTCATAGGTTTTCTCTTAGGAAAAGAAGGGAACCCAAGGTAGCTTGAAAGTGGAACCTGATCATTGTTATCTATATTGCAGCAGTTTCTAGGAGCCCCAGTCATGGACACGGAACCCCATAGTGCTAAATGCTGTACAAACACCGAACACAGAACTTACAATCTAACCTTCGCTGGAAGATAAAAAACACACCCTAACAGAGTTTGTTCTTCCAACATGTAATCTCAGATCAACAGCACACTGTAGTTCTGCTCATTACTACACAGGGTGTGAAATTCTGGAAATTTGTTACTTGCCATTGTAGAATATAATTTCTCTAAATGATTGCTGTTGGGGAACACCCATGCCATAGAAAGTATATCTGAAAAGAGGAACCTAAGTACCAGGGCCGGCTCTGGCTTTTTTGCCGCCCCAGGCAAAAAAGCCTCCCGCCGCCCCAGCCCTCCCACCCCCCGCTCCTCAGCGGGGAGTGCAGCAGGGGAGGGCGCCAAGCCTGGCTGCGGCCCCGCTCTCCCCGGCCGTCCGGAGCGCCGGGAGGAAGGCGGAGACCGGCTGGGGCCCCGCTCTCCCCGAACGGCCAGAGCACCGGGGAGGGCGGCTGGACATTTTGTAGGGATGTTCCATTTTAGGACTTGTATAATGATGGTCACCATGGTTGCTACAGGGGATTGAACCCAGGACGTCCAAAGATGAAGAATGAGACTCCCTGTCTTAAGTCCCCTAAACTTTGAGCTGTCACACGCTCATATCCTCTGTGGATCAGGCCAAGAGAGGAGGACACATATCAAACACTGAACAGTAGGGTTACAGTTGCACTAATAGGCAACAAACTGCTGCCTCTCCACTTATTCTGTTATTTTAACATTATCCTATTTTCCTCTCATATCATGCTGTAACTACCATATTTCATCAGCATATCTGAACAGTATACAAACAGCCCCTAGGACTAGATACCATCCACCACACTCCAGTAGGGCTAAATTGGCACTGTCCCATAGGGTCAGATCCATTTATTTCAATGGGAGTGGAGTGTGCTCAGCATTTTACAGGGAGTGGACGGTGCTTAGCAGTTTGGAAGAAGCATTCAGCACCTCATAAGATCACACCATTGATTGGTCCTTTCTTTTACAGACAGTAATTGGAACTGGATGGTAATTTTAACTCTGTTCAGCTTGAAGACATAGGGCCAGACTAAGATCTCAAGGCTTGTTAGGGTGACCAGATAGCAAGGGTGAAAATCGGGATGGGGGGGTGAGGGGCTAATAGGTGCCTATATAAGAAAAAGCCCCAAATATCAGGACTGTCCCTATAAAATCGGGACATCTGGTCACCCTAAGGCTTGTCTATATGAACATTTAGTTTGTAGCAAGCCGGGGTGTGAATCTAGCCTGCACTAGCCTGCTGTGGTCTAACTGTACACATTCACCCTGCTGAGCCGCATTAACAGTCTGCTAATGCACTTTGATGTAATCCTCTTTCAAAGACGGATAGGTCTAAATGCTCTAGTGAACTGTTAATGCATAGGGTACACATGAACAGTTGGACTAAAGCAGACTAGTGCAGGATAGATTCACATCCCAGCTTGCCATGGTCTAACTGTTCACATAGACAAGCCCTCAGTTAAACCTTTATAAATCCAGAATTGAAATCAATAGTGTTACTCCAGATTTACACCTATGTGACTGAGATCAGACTCAGTCCCTAACAATGTAAGAAATTGTTTTACATTCCTTTGCCAATGGGAATTTGGCCTGTAAGACCTGCTTTGTTATACAATAGATGATCCAAACTGTTCAAATAGTGAAAAGACAGACAAGATATGTTGTGCTGACATGACACGTTCACTGCACATCCTCTGGCATGCTGACCCCTCCTCCCCCAATTTTCTAGACGACACATAAACAAGTGTCCTTTTACAGAAAGGACAGAATGGCTCCAGTCCCTGACCATAGCTCTCAGTAACAAAGCAGGGAAGTGAAAACTCCAGTTTATTTACAAAGCGTACGTGCTACAAGTGACAGAGATAAAGACCTTTCCCACAGGGAATTCAGGGAGCCTATTAACATGTACCTCTGCTGAACTCCCTTTGCTTTGTGGGTTAGTAATAAAGACAGAGGTTTGTGTACACACAAACCTATATAGATGTCTATATGCTCACATGCCAATAGTAACTTCTGACCCCAGTTAAAGAAGGCTTCACATCCACCCAGAGAAGGAAGAAGAAATTCCTCCATCCGGTGAACAAGGAAGAGAATGGGGCTGGGCAAAATAAAGAGAGACTTTTTTGGCCCAATAGCTTTATGGGTGAAACCAAGGCTGGATTTAGGGGCAGGCGACCACCTGGGGTGCCGGGCTGAGGGGACGCCTGACTCGGGATTCTGTTTTTGTTGTTAACGACAAAAGGGAAAATGTTTTAAGTAAAATGTTTCAGGTATTCCAAATGTGGATTCACTTTTCACTAACCTCCTAGAATGTTCTAGACCTGTGTAGAATCTCATGGAACCTTCCAGACTTTCTGAGAACCACATTTTCCTTGAACCACCTAGAATGTTGTCAGCCATGCCCTTGTGGATATAAAAGGGGCGGGGTGGGTATCACCTGTCAATGAGATATAAGAATGAAGTGAGCCCAGCTGTGATATTGTGAACCTTGTTTCATTCTGTAATTGTGAAAGTGTATGTGTGTTTTAAGACCTGAAGAGTGTAAGTAACATGAGATACCAGAGATATCTATTGAACCCCTATCTACGCAACAATATAAAAGAAATACCGTTTTTGCTTTGCTTAACACGTAGTGTTTGATGACTTTCTAAAACTGCGGAACAAAGACTTTTGCTCTCCCTAATACTGTCTGTTTTACCCCTTAGAAAATAAAGGATGCCCCTTAAGAAGCCTTCATGAGCTCAGTATATGAAGCAAAAAGCTCAATTGCAATCTAGTTTGCAACAAAGGGTAAATTTGATGGGAAAATATCTGAAACAGAACAACATAGAACTGCGCTTTAGGCAGTAGCAATCATCCCAGTGATGGAAGCTCTATTACTGAGGCATTAGCAGATTTACCTGAAGATAAGTAATGGAAATGTGAGGAAAGTGATGGAGAATTGTCCAGTTTTCCCTGGCGACAAAGGAGAGTGATGATAAAGAAGAATGTGGCTCACATGAAAAGGAGAGTAATGACAAAGAAAAATCTGGTTTACATGAAAAGAAGAGAAATTATAAAGAAGGATCAGCCTTGCATGATGACAGAAACAGCAGTGAGAAAAATTACACACCACAAATCGATACATCAGATCCTGCTTTATGGCTGGCGATCCTAAACTCTGCCGATATTGATCATACAATTTTGAATGGGCCGAGCAAAATTGAGGATATGACATTTCCAGTAAATGAGCAGAAATGACCCTTCTCAAAAATCATTCTGCGAAAGAATGCTTGAGAATGGTGAGAAACTGTATCAGCGTTGGCTTGTTTACTCAAAATCAACTGACAAAGTGTTCTGTGTTTGTTGCAAAATATTTGACAAGAATGCCAAATCGTTGCTTGCACTTTCTGGGTACAATTACTTGCACAACTTAGCTGATTCTCTGAAGCAACATGAAAAGTCATCTAACCATTTTATGGCCTACTCCAAATGGATGGAGGTCAAGTCCAGCCTAAAGCTGAATAAATGCACAGATGCAGAAAACCAGTGCATTATTAATGTAGAAACCCAGCATTGGAGGAATGTGCTGAATCTAATCTCAATTACTTTCTTCCTTGCAAATTTAATTTGGCTTTTCAGGAATCTGACACGAGGCACAAAGCCTGGCAAACCACATCACTGACTTAAAAGTTCTGGTCTCAGTTGTGGTTCGGCATGGTATCCTGTTCCATGTACATGTAAGCAAGGCATTACAAACTCAGTTGATGGACATCGCGACCGCTACTACTTTGATGTAAAGCTGACTTGATTTCATTGTGGCCTACAGAGACAACATATTTGAAGATGCCATCACTGCTGCCAAAGAAATGACAGAAAGCTTAGGAGTTGAGCCTGTCTTCAAGGAAACTTGTATTCATCGGAAGAAGAGACAGTTTGGTTATGAGGGCAGAAATGAGGCGATGGGACGCTCAGAAGAAAAAGTCAAGAGGGAGCTCTTTTGCTCACTTGTTGACACTGCTCGAGTGTCCATCAAAGAAAAGTTTGGACAAATGAAGCACCATGAAAAGACGTGGTGGTTTATGTATGACCTTAGTAGCTGCTGGTGGACAGGAAAACACTCTTGAACAATTGTATGACCTTTCACTGGATACAGACACATGGGGAACGTTCAGACGTCAATGATAAAGACTTCTATGTTGAATTGGACAACATCCATCACGTTTTGCAACATGGGAAGCACTCTCCACTTCAAGTTCTTCAATTCAATCATGATGCAATGCTGAAGGACACTTTTCCTAATGTGTGGATAGCTTTGAGGATTCTGCTCATGCTGCTAGTCAGTCGTGAATGATGAGCACAGCTTTTCGAAGCTCAGGCTCATTAAAACATATCTTTGATTGACGATGGTTGATGAGAGACTGACATCGCTTGCCATTTTATCTCTTGAAAATGCCATTGGCCAGTCTTTGGATCTCTCTGACTCTGTGCTTCAGTTCTCAAGGGCAAAGGTGAGAAAAGCGACCTTTTGAACTAAAGGACTAGGGTTAACATTCTAAGGCTGTCACCTACTGTAACACTATTTAATACTGGTCCACGCAATGTTGGTGCACAGTTCAGCTTCTTGATGGTTGTACATTTCAGTTATTCTTAAAATTAAAAAGTTTCTATAAGCTTAGAGGAAACTATTTTTTAATTTGCTTATATATGGCATACAGATTTACAGATCCTAGCATGCAAATTTTGTCATCTTATATGACAGTGATAAACCATACATGCAAATAGTGCATCAAAGTCATGAAATAGGCTAACAGTGCAATAAAAAAATAAGGTATTCAAAAGTTTAACAAATGGAAGGGGGGCGCTGAAGATGCTCCTGGCCAGGGGCAACATTTGGTTTAAGGCTGGCCCTGGGTCAAATGCTGAATTAACATAAATGACTATATACGTTTTACACAGAGATTGACAGAAGAATGGGTTTGTAGCAGGAAAAAGCAACACACAGGAGGCTATAAGACAGTGGTTCTCAAACGTCTGTACTGGTGATCCATTTCACACAGCAAGCCTCTGAGTGCGACCCCCTTTATAAATTAAAAACACTTTTAAAATATTTAATACTACTATAAATGCTGGAGGTGAAGCAGGGTTTGGGGTGGAGGCTGACAGTTCGTGACCCCCCCATGTAATAACCTCCTGACCCTTGAGGGGTCCCGGCCCCCAGTTTGAGAACCCCTGATATAAGAAAATCTAGATGGACTTGCTTTAGCTTACCTCTTCTTAAACTATCATGGGCATTGCCTTTCCTTACTGTAAATCTACCCTCCATCCACTCTTCCATGCCCTTGGCATGTGAATTGCACAAATTTACACCCATTTACATTAATATTTGTCACCTCTTAATCTACCCCAGGTAGTATAATTTCTTGATGATAAAACTGATGATTTTCTGAATATAAAATACCTTCTTTGCCTTGTCTACTTTTCAGTGTAGCATCTTTCTGGCAGGCCCATGTTCCTTTTTTGGAACAGAAGGCCCATAGTTCATTTGGAAACTGCCTTTACAGAAGGTCGTATACAGGCATATATTGGGACATGGCTAAAGATCCTGACTTATGGCCTCAAGTGTCATAATCTGATTTTGATCTCACATAAGTTTTACACTGATGTAACAACTCCATTGACTTCATTGGAGCCACTCCTGATTTATACTGGAGTCAATGGGATCCAATTCAGTCCAAGGGTGTATGTCAAACTTGAGGTAAATCCATGGATATATGCATGATGAAAGAAACATATTAGCACCCAAACATAGGACTTGCCTTCCTGGATCAGACCAGTGGTCCTTCCAGTCGAATAACCTGTCTGCAGCAGTGACACTTTCAAAGAAGGGTGCAGTAGGCAGTTATGGGATAAGCTGCCACCAGCAAATGTACCTCCTCATCCCCAATAGTTAGAGGTTGGCTTATGCCCTGAAGCAAAAAGTCTGTATCTCATCCAAAACTCATTGATTTATAATAATTACTGTCACAATTCTGATTATTATTGTTATCCCCAGAAAGGTCTAATCCCTTTTTAAATCTTGACCATAATAGGTGGGGGATTGCGTTTTTGTTTGCAGCTCAGGTAGTGGCCAGGAGAAGAAATAGCAAATTCAACATGACTTTGATGGCATATTATGAATATGGAGCAATTATAAACATTGAAGATATTGCGGGAGTACCTGCAGTTTCAGCATTAGAGGTATTTTCAGCAGTAGCCAGCAATAACCAAGGAGAATCAGTTAGCATTTGAACCAACCAAGAAATGGTCAAAAGAAGAGGTGCAAATTGTTTTTGTTATAAGGAGGAAGAAAGACAGCAAATGGGAAGAAACAAGTCAGCCAAAATGCAAGCTTCCTAGAGATCCTCTGATCTACTTACTTAATGCTCATGTAAATGGTCTACATTTTAAACAGAATGACAGATTAATTTCTTTTGTATTGTTAGCAGCAAGATTTTGCATTGCACATTTTTTGAAAAACGTCATTACTCTTCCTGTGGAATTATGGTATAGTAAGATATGGACTGTTCCTGTAATGGAAAAGCTTTCACACTTAGTAGGTACACAAGATTGTGTCAAAGAGAGAATAGGTATTTAGAAATTTGGTCACCCTTTTTAATGTATTCAAAAAACCAGGGCTCCCCAGCCAGCAAACCAGAATCTGTAGTCAGGTTCTCTCACTATTAACCTGATCCTGAATAAATGTAGCACCTCCTCTCCACCCGGTTACCTCCTTTAAGTAATAAGCAATGTCTGATGTCATATGTTAATGTTTTATTGTAACTTTTCCATAATAAAATAGTTTAAATAAAAAGAAATGGGTCAACCACAGACATATGACATACTTCTGTCTCAGCCACCAAGGGACATATTCTGTAGATGAGAGTCCTGCTTTCAGACACACAAGAAGAAACACCTGAGAAGAGCAGAACCTTTCCTCCAGCCTGAAGATGATCCAAAAGTAAGGTCAGATGATGAGCCATCATTGAACAAGCTCAGGGTTTGCCATGATGTTTCACTATTCTGTTAAGGAAGCTCTACTCTAGGTAATATGGGGATTGTGAGCCACATTAAGAGACTTGAGGCGGGGTACAAAAGGCATTATGGATTTTTAAAACAAGACTGGAAGTTTTCCTAAAATATATAATCTAATTCAAACAGGAATTAATTCAAATAAGTCCAATGGCCTGTGTTATGCAGGTAGTCGGACCAAATGATCATTAAAATCCCGCTTCTGGTTTTATAATCTCCGACAATGACTATGGCAAAGGTTCTATAACTCAGTTTTACAGTTGCTTTGTTATTGAAGCGTTTCTCTGAGTGGGTCTGAGAACAGAAAAATGGTAGGAAAGAAAATATATACATAGTGGCCAGATTTCTGTGCTTCTTTAAGTTCTTCCGCACCACTGGGGGCCTGATTGAAGCCATTTCAACCATAAGTTCTTTTTGACCATACCTAAAATTACATATCTCAGTATTTTAAATGTAACATGTCAGTAAGCATTTGGTATTTAGTTAAATTTGACTATGTTTATTGAAGTGTCATAACAATGCTAAGAATCTGTTAGAAAGCTATGATCTAGATTTTATAGTTAAAAACTCATAAAATAAGTTACAGACTATCTTTTTTCACACTTGGCTCTCAGACTATGAAGTCACTTTCTCTTTTATACAAATTCTCTTTTATACAAGCTGTTAACCTTTGTTAACTATCACCTTATTTTTGGACAATTGCTTGTTCACTCCAGCTGTTTTATAGGAAACTATGCTTAATAATGGTAATTTATATTTAAACTATTCCAAGGGAAATGGCCAAAAGAATAGATAAATGACAAGGATATTCATCAGACACTGGCAAAAGCAAAATGGATGTTGTGATTGGGACTTTAACATGTTTCAGAAGCCTGCTGCCTCAGATAGTTTTGCAATGACGTACCCACTCATCTATTTCCCTTCAGTGTTGATGTTGGAAGGATAGTGTGTTATTTTGAAAGAAATGAAGAAAAAATTATATTGCAAAGGAAACTGGGCACTGTGTGGACCAAGTTAACGCTAAAATTTATTAGTTGGATGTGCAGCTCAAGGGTTAACATAAGGAACAATGCATAATAAATAAGAGTTTCATTCTAATGTATTAATTATGGCCTACATTGTATAGTATGGTCTGAAATCTAATGAAGTCAATGGGAGTCTTTCCATTGATTTCAAGGCCCTAAATCAGTGGTGGGCAACCTGTGGCCCGTGGGCCGCATGCAGCCTGTCAGGGTAATCTGCTGGCAGGCTGCAAGACAGTTTGTTTACATTTGCATGGCTGCCCGCAGCTTCCGGTGGCCACGATTCTCCATTCCCAGCCAATGGGAGCTGCGGGAAGCGGTGGCCAGCATGTCCCTGCGGCCTGCGTTGCTTCCTGCAGCTCCCATTGGCCAGGAACGGCGACCCGCAGCCACTGGGAGCTGCGAACAGCCATGCAAACGTAAACAAACTGTCTTGTGGGCCGCCAGTGGATTCCCCTGACGGGCCGCGTGCGGCCTGCAGACCACAGGTTCCCCACCACTGCCCTAAATGCACAGCCCTGTAGCTACCTGCTTACAATGAGGGGAGGCGGAAATTTACTACACCTCTTTAAAGGGTGCAGCTAACTCTCTTCGTACTTCTGGCTAACTCTCCTGGTCAGTGCATAGGTGAGTGTAGCCATGGATCTACCAACTCTCTTTCCCCCAGTGGTGCAATGTGGGAGAAAAGAAGAACATCTCACCAGCAGTCCCTGCATTTCCTCCAGCACAGGGACTAATTCCTGATGGCCCATATTTGAGTCATGTGCAGAGGCAGGATGTGAAAAGGGAATCTTTATTCTCTTCCCCGACCATCATTGCATGGCACAGGGCATAGTCTAACCTTAAATAAACACCTCTACAATGCAAATTGAAGTGGAATCTGAGCAGCTTACAGTATTAGAGACACACCAACATTACTTCAATATGGTAGGGCTCTCCTCTCCCTTATCCTGTTGTTTCCTTACAGTATGAAAGAAACATATTAGCACCCAAACATAGGACTTGCCTTCCTGGATCAGACCAGTGGTCCTTCCAGTCGAATAACCTGTCTGCAGCAGTGACACTTACAGTAACAGGGGGTTGCTGCTAGTTGATTCCTTCTGCTCTGGGTGTCATTGCTACATGGGCTATCTGCAGAAATGCTAGCTTACGCACATATCCTACCTATCTGAAGGTGGCCAGATTCAGGCTCCTTCTGATCTCCTACAGAAGTTTGTTCCATAATTGTGGGACTTTTGTTGGGAATGTCTGACCCTCACAGACACAAAATGAAACAAGGATTCTGTTCGCTGATATGAATAATGAGATAAGATAATACTAATTAATATTAATTTGCACTTCCATATTTCCTTTCATCTGACAGTCTCAGAGTTTATATATATATATACACACACACACTCTGAATTAATTCTTCCAACACCAGAGTAAGATATTATTATCATCCCCATTTTGCAGCTGAAGAGCCCACAGCACAGAGAGGTTAAGTAACTTGCCAATGATCTACCTTTTCTGAGAATAATTCAAGAGGTGCATGGAAAAGTCCTGGTTAACACTGAACAAAGTTATTACAGCAGCTTACTGTTGTGAGCAGAGCTTCCCTATTCCCGATAAAGAAAGCGTAGAGAATGCAGTACTGGACCCATTCTTCACTCCTATTATTTGGAGAGCCATTTCATTTTATCCCAAAAGCCCAGCCTCTGGAAATCCTTTATAATCTAGGAATGTCAGCTTTTTGTAGCTAGCTCACTAGCTAGTCTGCCAAACTGATAGCATTCAGGTAGCATGTTTGCCCTTCTGAAGGTACAGAGCTCAGACTTTTGCATCATGAAATCCTAGGATTGACAACAGTGCAAGTCTGGAACTGGAAAATGCTCTAGGATTCTGATTTTCAGAACCCCACTGTTACATTTCCTACTGTGCATATCCCCAACATTTAACATAACTCTCCTTTTAAATAAAAATACCTGCAAGACAGTTTTCCCCCACTCTCTCATACAAACAGCGTTCCTGAGAGTCACGTCCAGATATCCTGGGAAATACTTTGTTTAACAAGTCAAAGGGACTACATGTAACAGAGAATGATGTGATGCCTTCGAGTGTGACTCACGGAACTTCCAGGGTCTGGTTAATATGCAGTGTGTCTATTTCTGAAATATCAGTGCATGCTTGTAAAATTTCACTGCACAGTCACATATTCTTGTAGCCTTGTGCTGTCTGTACCCACCCTTTGGAGGCAAGGCCCATTTTTTGGTTCCGTGTTTGTACAGCTCCTAGCACAAAGGGGTCCTGATCCATAATTGGGGCTCCTAGGGCTATCACAATACAAATAATACTAATAATAAATGTATCACTGGAACTGCATTTGTTCTTTAAGTCGCTAATGAAGTGAATCGCTCCCCTGTATGTCACCTCCCATCCAAGGTGTGTGTGCTTATTAGAGCTTCCCCACTCTCTGGCATAGTGCTTAAATGATACATGGGCTGTTGTTAAGCATCCTATAGTCCTTGTGAAGTCACATTCATGAATTATAAGAATCCAGCTATACCCACAAGTAGGAATTCAATCGGCCCTGTGGTGATTGCCTGCACTCGCTTTGATCCAAATTCTGTCTGTCCCTAGGTGAGTGTGCACGATATGAGGGTGAGTGACATACATGTTCCAGGAAGAAGGACTGCTAAGCAGAGATGGGGTCCACCTATCAAGGAAAAAGGGAAATATTTGGATACAGACTGGCTATCTTAGTGAGGAGGGCTTTAAACTAGGTTAGAAGAGGGCAGGTGACCAAAGCCCACAGGCAAGTCAAGAACATGGAGACCTGGAAGAAGGTTCGGAATTTAGGGGGAGCATGGGCTGTTATAGCAGGGATAAAGGAGAGAAGACAGAACTGTGTGTGGGGCGGGGTGGGAAATCAAATCAGTATCTTAGATGTCTGTATACTAATGGGAGAAGTATGGGGAATAATCAGGAAGAACTCGAAATGCCAGTAAATAAACACAACTATGACATAGTTGGCATCACATAGACCTGGTGGGATAATATGCATGACTGGAGTATTGGTTCAGAAGGGTACAGCTTGCTCAGGAAGAACAGGTAGGGATAAAAAGGGAGGATGTGTTGCCTTATATGTTAAAAATGTATATACTTGGACTGAGGTTGAGATGGAAATAGGAGAAGACTTATTGAAAGTCTCTGGATAAGGATAAAAGGGATAAAAAACAAGGGTAATGTCATGGTAGTACAGACCACCTAATCAGGAAGAAGAGGTGGATGAGGCTTTTTTTAAACAACTAACAAAATCATCCAAAGCACAGGACTTGGTGGTGATGGGGGACTTCAACTTCTCAGACATCTGTTGGGAAAACAACACAGCAGGGCACAGATTATCCAACAAGTTCTTGGAATGTATTGGAGACAAAAAAAATTATTTCAGAAGGTGGAGAAAGCTACAAGGGGAGATAGACTGTTCTAGATTTGATTTTGACAAATAGGGAAGAACTGGTTGAGAATTTAAAAGTGGAAGGCAGCTTGGGTGTGATCATGAAATGATAGAGTTCATGATTCTAAGGAATGGTAGGAGGGAGAACAGCAAAATAAAGACAATGGAATTCAAGAAGGCAGACTTTAGCAAACTCAGGGAGTTAGTAGGTAAGATCCCAGGGAAGCAAGTCTAAGGAGAAAAACAATTGAAGACAGTTGGCAGTTTTTCAAAGAGACATTATTAAGAGCACAAGAGCAAACTATCCCACTGCGTAGGAAAGATAGGAAGTATGGGAAGAGACCACCTTGGCTTAACCAGGAGATCTTCAATGATCTAAAAATCAAAAAAGAGTCCTACAAAAAGTGGAAACTAGGTCAAATTACAAAGGATGAATATAAACAAATAACACAAGTATGTAGGGACAAAATTAGAAAAGCCAAGGCACAAAATGAGATCAAACTAGTTAGAGACATAAAGTGTAACAAGAAAACATTCTACAAAAACATGAGAAGCAAGAGGAAGACCAAGGACAGGGTAGGACCGTTACTTAATGAAGGGGGAAAAACAATAACAGAAAATGTGGAAATGGCAGAGGTGCTTAATGAAGGTTGATGGTCATTGGACGTCTAACATAGTGAATACCAGTGAAAATGAGGTAGGATCAGAAGATGCTAAAATAGGGAAAAACAAGTTAAAAATTACTTAGACAAATTAGATGTCTTCAAGTCACCAGGGCCTGATCAAATGCATCCTAGAATACTCAAGGAGCTGACTGAGGAGATATCTGAGCCATTAGCAATTATTTTTGAAAAGTCATGGAAGACAGGAGAGATTCCAGATGACTAGAAAAGGACAAATATAGTGCCAATATATAAAAAGGGAAATAAGGACAACCCAGGGAATTACAAACTAGTCAGCTTAACTTCTGTACCCGGAAAGATAATGGAGCAAATAATTAAGCAATCAATTTGCAAACATCTAGAATAAGGTAATAAGTAACAGCCAGCATGAATTTGTCAAGAACAAATCATGCCAAACCTGATAGCCTTCTTTGATAGAGTAACAAGCCTTGTGGATGGGGAAAGCGGTAGATGTAGTATATCTTGACTTTAGTAAAGCTTTTGATACTGTCTCGCATAAACAAACTGGGGAAATGTAATCTAGATGGAGCTACTATTAAGATGGGTGCAAAACTGGTTGGAAAACCTTTCCCAGAGAGTAGTTATCAGTGGTTCACAATCATGCTGGAAGGACATAACGAGTGGGGTCTCGCAGGGATCAGTTCTGGGTCCGGTTCTGTTCAACATCTTCATCAATTATTTAGATCAGGGGTTGGCAACCTAAGGCACGCATGCCAAACACGGCACGCGAGCCGATTCTGAGTGGCACGCAGCTCCCTGCCGCGGTCCTGGCTCCCAGCCCCACTCATCCCCCCCGCCCACCACTCTCCCCTGCAGGGGCAGGAGGCCGAAGCTTGGTTCCGCAGCAGCCAAGTTTCCCCCTCCCCCGCTTCTTACCCCAGTGTGCTGCTTTCCGGCCCTGCCTCCTCTCCGTCCCTGGCCAATCAGCTGATGGCCCTAGCAAGGGGGAGGGGGAAGAGCGGCAGCATGCACACAGCTCTGAAGAGGACGCAGAGAGAGGTAGGGATGGAGCCTGGGGAAAGGGGGTGGACTAGTGCATATCCCTTCCAGCCCCCTTCCATGAGCTGCTCAGGGTAGGGGGCTGGGAGCACCCCCACGAGCCGAGCACCCCAGCCTTCTGCCCTGAACCCCCCACCCCTCTGCCCTGAACCCTACCCCCACCCCAACACACACCCATCCCTCTGCCCTGCACCCCACCAGGGCCGGCTCTAGGATTTTTGCCGCCCAAAGCAAAAACAATTTTGGCCGCCCCCCCTTATTTAATTACCCACCCCCGGCCCCACCTCAACTCCGCCCCTTCCCCAAATCCCCAGCCCTGCCTCCTCCCCCCAGGCTCTCAAGCCTAGGTGGGAGGGAGGGAGGAAGGGGGAGAAGCGGCGCCACGCTGCGGCCACTCGGAGTCTCCCCCTCCCTCCCAGGTTTGAGAGCCTGGGAGGGAGGGGGAGACTCCGAGTGGCTGCGGCGCGGGCGCCGCTTCTCCCCCTCCCTCCCAGGCGCCCAAGCCTGGGAGGGAGGGGGAGCAGCGGCGCACGAAACGGCCGCTCGGGATCTCCCCCTCTCTCCCAGGTTTGAGAGCCTGGGAGGGAGGGCGAGCAGCGGCGCGTGAATCAGCTGTTTCGCACGCCGTGGCAGCAGCAGCGGAGGTGATCTAGGGCGGCCGGGGCACATTTTTAGGGGCGGCATTCTGGCGCCGGCCATCCCGCCCCTAAAAATGTGCCGCCCTAAGCACCAGCTTGTTTTGCTGGTGCCTAGAGCCGGCCCTGCACCCCACAGCCCCATCCCTCTGCCCTGAACTCCCCCACACACTCAGCCTTCTGCCCTGCACCCCCCACACCCCAACACACACCCAGCCCTCTGCCCTGAACCCCCCCACTGCAACACACACCCAGCCTTCTGCCCTGCACCCCCACAGCCCCATCCCCCATCCCCACAGCCCCATCCACATGTGCCAAAGGCGGCACGTGAGCTGATTTTCAGTGGCACTCACACTGCCCGGGTCCTGACCACCGGTCCGGGGGGCTCTGCATTTTAATTTAATTTTAAATGACGCTTCTTAAACATTTTGAAAACCTTGTTTACTTTACATACAATAGTTTAGTTATATAATATAGACTTATAGAAAGAGACCTTCTAAAAACGTTAAAATGTATTACCAGCATACGAAACCTTAAATTAGAGTGAATAAATGAAGACTTGGCACACCACTTCTGAAAGGTTGCCTACCCCTGATTTAGATAATTGCATAGAGAGTACACTTATAAAGTTTGTGGATGATAACAACCTGGAAGGGGTTGCAAGTACTTTGGAGGATAGGATTAAAATTCAAAATGATCTGGACAAACTGGAGAAATGGTCTGAAGCAAATAAGATGAAATTCAATACGGACAAATGCAAAGTACTCCATTTACGAAGGAACAATCCGTTGTACACATACAAAATGGGAAATGACTGCTAGGAAGGAGGACTGCAGAAAGGGATCTGGGGGTCATAGTGGACCATAAACTAAATATGAGTCAACAATGTAATGCCGTTGCAAAAAAAGCAAACATCATTCTGGGATGTATTAGCAGGAGTGTTGTAAGCAAGACATGAGAAATAATTCTTCCACTCTACTCCGTGCTGATTAGGCCTCAACTGAAGTATTGTGTCCAATTCTGGACACCACATTTCTGGAAAGATGTGGACAAATTGGAGAAAGTCCAGAGAAGAGCAACAAAAATGATTAAAGGTCTAGAAAACATGACCTATGAGGGAAGATTGAAAAAAATGGGTTTGTTTAGTCTGGAAAAGAGAAGACTAAGAGAGGACATAACAGTTTTCAAGTATGTAAAAGGTTGTTACAAGGAGGAGGGAGAAAAATTGTTTTTCTTAACCTCTGAGGATAGGACAAGAAGCAATGGGTTTAAATTGCAGCAAGGGTGGTTTAGGTTGGACATTAGGAAAAACTTCTTAATTGTCAGGGTGGTTAAGCACTGGAATAAATTGCCTAGGGAGATTGTGGAATCTCCATCACTGGAGGTTTTTAAGAGCAGGTTAGACAAACACCTGTCAGGGATGGTCTAGATAATACTTAGTCCTGCCCATGAGTGCAGGGGACTGAACTAGATGACCTCTCGAGGTCCCTTCCAGTCCTATGATTCTATGTGCATGTGCTGTGGAGCAAGGGCTCAGGGAGTCGTCACACAATCTATGTAAGGCCCAGGCATGACGCTCTGATGGAGATAAGATGGAGGTAGGACCTTGGCTGCAGTGGCCTATCCACTGCAAGCAGAGTGGCACAGCTGGGGTAGCAATCTGAATCCCTTGAGAGGTTCAAATAGTGGGTGTACTCCCCTGGTGCAGCTGGGAATTCCTGAGCCATTTCACCTCCCAGCGCCCACTGAGGGTGGCATGCATGGCTCTGAGGGTATATCCTCCCTGCTCTGACTGAGGTTTTAGCCCAAACCCCCCTACCATCCACACAGACCTGTTTGCAGGTGCTCCAAGCCGAGGCTAGCTTACCTGGCTGGGGTTGTGCGTTAGAACCTAGACTCCATTTTCACTAAGGCTGGAACCTACACATTTTGCAGTGAGGATGCATGCAAAAAATCTTGAGTGCTGATAGTCCTCCAATGCCTTTCCATAGTCCACCCCCTCCACTCCAGGTGCTGATAAGTTCTCTCTCGACTGATGGGGGAGATTCCTAGCACATCTCAGCACAAAGAACCATAGGACACACCCCAAAATACACCCTGGTGAGTGATGAGGGAGGGCTTTGCTTGCACCTGGGCTAGGCTAATCCAGATGCTCAGACCTTGGCTAACTGGGCAGTGAAGCCATACCTAATGTTGCCTCAATTTGAGACTCTGTCTACAAGGCGCAACTCAGCCATTTTTCATCCATTCATCATCATTATTTTATTCAGCCCCAAAAGTTGTGGTAGACACCGATGCCCTGGGGCACATTCCTGCCACTCCATTGCCATAGAAGCACAGCGTATATAAGACCCCAAAAGTTTTGAGGGCTGTTTACTGTGAATTCTTTAAACAACAAGAAGCCTATAAAAATTAAAGCTGCTACATGGGATGCAGGATTAAAGATGCACAATCGAGCCTGGGGTGATCCAACTGGTGCCCAAGGGCCAGATCTGGCATGCAGGATGATTCTGTCCTGCCCTCAAATGATTTTCAGCTGTGTTGGGACCTGCCCCAATATCGGGGCATGGTGCAGCCTGGAGAGTGTAGGGGGAGCTGGTACCATGCGGCCCCATGAGCCCTCTCTGCCCCTGCTCCTTATGGAAACCTGGCATCTGAAATGCGGGCCCCTCCCTACAGCTGCCCCACCCAGGGCAGGGGGCTCAGGGAAGTGCCATGGCATCCACTCCCCTCCTAGCCCACAGCAGCAGGACTCTGGCAGGGGCTTCCCTGTTGGGCAGGGATGCAGCACCCAGGCCATTACTTTCTGTGGGGAAGTGAGTCCCTCATCATGGGGCTGCCTGCACTGCTGTGTCAGGCATGGACAGGAGGGGAGGCGGTGGCTGCTCAGTCTCGGCAGCCTCAGAGCCGGCCAAGGGTGGTGGGGCGGGACTCTGTCCCCACCTCCTCTTATGATCCATGCAGTTGGTACCCCCTTCCCCAAGGCAAGGAGGTAGCAGGGGGCCAGAGAGACTCTTTACCACTGCACAGGCCAAAGGGTCTGAGCATGTGCACTGACTGCAGTGAGACCACTGCTGCCAGAGTCCCTTCCCTGAGTCCAGAGGGGGAGGGGTATGCGTGTCATTGGAAAATTTTCGGGGGGAAGGGGCCTGCCTTGAGATGTTAGTGAGGTTCGAGTCAGAGGTGAGCTATTCTCTAATTTAATTTATTACTTCTTAACCCCATAGATGCCTTAACAACTAAATCCTAAAAAAAAGATCTAGAATCTGGAACTGTATTTCTGTACATGGGCTGCAGCAATGCCTTAAAACTAGCATCCATCCCACAGCATGGACAGATTAGACCACCCTGATAGTCCAATAAATAAAATACAAAGCAAAGAGAACTGGGATGCAGGGAAGGCAGCTACCCCTTTACCACAGAGCCCTGAAGAGATCACAGACCAGACTTGGATCATGTCTTGTTATTGATTCACTCAGAAAGCTTTGCCATTCAGTTGAATAGCTGTTTAAAAGTCAGTGAAAAGTGACATAGCTGTCTGAATAATTACAGCAAAAGACACTGGGAAAAGGTCTTAGTTAGTGGAAGGTATTCTAAATATAATCACTGTAAGTCAATGTACACATTTTGTAAGGGGAATGCTTCAGGGCTGCTCACAAATGTTATGCTGTACATTTAAACTTAAAGGACCTTAGATTTCACTTAGATTAGCGTGACCCCACTGACTTCAAGAGAGTTTGCAGTGGTGTTAAATTGGTGTGAGTAGAAATCAGAATCAGGCCTGAAAGCCACTGTCCTTGCTCAAATGCTGAAAATAAGTCCGACTGTGAAACAAAATTTAATTATGTCTCTGCAGGAAGGAACACATCCAGAACGATCATGAAGTTGGTTGTAATCAATGACCTCTTCCGAAATACCTTGAACTCTTTCTTTTGTTGGTGGGACCTTCTAAAAGTATACTGGGAGCCATATGATTCTGGCTTGTACCCATTTTAAACAGTGCTTATCGCCCGCTGCTACAAATTGTTATCAGATGACCCTGTGCTCATACACAAACATAACCACTATCAGGCACAGACAGGCCATAATCTGGCAATAACTTTACAAAACAGAAACAAACACAATGTTTAGGGAATATTAATAAACTCAAGGAATTCTGGCACAGAATAAGATTACTAATAAGCATTCAGAGGGGAGTACAGTAGGACATGATAAAAGTGCATATGAACCTCAAACCTAGCCCTGATTGCAAATATATATATCCTTAAAAGTCCTAGGTCTTGCAGATAGTTACCTCCGTATTGTTATAGGGCTTTTAACACGCCTAATGACTTATTACATGCAGTGTTGTTGTAGCCAAATTGGTCCCAGGATATCCGAGAGACAAAGTGAATAAGAGCTCTCCTGTGTAAGCGCAAAAGTTTGTCTCTCTCAGTGACCAAAGTTGTTCCAATAAAAGATATTACCTCACCCACCTTCTCTCTAATGAGTAATTACACAGACCTTTGTGGAAATCAGTGTCGTTTTCTATACGCTTTCCTTTCCCTGTTTTGGAAGAAAATAAGATTTACAAGAAAGGCTGTTATACCAGACATCGGTCAGAGTAACAAGCATCATTGCATAGATAGACTTTAAAAGTCCTCAGCACCAGCAATGGGAGCCAGGTTTTTAAGAGCAATCAGCTCCCGTTTAGGTTCCTAAGTGAAGTACAGTAATCATGTTTTCAGAAGCAGTCAGCATTCAGCAGCTCCTGCTGTTATTAAAAGGACTGGGAATTTCAACAGGGCCTAAAGGACGTGGGACGGGAAGATTATAAGGTCTCTCATTATAGTGACTCTCTCCCATAAGGATGTCACTCCTGTACAAAAGATGCTTATGTAGCTCCTAGTCCTGCACATGAAGTCACTGGGAGATTTGCCATTCACAGTAAATTGGGGATTATCTTCTCTATCTCACAGGAATGTTGTGAGAATAAAATCCATTAATGATTGTGAGGCAGTCAAATACAATACAGTGATTGGGTCCATACCTGGATAGACAGATCAGAACAGAGATCCTAATTCTGTACCTGTTCTGTGCTAAAAAATAAGAGACCAGGAAAGTACAATGAACTTTTGGTAAATCGATCAATTGCCTGTATCAGAAAAGTGTATTTTTGCTATACGTACAATATAAAGACAGTAAACCAATGTTAATTTAGGACTATAATGAACTGGGCTGAACCTTGCACACAACAGTTTGTTACTTCCCCACATGCCAGCTCAGCTCCACTGACCAGTGTGGTGCTAGAGCCAAACCACGGCTCTGCCCACTCCCCACTGCTCTCTATCTACATGATTGGAAGTGCCAAGTATGTGCCCTATTCTCACACTGCTGCAGCCAGACCCAAGAACCAGGGAGCCCTAATGTAGCCATGCCACTGAACCAATAAGATCCTGTCATGCTAGGGCCAGGCATGTTCCATACCTTACAGAGCAGATGACAGCAGCAGTTACTGAAGAGTTTTAAGCCCCTTTCCCTCGTTCTATTGGATCAAACCGGATATCAGATTCATTTTAAATGATCACAATCAAAATCCAGAAGCCTTGCTTGGCAAGCGTGTGTGGCATATTAGTAAGGATCACTTAGGAATTAAGTTTAACAAGTAAGTATGGAAATAAGTAGGATTCAGCTTAAATCATTCAAGTCTTCCTAACCTTATCCCTTGACTTGATGCAAGGGCTCCTGGAAAGCTTCAAGCTTTGACATTTTAGAGATAAGCTTATTTTATATAGAGCATTGAATATTGAAGCCACACAGTACCATTTTATTTGAAATTTCAGTCATATTCTCGTCTTGTCAGAAGAGCTGAATAGTTCATTTGTCCAAAGTAGCCAAATACTATCACTGATTCAGAAATGTAAAGATCAGTTTAACCTTGGTTAACCCATTCTATGGAAGTGTTCATCATCTGGATGTTTTAATACAGATGCTCTTCCCCTGAAAACCTTATCATCACCATCACATCACTGATCATGGTATTCCAACTGACTAATCAGGAAGCAGGCCATGCTGAAGTTGGCTGATGTTATGACTCCAAAATATTATCTTTTGCTGCTAGCAAGAAATTGGCTGGGGTTCTTTCTCTAGCAAATTGAAGGGAGGTGGATATACCCATTTGCTTTATCACACACACTAGTAGCCTGCAGGAAACAGGATTGCCAAACTCAAGTGTTCAAAAATCATGAATCAGGACCCAAAGATAATTTTATTGACTTCAGTATCATGAGACTTTAGATAACAAATTTGGGAATATTTTTATTTACCTTTAACTTTCCCATTAGCAGAAAGTCAGCATTTTTAAAAGTTGCCACTGACTTTGGTTGCCTAACCTAAGACATCTAAGTATCAAAATTAGTCACAAAAAATTTTGTTACTCAAAATCAGTGGCCACTTTTGAAAATATGGACGTTAATATTTTTGTGCTTCAGTTTTCCCATCTGTGAACTAGGACCAACCCTGTTTCCCCACCTTTGACAAGCATTTTGTGATTACTGCATTTTATAGCCAGCACCTTTTCATACAAAGAATTATCTCACAATAATGAAAGATTAAGTTTACCCCTGTGAGGATTTCAACTTGTGATTTCAGGAAGCCTGGTTCATTTTTTGACCACTGAACTATCCCTCCAGCTTATGCAGGAAATCACATTGTCAAGACCTTTTTCACCCTTGCTAACCCTAAGAGTCTTCAAATGGGGAATTCCAGGTCCATTATACAATATAATTTTGTTAATGAAGTTTTCTTGAATTGAAAAACAACAGAGCCAAATTCTGCTGTGATTTATATTAGAGTATATCTGGATCAACTCCATGAAGATAAAGGGTTTACTCTGGATTTATACTGGCAAAACTGAGAATATAATTTGGTCCATAACAGCTATATACTCATTATAATCTTACTTAGAGATGAGGAAATCTCTCTAGCAACTGTAAACTATCGGGACATCTTAAAGAGTATGAGCTCAGACATTATTTTGATTTTAAAAGACAAGTAAAAAATAGAATAGGTCTTTGAATACTTGTTAGCCTTACACTGATCCAATCAAATTAATGGCAAGGCTGATATGGGATGCAATCAGTAAAGACTTAAAGGATGGCAGCATACTTAATGCCAATCAAAATGGCTTTATGGTAAATAGATCTCGTCACACAAACTTGATATAATTTGTTGATGAGATTACAAGTTTGGCTGATAAAGGTAACTGTTGACATAATATACTTAGACTTTGTAAGGCATTTGACTGAGTCCTGTGTGATATTCTGATAAAAAAAAATTAGCACTATAAAAAAATCAATGTAGTTAATATTAAATGGATTAAAATTTGGTTAACTGATAGATCTCAAAAAGTGATTGTAAATGAGGAATCATCTTGTAGGAGTGTCACTATTGGAGTCCCGCCGGGGACTCTTCTTGGCTTAGTGCTATCTAATATTTTTATCAATGATCTGAAAGGAAAGACGTAAAATTAGTGTTGGTAAAATTTGAAACTGGAGTGATAAATAATGATGGGGACAGGTCAGTTATACAGGCCAATCTGGATCCTTTGGTAAGGTGGGCTCATCTGAACATGTGTTTTAATGCAGCCAAATGCAAGGTCTTACATCTAAGAACAAAGAATATAGGTCACATTAACAAGATGGGAAGCTATATCTTGAAATGCAGTGACATGGAAAGGGGCTTAGAGCTAATGGTAGATATCCAGTTAAACAGGTGCTCTCAGTACAATGCTGTAGCTAAAAGCACTAATGGGATCAACGGATACACAAGCATGGGATAATGAAGTCTCTGTATGTGGCATTAGTGAGACCTTTTCTGGAATACTGAATCCAGTTCTGGTGGCCACATTTCAAAAAGGATTTTGAAAAATTGGAAAGGGTTCAGGAAAGAGCTTCAAGAATGATTTGCGTTTTGGAAAACATGTCTTACAACAAGAGATCAAAGAAGCTCAGTGTAATTTAGTTTGTGCAAAAGAAAGTCAAGAGGTGACCATATCGTAGTCTACAAGTAGCTACATGGGAAAGTGATTTCTGATAGAAAACAGCTCTTTCATTTAAGAGAAAAAGGCATAACAAAATCCAATGGTTGGAAGTTGAAGCTAGACAAATTGAATCTAGAAATAAGGGGCAATTTTTTTTAAAGTGAGGATAATTAACCATTGGAAAACCTTGTCTAGGGCTATGGTGGATTCCTCACCACTTGAAATCTTTATATCAAGACTGAATGTCTTCCTAAGAGATATGCTATAGCTCAAATAGAAGTTGAAGGCTTGATGGAGAAAGTACTGGGTGGGTTTTATGGCCTGTGTGATGCAGGAAGTCAGACTGGAGGATCAGAATGGTCCCTTCTGACTTAAAAATCTGTGACATAAACAACTATAGGAAGCTCCTTACAAGTTCCTTCCCCACTGAATTTTATTGGACAATGCATCATTTTAATTGCCATTCAGCTGCTTACGACACTATTCCACATGACTTTGTGGCGAATTTCAGAATGTGAAATTGAATTGGCTCCTCTCGTCAACAAATTCAACTGCTTATTTTTTAATAACTAATTATTCAGATCTCCACATTAAGGGCCTGAGCTACTGCTGTCAGTGGGAGTCTGCTTTGATGTTTGTGAGGTCAGATCAGACCTTAAAATACCATATGTCACACTTTTCAGTAGATCTGAGTGAAACACAAACTTTGCGCTGTAATTGCAGAGCTGTGTGTCCAGAAGACTAAACTCATTAGAACTTCAGTATCATTATATTCAGATGAGCCACCTGTCTTTCTCATACTTATTCCTCCTTCCTCCCATGCCTCTGTCTTATTTAAATTCTTGGCTCAATTGGCTAGATCCTCAGCTGGTATAAATTGGTGTAACTCTTTTAAAGTTAATGCAGTTCTGTTGGCTTGATTATAACACATCGGGCCAGACTCTCAGATGCTATCACATTGAGCTTAAAAGAGAGGAGACTTTCCCTTTTTCTTTTTTTAATACTTTAAACACTGCACCTACGAATGGAATGAGAGTGTCAGTAGGAAATAACAGAGTGAGCTCTACAGATGATAGTTGTTTGCAAATGTAAAGGCAAGGAGATTTCCATTTATGGAATTTAAGTGCATTCCAAGTGGCATGGCCAGTACAGTGTCAAGTTTTTTGCCGTGATAAGGCTAGAAGCAGGAAGTCATGAGAGGTCAGGAAGGAAGTACTATCAGGCCTGAGAGGGAACAGAATAGTAAAGGGAGCAGCAGAGTCTCTTGTATCCAGGCTATGTAACAACTACACTGTTTGCCAAAGATAAACAAAGTTACAAGTAAAAAAAAAATCTGCACAAGTACCCCTTTAAGCTTACCGAGGGAAAAAAAAAAAAACTTTGATTGCTGTGTTTGCCTTTTGTTTTTACCAGCTTTGTAAACAGCAAAAGTAGAAAAAAGAGTACTATGCCATATAAACATTTGTTCTACAATGCAGATCAGCTTGCTTATGGCAATTCAGTTTGACCCTGGGCATTCTGAAGGAAATGGCTTTAATACTGAATTTGATCCATTATGCCACAGCTGAAGAAGAGTGGTTTAGATTGTGTTGGCATGTTTCCAAACGTCACCTGTTTCCCAGTGCACTGCCTGATGGGAAAATGATCATAGTGCCAGTTAAGAAGAAAGGGAAAGCTCTTATAAATTTTAGCTTACAAGAGAGCCAATTAAAGACACAAACTAATTTGCACCAGATTACAACATCAGGGTTGAGATTTTCCACAGCATTTAGGGGAGGCAGGCAGCCAGACATCTACCATTATCAGATCCCCTGCACTGTTCAACCATGGTGTTTTATTAAAATGCTGTGTTATGGTATTTTACCAAGCTATACTGAGCCATCACTAATCATTAAAAAGAAAAAGGTAATGCTTAGCAAATATATAGAGACTTTAGCTTTATTATAATTGTTTAACATTTAGATTGCAGCATGCCTAGAGGTCCCCATTGTAGTAGGTACTGTAAAACATTAATGGTGAAATCCCAGCTTCACAAAAGTCAATGGCAAGACTCCCATTGACTTACGTGAGGCCTGGATTTCACCCATATTAAACAAAAGTCCCTGTTCCAAAGATGTGATCACTAAATATGTGATTACTCATGTGAGTCATATGCTTAAGTGTTTGCAGCATCGGGGGCCAGGTTAGGAGCAGGAATCCTAGCCCCCAATCCATTGTTCAGACCACTCAACACACTCCCTTGTGTTAGGGTTACCATACGTCCGGATTTTCCCGGACATGTCCGGCTTTTTGGGCTCCAAATCCCCGTCCGGGGGGAAATCCCCAAAAGCCGGACATGTCCGGGAAAATCGGACATGCGGTGCCGGGCCGGCGGAGCGGGGCCTGGCCGGGCCGGGGGCTCGGGGGGCCCGGCCGGCGGTGCCGGGCCGGGCCGGGGGCTCGGGTGCCGGGCCGTGGGCTCGGGTGCCGGGCCGTGGGCTCGGCCGGCGGTGCTCGGGGGCTCGGCCGGCGGTGCTCGGGGGGCCCGGCGCCGGGCCGGGCCGGGGGGCCCGGCCAGCGGTGCCGGGCCGGGCCGGGGGCTTGGGGGCTCGGGTGCCGGGCCGGGGGCTCGGGTGCCAGGCGCCGGGCCAGGGGCTCGGCCGGCGGTGCTCGGGGGGGCCCGGTGCCGGCCCGGGCCGGGGGCTCGGGGGCTCGGGTGCCGGGCCGGGGGCTCGGGTGCCGGGTGCCGGGCCGGGGGCTCGGCCGGCGGTGCCGGGCCGGGCGCTCGGGTGCCAGGCCGGGCCAGGGGCTCGGGGGACGGGCTGGGGACCTGCGGTGCCGGGGGCCGGGGGTGGGCCGCACCTCCTCCCCCCACACCCCCCCTTACCTGCTTCAGGCTTCCCGCGACTCAAATGTTCGCGGGAAGCAGGGGAGGGGGCGGAGACTTTGGGGAGGGGGCGGAGTTGGGGCGGGGCTGGGGCCCCTTTAGTGTCCTCCTTTCGGAGGCACTAAATATGGTAACCCTACCTTGTGTTGTTACCTACAGAAGCTAGGGCTGCAATTTTGTCATGACAATTAGGAAATGTCAATGAGTGGATATGGTGGAGCTAGATAAAGCCACAGACATCATTAACAACTGCAAAAGTTCATAGCCATTGCTGTTTTTGTAAGCAAAGCATCTTTATTTTTTTAGAGAAGACAACAAGAATAGCGTGTGCTCTGTAAAGATAAAGAAAAGCACTGAACATAAACTTTTGCAAATCCAGCCTGGTTCTCCAAATTTATTTTTGAAATGGTTATTATTTACTTATGACTCCTTGATGAATTAAAGCCCTTATTGTGAGTTCGGTGGTCTGCTTCTTTGTTGCTTCCATAGTGTTGTCACTGATTTCCTACTCTCTATAGCCTCTCTTGCAGTCCAATGTTAAACTTTTTCCCCTCTCACTAAAGTTTGTTAAGCAATTTAAAGTCAAATCCACCTAGACACTCATGGGAAGTCTCTAAATGTCATGGAGTTTTTCCATTTTAAAAAAAACATGAACATAAAACTATATGTTTGACTTCCATTAAAGTATAGGGAAAGTCCAGCCTGTACAAGGGAAAAAAAGATAAGGTTCCTTCCCTGAGGCACTTACAAGCAAGCAAGACAGCACACAAATCAGAGTCAACACACACTAGGAGACCCAGAGGAAACTTCTCAGGGTTTTGTTATGTGTTTGGTTTAAAGCTGCTGTTTGTGTTTTTAAATAGTGGTGGTGACATTCTTACTGACCCGGGTTAGTGTCTGACTTTCATGGAAGAGGCACATTTTGAGGAAGTATTTGGGAAAAAAGGGGGCGGTGGGCCCATAGCGCCCTGGAATAGAGAGATTTCCAAGCACTGGGGCAAGATAGAAGACACACAGGTAAAAGCACGAGAAGATGAAGTGAGAGGAGAGTTAGAATTCGCTGGTGGAGAGTAGAGACCCTCACCTCTGCCGGGATGCCTACAAAATGCTGCCATGTGACAATGACTAGGCAGGTGATGAGTTGAGCCTACTGCCTACTAAATAAACCATGCTTGTTCCTCATTTTGTCCTGCACGCAGCCCATCTGTCTGCCCCAGCCACCTGTTGTGTCTTGTTTTAGGTCTAGATTGTGAGCTCTTTAAGGCAGAAACTGTATTCCTGTTATGCTTGTACAGTGCCTAGCACAATGAGGCCCTGACCGTTCACTGGGGCCATAATAAGTAACATGATTATGATAAGAGAAGAATAGAGTTGGGCCATTCAGAATCAGAACTGATCACAGAACAGTCCATTTCATACCAACTTTCATGGTTTCACCATTTGTTTTAATTCTGCATTGGAATAAAAACAAAACTTTGCATGTTTTTGAGAGAAAAGAATGGTGCCAAAACCTATGCTTTTTGAAGAAAGTGCATGTGTGTCTTGAGATGTGGAAGACCCAGGTTCAAGTCTCTGCTCTGCCTGATATTTTTTCTCTTTTTCTCTCTCAAACTTCATTGAAACAGCAGGTCTATGTAAAACACTTCAGCTTCAACAAAATTTCATTTAATCAAAAAATTCTAACCAGCTCTATTCAGCGGCAGGGTGCGGAGACCTGAGGGCAGATTCAGTACTTGACAAGACCAAAAATAGAACTTGAACAATCTATACCTTTCATCCCTTCTAAGAGTCAAAGCCTCTTTCTGCCAAGTGAAATGGAGAAAGGTTAAGAGTAGTTCATCTCTGAAAGATTATATGACCTATGTAAGGCTGCCATGGTTAGTGAAACTTCTGATGATCTGAATAAATATTGTTGGGACAAATGAAAAAGAAAAGGTAGCTAGGTAACTTATAGAATGTATAGGGCTAAATTCAGTATCACTTACATGAGCCCATTGACTTCACTATGGCTGCATGGGTATACCTGAAGGAAGAATTTGGTCTGAGCCATGTAGCTTGCTTATTTAAAGACAACTCTTTGTTTCTACCATTACCAGCAGGCCTGTGTGACACCTTCATAATTAGCTAATTTGTTGAGTTTGGCAAATTATGACAAAATTTTGATCAAGCCTGCATCAGATTCAGAGCAGACTTGGGACAATTCACAATTGGGGTGGAAGTTATTGGTTTTGATGCAAAAAAATCAGGCAATATTTGGTAGTGTCAACAGTTTCACTTTGCATGTTTACATTTATTTGAACCCAAATCTCCAAGAAACTTAGGGGGAGCCAAATCGAGTGCAGCAAAACCATGTCCATTAACCTCTACTAATCAAACTATTGTGGTTTTTGTACAACTCTACTAGCCACCCTTTGAATATGTACTTCTCTCTTCATTTATCTGGCCATTACAGTGTGGAATGGCAACAATTTATAAAAAGAACAGTGTTTATGCACAATGGGTGGCATTTTTCAAAAGCGTTCAGTGTTGGCCTAACTTTGCTCCCCCTGAAGTCAATGGGAGTGCTTTAGAAAAGCACAGCTGGTGCCTTTATACTCACATCATATGAAAATCAAAGATAATCACTGTGCAAATAAGTGGCAAAATGGAGCTCTTCCTAGGGACGATGCATAATGCAAAGAAAATCCACTCTCTACAAGTGGCTTCTCCCGTGCCCCACTGACATTACTAAAGACCACAGAGAGAGGCATATCCTGTACTAACCTATCATATGTCTGCTTTATAGCCCCCTTAGCCATATAATATCAGATAGGAGTTCTGAATCTTGTGGGCTGTAATCAAATGGCTTTTTGCCATGTGGAGAATTGGAGAGTGTTCTTTGATCCACTATCTGTGTGAACACATCAGCAACAGATGCAGACCTACTTGAGAACATCTATAAACATTAAATGCATATGATTAAAAGCTACAGTGAAATCAGTTTTAAGTGACTAATCAAGGGACCGAGGTGGGTCTAAGACAAAGGGAGCAGAACTGCATTCAACAGTTAGGGTATGTCTGCACTGCCCCTGTTACAGCGCGGCGGAGGCAACATTGTGACCTGGGCAGTGTAGTCACACTGTATCGCCGGGGAAATCTCTTAAAACAGGATGTTACATAAAATGGGTTTCACTGTCTTGAAGTGAAGTTCTTTAGCCCAATGACAATAAGGGCCCTGTCCTCTACCCCTTGCTCTTGTGCATGGTCCTTTAGGAGAAAAAAAAATCTCAAGCAAAAGTTGATTTTGGAATCAAAAGGATATTACCAATGAATATCATTACAAAGCAAAATTTCAGGGTAAGATATGCAGTGAAGTGAGCTCTGCTGTAAGACAAGCACACATAAGCAGCAATAGTGAAGCCACTTATGTGTCACTATATAACTGATTTTAAAGTCATAGATCATGACACTGAGTTGTCATCTTCAATGATAGGATTAGAAAAAGAGTCTGAGCTGGAAAACTATGTTTTAAACATGTATTTGCCTGATTACGCATTGTTATTCAATTACTTTGCCATATTGTGAAGTACAAAACAATTTCACTCACATTCCAATAGATGTATTTTCATTCCTCTAGTATACTATAGAAAATGAAATCCTCTTTCCTTCTACACAGAGAGTGGGGTTTGTTGGGGGAGGAGTGTAAATACTGAGGGAGGCAGATTTAGAGGGATGTTGTTTACCATTAGAATTTGATTTGGAATTTAGGGAGCTTTCAGGAGACTTAATAGATAATGATCCGAAGCCACAAAATTCCTCTAAGCATTTCTTCATTCCACTGGCATTCTGTCAGGTAGTTACACCAACTCCTGGGCATGTTGGTCAGTTCCATGCAAACAGACTTCATCTTTAATCTATTCTTTAAGGCCCTAGTCAGTGGATTGCTTTATGTTTTTAAATAGGGTGAATTTTAGCACTCATGAGAAGTGCAAAGTTGATGTTGACCCTGGAAACTGAAGACCTTTCTCTAGTCAAAGAATAAATAGCAGCAAGTGCAAGCAAGCATCCCATAAATGTGCCTAAACTGTGTTCTAGAAGGCTCATCTCCATAGCCCTTTCCATACTGAAATTAGAACTCTGCTAGCTACAGCCATGCTGAAACACAGCTGCTGACAGTAGGGTTCTGACACAGTTTCCCTGGCTAGTCTGGACTAGCATTTTTTCCTGGGAATTGTACTAACTAAACCATGCTATGGGTCCTGATTACATTTCTATAAGGGATTGGGGCGTAGGCAGTCTAGCCTAGCAGTCAGAACTGGGCTGGAGTCCACACATCAGGGACCGTAGTCAGTGGGTGGGGGTCAGAGGAATTGCTAGAGCTGGATTCAGTAAGCAAGAATCGGGGTCAAAGTCAAGCCAGGGTTGGAGATCGGAAATCAGCAATAGTACCAGATTGGAGTCAGGATCAGAGACCAGAAACCAGGCTACAGACAGGAGGCCAGAGTCAGGGTAAGAGTCAGGCTGGAATCAGAGGCCAGAGATCAGGAGTCACAGCAGGCCTGAAGTCTGTGTTGTTGCCCAGGCAACTTTCTGGGGCACCCTCCAGGGTTAAATAGGGTGGCTGGCTAATCAGAGGGCTGCAGAGTACTGTCACTTTGGCTCCCTTGGGTGGTACTTCCTGCGGTGCCTTTTCTTCACGGTGCTCCCTGGCTGTGGCTCTGTATGGCCTCCTGGTGGTACTATGGGAATGTAAGCCATCCCAAGTTCTGCAGACCCAGGTTCTAGTGTCTGCATTCTTACAACTTCAAATCCAATCATTTCACCCTTGTAATAGTCAAAATATGGTTATGTCTAACTGGCACTTGTATTCTAACAGCACTCTGTGCTTTTCATCCATAAATCTCAAAAACATTTTGATAAAGGAGGGTGGGCATCATTACCTTCATTTTACAGATGTGAAAATTGAAGCACAGCAAGATGAAATTACTTGCCCATGGTCTGAACCAGTGTTTCCCAAACTTGGGCCGCTGCTTGTGTAGGGAAAGCCCCTGGCGGGCTGGGCCGATTTGTGTACCTGCCGCGTGCGCAGGTCCGGTCGATCGCGGCTCCCACTGGCCGCGGTTCGCTGCTCCAGGCCAATGGGAGCTGCTGGAAGCGGCACGGGCCGAGGGACGTACTGGCTGCCACTTCCAGCAGCTCCCATTGGCCTGGAGCAGTGAACTGCAGCCAGTGGGAGCCACGATCGGCCGGACCTACAGACGCGGCAGGTACACAAACCGGCCCGGCCCACCAGGGGCTTTCCCTACACAAGCGGCGGCCCCAGTTTGAGAAACACTGATCTAACCAGACCCATGCATTGTGAAGTACAGTAAAAACAATAAGCAAATATCTTTAACTGGGGTGGAGAGACAGTGGCTTTTGGAATTTCCCCACAGCCTCAGAATGAGCCTTAGCCACTGTGTTCTCTCATCCATGCTCCAATTTACCCGGATGGGAAAAAACACTTAACTACATTCTATGGGCTTGTCAAGATGGAGATATAGAATCGAGTGCCCTAACCTTCTCACTAGCTCAACTAATGGCTTCAGACATAGAGAATAAGCTGGATGATGGTACAGAACAATGTGGTGCTCCAGGAGAGAAGCCTACAGGCAAAAGAACAACTGTCCAACAATACCCTCTGGGATCTCTCTGAGAAAAGAAACAAGCACGCAGATTAATACATTCCAAGGTCAGAAGGGACCACTGTGATTATCTAGTCTGACTTTCTGCATAATACAGGCCACAGAACCTCTTTGAAGCAATTCCTATTTGGAGTATATCTTCTAGAAAGGCAGCCAATCTTGATTTAAAAGTTCACCATGATGGAGAATCCACCACGACCTGTGGTGAGTTATATTCACTATTAAAAATGCATGCCTTATTTCGAATAAAGGCATCCCCTCTCTCTCCCACCAAAGATTTCAGGCACATGAAAATCTCATGAAATATATCATGATATCTAGTATCAAAATTAGCTGATACATCTAATGATATCAGCATGAACACATGGGGTGAAATCCTGCTCCACTGAAGGTACTGGGAGTTTTTTCCATTGACTTCAATGGAGCCAAGATTTCACCCTTTTCTTTCATTCACCAGGAAATGGTCACTGTCCAACACAACTAATGCAGTCTCTGTGCCATGTCCAGTTTGAAATCCCAATTAACTAAATTCAAGAGAGTCAGACATCGATATACAGTGAGCATTGTCTCACCACAGTCTTGTCCATAATCTTCTTAACCAAATGTGTAAAATTAAAGACTGATCAATAATTGGAAAGATTGTCAATGCCTCCACTGCAGAGGTCAGGGTGCCAATTGTTTTAAAAGGACATGTTAAATCTGTGATCAAAAAGCCATCTTTTGACACTGACAATTTCCACCAGCAAGGGATCTAGCACTTCTCCATCTGTCCTTCCTGTCTGGGGAAAGAAAAGGTTCAGCTCATGTTTTTGAAGGATCTAGTGATTTTAGAAGTCATTTTGATCATTTAAAAGCTTCTAGGAACATTATACAAAGGCTACTTCTGAGGCTGAGTGACTGCAACTTCATAGAAAAAGCTTGCTGAGTAGCGAGGGGAAAAAGATTAATGAATAAACGTACCAAGTTTGCTTTGTTGGGTTCCTCATATTCATTATTCTCTAGTACTTGAACAGTTTCCAGGCATTTGTGAAAATATTCATGAATCCTTAGAGCTTCACAAATTTTAGCACAAATGTTTATTCATCCCCCAAAAATCTGTACTACACATTGACAAATAGTAAGACAACCATTTTCTTCTGTAAAAAGGTTCAATCATCCAGTCAGGGAGCGGAAACAGTATCAGGTGATTTGTTCAGGTTATTAAGCACAAAACATGAAGAAGGAACAGCAAACAGTTCACAGATAATGCATAGGCTAGAAAATACCTAACAAATGCTTAGGAATAACAAATTCATCTGAAAAAAAAAAGTCAGAATTGATTTGCAAAACAGTTTGAAATAAAAAAGAGCTAAGTATTCAAACAAATTGTTCAAACTACTTGAAGATTATGAGGCATGAGGAGGCAGCTGATTTCTGTAGCTCTGTTCCACAGAATCATGCATGAAGCTTAACTACTTCCAACTCATACCAACTTTCACATGGGAACACAAGGCATTATCACTTGTTTGTTGCTTGGTATGAACTATTTGCTGTGATATATTTCTGAGAACTTTAGCAGGAAAAAGCAGCAGTTGACATTTGGCAGAAATATAGATATTTATGTAGATTATAAGGAAAATGATCTATCACTGTTAGCAACTATGTACCAGAACAAAAGACATTTGCTAGTAGCCTTAATGGCAAAGTGTAGATGGCAGGAAGAGATCAAAGAAATCCTGCTCTTTGCTACGTGAGCAGAATTGGTGAAATTACTATACAAGGAAGAGTCTTATATAAAATTAGCATTGATATGTTTATCCTTGTTTTGAATACAGCTTTGTTTGAATTGAGAACGAATCACAAAGCAGCCAACAGTGCCGGAGAGTGGGTGTCACTTATTGCTCTATTATGTTTGCAGGAAAGATTAGTTTCCACCCCCTCTACTACTCACTCCCCACCATTAAACATAAAAAATTAGTCTGACAAATTTTCATCCATTTAATAGCATCACAGAAAAATATCTCTTCATCCCTTTTATCTTAATTGCTTTGTTAAAAATGGAGTCTATGCTTTTTAGACAGGAGAAAAGACTGAAAGCAAAAGCCCTCATTTTATTAAAAAAAGACCAGACACTTTGGTCAGATCAATAGCTTGTTGTGAGTTTCCTTACTCCAATTTTCCCCCTTTCACAACCCACAATGTTCCCAGGTAACATTTCTTCTTCTACTGTTTTTCTGAATATAATTCACATAAGCCAGACTGTTAAAATACCACAATGGCCCAGGCCAGAAAATGCAGCTGGGGTGGCAAAAACAAATGCCTTTCATTAGATAAACTTTGTTACTGGAGAAACTTGAATCAGATGTAAACTATTACTTTAAGTATGAAGGCTGCATTTAGAATTATGAGTGTCCTGGATATATATATATATAAGAAAGCGGTGCCTGATCCAGCTGCCCTTAGTTAGCCCAAACTCCTATCTTTAGTTTTGACTTTAATTTTACTCCATTAAATTGATTCAAGTGGACTGATGGGACTTCAGTTAAGAGGCACAGCTGAACTATTCTTTATCAGGCAAAACTATTAACCACAGTGGGATTTTTGCTTAAGTGATGACGGCAGGAACAGGCATGTTAATTGCAGTCATCTCAGCACACTTGAATCAGTTTCAAGGAAAAAATTAATATAAGCTCTCTGCTGAAAACACTACTATGGGGCTATTAAGTGACTTGGTGAAGGTCTGGCAGGGATTTGTGGACTCTGAAAAATCTGATTTTAAGATAAGTCTTCTTTTAAGAGAAACTAAAAATCTTATACATGTAATTTATTGTATCAAGGATGTTAATTCATCAAAAATATAAAGGTGTAAGAAGGATAACCCCGTTTTGGGACCAGGGCCACCCAGAGGGGAGGGCAAGTGGGGCAATTTGCCACAGACCCCGGGCCCCCCAGGGGCCCCGCAAGCCCTGGCCGAGAATCCCTTCCCTCGGATTTTTACTCACCCAGCGGTGCTCCATGTCTTCGGTGGCACTTTGGCAGCGGGCCCTTCATTTGCTCCGGGTCTTCGGCGGCACTTTGGCAGCACTGAAGGACCTGCTGCCGAAGACCCGGAGCGAGTGAAGTACCCGCCACCAAACTGCCGCCGAAGACTCGGAGCACCGTCCAATGAGTACAAGCGCCGCAGCGGGTGGCACCTTTTTTTATGTCCGCTCACCCGAAACTGCTTTGCCCCAGGCCCCCTAATTCCTCTGGGTGGCCCTGTTTGGGATAATGAACTCCACATTGTGTGCCAAACAAAATGTATTGTTATAGGCACTACTTTCAATGCAGTAGAACTTCACTACTGAATAGCCGGCCTGATATAAATGATTGACTTTTGCCAAACAAAAGCAAGATGCTCACAAAATGCCCTTTTTCATTTGACAAGGGTAGTTTAGCAAATGGCTTTTCAGAGGAAGGCTCAAGAAATTCTGCAGTACATAGTTATGAGATAACTGGCGGCACTTTTGGCAGTGGGAAAGTTTCTTCCTAACCGCCATCAGTACGAGGCTGGTTTATGCCCTGAAGCATGAGGGTTTAGATCCTTTTCAAAGCTCTGGGGATTTTGTTCTTGTTTGTTTAATCATTAGAGCAGCTCTGGAATTCTTATTCATCCAGATAAAATAACTAATCCTCGTGTCTTAATCATGCTATGCTCTAAAGCCTAGTTACTGTTATTTATAATCATACTTCATAGTATTTATTACTAGAGTGGGTCAAAAATTTTCCAATGGAATGTTTTTCTGTCAGAAGTCGCCAATCCATAGTAATCAAAGTGTTCTGTGGGACTCTGTTGATGGACAATATTTCAGTTAGAAACAAATAGAAATGAAGCATTTTTGCCATATTGGAACATTTAGATGGCACATTTCAAAATGACTTTTCATTAGAAATGTATTTTATTGTACATTATGTTTATATTATTTTTACTGTATTTGTTCTTTAAAATTGTATTTTAACTTCATTTTATAAAATATAAAAATAAGTCAAAATTGAAACAAAATGTTTCAATTGACCCAAAATGAATTTCAGGAAAAAAAATTATATTTATTCCTATTCAGAACAATTCTTTCCCCCTCACCCCACCCCACACCCCCCTGCAATCACAGAATTTCCTGCAAAACAGAAATTCTGTTTCCGACCAGATACATTTATGACCATTATTATTATTATTTGCACCATGGTAGGGTACAGAGGTTCCAATCATGGATTGGAGCATCCTTGTGCTAGATAAATACAACACAGAGACTGTCCCTGTCAGGATGAGCTTAGGGCACATCTACACTGCCCTGCAGTTTGGTCTAAGACGGTGTGAATAGCTGTGTGGACTGAAGTGCTGCGCTGTAACTCCCCCATGGGGATCCTGCGGGGCACAAACTTAAAGGTCCCTAGTTCACAGTAATGTAGTCCTCTCATAGCGCAGCACTTGGGTACGCACTGCTGTTCACACCCCCTTAGACCAAACTGTGGGGCAGTATAGACATGCCCTTACAGTCTATACTGCAGAGTGTTTCCTAGCATACTTTATAAAACTAAAGTCTTAGCCACATGCTAGCTAGAGTGAGGTCTCATTGCTAACAAGTCTTTGCAAGGGAGTTTCCCCCTCCTTCTCGCTGTTCTTCTCCCACAGTACCACTGTGCCAGTTGGCTAGAATTTCCTCCCTCTCTCTGCAGGCCTCTAGTACACAATGGGTCCCAGCCACACAGCAACAACTGGTTTAGATGCACTGGAAAATGGGTGTTCCGGGAAGACTATGTTTAAGAGAGGGAGAGGACAGGGGCAAGTGTGTGTCTATAGCTCCAGACAAGAGGAGCAGGCCCTCACATAGCAGAACAGCCGAGAACCAGCCCCCAGCCCAGGAGGGACAGAGCTGCTGACCAGGGACATCCCAGGACAGGAGCCAGGAGGAAGACCATGCCAGGAAGGAATCACTTGAAAAGGACAGACTGGAGCCAGACCCAGTATCACTGTTGCCCGGATGTATGGGGTTGTGAGTACTGGGGCTTGTGACTTTCCATTGGGAATAAGGAGGGAGGATGTAACTAGCTAAGTGGGGAGGTTGTCGCAGTGCGGGGGTTTGCAGAGAGCAGTAGAAGAGGGCACCAGAGGGGACCTTGAGGGAAAGTTTATTGGCGCTGAAGATGACCAGGAGCACCCAAGACTCACCACCGGACTGGAAATCTGCTCAGGATTCCTGACTTGTGGGTCTAGACTCAGTGCTTGGCATTTATCCTTTTCTATTGTGGCACCACTGAGACCGTGGGTCCCATGGTGGATGTAACCTTGTCTTACTGCTCCCCCTATCTCCTTCACCTGTTGTTTTCCTCCATTCTTCTCTCTGCAAATAAATATTTCCCTTTCCTATATTTGTTGTACTATTCCAGGGGCAGTGGGTGTTGGGGGGTGGTTTGGTTTTTACTCTGGGGGGGTTTGGAACAGGTGGTGGAAGGGAGAGTCCTTCCTGCGTTCCCGCATGTGCCTTTTCTTGGCCAGCGCTGCGCCACAGATCGGACTCCATCTTGGCCACAAGGGAACTATAGTTATACTCTCAGTCTATGACTCCATTGACTCTTAGGGTATGCCTATACTACCCTCTGAATCGGCAGGCAGCGATCGATCCTGTGGGGGTCGATTTATCGTGTCTAGTCTAGATGCGATAAATCGACCCCCAAGCGCTCTCCCATTGACTCCTGTACTCCACTGGGCAAGAGGCACAGGCAGAGTCGACGGGGGACTGTCAGCAGTCGACTCACTGCAGTGAAGACACCGCAGTGAGTAGATTTAAGTACATCAACTTCAGCTACATTATTCACGTAGCTGAATTTGCATAACTTAGCTCTATCCTCCCCCCAGTGTAGACCAGGGCTTAGTCTATTACTCTATTAGTGGAAGCAATTCTTTAGGCTCACTATAAAGCCTCTAATACTCTTGAAGAGCTCCCACCATTCATTTAAGAATAAAGCTGTTCAAATCATTTGTCATGAATAAGGCTGCGAGTCTGTTATGGAGGCCATGGAAGTCACGGATTCCGTGACTTTCCGTGACCTCTGTAACTTCTGCAGCAGCTGGTGCTGGCTCAGGGGCTGCCCAGCTCAGGCCAGCAGCAGCAGTTGGGATGTGTGGGAGAGGGCTAAGGGCAGGGGGGGTGGAGGGTGCGGGTGATGCTTACCTTGGGGTGGGGGGTTCCCCAGCTCCCACTGGCATGGCCCTGCACTTCACTAGGCCGAGGGGCCAGGGGGCTCCGCGTGCTGCCCGCTCCCTCAGGTCCCGCCCCCGCAGCTCCCATTAGTTGCAGTTCCTGGTCAATGGGAGCTGCGCAGCCGGCACTTGTGCGCGCGGAGCCCTCTGACCCCTCTGCCACTTAGGAGCTGCAGGGACACACGGAGCTGGGTAGAGAGCCCCTGGCAGCCCTGCCAACCACTATCCCCCTAGCACCAGCAGGGGTCACAGGCCACCTCCCCCAGCACCCGCGGCGCTCCCAGACCGCCCACCCCCAGAGCACCCGTGGCCCCCTCAACCACGTTTTAGTCGGGTGTATATAGTAAAAGTCATGGACAGGTCACGGGCTGTGAATTTTTGTTTACTTCCCATGACCTGTCCATGACTTTTACTATATACCCCTAACTAAAACTTAGCCTTAGTCATGAATAATCTATTGACCAAATTTAGGCCTTTTCTGTTTGTGAATTATCACAATTCAGTGATTGATGCCAATGTCCCTCTTTTAATAAAAGTGGATTTTACAAGCAGAATGTTCAGAAGTTCTGAATATAACTTAAAGCTTTAAGGAGGATCATTTTTCTAGTTGAGCCCATGGTAAAATTCCCATTAATCCGAAGTAGGATTGGACTCTCAGTATTAGAATATAATTACACTCTTTAGGAGCTATTGACAGTTATGAATAATTTATGAAATTTCAAATGAATAGTCTGAGTTCAAGGACAAGATCTCTGTTGGATGAAAATGCAACATTTAAGCACCATTAAAATCCACCGGTTAGTTTACTGACACCAAATCCTTCAAATAATGTCACAAGCCCCCCAATGGCTCTGGCTGCTCGATTTTACACTTGAATCAATGATTAATCAAAAATGTATGCAAAACCTCATTTGGCCAGATAGTTCTTTATCAGTTACGCTTACACATCTGAGGAAGTCCAACAGTGATAAACTATGCCTTCCAAAGTCAATTGTAATTTATGCTCATTTAATTAGCTCAAGTCCTACCTGTTTCACATAGTAGCACATAACCAAACTAAGTTATCAGCTAGTAGGGGCTCATCTTTTAATTCACCAAAACCACTTTGGGAAATCTACCATCACAATTGCAGAAGAGGACACACATATTTTGGATGAGGGACAGAACAGTTATTTTGGTCAAAATTTTCAAACCTAAGAGCTTAAAGTTATGCTACTAAATCCACATTTAGGCACCTAAGCAAATGTTGGCTGATTTTCAGAGGAGTAAACCAAGCCCAGTTCCCATTGACTTAAGAGGCACTGCAGGGTTTGAAGCACCTCTGAAAAAACAGCCAACGTCTGCTTAGATGGCTAAATATGGATTTAGTAGCATGAATTTAGGCTCCGAGGCTCAGAAATGTCAGCCTTTGTAAATTAAGGGAAAAAGCTGCTCTTACCCCCATATATTTTTTAACTTGATTCACTAATCAGAGATCTGGGGTGTGTAATTAAGGAGAGAATTTATGTAACTCTATATTTCATCATTGCTTTTAAAGGGCATCCTCTTACACTTATTTGAGATAGCTGCTTTTTTAAACTGCCACATTAGCACATCAACTGTTCATCCATTGTGTCTGTTGAAACAGAATATTGGTATGTGACTGCCGCCAAAGATATTTTGGTGCTATCATCAGTTGTAAAATTGTAGTCATGTGTACAACTGTAAAATGAATAGAAATAATCCTGGTTTCTACTTAGCAAAAGCCCAATTTAAACAGGAAAAATATGAATCATTTTATTTTAACAGCTAATTATTTATTTTATTTGTGTATTTTATAGTAAAACTTAGCCCCTACCATCTGAAAATTTTATTTAATCCTTGGTCCAATCCCAGTAATTGGAAGGCAAGATTAAATGAACTTTAAATCCTCTTGAAAATACAATATGTTATTGTAGAGATGAGGAATGAGCAAATGGGTTTGGATAAAATAAATCTTCCAATCCCTGTAAAAACAGCTGAAGGTTCAACCTAAGTTATTTTGAGCTATTTAGCTCATCCTCTAGCATCATTTCCTACAGCATAGATAAACCTTTACACGCTGTACTGGAAGGAATCAGAAGCTATTCCATAATGCACTCTCCACAGACTTCTTTGCTGAGGTTACAATAGGATGTTGACTGGGAGCATGTGTTTGCTACTGAAAATGAACCAATCCAATTTCTATTGATTAGATCTGGCACAACAGCTGGGTGAGTCTGTCTTGATAAATATCTTTATTTTAACAATCTGAAAGATATAACATATACTTAGGATATGTCCACACTCCGGAGACTATCTTGGCATAGTCTACACCGACAGATGGGGTTTTTCTGTCAGTGCAGGAACACCACCTCCCAAACGATGTTAGCTATGTGGATGGAAGCCCTCTCCACTGGGGGCTAGGTTGGCATACCTATATCGGTCAGGGGTCTAGCTATGCCAATATAACTTTTCAGTGTCGACCAGACCGTAGATTGTAAGCTATTTGGGACAGAGAGAGTCCAAGTGATTGGGCTTCCACTCATTCCTATAAACGGCCTTTTATTTTAATAACAATGCACTATATATAAGCCATTATTATTTCTTATTTGGATTCTAGTAGTGTTTAGGAGCTCTAGTCAGAGATTAGGACCCATTGTGCTCAGCACTGTACAAACACAGAACACAAAAGAAGGTCCAGCTCCAAAGACCTTACCATCTAAGTATATGTTACACCTTTCAGATTGTTTGAACACTTATATTTATCGAGCTCTTGCGCCAGTAGAAATTGGATTAGTTCATTTTCAGGAGAAAACATGTTCCCAGCCAACTTCCTAGTGTCACTTCTGCACAGAAGTCTGTGGAGAGTGTATAATGCAGTAGCTTCTGACAGGTGATGACTCCTTCCTCCACTTAAGCCACAGCCTTCTTCAGTATCCAGCGCAGTTATTCAGGCTGGGCATCAGGGAGAGCATTTGGCTCATTGTGTTGAAAGCCATGAGCTTAACACAATTAACTGTGAGCACAGTATTTAATAAATAGAAAAAATACATTTGATAACTTGCCATAAACAAAACACACATTTGCCTGTAAGTTCTTTTAAACTTTTCCCAAATTATTTTGTGAATAATGGCTAAAAACAAAATGATTATCAGCACAAGGTCCTGACCTCTTGTGGTCAATAAAGCTCCCGCAATACCTTTCATGAGCACAGGATTGCTAACCTTAGTGTGTCCAGGCTGAAATTTGTCAATTTCATTCTGCCTACCTAAAATTGCCCCTCCATTTACAACTGTATGAGACATTCTTCATTTTTTGTCTTCAGCCATCATGTGTGTTGCCATATAATATTAAACAGTTACCCCAGGTGGCTCTGAAGATGCCTGCATTTCAGGGATGGAGGAAATAATCCCAATGTATAGTCTGTATTTCAGCATATTAAAGTTGTAAAGCATTTTGAGATGAAATGCACTGTATAAAGATATGATGTTGATTTTTTTAATCGGAAAACAGAAAGGACGATTTCTGCCACTCCCACACAAAAAAAATCATTGTGAATAGATACACTTCTCAATTTAAAAATATCATTTTCCAGATGGCATCTTAGTGACCATTGAATTGTTGTGTGTGCAGGTGATCTTGCTAATTCTTCATTCTTTTAAATAAGTTTTTCTACTCCACACTTCACAACATACCTATTCAATAACAATTAAATAGATTTACCTGAGTAGATACATTTCTCTTTTCTTTCATAAGGTGTTTATAAATTTGTTTATTCACAACCCATAATAATATTTTCAAGTGAAGGACAAATAAATCAAACTTCTATTGACAAACAAGCACTTCAAAGGTTTGAGAATGTCTCCTCACCCTAATTTAGTTTGCTAGGCTGGTTCCCCTTTTAAAAAGTTTAGGAGATGAAAGAAAAGCTAATCCACTATATGCTCTCCCTTCTAGTTTTACTTGCAGCACCAATACAATGTCATCTTGATTAGAGGTAAATCAGGTATAGAATTAGTAAGAGCTTTCCATAAAAGAGATGTAGATTAGTATTGTTTTAGGTGGGAGTCCCATCAGACGTAATCTAAACAGCGCTATCAGGTGCTAAAATACTCCTTTCCCTTCAAACAGTATAGCAGCAAACAAACACAACCTTATTGTACTGCTCCAAATTGTCTTAGATTCACTTGTGATCACACACTGTTAGAGGAGGAATATGAAACAATAACATCACATCCCTGGGAGAAACGTTCACAAGATTTACCTGTCATGAGGCTATTTCACTGAAAGGGAGAGATGATAGCCCATTTCCTTTTGTTTGATATTAAAAAAAAATTAGCAACATTTGGTTTTTCACTGTTAAAGAGAACTGATGGAGAAGCCCCCACACATCAAAAAACTGTGTATGATGCTGCTAATAGAATTTCAGCCCCTCAGAATGCTTGGCTATCCTCAACATAAGGCAAACAAAGTATATCATCGACTTGCTCAGTCATATTAACCCTATCTACAAGTCTGAGCTATTCAATGATTGTACTGTCATTGCACACTGAACAAATAACTGTTCTGCACAACCATTTTCAGTGCCAGAGCGTCATCTGATGTAAATTGGCACAAGAGAGGCAGAGCTGTGCTGATTTACATCCGCTAAGGATCTGGCCCTAAGTCTTTATGTGTCATCTTATTGTTTTGAATCACAGTTGACTGACTAGAATGTCAAGGAAATATACAATAATGCACAGTTTTCAGATGACACAGTACTTTGAATGTAGAGAAGAGTGTTGCCTAAATACATTGCACTGGACTTGTGAAGACCAGTGAAAAAAGGATTTTAAAACTTCTCTGCAACAACTGCTAGTCATGGAATAAAGTAGCAAACTCCATGAGAACTCAATTGGTCCTGGCAACCCTTATTCAATTAACACTTGCAGGTGAAGCCAGAGGAAGGAGGAGTGCAGAATTGAGCCCTTGATACTCAGGCTCTCTCTTCACTGCCAACAGAGGTGGGTGTTTTTGCAGTGAGGTAACTAATGTGCATTAGGAAAAAGAAGAACAGGAGTACTTGTGGCACCTTAGAGACTAACAAATTACTACAGCCCACTTCTTCGGATGCTGTAGTCCACGAAAGCTTATGCTCTAATAAATTTGTTAGTCTCTAAGGTGCCACAAGTACTCCTGTTCTTCTTTTTGCGGATACAGACTAACACGGCTGCTACTCTGAAACCTGTCAATGTGCATTAGCTATCTCACTGTAAAACCCTAGTGGAGACAAGGCTCTGCAGTTTTTACTGCTATGTAGCTAAGCAAGGTCAACTTTAAGCACATGAGAAGTCCCATTGAAATCAACAGGACTTTTTCATTACTTTGAAGTTTAGCACGTGTTTACAGGATTAAGGCCTTAATTCAGGGGTAGTCAATAGGCAGACCGTGGGCCAAATCTGGACCACCAGACTCTTTTGAACAGACCCTGAAATCTTTTTTTTTTTTTTTTTACTTATTATCATTATTGTTATTATTTTTTATTATTATTTTCTCTGGAGTCTGGACCTTGACCATACCTTGGCCAAGAAATTTGGACCTTGACAAAAAATAATTGACTACCCCTGCCTTAATTCTTAAGGAGTATACAGAGAACCTGAGAATATACATTACAAAAAGAATAAATTAAAAACATAACAAAATTCTATATATTCATGGCCTAATCCTGCAAATATGTATTACCTGGCATAGTGCTTACTACTGAGTAGTCCATCCCCACCTTTCATAATTGGTGTTTCTTTCTCCTCACTTTCCTCTCCTTCACTTGATCTTCATTGCTCCTATCTTTCCTTACTCTTTTCATCCCTCCCTTTTTTTCTTTTTTATCCATCCTTTTCCTCACTCACATTATTCAGGAGCTCTTTTCTTGGATCTTTAGCCTGACATCAAACTTACACTTGCAAGTCCCACATATGCTCTTCCTTACCTCTACCAGCCTCTGTCCTGGCTGCATGGCTTGTCTGTGCCTTCTGCCATTGCAGGAGTGTACGCAACTTTGGGTAAGTTACTTGCTGTCAGCAGGCCTCCATTTTACCCATCTGTAAAAATAACAGAAATTCTTACTTTCGTGACGCCTGCTACAAAAGTTCCCATTGATTTCAATGGGTTTTTGAATCAAGGCCCAATTCATTAATATGTTTGTAAAGTGCTATGAGATGCTTGGATGAAATGTGCTATATAAGCCAAAAGTAACATTGCACGACACATGGAGCTGGTCACCAAACTCAGCAGTAATATGATGCTTATTTGTTGCCTTATTTCTTTTTAATTGCCTTTCTTAGCTCTGAAAGTTATTGGTATTGATTGAGGTTACTTGTGGCAGAGGTGTCTTGAAGATAGGTATATAGGAATTGTCATATAGCATCAGACCAGTGGTCCGTCCAGTCCAGTTTTGTGTCTCTGACAGTGACCAGTGGAAGCTTGAAAGTTCATAGAGGACAATAGCAGAAAACCTGTCCACAGGAGAAGTTTCTACCAACTCCTATCAGAGGTTGGCATAAACCCAAAATGATGAAGGTTTACATCACTTCTAATATGACTGTGGATGTTCTCAGTGCCAATCCTTTGACATATGGGAACACAAAGATGAATAGAAAGTAAAGACTGTCATTGTCCACAGAAGATCTGTTTATTGATAAAATAAATAGAAAGGTGGAAAGAGAGAGAAGACATGCATGCCTGCTGTTGAAGAAAAGCCTATTTGCACATAATACACTGGAGAAATTATAGAACATTTCATCCATACAAAATATGACCCCTGTAATTCTGCCAGGGTCAATGAGACCTGTGCTAATTTACTGAGTCAGTTCTAGTTATGCAAGTTAAACGGTTTAGTGGTTGCTTTAATTTCAAAACTTTTTTTTTTCAAATTTTCCAAAAATTGCAGCAAAGAGAATGTGTAACATGGTCATGTAAACCAGCTCCTAACCTTTTTCTAACTCTCTCGGCCTTTTCTTGGACACTTCCTTCCCTCCTCTTCCCACTCCTCCCATACATGCCTGGCAAGTGTCCAGAGATTCATTCCAGTTACTAAGAGGGCAAAGAATACAGACTACACATAATTGTATGTAAAGCTGTATATAAAACCTATTTTGTGAAAATCCCATGAAATACAGGTGTAAGAAGAGGTGAATGAATTCCCAGAGTTGTAAAGAAAACCAGGGGAGGTAAAAAGAGATTTTTTTAAAAAAGTGATTCACATATTTTACTACATCTTTTAACAACCTAATTGCAAAAGTTTTCATAATGGCACCAATTGTCCTTCACATCATACCCCTTTCATCTTCTTATCTCACAAACATATCCACACCTTCTTCAATGCTGCTCTGGATGAGATTGGAATGACCTTCCAAAAATCTATTTGCCAAGCCTCCACCCTCACCTTATTCAAATCCCTGCTAAGGACCCACTTTGCAGCGTCACTTACCAAAAATAAATGTGTTTACACTGAAAAAAGAAACTAACCAAACACTCTGAACCACTAAGAGCGATGCAGGCCAAAACTGGGTAGTGATGTCATTTTATATCTATAGCCAAAGTCCTTCTCACTCCCCAACACACTCCCTCTCATTTACAATGACACGCCTCTCTCTTGCACCATTGTAAATTGGGAGTAACTTAATTAAATTCAATGGGCCAGATTCTCAGCTGATGTAAACTGGTGTAGTGTCATTAATTTTTCTTCTGGCCTTGAGATCTTTTCTACATGGCCTATATAATGCTGTATGGTGCACATGAAGAACTGGATACCTGAAAAAGGCTCTGCTCAGGTTAAAAAAAAAATCAGCACATCATGTTGTGTCCCTGCTTATTATGGGTTTCTTTAATCAAAGCACTCATAACTGTGATCTTTATTGACCATGTCTACACTGACTAAATTCCTAGGTGCACTAAGATCACTTTGTGCTAGTTCCCCCAGACTTCCACTTTCCCTGTGCCTAAACAGAGTTTGGGAAAGGCAGCAAATCTGCTCCCCTAGAATGCTCTAGGTGCAACATAATACCTGGGATGGATTTTCTTGAGGTATTCTAATCGACTGTTCCAAGGGCCAGCTAGGGAACCTGGAGGAGAAATTCCCCAGATCATTGCAAATTAGACAATTTTTCTTTGAAATTGGGAAACACAGCCTGGAGAATGTGAATGTCTCAGGTAATAAACATGCACTATAACTGCATGCTAGAGTAAGAATTTGCATCAACACAACCTGCAGTGTTGCAAACTCTTGTAATTTTATCACAAATCTTGTGATATTTAGTGTTTCCTTCAGAGCCCAGCTCCTGGAGTCATGTGATCATAAGAATCTCAGCTTTCATTAAATAAACTAATGTTTTTAGTCCTTATGGATGTAGAAACAAAGCTTGAAAACATGAATCTTAGGCTCAAAAAACAGAAGGCAAATAAACATTTATTTTAAAAAAAAATTCATGACTTTTAAGCCAATTTCATGACTTTTGGGGCCTGACTCATATGTAACTGACTTTCAATGATATCCAATTTTAATTTCATCTGAGAATCTCAGCATGCCTTACAAATATTAATTAATTAGACAACCACTACAACACTGTGAATAGAAAGCACCTCACTTCTCCCACTTGGGGTAGAATGAGGCAGCTGTTTAGCAGCACACAACAATACTTAACAGTATAGGACAGTAAACGATGATTGCCATATTCAGTTAGGATTGACAAGATTTGACAACAGTTTATTGGAAATAACCTTTGGATAATTTCTGCAGATTCCACAATGATACAGACAATTAACAAATAAGCTGAAGAGAAGCAGCAAAAACAGAAGATAACTGATCGTTCCATCTCATTAAATGTTCCACCTGCCATCGCTGAGTGTTTCATATTACTTCTGCTAGTGAGAAGCAGGACCCCTTGCTGAGATTTAAAGCCAGACTTGTTTCAGCTAGAACAAGGCTCTGTGCCAGGACTCCGTAGCAGAATGTTCTTTTCTCGGTCAGGCAAAAGCATTGTTAAAGGACACTACCAAGTGTTCTTAGCTTATGTCTACACTGCAATAAAAGACCCACAGCATGGTTACAGCTGGCATGGGTCAGTTGACTCAGGCTAGGCTGCTGGGCGTAGACATTCAGGCTCAGGCTGGAGCCCGGGCTCTGGGATCCCATGAGTGGGGAGGCTCTTAAAGCCCAGGTACAGCCTGTGTATCTACATTGCTATTTTTAGCCCCGCAACCCAAGTCCCACAAGCCCAAGTCAGCTGACCTTGGCTCTGAGACCTGGGGCTGTGGGTTTTTTAATGGCAGTGAAGATGTACCCATAAGTCTCTTTGTAAGTTCCATGGAGTTATTTTTGATGTGTTTTTGCCCCAAAGCAAAAACTGTAATGTTCTTTTATTTAAAAACAACAACAGAAAGTCCAAAAGTTAGTAACCCAGCACTCCTGGGCAAATCTGTGTATCTGATGAAGAAAAATTCTATCAACGAAGAAACAGATTTTGGAGAGAGTCAGTTGACTGTGTCCTTTTAAGGTGCAGAAAGTCTCGAGTGAACAAGACATCATCTATTGGTGGAAGAGTTATTTCAAGCTATGTAAGTGTAACACGGACAGACCCCAGTCACTGGCAGGCAGGAACAAATGGAGGACCTCTGGAGCTTAGTGCATGAACCTCTACCACATGAGCTAAAAACCAACTGGCTGTTAAGCTAAGACTGTAGAGCAGACTCATTTTATCTCTCTCTCTAAGGGGTCTTGGTGCCACTAAATGGGACAGAGCACCACACCCAGAAGGTGTGTGGGTTACATAAGGCAACCAGGCCCCTGTCAACCTATTTTGGCAGCCACATGATGTTTCTTATAGGGCTTGCTCCTGCACCAGTGAAGCCAATTGGAGTTGGGTCGTTGATTTCAATGGGGAGAGAATCAGGACAATAGTGGGGATGACAGCTTTGAGGAAGAAACATGCTTTACGGAAGGATTTGAATGAAGAAGAGGCAGTCATTTAGGACTAAACAGTGCCTCCCCTCTAGCCCTTCCACAGCTGCAGGGCAGGGAGAGGAGGAATGAATAAGCATCTTCCCTCCCCTCACCTCCAAATTGCATGGCATGAATAAAGGGGACCAAGAATTGCAGAATTGTACCTGGAGTAGCTCAGGAGCTGCTACCAAGTTAATTCCCCTCAAGAGCAACTAGTTTGAATGGAGACAGAGTGGGGAGTAGGCAGAGCCTACCCCTATACAGGATTGTCACAAATTGCACTCTCAGTGCAGCCAGAGTTGCTGTCCCTGTGCAGCAGAACTGCGTGGATTCTACTGTCCATCAGGCTTCATGTACCCATGCAGAAAGTGACAGGTTTTATCCCAAGAAGAGGAATTATCTCAGCCTCTGATTGCTTCACCCTATGGGAGATAACTACACAGTGCAACAATTCAGGACATGAAGTGAAAAAGAACATGGACCTACTAAAATTTTAAAGGGCAATTTGGTAGGAAGAATTTACATACACACTCTGGAATTCAGCCAGACCCAAAGTAGAGTGACCATTCATCCCAGGAACATCCTTGTATTCAGGGCTTGTCCCAGGGTCCCCCCAATTTTACAAAGGACACTTTTGTCCTGGATTTTGTTACCCATGAAGACTGGCCACCTGACAGAGACACCTGCCAGCTAGCTAAGCTCGTGACAGTGGCATTCTTGACAGCAGGTTGGCTGCCATCTCAAAGCTTTCCTCCCATCAGGCCTGTCATATGTTGACACTCAACCTCTGCTGACAGATTTTCCAATAAAAAGCAACAGAGGGTCCTGTGGCACCTTTAAGACTAACAGAAGTATTGGGAGCATAAGCTTTCGTGGGTAAGAACCTCAGAAGAAGTGAGGTTCTTACCCATGAAAGCTTATGCTCCCAATACTTCTGTTAGTCTTAAAGGTGCCACAGGACCCTCTGTTGCTTTTTACAGATTCAGACTAACACTGATAGATTTTCCAATGAATCCCCCAGCTTTTCTCACAAGTCTTTGAACCAAGCCTCCCTCATCCCATGGACACCTCCCTGATGCCCACCAAAACCTTCCCTTGTGTGCCCTCAAACCCTCATGTCAGATGTTCTGGTTTTATATTTTTCCATAATTTAGTCACCCTACATCAGGTCTAAATTCCCAGGCTGTTACATAAAAGTACAGTAGAATCTTTACATCTCCTCTGAAAGAGAATGTGTTATGTCAAAGCATTTGTTCAATACTGACACAAAGAAGAGTCCCAACTACTGACTCACCAGGACAATATCCTACCATACCCTTGATTTTCCTTGGTGATCTACCACCTGAGTATTGATCAGTCTCAGCCCTTTCTTAGATTTTGGATCCAATGGGATCATATACCCAGGTGGCTTATTGCACTATAGTAGCAGCACTATGTAGCCCTTGTAGAAGGTACCATTTTCAGCATTTGAACTGATTTACATCACATATTTAATGGGAGTAAGTTCAAAAGAATTCACAACAAATGTTAAAAACCATCTGCAGACCTATCGTCATCATTCTTCACACATACTTTGCAGGTTAAGCTACTCTGTCTTTTTTCTTGCATGTGGGACAAGTCTGTAGGCCTCATTGAAACCCTGGGAGCATTGCCCTCCTTCGGGCATACAGCATTCAGCAAGCAGAAGGTGGACAGAAAGCAGTGGAGGCCACAGAACAGCAGGTCCCTTGAAGAATGGAGAAAACTAATTGTGTGAAGCCGTAGCCATAGCTCCCCAGGGAGGAGAAGGATGAGGGGGGAGGAGAGGGGAGAGGAGAGGAGGGTTGGTGAAGCCTGAGTCAGATTAAGATCTCTCTCTCTCTTTCCCTGTTGGCTGCAGCTGGGTCTCACCCACTCCTTGCCTTTAAACTGTCAGCAAGCCAGTGCCAGCCGCTCCGGCCAAGTAATTACCGATGACATGTGAGCTGTATTTTTTCCAGATTCGCTTTCCTGCCTTTCTGCAAGAAAAACAAACAAAAGCCGTACCCCAACAAACATGACAGGAAAAATAACACCACTTGTATGGGACTGATACTGGAAACGTGCTGCTCCTCTGGCTGCTAATGGGAGAAACCCCCCCACACTCGGTCCCTCATCCTCCCCCACCACCGGCAGCTGCGAAGGGCAAGATTAAAGACGGGCTGGCAGACGGGCTTGTTTCAAAGGTCACCATCTCCCTCCAAGCCAAAAACCAATCGCCACACCAAGAATAATAAAAACAACAATAAAGCCAAGAGGTCCCCGAAGCAAAGAAGTGGGTCACAGTAATTGAAGGGCAGAGGCAGCACAGCTGACATTACTCCTGAGGTACATTTAGACTCACCGGGGAGGAAGGTGAGGGTAACATTCAGTCAACTTCCCTCCTTTCTACATGCAGCTTTTGGGTCCCCCAACTCACTCCATTGCCCATAAAGAGGCAGAAGTGAATGTGTTTACCCAAAACTTCATAATTACGTACGCTTCAAGGTTACCATGAAAGCAGCAGCTCCATGATTTATCACTGACACAACATTATCCCTCCATAGGGCCAAATTCTGATCTGTCGAAGAAGCGGCTTGAGGAAAGTGGAAGTGGGAAAGATACATTTGGGGGGGGCACTTTTCAAAAGTGCTGAGCATTGGCCTCTCTCTGCTCCCATTGACTTTGATGGGAGCAGAGTTAGGCCAACACCGAGCGCTTTTGAAAATCCCTCCTTTATGCTGCAGAATTGGCATTAAATGTGTGTATCTCTTCTTATTGTCACTGTACCACAGGCTGCCACAGCACCTCCACGTAGGCTATTCCCAGTAGGAGCACTGATAATCCGCAGAAGGGTGGGAGTAGGATTCCTCACTGCCAGGCTAGGAGGATGTATATGTACAACAAACAAGCAGATCACACCCTTGGCCTGAAAGGCCTTGTAATGCACCTTCTCCATAAATTTTGGCAAGAGTCACAGCTGAGTGAAAAAAATTCTGGCCCATACTCCCCATTTGTCTCAGGGATTTCTGGCATGTATCTCTGTGCACGAAGCATCCAGAATTTGGCCCCTGCATTGGATCAATGTTTTAGACTCATTCCGAAGTCTCATGATTATTTTTTCCCCACTTCAAAAACCTTATTTTCTTTCATAGAATCATAGAACCGTAAGGCTAGAAGGGGCTGCCAGGGTCATCTAATCTAACCCCCATCAAGATGCAGGATTTGTTGTGCCTAAACCATCCAGGACAGATGACCATCTCCTTCTGAAACTTCCAGTGAAGAAGCTTCCATGACTTTCCTAGGCAGTTTGTTCCATTGTCCCATTTCTTGCTTCAGTACCCTCCAACCATAGAATCAATAAGCTAGTGACAGAAAAGCCCTTTTGGTCATCTAGTCAAATATCCTGCCAACACAGTAATGTTCCCTACAGTGCTTTGTTCACTCCACTGTTAGGTGACCCAAACAATGAACCCATCCCTTTGTACAATACAGCAGAGCCTAAAAAATCCTGCACTGTCATATCCTGGATCCGGGTGATTTAGGTGTTTCTTGTGGGAATGAGTTAGGTACCTGCCTCACTTCACATCAAATGGCCAGAGGTGGTGGTGCCATTTTATAACTTCTAGCCCAGATGTAAGAGCACTCACCTGGGATTTGGGAGACCCAGATTCAATTTCCCCCTCTGCCAGAGGAAGAGGGGGAAAGATTTCAACACAGGTCTCCCACCTCTCCAGTGAGTGCTCCAACACTGAGCTATGGGATATTCTGATATGGAGCTTCCCTCAATCTCTCGCACTGAAGCTGTTTCACTGTGGATAAATAATGAAGGAGCAATTGAAAGAGCACTACTGCCACGACCTCCTCCCTCCTCCTCCTGGATTTTAAATGGGACCCGATCCGGCAGGAGGTCTCCGAGCACAGCTACTGGATTGGACCTTGCACAAGGGTTAGGTGGCTGAATGCCTATCTACTGCTGAGGCAACTTTTACCCTGAAAACTTAGGTACTCAGTGAGGTTAGGTACCTACCAGGTGCAGCAGGAGCTTTGTGAATCTCAGTGGAGCCATAACTGAGACTTAGGTGCCTGGCTACCTTTGTGGATCTGGGGCCAACAACTCACTAGAAAGTGTTAGCAGAATTGGGCCATTGGTAATTAGCTGGATCTATCCCTAAGACCTAGCCTCCCTGCCCCCTTGCAGTCAAAGGGAATGACTGAATTGGGTTAATAATGCCTAACTGTAAAGACATGAGGAAGTACCTGCTGAATCTAGATGAGCAATACATGCTTTGCTACACTGTGGGGGGGAGGAGGGAATGTTAAAAGATCCCTAGACAAAACTGTGTGAACTGTTAAAATGTGGTAATGAAACCAGCATAAAAACATTATAAAAAAACCATAAAAGACTAAAAGACCAAACATAAAGCTCAATAAATAACCAAGCAGGGACATGGACTGGTGTCCGCTTTTGTGGCAGAAACAGGTAACATGGCCAAAAAGTTAGCCTACTCTGCAGCAATATAGGATGCAGTTTGAAACACACAGGGATGCTTTGGCTGTTTGTTTGTTTTTAATTTAAACAGAGTTTAAAGTATACTGAATTATACTCCAACCGGACCCCCTCCAACGAGATAGCTATACTGAAAGAAAACTGTTTAATAAATACTCAGGCCTGGTCTACATTACTTAGGGGTGTGAAGCTGACCTAAGTCCCAGGGGAAAAAACCCTTCCATCGCTGTAGTACGTGTCTACACTACAGCAGCATAGCTTACGCACTGTAGCTGCGCTGCTGACTAGACATACCCAGTGTCTTCTTCTGGGAGGCCAGGCATCGGCTGCAGAAGCACTTTATTATTATTATTTATTAAATAATCAAACACATAAATGTCGCACAGCTATGTGACAGTTCCATCTTCTGGTCACTCAGGGTATGTCTACACTGCAGCTGGGAGTGAGCCTCTCAGCCCGGATTTAGACTCACACTAGCTCAGCTCAAGCTAAGGCACTAAAAACAGCAATGTGGACGTTGCAGCTCGGGCAGCAGGTTGGGCTCTCAAGCCCACCCATCTCCCCTGGATCTAAGCTCAGCTGTCCAGCCAGAGTCTCTGCTGGACTCACAATGTCCATACTGCTCCTTTTAGAGAGCTAGTGCGAGTCTGTCTACCCAGGCTGGGAGGCTTGATCCCACTTGCAGTGTAGACATACCCTCAGCGTTGTGTGCACCTGGTCTGTCATTTTTTGCTCATCACACACCTCACAGCAGGGAGTGAGCCCTCTTCTATGGTCCATAGACAGCTGAGTCAGCATCAATGCCCAGCAAATGTAAGTAATAATATACATAAAAACTGGGTTTACACTGGAAACAGAAACCTCAGGTATAGCGTTGTGACTGCAACAACGTGTTAAAACATTCCCCAACCCACAAGCTTCTCTCTCTCTCTCTGTAATCCTAGCTTCCCAGCTGCTCGAGCACTGGGACCCACCAAGACTCAGGGTGTTAATAAAACAATGAGTACAAGTTTGGAATCTGTCCAGTTCTTCACGCTACCCACATGAATACCTGGAAGCACACTGTTACCATAGTTATCCTGTCAGACTGAAATCAAGTTGTCAAAATGTGTTCCAGTTGAGGCCAAGATGGCCTCCACAGCAGGTAACTACAGGGACAATACACAGTAATATGTGGTTTAAGATTTCCTAGCTATCTGGTCAATACTCTCATTTCACTGAATGAACCAATTTGTGCTAGGACCACACATACTAGAGGCAAGTCTTACCGATGTCCATTTTCAGTCTCTTTAAAATGTGCAATTTCTAGAATATTTGTCTTTCCTTTTTTGTCAAATCAGCCATTGAGCTAGCTATGCTAGTATTTTGACAGTGTGTGAAAAGGAATTGTATGCGAATATTCCAAAATGGGCCGATATGTAGAAATGCTCAAGCCCCCAATTAAATTAGGATGTCAAAGTGAGAACTAGGTGTATTACCCAATGTCTTTACTTGGCCAAAGTAAACTGACTCCAAAAGGGTTGGTGAGCTTGTGTTTGGACCCTGACCCTGGGTGCATGTACAAGGAGCTTTCCCACTATTCGTGCCCCTCACACAAGTGTCAGACTCAATGGCAGCCCCTATGTTTAGAGGTGCACAAAAGCACTGCCTCCTAGTGCCCTCGAGCTGCAAGCCATCCGATGGAGGCCAGGGCTGTTACCTCAGTGCATTACTCCCTCCTCTGCACCAGGCGACAAAGCTGGCTGGGATAGAGGAAGGAGTATGCTACATTATCCTAAGGAGTGGTGCAGTTTGCTCTTTTGTTCTGTGTAACGGAGAACTCAGAAAGGACTATACCTTTTGAGACACAGACCCTCCCAGATCTTCCCCTGTGGCAATGGCTCAAAAATACACTCAGCGTGAGCCAGTATGTATGTGGCATAAAGTTTGATTTTTTGACCTAGCCCTGGTCTACCCCTAAAACTTAAGTCAACCTAACTGAGTCGCTCAGAGCTGTGAAAAAATTTATAGCCTGAGCACCATAGTTAAGTTGACCTAGTCCCTGGTTGAGATGCAGCTAGGTCAATGGACAAATTCTTCTGTTGACCCAACCACCACCTTTCTCAGAGGTGGATTAACTTCATCCATGGAAAAATCCCTTCCATCGATATAGAAGCATCTACACTACAGAGCAGAGTGGCACAGCTGCAATATCATAGCTGTACCGCTGTACTAGCTGTAGTGTGGACAGACCCTTAGTGGTCCACTGTCCTGTTCAAGATGGGCTGTTATCTAGATCAAGAGACTGCAGAGAGATGTCCTGTTTTGATAAGGGTCACAATTCCACATTGGGGACCTACCAGCTGGCACTTAGGCACAAAGAGCACCTCAGTAACACTGGTGTAGATCAGGAATAGCTCCACTGACGTCAATGGATTTACACTGGTATCAGGCCAAAATAAGATCAGAAATAGGCCTGTAACATCCACTGCATGCATCTCAAATAAAACCCAGTTGCACCTTTTGTAAACTGGACTCTGTGGATCTGATTCTGATCTCACTTACATCGTTTTTTTCTCTGGGGAGATTCCATTGACTTCAGGGAAATTACTCCTAGTTAGAGCTGGGTGAATTTTTTTTTTTACCATATAGAAAATAATTTGAAAACTGATTCTCCCCCCGCTCCCAACACCCTCCCAGATTTTTCAGCTCAGCCATCGAACCAACCCCGCCCCCCCCAATTATTCACTCAGCTGTACTCCTGATTTACATAAGTGTGAAATCTGAATTAGGCCCTTTAATATCTGAAAGTGCCAGCATTGTGCTGTCTCAGTCCCCAGATGGGTTGTTCCAGTTTTAATGTATCATATCGCCACCATCTCCCTTTCCCAATCCCTTACGCTACCACAACCATCACAAAAGGGTCCCACAGTAGAATGGCATAACCTTGTAAAGCAAAATAGATGAGGTCTGAGTAGCATAAACAGCAAAATGCTAACCCAGTTCATCACATGATCCCAGGCTCTAAACAAAAGGGCAGGGGTGGGGCCCGTAGACCAGTTCAAGTGTCGGGTGGGTCTGTGTTTTACAAAAGATAAGAACTTTTTTTTAAGTATTTTGTACAGCTGCTTTTTGCTACAATGAGGGGGGAAATAATGCACACAGACTTCAGTCACATGGGATGGTAAATACACACAAAACACACAAACTCTGAGTTTGGGGTGTATATATTATTCACAAGTATTTGCTGCCAAAAAATGCCAGTAAAAGCTCCCAAGCACCACCATACAAAAATACATAGGTAGTTGGCTTATCCTACATATTTGTGTCAACTATTTTTATTTTTACCCTGGCCTTTTTTTAGTCTCACTTACTCTAAGTGATGGGTCAGAGCTATTGTCTCTACCTGTCCACCTATCACTGACATTTACAAGGATTAGACATTGATATGGATGAGAACATCCCAAGTTAGAATACACAGGATAAAAAAAATAAAAGCTCTCATGCTTCAGGCCATAATACAACCACTCACTCATGGCAGGTAGGAAGAAACTTTCCCTCTGTGCAGATAAATCCTGTATTGGACTACTATGGAATTCTTTTGAGGCCTCTGTTACTGGCTACTGTCAGGGTCAGAATTCTGGACTGTGTGGCTCACTGTTCTGATCCAATATGGACAATTCTTATATTCCTATCTATATACTTACACTGTGTTCATAACAGTATCATCTAAATTGAAAAGTGTGGATCCACATCTAGATCTGGGTATGAGCTTCCCAAAGCTCAGGGAGGCTAAGTCTGGGATTTTGTGTCAGCAGAAAAGGAGCCAATCATTAAGTTTGGATTTAAATCTGGATTCAAACTTCTCAAAAGATTGTGATTGCTCAGATCCAAGATTTGGTTCAGGCCCATCTGTGGGCTTGCCATAATAAAAAAGTGTCACTGAGCCAGAGATTAATGCTGCCTTTATGAAGTCAATGTAAGTAGGCATTTGAAATTTATACCATGATTTTTTTTGTCTTGTTGTAAGAGCAGGGGACTGGGAGTTGGGTTCTATTACTGACTTTTTGTAATCCATATACTCTCCTTAACAATTCAACCAACTGCAATAGAACTGGTTTTACTTCTGCTGCTATTCCATTTCCATACCTTTATAAAAGAGATCATTCTCCCTAAAAGACAAGAGTATTCCTTATGATAGGAATTTCAGAGGTAGATAAGAAAGCACTGGGCCCCTTTCACCCTAAGAAAGATAGTTAAATCAAACACAATGATAAGTTATATTCTCCCTAACTGATGCTACATAACTATCAAACCATCTTTTTCTATGCTTGTTTTGTACTCATTTGCCATTATCTCTATTCCGGTTCATATTTTCTTTGAGTCCTGCAAAGATATAAAATAAGGCACAAGTTGATTTATATTATTCCTCAGATACATTTAATAATTTTATGGAGGTAAAAAAACAGCACAAAATTTCCAAGGACTTTGTCCACTCAGCTAGAGGAGAATGGCATTCACGGGGTTACAATCTGCATTAGCTTAAGTTTCTCCTGTTGTCCCCAAGGAGAGGAAAGAAGCAGAATACTTCCAGAGACTAATGAAACATGGAAACAATTTGTGTACAAGCAAAAAAACAAGTCATGTCGTTTCTCACTGCCAATAATAATACTTTATTTCCTATTTGTACTGTATAACATTCAGGATGAAAAACAAGTGACACTATTCAGTAATTCCCAAAGATGTCATTTTACATGTAATGTAACCATATCACCGAGTTCATGTTATGTATGAATTATTCAGAGTCCACATTTATGGGGATTGAATAAGTATCTGTTTTGCTTCCCTTTAGGCACCTTTGAAACCTGATTAACTGAAAAACGTAGGCACCTCAACTTCTTTGAGGAATCAGACTTGCAAATCTAAGTCATCATAAACCCAATTAGAGCACTTTATTTGCAAAGTAAATCCAATTAAGCCTCCTTTAGTCATAGCATTTAGAGCCTTGCTATTGTCCAAAGAGCAAAGAATGTGTATGTGAGGTGGGGGGTGAGGAGGTGCGTGTGTGCCATATCAGTAATGATTGTCCCTGATGCTTTTCTAATAAAGGGATAGAGGGCCTTAACCAGCTCTGGAGTAAGTGGGGTAGAACTCCTGTTGCAGTCAATGAGAGTTGCTCTCCACTATTGGTAGGGCTGAATCTGGCCCAGGAAAAGGCTTAGACAATTGAGTTTCAATAAGACTGCCTGCCAGAACAGTGTGTCAAGTGGGACCATTCAGACCTCCTGTGAATTACTGCAGGTGCCAAAATCCCTAAGAATAGCTGAGAAATAGCATCTCCCCACCCAGCTACAGTGTTAGATCAACACAGAGATAAAACAACAATCTGATGAGTTCTCAGTGGGTCTAGCCAGGTGCCTCATGCAGAGCTGAGCTTTCAGGCAAGGCTGAGTCTCCCTATGTGGTCTTGTTTATGGCTGCTCAAAGCCAGGTTCTCTGCTGGCATTTTATGTTCGTCAGCTGCATACGTCAGTTTGACATGCTCTGCGGCGCGTGAATTCAATGCAAGGGCAACAACTGCCTTGTGATGTATTTTCAGAGTAGTGTGTGGAACACTTTTAAAACTCCTACTTCACACATGCAATGCCTGTGCTCCTTCAGTGTATGACTCACTTCTACATTTTAAGGAGGCTGCTATTCTCATGCAGGTTTCAAAGGGATTTACTTTGGCAGAACAGTATATAAAATGATAGTACCATTTAGATCCTCTGAATTGCTGTTCTGGTGCAGCAGGTGCTAAAATTCCTAAAAATAGTGGGGGAAACAGTTTGACAGATCAACACTGAGATAAAATGTCCATCTGATAAGTCATTGGTGGCTATAGCCAGGCGCCTCAGGCAGAGCTGGCTGAGTCTTAAGACCTAGATTCAGTAGTGCTCATGTTCTTCAGATGGTTATCCGTTTGGCAGTGAATATTTCCAGATACATTGGCCAGAACCTACCAGGGTTGAAAAACTAGCCTCAATATTATAGGCATTGATTTAATGTTCCATTCAGTCAATAATTCCAACTGTCAAATGCATGGAAGCAGCAAGTTGTTTCATTGTCTGCCAGAGTGGAAAACCCATACCTGGTCATGGCTTTGCACACTCTTAGTCCCTGTTTATACCAAATTAGAAGGCCTAGTTACAACATTGCTGTCTCCTGACTCAGTTACAGCAGGTTAAGAGTTGTAGTGCAGACGGTATATAACTGTGTTCAATAACTAGGCAAACAGCAGACAATCCAGGATGTTAACCAGGTTACAGGGACACAGTTAGTTCCCACCTGCATTACCCAGGGCCGGTGCAAGGAAGTTTCGCACCCTAGGCGAAACTTCCACCTTGCGCACCCACCCCAGCCCTGCGGCAGCTCCCCACACCCCACTCTGAGGCGCCCCCCCCGGGGAGCCGTGCGGCAGCTCCCCACCCCAGCTCACCTCTGCTCCGCCTCCTCCCCGAGCACGCTGCCCCCACTCTAATTCTCCTCCTCTCCCAGGCTTGTGGCGCCAAACAGTTGATTGGCGCTGCAAGCCTGGGAGGCGGGAGAAGTGGAGCGGCGACCGCGCGCTCGGGGAGGGGGCATAGGAACGCTGTAAGAAAAAATTGGGGGCACCGCTTTTTGGTGCCCCAAATCTTGGTGCCCTAGGCAACCGCCTAGTTTGCCTAAATGGTAGCACCGGCCCTGGCATTACCATTTGCATTACATGGGGAACAGGTATTCTATCCATCCATCCCTGCCATGCTCATCACTGTAACATTTTTGTGTCATGCCCTGAGGGTTATCAAATGTGGGCTCTGGAGAAAAACTGGAGAGCTAATTACAGAGCCAAGGACTCCTCAACCAATCCCCCTTACCATCAGTCCCTTCCTCTTGAAACCAGAACGGAGTTGGTTAATCAAACACACTGGAAGATCACAAAAAGAACAGGAGTACTTGTGGCACCTTAGAGACTAACACACAGTTGCTGTAGTTTCACATGGGAAGAGAGCAGCTTCTCAGGTAACTGGGACCCAAGTCATTTATGGCTTTATAATTCAAAACTAACACTTAAACTTTACCCAGAACTCACTAGCAGCCAATGCAGCAGCATAACATGCTTATCACAAGACACTCTTCTTATGGAGCTTACAAAAGCAGAGGGTCCCAAGCAGTCACTTGTCTTGCTGTGATTTAGGTCTGACCCTGTTTGGTAGCATCTACCAAAGCTATGAGGTATTAAAGATGGCTCAAAGGCCAAATCCAAGCTTTACATGCCCACACAGGGCTAGATTTTATGGAAATGAATTGCTAACACTGCTGACCAGCTCCATTGTTTAAAGCAGTGCCCTCTCAGACTTCAGTAATAATTCAACAGTGAAATAAACAGCCCTGATCAGATAGCTTTGGTAATTAGATAAAGTGCACAATAGCTGTGAAGACAGGAATATTTCAGGACGAGTCATATCAGTTTCTTCCTAATTTAAGTTCCTTCTCATTACTCTTTGTTAATATCTCACATTAATATGAAGAGGTGGAAAAAAAGGCAAAGATATTTTTCAAATAGAACCTCTTTTCCCCAACTTGACATATGTACAGTTTAATAGTTCTCTTACGTCATTGTCATATAAGGACTCAGTACTTTTATAAGTGACTTCCACCATGCCCTAGTTACTTGGAGATAATTATTGCACTTCTGGGCTTTTCAGAAAGAATTTCTTCCACATTCACTTTTATGCCTCAATCTGTTCCTGCACTAATAAGCTATTGTTCCGCTTCTTGTTGGGGATGGGATTTGCACAAGTGACCCGCACTGGTCCAACTTTGTTTCCATTGTCAATAGATGGCAACTCCCTTGGAAACAGAGTTAGGCCAATGTGGAGCACTTTTGAAAATCCCATCCTATAAACGTTGTATGACATAATGCTGCCAAGCTCAGTTGTTTACATCTTATGCAACAGTCAGTTTTTAAATGAAACCATAATTTATTTCAAAGTAAGTTAAGCCCTTTCAACAAGGTAAGAAAAAAAAATCACAGGTAAATATGGTTAACGTGACTACCACTTTTTCTTTTTTAAATAGAACACAATCTGGAAAGGTTATTAAGAAAGCCAGCTGCAGTTACTTTAAATCAAAGTAAAGCAGCAGATAACATGAGTAAGCATACATCAATAGGAGAGAAGTCTGATGTCACCAGAAGGAATCTCAGACCCTGTTAAGTGAGCTACAGTGGAATCTGGAATGTACCATGCATATAGCTGGTTATAAAACTCTTTAGACCATCAAACCCTATCTATCACACAGAGTAAATGATCCTATTTGTGTTTCTTGTTGCTCTTATCAAAAGGTAAATAGGTTTGGCATTTTGTAATTTGCTGGGGGTGGAGGATTCTCCAAAGGCCTGATCCAAAGCCCATGAAAGTCACAAGGCATCAGTCCTGCAAACAGATCCGTGCAAGTGTAAGGATCTGCTCAAGCGGATCCATTTGCAGGCTTGGTGGCCATTTTTTAAAGCTGATACATTGTGAAATGTATCTGTTATAGGTTTAAATGGTGAACTGCTACCAAATAACCAAAAAAAAACATTTTTTTAAATCACTTGCACTTTAATCGATTTCACAGTGGTAGCCTGTAGTTGATCTGCATCAGCAAAAACAACAAGAAGTCCTTGTGGCACCTTAGGGATTAACAAATTTATTTGGGCATAAGCGTTCGTGGGCTAAAACCCACTTCATCAGATGCATGGAGTGAAAAATACAGTAAGCAGAATATATATTATAGCACATGAAAAGATGGGAGTTGCCTTATCAAGTGTGGGGTCAGTGCCACAAGGACTCCTCATGTTTTTTGCACTTTAATATCAGTTTAATCATCATAACACATTCAGTATTAAATCCTTTTAACTAAATAAACAGATTTAATGAAAGAGAAAAGAGCCGGATATTTGGTCTAGGATATTTGGTCTGGGATACTATACTACTGTACCTGATTTTTCATAGCAGTGAACAAAGAGTACAGTATCTTTCTGCCTTTAATATGGTCATTCCACTCAACTGTCTCCCAATAACCCATCCAGTATTTTCTGTGGTCTAGTTTCAATCTGATGCTGTGACTCTTCAGAGCTGGGCTTTAAATAGCAATAATTGATGCCTGTCTTTAAAGTAATAATTCAACTTTAAAAACAAACAATCCTGCCTCTTAAATTAAACGCCACCACAGAACTTTAAGTCTCCTAAACAACTCCCCTTGCTTTCGGAGCACTGTTCTTTTATTGTTACAAATTCAGGCCTTGCTTCTGCACATGGAGCCACTTGCCCTCACCCAATAATTTCAGTGGAAATTTTGGTACCTTAACTATGAATGTCCTTGCTTTCAAACGTTTGGGTTTTCCTTCAGTATACCTTAACTGTGAACTTCCTAGCTTTTTAAAGGCATTTTATTATATATAACTTGCAATGTTCTTGTAAGGATTTTTACCCTTAAATTACCAATATGTGCTCTCAGTCTTAACTCCTCTTTAATGAAGATTTTTGTTTCGGAATTACCTTAGTTTTTCAAAACAGTCTTAAGGGCAGTTCACAGGAAGGAACGAGAATGCTCCCTGGGTCTGGTAGTGACCAAGTCCTAAGGGTTGCTGAGGATTCTCCTGACCTTCAAAACCTTAAGAGAGTCACAAGAAGGGTGAAATGTTCCTGACTTCCCTTCCAACACAAGACCTCTGCACTCCTCTGTCCCTCCTCCTCTTTCTTTCCCCCACCACCAAGCCACACATATCACAGACCAAGAGATCTGCAGGAATTGGCTCCCTTTCTTCTCCAGACCTTAAGTCAGTGGTGGGCGACCTGTGGGCCACACACGGCCCATCAGGGTAATCCGCTAGTGGGCCGCCAGACAGTTTGTTTACATTTGCATGGCTGCCCAGGAACAACGAACCACGGCCACTGGGAGCTGCGGGCGGCCGTGCAAATGTAAACAAACTGTCTGGTGGCCTGCCAGCGAATTACCCTTACGGGCCGCATCTGGCCTGTGGACCTCAGGTTGCCCACCACTGCCTTAAGCAGCAATGGGGAGATGAGTGCTGGGAACAGGAGAGGTCAACAGTAGGCGGTGCAGCAGAAGAAAGAGCAAATATCAGACTTACAATGGATACGCCATTCCAACCTTAACTATGGAGCAGCTACCACTGCTCAATCATAACAGGGCCAAATTCTGCTCACCTACTCCAGTCTAAATCCAGTATAGATCCAAAGACTTGAATGGAGTTACTCCAGATTCATATCAGTGTAACTCAGAGCAAGATTAATATTTCTTCTTGATTTGAACCCTGAATAAACCACTTTTTATTATATGATGCCTATAAAAATTATTTACCCTCTCTGTTTGAAGTTATAAAATGTGAAGTCAAACTTGATTTAAAATAAAAACCACCAAACCACAATATTGTTGGAGTAAAAAGAAAATTTTGCTGTCTCAATTTGTAGGGGTTAAAAGTGAATGGTGTTGCTCCAAATTTACACTGGTGTAACTGAGATCAGAATCTGGCCTACTATGTTTATGATTATCAACAGGAAAGCAGCTGGACTGACCACAATCAAGTTTTCTGTGAGTGCCCCTCTCCACCAAATAATATGGCAATTTTCTGAAGAATAAATTAAAGATTAAACAAAATTTATTACAGAGTAATGTTTTGGAAGTTATTTTTCACAATAATTACAAAAAAACACACTGGATTTGCTCTTAAGTATTTTCCATTTATTATATGTTATGGAAGAGTTACATACTAAAAGGAATCATTTTATTTTGCATATATTGTACTGTGGCCCAATCTTGCAATTGTTACTCACTTCTGAAGTCCCAATGAAGTCAATAGGGCTACTCATGTAAGTGCTGCAGGATTGGGCTCCTAATAGGTTCGAATTTGCAGCACAAGATTCCTCACAATACTGATTATTCATTTAAGATATATGTAATATATAGCATTTTAACTGAATGTGAAGCATATTTTGGGTTGCATCATTAGCTGCAGTTTCAGGAATTACTAAAATCCCCTTAACTACAATTTGTCATGATGCTCTTTTTTGGGAAATCCTTTAAAGTAACTGTTAAAGTAATTAAGCTAGTGTCCTCGATTTAATCTTTAAGGTTGACCAGCCAGCATTGAGTGACTGTAGTCTTCTAGGTCAGACAGGAAAAGAATTGTCGTCATTACAAAACGCCACTGCGTAAGTATCTCTGAAAAAATGGCAGCCAAGTGTACACAGTTGGATAATCAGATGCTGTGAATAACATTATGTTGAACAGGTGAGCTTGGGGAATTTGGCACTTCGGACTTGAACCAATGATGTCCTTGTGTGCACTATAAAAGATCCATGAAACACTTTCTCTGACATAACACATTTAACAAACTTGTCAAGATGTTTCCTCTATCCAGAAAATCATCCAGCCTATTAGGAATGATAATTTGGCACACAGTATGCTCAAGGGACAGATAGGATAAGGGATGTTTCATACAAAGGGGCTTCCACCACTAGCCAGCTATGTCAACTTGCAACTAAAAACAGAGATGTATAAAAATAAACTTTAACTCTTCACCCTGTACAATTAAGCTGTTTTCTAGCAAAATAGTCACAGTCTAAATAGACACTAAGCTAGCCAGCTTCAGTGCTTCAACTCTTACTGTTAAAAAGAAAAACAAAGCAGTAGGGCAATCAACCTTAGATATTTTCCTGTTCAAAACTTGGAATTTTAAGCTCATATCAAGAAGTTTGAGTTGGGCCAGGGCTTCGTAGTTCAGAACCAGATCCAGATCCCAGCCTTCTCAAAGTGCAAGGGTCTTTGGGTCAGGGGTTCCAGGTCAGGCCCATTTTTAGAAGCAGCACCAGTATAAAGTGAATGTTCTGCTAGCCACAGAGGCAGACAGAGGAAGGATGGCCTAATGGTTAGGGCAGTAACTTGTATGACTGAGGTTCAAGTCCTTGCTCCTTCACAGACTTCCTCTGTGATCTTAGAGAGATCACTTAGTCTCTCACTCAGCTCCCCATTTGCAAGCATAAATGTGCTGGAACTAAGGAGTGTGGGAGGAGGGAGACGCTGCACCACTGTTTGCAAGATAGCTATATTAAAATAGATCCTAGCCAGTCCTACTTCCCATGGGTATTGTGAAGATAAATATATCATAGATTGATACTTCAATAGTGAGGGCCATATCAATACCTAAGACAGCCACCCAAAAGTTGCAGATTGATGCTCACTCACTTCAACTCTGAATAACATAAAAACTATCATTTACCTCCCCAGCTTGATTTTACCAGCCCTAAGGAATACAGACCAACCAGCTGCTCACAGGCAAACGCCCCCCCTATATTCCTATGTCATGGATATGATAGATCTCCCCTGAACTGGTTGGCTGCCATTGTGGGGAGGAGGAGACAGGAGCAATGTCCTCAATACCTCCAGAGCTTCAGTGAACAAAAAAACCTGTCCAAAACACCTCCAAGAGAGGACATTGCTCCTGTCTCCTCCCCACAATGGCAGCCAACCAGTTCAGGGGAGATCTATCATATCCATTACATAAGAATGTCTGCCACTAAACAAATCTAAAAATAGAAGTGTAGCCTAATTACTCCTGGATTATCTCTTTGTAGGTTCTATCCTATAGGCACTGCCCTGCCACTCGCATGGCTGCATGTGCCAATACACAGTGCATGTGTCTATCACCTCTCTAAGCACCTTATTTACATACCAATGACATTTGCTCTCTCAAGTCTCAAATGATCAAGCGCTTTGGCAACACTATAACTTCAGTAATGTGTAAAAGGCAGCCTTATGTTTTTCACTATCAAATATGTAAATACTGAAGGTCATTTTAAAGTACTGTAGGAGGGAAGGGATAAGTGGAAGGTATCAAAGGATTCGGAAATAGGTGTAAGATTCAGACTAGCCTTTGCCCTCACAAATACACAATATCTAGAGCAGCAGCGAATGTGAGCATTAAAAGGGGTTTCCAAGAGCTGTGAATGATGTTTCTTCTTATTCAATTTTGAGCTAAGATTCTCATTTCCCTTCCTTTATGACATAGCTGTGATATATTTGCTTCCAGGAGGCTCCAAGGCATTTACTTTTTAATTCACACTTATGTCCACTAATTTTTTAGGACAAGTGCATGTAGGGTGACCAGATGTCCTGATTTTATAGGGACAGTCCCAATATTTGGGGCTTTGACTATCACCCCACCCCCATCCTGATTTTTCACACTTGCTGTCTGGTCACCCTAAGTGCATGTGGAAATAGACTTCTTACTCATCAAGAAGACATCAGGTCAAAATCAATATTCATGCAATAGGGCTTTGTACACATCTTACGTCCCCTTGCTCCATCTAATAGGCAACTCATTATACTCCCATTACCCGTGGCTTCCTCCCTAAACACAGTTAACCTTGGCATTACAAGTACAAGTATTGTGCAGTCTGTCATCTGACAACCAGCCAAAACAGACTAGCCCAGAGGACAAGAATGGACTTGTTCCATTAGCAGAGTCCTTCAATGTGCTGTGTGTGTGTTACACTTTATTGCAGCTGAGAGATGAATCATGAACCTTTGGGCCACAGGCAGTACTTCTATCAGGGGATCTAGAAAGGTGCTTACCTCGAGTAGAGGCTGTGGTATACTATTTGGCTAACCTATGGATTGCAGAAAGTAGTTCTCCAAAATTGCAACATCTCAACATTCCACCTGGCCAAGAAATATTTCCCCACATTCTGTAGTGCTGCTCTCAATGCCTATATTTCAAATAAATGCAGTAGATAGTTGTAACTTCAAATGTACACAATTTTTTATACTAAAAGTTTGAAAATAACCAACAGTTTCACATTTAATTTTGAATATGGTTCAAGTGCACCTTAAAATGGGAAAAATTGCAATGTTTCACCCCTAAAATAGTCCTATTTTCCAGGGAAAGATGAAATTTGCTTTGGACAAATAAAAAACATCAATTTATATAAGAACCATGTAAATGTGAAAAGCTTTTGTTGTGAAAAAGGCCATTTCAAAGGAACTTAGAGAGAAACGAAATTTCAAGGTCATGAAACAGCAGAAAACAGTGTTTTTATGCAAACTTTTGCAATTTTTTGCAACTGTCAACTGTAGTTGTAACAAAGAAATGGTAGTATTAAAAATGGTGTGTGTGTGTTCTATGATGAAAAATCTGTGTGAATGGCAGAGTACAGAAAGTACAATGGGGATATTGTGTCCTGGCCTCTCATATTTTTTCCCGCCCTAGAAGCCTAGCTATTAGCCTGCAGTAATAGGAGATGTTTAACCGATTGCTAATAACAAACAGTACTTTTGTGTCTTAATGTTTAAATCAGTAACAAGTACAGTATGTGCTGTAGATCGCACTTGTTATTCAAAAGGAAACACTGTCCTGAGAGTGCATAGAAGGTGTGTGCCAAACCCAACTGGTCAATAACAGGTTATGTTCACAGAATTCCCTTGCACCATTTTTAAACTTTAGCCCAATACATTCCAGTATCACCTGAGCCAGCTCACTGATAGTGTCAAGTTCAACAACTAGTGACTTGCAATACCATTGATTTAAAGGACCCATATTAAACAGTCTCAGCTTTACAACACAGAGTAGGTAAGCCTTTCAGTAATTTGAATAAAATAGATGAATGAATGTATCAGTCTGTCACGTGCATTGTGTGCAACAAAGGTAAATTTAGGTTGAGCTAAGGATGTTTTAAGAGCAAGTGTGCAAAGCTGAGCTTCTGAATAGGTATTATGTCCTATCAAGGACTCATTGTTTAGCAGATCCTATACCTAACAATGCCTCATTGTGAAGGCTCCAAAGATCAGTGCATTAAATACCAGTTTTTCAGACCCCCTTCACATTTTCAGTGGCCTCTAGTGCTGCACACACTAGGATATTCCTATTACAATCATACCTGGGTGTTCATCTATTTGCTGCATAAATAGTGGGCACTTTATTAAATGGATGGGATAAGCATCTCAGATCACTGGTTTTATTTCTTCACGAATTTTATTCTACCCAGTCCCAGAGAAATCTCTTTTTAGGTTTTGGAGACCTGCTGCTGTTACAAACCTGGAAAACTAACCTTGGACTTATCAAACTATTTCACTTGGATGGATATTCCACTCACAGACCTGGAGGGAGATCACTGCTCAAGTCACGACGTGCAATTAACACGCATTTAAGATGTCCAGTTTCGATGTGCAAAATTGTAGGATACAGTCTTCAACAGAAGGGAAGATCCTGGTTCAGTGTACAGTGCAAAGTGGACATGTGCAATGGCATTCACATGGAAAGACTGCTTTACAACAGGAGCAGAGAGAAATAAGTGGTGCTTCTTTGTTGGCAACCAATAGTATCCAAAAATGCTACATTTCTACTTACTTGAAATCAATGGACTATTACAGAGTGGCATCATGGTTCAGAACTGCCAGTGGAGTAAGCTGCTAATCGTCACTGCTGAGAAGGTGAGACCCTCGCTTGGGACTTTTAAAACCAAAGTAATAAAACTGCAGTGAATGCCTGATTCTCAATCATAACAATTTTCTGGGCCGGGGGTGGGCCTGGAGTAGTTCTAGGCTGGGGGAGCACACATGGTCCCTCCCCCCAGCCAATAGTAGGAAATTCAAACAAAAGTTAATGTAACCATTTCTCCTTTCTTCTGAGGTGTAATCCCCAGCACGAGAGTGGCATAGATCTGGGGATTTGGGGGTTGAGGGCCGGCAGGAGAATCCCTGATGCCATTCCAAATGCTTAAGGTTTCCATTAGGTCCCCCTATGCCTCCAGAAGCTTTGTGAGGTCTGCACAGAATCAGGGAATCTACTGGGGCTGGGGGGGGAGAAGGAGGAGGGAGGAGGAGAGACTGCCTCTTTTATGGGCAGGGAAAAGGAGGAAGAGAATCTTTCTCCTCCCTCCCCATGGAAGAATTTGACAGATGCTAGGTATGGGGAACCACATGGAGGCTTCCTTCTCCCAGAAGGCTGCTGAATAATTGTTAAGTAGCCCTAATAGTCTAAGCCTAATAGATTCTAAGGCTATAAGGATCAGTGAATATGAGTATTCATATAACCTGTGGAAAAGGGTACAGGGAAAGGGATTACTGTAAAAATAGTAATTAATAAACCCAATAGTGTGGCAAGCTTGACAAAAAGATTTCCCTGGACCACTCCTATTTAAAAGCTGGGACTTTCAGTACTGATCTCAGATGCTGTAACAGACTGCCCATACTAGCTTTCTGTCAAGAACAAACTAATGTGGATGTATTTACAACCAATTACAAATTGATTTATAGGCCACTGGATACTAGGACCTTGGCTCCATTATTCATTGAGTTGGACACATATGAGTTACTGGGTAGGGTATGCTGTGACAACCGTATGCAATGTAATGTATTAATTATCACAATATGTACATTTTACACATACATGACATTCCTCCAGACAAGCTGAAAAATAGGGATACCCATAAGGAACCTCCATGCTCGTATGTACAAACTTACTGTGGTCTGTTAGGGTTTGTAACTATCAAACATCTTTTTACCATAATAGGAGGAATTTGGCCACATCCACAGGAGGGCCTCTAATTATGTTTGAAAGGCACAATTGCAACATAATTTGATTCTACACACAACGTGGTTACATCTGGACTTTGAAATGGACCATGTTAGCACACAGCTAGGGAACGTGATAAAAGTGGTGGTTAAAGAATGTGTTCTTAATCTGATTCTAAAACATTTTGGTGCCATCCTCAATCATGTTAAACCACCATGTTTTAAACACAATTCATTTCAAAAGCCTCATGTCCACTAGGAAACTGCCCATTTTTGACAATCAGTGCAGCTAAACCAATGTTAAAGATGAGTTAGCTATAAGCAGAAACAACACTGAACATGGTTTATGTGCATCTGCATTTGAAGCTGAACCATGTTCAGTACTTGCTCAACTGCACCCCATGCGAACACTGATAATCAGCAAAGAGTAATTTTCCTAGTGCTGGTGGATCCGTGTTCAGAAATCACACTATACGTATAACTAGAGCAACCAACGTGGAATGTATCAATAACAGTGGTGCTCAGAAAAATATTACAACATTGTTAGGTCTTTACTGTGCAAGTGTGACTAAACCATGTTACCAAATTGCAATAAAGAAGCAGCCCTATAAAGACTTGGGACCAAGTTTAATTCCTTTGACTTCACTGGAATTACCCTGGGGCTGGATTTCCCCCAGAACTTTCCAGAGCTGGCATATAATTCAACAGCATGGTTAAAATAACTAAAACAACTGTTGTTCCTGACTGCACAGGCCAGACCAAACCACATTTACACTGTACTTGGATACTACTACAGTATGTTGAAACTGAAGCATGGGTTTGTTTTGTAAAATAGGGCTTGGCTTTGTGGCCAATCCACATTGGCAACAGAAACCATGGTCAGAATAGATCTGCTCTTGCTTGGGTGTAATTTAGGGGGAAATTTCCACTCTTCTTCCACCATCATTTACTTTGGACTTGATGAGAGCACAGGGTGTTAAGCACTGAAGAAACTGTAGCAAACCCACCATCACTCTAACTATAAACTATGCTGATCAGTGGGGGGGGGGAAGATCCAGTCCGAATTGAGGGAAATTAAAACTTAATATGGGTGGAGCCTTTTCAAAATTTCATGCTTCAATCTGGAGAAAAAAATGTCTTGGCAAATATTTAGGGCCTGATTCAGCTACTCTTACTCCCATTGTACTATTTGTACCACTCAACAAGTCCAATTAGTGACATTTTCTAAATTTCACCCAAAATATTTTTTGGCCAATTTTTTTTTCATATTTCTTCTTCCCTTGTAATGATGCTCCCTGATCACTTTTCCCCCTCTTTACTGGGGCAGACAAAGTCCCTGACTCGAGATTTCAATATAAATATCACAAGTGATCACTTAGGTAAGGGAGAATGGGGCATACAGAAACACACAATCTGCGGTTGCTTCGGGTTGCTAGGTACTAGCCTTGATAGTTTAATTTAAATGAATAAATAACTGTTTATAAAAGTGAGTGAAGTGGAAGGTTGGGTCTGGGATGGGGTAGGTGACCAGCAGGGTTTAGACAGGTCTGAGATTTTAAGAGGAAGTTAACCAGGAAGGGACCTGGAAAAAGGGGTAGGGAGAGATCATCTTCTCTCATTACTTTTCATCAGATTGGGCTGAAATCTTGTGAGAACAGCCACAAAACAGAACTATACTGGTTTTGGAACCAAAACCATACAGCAGGTTCAGATCCAGATAATCGAACCCATCACCATCCTACTCATTACACATTAGAAAGGTTCCAAATTTAAGGTTCCAGTTTTATCCAATCTCAACATAAAGTGCTTTCTGCATGGGATAGCAAACCCAAAGACGTTCTGGTTTGTAGTTGGGATCTAACCCCAAATATCAGCAAACCCAAACCTGTTTTGAACTCAAGTTCTGGCGAGACACCATTTGCATGAGGACACTGATGTTTTCATATAATGCCAGAGAATGGATACCCAAAGTAACAAATATAATTTAGTTTGGATTTTCCCCTCCCAAGATGCTTCAAATAGCGTGAGAAAGGGGGAGGCAGAAACTTATCACTACAGTTGTGGTATCAAACATAAAAAAGCCCCAAGATTTAAGGCAAGATTTTGCTTCCAGAGGTACACAGCCATAAGAATCTGGCCCTTCATATTTTGAGACAGCTGTGTGGAACTCAGCAGTTTCAATTTATAAACCTCTGGTGGTTGGATTCTCCCACCCCAAGTTTAGCTTTGAATTTCAGGTTCAGAAGGAAACTATCGTTCAAAATTACTTGGTTCTGTCTGGTTTTGGTACAAAACTATAAGTCAGCCTAGGTTAGCTCCAGACTGGGCTGGTTTAGCACAGTTCTGATTGTGAGTTAGCTATTTCTGTGCTAATAAAACTTACCTGTTTTGCCTCCCCTGACATTAAGTGGCCCTGAATTTATTGTGTCCCTCCCCCAAAACTGTAGATTTTTTAATCTGATTATTTGTAAATTATTTGGTAACTAACCACCTGGGGATTTTCCATATTGTGCAATTCAAGCTATTTCTCTAATTTGATACTAGGAGATCAAACATTACAGTGCTAGGACCTAATCCTGCTCTAAAGAAATCATGGCAAAACTCCCATTGCCGTCAGTGTGTGCAGGATTAAGCCATCAATCCTTGAAAAGCACATCACCCAATTTCAAATTGCATCATAATCAGTGGCACCTTAATAGTCTGAGATTTAAATTTTATTACATTTCAACAACTTGCATGTGACTCTAGGCCTGTGTGATAAACATTTTTTTTTAAAAGCTTGATGCTTGGAGGGAGGGTAGTTTTCTTGGAGTTCATGTCACTATCTATTGGCCCAGTAGAAAACACACAATGGGAGTGATACTGCCCTGCCTGCAAACAATGCTTTTGAAAAACTTCAAACAATTTTGGGGTAAACAATTTATCAGTGTAATTACATTTTCTAATCTGAAATTGTGCTGTGACTTGTTTCAGGTAATGTGTGAATCATGTTAAGGAGTTTTCCCTCTGCTAGTCCCCATTAGATTATCTAGGCAGTGGCTAGTCTAAGGACAGAGACCTAAACCTGATGAAGTATTGTACTGGCACTGCAGGAAGTGGCTCCACTGACTGCACCTCAGACACACACCTCTAATGTGCTGCTACTGTTAGGTTGCCAGCTAATCAGGTAATTAAAAAAGAACTGCAGTAGAATTGACACAGCCTTTAATGCCTCCTGATCCTGACTCATCCCTTCGGGACAACCTGGCTGCCTCCCCTACTACATGTCTGACTGATGCTGAGCAGAGTGAGAGCTACACCTTCACTTAGCAGGAAAACACAAACATGGCTTTGAGGCCTTTGCACTTGCTAATGAACACAGATGATTAAACACACAACGAGATTGTCTCCCACCACCTTTTAGCTGAATTCCAGTGTAATGAAGTGGCTGTCAAAATCCTCACCACAAACTGGGATTGTGTTAACAAACTAGTCTAAGAGCGTTAGACACAGCATGATTAAATGGTTATTGAGCAGGCAGTGTTGGTTTACTATTGCTGAACCGTAGAAGAATTATATGTACTAACCCCATGTTACTGTTTTAGTCTTTACTCTCTTTTCATACACGCAGTCTGTTCATAGCTTAATTTTTGTTATCATTGCCTTGGATATCTACCAGCAGTGAGGGACATGACAGAGTTAATACTGATTTAATTACAAAAGTCTTTACCCAAGATAAACAATAAAGCAGGGTTCCATAACAGTGAGAATTGCAGTGTTGCAGACGTCTGGCAAATGCCTCTCAAATGCTTTGAAACCTCTTTTCCCTCCCTTCTTGCATTTCAGCCTTTAAAAAAGACTAAGTCTAGATGTATTGGTTTTGTCAAATCCCAGGAATTAATTCAATTAGTTCAGTCTATCACCTCCCGGTCTGATGTTTGCAGCCACACTGATTTATGTTTAAGTTCTGTCTATGCCGTTGGCTAACATCTACCAATGCTATGTACAGTAGCTACATTTTCAATTCTATCCCAACCTCAAACACACTAAAAGAGTCTGTTTCCATTGAGTCAAATACTGAGGTTCTTACACAGTGGTTCTCAAACTTTTGTACTGGTGACTCCTTTCACACAGCGAGTCTTTGAGTGTGATCCCCTTTATAAATTAAAAACACTTTAAAAATATTTAACACTATCATAAATGCTGGAAGTGAAGCAGGGGTTGGGGTGGAGGCTGACAGCTTGCAACCCTCACGTAATAACCTCGTGACCCCCTGAGGGGTCCCAACCCCGAGTTTGATAACCCCTGTTCTTACTCATTCCTTACTCAGACCACCCTCCCAAGGAAGTGAGTAGAAACTGAGTAAAGACATCAGGATTCAGCCTGTTAGACATACTCATTTCAGGCCCTACTATATGATACAGCATCACTGTATCATTAACACAGTTTTGACTGAGGAATCACTTTCATTGAAGTGGGCTGTAGCCCACGAAAGCTTATGCTCAAATAAATTTGTTAGTCTCTAAGATGCCACAAGTACTCCTGTTCTTTTCACTTTCATTCTAACTCTCATTTCTACCCCTGTAAACCCTGCAAAGGTTTCATTTATGGTTTAGGGACTGAATCTGCTCCCAGTGAAATCTGTCACAAAACTAGTCCCATTGACTCCAATGGGAGGAACATGCCTTTTCTAAGTAGAATTATCAATCACGTACTGTTGGCACAATTAGACCAGTTGTAAATCTTTGTAATCAGGCCTCTCAAAAGACATTTAAAACATCTTGAATGATTCCATACATTAACTGCATATGAAGCACACCTTTGCCAGTCAAATTATGCTTAAGAGACATTTTAGAATTTCAGGAGTTTTCCATAAATTGTCCAGGGTTTGCTTGGAGCTCAATCTAAGCTCCGTCCAAATCAGCCCAGGTTTGCTGAAAGGACTGTAAATATAAGCTAATCTTTCATTGACCATTAGGGCTGCCACCTCTGAGATGCAAAAACGAGGACGTCTGGGATGGTACTGAGCCCCTAATACAGGACAGCTAGCAGTGTGCACTGAGAATCCTTACAGACTTCCCAGAACAGTTACCTTACAAAAGGGATGAGCCTGGAAAAACTTGGACAGGAGACAACTCTAGCAACTGTGGCCTCAGTTTGGGGGCCTGTGATTCATGCCCTATGACTAGACATTACCTGTTCTGCTATGAGGAGCCTGGCAGGAATGATGTGCTCTTGACTTCCAAAATCTACCCTCCCCATAAATTCCATTGCTTCCCCTCTGGATACTACAGGCAGAAAAGGAAAGATGGCCTTCCAAAGGGAATTTAGACCTCTACCTTTTCTAATGATGGGGTCAGAGAGAAGATATTTCACAGATACTGAAGGTACTTCACAGATTTCTCACATACACACAAACCCAGAAATCTCTCCTGTCCTCCAGCAGCATGTACAGGGTCTTTTCAAGAGAGACAATCTCCCTGATTCCACTAGAGGAGCAGAGTCAGGTTCTACCTTTGGTGTAAATCAATGGAGTGATGGGGGATCCGGACCATTCTTGAATTTTGCAGCCTCAATAAGTGGCTGTTAATGCAACTGCTGTTGATAGACCTGGAGGTTACATATTTATGGACCTATTCTTCCAGTCCAGCAGACAGGATCAACAAGAGACAGATGCCCCAGAGGAGTCAGCTGACCTTGCCAGTGAACAGGAAGGGAACAACATAGGCACTGAGTTTTCTTTTTCTCTGAAGGTACTCCACCCTCACTCTGCCCCAAGGCCCTGCCCCCACTCCTCCTCCAAGACCCCGCCCTCACTCTGCCTCTTCCTGCCCTGTTCCACCTCCTCCCCTGAGGCCCCATCCTTGCTCTGCCTCTTCCTACCCCACTCCAACCCCTCTCCCAAGGTCCCGTCTGCCTGCTTCTCTCTGCCCAACACCAAGTGCCCCCCCAGCCACCGCTGTGGCTGATGGGTGCTGAGCACCCACTATTTTTTTTCCGTGGGTGCTCCAGCCCGAGAGCACCCATGGAGTCCGCACCTATGGGGAGAAATACCCCCATCCTAAAGTCAGCCAGATAGGATCTCCCCTCCTATGCATCTCCTAAAGGAGAGGGAAACGGTGGGGGCGAAGGACCTGTCTGGCTTTAAGATTAAGCTTGATAAGTTTATGGAGAGAATAGTTTAATAGGATAACATGATTTTAGTCAAATAAACAGTGTGCCATCGCTGGTAAATAGTATCAATGGCCAATGAGGGTCTGGCTGGAGAATCTTGCCTACATGCTCGGGGTTCTACTGATCGCCATATTTGGGGTCGGGAAGGAATTTTCCTCCAGGGTAGATTGGCAGAGGCCCTGGAGGTTTTTCGCCTTCCTCCGCAGCATGGGGCAGGGGTCGCTAGCTGGAGGATTCTCTGCTACTTGAAGTCTTTAAACCACAGGATTTGGGGACTTCAACAGCAGAGTCAAGGGAAAGGGGTTGGGACGGCTTTTGTGGCCTGTATCATGCGGGAGGTCAGACTAGATGATCATAATGGTCCCTTCTGACCTTAAAGTCTATGAGTCTATGAGTCTAGGATGACTGGCTAGGGGGTCAGGTGATTATAAAAGCCATCAAGTGGCTAAGCTGGAGTAGAGAGCTGCTAAGCAACTCCTTGGTCAAAGGGGGTGGGGGAGCTACAGCCAGCAGGCTGGCTCCTGTAGCAGGCTGACTCCCTGCTAGGCACGTGGCTAGGAAAGTGGGAATCTGTGGGGAATTGATAGGCCCTGCAGAAGACCCCAGGTTAGGGAGGAAGAGCCAACTGATGTGCTGAATTTGTGTTAGCTATATGAAATAAAGAGGAAGCACTGAGAAAAGGGGGCTTGAAACAGACTTGGGTGTGGCCCTGGTTCTTCACTGGGTTGAGGGGACAGGCCAGCAGCCTACATTGCCTCACTACCACAGACATCCTAAGGTCTGCATGATTGAAAAGCTACTCTGAACCCATTCCTGTGTCTTAATGTGCATTGCACTGTGGAGCTCCTACGTTTCTTTGTTTGTGTGGAGTTTGGAGCTCTCTCAGTCAGGCATCTTTTCCCCTAACCCAGTGGTTCTCAAACTAAGGCCGCCGCTTGCTCATGGAAAGCCCTTGGCGGGCCGGGCCGGTTTGTTTACCTGCTGCGTCCACAGGTTCAGCTGATCGCGGCTCCCACTGGCTGCGGTTCGCCGCTCCAGGCCAATGGGGGCTGCAGGAAAGGCTGCCAGCATGTCCCTCGGCCCATGCCACTTCCTGCAGCTCCCATTGGCCTGGAGCGGCGAACCGCGGCCAGTCGGAGCCGCGATCAGCCAAACCTGCGGACGCGGCAGGTAAACAAACCGGCCCAGCCCACTATGGGCTGTCCCTGAACAAGCGGTGGCCCTAGTTTGAGAACCACTGCTCTAACCCTCAGCCCATTCCCACCTGCTCCAGTTTGCCAAAGAGGCTCACCACAATTTTAATTGTAAGGGAAAGTGCTGTAGTTTGGGTTGTGATCAACATTTCTGTTGATGACTAATAGTCTATATAAGGTCCCTGGTAGCTCTCTGGCATTAATTAACCAGTTCCCAGAAATCTGTTTACACCAGTGATGATGCTGGTGTTGCATAAACAAAATGCATCTGATTAGTACCACATAACCATTATCTTTAAGCAGAGGCTTGATAAGATCATCACATAAGAAAAAAACAGACAAGAAATGTTGTCATACCTTCCCCATAGCTGAAAACATTATACCTGGGAGAAGAAGCAGCCAATTGTGTTTCAGCTACTCGAGAGTGACTAGAAGGTGTTGAATGGGAGTGGGAATCTGTTCAGGAGAGTAGAGTTTTCCCCACTTCAAAAATATTAAACAAATTGGTGGAATGAGTCCTGTTATTGGGGAATGCTCTTACCTATTTCATGCCTTGAATTATAAAATTCTTATCTCTCTGGTTATCCACAAAAAATCCCCCTTGTTCCTTTATTGAACCAAACTAGCCATGTCTTTGACCAATTAAAATAAAAGCCTGTACTGATTGATCAGCTGAGGTCAAAATGCATTTTTTAACTTTGCACAACTCACCTCATCATGAATGTCCCTTACTAAAGCTATAGAGCAGTGGTTCTCCACCACGGGTTTGTGTACCCAGGAGGGTACACAGAGGTCTTCCAGGGGATACATCAACTCATCTAGATATTTGCTTAATTTTATAACAGGCTGCATAAAAAGAAGTAGTGAAGTCAGTACAAACTAAAATTTCATACAGACAATGACTTGTTTATACTGTTCGATATACTATACACTGAAATGTAAGTACAATATTTATATATTTCAATTGCTTTATTTTAGAATGATATGTTAAAAATGAGAAAGTAAGCAATTATTCAATAACAGTGTGCTGTGACACTTTTGTATTTTTATGTCTGATTTTGTAAGCTAGTAGTTTTTAAGTGAGGTGAAACTTGGGGGTACGCAAGACAAATCAGACTTCTGAAAGGGGCACAGTAGTCTGGAAAGGTTGAGAGCTACTGAGTAGCATTTTGTTTTGATTTCTTTATTCTATTTCCATCTTCCGGCAAATATAATTATATTGTAGTAACTACAGGCCTGATCCTGCAAACACTTACATAAAGGAATAACGTCTCGCATGCAAGTGTTTCCATTTACTTCTATGGGACTACTCTCATACCTCTGCCTCTGGGTAAATGTTTACAGGATCAGGGCCCATAAGAATAGCAAACAAGAAGGTATGACATTAACAAGAAAAGAGGAGGGCTGTTTCTTGTTTTGGATGGAGTTTCATGCAATACTTTTCACTCTGTTGTTTCATGTGGATTTTAAGCTCTCTAACTTTCACTTTTTGTGACTTTTTAAAAGAGCCCACTGTTTTTTCCAGGGATTAGATTGCCAAATCCACATCTAGCTCCAAGTTACAATGATTGCTTAATTCCTTATGTTTGAAATTTGGCACCAAAAGGCCGCGGCAGCCATTTTTGGTTTGTGGAGGATAGTCAGGAAGGCATAAATCAACTCACATAGCTTCCAGTTTTGAATTCCATAGACAGACACCCCAGATCAAGTGCACTCCAGTTACAAGCTCAACCATATTATCCCAGTCTCATTAAAACATTTGTTATTGAATACATTTGATGTTTAGCTAAATGATGGGTTCAGTTTCTCAATACATCTTATTACAGAGAATATAATTATTCTCTCATCCTTACTAGTGTGCCTACTCTCTGTAGAACATTTTAGGGTCTCAAGTCAACATTTTCAAAGTTGACTAGTGATTTTGTGCCCCTTGGTTTTTGGCCCAACCCGAGACACCCTGAAGCAGGGGCACACGGGGGAGAGGAGGGCTGAGCTCTCCCATGGCCATAGGTAACAGACGTCGCAGAGGCAACAGCTGGAAGTGGTGGCCCCTCAGTACATCCAAGCCCAGCATGTGCAGCAGGGAGTCTCCTGGGGTTCCGAGTCAGGCTTCAGCCACTTCCATCAGCCATGGCCCAGCTCCAGGAATCATGGCTCTGGGGCTTCCATTCCCCAGGACCTTTCGAGTCACATGGGGCAGGGGGGAGATGGCCTAGCCTTCCCCAGGGGAGAGGAAGCCCTGGGGCCATAATTCCTGAAGCTGGGTGGCTCAGGCCTTGACTGCCTGGGCAGGGTGGAGACTGGCAGGCCCCAGGAGAGACCCCCTGCCCTACATCATGGCAGGCTGGGCTCCCTGTGCTATGCCATGCTCCGACATGCTGAGAGACCCCAGTTTCCAGAGGCTGTGGAACTATGAAGATTGAGAGTTGGTGCCTGCACAATGGCAACATTGTTCAGGGATGATCTATGTTTCTGCCCCTGTGCATCATTCCCTGTAAAACTGTGTGCATGCGCTGCGGACTGTAGTGAGACTGGGACGGGACCCAGAGGGACTGAAGCAGCTGCTCTGGCACCCAGGAACCCATAGGAACTCTTGACCTGGGTCCCTTCCTTAGTAAAATTCTGGTTGCCCCTCCTTCTTGAAGGGGCCTGATTTTCAGAAGAGTGGCTGTTCAGCATTTTCTAAAAATCAGGCCCCTAAACAGTCTCAGGTTGGCAACTAATATTTAAGGCACACAAAAATCACTGGTCATATCTGAAAATCTTAATCTTAAATGTGGCTGTCTTGTCCCTAAATGGACTGCAGTTACGGGTTTGAAAACACACTGCCAAATCCCAGCCCCACTGTAATCAATGGCAAAACTCCCACTGACTGCAGCAGGACTAGGATTTGGTGCAAAGTTAGTAAACTTCAAAACCAACAATAATAATGACTTTGTACAGTCTTCACATTCAAACAAAAAGGGAATTAGCGGTTCTACATTTTGGAAGTGAAAACTGGGCCTGGACTTTTAACTCTAGTCTCTCACATTGCTACTAATTTGTATGCCAGTGTAGTGAGCAGTTTCTCTAAATACAATAGAAACTCTGCCACTTTGAAGATAAGCCCTCGCAGTTAGCTTAAAACAATAATTCTGTACTTTCTTTCCTGTTTCTGGATTTATTTTAAGTATTCATATAAAATGTCAGAGAGCCTGATGGCAGCCAGATCAGTTTGTATAAAAATCGACTGCCTGTTTGTAGTATATTACAGGCTATATTTGACACAGGAAAGCAGTTAATCATGAAAGCTATCAGCACACCACACCCATCTTTGTAAGTGCCTTATAAGCAAGATTTATCACCATGAACTTGAACTGGATAGAGACAAGTAATAATGGGAATAGTGCAGACCCCTTCTGGGGAGTTACGGTTAAAAGTGTAATATCCACACTACAATTGCCAAACTAAAGGTTCTTCAGTCATATTATGTAACTATCAGCAATAAAGAAACACTTGACCCAGTTCTCCTCTCACTTTGTCGGGATGTAAATTAGGATTAACTCAATTGAGTTACACCAGAGTAAAAGAGAGAATACACACAATTATGGAGACTCTCTCTTTTTGATTATTTTAAATCCATTGTATCATTCTCTTACTTACATAGCAGTACTGCGAACCCTATAAATTCAAAAATAATCACACAAAAAACAGACACAGAAAATCCTGAGTTTAGTTGAACAGTCATGAGATTTGATTTGACTTTAAACATTTCTTTTGGGTCTACTTTCTGATTGTGAGCTCTCAGGGGGATCTGCCCCTTTTTGCACATGTTCATTTCAGGAGAGAACCTGAACTACATAATACACATACAAAGAGGAGTGGAATAGGGTTGCCAACTTTCTATTTGCAGAAAACTGAACACCCTTGCCCCGCCCCCTGCCCCACCCTGCCCCCTCTCCAAGGCCTCCCCTCACACTCACTCCATCCCCCTCCCTCCATTGCTCGTTCTCCCCCACCCTCGCTCACTCACTCATTTTCAGTGGGCTGGGGTTGGGGTGCAGGAGGGTGTATGGGCTCTGGGCTGGGGGTGCGGTCTCTGGGGTGTGGCCAGAAATGAGGGGTTCAGGGTGTGGGAGGGAGATCCAGGCTGGGGCGGGGGTTGGGGCATGGGGAGGTGAGGGCTCTGGCTGGGGGTGCAGGCTCTGGGGTGGGGCTGGAGATGTGAGGTTTGGGGTGCAGGCAGGGGCGGCTGTAGGTCAGTTCAACCAATTCCCCTGAATCAGGCCCTGTGCCTAAGAGGGCCCCGCACCCAAGTCCTGGTACAGCGTACCGGCAAGAGCAGTGCGCCGTACCCGGGTGGCCCAGCTTCCCCAGGGGCTTAGGCCCTTTAAATTGCCACCAGAGCCCCCTGCTGAAGCCCTGGGGTAGGGCTGCGGGGCTCTGGGGGCTATTTAAAAAGTCTGGGGCTCCCGCTGCCTCTACTGCCCTAGCCCTTTAAATAGCCTCCAGAGCCCCGCCGCTTCCCCAGGGTTCCCACGGCTATTTAAAGGGCCCGGGCGGTGGAAGCAGCAGAGCCCCAGGCCCTTTAAAGAGCCCCCAGAGCCCTGGAATAGCAGGAGCTCGGGGGCTATTTAAAGGGCTGGGGCTCCAGCTGCCTCTGCTGCACCCCCTGCCCACACCAGCCCCGCACTCCCTGCCCAGCCCGCAGCCAGCCCCTATCTCCAGCCAGCCCTGCACCCCCTTCTCGCAGCCAGCCCCTGCTGCACCCCCTGCCCTACCTCCAGCCCCGCACCCCCTATCCTGCCCGCACCAGCCCCGCCCCACCTGCCCTGCCTGCAGCCAGCCCTGCCGCACCCCCTGCCCTGTCTCCAGCCAACCCCTGCCGCACCCCCCTGCCTGAAGCCAGCCAGTCCCGCACTCCTCTGTCTCCAGCCCTGCCAACCCAAGCTGCACCCCCCTGCGGCCCTGCCTGAAGCCAGCCCGCCCCACACCCCCCTGTCTCCAGCCAGCCCCGCACCCCTTGCCCTGCCTGCAGCCAGACCCTACCTTCAGTCAGCCCCTGCCCTGCCTCCAGCCAGCCCCATGTCAAGTGGTGCCCTGCAGTTCCCAGGGCAGTAACCTTGCACACCTGCTTCAATGAGGGGGGCAGGGAGCAGCTGGGACACATGTGCACAGCTAGGGTGACCAGACAGCAAGTGTGAAAAATCGGGATGGGGGTGGGGGGTAATAGGATCCTATATAAGAAAAAGATCCAAAAATCGGGACTGTCCCAATAAAATCGGGACATCTGGTCACCCTAGCACACCCCCAGACCCACACATGTGAAACGGAGCTCATTAATAACCGATCAACAGCATATATGACACAATGTACATAATATATAATTTTATTATTTATATAGTTATGGAAAGTAAATAATACATGGAAAAAATTAAAGGGGTTTTTTTACAGGTTTTTTTTTTAGTCATCCCTGCCGGGGCCCCGCTGAAAATGTGACAGTCCCAGGGGTCCTGTCAGGGGGCAGGGATGTGGATAGGGGTCAGGAGGGCAGTCAGAGGACAGGGAGCAGGGGGGATTGGATAAGGGGGTGGGATCCCAGGGGGCAGTTAGGGCGGGGGGGTCCCAGGAGGGGGTAGTCAGGGGACAAGGAGCAGAGGGGGGTAGTCAGGGGGCAGGAAGTGAAAGGTGACGGATAGGGGGCAGGGGCCAGGCTGTTTGGGGAGGCACAGCCTTCCCTACCCGGCCCTCCATACAGTTGTGCAACCCCGATGTGGCCCACGGGCCAAAAGTTTGCCCACCCCTGTGGTAGAACATTGGTTCAGTATTGACTCAGAGGGTGGACTTGCACCTACTGTACTGAATCACCAACAGCATGGGTGGCGGATGAACCCCGGGCTTGGGGAGGTTAGCCCCTGGCCCACCCCGCTCCTTCTGCCCGAGGCCCTGCCCCTCCTGCCAAAGCCCATAGCCCCCTCACACCCGCGCAACTGCCAGCCCCGGGCCGCCCGAGCACCCCAAGCACGTAGCCCCAGCACGCCAAGCATGTAGCGTGCCCCCCCCAACCCTGGAGCGCAAGGCGGGTGCGCAGGTAGCGCACCCCAGAGCGCTGGGTAGTTGAAGCGCCTCCCAGCACGCCAGGTGGGCAGCATGCTTCTCTCTCCCATCCCCAAAGCACCCGGTGGGCGGGCAGCATGCCCCCCGCCCCACCCCGGAACGCAGGCCAGCCCCCATTAGCCCCAGCCCCAGCCTGGGGAACCAGCCACCCCCGCAGCACAGTGCCAGGAAGCAGGAAGGGATTTGGGCGTGGAGCGTGGGCAGGGCTACACAAGGCTGTTTGGGGAGGTTCAGCCTTCCCTGCCTTCAATACCCACCACCCATGACCGACAGCATTTGCTGCAGCACCCTCTATTTTCCAGGCGGGCCAACCCTACTTGTCTGGGATGAGGTAGTATAGCTGCAGACTGAAAAGGATAGAGATCACTAGCTCAGATTCAAAGGGATAATCACGAGATTTTTTTGAAATTTTAACAAAGAAATGGCATTTTTGTTTAGGAACTTGGGCTTTTTCCTATAAAGACAGATCATCAGTTCATTGACCCAGGAGTCCTGCTTCAGTCGGTTGTCAATAAAGGATGCTTCAGAGGAAGGTGAACCCTCTTTCCCCTCTTCAATGTACTCAATTGTGCTACAGAATTCTGGAATTGTGCAGTGCAATTCTGTACCTGGAGAAAGTGTTCTTGATACCACAGTGAGCAGTTTATGTCCAGAGGGCAACAGGAGACTGGATTAGTGTTATCTCAGATATTATTAATGGTCATTTAATTGTCCAGCATTTTTAAAAAATACAACCACAGTATTGGATTTTATAACCACCCAAGGCAGTGAATTCTACAAGCTACTAATTCCTTTTCTGCATAGATTTTTTCCCATTTATTGATTCTGAACTCAAAATAAGGAGTGGGCTGGGGAGGGAAGAATCTATATACAAGAAACAGACTGAACTGGTGGCTGAGGGCACTCAGTAGCATGCAGGATCTGGCCTTAAATTAAACAGATAGACCAACCAGATGTGCTAATCCAGACACAGATGGTGGGATTTTCAAAGGTGTTGAGCATTGTCCTAAATCTGCTCCCAGATTGGACTTTTACCATTGAGTTCAGGGAGCACAACTAAGATTATGAAAATACCACATATAATAAACTGAAAGACCAAATGATGGTAAAAAAGGGAAGTGGCATGGATATCATTTGTTTCTGAAGATTTAGTGTTCTATCATGTGCCTCTTCAATAGATTATCACCAGTAAACTTCATGGAAGTGTCTCTTAAGAAGGAAGCTGAAGTAAAAAATATAAATACCTAGTTCTGGAAGTATTTTTAAAAAATAGAATTGTTAAAGAAAATTGTTTTTTTTAAACAAGCATCCAAATATCAAATGTCTGTTTTATACTGTGTTCTAAAGAAATATTGATTGAAAATTTAACTTGTGAAACTTCACTGCAGTCTTACTACTGCTTGTAAGAAACAGAAGCAGTGGCTGAAACTCTGTGCCTTAAAAACAAAGAAACAAACACACACTTCTGCCTTTTCTTTTATAAAAAGAGCACTCAGGCCTGGTCTACATACAGCTTTTATACTGGCATAACTATGGTGGTTAGGGCCGGGGTGAGATTTTTAATCAAAATAATTATATCTGTACGGGGGTGAAAGTAAAATTGAGCTCGGGGGCTGGCTCTGGCCCCCCCAGAATGGGTGGGGCCTGGGGCGGAAGGGGCGGGGCTGTGGTCAGCATCCCCAGCCAGCCCATCTGCGCTGCCTGACCTGTGCTGCTCAGGGCTCCAGCAGCAATTTAAAGGGCCCGGGGTTCTGGCCGCCGCTGCTGCAGTAGTGGCAGCGGTGGCTGGAGCCCTGGAGCCACGATTTCTTTTGTCCTCCCCGCCTTCCCCCCCACCCCAGTCGGGGAAGGCAAAAGGGACAACAACATTAAAGCACTGCCGCAGCAGCATTTAAGCAGGGTCCTTTGCCGCGGCCCTTTTTGCCCCTTTTGTGCCCCCTCCATCGGTGACCCTGCGGGTAGGAACCCAGCAGGGCTGCCGATGGGGGGCGCAAAAGGGGCAGTGACGTTAAAGTGCTGCCGTGACAGAGCTTTAAAGTCAGCAGTATGGGCCGGTACTGGCAGCTACTTTTTACCGGTACGCCGTACTGGCCCGTACTGCCTTACTTTCACCCCTGATCTGTACAACCCCGAGTGTAGATGGAGTTATATTGGTATATATACTGGTATAACTCATTCCACTTCCCATGCAAGAAAAGCTATACTAATATAAGCACTTTTATACTGGTGTAGCTGTATCCACACTAGGGAGGTTATAACTCTTTAACTCTTAACTACCAGTGTAGTTAAAGTGGTACAATGTGTACAGAGAAAAGACCTTAGTCATTCACTGAAGATCTCATCCATAGATGAATATTTTAAGTTCAAATGCACTTTCACATCATTGGAGCCACTTCTTCTTAAGGACAAAATGGCCTTGTGCCTCTGTGACACTGGCAGACCAGGTGCCAGCTCATGCCAAGGTCCTCATGCCTCAGCTGAACACTGACAAATACACAGCGGGAATCAGTCTGGCTCATCTCTGTGTTAGTATTGTTAAAATAGGTATTAGAATTCTCAGACTGTGTTTAGACTTTATTGAATGCTGGTAAATTGTTGCATGCATTAATCTCTCTTATAGCAGCTGTATCCCATATTGTAAGGTAATATTTAAGTGTTTGCACTATAAGCTTCTATAACTGTAAATCGCCAGACAGAAGAGAGACATTAAATTAGTGTAAAGCGCTGGTCTCCAACAGAAGGGGTTATCTCCTGGCCAACAAGGAAGGCCCATTGACACCAGATGGACTAGTGTGGAACATTAAAGAGGTCAAAAGACAGTTTACTCTCTCTTCCCACCCCCCTCCTGCCATGAAGAGGAGTCATGCAAATGAATTCCTCCCATCAGCTGAGTCCTGGTCTACACTATAGACTTACGTCAGTATAAATATGTTGCTTAAAAGAAGCTCTCCTGTAGGCATAGGTAGTGTCTAAGGAAGTGCTACAGCGGCATAGGTGCAGTGCTGTAAGTGTAGGCAAGCCCTGAATTTGCAGCTAAGAGCAGAAGTGGGGAAGAGAATAAAAACCCCATAACGAGGAGGAACTGTATCTCTATGCCACTTGGAATTCTGAGGAGCAAGTTTTCTAGGCATAAGCAAGAGAACCCCAGTGCTTATCCCTAAAGGATATACAGAGCTTGTCTATCAAAGAAGCTTCTATTGCCCTTTGAAACTTAAAATTGTACCTCATTTGTGTGTGTATGTTCACCTGCTTTAACCTTGTAAATAACTCGTTTTCTTTTCCTATTTAATTAATCTGTATATACTTAGTTACAGGATTGGCTACAAGTGTTGCCACTGGTATGAGATCTAAAGTGCAATTGACGTGGGGTAAGTGACTGGCCCATTGGGGCTGAAAGTAACCTGAATATTGCTGTGATTTGTGATGTAAGGGACCATATATCACAAAAGGTGTGCTTACCTGGGTGGGAAGACATCCTGAAGTACCGTGACTCCATGTTAAGGGTGTTATAGTGCCTGAGGAGTTTGCACTAGATAATTGGGGAAATCTAAGCTGGAGCAGCATAAAGGGGCTCTGAAGGCCTGGATCTCCCCAGGACAAGAAATGAGTCCAGCAATCATAAGGCTACCTTCTGAAGACCTCCTGGCAAGCCATGGTGTACCAGACAAGCTGTAGGAGGGCAGGAAGTGCACAGCGGGGGCAGGGTCACAGCACAAAAGTGCTACAGAGGTTCCAGGCAATGCTGCCACAGGATGCTGTCATAAGTCCCCACAAGTGTCTGAATTACCCCTGGGGCCACAGAGCAGCCCAATATCATTAGGGCACAAAATTGCTTAAGACCTCTTTAGCCCCCCTCCCCCTTCTCCCCCAGGCTAGGAGTTCGATGCTGTGCCACTCACACAGAGAATGTGTATTGTGTGCTTTTACACTTTAATAGAGGAGCTAGAGGTGTTACATCTGACATCCTTTCTTCAGAATAGTCATTACCCATTTAAGTTACATAGATTTTAACAAACAAACAGTCAACACACCCAAAAAAATTTCAAACAGTGACTCTAAAACTCCTTTCCCTTCAGCTGCTCAACTTTCACTCTTATGTGGCATTGTTTCACTGGTTCCTGCAAGACTCTGATTAGAAGATCAGGTCTTGTCTTCAATATAAAAAACAAGCAGAGGGGAGGAAAATGTACATGAAAAAAATCGTTTTTTTTTTTTTTTTAAACACACTTTAAAAACAGAGAACACATCCAATTTTTTTCTGCTTTGTAGGTCACCTTTCACTGAACCAGACTCAGATAGTTGTAAGCTGACCTGGTCAGTTGGGTTGTAGAGATGTGCCAAAAGTTTTCTTCCTCTCTCCCTTGGGTTGAATGTAAAGGATTCCTATCTTCATAAATGGCATTCTTGTTAGATGAGATCATTTTGTAACTGATACAGCAACATACAATGAACCCTGTTCAAACACCAGTAGATAGATTTTAGTCTTTTTTTTTTGCTACCATGTAAACATGAAGCATATAAGCCACAACCTCAAGAAATTTCTTAAAAATAGACTAGCCTACTTTGGTAACGTAAGGTTACAAGAGATATTTTGCTATTCTTAGCCACTGAATTCCGTAGGTTAATTATCAACATACAAAACTGCAAGGAATTCAGTTCCATGGTGTAGCTTTAAGAGAGATGAATCAGGGCCGCCCACGGGGGAGGGGGGGCAAGTGGGGCAATTTGCCCCACTAAAGTTTTTCAGGGCCCCTAGAGTTGGGTCCTTTACTTGCTCCGGGGCCCTCAGAAAACTCTTGCAGGGTCCAGGCCCCCGGAGCTTCTTCCGCTCCGGGTCTTTGGCGGCAATTCGGCGGCGGGGGCTCCCTGCCACCGAAGACCCCAGGCCCCCTGAATCCTCTGGGCGGCCCTGAGATGAATTCTAGAATGGTGTAAAAATTTGTAATAGTGAAATGTCTCTTATTTATTCTTGCTGGTAACAATCACTATAGCAGCAATAAAGAAGCCCATTGCATTGTTTACTGTTCCTAAGTAGAAGCCCAAGTGATCTGCTATCAGAGTGTCTTAGAACAGGATGACATCCTACGTGTCATATGTGCGGCAATACTTAAGTAGAAAGAGAAGCGGATTTGTTAGTTTAAATTGATAAATTGGAAATACAAGCACTGCTTAAGACTGGAGGTGGGCCCAAACTAAGTTATCAAATTTGGATCTGGGTTTTGTAGACCTACAAATATTGGTTCTTCCAATTGGGGTTCTGATCCAGCCTAATACACTGAGAGGCTCTTATCCTCAAATTTCAATCCCAATTCAGGTCTAGGTTTTGAGAACCCACAAATACTGGGACATTTGAATTGAGCAGGGGTCGGCTACCTTTCAGAAGTGGTGTGCCGAGTCTTCATTTATTCACTCTAATTTAAGGTTTCGCGTGCCAGTAATACATTTTAATATTTTTAGAAGGTATCTTTCTATAAGTCTATAATATATAACTAAACTACTGTTGTATGTAAAGTAAATAAGGTTTTTAAAATGTTTAAGAAGCTTCATTTAAAATTAAATTAAAATGCAGAGCCCCCCGGACCGGTGGTCAGGACCCGGGCAGTGTGAGTGCCACTGAAAATCAGCTCACGTGCCGCCTTTGGCACATGTGCCATAGGTTGTCTACCCCTGGAATAGAGGATTCTGGACCAAGCTAGTGTAAGGAGAAGGTCCCGTTATGCAGTTGGGATCTGGGTTTTGTACCCAACCCCCTAAAAAGTCCCAAGTTTGTTGATATTCGGAGTTATAGTTTGGTCCCATCTCTAATCAAGATGAGTATTTAAAATGTTTGGATGAAGAGAGACAAAAGACAGAAACTCCACACCTGCTTCTCAGTACTAATCAATCAACTAATCTTGGGTTATACTTGGATTACATTCAGACATTCTCAGCATACCGATCTTCTTAGCTCCACTCCAGCTAAGCGCCTTCCTTCCTATAGAGACCCACATTAGGTGGCTACACAGGAGATGACCCTCGCCTCTCTCCAGGATTTATGAAATACTTTTCACCTTCATGCTACCTGGGGGAGAAACATTTCATTCAATTATTATTTATAATCTGTTTCTAATTTTTTTCTGAATCACCTGATAAGGCATGTTTAGAATAACAAGATAGTGACTTTATGACTCAGCCACTAACCTATACTGGCTAGTACTTGTCCTACCAGCAGATGTGGCTCTAAGGGAAACAAATGGGGATTATTATTTCCCCAGCTATGTACGTAATTCCTTAATGGGATTATTGGTATCCTGGTCTGTTAATGCAGTTTTAAGTACTCATTTGACTGTTCTGCATGTTTATGAGCTGAATAAGGTAGAGATCAGAGAGCACAACTTTGTGAGCAAAAATGTCTGCATTTTAGCAGCCTTGGATACTTATCTGGCCCCCCATCACCATGGTATCGGAGTGCCTCAGACTTCTTTTTTAAATGTTGTCCTCACCACTCCCCTGTGAAGTGCTAGTAACCCTGTTCTATAGAGTAGGAGCTGAAGTACAAAGAGATTTTGCGCACAAGGTCACGCAGGAGTCTAGGACTGAGCAGAGACCTGAAGCACCCAAGCCACTGGCCCATCCTTTCTTAGAAGAGATTAGCTGGAAATTTTGAACCTCTGTCCACTTGTATAAAATAGGAAGCTTTCCACTACCACCAATCTGCTGTACAAAAATTTGATGGCACCTCTGACCAATACTGTTCCACTATTTCCTTGTGCTCCGCCAGCTGTCTATCTCTGCCTGTTGTCTTTTATCTTATATTTAGATTGTACACTTTTTGCACAGGCAAGCTTTCTATCCTCTCCTGTTGGCTAGTAAATTCCACGCTACCTTGGTGGATGATGATCTGGCCTCAAAAAGAAGAACAGGAGGACTTGTGGCACCTTAGAGACTAACAAATTTATTAGAGCATAAGCTTTCGTGGACTACAGCCCACTTCTTCGGATGCATATAGAATGCATATAGAAGTGGGCTGTAGTCCACGAAAGCTTATGCTCTAATAAATTTGTCGATCTGGCCTCAGTTATTCATGTCTTTGTCACCATCTGGACTACTGCAGTGCTATATACCTGGGCATGAAAACTTCAGCCCTTAAGAAATTCCAACTAGTACAGAACACTGCAGTGCATCTCCTCAGCAACACAGTCTATCGTGAGTTTATCAGACAGGTCCTCTGCTCTCTTCACTAGTGTGACATAGAATATGGAGTTGAGTTCAAGGTCTTGGTCCTTATCTTAAAAGTGTTCAATGGCCTGGGCCCAGGATACCTAAACATCGAGTAAAGCTCCATGATGTGGACCATGGTCCACAACTTTGCTCTTCTCTCTCCAGAAAGGATAGCACTTGTTCATGCTGGAGCACCATGGGGGCTGGCCGAGACACCCAGCCTCCCTGTGACTTGCTCCGCTAGGGAGAATGAGCCAATGCAGATCCACCTGTGAATAGTTAATTGGATAAGTAACTGGGCAGTAGTTTTTTAGGTAAGGAACACCATGGGCCTTTAAAAGGGTTAGTAGGGCTCAGGTAGAAGCCTAGAACACAGAGAGGAAGCTCCTGGGGAGAGAGCCCCTCAGGGGACTTGAGCAAGGAGCTACTCCCACTGGTGTCTCCTTGGAGAGCAGAAGCTCTTGGTTAGAGGAACAGTCTCCAGAACACAAAGAAATAAGGCTCCAGAGAAGAGAGACTACAAAGCTCTCCAGGCAGGAAGGAGCTGAGAGATACTCTGAGTCACCAGGGAAGAGACTGCAGAGCTCCAGGCAATGGAGAAGTCTGCTGGGATCTTACAGCAGAAGGCAACTAGTTTCCATGTAACATTTGGTGGTTGATCAAATAAACTAGACCCAGGAGCGCCGCCAGCTTTGGGCGGCAGAAGGTCTCGCCCCGAAATGCCGCTCCCCACAGAGGCGGTGGAAGGTCCAGCCGCCGAAATATCGCTGCGGTCCCCGCCCCCCAAATTGTAGCGCCCGGTCGCCTAATGGGTTGCACTGGCCCTGACTAGACCCCCTGATGGGGCATCATTCACTGTATACAAGCCTCACTGAACTTTTTGAAAGCCCACTAGAGGAGACTGAAGCAGAGACATAATTGTAGTTCCACACTGGGACACCAGGGGATGCTCCAGGGGTGAGTGCCCACCATTACAGGGAGACAGCTTTCTTGGGAGTCGGAGACAGTGGAATGACAGGAACTAACGACTATCACAGCCCTCGTCACTTCTGCTTAAATTCAAGGTGCATTTCTTTGACCTTGCCTTCTCTAGCACCAACACATAGTAACAGGTATACAGAGAGAGAGTGTGTATAAAGAAAACCTATCCAAACAAGACATTCTACGGCACACACTTCTCCCGCTGGGGAGAGGATGAGAAAAAAAAAAACCACACAGATGTTATTCACGTTGCCTATTGCACTACTGAAAGGTGTTCAGATAATATGGTGATGAGTGCAATATAACTTTTGTTCTGTGTTTGGGGTCAACTAGGGCTTCTATGCACTAGGGCTTCTAGGCACTACCACAAGATATAAATAATATTGTAATAAGATGTTCCATTGGTCGCAAACACTGAGCTATGTTTTCAGCTAGCCACTTTAAAAGGCCACTTTATGCCTGTTACATATTGCCAAGAGGAAGGGGGTAATGTACAGAAGTATAGTCCCTGGGGGAGGACCAAAGGCAGAATGCTTCTCTCAACTTCTCAGCACACATTGGAAACACTCCACTACATCACTACTTCCTGCTATGCACCAGTTCTTCTCCACAGATGAATCTCTCACTTTGGCATACCATGCACACACAAAGGAATAGGGAAGAAACCCTTGTATCTTTTGAGCACAGGGACTGCAATTGTGCTTGGCCTTTATGTGGGCTGAACAAACTGGAGGGTGGGAGTGGGGGAAAGACTCATGCCTAAAGGCCAAGTGGTATTTGACCCTATTTTTGCACCTGCGGCAATCTTTCCCCACACAGAGTCCTGAATCTGTGCATGCATGTCAGACAGCTGGCTATCTTTCAACACAATTCACACATACAAATTCAATTTAGATTACCAGAGATGTAAATTTTAGAGCCAGTTCCTGCAAGTTCTCCCCGTACAGGCTGTCCATAGGGCCAGGCCTTGGAAAACTTTTTTTTTTTAATTAATTCTATGGGGCACACTTTCAACTACACACTCTCACTACTTTCAACCCATTTCAGAATGTAACTGTTAGCACATGGGGTAGAGGACTGTAAGCTCCACAGAACAGAGACCAGGTCTCCCTCTCTGTTTGGTAGATCACCACGCACATTGTCAGCTCTTCGCAAATACCATCAGTTTTAAAGTACAGGTAAAACAAAGCATTTTATGGCCATCAACCTGCTGGCTCAACTGTTACGACTCAGTTTAACATCCAGCCAGCAAAGGGCTCTGTAAATCCTTCTGGCACAGGAAAGGGAAGAACCACCTGAGGTCAGAGGGGACCTGGCTGTGAGAGAGAAAGCAGCAGGCTGGAGCCCACAGCCTAGGAAGGATTATTTGGAAGCTGGCACCAGGAAAGCTGGGTCTGGAGGACCTGGGAAGTGGGCCAAAAAAACACCCTGTTGTTGGGAGGGGACCCCTAATGGCTGCAAGCAGAACAAAGGGGTCACAATGAGACCAGATTACCTTCATACTGGCTTGCACTTAGGAAGTGTTGTTTCTCTCTTGTAGTTGGGAACTGTTAAAGATGCTGTGCCTATGATAGTTTTACTGTTTGTTTCTGGCAGCTCTAGTAAAGAAGCCTTATCTGAAGTGTGCATTTGTTTTTTAGGAACCCACTAGGAGCTAGACCATGAAGAACCTAGTGCTCGGAGCAATGACAGCACTTGTACCCCATGCTTGGAGACTCCTAGCTCACTGCCAGACACATAATGATAGGTGTACCACCATACTCAAAGGGACAGCCTGCAGCAGGATCGGTTACAATGCATTAATGGGAAAAGGTCAACTAATGTACATTCGTTAAATAAACATTTTAACTAAGCCTTTTAGAAACCCAAACATCATGCAATCATTTTCACATAGAAGAAATTCACCCACTGTTGCTCTAGCACCAGCACAGTGTCACCAGTGCTAGCAATGGCTGGAGTGTTGTTAGTCTGGCCAGGCTGCCATTATTTTCACTGCCCCGTCAGCTAGACCTGGTCTAAACAAGTTAGAAAACACAGTGGTAAAAAGCTGGCACTCAGTGTAAACGCAGTCTCCAGCTATTGTTGACACTGGTGGCAATAACTGAGGCCTGGTCTACACTGGGACCAGGGCGGGGGAAATCAATCTAAGTTATGCAACTTCAGCTACGTGAATAACGTAGCAGAAGTCGACGTACTTAGATCTACTTACCACGGTGTCTTCACTGCGGTAGTCAACTGCTGATACTCCCCCGATGAATCCGCCTGCGCCTCTCACTCCTGTGGAGTACCGGAGTCGACGGGAGAGCGCTCGGCAGTCGATTTATCACGTCTTCACTAGATGCGATAAATCGACCCCTGCTGGATCAATCACTCCGGAGGTAAGTGTAGACATCCCCTCAGTGCTGGAGCAGTAATGGGAGAGATTCAGAAATCCCTTGGGGTACAGTAAGCCACAGAATGGTGTATTTTCAGAGCAGTGTGTCAGGAAACACACCATTTTAGGGAAATAAATTGTCTGTTAATTCCCTGTGCTGAAAAGCTTCTTGTCCTAATTCAGACACAAGCTTCCTTCTTTCAGCCTTAGTACTATTGTATCTGAGACTGCATGAGTGTGTAGATGATACTGTAACGCTGAGCTGTCCTGGGACTTCTCCTAAGTGTTTACCTTGAATTTCAGTTCACAGAAAAATTAATGCAATTGCACCTAGACTACATTGCTTGAATTGATACATACTGTCTCACAAGCAGGTTGAGGGAGCACTCTAGAGTGCAGTGTTTTTCAAACTTTTTTCTGGTGACCCAGTTGAAGAACATTTTTGATGCCCACAACCCAATGGGGCTGGGGATGAGGGGTTTGGAGTGTTGGCAGGGCTCACAGCTAGGCAGAGGGTTGGGATGTGGGGGTGAGGGCTGTAGGGTGGGGCTGGGAATGAGGGGTTATGAATGTGGGAGGAGGTTATGGGGGGGTTGGGGTGTGGGAGGGGGTCAGGTCTCTGGGCTGGGGGTGCAGGCTCTCGGGTGGGGCTGGGAATGAGGGGTTTGGGGTGCAGGAAGGGGCTCCGGGCTTGGAGGGGCTCAGGGCTGGGGCCCGGGCTTACCTCGGGCGGTTCCTGGTCAGCAGCAGAACAGGGTGCTAAGGTAGGCTTCCTGCCTGTCCTGGCACTGCGGACCGTGCTGCGTCCCGGAAGCAGCCAGCAGCAGGTCTGGCTCCTAGGCGGAGGCACGCAAGTAGCTCCGAGCGGCTCTCACCTGCAGGCACTGCCCCCCCCCCCAGCTCCCATTGGCCGGTTCCCGCTTCTGGAGTGCAGCATGGTGTCAGAACAGGTAGGGACTAGCCTGCCTTAGCCGGGCAGCACCGCTGATGGGACTTTCAATGTGTCTGGTGCTGACTAGAGCCGCTGCGACCCAGTGCCTTACATTCCGCAACCCAGTACTGTGTCACGACTCTCAGTCTGAAAACCACTGCTCTAGTGGGCTATGACAATACAAATAATTAATAATAATGTACATGTAGTTAACTTCTAGACTTTGACCTGGCATGTTAGTGCTGTTTAGTCTTAAACCCTCAGACAGAGGTAAAAATGGCTCAATGGCTCTACAACTTTTTCATTCTATGGACAACTATGTGAGAGCAATCCTTGTACTGATCACTTTCCCCTTCACCCTGTGGTCCCTATTGCTTGGTTATCAAACTGTTTACAGACCACGGGTCATGGTTTGAAAATCACTGAGCCATGAACGCATATTTGATATCTTTGTGGGAGTTACAGGCAGTATTGTACAGTGACATGAGAAACTCTAGATTCAGGCGCAATCAGGAGGCTTTTGATTCTCAAGCTAGTAAATGGAGGAGTCATTGTAGGGAGTCCAACATTTTTTCTCTTTTAATAAAAAGACACTATCAAAGCCAGTACATTTTAGACTAAACCTCCCAGTTCTGTTTGGTCCACAAGGATACACATGTGCACTGTGCACTTGCAGTCACCACACTCATAAGGATGAAGAAGATAAGCAAAGCTACTCAAATATCCAAGAATGGAGCAAAAGGATGATTCAACATGCACACAAGTGCTGAAAAGGCAAAGGAACTTGACAACCCTCGGTTGGTTATTATAGGACCACCCAGCAGGGAAGAATACATTTTACTAATCATGCCTTCCTCATTTGTAAGGTTACTTGTTTTTAAGGCTGTCAAGTTTGACAGGCCCAGATTTGACCTGTGTCCTGCTCACCTTTGAATAAGTCAGTAACCTAAAACTAAAGAGCCAGTTTAGAGTCTCTGCTCATTATTTTGGTTCATTGTACCGATGAAATGCTGTGGTGGCTCTTTTAATATACTTCCAGTAGAAATCTTTAAAGGTTTAAACTTAAGTAATTAATGATTAGTTTAGTAAAATTGTACAGCTCAACTATCCAGGAAAAAGTTTTAAAAGAACCCAATGAAAAGCAGTATCCCTTTTCAGGAAATTAAGAAAACAACTTTGGACAACGAGTTATTATAGCACAACAAATTGATTATTTTAGATACCCCATTGCTATGCTTAAGACACCTGAAGTTAATAAAAGCAAGGGAACCGTGTTAGATACTTCTATGCCTCTCCATTTTGCCATGCCGCATCTTGTTGCAGAAATTTTATTTCACATGTACAGGGGGACAAACTTTCAGTTAAGTCTCTGTGTCAGAAGATAATTAAGTAAAGACTCACTATACCACAATTGTGATTTCCTCATTGAAACCACCACTACTCAGTGGTGTAGAAGGGTGGACTCATTGCGAGGGCACCTCCTTGTGGCTGGGTGCGACACAGGAACGTTCCCTCTCTAGTACCCACTGCCTACATTCCTTTTGGACCTGCAGTGCTAGGCTTCTTTTCAGGATTTAGCCCTCCAGCTAGATCACATTTTAGTCCCACTCCTTCCAGTGGAAAGTCCAATGAACAAACATACAAGAAGTAATTACAAGATCTTGTCGCAGGTCTCTGGATAAGGAAGGACCATTGGGCCCAGTGTTGGGGTCACTTTTCTCAGGAGTTTAAATCATTGTTATCCCCTTGTGTCAAAGGGGGCTTCACACCACTTCCTTCATGGCTGGTAGGAGAACCCAAGCCCACCCTCTATACTGGGTTCCAGTCCCAGGACCTTAGGATGAGCAGCCAAGGTCTGTTCCATCAGACACCTGGCTGCTGCTTCCCTGGAGTCCTTCCTACCATTAGACTTTCCTTGGGCCTTCTCCCCAACTCCTCCCTGAGCTCTTTGTAACAATCACCACCACCCAGGGCTTCTCCCCCCAGGTCTAGTTCCCACCCTTTTGTTAGAGTCAGTCACAGGAGCTTGCTCCAATCCTGCATCTACCCTGGACTTTTTCCTCCCCCTGCAGGAGACTGTCTGTTCCTCACAGATCTCTCCCTCTTCAATGCCAAGAGAGTGATTGCGGAGTTTTTACCCTCTCTCCCTGCAACCCCCTTGTGGTCTAGCAGATTTCTCCCTTTATAACATTCCCCAGCCAGGCTTCATCTTTAATTATGCCTGCTCCCTCTTCCCCCCAGGGGCAGCCAGGTAAGTTAAATGGTCTCTAAGGTCTACATTAACCCTTTCATCATCTGTGTGCGGAACACATCCCATCACAGATGGGCAAAAGATGCAAAATTCTGATTTGGACCCAAACTTCTCTACAGTTGGTGGGAGGGCATCAGATCTGGATGCTTAGTTTAGTTTAGTCTACTATAGAAATGGAAACAGCCACTAAGTTTGGCTCCAGATCCAAACTTCCCCTAAAATCAGAGCTGTAGTGTAATACTGACCCCACTGAACTTCAATGGAGGCAGGATTTCACCTGTGGAGTTTTAGTTCAGGATCTTCTCTACTATCAACAGGGCTTCACTAAATCCAAGCTCACTGCAAGCAGCTTCAGCTGTCTAAGAATGATGCCAAAATTACTGATAGGTACTTTCCTTCCACATGTGATTCTGTAATGGGTTAAAATGACACATGCATACAGCACAACTTTAGTGCAGTTTCCCTTCAGAAAAAATATGGTGGTGCCTAGGTATAAATGATGAACACATCACAAATGCCTGCACCATATTATGGATGGATTTGACACGGCTGTAGCTGCAACTTTCATCCATAGAAGCAGCAAGTTACAAGACAGCTGTACTTAATAGTTAATATTGTTGACCTAAATAGCAACACGAACTACCTTTCTTTTTTACTGGGGGGCAGGGAAAGGAACAATTCTACTGGCTTGAACTAAAGGAGCTGATCTTTGAACACTTCTCTTGGAAGCTGGGAGACTGATTTTCCTGTTTCACTGGTGACCTCTCCCAATAAATACATTTATTAATTTCCATGTATTGTTGTTGATTGTTTGAGCTGTGCAGTAGCCACCAGTTTATCTGTGCATAGAAAATACCATGCTGCCAACAGAGAAGCCTGAAGACCAATTTGGATTACATACACTGTTTTTTGCAGTAATTTCATATTATTCATGTGATGCAAACCACATGCTATGATTTGGGCTTTCATTTTTATGCAAATGACATTCCAAAATACTTGTCCTTACCCTTAAACTCCCTAGAGCAGTTTTGGACAGTCAGAAATAGGCCTTGCCTTATTCCAGATATGGCTGAACTGCTGTTGATTAGCTCAAGCTAACAGGGAGTGGTACAAATGTACATTTCAGTATGCTGCCCTTTGGTGAAATAGATCCCTTGACCAACAGAACCCAGAGATCATTTCATATTTCTTCTGTCCAGTCCCATAGTGTGTCACCTTATGATAGCTTTTTTTGTTCATGTCATTACAATTAGCCCAATAGACCAAATACTTAGTGTAAGTCCATAGATTTCAATAAAGTGAGACTAGGAATGAATCTGGTATGGTAGCGTAAACTTCCAATGCTCCTACATACCCCTTATATAAGGTTCAGAATGAGGTATCTTAGACTTCTTAAAATGACCAGATTTGCCACATGCAACTCCTGCACTACAGTCACAGCTCTGACCACATGGCTATGAATATCCCGCTGTAGAAATGCTGGTTTGTAGTAGTCCATTGCACATACAGCAAACGAGAAATAGGACTCCGTAACTCCCCCCCGCCCAACTTTTCCTTTTTCCTTTATGTTCTCATTTAATTTTGAAACTCAAACCAACACGCTGCCAAGATATCCTATAGCCCTTCCTCTGTTTTGCCATGACTTGATGAAATAGAGAGATTCTCAAAAGTTGGTCCTTTAAAAAAAAATCTAATTAGTCCAATTAAAGACTTCACCTACTACTTTGCTAGGTTGTTTTTGCTCTTGTTCATATATAAACCCTTCCTTAAGCTGCCACTATCCTATTTATTTAACTTCTCCAGTCAAGTATTTAAGATCATTTAACTGCTCCCAACACCGTGTTTACGCCGGTTAGACAGGCCTTCTGTACTTCTTGAGTGCTGTTGCCAGTAAACTATATGAGGGACAGAATGCAGGCCGGGTTCTGCTCCAGGTAGGTCACCTGAAGACCACCCCTCTAATGGAAATGCAGTGAAATACATAAACAAAGGGAAAGAAAGCTTTGATCGGGCTTTTGTATATTTATTTAATGCTGACAATGGCCTTGATCATAGGGGATGTTCCAGCCTCCTTGCACCACACTGTTGGTGCACTGTTCTGCCTAAGCAGGGGATCCTCAGGTGGCATAGAGTTGCCATAATAGCTCCCATACACACTCCTCTCCCAGCTGCTAGCACAGAGGGGGGTTGGCTGAGGAACAAGGTGGCCAAGACTCAGCTCTTCCATAGTCATTTCCCAGCAGCCTTAATAGCCCCTTGGAGGTGGTGAAAGCCTTCAGGTTGCTCTAATCTTCACTGAGGAGCCAGCCCATAGCAGATAAGATAGAGAATTGAGGGCAGCACAAAGGTCACCTTTGTTTCCAACTCAACAGCATGACATGCTTCTTGTCTGATGCAAGGTTCCAGCCCAATGGGTTCAATACAATAATAGAAAATAGATAGCTCCTGTCTTGAAGTGCTTACGGTCCCTGCTCATCTCCATACCACCCCTCCCACAAAGAAGAGTTTTCTCAGGACACTCCCCTACATCGCATTTTTAAGAGAGTTTTCCTTTTGTTTTGGTTTATAGCTTTGTTGTGGTAGCTTTTTTTATTTTTTGGTGCTTTTGTTGGGTTGTATTGTGTAAGGTGCCTTGGGATACTTGCATCCTGTATATTGTATGGCATTGTGTTGAATAGGAGGTGCAAAAACTTAACACAGGTCTCCTCCTACCCTAATATGCCTTTTCTTTTGCAAGTTTTCCTGGAAGTTGTATGTGAGGCGGGAAGGGGAGAGGTAGATTGTGGCTTGGCTGAGACTGCAGGATGCTGAATCAGCTGCTGCTGCTGCCGCCTTACATTTGCCTCTTTTCAAATAAGAGGTAAAATTTCAAGTGCCTACATGATTTAGGAGCCTAAGTCACCCTTTGAAAAATGACATAGGCACCAGTCATTTTTGAAAATGGAACTTTCCCTTCTAGAGCTTCAGGCTCACACTAACATGCTGCAAGGTAACACAATGCTTATAGCCACTCATGCCATCCACAGAGCAATTTCCCCACTCTCAGACCTTCCCTTCATTGACAGGTTGCAGAATAGCACAGCAGAAAAATCAAACTCAACATCTCACAAAAAAGCTGTGATAAAGCTACTTACTAGGCAGCACATTCCCTCATGGCAGGGCACGGTGTAGCAGGGTCTCCTCAGGTGCCCCTCATGCTGACAGCTGCTGCAGTCCTGTGGTGGTCTACTTTTGTGTCTCAGCTCTCTGGCTGGATGACATATGGTCCCACTCCTTCTGGGGTAGACAAAGTGATATTATAGTTCAGTAGCTTCCCACCAGGTCTTCAGCCTGACTTCAGACTTAATAGCCCTTTCAGGCTCTTATCTATGGGGCCTTGGTGCCACCTTTGTCAATGGGCTGGTAGGGGACCCATGCCTTCTCACTATTCTGGGTTCCAGCCCAGGGACCCTGTAATAAACAGCTAAGGTCTGTCTGCTCAGACCCACCATTTCCACCCTGTGCTACCTCCTACTGTGGCCTGCCTCTAGGTCCTTCTACCCATGGGCACTCTGCAGATCCTAAAAGAAAAAACTCCTTAGTCTCAGGGAACAAGGCACTTGTAAATGTCCCATGCCAGGCCTAGGTAGGCTCTGGTGTCTAGCAATCTTGGGTTAGCCTCTGGTCCCAACCAGTCTTTCTTTCAGGGAGCCCCAGGACAGGCCCTAATCCTAGCCAGGCCTTTTTTCAAGGGGCCAGCACAATGTTTCTCTCCTCATCAGCCCTATGCTGAGCTGGGCTTTTCCCCTTTTAGCCCTTCCCTCCAGACTTGACACGTCTCCCAGGTGAAATGGGGCAGCATTCATGGAGCACAAAGGCTCCTAATAACCCCTTCCGGCTAAGTGCAGGGTTTGGACACCCCATCACATGGGCCTTTTTCAAGAATCTATTTTGAGGTTTTAGCCCAATCCAAAATAACATGAAAATAATCTGAACATTTTTGTAAAAACCAAGAGGGACAGAAAAAGTTCAAACTTTTTCAACCATAAGAAGAAATTTTGGTTTGTATTTATGTTACAGATGTAACCCCCAAGGAGATTACCTAGATTCCTGGGGCTCTGTCTGCTGGCAGCTGAGGGAGAGGCACACTGTCTCTGGTAGGGAGGGGGAGCCAAGGCAGAGTCAGAGTCTGCCCAGCAACCAATAGGGACTGAGATGCCCTTCCAACGGAGCTCAGGAAAAAAGGAGAAGCCATTTTTTGAGAGAGCTGGAGACAGCCAGGGCAAGGGTAGGACTGGCTGTTTGGGGAGAGCCAGGCCTGTATGCAGGGTTCCCCCTGAGAACTGGCCTCTTGTGACCTGAAAGCAAGGTCTTGGGCTTTTCCTTCTGCACTGATGACTCCCAGTTTGTAGAGTTTTGCTGGGAAACTTCCCCAGCCAGGCCCTCCAGCTGAGTTAGCCCTCCAGCTTCCTAGGTGAGACCAGTCACCACATGGTCAGCTCTGCTCTGGCTGCTAGTCCAGGGCTGCTGCCTGCTGTGAATGTGTCTGGACGCTGGGGTAGGAGACGACAATTTGGATTTTAGTATAGTTGTGTAATCTGCACCTTGAGCCATGCACCCCTTTGTGGTGAGGGGAAATCCTTGAACCAGAAGCAGCCTGACTCCTGCCTGAAGAGGATCCCTGCCAGCAGAGATCAGCCCCTCTGCAGTGACTGAGGAGTCCAGAGTCATCTCTGAACCTGAGGATCATTCATGGAGTTTGTGAGTGCACCATCCTTTAGTTAGTCAGTCAGGGAACTTGTTTTGGGGACCCCCTACTCCCTGAACTGTGTCCTCAAACCAGGGAATAAGGGTTTGGGGATTTTATAGCCTGCTGCATATTAAACCTGTGGAGGGACTTACCACCTCCTCCCACGTGTGATTCCTTTGGGCTGTACTGAACCCAGTCAGCCACACTGCTAAACCACTGCAGAGACGATATCATGGTCATAGGTCATCAAGGGCCCCAACAAAGTACGCGTACCAAGGGAACACTGATCTTACATTTGCTACATCAAGTCACATGACTGGAGAAAGTCACAGGTATTAGCAGCGTGGGCACCAGTGACCCTAAGAATAGTGTTTTACCCTCTTATATTTGTCTCCTGTTTAATAGAATTACTGTGTTGAATATATTGTATGTAGTTGTGTTGTTTCTTGGGAATCTCCAACTATCTGGCAAGTAAGTGGGGTTTACCCTGTGGTTAGAATTTTCCTCCCAAGCTGCCCTGGTTACCCTGCCAGGAATGAGCAAGGGGGGTGGAGGCATCACCAAATAAATTCATAGGGGAAAATAAAGAAGATACACCCAGCTGAGTGGATGGCAGGATCCAGAAGAACCCAGACCTGTCCATCAAAACCTGTAAGCAGATTAGCATTAAAATAATAAAGGTATCAGTGCTTTCAAGTTAAAAATCAAATTGCCGACCCTGTATGGTTGCTGAATTTTAGTGCTCTGGAAACCTGTTGTCTATTGTTAGACATAGTCTTTCACTCCCTGAACCAGCAGGGGTTGGAGTGCTGCAGAGGCACCTCACACAGGTCCTAAAAGGAAAGAAGAGCCTCATGTTACTCAGCAGCTAACTTTTAGTCAATAAAGGCATGCTCCTGTGAAGTGCTACATGCCTCATGCAAGGTCCTCTGCATACTCCTTACCAATTCACTTTGATGGAAATCAAAGATGCTCACAACCTGTCAGCAGAGGCTCACTGCTCTGCAGAATTACACCCTCAAGAAAGAGGTTCATCCAACTGTCCTCAGAAGACTAACTATCCTGATGGTGTCTAAAACCATGGCACGTATGCAGAGGACAATGGGGTGGAGGTGAGGGGAGTTCACTGGGAAACCTACCAGGGAGATGACAAGCATGTGAAAGAGACTTGAGGGGCGAGGAATTATTGCTAATCTGATTTTTTCATTTCTTTGCAGAAATATTTAGGTATTGAAAATGAGGCTAATGGTCTAATCCAACTAAGCCCCTAGGCCTTTAAAGCTGTCATGTGCCCTCTTAAGAGGTTTCTAATTCTTCCTACACTGTTCGGTTAGATGGAGTGCCTTATAACTTCCTCATTAACATCAAGAGCTGTGATTATACAGTGGTGTTACCATGGGCTTCAAAGCCATGAAGCCTAAATATAATCTTACAGTACCTTGTTAGAATACAAAGCACATCCTCCAATGCATTTTTTTTTGTTTGCATAAAATGCAGTACAATAAGTCTCACTTGACCTTTGCTCCCTGTATAGCTCATTTTAACATTGTCTGAAGAGCACACAGTTTGCATTTTGCAGGGCACAGGTGCTAGGTTCCACACTGGACATTGAGCCTCAGTCCTGGCAGTTTAGTGCAGCACTTTTCCCCGCCCCCCAGCAGCTGCACTCAGGGGACTGCTTTTGTGGACCACCAGGAATTTCCTGTGATAGAATATCAGAAACCTACTGGTGACTAGTAGGAGGTGACTTCACAGGGCAAAAGTTCCCTTTCCACAATAAACATTCTCAGTGTTGCTGTGTAGATTTCCTACACCAATAAGCAACTTGTCATCTTGACACAGAATGGCTCAGGAAACAAACTACAGACATTTATAAGAATTTAATCACCCTGAAAAGTGAAGTTGTCGCTCAGCTGCAGTTATATTAATAATCTCCCTGAGAAATAGAAGAACTCACATACCAGCTATGACATTAAAACAAACATTGACTGAAGAGACAGTAAAAGCAAGAAAATTTACATTTAAGGATTAATCGAACCTTATGTTTACTAATAGCTATGGACACAAAGGACACAGTCAGAGTTATTAGGGTGTCACCCATTTTGCCTAGGTCCCCTATTGGGAACACTCTACAAAGTTTCCTTGCATATGTATGAATTTTCCTGGAAATGAAGGGCTAGAGTTTTATTCAGCGCCAGCTGAGACAAGATACTTGGTTATAATAGACTTGTTATGGGGTCCACTCACAGCTAGGGCACCCCCTCCTAGCTGCTCTGAGGAATAGCTCTGCTGGATCTGACACCCTTTCCCATCTCTCATTCGCACACCCTGCAGCCTCTGTCTCTGCAACTCAGGGTACTTTCTCTCCCTTCATGACTCAGTAGCTCCCTCTCCATGGCTTGGCCCTCAGGCCGGGTCACTTATGTGTTTTCCCCCTCCCAGGGTGTCAAAGACCTCACCATCCCATGAAGTCTTCAAATCCACTGTCTTGACTGCACCACTTCTCTAGTGGCTGGCAGGGGAACCCGGGCCTGCCCTCTACTCCAGGTTCCAGCTCAGGGACCCTCTAATCAGCAGCCAAGGTCTGCAACATCCCTCCTTGCTGCTGTTTCCCTGAGCCTTTTCCTACTCCACTTCTCTCAGGCTTCCGCTCCACCACTCTCCTGGGTAAACCCTTTGTGACGCTCTGGGGAACACTCAGCACCCCCATGTTCATCCTTATAAAATGATTGTGTGGTATCCAATGCAAAGTTTGTCATATTGGGTATCTTTGAAAGGCTCATGATGCACTGAGCATGGTTGTTATAGTAAGGTTATAATTTCATGTATATAGTTATGAGGCTGAAAATGTATCCTCATGGCTTAAAGCAAGCCCATGCAAAAACTCTCCAAGAGCAGAGAGGCAGTTTGCACCTCGTCAGGGCATGTATGGGACAAACCCAGCCCAACCTCACAGGAACAAAGGACGCTGGCCTAGGCAACAACAAAAGGATCTGTTAGACTCTCAAATGAGTCACCCCTCTTCCTTTGGCCAGTTTGGGACTACGATGAGGTAATGCTCACCTGACTCTGAAGGGGGGGGGGGGGACAAAGCCAAGAGGGAAGAAAGGACATTATAAAAGGGAGACACGTTTGCTCTCTCTCTCCCTCCCACCTACATCTACAGGCACCACACCAAGCGACTGAAACGCTGATCAAAGGGGAGAGACAGGCTGAAGAGCAACCAGCCAGAGCAACTGTCGTGAGAAGCATCTAAGTTTGTAAGCGCATTGAAAATGTTAAGATCAGCTTAGAATGCGTTTTGCTTTTATTTCATTTGACCAAATCTGACTCATTATGTTTTGATTTATAATCACTTAAAATCTATCTTTTGTAGTTAATAAATTAATTTGTTTATTCTACCTGAAGCAGTGCATTTGGTTTGAAGCATGGCATAGACCCCCCTTGGGATAACAAGCCTGGTACATATCAATTTCTTTATTAAATTGACTAACTCATATAAGCTTGCAGAGTCCAGCGGGCATAACTGGGCACTGCAAGATGGAGGTTCCTAGGATTGTTTCTGGGACCGGAGATATTGGCTAGTGTCATTCAGCTGCACAATCCAAAGAGCAGCTTACATGCCAGAGGCAGTGCGTGAACAGCCCAGGAGTGGGGGTTCTCACAGCAGAGCAGGGTAAGGCTTGCTCCCAGAGTCAAGGATTGGAGAGACCCAGCAGATCACCGGTCCAGATAACACCAGAGTGGAACATCACACCCTTCCTTCAGGGCCTGGATCCCCAGGGTTTCCACTGGGTTTCCTCCTTTCCCTCTCGAATACCCAGAGTGACTGCAGGCTTCCTCGCGGCAGCTTTCTTTTACTGCCAATTGCCTGGCTTTAACCCAGCCTTGTCTGCTCCTTCTTAGCGGAGCTCCACTTCAGTTAGTGCTTGCTTAGGCCACCTAATTCCTCTCAGATATGGCCTAGCAGCCTCATTAACCCTTTCAGGGGAGGTGTGGAGTGAACACTCCTCACAAGGCCCTATAAAGGAAGTGTAACAGAGGACACTAGGTTTGTTAAGGTAACATGCAACTGGGCAGAGTGCAGTTTGCAGGCTGAAATAGCTTTGGGCAAACAGCATATTTATTTCCTGTGGAAAATATATCTATTATCATGGCTGAGCCTAAAGAGGTAAAGCTGCAGAAAATGATATGCTGCTCCCCAACTAGCAAAAGGCAACACGGTCAAACCCCTGTGTGGGAATCAAAGTTATTGGACAGCAAAATTAACCTATGGGCCCAGAATCTTGGCTGTGTCCAAGCTCAGCTTGCTACAGTCCAGGACAGGGGGAAAAGGTTGTTTTAAGGCACCTTTGATCTCCTCAGATACCCAGGACTGGCAGGGTGCAATTGTACCCCAAGCAAAATGTAGAGCTGATCACCAGCTGGAGATTCCCCATCTGAGGGACTCCTGGTTAAACCATCTTTCCAGCCCCCTTTGTGCTACTGGGCAGGGTCCAGAATCTATCCCATGATATTTCCATCCTGAAAATGCATAACCATTCTCTAGATGAGACGTTATTCAGGTGCCTATCACCATAGCTAATCACCTAAACCCAGTGCATGCATAGATCTCTCTCTCTCTCTCACATCCATTCTGGCACCATGGCTACTAGCCCTGGGGCCTGAAAAAACAGGACATTTGTAGGAACACACAGCAGCATTAGGGATGAGCGACGCTGCACTCATTTGCCATCAGCAAAGTGCTACCATGTTTCATTCTCAGTTATGTCATCATCCCCTTGTCATTGACCAGCCCTCTCTGACCTCTCTATTTTTGTGCTTAGGTATGTGACCCTGTGGAGCCAGCACTCTTAGGAGTCAAGTCCCATAGCTATGCCAAAGTTATAGGAAATAGCTTTGCTTTTGTTTCGAAAAAGTAATGGGTTGCTTCTCTTCAAGTTCCCACAAAGTTTTTCAAAACACTTCAGAGAACTTGTGGACATCATGATTTCTACAACAGAGGTGTATAACATCTTTGGAGTGTTCAATACAAAGAAACACAGCAAGGTAGATGCTATAACCAATTAACCTTGCACTGAAGTCGTAGGCTATTCTCCCCTCAGTGTATTAACCAAACTCAGAGTAATGGGAGTAACATGCACATACCAAGGGGAGAATCAGCCCATCTGTCAAGAATATTCTTTGTGACTAAGATGAGACTTTTAAGTTTCTCTCTCTGGCTTAACTGTGCATTGGTTACTATGTACTTAGGAGGAAGGAACCAGTTTGGTTGGCTTTTTTCTGTTTCACAGCAAGCAGAACACTGTATTCCCTTTCTATGGACCGTGACATCGCATGACATTTAAAAAACCCTATTCAAATTGCAGGACAGCCATATTTTACACTCAGCAGGAGACTCTAGGAAAAACTGTGAGGCCAGGGTTATTCTGACTCTGGACAGATTGTCAAATTGGGTGCTAGGAACAAAGATTAGGACATTCTCTGCCAATTCATATGATCCTGAAACAAATAAGAAGCCAGAAGGTTGCTTCACCCAGGATTTCCTTATGTTACAGAAGACGTTTTTCAATTAGAGATTTCCATCCATGAATCATTTAATTTACACTGGTATTTTTGTTATGAGTCTCCATCTATTTCCATATAGCATGGCTTTATTATTATGTGATATGATGAAGTCGATTAAATCCTTTTGCTCAATTCTCTGAGCAGATATTGATCTTCCTTGACCTTACTGGAACTGAGCTGAGAGAACTCAACTGAGGCCAGGCTCACTGATATTTGGGAAATTTCTTCAAACTTGGACCATTTTTCAAAAGAACCTCTGCTGATTTATGGGTTTTTAAATCAACACACATGAAACCCTGACTAGAAACCAGGCAGAACTCAGCAATATTGGGTGAGTTTGGGGGTTTGTTTTCTTCAGTCTTATTAAACATTTAAGTGTAGTCTAATAGAACTGCATGGCCCTTTTCAGGAAGATAATAATTTCACTGACAATGGTATAAATCCATAGAATGGCCTTAATCTCAGTTGAATGCGCTGCAATAGAAAGCAACTTATCTCAGAGGGTGTAGTGCCTACTCCTTTCCATGCCCAGCTAGTTCTGCTGTCCAGCAAAGGGAGGAAGTAGTGGCATGCTCATAGCCCTACTTTCTTCCACCCCTCCATACTCTCTTTTATGTAACTAGAAGCTCTAGTCTGCAGCTAGCATGGCATAAAGGGGATCAGAGACTGCAGTTGGGCAGATCCTTGTACTCTCCCATGTTTGCCCCCCAAAGCTAGACCTGGGCTGTAACAATCTGGCCTTTTGGGTGTATTTAATGGCAAGTCAGTTTCTTGCTGATGTTGCTGTTCATGATTGTTTGGGGTATGCACTATCAGTAAGAAATAAATGAGTCCTACCTTTGCTATTTGTTTCAGTCCAGATTTTAGATTCCTAAGACTGGAAGGGACCTCTGGGGTCATCTAGTCCTTCCCTGCATTGCTATAAGATGGGGTCTCTCTCCCATTCATAAGGCATAAGCAGGCACTGAGCTCCCCAGCAGCTCTTTCCTTTTCAAGTCAGTCATACTAATCAGTCTAGTCCTCATGCAGTTTGAAGGAAGAATTCCTGCCTCCTGATATGAGAATACAACCTTACATTTCCAAAATACCCTAGAGGAATTTCTAATGAAAAGTCTAAATCAAGCTTAGGGAAAAATCAAGATCCCATGCAGTAAATATGCAGTCACAGTGTCTAGTATTGGTTAGTCAGAGCATACCTCTATTGCCCAGCTCCAAACCAGACATTGTCTGAAAGTGCATAGCATTGCATGCACAGTTTTGAAAGAGAGCATCTTAGGCCTTTACTTTGGCTATCAAGTGCTTTTACTCATCAGCCAGAAGTAGAACAAGTCTATATTTGTCCATGCAATGTACACTCAGCACCTATCATATCTATCTCTAGGCATACAAACAAAAGTGAGAACAAAATCTAATACAGATCTTGCTCTGGAACTCTCTCTTCGAAGTTAGTAAACTACCTGGCTCTGTTATCAGTGGAAGGTTTCTTTGATCAAAGGCCTGTAAGTATCACAGAAAACACTTAATTGTACCAAAAACTGAAATGCCAGCTGTGATCAGCTCTTGCACAAAGTAGTTGTTTTCCATTAGACTTGCCTACAATTCAGGACATAGTCAGAACATCTCCTAGTGCTGCTAATGGTGAAGAAGTTTCGAGAAGGGAATTTTGAGGACCTTGCTGCACTTTCTTGAAGCAAATGGAAAACATGTATGGCACACTTCTCTTCTAATATACATGTCCCAGTATGTGGTTTTCAGAGAGGTAGTAAAGCTGACTAACGTTGACCACCATCCAGAATGCAGAGTCCAAATCCTCTAGACCTCTACCCCCAAAAAAGAACTAGAACTAGATTGAGCATATCTTTATAATAGACTCAAAGCAAAAGCCTAAATTCAAAACTCATCAAGCTTGGAGAAAGTTCAGATCTAGAAACGGTCTTCACAACCCAGTCCCATCTCTGCTGTGATGTATTATAAAGAGTGAGCAGACGCCTCAGTATCTTTTTCTGTATGGAAGTATGGATAAGACTCTTCTCAAAAACTGCCCAAGCTAGTAAATAGAAAAGTAAAATACTTATGTGCTAGATAAGTACAGCCACAAACAGTTGTACCACTGGAGATCATGGAAATGGCTGTGCAGCATACAGGACCAGACAAGCATAGTGGCCCATGACACCTAATTAATTTTGGGGTGGAAAGGAAAAAAAGATAACAGCACAGTTACATATTTTTCCTTCGCAGTGATCTCCTTGTACTATCTCTTCTTGTCAAGTGTCAGTGAAGTGTTTTCTCTTAAGTTTTCAGTGGTGGAAATGAACGTGCAAATGTCACACTGCTGTGTACCATTTGGACCACATTGTCTGATTACTCTGTACCCATCGTCTGTTTGTCCTATACCCAAGGTAGTTGGGTATTTCATTCTCACCTGGGAGACTGGGTCTCAGCCAATACATTGTAGTTAAGAATCATTCTGGATTTTGTTAGGTAATGAATCAATGACGTACAGCTGACTCCCTCCAGAACTACACATACAAATGAAAGACTAACTTGTGCCATCTTTACTCCCAGTAAACTTACTTTGCAAGAAGCCTCAATGGGACTATTGTGGAGTAATGTACTAAACAAGAATAAAGGTGGCATAATCTGGCCCAAAACCAGTTGTCAACCATACAGTCCCCTTATACGAGGTTGATAAAATGATTTCCTGCATCAAATAATCTCTAAAAAGAAGAGGAAGTAAATGCATCTTTACTAAGGGCCTTGGTGTATTATCTTAATAGTATTTTTTTCTAAGGAGTAAAAAGGTTCACTCACCATTTAATTAGCTCGTTGTAATTAAAGTAGTCATCTTATCATTTTTGACTGTTCAGATATCCTCAGTGATTACAATGATTAACACAAGGAAATACAGCGGTAGTTTACAGCAGTTAAAGTCCCATTTATTCAGTATTATCTGTTAAAACCTCTCCCAGAAAGTTTATTTTCCATATTCATCTCCATATCTGACTGAAAATGTTACTGTCATTGCTAATCAAAAAGCCATTTTGGGGCAGTGGTATTTCCAAATCTATTGTTAAATGATGTTTGCTGAAAAATAGTTTTTGGGTAGTTTTTGTTTGTTTAAACTAATCTTGCAACATATTTTAGTGTTTTTCAAATTCATAGCAATTTTTAATTAGGTTCAATACTTCATCAAAAACTAAAATAAATGCTTACCAGCATCGCCAAAAGGTAAGAGCAACAATTCCAGACTTTATGGATGAAATAGAAAGCCTGGCATAACATCTCCCCCTAGTGTTCTTGATGTATTTTTTACAATTTGAAAACATTTTCCTCTTTCGAGATCATGATGTGCAGATGTTTTTTCCAACACTTGACCCATAATTCCTGCTCTGTATAAATGTATAATTTGTATGTATGTCCCCTCCAGTGTAATTTGACAGAAGTTTATTTCAAAGAAAGTACTGCAATCCGTCTGCCAAACTATCAAACTTTTTATGTACAAATTACCTCTGAAACAATGTCATTGGGTTTCACCTGTTAGAGTTCAGAGAGAGGTTTCTCATACCGACTATAAGCAGCATGGTTTCACATCATTTACAAACATAACCATAAGTTGGAAACTCCCACTACCTACAGTTCTATCCTTACTTCTTGCCATTCTCAACCTTCGTAGTCTGTGGAAGATAGCCAGTTCTCCATAAGCTCCTCAAGAGGCAGCCAGCTGGTCCACCCTCCTCTGCTGTTTAGTCCACCAAACTAGACTTACTCTTAAGTGCACAGAAAAGATGTTGGGAAGTGGATGACCAACAAGCCCACCCCTTTCTACAGAAGTGAAACACAAATTGCTTCATTGGGTTCTCCTGTTCCTTCTGTTTAGCAGGTTTGCCTCCTAGTTTACTGATAAGTCACAGAGGCAGGTGCATTTTGTTAACTCCAGCAAGAGTAGAAGTGGGGTGAGACCCTCTCTCTCTAAGCCTAAGGCAAGTAGAAGCAAAGACAGAAGAGATCCTGCAGGATAACCCTCAGCGCGTCCAAGTTTGGGGCAAAAGCTTAGGCTGAAGTTTGTTCTATTATTGTTATTTGAATCACTGAAAATCAAAGCCCAGGAAGGGGTAATTTTGAACTATATCCAGTGAGTATACCCCCTTCAGAGAAGGCTAGGACTCCAGCTGCTTTCAAAGATGCTTATTCAGACTAGGAGCAACCACCAAGCTCTCATGTTCTCTGTTTCAATTGTAGTCAACGGGTACATATACAAAAATTCTATCCTGTGCCAGAGTGTGACTATGGTTGGGGAAGTATGTGGTCTTGCTGTGGTCACTGGGTCAAGGGCTCCCACTGAGTATACTGCACTTGTGCAGCTAGAAAAGAGGATGGTATCCAGTCTAATGGTTTCAGGTATGGCCAAACATTAGTGTGGGAGGGCTTTGTCAGAGATGATTTACTGAATGGGTTCTGATGACTAAAGTTCACTGGTGTCCAATGGAAAACAAATGAAGGGGTCAGTTGAATTGGGAAGAGGGGTACTTTTCTAATCCCACTGACTAGATAATCTCAGAAGTATTCTGCCAATGGTTTTTTTTATTCATATAAGACCTTTGCATTTTCTCCCCTTTGGTAGGAACTTTCCCACTTGTGGTAATATTTTCAAATTAAATGCTCATCAAAAACTGTTTAAGAATGAAGTCAGTCATTCTCATCCCCTTTCTCAGTGAAGACAATGACATCTTCAGTATCACTCTACTGGGTAAATTCAAGTGTACTCCACTTTAGAGTCTAAGTTTTGTTATGGTTCTGAATCTGGTAAAGTGATCTTTCCATTCTAGCTATTCTGTGGGTTTAGTCAAACAGTTTTGTGCAGGGATGAAATCAGGTTCAAAATTAGTCAACTTCTGACCCAGTAAAATGTTGCTTTCTTTTAACACTAAAGGAGGAACTTTAGTGGAATAAAGATTAACAGTATTATTTGTAAAGTTTCTCTCTTTGTGTGTCAGAATAGTATTTCAGCCTAGAACGTTCTTGAGATCTCTTTCTGCCTGGACTCCTACTAGAATTTTAAAGAAACACTACAAATCTTTACAATGAGAGTCTCATTATTTGGTAAGCTGGATAAAGCCTAAGTAAATATATAATGAGGAATAATCATGTTAAGAGGGACTAAAAGTTCAAACAGTCCCTTTTCAGCTCTAACTCCTATGACTCTTTAATTTTAGTTAGAAACAAAGCCCCAGCACTTTATATTTCTAAATGTATCATATGAAAAAAAAAGAATTGCATTATGAAAAAAATACAAATAATACTATCAGAATTTGAGTGAATAATTGGAACTGCCTCTCCCCTCCCCAATAAATTAGGATAAAATAGTCAGTTAGGGCCATATCCTACATTTCTGGCTTGCTCAAAACTCTCAAAGCCATTTGAAGCTTTGGGTGCACAAGGAAATCAGGAAAAAGACCAAAAATTGGTTCCCGCTACTGCAAGCCCTAATATTTTTGGCCCCAATAGTGTAGTCCTTTTGCATGCAAAACTCCCATTGATATTGAGGGTCTTTTAGAAACTGCAAGATCAGACTTTTTCTTGGTATGGGTTTAGCTTGATATTATATTGATTATGAAGAATATTGGCAGAAAGTTGTTTGAGCTAATTACCTAACTCCAGTATCTCTCTTTCTCAAATGAAATAATGGGATTATATTAATCTGTAAATTTTGCCATCCTAACTCCTGACACAAAATATGAAACTGATCAATAATTGTGGCCTAATATTTCTGTTTATAAGCTACAGAATAACAGACTATCTGAATCAAAATTTAAACATGTAATAGTGACTACTTCAAGGTTTATGAAAGTTCACAAGTTTGAAGACATTCTTAGTTTGATAAAGATGTTTCTGCCTCATGAGTTCCTAAGTCACTTCACTGGAGAATTTGATTCTGACCATATCCAAAGCTATTAAAAACAGACAGTTTAGTTTAGGATTCCTATAGGATTTTAAAAACAAGACCCTATAGATTCTGTGCAGGCTAGTGAGAAACATAACTTAGACACACCATATCGTTGGTAATATATTTGGTTACTGACAAGACACTGATCTCTGTGGTTTCTAACAACCAGCTAAACATCTCCATTTAGATGGATGCTACTTCATTCTAGAACAGCAAACTACTGTTGGTATAAATAATTATCTGGATGAAGAAAATATGATGGATTTTAATTGGCGACAACACAGGGCCTTCCCAGGTTTTCCCTAACACTAATGAATCAGTTCAGGAAGAAAGAATCAAAATCTCCTCTAAACACAGAATTTTCAGCTATGGCTCCTTGTATAGCACAGTAATGCTGGGGAAAAAGTCACATTTGACAGAAGAATTCTCAACTCCAATACTTGAAGCAGCACTTAATAGACTTAAAGGACAAATGGTCCAATCCTGGCAGCTGCTCCATGCCCACCTGGCACCTCATTGAAGTCAGCTTGTGTACTGGATGCCCAGTGTTTTAAAAAAGGAGTTCACAGGAAATTCCAGGCAATTGTGTGACTTTGGTTGTGTAATTTTGCCTAAATGAGCAATTACATATTCAAGGGGCAGCTCCTCAGCTGGTATAAGTTGTCATAGCAACATAGGGCTATGACAGTTTAGAGCTGTTGAGAGTTTGCCCCCAAATGTCTAGGTAAGCCTCTCAGTCTTTTACAGGTTCAGTCCTCATATGTACAAATAAAGGCTTGCTAGTTTGCATATAATGTCACACATGAATTATAGGCCTTTTAAAAATAACTTTTAATGGACTGAACCATTTTATTTATTTTTGAAGTAAATAAAGAAAAACACAGGAGATACTATGTAATCTGGAGTAAAGTGTCTAGGAATACAAACCAGATGAGAGCGCTTAGGTTCAACCTCTGACTAGAGTGTATCTTTTTCAGTGTTTCTGAAGCATGCTGTAAGGAATCAACGTGGGGGATATTGATCTCTGTCTATTCCCCATTTGTCATGTCTCTGCCTTAGTGGTTACATTTCCCTGTTCCTTAACCTCTCCCTGATGACTCACTTTGAGCCCCAAGGAGATGATACACCACAACGTTTATGCTCTGTTTGAACAAGTTTCCGAAAGTATTTTAACTTGACCTTTAAACCATCTAAAAGAAAGACCCAGAGTATGTGTTGACAGTTGTGATTCACAGAATTAAATGAAGGCTTCAGTGTAAGGCTTAAATCCTTAGGACTATTGTAAAAAGAAAAATTCTCACTGAACCAGAATTCCATTAGGAATATAGAGACAAGGTGGGTGAGGTAATATCTTTCATTGGACCGACTTCTGTGAAAGAGACAGGCTTTTGAGCTTCCACAGAGGCAGTGGTGTTGGAACAGTTTTTTAGAGTGGGGGTGTTTAAAGCCACTGAACAAAATTGTAAACCCAGTATATGATGGAACCCACTTCAAGCCAGGAGGAGTTGCTGCACCCCCAGCACTCCTAGTTCCAGCACCCCTGCACAGAGCTCCTCTTCTTAGGAATAAATTCATTTGGTCACTAGGTGTCAGCCTTTCCCATACCTGTGGGAAACAGGCTGAGCAAGCAGAAATGTGATTCTCCACAATTCATATGAGTGCCCTGAGCCATGTGCCTTTGTTTGTTTGTTTTTGCATCAGATGGTTACATAAATGACTGTGGCGCTGTCTGCACTGAATTTGCACTGCATAATGTAAAATTTGCAAACCTCAGCTTGGAATCTCTATTACTTAAAACAAAACTTAGGGGCTGCATTTTCCTGTCACAGTGGGGAATTAGAAGTGAAAAGTTGAGACTGATCAGAAGTTACATTTCTGAAACAATGAAATAGGGAGTAACAGCCAGAAAAATCAGAGGATATTACCAGTGTGCGATTATTGCCAATCTTCTGAATTTTATTCTGACTTACAGTATTTGGTGTTTTTCCTAAAGCCTCAGCTCCTGGAGACATGCCATCATGTGAGAATCTTCGCTTTTGCTTTTTTTAAAAAGTAATTTTCTAGCCCTCTGGGTTGTGGAGAAAAGCTTAGAAATGTGACCCCTGAAGGGTAGAAAACTAGAAGGTAATAAAAAGAACCCAATATTTATTTTTAAAATCTCCTGGCTTTGTGGTCTGAGTCATTATTTTTGAACATTTGTGGTCAGCAATAGTGTAGTAACCAAAAGCAAATGAATAATTTTAAAATAAAGCAGACCTAGAGAACTATTGTCTAAAATTGTTCATATATTTAGTTTTTGAAATTTTTCTTTAAAGAGATCCTATTGTTTATGTTCTTAACACTATCTGTATGTATATCCCACTAAAAACAAAGTTTCATCATCCAGTTACTTTGTGCATTGTGTTCCTAAAAGTGACTGTAGAAGAAAGACTCACCAACTGGCACCCCCCTTTTGTGGCTGGGTGTGGCATTGCAGGAGTCTTCTCAGTAACCTCTGCCAAATGCCTGTCAGGCTGACTGACAGTCCACTTCTTGTGACTTGGGCCTCTAGCCTGGTCACGTTCTGTCCCACCCTTCTGGAATATGAGTGTCCCAAATGAATAATGGACTGTACACACTAATCATCAATAGGATGTCTTCTGCCTCTCAAGGGCTTCCTCTTTCCATTCCATGCTTCTGTCAGACTGTTGACTGCAGGGCTTCTCCCAGGCATCTCAATCAAATTCAAAAGCAACTTGTGCCCCCTCATGCCTGGGCTTGGGCATTTAATCCATCCTGGGGCCTCCACAGTTCTCCCTTCCTCTGCAGAACACAGACTATAATCTCCCTGGAGTCTTACCCCTATTTCATAGCCCACCCCAAGAGCTAACTCCACTCCTGCAGCTTCTCTGTGGTTTCTCCCTCTCAGAAGAGAGAGCACCAGACCCCTTCTCTCCTGGGTCTCCACCTACCTGCATCTCTCTTCACTGTTCTGAACTCATTCCTTCATGAAAAAGACACAGCTATTCCACAGCTGGATCTGATAGCATATGTAGTCTACACACCCACCAGGTGTAACCTGATGAATTAATTAAGCCCGTTGACTCTTTTTAACCCTTTCTCTGCCAGTGTGGGGTGTATACCCCATCACAGTGACATGTATGCTATCTAATGAGAGGTAAGCACCTAGGCCTAGCTCCTCAAAATAGTATTTAGGTGCCTAATTTCCATTCATTTCAAGGAGAGGTGGGTACCTACATACCTTTGAGGAGGTGGGCCCTGATCCCTTGTTAACAGGTTAAGTTCTTGGAGGTTCTACAACCTCATTGTTTGACTTGTGTTCTTTAAAAAAAAATCCTATTATATATTGTAGTTATCCACTATGTGCTATCCTTTTAAAGCTCAACAGAAGTGTACTGCGCAATCTTGGCTTTTGCTGTGTATCTCAGATGGTGTTGAACAATGCTAACAGCTATTTTTAAAAGTGCTTTGAGGTATTATTTTTCCTAGTTTCTATTTAAGTATTTTTTTCCAAGCAGTATTTGTGTAAAGCATTATTGGCATTCAGTGGCTTGCTGGGTTAATACAAACCATTTATTCAAGTAATGTAAAAGGAATCTTATCGTGTCCCTGCCAGAATCCTGCAGAGTTGGAGTGGGTGGACAATGCCATAGAGCTGCTTATTTCCCTGACTTTGCCCCCTCCCACAGCACACAGCCCAGTGATCACAGACACCTCTCTGTCATCCATTGGAGTCATGTGCAGTTCTGAGGGCTATGGTTTTCCCCCTGTCCACTTACTGAACTATGTAATCCAGACTAGTAGTCACTGCTAAATACAGAAAAGTGCACATTAGCCACACCTTTCCCTGAAATGTTGTTGATGCTGAGGAAGTCTGCCTGGGAAATAAAGGAAATAATATGTTAACTTAGTTTCTTTTCTTGTTTCTTCACTTTTTTTTTTAAATCCCATTCATTCTCCTTCCATCTCAGACTCATTTGATGCTTCCCCTATTAAATAGAACACTGGACTGGGATTCAGGAGTCCTGGGTTCTGTTCCCAAGCATTGCCACTGCCCTGCTAGGTGACACTGGGAAAGTGACTTTGCCTCTGTTTCCTCTCTGCAAAATGGGGATAATGATACCGACTTCCTTTGTAAAACACTTTAAGATCTGCTTATGAAAAGCACTAGAAGAGCTAGGTATTATTTTCTCACAAATTCCTGGATAGTAACATCTTTCTTCTTCATTCTTTGCCTCTTTCATCCTTCATAGTCACCCTCATTCTATTTCCACCCTCTTGTTTCTCTCCCCACCACTCCATGATCCCTTTGTTCTGTTCTCATGCTGCCTTGCCATGTTCTATAATCCCTCTTTTCCCTTCTCTCAGTTGGACTCCCTCTTGGCCCAATTCTCGTTCTCCCTCGACTGGTGCAAAACTACATTCTTCCTCTTTGCCTTATATGGCCAACTATAGCTGCCAGAGGATGGGTGTCATATTTCTCTTCTTCCCCACTAGAGAGATGCTGCTATTGCAACTGTTCAGAGTGGTGGTGATGATGACGGCAAGGAGAAACGAGAAGATGCCATCCTGCACCTAGTGCTGGAGGCTGAACTGGCAGCTCACAGAAGAAAGTTGCTCAGTTTCGGACAACCAGAGGATGGGAGTCTAGGTGCATCCAGCAAAATACAGTTCAGTCACTGGACCTCTCAACATTCCAAGACCTGTGACTATGGGGTTTGAGAGCTCAAAAAGACCATTTACAAGGGCAGGAGCCTTTCGTGAATATTTGCTATTCAGTCTGTGACTTGCTTTAACTCTCTGTCCAGTAGAACGTAAGGAAGTTGTGAACCTCCTAACAGTTGAAAATAGCCATGAGCTAATTGACACCCTTGTTGGATGAGATCATAGACTCTACAGCACCAATGAGGAAACTAGAATGAATCTTAGATCTTTGGTTTCCAAGGCCATAAGGGTTGGTTGGTTGGTGGGTGGTATGTCATCCCCTTGCAGAATGCTGAGGTAGGCCAGCTCCTGGTGGTAGTATTATATTCATTACTCAGTATTCAAAATTCCAACATCTGAAAACCAGGAAATGCACAACCCAAGCAACCTTAACCCTGCCCTCTTTCAGCATGCCCCAATGCACCCCATTAATGCACACACCTTTACTCTGCCAACCATTCTTCACCTACCTTTACAATCCATTCACCTCACCCAAAGGATTCCATCAAATATTATGGGGGGAGGGGGAAGTTGCCCACACCATCTTCCCTCTGTTCCCCTGGAGCTAACAGTAACCCATGGGAATTATTTGCATACAGTCAGTCAATGTGTTAGGTGTTCCTATACTCAATGGTGAAGTCAGTGGTTGGGCCTGCTTAGGAAAAATGTGTTTGCAACCTGATGTGTGGCTAAGTCTAAGGTGCGTGACAGAACTAATATGAGATCTATATTTTGCACCCCAAGATGTGTGTGAGCAAAGGGAAGATGCATGTGTACCTTTATAGCCAATATACATTATTATTTCAATGCATAATTGTTTGTTATATATTTAGCAAGGCCCAGAGGTTTTTTCATCTGCATGTTCTCCAGGTAAAATGAGTGGTATGGGTCAGGTGTAGCTGGTCCTGAACGGTGGAGGTAGAGTTGGCTGTGTGTGGTAGGTGTGTTTGCAAAATCTGTGGATTACTTTGGGGTGTGTGACAGAGTTGTGATTACTATTAAGGCTATCAATTAATCGCAGTTAACTCATGCAATTTAACTAAAAAAAATAAATTGCAATTTAAAAAGTTAATCACAATTAATCACACTGTTAAACAATAGAATACCAATTGAAATTTATTAAATATTTTTGGATGTTTTCTACATTTTCAAATATATTGATTTCAATTACAACACAGAATACAAAGTGTACAGTGGTCACTTTATATTTTTTTACTACAAATATTTGCACTGTAAAAAACAAAAGAAATAGGTGAATTAAAAAATACTAATACAAGTACAAGCAATCTCTTTATCATTAAATTTGAACTTACAAATGTAGGATTATGGTAAAAAAACCTGCATTCATAATAAAACAATGTAAAATGTTAGAGCCTACAAGTCCACTCAGCCCTACTTCAGCCAATCGCTCAGACAAACAAGTTTGGTTACAATTTACAAGAGATAATGCTGCCTACTTCTTGTTTACAATGTCACCTGAAAGTGAGAAAAGGCGTTCACATGGCACCTTTGTAGCCGGCCTTGCAAGGTATTTACATGTCAGATATGCTAAACATTCATATGCCTCTTCATTCTTCGGCCACCATTCTAGAGGACATGCTTCCATGCTGCTGATGCTCGTTAAAAAAAAAAAAAAAATGCGTTAACATTCATGACTGAACTGTATGTCTCCTGCTCTATTTTACCTGCATTCTGCCATATATTTCATGTCATAGCAGTCTTGGATGATGACCCAGCACACATTCGTTTTAAGACCACTTTCACAGCAGATTTAAAAAAATGCAAAGGTACCAATGTGAGATTTCTAAAAATAGCTACAGCACTCGACCCAAAGTTTAAGAATCTGAAGTGCCATCCAAAATCTGAGCAGGATGAGGTAGGGAGCATGCTTTCAGAAGACTTAAAAGAGCAACACTCAGATGTGGAAACTACAGAACCCGAACCACCAAAAAAGAAAATCAAACTTATGGTGGTGACATCTGACTCAGATGATGAAAATGAACAGGCGTCGATCCGCTCTGCTTTGGATCATTATCGAGCAGAACCCGTCATCAGCATGGACGCATGTCCCCTGGAATGGAGGTTGAAGCATGAAGTGACATATGAATCTTTAGCGTCTCTGGCACGTAAATATCTTGCAGCACTGGCTACAAGAGTGCCATGTGAATGCCTGTTCTCACTTTCAGGTGACATTGTAAACAAGACATGAGCAGCATTATCTCCTGCAAATTGTAACCAAACGTGTTTGTCTTAGCGATTGGCTGAAGTAGGACTGAGTGGACTAGCAGGCTCTAAAATTTTAATTGTTTTATTTTTAATGCAGTTTTTTTAGTACATAATTCTACATTTGTAAGTTCAACTTTCATAATAAAAAGATTGCTTGTACTTGTATTAGGTGAATTGAAAAATACTATTTCTTTTGTTTGTTTTTCTCAGTGTAAATACTTGTAATCAAAAAATATAAAGTGAGCACTGTACACTTTGTATTGTGTTGTAATTGAAATCAATATATTTGAAAATGTAGAAAATAATCCAAAAATATTTAAATAAATGGTATATTAACAGTGCAATTAATTACACAATTAATTTTTTAAATCTCACGATTAATCGCAATTAATTTTTTTAATTGCTTGACAGCCCTAATTATTATGAGAGATCAGCACCCTCTTGTGTGTGAGGAAAGGGCAGAGGTGCATGTGTACCTTTAGGACAGACTCAGATTTTAAGAAAAACAGTGAGGTGTCCGGTGGCACTTTAAAGACTAACAGATTTATTTGGGCATCTGTCTCCATGCATCTGAAGAAGTGGGTTTTTTACCCACGAAAGCTTATGCCCAAATAAATCTGTTAGGCTAGGTCTACACTACCTGCCTGAATCGGCAGGTAGAAATCGATCTCTCGGGGATCAAATTATCGCGTCTCATTGGGACGCGACAATCGATCCCCGAATCGACGCTCTTACTCCACCAGCGGAGGTGGGAGTAAGCGCCGTCGACGGGGAGCCACGGAGGTCGATTTTGCCGCCGTCCTCACAGCGGGGTAAGTCGGCTCAGATAGGTCGAATTCAGCTACGCTATTCTCGTAGCTGAATTTGCGTATCGACCCCCCCCCCGTAGTGAAGACCTGCCCTCAGTCTTTAAGGTGCCACCAGACTCTTTGTTGTTTTTGTGGATACAGACTAACACTGCTACCCCTCTCATACTCTGATTTTAAGGCCAGGAGGACCATCATGATCATCTAGTGACCTCCTGCACAGTGCAGGACAGAGAACCACACCCACCCATTCCTGTAATAGACTCATAACATCTGGCTGAGTTACGGAAGTCCTCAAATCATGATTTAAAGACTTCAAGTTACAGAGAATCCACCATTTACACTAGTTTAAACCTACAAGTGACCCATGCTGCAGAGGAAGGTGAATTCCCCTCCAGGATCTATACCAATCTGACCCAGGGAAATTTCCTTCGCAATGTATCATTTCTTTGCAGAATTGTATGGGTTGTCAGTAGCAGGGTATAGGGCTTTACTACAAATGATACTGTCACAGTGAGGTGGAACATGAGAGGATTCTAATGCTTTAATGATGGTTAAGTGAAAGCGCAGGGTGATATGGTAGCCTGTGAGCAAGTATAAGGGAGTTGTAAAAGGTGAACTGTTCTTACATTCCCCATGTGGTATTATTTCTGGGGAGCTGGCTGTGTGAGCATCTACCAGGATCTGGAACCACCTGCATTTTGTAGTGTCAGGTGCCAGTGTGAATATGCCCTAAGTGCATATTGAAGCACTTCTCACAGAGGATAGAGGGAAGGTGGCATGAGCAGCTTTTTTTTTTTAATCACCCTTTAATAGTGTTTGATGGAATCTTGTGGATGTAGTGAATAGAATGTAAAAAGAGGTGAGGAACTTGTACATTTCAGCACCTGGGGGGTTAGCAGAGCAAGTGTGTGTGTTAATGGAACATATTAGGGCAGTGTTGAAAGAGGGCAGAGTTGAGGACGCAAGGATTGTGCATTTCATGGTTTTCAGAAGTTTGAGTTTTGTTCAGCTTAGTGTTCTCCCCACTACTGTATCAGCCCTGGTCCCCCAAACAGTGAATGCATCTCTCATAAGTCTTCACTCCCTGGTACACAAATGTTTCTTCCCCACCCCACTTCTATAACTCGATTCACCTGCAGCCCCCAGAGTGAAGGACTACTGTGTTACAACAGAATGCTGTTCCTAGTCATGGTTCAGAATGGTTGGAGTGTGGAGTTTCTGGCAGGGCCAGCAAGAGAAATCAGACTGGGTTTCTGTTCCAAAATACCGACAGTTGTATTTTGAGAGAAAGATCTCCGACCCTTGTCAAATAGGTATAATCCATCTCTGAGAAACAGTGAAGTGTCACTGTTTGTAATGTTTCTATACAATACAGTACACATTTTCTGGCCAGCCACAAACCCTCCAATTTCCTGATTAACAATCTAACACTTAAATTAACTTCCATATTGTGGCTGTAGCAATTATTCAGACATTCAGCTAAATCAGGGAAAATTGCCACAGCTCTTGGACACACATCTCTGATGCCATCCAAAGCTTCTCTCATACATTGTGTGAGGTGTACACCAAGAATAAAGCCCATACCATTACTGCCCAAGTGAATCACTATATCATCCAGTAGATCACAGGCTCTTAAGTCACCGGTTAGATGCTGATGAGTGGACAAACATGATGCCAATGCAGTCAACCTCTCTCCACCTGAATCAGCCCATAGTCAGCAATCCCCATGTCAAGGTGTACTGTAACTGTACTCCATGCTCTACTGCAAATTTCTGCAAGCTTGTGATCCAGGAATTGCCCAGAATCCACATGTGTGGCAAACAGGCATTAATTTTCCCTCGGAGGTCAAGGTACCTGCACTGTCTGATCCAAACCTCTGCACTATGTTTCTTTAGAAACACCACATCTACCCACCCCAAGGTCAGGAAGTAGCCACTTGTCAGCCTTCTCTCTGGGCTAGTAACATATACAGATTTTCTGAAACAATTAATCCAAGATTTGCCTACCACCGGCCCTCATGTTTTGTCTCTTCCACAGCCACAACCTCCTCTCCCGGTCTCTTCACTGACTGACCCACCCACCCAAAGTCCTGTCTCTAGCTCTCCCCTACACAATATAACAAATTTTGGTTAGATCAGCTGTTGACTATTCTGCTGTGTTCCCAGTAAATAGCTTCGTAAAATAAAAACACATTGTATTAAAACAGACAACTTACTGCAAGCATTATGAGTTATTAAATCTTTATTGCACAGATGTACAGAAGTCTGGGCTAGAAGTGTCAGGGGGAGTGGGGTTTCACAAGGGCAATGGCATCAGCACATTGTCCTGAGCTACCGAGCCAAGCATGAAGTGGCTGCATGGAACTCCTCTCATGGTTTTATTCTTTATTGATTCATGCACACTGTAATCCTTCCACACTGCACGTCTACACAAGCAAAGAAGTGAACATGTTCTTACTCACTTACTTACTCACTCACAGTTTGGGTTCCCCAAAGACTCAGTGGGTGTCATGTACTACCTTGGGTAAAAACAGGCCATTTTGACCCACATCACAGCCATAGTTTGATCTCTACTTCTGTGCAAAAAAAAAAAAAAAACCACACACACACACACACCACACCCAGAAACTTTTTTAAAAGTTGCTATTTGGTGGGGGGAGAGGGGAAAGGAGCTTATATACAGTGGTGGATTAATGCACAGGTGTAAGCATGTGAATTTACCCAGCAGCACCTCCTGCTGGTCATCTCAAGGAATTAGCTCACCAGCCTCCGGAGTGCCCTCTGCAGGCCAGTGTCCCACTGCCACTTGGCCCCCCATGTCTCTCCCAGGACTCAGGTGCCCCGTTATCTGGGATGCTGCCCCCTGGCAGTACACCCCTCAGTCTCAGGGTCTCCCCTCCCTGGGGAACCCCCACCCACTATCCCCACCTCACCTCAGTTGTGGGCTACTGCCAGTCACCAACTAGCCCCCACTCCCTGGGGCAGACTGCAGTATAAGCCACTCATCACAGGCAAGGGAGTTTTGGACCTGCTGCCTTTCTCTACAACCCAGTACCTCTATGGGGCCTTAGACAAGGCCTTGCAGCCTGGGGAGTTGCCAGCCTGGAGCTCCCCAGCCCCTCTGGTCTTTCCCCAGCCCTGCCTTACTCTAGGTACCCTGAGCTTCCCAGCAGCCAGGCCCCTCTCTCTGAAAGCAGAGAGAGACTATGTCAGCGCCTGGCTTCACTGGCCTTTATAGGGCCATCTGGACCCTGATTGGGGCGTGGCCCCCAGCTGAGGCTGCTTACCCCAATCAGCCCAGCTTTTCCCCTGCCACAGCCCTCTCCCAGGGCTGTTGTTAACCCTTTCAGGCCAAGAGCGGGTGACTATCCTGCTACAACGGGCCCCCTGGGCTCATGCCCAGGGGCCCCAGCAAGAGCACTGGAACCTGGGTTGAAATGGGGGGTGGGGGGCTGCTACTGGTGCTGGAACTGTGGCCCTGCCCCCTGTTCGTCCTCTTCCCTCTGAGGCTCCATGCCCTGGCCAGCCCGAAAGCCAGAGCTGGGCCATGATAAGAGCCGTCCAGGGAGCCGAGGCTGCTGTGAGGAGCCCCAGAACCGCCGCCTGTTCTGGGCAGGGACCAGGGTGCCTGAGAGCAGCCCCTAGCCTGCATCCCCACGTCCCGGGGCAAACCACTGCTCCAGTCCGGCCTCCTGCCCCCTCTCCAAGGCCTGCAGTCACGCTCTGTGGTGAGAGGATGCCCTGCCCCAGCTGAGAGGCTGTGGGGAGCCCCAGGAAGTTCACAAGCAGCGAGGAGCCAGGCAGGAAAGACTCCTCCGGAGTAGTTCCCGCTGCTACTGGCCTGGCCTCAGCAGCTGCCCCACTCCATCCAGGCTCACTCAATGCCTGCACCTGGTTCCACCTGCCAGGCTGTTCGCACTGGATCCCTCCTGTTCCCGGTAACCTGCCTGAGGCAGCAACCATGTGCAGCACTGCTCCTCCTGTTGCCTCTGGCCCAAGGCCTGTAGTTTGGGGGGGGGGGGGGAAACGCCTCCCCCACCCCATCCAAATTATGCCCAGGCCGTCGCTCCATGCCTGCCCAAAGCTACTATACCCATGTTAAAAAGTGGGGGGCCATGTGCCCCTTGACTCCCCAGTTATGGTACCCCTAGGCACCCAGGCTGTGGGCACCCAAATGTTATTTGTGCTCAGACCACCAATAAATCTTAATCAGCCTTTGCTTATATCTCTGCAACATCTAGCTCAAATGATTCCTTTGAAATTTGGGTCACTAACCTTATCCCACACAACCTCTTCAGGCATACAAAATTACAACCGAGCATGTCAGTTTTGGAAGACTTACAAAGGTCAACTTTTAAACAGAAATTTTGTCTGAACCCTAACTATACAAACCAGATGCAAAAATTAGCATGTCAAGTCTTATGATCACCCCTCTAGAGCTCCCCTTGATCCTCAGTAAACCCAAAGCCCATTACCCTGTGATTCCATTACCCAAGCGGATGTCAGCATGCACCCTGAAATCCACAAGAATAATAATAACTAGAAGACTTAACAGTAATACAGAACCCACCCCAAACAACTCAGTCACAAAAAACATAACCATATATTTATCTATGAATAGCTGGAACTTGTACCTGCCCCAGAGGTACACCAAACAGCCAGATGCACAAATAACCTTGTCTCCATTTGGCAACCTTGTCAATGCATGCAGGACATTTAAAAACACACACAACTATCACCAGCACCACACACTTTGGCATGAAGATGCTCCAAAAAACACAACCATTACTACAGAGGTAAGGAAGGAAGATACTCCTGAATGGGCAGCTACAGCACAGAGGGTTGCAGTGTCAGGCAGACATTGTCCTCCGGGTGGTAACCTGAGTTTTAGGGCTACCCTAAAAATCAATGCAGCCACCCAGAATATATTTAAGGATGCCCTATTCAGAGGGGAAAACTTGAAAGGTCTATGGATTATTGCACAAGGGTCAACTCTGCAGCCCCTACTTGGGCACTAGCGCCAGGAGCTAATGGAGTTTAGAAAGTTTAGAGTCTCCATGGAAGACAGCAACTGGGGCAAGAAACCTTTAACACTGGGCAAGGATCAAGGAATTGTGTAAAGAATATAGCTCTATATAAAACACAACAGGGTAAATTAAAATGAGAGATTAGTATTAATGCAACATTAAGTGATATTTCAACCTAGGGACAAATGCTAAAGCTGGGTCTGGAACACAACGGTTAGCCATTTCACACACAGCACTTTGTTTTTTCTTAAATGTAAATGTTTAATATATTAATGCTGTTAAATGTCTGATACATACAGGATGCATAACATCTCCAATTTAACATTGCGGGGACAACCTTAATATATGAGATACCCCAACTTTTGAGCACTTGATAGTTCAGACTTCACTTTGCATTACCACTTTCTTTGATCTATAATTTTGCATATTTAAGTTTTAACTATGGCAAAGAAAATTAAGTAGCAATGGGAAATTATGATCTTAACTGATCACACTTTTGTATAACTTCCTGTAGCTCGAATATCAATTGACAATATTGGCATATGGCCAGTGAAGATTCAGGATTAATCTATTCGTTTACACATCTATACCCACTTCTTAAGAGCACTGCATGCCAATTGAATTTTTTGTTGCAAAGCATAAGGACTGAGCAATCAAACCAATAAAGCTTCGTAAACACCCTTCTTAGTCTGAAGCAATTATCTTAACTGTACAAATACACAAAAGAGGAAGAGGCACATTTGAGTTACAGCTTCACTTAAAGTCCACAGTAGGTATAGTACTAATTGACTAATGTTAACAACAAAGTGAAGTCCATCTTATCTCACAAGAGCCAGATGCTTCAGAAGTGGAAAGTGAGTACATAATTGTACAGAAGTCATTTTGATTTCAGTATTTTGTCAGAGACTAGCTTTTTCAAGGAAGTATACAGGAATAAAATGTTACCCTCAACACTTCATGGCACAAATGAAATTGTTTTATTCTGGGGCTACCTGATAAATGCCTTTCCTGTTAAGGCAGAGTCAAATACACTTGCCGTGCAAAACATTGTTGCATATGAAAAAGCCTAACAAAACAGGAAACCCAATGCAATCATTTATCTTATGAATGTAAAAACATGTGCACATTCTTAACATAAGTAAACATAATGGCCATACATGCCAATGCTGGTTTTCTCCACATGCAAGAGAACTTGATCAGCGTATTGAAGACATTCCATTGCGGAGCAGTTTGTTACGGATTTATTTATTTGTTGATAACTCACTTGTGCTTTTGATATGTCTATACTATGTTGCCAGGAGACTTGTGCTTCTGATGAGATAAAATTACGAACGGGAATTCTTTTATAGCCTTGTCACTCTTTAGTTAGTAAATAAAATAGGAACCACTGCTATTAAATACTAGCTACTGAAAACAGAAAAAGACAAGCAGAGCATATTTTAAATAAGGCAATTTACAGCCCTCTCTGCCCCCTCCAAGTGTAAGTGGATAGAAGATCACCTTTATAAGTTAGAATGACCGGATTTTGTGGAACGTGGCTGTTTTGGCTCCAAGGTATTTGCAGCATTATAATATCAAGACCAGGATACAGCTGCCTTGTGACTAAGACGATGTTCACTGAGTAAGTGCTATCCAATCACTATACGTCACCAGACATCTGTTTCCTGTTTTCATTCTTTCCCTGTTATCATTTTATCCGAGTTACCCCTTCACCTGAAGGCCATTTAGAAATCTGCTACAATTGAAGTACATGTGTCTATATCTGACAGTGAGTTAAAAAAAATAAAAATAAAATAAATCACTTACCAGGAACATCTTGTTAATCTTATTACAAAAAGCTAAAGTTAAAATAAAGTCACTTTTAAAATACACAATGATACATAAACACTGGTCTTCCCTAAAATGACTAACTTCCTTCTTTGTTTCCAGTTAAGTAGCTTTCCTGTTGAGTACCACCACCTCCACAAAGTACAATTGTGAATTGATTCATAAAAACAGAAACATTATGGCACAAATAAGGGAAGGCAATAAATATTCTCTCCCTGTTGTGCCTTCCCTCCCCAAAAATGGAGCAACTAGTATTGTAGAAACAATAAAAAAGGTGTCACTTGTCATTTAAGTTTCCAAACCAACAATCATCAGGATGCAGAACAGGATACCTCTCAAATGAGAAATTTATTTACTCCGCATTCAAGTTAACACCAGAAGCTATGTTTTTTGGAACAAGGGATTACTTTTAAGAACATGCCAAAAAAGTTGTGCACCTTATAAAAATGCTCACTTTAACGGCATTGAGACCCAATTCCTGCTATTCATGTTCCAGTTTTACATCAGTGTTTTGGAATATTCCAGCTTCTTTTAACAAACTGCAAACTGGGGGTGGGGGCAATTAGTTATTTCTTAGCATCTAGTGCACATTGAGCAGCGACAATGGAAACTTGCAGGTTAGTTTGGTAATGTCAACTTGATTCCACCAGAGATTTTGTCAAAATCAGTGAGATTTCACTGGGAGTGGGGGGAAGGCGTGAAAAAGGTTTCTCTCATTTAGTTTGTGACTCGACCTGATCCTATTAATTGAGCAGCCCAAAAAGCTGGATTGATAAACAAACACCAAGTTCCATCCAGCTCTCCACTCTGAAAAAAAGGGGATGGGGGGGCGGAGAAGAGGAAGGTGAGAAAAGAACCTTTTCTAAAGCATACAGCAGGGGCTTGGAACCTATGGGATTGGACTGGGGGAGCAAAGGAGGGTTTTGGCAATCAGAAGCTTGTCCTAGGATAAGGGATGGTTTGATAGCTAAAGGAGACTATACTGAGGATTTCTATACAGAAAATTAGATTGGGAAAGAGGGATGTTGTTCATATAGCTCTTGGCATAGGTGCTGGAACTAAGGGTGCTACCACACCCCCTGGCTTGAAGTTGTTTCCATCACATACAGAGTTTACAGTTTGGTTCAATGGCTCTCAGCACCCCCACTATAAAAATTGTTCCAGCACCCCTGTCTCTTGGTCTTCCGGACTTTCTTTCTGGCATGTTTCCTTTTCGTCTCTGCAGAGATATCCAACAGTCTTTGTCGTCCCAATTCAGGACAAGAGAGTGATAAAATATGGGTTTCCCCATCGGATGAAAATTCCGTTTCTTAACTAGCTAATTAGCGTCAGTTTTAATTATAATTTTCAGCTACCTAATGTTGGGGGGATGTAAAATCACCAAGTGAAATAGGGCATCTTCAGAACAAAGCAGGAAGACAAATATTTCATGCTATCTGTTCAACACTTGAATTTCTTCAATTTCCGATACCATCTCTCGCTCTTCTATTTTAGGTCCTTATGGCCCTCATCACCCTAGTATCCAAGTTTCTCAAAATCATTACGGGTGTTTATTCTAACACTACCCTTGGGAAATGGGGAAGAATTATTCCCATTTTAGATATGGGGAATTGCGGCACAGGGCAGATTAATTGGTTTGCCCAGAGTTATATATTATGTTTGTGGCTGAGCTAGAAATGGAGCCCTACTTCAGTGTCCCATCTGCTATACCATCCTTCCTATCCTTAGACTCTTAATTTTAATACATATGCAGCTGATCTACAGTCAATGGCTGAAATAGCAACATTTGCTGATACTGGTTTTTGTATATATTTTTACTTGTGCCTGGATTTTCTATTTATAGTATTTTAGTTCAATTCAGAAAATCCTGATTAGACACAAATGTGTCTCTAAACTGGTTTTACATATCTGATTAAATCAATAGTCAATAGCTCATGTTCTAATCCCATATCTGCCACTGACCAATTATGTCACCACTATGGCCTTGGGAAAGTCAGTTAATCTCTCAGTGCTTCAGAAACACTAGCTGTACAATGGGAAGAATACTGATCTTTCTCACAAGGGTGTTAAAGATTCAGTTTTGTATAACACACTGATTAAAACACTAAGAATTCTGAAATGTCTTTACAGCAAGATGCATTTCGCTACTTTTTTTTTTTTTAGAAGCCTTAAAATGTTAGTTGAAACTCAAGGTTAAAAATTGGGCTTGAGGAATAAGTGAAAGCTAAAGTTATTGGTACAACCTATTCCTTTGACTAGCATTCTCTAGAGTAAGATCAGCATATTTGTAATCAACGAAACAAATGGCAAATGACAGCAAGAGAAAAATGTGTATTTTATTCTTGAAAGACTATTCTCTTCACTACACGGTATTATGACTCAATATAGAAAAGAGATGTACCTGTAGCATTACACAGTCACAAATGTATATTAATGTTTTGACTAGTACAATAAGAATGTGTTTTAAAAAACAAACCTCACTTCTAATCCATTATTTCATATCCAGATGTTTCCTGTACATCTGCAGTTGTCTCAGAATTCATGAGCTGTAGTATCTTAGCAACCTCTCGTCTGTTGGTTTCAGGATTTTCTTTTCACTCATGTTTACCACCCAACCTGGAGCAAGACCAAAGAAAATCTGTCTAGGGTCCTTACGTGTGCTTAGCATTTGGAAAAGTTCATCTTTACTTATGTCTGGCAAAACATAACCATATTTCTTGGCGAGTTCAAGCCTGGCTTCTGGAATATTTGATGGATTGGCTAGATACCCACGATTCTTGGCATCTGTGTAGTAACGGACCAGATCTTCAGGTGGAAGCATTCGCTTTGGAATAGGCTGGCCACGCAGAAAGAAAGGTATTGGCTTGCACAAAATCTCTACAGGCAAGCAAAGGAGAGAAAGAAAGAATTAGGTAACAGTTTCATAATCAAGGTTCAAAAGAATTAGATGATGCCTCCTTTCCTCAAAAGACAAGTACACCATATGCCTGAAGTCTCTTGCTAGATTATTTACCTGCCACAAACTCATGCAGAGGAAAGGAGGAAAACTAGAGACAAATCTCTCTATATTTTCTTGTTCTGGGATACCAGACATCAATTAAGTTGTACAAATGCAATAAACCAAATGAATCAGTTAAAAATATTGTTTAAGAGGAAATACTGATTTATAACCATCTGCATGAACCCCAGTTTTAAGAAAAAATGTTTTAAATATGTACAGTAACGCCTCGCTTAACGTTGTAGTTATGTTCCTGAAAAATGCGACTTTAAGCAAAACAATGTTAAGCAAATCCAATTTCCCCATAAGAATTAATGTAAATGGGGGGGTTAGGTTCCAGCGAATTTTTTTTCACCATACAAAAAGCTATATATTATATAGATATACACACAGTATACGTTTTAAACAAACAATTTAATACTGTTCACAGCTATGATGATTGTGAAGCTTGGTTGAGGTGGTGAAGTTAGAGGGTGGAAGAGGGAGGGATATTTCCCAGGGAATGCCTTGCTGCTATATGATGAACTAGCACTTGGCTGAGCCCTCAAGGGTTAGTTAACACATTGTTGTTAATGTAGCCTCTCACACAAGGCAGCTCGAACACAAGGGAGGGGAGACAGCATAGCAGACAGAGACAGACACACATCTTGTGTGTGTGGGAGAGAGAGAGAGAGAGAGAGAGAGAGAGAGAGAGAGAGAGAGAGAGAGATGCACACTGCCCCTTTAAGTTAGCTGACCCACTCTTAAATGCATTGTCTTTTTAAGTGGATCAGGAAGTTGAGACAGCAACTGCTGCTGTCCATGTCCCCTCCCTGCTCTATATGGAGAAGGGGTAAGCGGGGTGCAGGAGCAGGGGGAGGGGGACACGCTGACATCAGCCCCCCCTTCCCCTCCTGCACAGCAAGCAGGAATCTCTGGGAGCAGCTCCAAGGAAGAGGGCAGGAGCAGCACATGGCAGTGGGGGGAGGGCCAGCTGAACTGCTGCTTGACAGCCTGCTGGGCAGCTGCAGAACACGGAACTTAGGGGAGCGGGGAGCTGATGGGGGGCTGCTGGTCCACCATGGTTCCAAGCCCCCACCAGCTTGCTGCAACCGGCTGCTCTTCCTGCAAGCAGTGGACAAAGCAGGCGGCTGCCAAACGACATTAGAAGGGAGCATTGCACAACTTTAAATGAGCATGTTCCTTAATTGATCAGCAACATAACAACGTTAACCGGGACGACTTTAAGTGAGGAGTTACTGTATAGCATGCCTGGTTTGGAAAGAAAGATATGCTACAGTAATGTAAACTGTAAGATTACCATGTACTTAAAGGCCTTGCTTGTAGGTTAGGACTGTTATATCAGGGCTAGAGAGACATGGTGGATGATCAACAGAAGTTGGTCCAATAAAAGCTATTACCTCCCCACCTTGTCTTTCTAATATCCTGGGACCGACACAGCTACAACACCACTGCATATACCAGGGCTGTTTATTTTCAGCTTATGGAGAACTCTCTCTAATGTACTGCCCTAATAAGAATTTCTCTTTACAAATGCCAAACAAACAGTTTATTGGGAACATCCCCAGGGATGGGTACAGTGCACCATTTATTTATTAACTAAAGTGTTCTGGGTTTCTTTGGTTGGTCTAGAAAAATGGACAAGACCAACGTAATACAATTCACTCAATAAGGTTCACGTTTGGCCTCCAGTTCATGCATGCAACCACCATTAATACGGTAGATTGTATCTTGCCCAACATTCACATGTACAGGCTCAAGCCAAGCAGAAACTACACTCTTCACTGAAACTTTGTAAAAAAGTGATAGCTATATTTTTCAAGCACTTCAACTTTCACGGTCAATATTTTCCCTACATCTAATATGGACGTAATGTTCATCAGATACAATTGTAAAAATAAACAAATAAACAAACCTGCAGCACTCAGCTAGTTTAACATGTTCCTCCCAACCCCCACCTAAAAGCAACCTTGCACCCCAAAACTGCAAACTCCTTAAATGTAGTTTTTTCCCTAAACAGAATAATTTATATAGCATCATTGACTGGGTAGGGCTGATAAGCCAAGAGTAAATAATGGAAAAATGAGCAAGTACTGCTTTTGAGGGAGGTTAATTGACTAGCAGATTCTCAGCTGCACTGATTTAACAGAGCTCCTACTGGATCTTCAAAAAGAACAAATGATTGACTCTTTCCAATGCCGTCTACATTTAGGATTTAGATTTTAAAAAAACAACTCCATTCCATCAAAGAAAAGAAGTGGGGAGATGTGGGGGAATTCTTACCCAAACTCCGTGGATCATAGAAGCCTGTCGTAATAACACCACCATTTTTTTCAATTGCAGCAATGGCTAGCTCAGATGCCATCTGTACTTCAATATTTACTTTTGCTGAAAAGTTATCGGCACCCTGCAAGTTACAGCATGTGCTTAGTTTAGTTAAACATAAATGGAATATTTTGGTAGCTATATTTAGCCATCTCTACAGAGTATCAAATATGAAATACAAAAACTAAGTTTGGTCACAATTCTACAATATTCCATTACATGATTTAACAATGTTAACTCTCTTCCAAGTGAAAAAATAACATCTTGCAAATCATAACACACTGTCCAGCTTTTCATGAATATATAGTGCCCTCTAGTGGATTTAGCATTAGCATTTGGAAACAAAACTGTGGCTTAGAAAAGTAGTCACGCTTCCAAGAGGGAGGGAGGGAGGGAGGGGAAACCAACCAAAAAAAAAAAAAAAAAAAAAATGGAGGCTTTCCACTACCAGTAGACTAATAACGTATTTCAGACATACCTTCTCCACTAGTTGGACACCATAATCCCTTTTGAGTGGCTGTATTGTCACACCTCTGGCATTGGTGAGCTGGGTTAAATCGATCGGTTGAGTGGGGTCCACTCTACCCAAGTCAATAAGGTATTGCAGCTTTTGAAGACTGAGGGGGTGATATTGGCGCCTGTGACTGGAGAAAAGGCAAAGAAGAGCAAAGTAGTTTAGGATTTCAAAATATGAAGCTGAAATTCAGTTTAGTTAACAGAGTGAAACAAGCTTCCAGGTTTAGTGGGTTAAGAGACAAATGAATGATACAATACTTTTTTGTTTTCCATCCTTTCCTAAATGTTCCAAGTAATTTTGTTTAAAAATAGGCCCATCCATAAGTACATTTTATTCCCGTTTTATAAAATAGGAAACCAACACTATTACTGGCTATCACTGGGTTCAATTCACATCAAAGTAACATCCCCAGCAGCTGGTCAGCTTAATTTGCAGATGGTCTGGGTTCTAGAGGGAGAGGCTAAGTGTTATTCTGAAGAGGAAATCAGAAAGTTTGAATGCTCTTTGGCAAGTCAAGAAGATTTTCGACAACCACTTCTCCTATGAGTCTAACTCAGCAGCCTTGTTGACACATGAGAATCTGACTCCATGACATAGAAGCATATGCAAAGAATCCTCAGTATTCTACTCCAATGTGAGCTCTTTCTCGGCTTATGTCTAGTTGACAATTTTTATTTAATTGCTTTTCTATTGTGCTTATTGTAAGCAAGCACCTCACAAATATTAATGATTTATCCCTCATATCACCCTGCAAGGTAAGGAAATATTGAGTAAATATCCACTCCCCCATATGGTTGGGCATTTGATTGGTCAAATAATATCAAAAATGGTCAAATATTTTAAAACACTAATTTACCATAACAACAGTAACAAAGGAGTAAGACTTTATGGTCTCCAATAAGCTTAGCCTTAGATAAATACATATGCCTAATTGCAAAAAAATCCAAGTTACTTAACTCAGTTATTTTTATTCAGAAAAATGTGAAGCACATTGTAATGACATTCAAAAAAGTTGACACACCATGACACAATCAAAAAAGTAGGCCAGCCACTACATCAGGGCATTCTTGCTGGAATATTGGACAAGTCAAATAATAGGTAGTCAGTTAATCAGACCACTGACATTATACAACTAATCAACTGACCAGCTTGCCAAGTCTACTCCCCCACACACTCGAGGGGAGCAGAAAGATTGCAGCCAAGAGCCATCAGCTTAAAAAAAGGAATGGGGCTAAAAGAGAAAGAAAGTATAAGCAGGCTGGCTGAATCACAGGTGAAAAATCAAGTTTTCAAATATTTTATTCAAATACTTGTCTCTGTTATCCAGTGAGTTGTACAATTAGTCAGATACTGTAATGGATGTATTTAAATATCTGTGAAATAATATATTCAAGATTTTGGCTATTTGATCAGTCATAGTAGAGAGTTATATTTCTAACAACCAAATGAAATAGAAAGCTCAGTATTACAATTAAATGAAGCAAAGTATTTAAAATATACAACTCTTTTATTCCTGTAACCTAAAGGCAGTATAGTGGCACAAATATTTTTCACTATGGCTGGTAGGCTGTGACTTCCGCTAACCGGCATACATTTTTCAAACCCTGGAAGTATTTTCATTCGTTCTTATACAAGGGGACCGAGACAGAGATTAAGAATAGGAAGAATACTGTAAATACAGGACGGAAATTTTGTTTGATTACATATGCACAGTAAGTATATCACCCATAAACACATACAAACACTTAACTGTGTTTGGTCTTTGTTATCATGTAAGAATAAACTGGAAAGACATTTTCCAATAGTTTGGGCTTGGATTAAAGCAAATATCAACATTTACACAAGATTACAAAATACCTTTTGGTTAGAGAATATTCACAGATAAGGTAAATGTATGTTAACCACAAGCTACAAAGAGACCATTTACCTGTATTTTGGCAAAAATTATATTTCTAAGTACAGGATATGTTTCTTGGAACAGTTGTAGAGTTACAAGAACAGGCTCTTTTACCACATTGCTAATTTACTTTGCATTGTTTTACTGTACAACACAAGTTACTGTTAAACTTCTGTCACTGTAGAAGATTGGATCATTTTTCATTAAAAAGGCAGTTTACTGGATACATTTAACATTAATGAGAAACTCCTAATTTTTAGATGTTCTTCAGCATTCCCTATTTTGGATTGCTGATTCAGGAAGTCCCTGTCTAACCACCTGTGGAAAGTGCTGCTCATCCACTTTCATGGTAAGGTAAGTTAAGGGGAGGGAGATGACTATTTGGAAATAAAGATTAAGAAAGCAACTTGCTTAAAATTTTTTTTTCCATAATGCTAATCAAATGTCACTACTAACCACATATTAAATTCACTTAATTATTAGGCATATACACAGAAAACCTTTAGTAATGAAAACAAATCTGCTACCTATACTTCATTCCACAGAATAGAAACATACACATGAATATTCACCGAAGTCAGTATTAATACCATTAAAAAAATTGAAAATGAAACTACATATTTAGTAAGACTTTATACACAAGCATAGATTAGAAACAGCTCAAGGGTGAAGGAGTTAAACACATGCAATATATGACATGGTCCTTAATGGCTAAAACTGTGGTATATGTTTGCCACTGTTACGAATATTAGGCTAGGTCTACACTACCCGCCTGAATCGGCGGGTAGAAATCGACCTCTCGGGGATTGATTTATCGCATCCCGTCGGGACGCGACAATCGATCCCCGAATCGACGCTCTTACTCCACCAGTGGAGGTGGGAGTAAGCGCCGTCGACAGAAAGCCGCAGAAGTCGATTTTGCCGCCGTCCTCACAGCGGGGTAAATCGGCTGTGATACGTCGAATTCAGCTACGCTATTCACGTAGCTGAATTTGAGTATCTTAAATCGACTCCCCCCTGTAGTGTAGATGTACCCTTAGTGTCATAAATTTGTATTTACAGAATTAAAAGAAAGTCACGGACCCAAACAGTGTGCACACTAAATTACACAAGAAATGAAGACAGACAAGGAGAAACATGGGTTTCATGTTGCACATGAAACCTGTAAGTTCTGATTTATTTTTAATTGGAGCAACAAAGTAAGGCAAAAAATAGCAGTGATGTGTATGTAGATCAATGACTGACAGAAGTGGATTATGAGAAAGTATCTGTAGAATTTGAGGACAATTGCCCCACTGGAAGAGGAAGGGTGTTCCAAAAGCAAGGACAGTCATGGAAAAAAGCACACAAATTCCAATGGGAGAAGGAGGCAAAGCAGGATGCATAAGCAGAGCATAGGGTGCAAGATGAAATGAAAAAAGTATGGAGTAGGATACTTCAGCTGAATCCAGTGAATTTTGCTGTTAAGGAAGTTAGCAAGACTATGGGCAGTCAGAAGGGTGCAGAAGTCGACAAGGACAACGGTTTTGAACATTGCTAAGGATGAGTAAAAAAGAATAGTGCAAGTGTGAATGGACAAAATCAGAAAGGCTAAGGCTATGTCTACACTACAGACCTTACAGCAGCACATCTGAAGCTATGCCGCTGCAACGTTTCCCATGAAGCTACTCTGTCAACAGGAGAGAGCTTTCCTGTCAGCATAATTTAATATGGAGATATACCTATCTCATAAAACTGGAAGGGACCTTGAAAGGTCATTAAGTCCAGTCCCCTGCCTTCACAGCAGGACCAAGTGCTGTCCCTGACAGATTTTCGCCCCAGATCCCTAAATATCCCCCTCAAGGACTGAACTCACAACCCTGGGTTTAGCAGGCCAATGCTCAAACCATTTGAGCTATCCCTCCCCCCCCGCCCCAATTAAACCACCCCTCTATGAGCAGGGGTAGCTATGGGCATGGCTACACTTTCAGATGTAGAGCGCTGAAAGTTAAACCCACCTTCGTGGAGCGCAGTAGGGAAAGCGCTGCAGTCTGTCCACACTGACAGCTTCAAGCACACTGCCATGGCCACATTTGCGGCACTTGCAGCAGCATTGGGAGCGGTGCATTATGGGCAGCTATCCCAGCATGCAAGTGACTGCAACGTGCTTTTCAAATGGGGGTGGGGTGGGGTGGAGTGTGACAGGGAGTGTGTATGTGGGGGGAGAGAGAGTGGGTTTTTGGGGTGCTAAGAGTGTGTCAGCATGCTGTCTTGTAAGTTCAGATACCCCTCCCCCCCCACCTCTCTCTCTCTCTCTCAAAGCAAAGCGTAAATATTTGCTTTTTCTCCGAGCTGATAAGCAGCCGGCTTCTCCGAAACGGAGCTCTGAAAGGGCATTTCCGCATTCCTGCAGCCGATTTCATAACAATGACAAGAGTGGCCACTTGATTTAAGGGGATTATGGGACATTTCCAGAGGCTGATCACAGCGCAGTAACGCAACATCTCGTTCACACTGGCGCCGCGGCACTCCAGCGGGGGCGCAGCAAACGTTATTCCACTCGCCAAGGTGGAGTACCAGCAGCGCTGTAGCTACGGAGTCAGAGCGCTCTACGTGCCTTGCCAATGTGGGCGAGGAGTGAGCTAGAGCGCCCAGGGCTGCTTTATTGCGCTGTAACTCGCAAGTGTAGCCAAGGCCTTTGTCAGCAGGAGAGTGTCTCTCGCTGACATAGCGCTGTCTACACTGGTGCTTTTGTTAACAAAACTTATGTTGACCGGAGGGTGTTTTTTTCACACTACTGACCAACAGAAATTTTATTGACAAAAGTGCTAATGTAGACATAGCCCAAAACACAAAGTGAGTTACACTAAGCCAAGGACATAAAAGGCAATACAAAGTTTTATCAATTCATTAGGAGCAAGACAAACACAAAGGAACGAATAGGTCCACTACTTAACAGGCAAGGAGAGCTAACAACAGAGGACATCAAGAAGGCTGAGGAGTTTAATGCCTATTTTGCTTCAGTCTTCACTGAAAAGGTCAATGGTGATCAGATACTCAACACAATATTAACAAGGGGGAAGGAGGACAAGCTAAAGTAGATAAAGAATAGGTTAAAGAATATTTAGGTAAATTAGATGTATTCAAGTCAGCAGGGCCTGATGAAATTCATCCTCAGTACTTAAGGAACTAACTGAAGGAACCTCAGAACCATTACCAATTATCTTTGAGAACTCATGAGGTCCCTGAGGGCTGGAAAAGGGCAAGCATAGTACATATCTTTAAAAAAATGAGAGGAATAAAAAAAGAGGAGCTGGGGAATTATAGATCAGTCAGCCTAACTTTGATACCTGGAAAGATACTGGAATCAATTATTAAACAATGTACGGGTAACCTATAGGATAACAGGGTTATAAATAATAGCCATCGGGGATCTTTTAAGAACAAACCATGCCAAACCAATCAAATTTCCTTCTTTGAGAGGGTTACTGGCATATCAGATAGGGAGGAAGCTACAGATGTGATTTATCTAGATTTCAGTAAAGCTTTTGATACAGTCTCACATGACATTCTTATAAGCAAATTAAGGAAATGTGGTGTAGATTAAGTTACAATAAGGTGGGTGCAAGTGGTTGCAAGACTGTACTCAAAGAGTAGTTATCAACAGTTCACTGTGAAACTGGGGGAAGTGAGGGAGTGTATCTAGTGGGTCTCACAGGGTCTGTCCTGGGTCAAGTACTGTTCGATATTTTAACTAAAGACTTGGACAATGGAGTGGAGAGTATGTTTATAAAATCTTCAAATGACACAAAGCTGGGAGGGGTTGCAAGCACTTTTGGAGGACAGGACTAGAATTCAAAAGGACCTTGTTAAGTTGGAGAATTGGTCTGAAAGCAACAAAATGAAATTCAATAAAGACAAGTCCAAAGTTCTGTACTTCAGAACTAAAAAACAAATGCATTAACTGCAAAATGGGGAATAACCAGCTAGGTGGAAGTACTGCTAAAAAGGCTCTGAAGGCTAGAGTGAATCACAAGTTGAATATGAGTCAACAATAAGATGCAGTTGCAAAAAAGCTTAATATCACTCTGGGGTGTATTAATAGGCATGTACTATGTAAGACACGTGAGGTAATTGTTCCGTTCTACTTGGCTCTGGTGTGGCCTCACCTGCAGTAGTGTGTGTAGGTTTGGATTCCATACTTCAAGAAAGATGTGAACAAACTGAACCGAGCCCAGAGGAGAGCTATAAAAATGAAAAAAGATTTAGACAACCTGAACCTATGGGGAAAAGTTAAAAAAAGAAGCCAACACTTTGGCATGTTTAGTCTTGAGGCTAGAAGAACAAGGGGGTACCAGATAACAGTTCTCAAATACGTTAAGGGTTGTTATAAAGAGGATGATGATCAATTGTCCTCCATGTCTACTGATAATACGACAAGAAGTAACGGGCTTAATCTGTAGCAAGGGAGATTTAGGTTAGCTACTCATAAAAGCTTTTCCAACTGTAAGGATAGTTAAGCACTAAAACAGGGTTCCTAGGGAAGTTGTAAAATCACCATCACTGGAGGTGATTTAAGAACAGACTGGACAAACACCTGTCAAGTATGATCTAGGTATACTTGATCTTGCCTCAGCACAGGGCTTGACTAGATGATCTCTCAAGGTCCCTGGAACCACTATACGCCTTTGAGTTTATCAAAAATGGAAAAAAGTTAACATGATTAGAGGTGTGGAAGTGAGTAAGTAGGATTGGTTGGCCAAGAGCTGAAGGAAGAGCAGGTGATCTTGTAGAGATGTTGAACCCAATGGGGTTGATCCAAAGCCCACGAGGGTCCCTGGGAGTCTTTCAACAGGCTTCAGATTAAGGCAAGTGAGTGCACGAGTGGAGATAATAAAGGTGGAGAGAGACTAAGAGCTGAGCAGGAGAAGTGGTGGGGCAGATACAGCTGAAAGAGAGAAACAGACAAAGCAGTCAAGTGTGGAAAAGAGGGTAGAAGGCTGTAACTAGGGAGTCATCAATATGGAGAGTAGAAAATGAAGGGAAGAGCGGTTCAGAAGGTGGCAGAGAAGTGAGGGAGACTAGTGGATTGAAAGTTACAGACAGTGACAAGGGGGAGGGTGGAGAAATTTGGGGGAAAAACAGATGACTAACTGAAAGGGGAGACTGTCTCACATGTTCGGGCTGTGTTCACAAAATTAGATTTCGACTGCCACTTCAGAAGAAAGATAAAAGCAAATGACATTCCACTTGAAATAAATCTAGAAAGCAAACTTACCTGTGTCCTTCATTATACCCATATTTTGGAATAATCAAGTAAAATGGAGTCTGGCCACCCTCAAAGCCCAATCGGGGACGATTTCCTCTTTGTCTTTGTCCTTTATGACCTCGACCACTTTTCTTACCTCCATGTCTTCCACGGCCACGTCTTCTTTCCTTGAAAGCAATAATTCCTACATTCAGTTAATTACACTATGGATACATAAACTCTGGCAATGTACATTCTGAAGAAATATAAGACTGTTCTCCAATGAACTGGGTGAGACTGGTGAGAAAAAGTTAAGCATTTCCACTTCTCTAACTAAAGGAGAGAATAGTAAACAAAATGTGATTCTAGATAATTACCTAATCAAATGGTTTGAAAGTCTACATGGATATGTGCAAAGCGAGAATAAGAATATGTACACACTACAGCTTACATTGGTATAAGTTATGTCATCCAGGGGTATAAATAAGCCACACACACCCCCCACAAGCAACGTAAGTTACACCAGCCAAAGTGCCAGTGTTGATAGCACTATGTAGGTGGGAGAGCTGAAGTAATTAAGTTGATGGAAAACCTCTCACCCATCAGCTTAGAGCATCTGCACTAGCAACGCTGTAAGTTCTGTAGTGTAGCCATATAGTACTATATTTTCCTCTAACATTTTGTTAGCGAGCAAGGATGGTTAAGTGGTTACGGCACTAGTCTAGGACTTGGGAGACCCAACTTCAATTTCTTGCTCCACCACAGACTTCCTGTGTGACCTTAGGAAAATCACTTAGCCTTTCTGTGTCTCAGTTTCCCTCTCTGTAAAATGAGGATAATAGTACTTCCTTACCTCTCAGAGGTATTATGAGGATAAATACATTCAAAAGATTGCAAAGCATTTTGAAATCAACAAATGAAAAGTGCTATATAAAAAGAGATTAGGTATTATTGTAAGTCTGAGAGTCAGATACTTTCTCCTGAATGATAAACTACTGAGATTTCCTGCCCACTTAGGGCATGTCTACACTACAATCTTAAATCGACCTATGTTAGGTCAACTTGAAGCCACCGCAGTAATTACTGCAATGGCTGATGTCCACACTACCCTCCTCCTGTCAGTGGTGCATGTCCTCACCAAGACCATTTCCACCAACTGAAGAGGGACAGTGTGGGGGGATGAGAGCCGGGGCTCTCAGCTTTGCACAACTCCCCTCTGGGAAGGGAGGGGACAACCACGCAGGACTTCTCGCCTCCAGCAGGGTGATCCGCGCCTGGAGTCTGGTTGGCTACCATTCTCCCGGAGGAGAGTGGGGAGCCAGGACCCTGAGGGTGTAGCAGGGAACCCAGGCAACAGCCTGGCTTGGAGTGGAGACCCAGCAGCAGCCCGGCTGGGGAGCTGGTTTTCTTGTCAATTTCATCCTGCCTTGTACACCTAACTCTGTAGTGTAGACCAAGCCTCAGTGAGGATTCTACTTGGAAGTTGAGCAGGAGAAGATTCCATCTCACAATAAAATAAGAGGTTAAAGAAAAGAAAATAATTTTGTATATATTTATTAGCATCAATGTGACTGGACGGAATCAGACTGGTTCAAGAGTTTGTAGTTTTCACTGCTGTTTGGGTGAAGGAACTTCTAGTGTGCAGCAGCAGGTTCTACAAAGACAGTTAGTTCACAAAAGGGTGGAGGGCTGTACACTTACCCCACAGCTTGCCATGAACTGGCTTGTTGTACAGACATGCCCTGATTGACTTTGTAGGATTATTTTAAAAGCAAGGTTTTTATATATAGTGTAAAAGAATAATTACCCGATACTTCACAGAATAATCTGATTAACTGCACATCATAAGAAAGAATGTCACTCATTTTAAACCTTATTTTCCCTTGTGTCACTGTTTATTAATATTGGAGTTATTTACACCAGAAATGCTATTTATAAAATAGAAGCTCATTTACCATAGGTATTGGTCATTCATTTCACATTCTCTTACTACCTTTCATTGTGTTCTCAGTTTGCATCTGTTACACGGGGAACCACGTAAAACCTCTTTATTTGGCTATTTTTATTTGGTGTCTGTTAGTTAATTCAGGCTATTTTAATGTATTAAATAATGTGAATAGTAGTCAGGATAGTAGCAATTTAAATAAGACACCATTAAATGGTGCAGTTGGTATTTTCACATTAATTTTATTCAATAAGTTTAGAAGGCATAACATTAGGGTACTGTAAAAATCAGCTACTCTGCATAGTTGGACTCCTGCACAGAAAACTCTCCAGGGTTGGGGCTTTAGATCTGTTTCATATTCCTCGATTCCTAACCATTTGAGAATTGTGAATCTGACATTTTCAAAGACATGAACTACCAACATTTTACACTTCCTACTTTAGCTTCTTGTAAGTTATCCCCCCATACACACAATTAAGGGGTACTAATAGAAGAGGTGGGGAGACAAGAGGGAACAGTCAAGTTAATAGTGCAGCTCTTCTTATAAATTTTATTTTAAAGCGCTTGACTCAAATCCTGCAATTGGATCCAAACAAATGGATCCCTGGGTGCAACCCCATAAAAGTCAAAGGGGTTCACCCACAAAGATCCAATTTCAGGATTGAGGCTTTTGTGCCTGGCCTCATTAGGAACGGTTTCAAAAATCTGCACCAATGCAACTACATTGAGGTAATTCAATCAATCCAAACCCACCGATATGGACATACTGCAGTCGAGGAAAATATCTACATTAAGAGTTTGCACTGGTGATGCAACAAAGAGTCCTGGAACTGGTGATGCAGTTTCAAGTGGGCAATTTTCTCAAACTGAGACAGATGATTACATCTACATTACAGACCTCTGTTGGCATAACTATATTGGTCAGGGGCGTGAAGCTGTACCAGTAGGAGTCTTTAGCATCTTTAACATTTATCTGTTAGCATTCTACAGCCTGGAGTCAAGCCAATCCAGAAGAATTTCAGCTTTCACGGGGGCGAATACACAGTCTCATCGCTGGGGAGAGGACCCAAAAAAGCACGAACGCTAAAGACCAAAAGGCGGCATAATTTTCTAAGCCAGCTTCGTGGTTTTTGAACGCCAAGGCCCCACAGCACCGAAAGGGCTTCGGGACCAGCCGGCAAACGCAAGAGACAGTCGGTCTCGGGACTAAGGAGCCGGCCCGGGCTGGCGCGGATCCTGCAACAACCGGGGGTCAGCGCTGAGCAGCTGAGGCCGCCCAGCAGCCCGGGTACCGGGGGGGAGCGGGCCCAGCCTCGTTATCGGAGAGGCAAGGCCCGGGCCGAGCCCGCTCCGCGTCTCCTGCGCCCGACACTCACCGATTTCTTGGCGCCGGGGTTGGGTCTCAGGTTAACCAGGCTGACCCTGGGCAGGGCCCGGAGTAGCTCCAGCGCCTTGGGCCCGCCGCCACCGCCCCGCGACGCGGCTGCCATGGCCGCTCGCTGCCGCTCCCGCACGCCCGCGGCCTGCAAGGGCAAAAGCGGCCGCCACCAGCTAGCAGCGTGCGACGCTAAGCAGTGCGCGTCACTTTACGGCAGCCGGAACCCCTTCCCCCTCCCCACTGTCGCGACGCGGCTGTGTCGGGGGGAGGGGCGGAGGAGGACAGGCGGGCGGGGACGGAGCGGGCGGAGGGGAAGCGGGATCGGTGAGACAATGTGGGTGGGGAGCAGGGGCGGGGTGGCCGGTTTACACGCCGCGCAGTGTAGCGCGTGTCCATGGATTGTGTGGCTTGTGACTGCGCCCGTTTCCTGGGATAATACAGATAAAACAGTGAACCCAACGGAGTTTACCCACTGCCTGGCATGCTGGCAGATATTGTTTCCTTGCACTCCCCCATCTGTCTGTACCCATCTGTTGTCTCTTGTCTTAGGCTAGGTCTACACTACCCGCCTGAATCGGCGGGTAGAATTCGATCTCTCGGGGATCGAATTAGCGCGTCTCGTCGGGACGCGACAATCGATCCCTGAATTGATGCGCTTACTCCACCAGCGGAGGTAGGAGTAAGTGCCGTCGACGGTGAGCCGCGGAGGTCGATTTTGCTGCCGTCCTCACAGCGGGGTAAGTCGGCTCCGATACGTCGAATTCAGCTACACTATTCGCGTAGCTGAATTTGCGTATCTTAAATCGACCCCCCCTGTAGTGAAGACCTGCCCTTATACTTGGATTGTAAGCTCTTGGGGTGCAAGGGCTGTCTTCTTGATTTGTATTTGTGCAGCACCTAACAGAATGGGTTGCTGGTCCATGACTGGGACTCCGAGGCAACACCGTCATACAAATAATAAGTAACAATAATGATAATTTGCTTCAATATACGAAACAGATGTCAACATCAACTCACCCCTGCACCATAAGCTTATGCTGTACACAGGATGGGCTTGTTTATACTACCAGCATAAACTATGGTGTAAATCTAAATGGAATATAGTTGTACTGCTATAACTCTCCCTATGTGGATGAGTTTATTATAAGAGTGCCTTGTTTTGGTTTAGTTTATGTCACTTAGGAAGGGGTTAAAGTGAAACCAAAAAAAGCCATTCTCATTCCAGAATAAGAGTGTCCAAACAGGGAGTTATATCTGCATAACTAAGTTTATTCAACTATACCCAGTGCTTAATTTGTGCCAGGGCTTAGTGTCAATACCTCTAGGTTGGCAGCCCATAGCCCTGACAGGGGCACTTCTGGCTCCCGGCCAGCAGCCACCATTCTCTGGCCATCCAGCTCTGAAGGCAGCGCAGCCCCAGCAGCAGCACAGAAGTAAGGGTAGCAATATCATACTTTAATGGCACCTTTACTTCTGTGTTTCTGCTGATGGCTGCGCAGCCTTCAGAACTTGGTGCCCAGCCAGCAGCTGCTGCTTTCCGGCCAACCAACTTGAGCTCCGGCACCTCTTTCATTATCAATTAAGCACTGATTGTACCGGTATAACTGGTAAAACTTTCCATGGTAGACAAGCCCATGAATCACAATTACACAAAAAAGTGGGTGTTATACACACACTAAAAAATGGTTATCACTACTTCCCTCCATTATGATTATATTATATATTTTTCATGTATGTGTATTATTCAGATATTATCTCTGGTGATCCCAGCTCTGAACAATAGTTGAAGTATATGCAAACAAGTCTATGCCCTAAATAACTTACAGTCTGAAGGGACTGATGCAATATAGAGCTATAGGGTACAAAACAAAGACAAGTGGTATAAGGTTAAACAGAATAAACTGAAGAGTAAACAAACAAGAAAAGGATGGTGCATGATGTCTCTATCAGTGGAACACTTCAGGGATGCAAAGCCCCAAGATATACAAAGTGTGAAAGGAATGTGAAATAAAGGACGCAGCACTTTTAAATATATATATGTAAGGACAATATATTTAAATAAACTTCACTGAGAAGATTAAGAGAGCCCAAATTCCCCTTTCACCACTTCTGTGTACCATGCTACATATATAATTCTGATCTACTGTATATAGGTTCTTATACCACCATCATCACTGTAACATATGAGTATTTTCCAGTAGTGCATCAAGCCATGTGATTAACATCTGTCACTTGTAGTTTGTTCTTTCTCATTGTGTCTCCTGTGGGAGAGAATTATGTGTGCAACTGATAGATTGAGGGTTGCCCCCCAACTCTCAGTTTCCGTCTCCCACCCCCATGGCTGGGAGAAGAAAAGGTAATCAAAATGAGCCTTGCACTTAGAGCATAAGGGGATGGGCTGTGAGGTCCTTAGTTCTTGTGGGAATTTATTCCACAGTCTTGGATGAGTCCCCTGGCCTAGAAAGCTCTGTCTCCTGTTCCAGCAAAACCCTTTACCCTTATGATAGAAAATTCCATTGTGCCTTGAGGAGCAATATTGTCTACCACAGTTCTCAATTTGGAGCTCAGACAATCTTGTAGTCCAGGCCATTGAGCACCTTAAGATAAAGACCAAGATCTTGAATTTAACTCAGTATTCTTTGGGATGCCAGTGTAGAGAGTGGAGAGATGTGCTTGCAATAGCCTGTGTTGCTGAGGAAATGCACTGCGGCATTTTGTGGTAACTGGAATTTCCTATGAACTGAAAGCATCATGCCCACATATACTGCATTGCTGTAGTTCAGATGGGAAGTGATGAAGGTATGTATAATTGAGGACAGAATATCATCTACCAGGTTGGAATGGAGTGTCTAAGTCAATTGGCTATATGATATAAAATAGAATGGTCTGCAAACTGCTTCTCAGATAAGAATACCCTTTGTTTTGCTTATGTCTAAAATTACTTTTCCTTTACTGTGTTTAGGATGTTGATGCAATACAAATGCAGTGGCAATTGAGAAACCAAAATGAGAAGTTTGAAGAAGAATGCCCTTTTCCCTTGTTCTACTATTCTTATGGAAATTTTGTGCATTATTATTACAATACTTTCCTTATGCTGTTGTGCTCCTTGATCATGTAATTTACTTTACCTAATGAAATTGTGCCTACTCTATAACCAGAGAATAGAATTACAGCCAGCATGATGGGTCAACTGGAAATTATTTTCTTCCAGAAGAGAAGCACTGTGTAGGATTAATTGAGGGAAGATAAGGGGGTTGTTATAGAGGCTACCACTGAGAAATTACATACTGGCTAATAGCTCTGCCTATTGCCAAGGTTACCTCAAACTTCCCATTACAAGACCCTGTTTTCACTTGCTTAGAACTTTGCAAAACTTAACTATTTGGGCTGAAATTTTCCATGCTGGATATCTGCCTTAGACAGATTTTTTTGCGGGGGGAGGTGGGGGAGGAGGAGGTTTCAGCCAAAATGGCTCATCTGTTTCTGAGAACTAATCTAGGGGAAAATATGTTTGTTTTGCCCCTGTTAAAAATTCTGGCCACCTTATCTTTGAAAAGCTCTAGCATCCCCATGTTTGGAGCGGGGGGCTTGACATTTGGCAGGGGGATGGCCTTTGTGTCAGGGATGCACCTTTTGCTGTCTCTGTGAAAATCTGCCCAAATTTGGCACAGTTACCTTTGAAAAATAACAATTCCTACTTTCTCAGTAGAGACTTAGGCCTTGGCTACACTTACCGGCAAGTTCGACGGCTGGAAATCGAACTTCTGGGTTCGACTTATCGCGTCTAGTCTGGACGCGATAAGTCGAACCCGGAAGTGCTCGCCGTCGACTGCGGTACTCCAGCTCGCCGAGAGGAGTACCGCGGAGTCGACGGGGGAGCCTGCCTGCCGAGTGTGGACCAAGGTAAGTTTGAACTAATTCGAAATAAGGTACTTCGAACTTCAGCTACGTTATTCACGTAGCTGAAGTTGCGTACCTTAGTTCGAATTAGGGGGGGTAGTGTAGACCAAGCCTTAGACTGTAGCAGCTAACTTCCCTAAACATTCTGACCACACTGGGCATATTCCATCCTGGATCTGTGCAGGGCTTTCACTGCAATTGCAACTGTGGGCTGCTCCCAGCCAGGGTGGTGGGAGAAGGAAACTGAGAGTTGGGGTGCAAAGAGACTGGCTTTGGCTGGGCAAGAAGACTGGGACTGGTTGGACACGGAGATTGGGAACAAGTAGCTGGAAATGGGAATGGCTAGGCAAAGAGACTCGCTCTGGGAGCTGGGTAGAGAGTGGAACTGGCTGGGGAAAGAGGCTAGCGGAGCAGCGGAGAAGAGTGTAACTGGGACCCATAGGCTGGAAGGATGATACTAGGACTTTCTGGGCAAGGAAACAAAGTCTGGAATGAGAAGCTACAGGAGTGAAGAATGGGACTGGCTAGGTGAGGAGAATGGAACTGAGATGAGGAACAGAGTGAGGATTAGGACAGGAACAAACTGGAGAGGATGGGGCAGAAGGGAGAGGTCAGGCTTGGGAAGAAATGGACAGAAAGGTCTGTGCCCACTACAGCACACTCCCCTCCAGAGCCTAAAAGGGATCCCAAGATTCCTGAGTCTAACCATTCCTCTGTTGTCAGCAAATATCTGTGAAAGTATTGGCAAAAGTGTCCCACCCCCTTCTAATGCTGGTTCACACAGAGGAAAACAGGCTGACATCAGCTACTCAGTTAGCTCAAGGTCTGGTCTATACTCAAAAGTTAAGTTGACCCAGCTACATCGCTCAGGGGTGTGAAAAATCCACATGGCTGACATAGCTAACACAACCTAACCCACAGTGTAGATAGTGCTAGGTCAATGGAAGAATTCTTCTGTCGACCTACCTACTGCCTCTGGAGGAGATGGATTAACTACGCTGACGGAAGAACCCCTTTCGTTACTGTAGCAAGTGTCTACGCTGAAGTGCTACAGCAGCACAGCTGCAGCTGTGCCTCTGTTGTGTTTCTAGAGTACACAAGCCCCAAGTGGCATAAATTTATGTGGTGGATCTAAAGGTTTCAACCCGATTACTGATGACCCATATGGGTGTCAATATGATACCACATGATGCAATTTTGGGGGGGAGGTGGGTGAAGGAGAATCAGTTTCCTTTTTAAAAATCTAGGATATTACACACAACAAACTTTGCTAAAAGAACATTATGGTTGGAGAATCAAGCACTCCAAAGGTAGGAAATGCCAGAATTAAGGCTGCCTGTACAACATTAATTTGTCCCCAGCCCTGTGCATCTGCATTCTGACACATTCTTTAATTACATGATCACATACTATTTTTTCCAAATGTATTGATCAGAAGAAAAAAGAACAAACTCTTTCACATTGATAGTAATGTTTGCCATATTTCTACAGAGCTAGTACAAATGTTCAGAATGGTCTGGAATGCTCTAGTACAGTGGTTCTCAAACTGTGAGTCAGGACCCCAAAGAGGGTCGCAACCCCCTTTGAATGGAGTCGCCGGGGCTGGCTTAGACTTGCTGCAACCTGGGGCTGAAGCCCGAACCCCACTGCCCAGGGCCGAAGCCAAAGCCCGAGGGCTTCAGCCCTGGGCAGCAGGGCTCAGGTTGCAGGCCCCCTGCCTGGGGCTGAAGCCCTTGAGCTTCAGCTGTGCCCCCCCTCCCCCAAAGCAATGAGGCTTGAGCTTTGGCCCTCCCACCTGGAGCGGTGGACTCAGGTGGGCTCAGACTTCAGTCCCCTCTCCTGGGGTTATGAAGTAATTTTTGTTGTCAGAAGGGAGTCACGGTGCAGCGACGTTTGAGAACCCCTGCTCTAGTAATTTCAGAATAAAGAGCCTGAATGGCATAACAGATATCAAGAGGAATAGGGAGCATTAATTTTTTGAGTCTGTGCCAAAGGATTTCTTTAATTCAGCCAAAAAGGCTACAAGGGACATCTGAATATCATTACAGAGAACAAATAGATTGAATAATATCTTAATAAGATTGCGGCTTTTATTGATTTTTTTTGTTAAGTTCTCCATTTCCCATGCTGTTTACCGTTTAGTATCTACCCATTTAGCAATTCTATGGTTATTTTTTATCATTTAAAACAAGCTGTAAATAATTCTAATAAAATAAGTTTACTGGGAGCTTTATCAAAACATTCAAAACACAAACAATGTCTAGGTTTTAGAATAAGAGTGTGAGATATCAAATGGAACTGGTATGCTTTTCAATTCTTTGCTCCCTATTTGGAATGCAGTTGCTACACTTTTTCCATTTTTAAAGGTCAAGGTGTGTGGAGCCACCCCAAGTCACAGGAAACCTATTGACTTAACAATTCTGCAGCATGTGCCATTTAACAGGAAAATACAGCAGCACTGAAGATATATAGGGAGTGTGTGTCTGTTTCTATTCCTTAATACATTGATTCCCAACCTGTCTTCATTAGGCTAAAAGGTATGTTCATACTACGTTAGCTAGCATATGGTTACTAACACCAGGTAAAATTCTAGTGAAAACCGTGGCAGTTTGTAGTTTTCATGTTGCTGGTCCAAGTAAACCTTAGGCTCCCTTTATCTCAACCTGCTAATGTGTGAAAATTACATACTGCCTTGTCTTCACTAGGATTTTACATCCTGTTAGTTACCGTTTGTTATTGAACAGGTGGAAAGAACACATTTTTTTTAATAGTGCAGATGCCCTCCGCACGGAAAAACGCAAAAGAAATTTGCGGGGGGGACACGCGTCTCTTCCCTGCCAGCCCAGCCAGCGCATCTGTTACAGCTAGGGTACCAAATGTCCTGATTTTATAGGGACAGTCCCAATATTTGGGTCTTTTTTATATGGGATCCTATTACCCCCCACCCCCTGTCCCGTTTTTCACATTTGCTATCTGGTCACCCTAGTTCCAGCTTGCCTGAAGCAGCCTCAGAGATGCAAAACACTCCGGGGGAAGGAGAGGGGAGGGCAGGGCTGGACATGCGTGCCTGTGGTGGAGATGTTGATCACCATCAGGGAATTGAGCTGGCCAACAAGCAAGAGAGACTCTGTCCCTCTCGCCTGATACTATGGCTCCAGGGATGTGGAGGAGGGTAGGGCTTTTTGTTATGCAGGAGGAAGGCTCTGTCCCCAAGGCAGAAATGTAGCAGCCTGCCTGCCTAGTAAAATGTCTGTAACTTCTTGAGAATTGAAGAAACACTTAATTAAATATCAGTATTGTGTTAATGAAAATTGTTTGTTTTTAAATTAAAGAAAATAGATTTTGTAGAAAAAACACATTTTGTTACTGTTGCTGCTGATGGTTAATTGATCTCATTCTCTGAGGCAGAAATGTAGCAGCCTATCTGCATAGTAATATTGTCAATGATCCTGTTGTTAAGCTAACTATTCCCATTCTCAGTCAATTTCCCCAGGAACATAAAACCTGTAAAAGTTTTAAGGCCTCTGGTTTGCCAGAGTGATGTAAAGCCTTATACATGACAATAAGGGAATCAGCTAGGAAGATGTATGCGCTTTCTCACTTTTTTTCCTGTGCCAAAGTGGCACAATGGGGTTAGATTTTTACTTACCCATTTTAAAAAAAAAAGGATGTTGAGGGTAAATTAAGCATTTACCAAGCAGTCAATAAAATGTCAGGACAATCAGAACAAAGCACTTCCCAAAGTACCCAGCCAGGTCCAGGACAATGATTAGCAAAACTGTATGACTTTCATGCATGGGTGGAGGGGTTGCATAGGCTGGGGGAGGCTTTGCCTCCCCAAACAGTCAGGTGTGACCGCACCCTCTCCCGTGACCACTTGCTGTGTGCAGCTCCAGTCCCCCAATGCTCCGCTGGGGCTGGGGCTGCTCACCGCCCGCCTTCCCGTGCTCCAGAGCTGGGCAGGCTGCAGCCTGTGGCCACCTTCCCCCCTGAGCTGGGGAGGCTGGGGCCGCCTGCCTTTCCAAGCTCCGGAGCTGGGGCCACATGTCACACGCCCTCCTGGTGCTCCTTTGGGGCTGAGGGGCTCTAGCAATGGGACTAGGCCAGTGGCTGCGTGGGGGGGAGGGGCAGCTCTGGACTCCGGTGAAAGGCGGGGCTTGGCTCCGGCGGGGGGTGGTATGGGGTGGAAGAGGTGGGGCCTCAGGTGGAAGGGGTGGGGCTGAGGACTAGCCTCCCCCCGGCAGCAGTTCAGGCGCTGCCCATGCTTTCATGTGTAAAACTCTGAGCAATTTAAAATGACATTCTACTTTTAATTTTTTTTTTTTTGCTGTTTGGTGTTCTGTAATGTAATTTAAATGAAAATCCAGGATTAGGACTGGAATGCAGGGTATTAGTTAGTGTTTGTAACTTAACTTTCATGTGTTTAGGAAATTCTGAATAGTTCATGCGTCTTTTTTCTGTATTGTAGTTTAAATAACTTACCAAAACAAGTGATTATATTGCATTATTTTGACAAATAAAATTTACAGAATTTTTATTGTTTAGGCTCAGAATCTCTCCCCCCTCCCTCCCTCCCTAGACAGAGACCAGGGCTTGAGAGCGGGCTCCAGTGACCCCGACGGGCACCCTCAGGCCCCTGGAACAGTCACTTCTCACCTGTCACCAGAACAACTCTTTTGCGCAGGCGTCTTAGCATGAACCTCATTATGCCCCCCCCCCCCGTCGTCAGGGAACTAAATGACAAGAGTAGAGTCCAATCGGAGATGGAGGATCCTCTGCGCCTTAGAGCCAATAGGGGTGGAGAGCAGTGATGGGCGTGTCTTGAAGGGAATACTGGTGGCTGCTCCGCGCAATCTAACGGCCGCTGTTTAGCCGCTCCATGCGCGTGCCTGCGCATGGGGGTTAGGGGGGAAGGGGTTGGTGACACAAGCCCGACCCCCCCCCCCCCGCCCTCCGACTCTTATTCGCAGCGTTTTGCTCCCTGCTGCCGCCCCTTACGCCTCTCCCCTCCCCTTGGCCCGGTGCCTGCCCCTCCTCCCGGCCAGTGTGTCCCGCTGGCCGCCCCGGAGCCCAGTGTATGTGCGGCAACAACATGTCCGCGCCGCTCCCCGCCATCGTCCCGGCCGCCAGGAAAGCAACCGCCGCGGTGAGTCCGGGCCTGGCGGCCCGGGGGAGCAGGGGTTGAGCGGCTCCGTCCTGGGGGCGAGGCGCGCGCAGTGCACGCTCTGGCCTGCGGGCCGTGCCCCGCAGAGCGGCGGGTCTCTGTTCCCCGCTGTAACCGCCCGGGCCCCGTGGGCGCGCCCCTCGTGCTCCGGTTCCCTGCTCGCCTTGGGAAGCCGGGCCGGGCCCCTGACTCGCTTCTGTCCCGGGAGCGCGGCGGAGATCCGCTGGCAAACTGCACTGTCCTGGCCGCGGCCGGTGTGATGTGTCCGCACGGCCCTGCTGCTGCCTAGTCCTGCTTGTCTTCTGCGGCTGGGTGCGGGGAAGTTCTACCCACGTGCAATGATATTAGGGGCTCTCCCCCTGCCGCCTTCTGTCTTACCTTGCGAGCTGTGCGGTGTTACACTGGGTTTTTTTTTTAATGTTTCATTTAGTGGAATTAACTTCAGATGTTGGATGAGATGAAGGTCGTTGATGTCATTTGACTGACAAGTGTCCCTAGTTGTCGTCTCTTAATAAATTGTATGTTTTGCAAGAAATTAAATATAACGAATTGCTAGACAATATCTGGAGTTAACCCCTTTAGTGAAAAGAAGGAGCAAGCAAACAAGATCTGTAGCAAGCCTTACCTCCAAAAGGAGAGAGAGATGACTAACCGAAGCAAAATGATTTCTTTGGTCTAACTTGGTTATTATGGCAGTAACCTAATAAACTAAGTTGCAGGGAGATGCTTTTAGGGAAGGAAATATGGGATAAAAATGCAGTGAGGGATTTTATTAGGACTTGGAGAAACTTTTACCCAAAATAATGCTTGCGCTTGGTAGTGCACAGATTTTATAGTATATAGTTTTGTAATAATTTACCAACGGTCATGGTGTCACTGCCCATTTAAAAATCAAGATTGGATGTTTTTCTAAACAAATATGCTCTAGGAATTATTTTGGGGACGTTCTGTGGCCTGTGCTGTACAGGTGACCAGACTCATAATGGTCTCTTCTGGCCTTAGAATTTATGAATGTGTCACAGCTGTTTTTTTCCTTAAAGAAAAAACAAACAAGGGAATTAGGCATGAAACAACTACTTTTAACTCTTGCTTTTTTTTTTTTTTAATTTTAGGTCATATTTCTTCATGGATTGGGAGATACTGGGTAGGTATAATTGTTTACTGATCTGTATCTAACTTATCTTACAGTTTGAGATTTCTGGGTTGTAAGACATGAGTGGTTGTAACTCAGTTGCTGTTTCTCACAAATTAATTACACTGCCACTAGTTGCAGAGTTTGACAAATGCTGAAGAGGTAGCCATGCTAGTTTTTAAAAACTCCCACAAAAACTACAAGCCAAAATACCTTTCTGTCTCTTTATTTAAGTGGTTTTAATGTAATACAAAAACTAAATCAGTTAAACCCTATTAAAAAATATTACCTACATCTGGGAGTAATCATTGAGTTGAACTAGCTGTCTTGTCCCCATTCTTCCCTGAAAGTTTGTGTGGGGGAAGCAGGAAAGCCCATTTGTAATTATTCTAAATTCAACTTGATAGTCACTCGTAAGCCTCATTCATGCAAAAATTTAAGCATATGCTTAGTCACCCAGCTCTGAAGACATAGTTGAGAATTACAGTGGCTGGCGGGGCACACAGCTCTAAAGGCAGCGCCACTGCCAGCAGCAGCACAGAAGTAAGGGTAACAATACACATCTGCAAAACTTGCTATATATGCTGTGACCAACCTGCAAAAAAATGTGATTTCTCTGTGATTTAAGTAGACCCCTATTTATAGTGAGTATGGTCATATGGTTAATGTTTTATGGTAAATGTTATAGTTAGTGTTATCTGTTAATTGTCTGGTTCTTCCACTCCTTTTCTTGACACTAAATATTTAAGGCAGGATAGTAGGATTTGAAATGGGACATTGAAAGAAACTGGGTGGTTTTATGGTCCTGGGGAAGAAAAAGATTGAGTTACTCTTCTAAAGACATCATACTTTTCAAACAAACCTTTTAGTTATCAAGTGAAGATACGTTTAGTTAGTTAGTTAGTACCCATTATGCCTCTGGCGTTCAGGGCAGCGACGAAGTCCTCCACTCCTGTCTGTTTCTGGCCAGTCTTTCAATGGTCCCCCAGCTGTGCCCCAGGTTTTTCAGCTTCCACAGCTCTTCAACATGTTGTTTTCGAGTGGCCTCATTTTCGCTTGCCTTCACGTGTCCATCTTAGTGCTATTCTGGTGATGGAATCAGTTTCCATCCAAAGCACATGGCCAATCCATCTCCAAGGCCTCCTGATAATGATAGTACTCATATTTTCTTGGCTGCATTGTATGAATAGGTTTTGGTTTGAGCTTGTTCTGGGCCAAAAGATACGGAGGATTTTTCTGAGGCAGGTTGTATGGAATGAAGACAGTTTGGACATGTCATACTTTGTCATTCCCCAGGATTAGAGCCCTGCGCAGATATAAATTTATATCTGCGGATGCAAGTCAGTATCCGCAGAACCGCAGGACTCTCCTGGGAACTACAACGGTGAAAGGAGCAGAACATGGGGCTACTGCTCCCTGGAGCCAGCACTCCACACTGGCTGCTCCTCCGGCGTGGCTATACCGCCCCAGCCCTGCCTACTGGGGCAGGCACCCAGCTCACTGGCAGCTGTCCCTGGTCACACTCTTGTGTTCAAGAGGCATGCATGCCCCCAGACAGGAGACACAGACAGCTGTGTGGAAGAGACGGGGGTGGGGCTCTGGGCAGTACAGCCACGCTAGAGGAGCTGCCGGTGTGGGGCGCTAGCTCCTGGGAATGGTGGCCCCATGTTCTGCTCCTTTTGCCACTGCGGTTCCTGGGAGAGCCTTGCGGTTCCACGGATCACGATTTATATCCATGAATATCTGCGTTCGCGGATATAAATTTGTGTCTGTGCAGGGCTCTACCCAGCATTATGTACTATAAAGTAGTGTTGAAAGTATGCAGCTCTGATCAATCTTAAATTTGGTTTTGGTGTTGTATTTTGATGATTTCCAGACTGTATTGAAGCTACATTAGACTATGTTCAATACATCCTCGCTTGTTTCCAAAATGTCTCATAGGTTTCAGATTGGAGTTTTTCTGGGGACTTGTAGCTCTTTTATTTTTGTTGTGTTTGTCACAGGCAGTCAGAGTAGTCAGGTTCCTGTTTGTCATCATTGGAGCAAAAGAAATATATACAGCTGCTATAAAGATTTCAGTATACACCTGTATATTTATGCAATGTTTCTTTTTCAACTTGGCAGTTCTGATGCCCAGTTGGAAAGAATCTCAAAATCCTTGCTTAATTAGTTCTCCTCAGACTCAGTTTCTTTTTGACTTGTTAGTACTGCTAGTTTCCAAAATAAGGGGTTCAATACAGTAAGGAGAAAGTAGTAACTAAATGTTAATTCAGGCTTAAGTAGACTTAGACTTTGGAGCCTATAGTATGGAGTCTGATTAGGTGGAAGGAATAGAGGAGACTTGAGGCTTTTATTTATGTGATCTTCCATCAAATGTTCAGTTCCTCAAGGGAACATGTGCACAGTCTTAATGGATTAGGGCTTTTGAGAGGGTTAAGACTTCAGAACATAAGAACGGCTATACTGGGTCAGACCAAAGGTCCATCAAGCCCAGTATCCTGTCTACCGACAGTAGCCAATGCCAGGAGCCCCAGAGGGAGTGAACCTAACAGGTAATGATCAAGCGATCTCTCTCCTGCCATCCATCTCCACCCTCTGACAAACAGAGGCTAGGGACACCATTCCTTACCCATCCTGGCTTATAGCCATTAATGGACTTAACCTCCATGAATTTATCTAGGTCTCTTTTAAACCCTGTTATAGTCCTACCTTTCACAACCTCCTCAGGCAAGGAGTTCCACTGGTTGACTGTGCACTGTGTGAAGAACTTCCTTTTATTTGTTTTAAACCTGCTGCCCATTAATTTCATTTGGTGGCCCCTAGTTCTTATATTATGGGAACAAGTAAATAACTTTTCCTTACGCACTTTCTCTACACCACTCATGATTTTATATACCTCTATCAGATCCCCCCTTAGTCTCCTTTTTTCCAATATGAATTTTTATTTAGATCATTTCAATAAAGCTTTTTCTTCCAGTTAGAAGTACCATCCTATATTCTATAGGCCTGATACAAAGCCCGATGAAGTCAGTGGGAATCTATCAATTTACGTAGCCTTCTGATCAGGCCCTACATTAATAATTTTTTTACTTGTTTTAAAAATAAAAGTAATCATGGTGTTTTTAATATTTTTCCTATCCCAGCCAATTTAACAAACTTGTACTCATCTGCTTAAAAGTTAAAATCTTTCAGGGAAAATTGATTGTTGATTTAAAAAAAAAATCTTTTTAGTATTCATAGATTTAATATATACATTATAGTGTGAGCAGCATATTTAATTAATTAATGGAGATAGCCTATCTCCTAGAACTGGAAGGGACTTTGAAAGGTCATCGAGTCCAGCCCCCTACCTTCACTAGCAGGACCAAGTACTGATTTTGCCCCAGATCCCTAAGTGGCCCCCTTAAGGATTGAACTCACAACCCTGGGTTTAGCAGGCCAATGCTCAAACCACTGAGCTATGATAGCTCTACAATTTCCCTCATGCATGAAAAAGCTGCTTCCAGCAGTGACTGGTTTCTTTTATATATAACAGGGTCACTTATTCAGTATGTTAAGCATGCTCTGAAACATTGCTCCATTTAAAAAAAAAAAAAGTAATTAGGCATTTGAAAACAAATTGCCTTAAGAGTTGAGCAGAATTTGTTCATCTTTGTTATACAGACTTTTATGTACTGATTAGAAATCTCTTGTAACTGGATAATAACTTTGCAATGGTTGTAGTCAATTAAATTTCTCTCTAACTTCTGTGCCTAGTGTAGGTCATAGGAACCTTGAAAAAAAATCTTCGCATTGAAGCTAGATGGGATTTTTTTTTTTTTAATTGAAACTGACCTTTGAAATTTAAGTGTTAATAAACAGCACTCCTAGCTTTGGTTACTACCTGCAACAACAAAAATATACTTTCTGCTTCAAAAAACCTTTTCACCACCACCATGTTACTTGATTTTTACCTTGTAAATTACTGTGAATGTTAACAAATCAGAAAATAATAGTGGTGGAACATACATGTTTTGATGCATATGGGATGATGCATTTTAAGATGGTGCCCTTTTTAGACTAGCTTAGTTCAAAGGCAGCCTTAAGTGCTGAGGTGGTATGTACACCTCAAAGAATTAGTTACGGGTAAATAATACTACTTTTTGCCTCCTTTGCCACCAAGAGTCCAGTCATGCAAAGCCATACTCAGACATGTTGTTCTGACTTCACTAAGACTACTACTTGCATGAATAAATCTTTGTAGACTCCGCTCTTAAATCTTGCGTTCAGTTTTGCAAGCAGCCAGGCCAGCATTCTGCAGTTTCCTGACTGACCAAGTCACCAATGGAGATTGATTGATTGATTTGATTGATAAGAGGTTTTATCTGTCAAATTACAAAATAAACCACACTGCTTCATAGAGGGACTTTACTTTCTTCCCTTATCAAAACCTTTCCATTGTTTAATTATTTTTACTTTCACAGGCATTGAGCTTCTATCTGATTATATTTTCACCTCCCTTGGGGTTAGTTTTATTAAATTTAACATTGCAGGACTTGTGCTAATGAGCTCTGGGCTTTCTAAATGAGCCCACAATATCCATGCCATCCTCTGGGTTTGTGATAGCTGGAGGAATAAGAAAGCTCTGAAACTCAGTGCTGTGTTCAGTATGCTGAACAACATGCAGCTCATCAAAAACTGAATTTTGTATTTTATATGCCAATTTTAAATGTAGAATTACTCTAATTTTTCACTGACCCTCATTGTGTGGAGGTGTTGAGGGGAAAGATATTTGGATTACTTGAATGCAAGGAAATTAATCTTTAATCTACTTGTTTTTGTTTTGAGTTACTACAACCTTAGGTGTGTAGAATCATCCACAGTATGTAGACATATACATCTGTAGAGACAACAGTAAGAGTTGGGAAATCTTGGGAAACAGTAGGAGTTTCAAATCTCCTAGCTACTTCAAGTTACTGTTCATGTGGCTTCTATATATGGTGTGATTGTGTCCTTTGCACAGGAGTTCAGGAACTTCAATAGCAATGTCCAGCAGAGGTTGTGCATGCCCCTTTCATAAAGGGCAGCATATCCCTGCTCCCCCTGAGCTCCTTCTAACTGCCCTTTGGCAGAGAGTCAAAACAGAGTAGCATTCGCTTTAGCTAGTTACTGTGTTTCTTAGTATATGGTAATTGAGTTTCCTTGTTTGTTACTAATTTAGCTAATTACATTAGACAGCCAATTTCATTTGTTAGTCTGTTCCTGATAGGAGGCTGGCAGATTAAATTGACTGAGGATAGTCAGTTTCATTTGTTACCTAGTTTTTTTTAAAAAGCATTTTAGATAGGGTTCCAGTACAGACTTATGCCAGATCCCCATTTACCAGGATTTAAGTCAATGCGGGTCAGAGAATTGTTCTTCTCACAGGTATACATGACCTCTGCCTATTTTGCTTAGGAGAAGTTCATTTTCCATCAAAGTGTGCTATTTATAGGACTTTTAAAAACACACTCATAAATCTAGGGAATATAGACTGAGCCTGTTCCTCATGGAGAAATCAATAAGACCTCAGTCTGACTCTGGACTGCAGCAGCTTCAGGGATCCTTGGGTGCACTATCTGAGACCCAGCCTGTAAACACACCCCAAACTAGGGAGGTAACTGATCTCCATACCCCCTAGCAGGCACTGCTCTTTTAAGTGCACTCAGGCTTGTCTGTTGGAGCAGTGAGTAATCCCTGCTGCTCATGGAGTTAAAGACAACTCTAAGATCTCCCACAAGGAAGATGTCATCTTCCCTGGTACAACAAAAGAGGAGGAGAGAATTCCATGCATCAAAGGAGCTGCTGAATGTGGCAGGGAGAAAATCCTCTCACAGGAAGAGCATGGTACCAAAAGGATCTGCCTCTCCTTCAGCCCAAAATCTTAAGGGGTCACTGAAAACTTCTTTGATGTGGGTTCCATGGTAATGTGGAAGCAATCTAAACCTACCCCAGCATGGTCAGATGCTCCTGCACCAGGGCACCAGAACACCAGCAGCCTGGTTCCTCAGTCTTCAGACAGCATCAGCAAGCTCAGTCTTGGTGGCATTGAGAGCACTTCCTTCTGAGCAGGGGGATGGACTAGATGACCTCCTGAGGTGCCTTCCAACCCTGATATTCTATGATTCTATAAGGGGCAGAGGGCAGTTACAGTACTGAGCAAGCCTTCCCCTCTTACAAGTGAGGCTCTGGGAACCTCTCCAGCACTCTTTTTAAGAAAAGCAGCAGACATCAGGATAACTCCTGCGCTTCAGTCTCCTTACTGCACTCTTGTCCTTTTTCAGCTAAATCTAAATCACCATTAGAGCAACCCAGGATGCCAGTCATAAACATTTCACTGGGCTCCCCTATACAAAAACATGATGGGCAGTCTGCTTCACAAATGTCAGTACAGCTGTCAGTCTCTGTCATTCCTTCTGAGGATTCTTCATTCTCATCAGGATCATCTTCTCAGGTAACTAGAAGGGGTCAGTCACCAGACCTTTGGTCACTCTTGCCTACTCCATCTTGATTCAAAAGTCACACTAAAAAGGACTATGCTATGGATGTCACTTTCAGGGCTTTATCTCAAGACCTACGTTTTTTTTCCTTGAGGACAACCACCATCCTTATGGATTTCAGGCTTGGATGTATTGGCCCCTCTGGTTTCAGCATTCAAAACCGACCAACCATTTTTCTGCTTTCATCCGAGATTCCATTCTGACTCCTCAGATGAACTGTCAGGCTGTAACAAAGTCATCCTGATATCAGAACCTCAACACAGCGTCTCTGGGGGAGAGGATGAAGAGGTGTAAGATGAACTTTCATCCAGTGCTTTCTCTTCTCCTTCCCCAGAAGAAACTTCCACACCCTTAACGAGGGATGACTTTTAAAGCATATCAGGAACTTTTCAAAAGAATGGCAAACTTTCTACACATTCTATTCCTGGGGGGATTCTGTGAGACTGTGTGCCCACAGAAAAAAAAGCCCCCCCCTGCAGATTTCCTGCTTTTCCCTGCAGAAAACGGCAGGGAAGCCAGGGGTGGGGTGGGGTTGGACCTTGTGTGCAGTTTTTGGGAGGGATTGCCCCCCAAACAGAAGCGAGGCATGGGGAGGGGCACACAGGGTTACGTGCCATGGCTCTTCCTCCTCCCCCATTTCTGCAAACACAGAGCTGCCCAACTCAGAGGTCTCGGGCTTCCCTGATTCTGCAGCTGAATGCAGCATCCTGGGTCCTAGTTCCAGTTGTGTTCTCCTTTTGTGTGTTGGGAGCCTTACTATTTTCTGTGGAACAGTGAGTGCCCGAGGTGGGGATGGGGGATGGAATAGGGCAGGGGGAGGAGAGGGGGATGAAGAAGAAAAGGGGATAGAGGAATCGCAGGGGGAAGCAACGCCACATTTCAGGCTCCCCCCTCGGCAGCAGCTGGGGTTCCCCTGTTAAGCAGGCCTATTGAACCAGCACCCTGAGAGGCCCATCCCTCCTACACCTGGACCCCTCTGACCAGACCCCCACTCCAATGAGCCCCAACCAGCTGCACCTGGATCCCCACCCCATCAAGCCCCAGCACCCAGACCCCCTCACTGAGCCCCCAGACACCCTCTAAGCCCCATCTCTCCACACCCAGACACCCCCCCCCCCCTGCTGAACCCAACCACAATCACCTGGATCCCCTGCAGAGTCCCATTGCTCCTGCACCCAGAACCCCCCCAACGAGCCCCTGTGTATCCAGATCTCCCACTGAGCTGCCTGTATCCAGATTACCCCATACAGAAACCTCTCACCCCACACCTGCCCCCCCCCCCCGACAGTAAGCTCCTCCACACTTGGATCCTGCTGGATTGAGCTTGCCCAGCCACACCTGGTGTGCCTGGCACAGAAGGGCAGGGCCCTGAGGTGTTTCTGGGTCACTCCCAGCCCTTGCACTGTGTCAGGGTCAGGTGCAGCCTCACAGTTGAGTCCCTGTACTGGAGAAGGTGGGGCCTTCAGAATGATCTCCCAATGCAACCAGTGACCTGTGCTCCTCACTGCCATGCTGGAGAGACGTTTATTTATTGACAAATAAAATTTACAGAATTTTAAAACATTGTGCACAGAATTTTTAATTTTTTTGGCGTAAAATTCCCTCAGGAATAATATTCCATTGGAAATGGTTCAAGACAAGGCAGATAAACTATTTGATATTTTGCAACCTGACGCTCAGGACAGAATAGCCCTTCCTATTAATGAGGGAATTCTGTAACCTGCAAAGGAATTATGGACTACTCCACAATCTATGTCAGCAACCTCAAAGAGCTGAACGAAAGTATCAAGTTTCTCCTAAAGAGTTTGAATATTTGTATTCACATCTGCCACCATCATCACTGATATTGATTTATCAGAGCTGCATACTTTCAACACTACTTCATAGTGCAGAATGCTGGGGAATGAGAGAGCTTGACATGTCCAAACTGTCTTCATTCCATACAACCTGCCTCAGAAATGTGCTTTAGTAGGATACCAATTGTGGAAAATTGCAGAACAACAACTTGCATATGTATGCTAGTCATTACTTCTTCATATCCGCTTCCAGAGCGAATACACAAGGGGAAGATGAGTCCTACAGTCTATTCAGATGAGCTCCTAGCTCCCACCCTCTTGATCACTGAATTGCTTGTTAATAATGAGTGGAAGCCACGTGCATAGGAACTCAAAGAAAGAATTGTTACTTAACTAATAGAAACTGTGGTTCTTCTAGATGTTCTGTGTATGTGAATCCCTTGATCCATCCTCCATTCCTGCAGCTCAGTCACCTTGTGAAACTCTGGGTGGTGAGAACAACCTTAGGGGGTGACCGGAGTCATGGTGCCCTTTATGCCCTTGGAGAGGGGGTGCAAGGACATAAAGGGCACATACGTGACTCCTGCTTTGATGCTGCTTTAGAAGTTTTGGAATTCTTTTGCAAGAGATTCAGCCACACCATGCGTGAGAGCCGCAAGCACAAAACATCTTTAAGAACCACAGTTGTTATAAGTGTTTTTTAGTGTTGTTTTTATGCAGCATAGATTTTTTTTTTTAGCGATATTCAAAAAAGTTTGAAAACAATTGAATTTGTGGCCTTGTCTATGTGTCTTTGAATAGATTGACACGGTAAATGTATCAGACAGGCTTATAGCAAATGCTTTCTTAGAGAAACTACTGTTGGACAAGAAACTAGTTTTCTTTAGATGGGTTTGCTACTTGTTATAAAGGAAGAACTTCTCTTTTAACATTGGTAATGCATTTTGTTTTAGGTTCTTTTAGAAATGTCACCTGTAATGACATGACATTCCCTCTTATTTTAGCATTATTATGGCAACAGTGCCTAACTATTAAAGTTAACAGAATTAAACTAGCACATGAAAATGCTATTTAACATACTTTTCTCCAACAGACATGGCTGGGCAGAAGCATTTGCAGGTATCAGAAGTCCACATATAAAATATATTTGTCCACATGCGTAAGTATATAACTTCTTTTTTCATCTTTTTTACTCTTTTTATTTAGGAAGTTTTACAAATTTACAGTTCCTTGCCATGTAAATATCAAAAACAAAACAATCATTACAACAGTTGGCTTTTGTTTCAAGACATTATACAGGACTAATATATATTAATCAGATATTCCTGTTTAAGACAGTGTTACCATATTATAGAGTAAGCATCATGAAAATACCTATGTTTCAGGTTTTTCACTATTTTCTAATGCAAGGCTACTATGTAGATTATATTTTGTAAGGCCATTAGACAAATGTGAGAAGATGAAGTCAGTGAGATTTATGGGTACTCATCACTTCAGTTGACTACTGGCTATCTGCTTACTGAAAAAGTGCAGCTATATGCTTATTTAAAAAAAAGTTTTAAGTATTGATATGAATTACTTAAGCACCCCAGGTTTTGATTCATATTTTGCTTTGTTGCAAATATCTTAATCAGAGTGAATAAATAGAAAATTGGAAAATTGCTCAAATTCAACAACTAACTTCAATTTGACTATTTGTGTAAGTCTCTGCTTTCTGCAAGCTTTCAAATGGCCAAGTGTTACTCAACATGAATATTTATGAGAAGCTAATTTTAAGAATTGATATTTACTTATCTCTGAATTGTATGCACTCCTTTGTAATACAAAATGCACACTGTTGGTTATTCATGTAGTTAGTATAAAGGTTCTCAAACTTTGGTCTGTGGGCTACTGCTGTGTTCTGCAAAACCCTTTTTGGGGAGTCTGGAGAGATGGCAGTCATACAAAGCTGACCCTCCTGCTTATTTCCAGCAGCTAACTTGCATTAAAAGACAACTAAAATACTTGGTAACAAGCATCGGGTTCTCCTGGGGGGGATTCTGTGCCAAAAAATTCAAAATTCTGCACCAAAGAAGCCTGCAAAATTCTGCATATTTTATTTGTCAAAATAATGCACTATAATCAAACCAATTTCAATTGTTTTGGTAATTTACTTAAACTACAGTACAGAAAAAAGTCACAATAACTATTCAGCATTTCCTAAACACACAAAAGTTAAGTTACAAACACTTGGTAACTAATATCCTGCATTCCAGTTCTAATCCTGGATTTTCATTTAAATTACATTACAGAACGGCCAAACAGCCAAAAAAACCATGGAATGTCATTTTAAATTGCTCAGACTTTCACACATTAGAGTCATGCAGTTTTGTTAATCCAGGGGTGGGCAAACTACGGGCCCGCCAGCCATTTTAATTCGGCCCTCAAACTCCCGCTGGGGAGCAGGGTCTGGGGCTTGCCCCGCTCCAGCCGGGGAGCAGGGTTGGGGTCTGCTCTGCATGTCTCCCAGAAGCAGTGGCATGTCCCCCCTCTGGGTCCTACATGTAGGGCTGGGGGCTCCGTACGCTGCCCTTCCCCAAGTGCCACCCCTGCAGCTCCCATTGCCCGGGAACCACCAGGAGCAGTGCCTGTGGATGGGCAGTGCGCAGCAGAGCCACCTGGCCATGCCTCTGCATAGGAACTGGAGTGGGGACATGCTGCTGCTTCTGGGAGCCACTTGAGGTAAGCGCCACCGGAGCCTGCACCTCTGAGCCACTCCCCTGCCCCATCCCTGATCCCCTTCCCACCCTCCAAACCCCTCTGTCCCAGCCAGGAGCACCCTCCTGCACCCCAGACCCCTCATCCCCAGTCCCACCCCGAGCCCACACCTCCAGCCAGAGCCCTCTGCCCCAGCCTGGAGCCCTCTCCCACACCCTGAACTCCTCATTTTTGGCTCCACCCCAGAGCCCACACCCCCAGCCAGACCCTTACCCCCTCCCACACTCCAACCCCAATTTTGTGAGCATTCATGGCCTGCCATACTATTTCCATACCCAGATGCGGTCCTCGGACCAAAAAGTTTGCGCATTCGTGTACTAATCATTGTCCTGGACCTGGCTGGGTACTTTAGGAAGTGCCTGCTTCTGATTGTCCAGACATTTTATTGACTGCTGGTAAATGTTTTATTTGCCTTTAAAATCTTTTTTTTTTAATAGGTAAGTAAAATAAATCCTGAGCTGTAATCTAACCCCATTGTGCCACTTTGGCACAGGAAAAAAGTGAGAAAGCACATAGATATTCCTATCTGAGGATTCCCTCACTGTCATTTATAATAAGGCTCCTTTTACGTCACTCTGGCAACGTAGGGGCCTTAAAACTTTCACAGGTTTTATGCTCGTGGGGGAATTGACTGAGGATGGGAACAGTTAACTAACAATAGGAACATTAACAACGTTACTACACAGGCTGCTACATTTGTGCTTCAGAGAATGAGATCAATTAACTAACAGGCAGGCTGCTACATTTCTGCCTCTAGCCTGCCTCGTGCATAATAAAAAGCCGTACCCTTCCACGCCAGTGAGCTGCAGTGGCAAGCGAGGGACAGACTCTCTCTCTCTGTCCCTTGTTGGCACGTCCGCACGCCCAGCCCCCTCCCCCGCCCGACGGCGATCAACCACACAGGCATGCACGCATGCCCAGCGTCCCTCCCCCATCTCTGAGACTGGTCCAGATATGCTGCCTGGGCTGCCAGGGAACAGGCGCATGTCCCCTGGCAGATTTTTTTTTTTGCGTTTTTCTGTGGGAGGCACAGAAAAAAAAAAAGGCAGGTCATATGAATTTTGCGCAGAATTCGCGTAGGAGTAACAGGACTCTACCTAGTAAACAAGGCATTAAACTGTAGCTGGCATCTCTTTAACACTTAAAATCAGGGTGAGTAAAAGACCAATCTTGGTCTATTTTAAGAGAAACTCAGATTGTCTGTCTATCCTATGACTTAACTGTTCTTTCTGGGAAGAAGAGCATCTTGCCTCATTAGGACAAAAGTAGTAGAGAGGTATCCCATGTTGCAATAAGCAGCAGCAGTCTTGAGAGATCTGTAGCAGGGTTGGTGGGGCAAGGGTGAACACTGTTGTGGAGTTCAGCATCTGGTTTCTATATAATAAAGCCAACCCCTTGAACTACTCTGCATACCCATCTGAATGATAGCCCAGCACTCTCTGGACTCCCTTTCCTGCTGGCCCTTTGCTCTTTTATTTTAAAATGTGATAGCTGTGTTTCCTGGTCCACATTCAGCACCTCTTGCAAACAGTTCATCTCCTACTTTCAGTGCGGTAGAGAGAGAAACCTGTGGATTGAAGTAAAGATGTTTCCGTTTCTCACCTGGCAAAGCAGAGTATAGCATGGAAGTGATCAGAGGCAGGGGGGCACCTAAGGGTACATATGCACCTACAGTGGCAAACTTAGAACCCATAGTTCATCATGGTTTCACTGTCAGTGGTGTTGGAAATAGTGGAAGCTGTAGCATAGGCAAGATCAAAGTGTTTTTGCCACTGTCATAGACCACATGGTGGTCTCAGCCATGCTTCTTTGCCTTTCCCATTCTTTAGTGGCTAGCTTTCTCCCTCTTTCCCCCCCCCCCCCCCCCCCCCCGAGGAGGGGAAAGAATGGGAGGTACTTATCTCTTTATCTTCCCATGCTCTCAGAATTTTAGCAGGTGGTGGGGTGAGGTGCAGCGCGGCACAGAAGAGCAAAATTGGATGAGGGGGAATCAATTTTCCCAAAATTACAATAAAACATATGGCAGTTTTTATTATCCGATCATTAGGCTATCTATAATAGCCTCCTCTGTCTGACAGTTGCCACTACCACATTATTCAGAGGAATGTGGAAGAAACCACATAATGGACAATTAAGATGTAATCTGCACACTGGAAGTTTCTTCTTAAATTGTTAGCAGCTGGCATATTTCCTGAAACATAGGTGTCTATGTCCTTTGCAAACACTTGTATAATCTGTCTGAAACAACTATTTTCTCATGCATATAAATGCCTAATTCAGCACTTGGCCTTGACACATTGTGACAATTAAGTCCACTGCTAAATTATGCAGTGCGTGGTTTTAAAAAAAATATCTGACCAGTATCATCCTCATCAGTTTTAAATTTGATGCCTTTCAATTTCATCAGTGTCCCTGGTCGTTTTTGAGGTGGCCTCTACGTATTGCCAATGGGATGCTCCTATTGGGGTTCCTAGCTTTGGAAACTTTATGGAAACCAGTACATCATAAGTACTTCATGTGAAATTGAACTTTTGGACCCAAGTTTGTAAAAGCATGTGTACCTAATTTCTTGCTTTATTTGGACAGTTTGAGATGTGAGGACATTATTTTCCATTCCCAGAGTGACTTTTGGGTTTCAGATCCAAGACTCTCTTCATTTCTAGTGTTAGTGTTGTATTATAGTTAGTTTTTTCTTCTGGGCGCTTTGCTGTTAGCCAAACAGGCTTCCAGGGGGTTGATAAAGAATGGGATTTAAACTTTGTGCATTGTGCTTCTCCATGTAAATGGAAGTGGATATATACACCAGCTCTCTTTTAGGCTGGGCAAGCCCACTCTTCATACTACTGTTTGGAAGTAGGACCTTCACACACAATTCCTGCACCAATTGGCAGCAGAGGCCCTGGGCCTTAGCTGATGAGTCCTGAGTATCCAATCCTTGGATCTGACCTATGATTGGCTATCTACCCTTGCACTGGAAGAGAGTATGCTGCCAGGCAAGTCAGATGGAGAATTCTGTACCAGATGGGAGTTGGTGGCTTGCTTACTCTTGCAGGCAACAAGATTTCATTGAGTCCAATAATTGAGCTTTTTGGTGCTAGAATTTCATTAATAGTTATGCTGATTTTGTTGTCTAAGGAACTCTTTGGTCTATGTCTTTGTTCAATGGCTGGAGATTGCTAGGTGTCTAAAAAACCTGGTACTAATCAAGCATCTATTGACCTGTTGAGGCTGGAGAATTTCTTGGCACCAAAAAGGTTTGTATTCTTGGAACAGACTTTTGCAGCTGCTCCCTTGCTATTGCTGAAGTTTTTGCTTGGAGGAGGGGCATCAGTTTGTGTTCAAGTGAGTGAATCCACCTGCCATCTCAGCTTGTCTCTCAGGTGCCGCACTATTGCAGCCCAGACCTTTCAGGTATTCTAACTTCTTCCTGTGGGTCAGAGAACCAGTACCTTGATGGAATCTTAATTTATTATTAACAGGGCTGATGGACTCATGTTTGAGCCCTTAAAATGGGACTCTTCTTTTTACAAAAGACAGCATGACTACCTCTATGAGAAGAGAGTTGCACAGGTTTTAATAATTTATCCTATTTTCACCATATTCTTCAGAGATAGTCTTACAAATTCATTTCAAATATATAGAGAAAATTGAGATTTCTGTGTGAATCAGACAATCTCATAATTCTTTCCAAAACTTCATTATTTTCTGGAGGAAACAAGGCTCCACACCCCCATTTACAGGGGGTTTTGAGTTATTTTATATAGTTAGAACCAAAGACTTCAAGAAGTCAGCAAGACTTCTTGTAGCATAAAGAAACTGCCATTTCCACTTTAGGAGTTGCAAAGTGGAACAGGTTGTACAATGAGACCTGTTATGACTCAGCTAGGGTGAGAGTGCCTCAGGGTCTTAAAACTCAGTCTGTTACGACAAAAGTATCAATGATGTGCCTTCATAATGTTTCCATCATAAACTACAAGCAGGGCTACTATGTGGATTTCTGTACATCCATTTATACATCACTGCTCTCAAATGGGTATCCAGATCTGATGTTTGCTTTGGGAGACTGAATCTGTGGAGTCCTGCACGGATACAAAATTTATATCCGCATCCAATCCGCAAAAATGATCCGTGGATATCCGCATTTGCAAGGCTCTATGAATATATTTAATTAGAACTCTTAAATCACTTTTCTGGGGGTTCTGCTGTTTGCTAGACTCCCATAAGTCTGAATGAGCAGAGGCCAATTGAAGAATAGTTACTTGTGCTAATACACCTCTACCCCGATATAACGTGACCCAATATAACACGAATTCGGATATAACACGGTAAAGCAGTGCTCCGGGGGGGGGGGGGGGGGGGGGCTGCGCACTCTGGTGGATCAAAGCAAGTACAATATAACGCAGTTTCACCTATAACGCGGTAAGATTTTTTTGGCTCCTGAGGACAGCGTTATATCGAGGAAGAGGTGTAATTGTGGTTCTTTGACATTGTTGCCTCTGAATATCTGCTCTACGTGGCCATTCTTTTCATGAGCGCATATAGCCAATTTTTCTTCTCTGTACCATTCGTATGCTTCTATTGTCTGTGCTTTTCATAGTCTCTCAGGGTTTTCATTCTGTTCTTAAGGAAATCAACTAATTATTTTAATCTGTTGCCTCAAAACCTATTGTAGTTCTGCTAAAAGACCAAAATTGATCTAACTCATGTTTACCTTCAGTTTTAAAAATGAGAGAGCTGACACTGGTCATGCTTTAAAAATGGGATGAAAATATAGGAAACATCTAGCTTTACAACTTAACCTGAAATCTTGCAGCGATGCAGAAATAGTTATCTGATGTGTGGTGTTATGTCAACAAACCTTTGTATTAAATTATACCAATATTATTTCTCAATTTCTAGGCCAGTTATGCCAGTTTCTCTGAATATGAATATGGCCATGCCATCTTGGTAAGTACTTTCTGAATTAGAAATAATCATATATAAAGTCATAAGTGTTTATATTGATTGGACTTAACTCAAGGATGAGCTTGAATTGCTAGTTTTAATCAACTGTAAATGCAGAACAAACGTTCTAACAAAGGTTTCTCGTTAATAGTGTCAAACTGTCTCATCAGAAGCAAAAAAGAAATACTAGCTCTGAGAGAGAAAATTCATCAGACAGGGAAAAAGCAACTTTTAAAATTGAAAACATCAAATGTATAATATACATAAGTCTTCAATCTGCTTGAAAGTTTGTATTCTTTGTGTGCTTGTTTACTTATGATCCACTTCTGGTGTGCATGTGCCTCATGAGTTGTAGCTGGGAATGCTTTAGTCAGCTATATCTTTTGGTCATACCTGTTCCTTTGATGACCTTGAGCCCTGCTCCCCGAGGGTAGAAAGGGGGTGGAACAACCAACTGACATTCATTTCCTTTCAGCTGCTCCTGGCTATGAGGTGGACCCAAATAGCAGTGTCCCCACTCCCTTTTTCAGTCACCTATTTTATTAGGATTGTGTAAATAGTTATTTAGACTAGGTATTTAGTGTAGTGTTTTTAGTAATTTTAGCTTTGTTTAGATTTATCTTCTGCCCTTTAAAGGGAGGGTCTGATATTTTGTCAGGACAGAAACCCCGGGCTTTACATTTTGAGTCCTCTGGGGCTGGTACGCCCATGTATGACACATATTTAAGTTGTCTTTACTTTTTAGGTTCCGGATATGTAAAAGAAAAACATAAGGATTGTAATACCCTCGCCAAGAGGGCAGCTACATCTAGGACAACAGGATGAAGTTATTCCTTTTTGAGAAAAATATGAGGCCGGTCTCTGAAGCAGGTGGAATGTAGAATCCCCCAGTCTGGGACAATCCTCAGTGAAAAATGTCCTGGTAACTGCCTTAACCTCCAGCGGTCTGGCTGCTTTTGTGTCTGCAGCTGCGAGCAGTAACAGGTATCGCTCTTCTAAGGAGTGCAGAGGAAGATTTCACAAAGAAAGAGGTTTGGCTCACTCCCTGCCTTCTCTGGGATGAAGGGATCTCTGAAAGCAGCTCGTCATACATCAGTTTGACAGGAGGCAGCTGAGAAAGCCTCACCGGTGTCCGTTAGCACTGGAGCAGAGCTTTCTGCTGGCTGCTGTCAGTTTGCTGCTGGCACCATCTGCTCTGGGCGCTGAGTCAGCTCTTTCATCTGTCTTCAGCACCAGTCCACTCTGAGCAGGTTTCTCCAGTGCAGGACAACTCGCTTGGCTGTCTGCAGCATGTGCTTGTTCTGAGCATGCTGCTCTGGCACTGATTCAGTTACAGCCCCTTGCAGTGCTGACTTCCTCAGGTGGCCTGAGAGAAGCAGCTGTCTGTGCCTGTTCATTCGGAGCCTGACTGCCCCTTAGTAAATGTTTTGTCAATCGGGATGCTTTCTAAGTCACCTGCGGGTTATTGTGGTGAGCCCCATCAGTGGGTATTTCTCCAAATCCCTCATGAGCAGCACCCCATCCTCTTCTTTTAAGAGGATGGGTATTCCTTTTTCTGATAATGGGGATGTTTTACCCTCTTACCCTTTGGGAGTAACTTTTTATGACTCATATGTTTGAGAGTCAGGTCATACATAAGGTAAATATATAGGCATGTTAGTTCAAAAGCCTCTAGGTAGTACCCCCCTGCCCTGGCCACATTCACTTCATCCATGTGGACCAACTGCTTCACTTCACTGGTGCCATATCCTAAATCAAAACTTTCCTCAGCTTCAGTTTCTAGGGGTTAGATATCTTTTACCCAAGGATCCACCCGTCATGCAAAAGCAATCACAGTGATCTTGTACATATTGTTGAACCAGACTCTTCTCCACATCAGACTCTAAATGAACATGTACTTCTGCAACAAGTTTCTGAAACTATCCTAGAGCATATTCCATCCACGTCTTCACAGTGTGAACATATGGCTCCTCTTGAAGCATAGTCATTCGATAAGTCATTTCAGGAATTGGTCCACAGAATGACAGAAACTTTGGCGATTCCAGCTCAGACTTTCAACAAAATGGACATCTATTGGACGTTTTACATATCTCTCTACTGGATATACACTTGCCTTACCTTTAAATGAAGGCTTGTTAGAACCAATCTAGCTATTGTGGCAGACTAGCATCTATCGCCAACCTGTAAGATAGCTGAAAAAAGGTGTTAAGTCCCTTTGATAGGGTTTGAATATTTCTAAATGCATCTTGTTCAGGGTCTTTGGCACAGCTCAAGAGAAGTTGAAACATCAGTCTTTTAGAACTACTCCAAAGGAGAACAGGAAAAGAGTGGACCTCTTAGCTAACAAATAACTCTTCTTTACTATCTTCAGCTTGTCATAGTGAATTATCAGGTCCTTCTATCATGTTATAATTACCTTATGTAGAGCAAAGTTGCTGAAGATTTTGATAAACCATTGTTAGACATCAGAGAGAAATTTAAATCTGTCTATGGAGGGTCAATTAATAGTTAAAACCCTCTTCACAAGCCTCCAGTCATGCTGCTAATGCAGCATCGAAGTCCATGGCAGCAGCAATTAGGCAGTGTGTCATGGCTCCAGCATTCTGGGTTTCCAAACAAGATTCATATTACACTGGAAGACCCTCCTTTGAAGGGAATCATCTGTTTTGTTCTAAAACTGACAAGTTGTTACATTGAAGGATTGTCTCGTACCATGTCACACATTAGGCAGTTATGCTTCCCATTACAAGAAGCAGTCTTGATATCATACTCAAGCGAAACACTGTCACTACTCTATCATCTTTATCAGAGAACATCAGATTTCTCTAAGAAGAAACCATATATACATAGGAGGAGACCTTCATCGACTTCAAATGCTGCAAAGGCTGGCTCAGTAGTCATTGTGATGTGTATATCGAGAGCTGCCAACCAATCTGAGAGGATCTTTATACCTTCCCTACCCTCTTTGGGTACCGTTTGCATTATTTTAGGGAACAGTATCACCAGCGACAGGTTAAGCTGGAAATAATTCCAAAGATTACTCTATTCAATTCCAAGACATTTCCACCCCCAACTCATCTTCCCCATCTCTTTTTAGGGACTCCACTCATGAGAGTCTCCTTCAACAACAGGGTCAGTTTCTTTTGGCTCTTCGTGATATAAAGGAGATTTCGACCCACAGTTGGGGGAAAAGGGTTCTATTTGTGATATTTTCTAGTCCCCCCCAAATTGGGAGATTGGTGTTCATTATTGGATCTGAGATCTACATTTCTTTGTTTGCCAGTTCAAATTCCTAATGGTAACACTGTCCTTCACACTTCCTTCCCCAGATCTTCTAGATTGGTTTGCAGCTCTAGACCTACAAAATGCGTATTTCCATACAGCACATAGGAAATACCTGTGCTTTGTAGTGGGCAACACACATTACCAGTACAAAATGCTGCCTTTTGGTTTGTTTATGGCCCCAAGAACTTTCACTAAATTGTCTGGCTATGGTAGCAGCACATTGCAGAAAGAGAAATGTTTTTACCCATATCTTAGTGATTGTTTGAAAGGATTGTTTTCAGACAGGTGATAAACAGCGTTCATTATGTCATACGTCTGTTGTGCAAAGTGGAGTTGAGTGTGAACGTCTCATTTAATCCAACACAAAAGGTAGACTTTATTGGGGTGCTACTCGATTCCATGACTGTTTACGCATACCTGGTGCAGACCAAGTTTGACACCATACTAGAGAGGATAAATCAAGTGGGGAAACAATCCATGTACCACAGCAAGGACATATCTTCGGCTTTTAGGTCACACAGCTTCATATATTCTCTGACTCCATTCAGCAGACTGCATCCTTATTGTCTTCAGGGGTGGTTATGGATAGCTTATTGCCTGGCTGTTCACAAAATAGATATAGGAGTATGCATCCCTCAAGAAGTTTTGAACTCCCTTATTGAAAGATCCACATCAGGTCTGCAAAGGAATTCTGTTCTCCCTAGCGCTTCCCACAAAGTCAACAGTGACCGATGCTTTGTTGTTCGGTTGAGGAGCCCATCTTGACAACTTGACAGTACAGGGTCAGTGGTCTCGGAGAGGGTTGGCTTCATATAAGTGTCCTACAACTCAGACTGACACAGCTTGTCTGCATGTCCTTTCTATTTCATAACAAAGTTCAGAGTTTACAAAAAGAACATGGTGTTATTGTCAGCTCTTACATAAACAAGGAGGAACCAGATCAATGCTCTCGTGCAGGAAAGCAATCCTTCTATGGAATCTGAACGCGAAATATACAGCTATCTGCACCTTTTATCTTCCAGTCCTACACAACACGCCAACAGACATCTAAATAGACATTTTTCTCATAATCACTTACGGTTCATAAAGGATTCTGTCATCAATGGGGTGCTCCCCTTATGGATCTGTTTGCAACTGAACAGAACAAGAAATGCAAAGGCAGTGCTAGTTCACGGTAATAAGAAATCTCTTGGTAACCCCTTCAGTGCCTCTGTCTCTTCTACCAGACTTAACTACCCAGAACAATGGGACAGCTATTCATTCAGATGTGTCATCACTACACTTCATAAAATGGAAACTGTCAGGTAACAGAGTCGAATAATTGTTCTGCTGATGTACAGAGCATATTGATTCAGAGCAGAAAGCAGTCTGAGGACAACTTGTGTTGCAAAATGGAAGTGTTTTTCATTGTGGGTTTACCAATATAATATTTCTCCAATCCCTCATCTCTTTGAGTATCCGTTATACTTAAACTCTGGTTAGTTGTTAAGCTCATTCCATGTTCATTTGGCTGCTATCTCAGCACAGCATCCACCATCAGGACCTATACAGCTTGTTCATCCTTCAGTTTAAACGTTTTTGTGAAAGGTTTAAGGGGATTTCTTTTTATTAAAACAGTTCCCTCTATGTTGGAAATTTAATGCTTTATTTACCAGCCTGATGGGGACATCCATTTGAACCATTAGTTTTGTGCTCGTTATTCCATTTGTCTGAAGACTGAATTCCTGTTTGCAATCACATTGACACTCTCAGGGTCTGAACTGCAAGCTGTCATGCCAGGACCGCAGTATATGACTTTTCACAGGGATAAAGTTACACGTTAGCCTTACCCTACATCGCTACTCAGAGTAATCCCTTAATTTTCATTTAAATAAGTCCATTCATTTAAGTGTGTTTCTCCCCCCCCCCAACACCCCCCCCCCCCAAAAAAAAGCCTCATTCATCCAAGGGCAAGGCTGTGTTTCAGTTTTTGGATGTCCTCTATGCTTCCTCCTCTTACTTAACTCCAACAAGACCATTAAGGCACTCCCATAGTCAGTCTGTCTGTCTGTCAAGAGCTCCAGGGGTCAGGCAGTCTCAACTCAGAGAATCTCTAATTGGGTGTGACACTGCATAAAGTTACTTTATGGGGTGGTCAATTTAGAACTCAGGTCATGTTAGCTCATATTCTACCACAGATCACTTCTGGAGCCTCTTTTAGGGAGAATACCCATAGCTGATATATGTAGAGCTTCTATTTGGAGTATTATACATACATTCCCTAGTGATTACTTTTTCATTCAGGTACCTTGTTCAGATGCCCCATTTGAGAGGGCTATGTTGCAGTCTTTATTTTATTAGAGGAGAGCACTAGAGTTTATTTATTATATACTGTTTGGGAGTCACCAGAAGTAGAACACACACAAACAAGCAGTCAAACTAGAAAGGAAAGTTACTTACCTTTAGTAACAGGAGTTCTTTGAGAGATGTTTACATGTGTTCCATGATCCACCTTCCTTTCCCCACTACTGCCGAGTCTAACAGACTGGGCTTGAGAGTGGCATGGGAAGTGAGGTTTGGTTGTTTGCCCCCTTTCTGTACTGGGGGGAGGGGACAGGGCTTGAGGTCATCAAAGGAGTAGATGCTGCTAATGGACCTTGCTGATTAAAATGTTCCAATCTCCAGTACATGGAGTGCATACACATCAGAAATGGAACACATGTAAACACCACAGTTCATACTCCAGTTACTAAAAGTAAGTAATTTTCCTTTAATTATTTGTTGTGAAAACAGGAACAAAAATTATTGGAATTATTATTTACTACTAGTAATGGGTGGTATTGTTTTGTGGACAATTAACTGTTTAAACTTTACAAAAAAGTGGTCTCTGATTTCTTTTAGAATGGAAGCTCCAATAGAAAATTGTGTTGAAATCAATATTTTTTTACTTTAAAGTGAGGATGTGAAATGTTATGTAAATCTTCCCTCTCTTGATTTTTTCTTCACTTTTTTTTTTTTAGCTTTTCTATATTAGCTGAAAGAATTAATTAATTCTCAGCACATGCCTGCTAATATTTGGACAAAAATATTACAAAGAATATATTGCCTTCCTCTTAAATATTGAAATAGTGAACTGTTTTGTTTTTGACGAGGTAGAAGAGGGCAAAATTCTTAAGAGATTATAGTTGGTTTAGAAGTTGAAGTTTTTTTTAATTCCCACTAAAAGATTTCTCAATGTGTTTAGTATAAATGACAGGTGCAGCTCTACTATATAGTGCAGCAACTGAAATAAAAATTATATAGTTGAGCAATTAATTCCTTGTACCATAAACCATTAGATTAAATAAAAGAAATAAATAAAATTAAATATGCTTAAACTCTTAAGATCAGTCATTTTTGGGCTCTCATATGTGAGTACTTACATAACTACTGTTTACAAGGTGTAAACTGATTGAGCCTATAGCTTAACACAAGGTTGAGCCTATTCTTAATAATGATCTGTAGGATAATAAAACATCAAAGTGTGGAAAAAGTGATCATTAGTAAATCTTCTCATTACTGTTTGTATGGTTATGTCAGTATACAAAGGTGTGTTAGTTCCCTAGTGAATAAACGTTATCTAATTGTGTTCTTTTTCTTTTAAGGTTTGATATTATTGGACTCTCTCCAGACGCACAGGAAGATGAAGCTGGGATCAAGCAGGCAGCAGAGCATGGTACATTTATGAGTATTTTTAATGTATCTTCCAACTTTTGTAAATGAGTGTTTCCCAGATAATATATATACTGTATAAAATATGCGTGTGATATGAAATGGCTCCTTCGTTTTCAGCTGTTTTCTCATTAGAGTTAGAAACCGACATTAAAATGATGATTTAAAATGGTGAAGTCTCTGATAGTATATTGTCTGTTTGTTAACTAAATGATTTTAAGTTTCTTAAATTGTGTGGGTGAATTTAGTGGCTCATTGATCAGTTTTTGTATTCCCACATGTCAGATGCATTCCTATCACCCACTAAATTAGAAACCTTCTAGAAAATACAGGCCACTGAAGCCACACAAGCATGGTTATGACACCAAATGCTCAAAAGTCACCACACATTCTGCACTGGGACTTTTGTGTGACCCTGACCCAACAGTTTCTATTTTGGTACCAGCACTTCTGGACTTGCATGAACTGCTGGTGTCTATAGCACCAGAATTCTTGACCCTAGTCTCAGAACTTTTGGTCCAGAGTGTTTTGCTTGGGCAATACTCCATCAACTTCCCATCTGCCAGCTTTCCCTTGACACGGGAGATTTACCACCTATACCACCTCCTCTTCTGAACTCCCCTCGGAACTGCTACATATTAACTACTGGACTTCATTTGACTTGCAGTTAAAGTACTGATAGATCAGGAAGTGAAGAATGGAATTCCTTCTAACAGAATAATTTTGGGAGGCTTTTCTCAGGTAAGGTACTTGTCAGGAAGGGAGTTTCAGTTTCTTTGTTGGAGGGAAGTTGAAGTTATCTCCTTGGAACTGGGAAATCCTGTTAACGAGCAGATGATAGTCATTTCTGAAAATAAGGCCTTTAGTTTCGACTTACCTCCAAAAGGCCACAAAAGTAATTCTTTTCCGACTCTAAAAATCGACTTGGTGAAAAATGAGTTTACATACTACAAAACTGCTATAAAGTAATATTAAAATAATTTAAGTTTAAGATGAATAGTAACTTCAGGGGTTAATTCTAAAATTTCCATGTCATTTTGATTCTGTAAGGCATCTGCTTTTTGTATTCCAAAATGCAGAAATAATTTGAGTCTGAATTTTATGTAGTTAACAGAAGATCTGAACTTCAGAAGGAAGGAATTATTATTTCCTGAATGAGTTGTCAAAGGTCTGTGGTAGACGTTTTGTTGTCCTGTGATAAACTGGTTAATAAGAATATACAAAGACTAATGTGAACAAAGCTACTATCCTGCTTTTCCTTTTCATTTGCCATCAGATACTAACAAGTAGAGGAATGAAAGTGTTAACTACTGTCATGTACCTTATTGCATTATATGGTTTTAAAGTGGCTGTGGTCAGACAAATGACTAGGAAAGAGAGAACTGTCATTATGGGAAGTGAAATTTTCTTTTGGCTTGCGTATCATCAAGGGAATTAACAAATTTGTTCTGTAGTCTCCTTTTAAAACAACAACAAAAATGATTTTACCACGAGTCTGGAAGAATACAAGATATTAGATTTAGTTTGCAATTATCAGTTAGAACAGTGCTCTAATTTTACTTGTAAACTGAACAAATTTGATCTAGAATAATTGAAACACAATAAGGATGGAGTCACCTGATATTTTTAGAAGTACTTTTCAGATCCATCAGTTGAAATTGGAAAATATTGTTTGTAAATATAAGGGGCCACAAATCCTGAAGTAATGGTGATAACTATTTAATTTAGATGTTTAACTTCACCATTGTAATAGTTTTTATATTTCTTGATTAGGGAGGTGCCTTGTCATTGTATACAGCTCTTACAACACATCAGAAATTAGCAGGAGTCATAGCACTCAGTAGTTGGCTTCCACTACGGACCTCTTTTCCACAGGTATTTGTACTACTTTCTTAAACATAACTCAGTCTTCAGTGAGCTAATTGAAGTTGAACATTTGAACATATTTTTTCACTTTCATTACACTGTATCCACAGACTAACACCTCCCCCCCATCTCCCACTAGATAGAAATTGCGTACGTTAATTAGGTAAACAATTCTTTAAATATGTCCATAAATTAAGTCTTTGTCTACACCAGCACTTTAGTTGGCAAAACTTTTGTCACTCAGGGGTGTGAAAAAACGCACCCCTGACTGATGTAAGTTTTAAAGATAAAAGTGCCAGTGTGGACAATGCTATGTCTGCAGGAGAGCTCTCCCGCTGGCATATAGCAGCTACTTACAGCGGTGCACCAGCAGCAGTACAGCTGTGCCACTGTAAGGTCTATAGTACAGTAACTCCTCACTTAAAGTCGTCCCGGTTAACGTTGTTTCGTTGTTACGTCGCTGATCTATTAGGGAACAAGCTTGTTTAAAGTTGTGCAATGCTCCCTTTATAACATCGTTTGGCAGCCGCCTGCTTTGTCCACTGCTTTCAGGATTCTCTGGAAGAGCAGCCCCATCTTGTGGGGATTAGAACTGGGGTGGGGGACCCCCCCCCCATTCAGCTCCCATAAATTTCCTGTAAGGTATGTGGCTCAGCAGCTGCCCAGCAGCAGTTCAGCTGTCCCTTCCCCCACTGCCATGCTGCTCCTGCCCTGCCCTCTGCCCTGGAGCTGCTCCCTGGAGCTTCCTGGGGGAGGAGGGGAGAGGGGTGCTGATATCAGGATGTCCCTCTGCCCCCCCCCCGTCCCCCCTGCTCCTAGCCCCTCTCCAGAAAGCAGAGGAGGGGGACAGGCTCAGGGAAAGAAAGGAAGGAGCTTGCTGGAAGCTGTTGCTTCCCGTCTGAACTGGCTGATCTGCTTAAAAGGGCAACGTACTTGAAGTGGGGTTAGCGTACTTACTGGGGGAATGCACGTCTCTCTCTCTCTCACTCACGCACACACACCCCAGCACTTTGGAAAGTCAGCACCTGTGCAGCCCTGCATGTGCTGTCAGGAGAAGGCAGTGGTGCACTCCAGCTGAATAGCATGGGCTCATCGTCATGTTCAGGGAAGTGTTTGCAGCTGCTGCCCTGCATCTATTGTGTTTCCGCCCTCCTGCCTCAGTCCATGCTGCCTTGTCGAGCGTGAGGCTACATTAACAACAGCGTATTAACCCCCAAGGGCTCAGCCGAGTGCTAGTTTATCATTTAGCAGCAAGGCATTCCCTGGGAAATATCCCACCCTCTGACTCCACCACCTCAACCAAGCTTCACAATCATTCATTGCTGTGTACAATATTAAACTGTTTAAAATTGTTTAAAACTTATACTCTATATGTATATAATGTCTTTTGTCTGTCGAAAAAAATTTCCCTGGAACCTAACCCCCGCCCCCATTTACATGAATTCTTATGGGGAAATTGGATTCGCTTAACATAGTTTTACATAGTCGCATTTTTCAGGAACATAACTACAACGTTAAATGAGGAATCATAGGGTTGGAAGGGACCTCAGGAGGTCATCTAGTCCAACCCCATGCTCAGAAGCAGGACCTAATCCCCAACAAAATCACCCCAGTCAGGACTTTGTCAAGCCTGACCTTAAAAACCTCTAAGGAAGGAGATTCCACCACCTCCCTAGGTAACCCATTCCAGTGCTTCACCACCCTCCTAGTGAAAAAGATTTTCCTAATATCCAACCTAAACCTCCCCCACTGCAACTTGAGACCATTACTCCTTGTTCTATCATCTGGTACCACTGAGAACAGTCTAGATCCATCCTCTTTGGAACCCCCTTTCAGGTAGTTGAAAGCAGCTATCAAATCCCCCCTCATTCTTCTTTTCTGCAGACTAAACAATCCCAGTTCCCTCAGCCTCTCCTCATAAGTCATATGCTCCAGCCCCCAATCATTTTTATTGCCCTCTGCTGGACTCTTTCCAATTTTTCCTCATCCTTCTCCCAGTGTGGGGCCCAAAACTGGACACAGTACTCCAGATGAGGCCTCACCAATGCCGAATAGAGGGGAATGTTCACGTCCCTCAATCCTACTTATACAGCCCAAAATGTCGTTAGCCTTCTTGGCAACAAGGGCACACTGTTGACTCATATCCAGCTTCTCATTCACTGTAGCCCCTAGGTCCTTTTCTGCAGAACTGCAGAACTCGGTCCCTAGTCTGTAGTAGTGCATGGGAGTCTTCCTTCCTAAGTTCAGGACTCTGCACTTGTTGAACCTCATCAGATTTCTTTTGGCCCAGTCTTCTAATTTGTCTAGGTCCCTCTGTTTCCTATCCCTACCCTCCAGCGTATCTACCATTCCTCCCAGTTTAGTGTCATCTGCAAAGTTGTTGAGGGTGCAATCCACACCATCCTCCAGATCATTAATAAAGATATTGAACAAAACCGGCTCCAGGACTGACCCTTGGGGCACTCTGCTTGATACCGGCTGCCAACTAGACATGGGGCCATTGATCGCTACCCATTGAGCCCAACGATCTAGCCAGCTTTCTATCCACCTTATAGTCCATTCATCCAGCCCATAACTCTGTAACGTGCTGGCAAGAATACTGTGGGAGACCTTATCAAAAGCTTTGCTAAAGTCAAAGAATAACACATCCACTGCTTTCCCCTCCTCCACAGAGCCAGTTATCTCATTATAGAAGGCAATTAAGTTAGTCAGGCATGTCTTGCCCTTGGTGAATCCATGCTGAGTTACTGTATAGACATAGCTAAAGAATGTGGTGCTGTCAGACAACTGAGGCATCATGTGAAGTCTAGTCCTTTGTCAAAGCTATTGTTAGGCATTGGTGCCTTTGCTCTGTTATTGAAGCTAACAAGTGCTCGTCTGCTCCAGTCCTCCAGATGGCTGTGGAGCCGATATATGGGAGATTCCATTTCCCTGAAGTTGTTGGTAGATCAAACATGCTAACCCAACATTCATTCCAGCAGAGGGTTAAATTTTACATGATTCCTCAGGGGTCCTTTTGTTTAGCAGCAGCCCTTTCATTTACTCCGTCCTTAATTTTGCTGGCTGACTTATCTGGTCACCTCCCCTAACTCTTGCAACTTTCTGGGATTCAAAATACCACTACCACCTCCTGTCACCTCAGTAGCAGTCTTGGAATAGAAGAATGGGGGCAGGCAGGAGAGGAGAAATTCTCTTTAGTATGCTTCTAGTCTATAAAAATTGAATGGCATGTGTATGTTTAAATAACCTTTACCAGATGAGGTGGCTACTAGTTTAAGCTTCAAGAGCCAAAATTGCATTGGTAATGAGTAATAACACGTCAGATATATTGGTATCAATCCAGAAGATGCTTACCCTATGTCAGCATTTGAGAACAATGTAGTTTTGCTTATGTTAAACATTTTTGCTAAATATTCTTTTTAAAGTTGTTACTTAATTTACATTTGAAATAACAGTATTTATAGCCTAAAATAGTTTTGTACAAACATTCAAGTGGTATGTATTTTGTCTGAATTCCTTCTAGTACAGAATATTTTGGGGGCATGGAAGAAGCAGTGTGTAAATGGAATACATTATCGCTGTTGTAATTACATTAATTCAAAGATATACTGGGAAATTCAGTGTTATCATAGTGTTATCAGTGTGAGCGCATACAATACCTATCTTAAACAATAGGATAGGGGGAAGCTGAGCACTCAGTAGTTTCCATTATCTCCTGGTAGTATCGGAGTGCCTCATAAATATATCTTAATTCCTTTGAGATACTGTATTATCCCCATTTTACAGATGGGAAACTGCGACAGGAAGATACTCACTGTGTGTGGTCTTGCATAAGTGGCTAATCAGCAGATTCAGAATCACAACTGAGGACCTCCTGACTCCCAACTCCCGTGTTCATTCCTCCAGACAATACTACGTTGCTGCTAGAGTTGCTGAGCATCCTCAGTGGCTGTCGATTTCAGTGGCAGTTGACTACTCTATAATTCTAAAAATTGGTCCTTGGTTGTCTCTAAGTGGGCACTCGGGAAATAAGGAATGCACAGTTAGGCCACCTACAAAAATTCTGATTTTAAATGACTTTCCCAGTGTCATAAGACAAGCCTGTAGGATAGAACCTAGTTCTTCTAGGAAATGAACTGCCTTACCACCCGTTCTCTTCCTGCAATCCACTACCTTAATCTGGACACAATTTCTGCCTTTGAGTTGTAAAAGATGATTTACTTTCCCAGAAATTGTGCTTTAAAAGAATTCTAATTCGGTAATCAATTAAATGATTATTTAAAAATAGTACTAACATATTTCTAATTATTCTATTTTATTACATAGTAGATAATTAGATATAAAATTTAGAATAACATGAACTTGCAAACCATTCAGTGTTTCTTTTTCTGTCCAAACTCTGCTCACTATCATTATATTGTTTGTTCTATAGCCTAATTTTACCTTGAATGAACTAATCTTATGTAATTTCATTACCTCCCCCCCCCCCTTTTTTTTTTTTTTTTTTGGACAGGGTGCTATCAGTGGTGTAAACAAAGATATTCCTATTCTTCAGTGCCATGGGGACTGTGACCCTTTGGTTCCTCTGATGTTTGGTTCCCTCACTTTTGAGAAGCTAAAGAGTCTGATAAATCCAGTCACTGTAACCTTCAAGACTTATTCGGGCATGATGCATAGCTCATGTATTGAGGTAATCTTCTAAATGAAAACAGGAATTTGTTTTCAGAGAATTCTTCCTTTAAATGTTCCCTCAAAGCAGGAAAAAAAGGTGAATCTCAATGTTAATCTTCAAGGAAAACAAATGTTTTTGAGTGACTAATTATTTGAGAATGCTGCTTCAATTAATAATTACCCTGGGCTGAACAAATCATGAGGCCAGGATTGTTTGTTAGCTAACATAAATTTCTTTCAAAAATATTGTCCACGCTAGACAGTTGTTATAATGAATTTTTAAAATACTCTTGTTTTTCATTTAATGGAAAAAATGAAAACTACAGGAAACAAAATGAGTTGTTAAATTCCCTACAATCAAGTTTTTTAAAAAAAACCTAATGGGCCTTTTTTTCTTCTACCTCCTTCTCCTTTCCTGCAGGTGAGCAGGATTTTTCTTCCCAGAATGATTGGAGAATATTTGTTTACATTGTTTCAAGTGAATTGGAAGAGGGATTTGAATTCTCACAATGTAAACACTATGTATTAATTATTCTGGGAGAAAAAACCTTGCTGGCCTCCATTCAGGGAGTTGGCATGGGAGGGATAGAAGGAAAAAGTAATAAATCAAAGGATGTTAACTACAAAACAAAAATGAAAAAAGCAGAAAAGAGGCAATCTTTCTAAAGGCTTCACTGCTCTGCTCATGCTACTACTAATTCTTTTTATTCAGTGGGAGAAGCAGAGCTGCCACAAGGTCACAGAGTCTGCCCCATTTCCCAGCAACAGAAATTTACTCAGCCAGTTATTAATATGGCCTTAACCCTGTTCCAGGGACATATTGAGTACCAGTGTGGTGATGTGCTCCCCAACAGGCCAGTGGAGAGCGCAATATTAATTATTTCAGCTCTCGATGATGGAAACTTTCACTAATCGAGGTCCTCTTTCTTATGGTAGATTAATTAATGAGTAACAGTGTGTGGCATTCTTCAGATCACATGGCTCTCTATAACCACACTGGTTAGCTAGATTCTCTCAGCACTTTATGGAGAGAGGAGCTTTCTTTCGTCCTTGACTCTTTATTTACCTCCTCTGAGTAAAGTAATTCAAAGAGTATTATGCTCTTGATGAACTAATCTGTCTCAGTTAGTTGAATTCTGCAGAGGGATAAGTATTACATTGAGGTATAAGGAATCTAATTATAAGCTCAATTTGTAGTTCAGTTGCTTGTAGTAACTGCAGTATTGAAATACTAATTTAATGAGATAGCTAAATGCTGAAAAATATCTTAGTTGAACACTGGTCTAATACATAATTTTATTCTTGAACAGGAGATGATGGATGTAAAGCAGTTTGTTGACAAACACCTACCACCAGTTGATTGACAAGATTTGAGATGCCTTCTGTATAAAAACACCAGCATCAACTTTGGTAGAATGTGTTAATCATTTCACATGTCCAATTCAAAAGCATTATTTCTACACCTGCTGTGTTGCAAATGTATACCAAGAACAAGGACTAAGTAGTATATTTCACAAGAAATGGTAATCTTTCAAGTAAATCATAAATTGGTGGGATTATAGGGAATGAGACAGCTAGATAGCATGTCAGAATGTAACTGAGAATACAATTGTAAGATGTTTCTGATTTTTTGATTGCACCATTTTTAAAGCAGTCATATGGCTAATTAAACTCATTTTGGTTAAATGAGCTGTTTAAACATGACTAGATTGGTATGCTTGGGATATGATGTATTCCTAATACTCGTTGAAAGTATATTAAGATATCCTGATATATATCTTGTATATAAAATATGCAACATGTAAAACACAAGAGGCATGTGATGGTGGAATGAATATTAGTGAGGATAAAGCTTCAAATATTAATGATTTAAACATTGCTACTGCATGTGAAGAGAACTGTTCTCTTACCTACAAATGAATACATACCAATGATTCTAATTATAGCATTTATTCCAGTCTACTTTTTAACCTTAAAAATAGTGTCAGGAAAGAAAATACTTGCTATCTCATACATCCTCTCCCCCCAAAAATGGGTTGACATCACAGAAACTAAGGGGACTCAGCTGTTTGTCACTAGACCTGTGTTTACCACTCATCATAATTTGGCGATAGCCCAAATTTATTAGTGTTAATTGATCTCAGATGCTGACTCATGAAACTGAGGTTTAAAAAATATACATAAAACATTTCCATTTTAAGATTCTTGTTTTCATGTTGCATATTTTTCCCACACTGGAACCCTCATGGGTTTTGTCTTGTGTAGCTTACTAAATTTTTTAGAAGTATTGACAATGTATTTTACATTTGCAATTCAAGTGTCTTGTTTTATTTTTTGCTTTGCTCCAGAATAATCAACTGGAAAAGCAATGCAAATGTTGCACACAAATTATGGGTATTGTTGAACAGACTCATCTACAACACTGGTATTAACTACTTTTTATTTCCTAAGTGCTGCAGTATGAATGTAATAACTTAGTCATTATAGTGAGAAACTGCCAGCTGTTTTTTCTTTACTTTGATTGCATGTTCACCATGGGATGTCGTCATATTTTCTTTTTAGACAAAAGCTATGTATGACTTTCCACACGTAGGTGTGCTCCATTTTCATCCAATGCCCTAGAATATTCTAGGAATATGAAAATGGGTCCTGTCAAACCTTTGAAACAGAAGAAATTTTATATCTCATGGAAGTTACAATTTTGAGAATTCATGGTATAATAGAAACTGATGATACAAGTTCAGCAATAGATTAACTGTGTTGAAATGGTGTCCTGCTAATAGAAAACTAGAGATGAAAGTGATCTGTTTAGCAGAAAGATGAAATGGATGATCAATATAGGATTCCTTCCTAGCTTACTTTATAGTATTTTGTTCAATCAAGTTTTAAGTGTCTGATGTTGCAGGATACCTAGTACATCTTATTTTGGGAAATTATTTCCAGATGGGATGAAATTAAAAGGAAAATTCAGGCTATTACCCCAGTAACTACATACATCTCAGCATATCAAACTAAATAGGATATTTCTCCATTTGATGTTTGCACACTTCAGCTAGTTGGAGACTCTCATGCCCCCTTCTTAGCCAATATATACATATTTTAACTCTAATGCTTACTCATAAGTCACTCCTCCTGCCCCTGACTATTCTTCTCTAGACAGCCTCCAATTCATCTTTCTGGTAGTGTGGTGCCCAGAAAAGTACAATATTCCCGTTTTGATCACCCCAAAATTGTACTGAGAAGTATTGTACTTCCTAGCTCAGAAACATGATCTCAAAACTGCATTGGCTCCTTTTACAATCATTTCACATTGCAAACTCATATTTAGCTTGCTTACCACGGAAATCCCTAGTTCTTCCATTATTACTGCTTCTTGGCTCTTTTTCTGTCGTGTGTGTTGAATGATTTCTTCTCAGTATAAACTTGTCACTTCCAAAATGATCTGTGCACATTTCTAATCTCCAAATCCTTTCCTGTACCACTTGCAGTGCCTTCAGTTTAGTATCCGTTAACTTCATTAACAAAGATATTAAAATTAGACTAGTTTTAGCTCTGTTCCCTGTTGTATCCCACAGTGTTCCCCAACTTTATACATTACAGTCCACTGTTAACTTTTTTTTACAATGTGTAGCCAGTTTGTTGTCCTCAAGTGTTCCTGTACAAGTCAGCTTGAATTAATTTTCCATTAAAACACGTTGTCACTATCAAATGCTCTACTAAAAATGAATACTAATACTGGATCTACTGCATTGTGTGCTAAGTTTGTCCAAATATCAAGTCATATCTTACTAGATTTATCTTTATACAGTAATGCTATGCTGCTGCTTGTTACCCTTTAGAGCAGTGGTCACCAACCCATAGATCACAATCAACTGGTCGATCCTGGAGAATCTCCCAGTCGATCGTGATCTCCGGCCACTAAAAGTCCAGTGGGGCTGCCGCTAAGGCAGGCTCCATGCCGCTCCTGGAAGCAGCCAGCTTGCCCCTGCGGTTGAGGGGAGGGCAGGGGTCTCCGTGCGCTGCTTCTGCCTGTAAGCACTGCTCCCGTAGCTCCCATTGTCTGTCTGGGAACAGGGAACTGCGGCCAATGGGAGCTGCAAGGGCGGTGCCTGCAGAGAAGGGCAGTGCATGGAGCCATGTGCCTCCCCTTCCCCAGGGGCCGCAGGGGCACGTTCCGGGAGCAGTATGGGGCTGGGGCATACAGGGAGCCTGCCTTAGCCCCACTGCGCCACCAACCAGGAGCCGCCTGAGGTAAGTGCCGCCTGTTAGGAGCCCACACCCAGCCCTAAGCAACCTTCTGGAGTCAGCACCCCATACCCGTCCTGCATCCAAAGCTCCTGCCCCAGCCCTGATCCCCCTCCCGGAGCCAACACCCCATATTCCCTCCTGCACTCCTCACCTCCTCCTGTACCCCAACCCCCTGCCCCAGGCTCAGCCCAAAGCCCCCTCCTACACTCTGAACCCCTCCCCAACCCCCTGCCCCAACCTGGTGAAAGTAAGTGAGGGTGCAGGAGAGCAAGCAACGGAGGGAAGGGGGGATGGAATGAGAGGGACTTTGGGAAAGGGACGGGGTAGATTCTGGGTTGCACTTAAATTCAAAAAGTGATCTTGTGCATAAAAAGATTGGCGACCACTGCTTTAGGGGCTAGATTCACCAAAACTGGTGCAAAAAAAATGTGAACTACTACACCTTGCATCAGTCTGGCCCACTGTGTTCCAGGAAGAGAACCTTCCTTCAGGTTTTTCCACCAAGGAGGACTGCTAAGTTGCAATGGGGATCAATAGAAGCTTGATGCTTGAAATTACTTCAAGGATACCTTTGAATCAACACATCTCCCCAGTTTGTACAACATGCTTCTTGGGCTGTGCCGGACCTTTGTACCCTCTCAGATTGAAGGGATTGTGTGGATGCTTTTGCAGCCAGAGCCTCTTCACTGGCAGACATGGCTACTGAGAATTCCTGCCAGGATTAGCATATGTGCTAGGTTGAATATGAGCCCAGACAAGTGATTTTCCTCAATATTTGTTCCATTATTTTACTAGGGGATAGAAGTTAGACCTATGGGATACTAAATATCAAGATTGCACATTTGAAATCTGTACTGCACGTTCCTATAATTCATTTTGTTTACTTAGATTTTATTTTTCTCACTCAGACAGAGGAAAGACATCTACGAACACTGTTAAGCTACTGAAAACAAAATTTGTTTTTTCTTGTCTGCATTATACCCCCAAGAAATAGAGACCTACATTTTTGCTGTGACTTTAGTTATGTAGTTTCCAGACACGAATTAATTTCAAACACATGCCTAATTTTTTTGTTCAAACCAAAAAATTTGATTTGTTCAGTTGGAAGCCTTGGACCTGCTATTTGAATATATTCAGTTTGTTCATAAACACAAATTGGGTTGTAGCACCTTAAATACTAACAAATTTATTTGAGCATAAGCTTTCGTGGACTACAGAGAACATGAAAAGGTGGTTGTAGCAGGAGAAAAAAAACTTTTGAAGTGGTGATGTTTTTTTTTCTCCTGCTCATCTCAATTGATTGGCCTCTTACAGTTGGTATGGCTACTTCCACCTTTTCATGTTCTCTGTATGTATAAATATTGTCTTGCTGTATGTTCCATTCTATGCATCCGAAGAAGTGGGCTGTAGCCCACGAAAGCTTATGCTCAAATAAATTTGTTAATCTCTAAGGTGCCACAAGTACTCCTGTTCTTTTTGCGGATACAGACTAACACGGCTGCTACTCTAAAACAAATTGGGTTGTGCATTTTTGGCCAAATCCTACATCCATTACTGAGGCAAAATTATTGGTGTCACTGGGAACATTGCCATAGTGAGGGCTGGAAGATTTGGTCTTTACCTCCCACCTTGTAAGTATTTTTATATAATTTACAACACAGTGGGTTGCTGAAAAATACTATATACTGTAACTACTATATTAGAGTTGTTAAATGTGTTCTCTCTATGAAGTGTATTGCACTTCATTAAACTTAAAATGCATCTTTATATATAGGCGCTACTTGATGCATAATGGATATAATTTTAAGAATGTACTGTATAGGATGTTGATAATGAAGCCATATGTGTAAGGCCTGGGTATCTTAAATTTTATAAACAATCATTTTAACGCTTCACTTTCCTTTATGTTGAAGAATATGAGCGGATGTTATTTAATATAAAAAATCAAGATGTCATTTAGTTTATTCATTTATTTATGGTAATAAACCTTGAGCTTTGTTGAAATGATTTCTATAGTGGGAAAGTGTGTAAAAAAAATATATATATATCTTTTTTTCTATAATTATAATTATGAAATAAACTTCAAACAATCAGTTTTTGGAAAAAATACTCTCAGATAACAGTTGTGTGGTAATAGTCTTTAGAAAGCCAGCTTTCATTAACAGTGTGTAACAGCAGTCACTTCAAGGATGTGGGGGATTTTTTTTTAATTTTTATTTTGTTTTTAAGTATAATTTGCACTCCCCATCAGACAAAGGATTTGCTGTTTCCCTCTACTTGGAAGGGAAAAACTGTCAGTCAGCAACAACTTATATATTTGTCACCTTAGTTCTGAGGTATAATCTAACTTTTTCATCTTGACACTCCCAGGAAGGAAACTGAAAGAAAATGAAACAAAAGAACTTTTTTAAATGCCATGAGAATTATATTGTTTATCTGCCTGGTTTTTGACTAGCAAACAAGAACTTCAGTCTTCCTCAACCTGCTGCATTGGCACAGCTTTCTCCAGGCACTTCTCTGCTTTAGGGCAGGCATTTTTTCCGTAATACAGTTTTCAACATCCTTAAAGTTACAATTAGTATTTTCGCTTAAAAAAATAATAGAAAACTGCAAACTAAGAGGTTGTATGTGATCCTAGCAGCTGGCTCCATTCTTTGACTGTTCAGTGATGTACGTACCATATTATTACTATATCGTGAGACATTACATGAAGGAAAGTCGGGTAGTCATAGGGAGGGAGGCTGTGATGAGACAAACTGAAAAAAGGAAAAGAAAAAAAAAGTTCAAAATGTATGGAATTTTTTTTGTTTTGTTTGGAGCATTCAGCATTAGGATGTGACAAATCTGCCTTTTTGGACTCAAATACCCAGTAGAAGCTAACAGTGACAATACAGTAGTATGTGTGTTTAAACATTTTTTAACTTTAAAAAAGTGTGTAAGCAATCTATACTCAAATTACAACACTTATATCTAAGTGCTGATCTCTAGTGTATTGAATGCAAATACTGTGCTTAAAGCACTACTTGGGTATGTAATGGATGTTACACCCCCTTCCAGCATTCAGTACTAAATTGCTGCTTAAAACAGTCTCTCAGCTTCCTATTTAAGGATAAATCTAAAAATGGTATTGAATGAGACCCAAAATCTTCTCTACTCCTAAAGGCAATACTGCCTTGGGTAACATTCAAAGGCAAGGCTAATCCCTGAAGATGATCTCTGACATGAAATTCTTTTTTTAAGCCTTCAAATGTGAGCTGTCAGCTAATTTTAATTATCTTAATTATCAGAAAAATGGTTGAGATGTCATTCAGTTACAAAAGAAAAAGTAAAGAGGGGCAGGGATAAAACTATTAGTTCTACCTTAAAAATTGACGTGCTGAGTCTCCTGGAGCTAAAAAAAGTGTTCATTTGGAAAATTCCTTGGACAATATGCCTATTCCTTCTTTGAGAAGAGATGTGATTTCTACTGTCCAATTTACAGTAAGTTTGATACTTCAGAAGTGGGTGATCATGCCACTTCTATAAAAATGTGAGTAGGTATACTATATTTCTAGTAATGGCAAAAAAAAACCCTGCAGCTTGAGATTGATGAAACACTTAGTTTTGGGCTCTTATAAAAAAGCAGTACAGAAGCATCACTTGTCAGTTGAATAGGATTCTAAACCCTGACATCCTCAATGTAGTCTATGTAGGGGAAATGTTAATCTATCATACCAGAAATGTGTATCAGTTACTAAGAAAGATAGATCCAGGTTAGTTACAGAATAAAGGTTATACATGTATAGTATTGGATATTGGACTTTCAACTAAAAATATAGATGGATATGAAATTGTGGCTAAATTAGCAAAAATTTAGTCCATTTTTAAAAGTTTTGAAAATCTCATGGACCCAAGTGCTCAACTGTCTTCAACTTGCCACAATGCTCGCTTCCTGTTTTTCTGTTGTATTTGATACTTAATACATCACTAAACTTTAAGTGTTGTGTGTCTGAGTTATTGACTCAAGATTGTTGAAATAACAGGCTCAATTAGAATTATTTAATCTAAGATTATCAATCAGATTAGTACAGCATCATACAGAAAGTAAGATACATTACCACCCTTTGTTGTCAGACTAAGAGCTGGATAGGTGTTTTCCTGCATCTGGAAGGGCTGCGCAGTTTTCATGCCCTCAGCTAAGTTCCCATATCAGTATCATTATATAGGATTTCAGACAAAGGAAATCTTGTTGCCAAGAATATTCACCCAGAAACACATGTTATGATGTCATTTCTATACATTCTCAGTTTATCTGATTTATGTGTGAGGGTATGAGAGAACAGCTGGGAGAACAAACAATTCAATATAGTATCTCTCAATGAGTCCTTCTTACCCCACCATCATTCTTCCATGGTGATTCCCCAACAGGAAACATCTGCTATAACAATCATCCCTTATTAGTCTATATATACTTATATAAGCATTATGTATGTATGTAAGTAAGTTAAGGAGAAGATTTCCAAGAGTATCTGGAGTTGTATAGACATGAAGGTGTTCAACATTGTTAAAATATAGATAAATTCCTGAATAGGGTTAGTTATCGGTCAAGGACCAGTGGTCTGGGCCCTAGAATTCAGACATACTCTTTGTTGAGGATAAAGATTCTAAAGAATAGTTAGTTTTCTTTCTGTATTTGATTTTATATTTATATATAAAAATAAACAAAGTATTAATATTTACTAACAGGTACTAACATAAGTATACTGTAATTCTTGACTACACTGATATTTCAATGCAGGTTTTCATTAAACTTTAACATTGGCTTTCTATCAAATTGAAATAATATACCTATTTCCAGCTATTTTCTTAAATCTTTCATAAAACATATTGTTTTCACCATACTTGCTTATTTATTGTGCTCAGCTCTTAACCTCTTTGGAATGGGCATAAAATAATCTTTTAAAATAAATAATCATAGAATATCAGGGTTGGAAGGGACCTCAGAAGGTCATCTAGTCCAACCCCCTGCTCAAAACAGGACCAATCCCCAACTAAATCATCCGAGTCAGGGCTTTGTCAAGCCTGACCTTAAAAACCTCTAAGGAAGGAGATTCCACCACCTCCCTAGGTAACCCATTCCAGTGCTTCACCGCCCTCCTAGTGAAAAAGTTTTTTCTAATATCGAACCTAAACCTCACCCACTGCAACTTGAGACCATTACTCCTTGTTCTGTCATCTGGTACCACTGAGAACAGTCTAGATCCATCCTCTTTGGAACCCCCTTTCAGGTAGTTGAAAGCAGCTATCAAATCTTCCCTCATTCTTCTCTTCCGCAGACTAAACAATCCCAGTTCCATCAGCCTCTCCTCATAAGTCATGTGCTCCAGCCCCCTAATCATTTTTGTTGCCCTCCGCTGGACTCTTTCCAATTTTTCCACATCCTCCTTGTAGGGTGGGGCCCAAAACTGGACACAGTACTCCAGATGAGGCTTCACTAATGTTGAATAAAGGGAAATGAGCCTGTCCCTCAATCTGCTGGCAATACCCCTACTTATACAGCCCAAAAGCTGTTAGCCTTCTTGGCAAGAAGGGCGCATTGTTGATTCCTATCCAATATATAGTAACGGCATATGAAGCCAATATTTCAAAATAAAGAGGGAGACAGATACTCTGGAACAAAGCTACATGACCAAGTAACTTGCTCAGTATTTCAGCTTTACAAGTGAATCTGCTGTGTCATTTACTAGCATATCAAAGCAAATAGTAAGCCTTCATTTATTATTTTATATAATTGCCAAGAATCTTATACACATATTCCCTGTTTAAATTTAAACCAGCTTTCAAATGCTAAAGCATCACACACACAGGATTTATTGCAATGGAGAATCTATGACATTAGCTGCTGCAGTCGGGAAGGGTGGGACACACAATCATGGTGTTACAAGTAATGATTAAATTGTTGCCCTTCTAAAGCTATTTATATATTTTCTATTAAAAATTAGGAGATTGCAAAGGAAAATATATCAATTAGTAGCACTTTTACAGATTATAAAATGGTATAGTAAAAACAGTACCTAAATTCTGTTGACTGAACTAGCTAACCTAGTATAAACAGATTGAAAGTGACACGTGCCCTGCAGAACCCTCACTTGTATGGTGTGTTTGAGTTACATAAAACTGGAAGTGCCTCTCCTGAGGTATAATAGATATGGCCACTAACAAACAGCATACTACTTCAGAAATCACTGAGAAAGTGCAGCAGGTAAAAAATTAGCAAACTACACCTCTACTACGATATAACGCGACCCGATATAACACAAATTCGGATATAACGCGGAAAAGCAGTGCTCCAGAGGGGGGCGGGGGGCGCACTCCGGCGGATCAAAGCAAGTTCGATATAACAGTTTCACCTATAATGCGGTAAGATTTTTTGGCTCATGAGGACAGTGTGATGTCGGGGTAGAGGTGTACCTTCTCACCCCACCTTCCTCCATCGGAGGATTGTGGCTACTGGGAGGAACAAAGAACCCAGAGTTGATTCAGGGTAGATGGTTACAGTCTTTGGTTTGATGAACCTAAATTGCTATTTCTGAGATTTCAAGGTGGTCTCTGTCCTGCCCCCTCTGTAGGTGAACGAGAGACGGTTATCTGCTTCTGACTAGCCATATGTTCCCAAATCATGGAATTTACCACCATGCAAACTTTGTTTTCTTTTTCTTGAACAAGATTCAGATTTACCGTCTTACAAAGTCCCTTTTTACATGTGTGACGGGTTCCTCCTAGGATTCCACCTGGAACTAGGACACCACTGAGCTCTCCAACTCACCAGCATGGGTTTCCTCTCACACTGTGTTGCTGTGACAAACTGCAGACCGCTCCCAGTTTTACACTCTCTGAGGGACACACCCAGCTGCACTTGCATGCAGGCTCTGGTCAGCCACTGCATGAACCAACAAGAGAGAGGCTACAGCCAACATAACACCCAGTTCCCCAGCCTAAGGTCCCAAAGCTGTACCGTCCTGCCCTGGTCAAAACCCCAACCTGGATGAATTTATTACTCAGTTCACCCCACCCTTGATGTGGAGAGGAATATGCAACAGCCTTTGCTCACAGAGTTGAGGTTTTCCCCCAGACCCTTCACACAAAGGCACACTGGTTTAGAGCCCTGTCACCCAAGGTTGAAGCCCTTGGGCTTCTGCTTCTGCCTCAGGCAATGGAGCTTGGGTGTCAGCCCTGAGCCCTAACAAGTCTAAGGCCTTGGCTACACTTGTGAGTTCCAGCACTGTAAAGGCTCCCCCAGCGCTGTAACTCACTCCCCATCCACACTGGCAAGGCATTTGCAGCGCTGTATCTACGTGGTTGCAGCGCTGCATGTATGCCACCCCTCCGAGAGGAATAGCAAGTATTGCGCTGCCGCTGCAGCACTGCGGCGCCAGTGTGGCTGCGCAATGAGCTGTGAATGGCCTCCAGAATTATTCGGCAGTATCCCACAATGCCTGTTCTAGTCACTCTGGTCATCAGTTCAAACTCTACTGCCCTGGCCTCAGGTAACTAACCATGTGACCGACCCTTTACATTCCCCGGGAATTTTAAAAATCCTCTTCCTGTTTGCTCAGCTAGGCGTGGTGTGGAGTGCTATCAGCGAATCTTTCTAGGTAACCATGCCTCCACGCGCCAAGCGAGCCCCAGCATGGAGCAATGGCAAGTTGCTGGACCTCATCAGTGTTTGGGGGGAGGAAGCTGTACAGTCCCAGCTGCGCTCCAGCCATAGGAATTACGATACCTTCGGGAAGGTATCAAAGGACATGATGGAAAGGGGCCATGACCGGGACGCCCTGCAGTGCAGGATTAACGTGAAGGAGCTGCGGAGTGCCTACCGCAAAGCCCGCGACGCAAACGCTCGCTTGGGTGCTCCCCCCACGACCTGCCGATTCTACAAAGAGCTGGATGCGATACTTGGGGTTAACCCCACCTCCACTCCGAGCACCACCATGGACACTTCAGAGCCGGTGGGGGCGGGGGAGGAGGAGGAAGAGGAGGAAAATGGGAGTGATGGTGGTGGGACGGATGGAGACACCCCGGAATCCCTGGAGCCATGCAGCCAGGAGCTCTTCTCGAGCCAGGAGGAAGGTAGCCAGTCGCAGCGGCCGGTACTTGGTGGAGGACAAACAGAAGAGCAGGTTCCCAGTAAGCGTTTTTTTGTTTTTTTTTTTCGGGAAGGAATTTTTTCGGTGCAGGCTCTTTGGGAGAGGAGGGTTAGGCATGCATGCTTAGATGTGGAATAGTACATTGATGTGATTTATCACATCGCGGTAATCGGCCTTGGTAATCTCCTCAAATGTCTCATCCAGAACGTGTGCAATGCGCTTGCGCAGGTTTATCGGGAGAGCCACTGTGGTCCTTGTCCCAGCCAGGCTAACATGTCCGGGCCACTGTGCCACGAGGGGTGAGGGGGGACCATTGCTGCACACAGGCAAGCTGCATATGGGCCTGGGCGGAAGCCGCATTGCAGTAGAAGACCCTCCCTTGCTTCCCAGGTCACCCTCAGCAGCGAGATATCGTCCAGGATGAACTCCTGTGGAAAATGTTGGGACAGTGTTCAGTGTAGGTGCCCTCTGAAGCTGTTCGCCCTCCCCAAGACATAGAAACCCAGAGGACAGTGCAGCCCTGAAACAATCAGTCCCCCTTACTCACCATTTTGAGGCTCCCATGGGGTGTGTGTGCTCTGTTTCGGATGGGAAAATTATGCTATTGTGTAGACCCTGTGTGTTTTCTACTCCTACTGTGGGGGGAATCATTACTTTGTCTGGTATAAACAATGCTGCCTCTGTTAACTGTTGCATTTTGCCTATACAGCTGCATCAACCTTGAGACCTCAGCCCTCCCTCTTATCGCCGGCTCAGAGACTGCAAAGACTCAGGAAGAGACCATGAAAAAGCAAAGAAGACATGCTGCAAGAAGTGATGTGGCAATCTATTAAAGAGAATGAGAAAGCACAGGACTGGAGGGAGAGAGAAAGCAGGATTCGCCAGGAAAACACAGCACACCGGCAGCAAAGCACTGATAGGCTCATCAGCATCCTGGAGCGCCAAGCAGATGCTATCCAGGAGCTGGTAGCCATGCAGAAAGAGGAGCAGTACCGCAAACGCCACCCCCCCTACAACCCTTGTCCCAAAACTCTTTCCGTTGTGCCCCACTGTCACCTCCAACCCACTTTCCCCAACTTCCGTGTTCTTCACACCACCCACTGCCTCCAACACCAGTATCTTCACCACCCAGCCCTGAAAACCACGACCCTTACCCTCTGCACTCAACCCCCATCACCATGCAGTATAGCTGTCCTGAAGTGCAGCACTCGCTGCACAGCACACGAGACAAGACATACGCGAATCTGTGATTGTACTGTTCCTCACTCCACTCCCTTGTTTCTTTTCAATAATTTTTTTTTCTTTTCAATAAATGGATTCTTTGGCTTTGAAAACATTCTTTATTATTGCATAAAGTAAAAGACTCCTTAGCCCAGGAAATAAACAGGCACTGCAAATCTGCTTGTCTACTAAGCAGACACTGATTCCTAAAGATTGGAACTACTGCACTTCACTCCTGTGCAGGGCACCAGATATCACTGCTGGTTTTCAGCCTCAAATTGCTCCCTCAAGGCATCCCTAATTCTTGCAGCCCCGCACTGGGCCCCTGTAATAGCTCTGCTCTCTGGCTGTGCAAATTCAGCCTCCAGGTGTTGAACCTCGGAGGTCCATGCCTGAGTGAAGCTTTCACCCTTCCCTTCACAAATATTATGGAGGGCACAGCACGCGGATATAACCGCGGGGATGCTGTTTTCAGCCAAGTCCAGCTTCCCATACAGAGATCGCCAGCGGCCCTTTAAACGGCCAAAGGCACACTCCACAGTCATTCGGCACCGGCTCAGCCTATAGTTGAACTGTTCCTTGCTGCTGTCAAGGTTCCCTGTGTAGGGTTTCATGAGCCACGGCATTAACGGGTAAGCGGGATCTCCAAGGATCACAATGGGCATTTCAACTTCCTCTACCGTGATCTTCCGCTCTGGGAAAAAAGTCCCGGCCTGCATCTTCGTGAACAGCCAAGTGTTCCGAAAGATGCGTGCGTCATGCACCTTTCTGGGCCAACCTGTGTTAATGTCAATGAAACGCCCACGGTGATCCACAAGCGCCTGGAGTACCATAGAGAAATACGCCTTCCGATTAACAAACTCAGATCCTAGGTGGGGTAGTGCCAGAATAGGAATGTGCGTCCCATCTATCGCCCCTCCACGGTTAGGGAACCCCATTTGTGCAAAGCCATCCACTATTTCCTGCACGTTACCCAGAGTCACAATTATTCTGAGTAGGATGCGATTAATGGCCTTGCAAACTTGCATCAACATGATTCCAACGGTCGATTTTCCCACTCCAAACTAGTTTGCGACCGACTGGTAGCTGTCTGGAGTTGCCAGCTTCCAGATTGCAATAGCCACCCGCTTCTCCACTGGCAGGGCAGCTCTCAATCTCGTGTCCTTGTGCTGCAGGGTGGGAGCGAGCTCCTCACACAGTCCCATGAAAGTGGCTTTTCTCATCCGAAAGTTCTGCAGCCACTGCTCATCATCCCAGACATCCATGACGATGTGATCCCACCACTCGGTGCTTGTTTCCCAAGCCCAAAAGTGGCGTTCCACGGTGCTGAGCATGTCCGTGAATGCCACAAGCAATTTCGTGTCGTACGCATTACGCGGCTCGATAGCATCGTCGGACTCCTCACCCTCACTCTCACTGTCACTTTGGATCTTAAGGAATAGTTGGACAGCCAAACGTGACATGCTGGCGAGACTCGTCAGCATATGCCTCAGCAGTTCGGACTCCATTTCCCGCAGACAGATCGCGCTGCACAGAAACCGTTGAAAGATGGCGCCAAAGGTGGACGGAAACAAAGGGATTTCTGGGATGCGAAGCGATGCATCACGGGGCATTGGGACAGGACCCAGAATCACCCACACCCACGCCCCCTTCCCACAACCCATGGCGCCAGAATGGGAAAAGGTGCTCTGTGGGATAGCTGCCCATAATGCACCGCTCCCAATAGCGCTGCAATTGCCGCAAATGTGGCCACGACAGTGCACTGGGCAGCTGTCAGTGTGGACAGACTGCAGCGCTTTCCCTACTCAGCTGCACTAAGTCAGGTTTAACTCACAGCGCTGTACATCTGCAAGTGTAGCCAAGGCCTAAGTCAGCCCACTTTAGGGTCCTGATCCCCCTTTGGTATCCTGACCCACAGTTTGAGAACCACTGCCCTAGATGATTTCACACCCTACCTTATATAGTTTTAACATAGGGCGGAAACCCTTTATTCCAAAAACAGTTCCCAGCCCAATTTGTGAAAAAATACAGGTACCCAAAATGGAGTTCAGTATTATGTGGTCTGGTCATATGCTCGTGCTGAGTCGTAGCAGCCATTACTTACAGGCTGGCTGAACTGTTTACAGGAAGGCTAAACACTTCCATAGCCCATTGTCTTTGCTGATGGGCCATCAACACTGTCCAGCATCTTCATTGTTGTACCTGAAAGGCTACCTGTGGGTGTTACTCAGAATAAGCACATTTTAAATACAGATACATTAACTCCTCACTTAACGTTGTAGTCATGTTCCTGAAAAATGCGACTTAAAGCGAAACGATGTTAAGCGAATCCAATTTCCCCATAAGAATTAATGTAAATGACAGGGTTAGGTTCCAGGGAATTTTTTTTCACCAGACAAAAGAATATATATATATATATATATATATATATATACACATATATATTCTTTATATATATATATATATACACACACACACACACACAGAGTATAAGAGTATAAGTTTTAAACAGACAATTTAATACTGGTACACAGTGATGATGATTGTGAAGCTTGGTTGAGGCGGAGAAGTCAGAGGGTGGGATATTTCCCAGGGAATGCCTTACTGCTAAATGATGAAGTAGCAATTGGCTGAGCCCTCAAGGGTTAACTCTCACACTCTACAAGACAGCAGCAATGGAGGGAGAGAAGACAACATCACGGACAGAGACAGAGACACACACCCTGTGTGTGTGAGAGAGAGATGCACATTTCCCCTTTAAGCACGCTGCCTTGTTAATTAGATCAGCTTGCTGAGACTGCAGCTGCTGCCAGCAAGCTCCCTCCGTCCTGAGCCCTGTCGTGTGTCCCCTCTGCTCTATGGAAGATGGGGTAAGTTGGGTGCAGGAGGGGGAGGGGGACACCCTGACATTAGCCCGTTTTCCTCTCCTCCCCCTGCCCCCCCAGCACAGCAAGCAGGAGTCTCGGGGAGCAGCTCCAAGGCAGAGGGTAATAGCAGCACATGGCAGTGAGGGGAGGGGACAGCTGCAATTGCTAGCCTGCTGGGCAGCTGCTGCACAGGGAACTTAGGGGAGCGGGGAGCTGATAGGGGGAGCTGATGTGGGGCTGCTGGTCCACCATGGTTCCAAGTCCCCACCAGCTAGCTACAATGGGCTGCTCTTCCTGCAAGCAGTGGACAAAGCAGGCAGCTGCCAAACGACGTTAGAAGGGAGTATTGCACAACTTTAAACGAGCATGTTCTCTAATTGATCAGCAACGTAACAATGAAACAATGTTAACCAGGACGACTTTAAGTGATGAGTTACTGTACATACATATAGTCAATATTCATAACTTCAGATACAAAAATGATACATGCACATGAATAGGACAATCATATTCAGCAAATCAACTTTTCCAATGATACCTCACATGGCTCATCATAATCATATTGTATCATAATCATACCCCCATGATGAATATGGGGTGTAATGTCACAATATTTTCTCCACTGATTTCTTTTTTAAACATAAAGCTTTATAGGAAAAGCTGTTCGTAAAAATCTTGTGTTACACACTGAAGTGCTCAGAAGTGAGAAAGTGCCAAAATTGCATGTAACCATAACTAGACCACCTTCTGTATATAAATTGATATAGTCTTTCATTACAAAGCCACATACTACTCCCTTAATACAAAACATTATTGTATACAATGTAGATACCATTTGTTGTACTATGTATTTCTCTGTATGTCAGATTCTGTGATGCTCAGATGAAAAGTATACAGTAAATCATATATACCAACATTTGACAGACTAAGGCTTGATCTTGTAAAGAGCTCTCTGTCTTTTCAGGTATTTACCTTTGCAGGCATTTACCTGTGCAGAGTAAGTGGTGGGAGCAGAGTTTTAGCTTTGTATTTAAGTTTCTCATCCCATTAATTGTATCTAACAAAATCTGTTCTGCTGGGGAGAAAAAGATAGTGTAATTTCTTTTAAAAAAATACAGAGTGATTAATAGTAAGAAGAGAGCTTACATCAAGGCCAGATCAGTAAGCATAAAGTGGACAATTGACAGTTAAATTGTTATATGAAAAAAACCCCTAGATTGTTGGGAAAATGGCATAGGATAATTCTGAGATATGATCATGCAATTAGACTTATTAACATAGATGCACATGGGAGGAGAATTAGAGTTTCATGTGCAACCAAATTTTGGAGTTTGCCTTCAGTGCTGAACAGTTGTCCTATTAAAGTAGTTTTTCATACATACAGTCAGTCAGTCATGAGGAAAGTGAAACTAATGGATTTAGCCATATCCATGACCAATCTTAAAGCATCTTCTGTTTGAAATCCCTAGAATCAAATCTTTTACATACTGAGATGAAACTGCACTAATTCTTCAGTATGCTGTCTTTATAGCAGCAGGGACAATTCATTGGAAGTTGGTCATAGAGTTTAAGACTAAAAATGACCATCAGATCATCTAGTCCAGGGGTGGCCAACCTGTGGCTCCGGAGCCACATGTGGCTCTTCAGAAGTTAATATGCGGCTTCTTGTATAGGCACCAACTCTGGGGCTGGAACTACAGGTGCCAACTTTCAAATGTGCCGGGGGGGGTGCTCACTGCTCAACCCCTGGCTCTGCCACAGACCCTGCCCCCACTATACCCCTTCCCACCCTGAGCCTGCCATGCCCTCACTCCTCCCCCTCTGGCTCAGGTTGGCCACCCCTGATCTAGTCTAACCTTCTACAGGCTATTAAATGACACCCAGACATGCTGTACCAAGCCCAGCCAAAGTAGGGAATTTTACCCTACTTGATCCCTAGTAAGTCTTCTCCTATCAGCGAAATTTGGATCTGCTAAGTCAGGAAGTTTGTCTACACTGCACTTCAAAAAACACCCTCCTGAACAACAAAAGTTTTACCAACAAGTTTATACTAGTTTTATTTTTTGTTTCTCACTAGTGCTGCCATTGGTAGCCCTGGCATAAACTGGCTGCCAACATTTTAACTGTCTCATCTAATGCTGGTTGGGAAAATGGCAGCAGCTGCCAGCAGTCTGTCTACACTAGAGCTGCTGCTGGTGGAACTGCAGTGGGGGGTAAAAATGAGCCATTTTAAGTAATAAGTCTAGAACAGACACAGCTCATTAAGACAGCAAGTGGTTTCTACCTAGACTAGGTCATAGTTTCCCAAAAGGTTTGGCCCCATCCACATTCAAAGTTGAGTTAAACCTGAATCAGTCCAAAACAATGTTTTAAAGGGTTTCAGCAAACATGGTGTAAGCCTCAGCCATGCTTGCTTACTTTTCAAAATCTGGCCCCTTTCTCAGACAGGCCACTCGACTGTTTTTCTTAAAAATTCCCACCTTTGCTACCACTGGTGGAAAAACAAAGTCAACTATAGGCACAGCCTCAAAACTATTTCCTATTCCTGTAACTGCACAAGCAGTATCCCCACTGTAGCCTAGCTGCTGTCATTTGAACCAATGTATCATTTCACCTGTCTTAGGCCATGTCTACACTACAAACTTATGTCAACTCAAGTTACGTCTCAGTACATTGCTTGTGTGCATGAATATTTGGCTCCTTGCATCAGTGGTGCGTGCACTCACCAGGAGTGCTTGTATCAGCGTAGTGCTATGCCCCAGGGATAGGTATCCCACTGCGTATGTTGTGACCTAACAAAAATGAATTATGTTCCAAATAATAGAACTTTATTCTGCAACAAAATCAGTGCAAAAAAGGGGGCAATTTGAAAACAGATATTAAAAACTTAATTTAGCAAATTTTATTAAGAAAACAGAAATTACAACAGGGAAAACATTCATATCTATTTCAGCTATACATACACTAACCTGTGGGAGCCACGGTTGGTGTATCTGAAGCTCTGTTTGTCTTTAATTTCCCCTGGGGTGGAGGGTGAGGGGTAATGCAACAATCTCTGATGCCCCACAAAATGTGTGTGTGGGGGGGATGTAGGGAGGTCCCGATATTGAGTTCTCAATGGGCTGCAGAAGGAAGCAAGCCCAGGATCTATCGCATTTGTGTTTGCTGCCTGAGAAGCCCCATTATGTCTTGGTGCATCTCCCTCTGCTTTTTCCGCTGGGACTCCTGAGCCTTTCTTTCTCCTCTCCACTCTTTGCTTCTCCAAGCTGCCTGCAATGTTCATCCTGCAGGCCCTGTGCTCACGGTTCAATGTTGCACTGGCTTTCAAGATCTCACTGAACTTGTCATCCCAAGTCCTCTTCTTTCTCCTCATCTGACTCGGGTGTTCTGTGGGTGTGAAGGGGGAGACCTTACATGCTGCAATGGCAGCTGCTGAAGATAAAACACAGAGGTACCATTGTCAGTGTATACACTAAAGAAAGCAAAACTTAAGATGCTGATCTCATTCTTCTTGCTCCCCTAAAGTTTTAAGCACTACAGTCTCACTTCTTCTTGGGATTGTTTGTGCACTGTTTCAGTCACAGCTCCAGCCAGTGTCTGTGGCCTGCCTGGAGTTGGGGAAATGAGAGGGGAATTGCTCAGTTGCATGATTCTAATAGTAAAGGGAAATGGGACTGAAAATTGGCACTGTTTTCCACAGGTAGTGGTGATTTATCTAACACCTGAGGGTAATAAAGGCAGAGAGAGCACAGACCTGTATGCTGTTAGTCTGTGTACTGCAGTGGTGCCTGCTGAACTTATTGCTGAATGGTGTGGGAAAGCATCTTACCACGGAGGAAGAAATAAGGCAGCCTTCCCTACAAACTTTTGGCAGAGGATTGCAGAGTACCTCTATGAAGGTTTCATTGAGACCTCTCAGGAGGATTCAAGGGCATCCTGTGCCCTGTGTATGTAAACAAACTGCTCCGCATGGCCACCCCCTGCCGAAACCTACAAGGGAATGAGAAGCAGATAGCAACTCTACCTCTCTTGATTGTACCACTACCTTTTCTAGCAAAATGAAAGATCAAAAGATGTATCCTGCTACTTTGGGAATGCCATCTCTGTAGCTGAAAATCTAGCTATTTACTCTTCCCTTACATTGGGCTTGACTGGTGAACTGGCTAGACTGCAGTGGGGTCAAAAACAGGTCCTGGCTTGCTGTGTACCAGGATCCCCTGGTCACCTGTCTCCCGTTCTCCTCCTTCTCCCTGTTCACAGCAGGCGTCTGTGACTCCGGCTCCTTGAAGGTATCCATGCTGCTGTGAGGGTTGGGAGTGATGTCTCTGCTGAGTATAGCATGCAGCATGACACACGTAATAAAAGTGGCAGGTCTGCGGCTTGGTATCACATCCATTTGTTGTCCTCCCTGGCCTTCTGGTATGCCTGCTGCAGCTCCTTAGCAACATTGCTGCTAGTCCCTGTTGTACCCCTTTTCCTGCATCTGCTGAACAATCCGCTCAGAGATGTTGTTGATTTGGAGCTGTGCCTTCATAGCCTCCTCTCCCCACAGGCCCAGAAAATCCAATATCGCATGTCTACTCCAGACATGAGTGTGGCTAGAGCGTGTAGCCAGCATAATCAGCTGGGCAGTTGCACTCAACAATGGAGAGCTGCTAGGTGTGCTTGCCAAGCTGGGCAATCAGGAAAAAAGGAGTTTCAAAAATTTGTGGGGCTTTAAAGAGGCAGGGGTAATTCTGGTCTCCATGACCCCTGAGCAATGGAATTCATATTGATGACCAGAGCAGTTCATGAGAGGCACTGTGGGACAGCTGTAGAGGACAGTTAGGGTCAAAATAAATAACGCAGTGTCTATGCTTGCATTGCATCCACCTAAGTCCGTTGATTGTGGCTTTATGCTGCTTGGGGAGATGGTGTTACTATGTTGGAGTAAGGGGGCACTTACATGGGTGGGAGACCAATTTAAGTGTACATGTACAACTAGGTTGACGTAAGATGCCTTGAGTCGACCTAACTTTGTAGTGTAGAGCAGGCCTCTGTGCAGCTATGGACAAGAGGAGAATTAAAACACCATGTGGCCAGTCTACACAAGAGCTAAGGTTGGCAATTTCCAGACTAGTGTGGACACAAGCTCCAGTCTCAGGTTTGGTCAATACTGCAGAATTAGGTCAATGTAAGGCAGCTTACATCAACCTAATTATGTCAGTGTCTACACCATAGCCTTGCTCCCACTGATGTAAGTGCCCTACTACACCACCAAAATGACAAAATAACTCCACCTCCACGAGAGGCATAGGGTTTACGCTGCTGTAGTTAGGGCAAGGCAGTGCCCATGTATACATTAAGGATTACTTACATCAGCTGTTGGCTGCCATTCTTGTGAATTTCATGACTCCAGCAGGGAGCCATGAAATTGACAAAAAAACAAACAAACAAACAGGCGCCCAGCTCTGGTGTCACCCTGAGGTGACTGGGGGCTCCAGCTAGAGCCCTGCTGCTCCCAGCTCCCCACTCCGAGCCAGGCTGCTGCCCAGGCTCCCCTCTCTCCATACTACCCTTTTTAAGTCAGTGAAAGCACTCCTAGCAAGGACGGGCACCAGGGACAGAAGGAGGGTAGTGTGGACACGACCGCAATTACTGCGGTGGCTGTAGCTGGACTTAAGTTTGTAGTGTAGGGATGCCCTCAGTGAAGTGAAACCAACAAGGGGAGCAGAAAGTGGCTTGTTGGGAATCCTGCTCCCGACCAATCAAGAAGCAAGGCGGCGTGGGGCTTGTGGGGAGCCTCCTTCCCCTCCAGGCAGTAACAGCGCTTCGGGGAGAGACGCGGAGCAGCCGCTCGTCCTTACAAGCGGTCGTTGTGACGAGCCGTCAGGGAACCACGGTCTGGAGACTGCAGCTCCCGCACCTGTCCGGGCCCAGCAATTAGCGCACCGCAGGGGCGGGGGAACCGGCTCCCCACCGCCCTGAGGAGCGGGGTGCGGAGCTGCCGCGGTGTAGCGCGGCCCGCACTGCCTGAGCGGACCTCTGCGCGCGGCGCCGCCCGGCGGACGCACCTAGCGAGCCGGCGGCAGTCCCAGCCCCAGCTCGCTGCTTCCGGAGTCCCGGGCACCTCCCGCCCGTGGGGGCAGGGCCCGCGCCGCTAACCCCGCCTACCCCAGCTCCCCCCCCGCGCGGGTGGATGCTCTCGGGCTGCCTCAGTGAGGTCTGTCTCCGGTGGCTGGTGCTTGATGAGCGCTGCCTGGCGCCGGCGCCGCCGCTCGGGCTGCTGGGTTCATTTGTTATCCGGCGGCCTGGCTCCATTGCTGCACTGAGGGCCCTGAGCGGCTGCGTCCGCGGCCGGTCCCCTCTCGTCTCTATTGTGTGTCCCGCAGGCCCAGCCCGCGCCCCGCTCGGGCCTCAGCAGCCATGAGCACAGAAGACGAGATCATCCGCATCGCCAAGAAGATGGACAAGATGGTGCAGAAGAAGAACGCGGTGAGCGGCCGGGCGGGGGGAACAGCGCCCCACTCTCCTCCCGCGCGGGGCCAGCTGGGGCCTCCGCCCTGTTGCCTGTCAGCGCTTGGGGTCCCGGCGCTCGTCGCGCGCCGCTCTCTGCCCCTCCCCCCTCGCAGGGTGCCTCGCGCCCAGTTGGGAGGTGTGACGACAACCGTCCCGCGAAGGTGCCTGGCGCTCGGCGGGGCGCGCTGTCTGGGCCAACTCCGCCTGCTCCCGGTGCCCCTTCGGCCAGCGGAGAGCCGGGTTGGGCCGTGAGCCGGGGCGCCGCAGCGGTCTGACACCGGGTCTCCTCTTGTCCTGGGTGGGCTTGTTCCAGTGAGTGCGCGCCGGGGTCTCTTCTCCCCTGCCCCGCGTGGGCTGTGCCCGGGCCGTGTCACCGGGACCTGCTGGGCTCGGGGAATACGAGCCCCTCGCTAGGTCCCCAGCAGCGAGCGAGTCGCCGACGTGACCGGAGCGGGAGCGAAGCAGCGGGCTCGATGGGCTTGGGGAGGGGACGCTCAGCAAGTGGCGGGTTGGCCGGGGAGCCCCGGTAACGCCCCGCAGCCCGGGCTGGCAGACAGGTCCGGTTACACACGTTGCCTTCAATCACTAGCATGAAGTTGTGTCACGTGAGAGTTAAAACCCGAACTGAACAATGGAGAGTAGGTCCGGTGCTGGGGATTAGCTGTACCAACCCTCTGAAACGGCCCCCAGCACCGCATAGGCTGGCAGCTGAGACCGTTCATAGTTGTTACTCTAGGCAAATGATCAAGCCAGGCGCATTTACTATGTTAATAAATACAAGTAGCAGCTGGTGCCCTATGAATAGAGGTGGAGTTTTACAGAACACTTGGATCCCGATGGTTGGTTAGTTCAAATAGAAAGCAAGGTTCTCTAGTGTTAAAGACCTCAATTTGTTCATGTGAAGCAACACGTAACTTGGGCAGTTAACACAGAATGCTTATCCCATCCTCTGCGTATCTCGTCTTTACAAATATGTCACTGCAAGAGTCCAGGGAAAGTCTGTTAACCTGTTCAGGTGAATTATGAACCAATGAAGCTTTGAGAAACAATACCATCATAGCTATTTTATTTATTGGTATTTTCTGTATGGACTAGTAATTCAGACAACTGTATTTAAAGTTAGATTTTTAAGTGTTTTAATGAGGTTGTTAAATCCTAAATCTCATTAAGTCTTTAGGAATGAGCTGACTGGGAATCCACTCTAGAGAATTTTTCTTAACTAGATGCAGTGTGGAAAATTTTGTTTTCTGTCTAAGGTGTAATCTTTCTATGGCTGGTCTTCCTAGACTTGACTGTTAGAAAAAACTCCTTGTTACGGTTTGGCTGGTGCTGAACCCAGTCTAATTGTGATTGTAGACCAGGACAAACTATATTGAGCACTGTTTCAGAAACCTTGGTACATCTTAATCAGCCCTATCAGTTAAACCAGGTTCAGCACCAGTGTAGCTCAACCTGTTGCTGACACCCATTGGTGGCAACAGGTAGCTTTCCTACTCTACATAAGGTTCTTGGGTCTGACTGACATTTTTCTAAGAGGATTAATATTCTCAGTTTTTCTCTCTTTCCCCTTGTTTATTCATTTGATCTTTTTTTTCTGCTCCCTGCTTATTTCATTCTACATGCACATGTGCATACCAAGGATAGTAAGCACAGATAGATACAATACTACCCTCAATTACAGGAAGAGCACCTGAATTCAACTCAGTGGATTTTTCTTTTCTATGTTTTCCTTAATAATTTTTTGCAAATAATTTTGTGCCTTAGAGACAACCTCTGAACAGAGATCACCTGTCACGAGTGACTACTTGCAGAATCCACAGAAAACCACCATGCTCTAATGTAAAAACCTTTGAAGAGAGACCATCTCTTAGAAGAGGCCACTTTTACTAACTCCCATGAGTGGTTGCTCTTGACTGGTATTACTATATTTCTTTTCAAATCTTGCAGTACGTTCTCACTTGACCCTGCAATATAATCAGAATACTAAATTAATGACATACTATACAGACCATTCCTGAAATTTACCAAGCTATCACACACAAGATTATAATTTTATTGGAGGATGAAGCTGAATTGATAAGTGATCTCTCACACAAATAACAAAGTTTCTGATAGCAACTTCATATTTACCTAGTTTTCCACAGTATGAACTGCTCCTTTTGGAAAATCTTTTAGTCAGTTTTTGTTTTTTATGCTGACAAATACCCTTTTTAAAAAAACACTGCCTTGGAGCATTTGAATAAAATCTTGATGCATTGCTGCAACTGAAAATGATTTGACTGACGTATATGTCTATATGCAAACACTTCCAAGGACACTTTTTGAGCCCTAATTTGTCAAAGAACAGATGGGAAGGGATGATTTTATTTAACTTCCCATTGAAAATCTTTCTCCATGGCTCATAACTGAACATTGAGCTGTAGTACCCAGTTGTCTGGAATTTGACTTGTGATGAATTGAAAAGTATAACATCAACATGGACATCCATTTTTTTTCATGAGTAGACTATTGGTGCTCTGTAAATAATAAATTGGCTTGTTAAATTGCTGCTGTGCTGAACTAATATACTGAGCTTAATCAAAAGTAATAATACGTAGTTTTGTTTCAACAGGCAGCGATCACACAAGATTGTATTGAAATACTACACTTTATAACATACAACACTTGACACGTCTCAGATACGTTATATAGTTCCTCCAATAAGATTGTAATTACATTGAAATGTACTATTCATTATTCAGTTGCACCTTACCTGTAGCCTTAGTTAAAAATGTGTACCATTTATTTTTATTTTATATTTTCATCAGTGTAATGAATGTCCTTATTGAAATGCGTAGGAGCATGTGGGCAGAGGTAATGTTGCACATACGAATTTTCAAAAACCAAGGACAGTTCAGTAAGTTTAGAGAAGAAAAGGTAAGAGGAAGTATTTAATCTTACTAGATTTAAATTTAGCTCCCTTAATAGAACAGACCATTACTGTGTAACTAACTTTACATTTCAAGTATCAGAGGGGTAGCCGTGTTAGTCTGGATCTGTAAAAAGCAACAGAGAGTCCTGTGGCACCTTTAAGACTAACAGATGTATTAGAGCATAAGCTTTCGTGGGTGAATACCCACTTCGTCAGACCCATGCCATTACATAGGTATTACTTTAAAAAGTTACTTTGTTTTATAACCTATAACTTTTAAATTAGTCAATGCAGACATTTTCCCTCAGATTGTGATTTGATTAATCTGGGTGAGTTGTGTGAGGATATTTTTTTGTTTTGTTTGTAAACTGCACTAGCTAGATATTGAGACTTGTTTCTCAGTTATTGAGGGTGTCAACAAATCAATTGTGAAAAGGGAGTATGGTTTTAAAGGATTTTATATAGGAATAAAGTTACTTTAAAAGTTTATTTGCCGTTTCAAGTGGATGGCTGTACATGTCTGAGATGAGATTGTAAGTGTAGGTCCTTTCACCAGTTATCAAAGCCAACTGAAATACTGAACTACTGCTTTTTTTTTGTGCAGAAAATTGTGTGACTACTTCACAAAATAGTTGCTGTGACAAAGTGTTTTTTGACCTCTTTCGTATATTAGCTCTATGTTAAAACAGAAATAGTGTTGGGTTTTTCCTGTCACGGAGTCCCCGGGGTGTAACCTGGACTGTGGGACCTCTGAGCCCTCCAAACCCAACAACCTGGGGTGTCCCTATCACACTGTGATGCTGTGACAAGCTACAAACCTCTGGCAGGTACTGCACTTACATAGCCATCCACAGCAGGGACACACCCAACTGAGTTATATGAATGATCTCCCAGCCACTCATGAACCATCAGTAGAGAGGCTTCAGCCAATTTCCCCCCAGCTCTAGCCCCATCCCAGAACTGAACAGTCTTTCACTGCTCAAAAGCCTGACCAATGTACACTCATTACTTAGTTCACCACTTCTTCATAGGAAAGTGGACCTGCACCAGCCATTGTAATTTGAGCTGAGATTCCCAAAACACTTCAACCAAAAGCACACTGTTTTAGGTAAAATACAAAACAGATTTATTAACTACAGACAGATTTGAAGTGTTTATAAGTAGCAGACATAGAGATTAAAGTTGGTTACCTAAGAAATAAAAATAGAAATGCAATCTAAATTCTGATTTTAGCAGACTAAGCAAAATTTGAATCCTAACAGATGTTACAGGCACTTTACAGTTCCTTAATACTCAGACTAGACTTCCTTCCAGATGATCTTCGAGGTGTTGAGATGGGGTCGAGGGGAAGAGAGACCAAGTGATTATGTCACTGTCACTCTTTTATACTTTCTTCTAGCTGCTAGAAAGATCCTTGCTGTGACATGGGTTAGTCCACCCCCATGGCATATGAGCAGAGCAGATTAACTCTCCTGTGGGCCCGGGGCTATTAAATTTTGTGGGGCCCCTATATACAAGTCTTTTTCCTAATTTAAAACAAAATGATCACAATTATGGCATCGAGGCTATTAATGCTATACTAAACTTGCCTTTTAATTAACGTAAAGATGTTCTGTGGTTACATTTCAGTCTTAAAACATGTAGATTATAGTTAATTCAAAACAGCCAACTACTTACCTTAGAACAGCTGTTATGTTAGTTTCTGTCTGGGAGGGAGTTTGGGTGGAGGAGGGGGTGCGAGGTACAGGCTCCGTCCAGGAGGTGCTTACCACAGGCGGCTCCCGGCTGGTGGCGCAGCAGGGCTCAGGCAGGCTGCATGCCGTGGCCCCACGCCACTCCTGGAAGCAGCTGGCTGCTGGCATGTCTCTGCGCGCTCCTGGGGGGAGGGGGACAGCGTGTCTCTGTGTGCTGCCCACAAGCACCACCCCCGCAGTTTACGTTGGCCAGATCCCGGCCAATGGGAGCTGCGGGGATGGTGCTGGGGGTGGGGGTAGTGCTTGGAGCCCGCCAGGGCCATAGAAACATGCCAGCAGCTGGCCACTTCCAGGAGTGGCATGGGGCCACGGCATGCAGGCAGACTGCCTGAGCCCTGCTGCGCTGGGGCTCCCCTTAGCCTGGGGCCCTGGATTATAGCCCCTAAAGCCCCTGCATTAATCCAGCCCTGCGTATGTCCCTTCTCTGAGTAACCTCTGGGATACTGGATTCTTTTTGATGGGCTGCCAAGGTCTTTCTGGCCCTCCTTTGTTACAACTGAAAGGCTTGCTGTGGATATCTCCCAACCTCAAACATTTCAGCAACATGTATAGCAATACTTCATAAATTCACATACAGTGGTAGTACATACAATCAACAGAATATTAATGTTCAAGTGATCAAGACTTAAAATGATACCTCAGAAGGTATACTTTGTACAAAACATATCATAATGATCTGACAGTGGTGAATATGGGGGTTCCACAGTGCTACTTGGAGGTACAGTGTTACAATCCCCTCTTTCCCTGACCTCCAGTCTAGCCATAAAGAAAGGAAGGGTTGTAGTGACTTCATGCTATAATAATTTCCAAGAAATTGTTGAATAACTCTAACAGTACAGAACTAACATACATCTTAATACCAGAAGAAGATGCTGATGACTCTTACTCAGACTTTTGCCTCAAGTATAATTCAACAAATTACATTATTTTTGTGAAAAAGTGTATGAAGCTAGACCTTTCAGTGCTATCTGAAACACCAACAGGCCAGGGTAGAACTTCACCTCCAATTTTGCTCATCCCCAGCCTATGAAAAATGTCTAAAGTTGGCCGGAGGTGACATACCTTGTTGGGGGGGGGAGAAGGAATTGAGTTGTGACCCTCCGTTGTGCTTCAAATCAGAAAAAAGGCCTGTAAAGATTAAAAAAAAAAAAAAACCTAAAAGTTCAAGGATTTATACGCTATCCTGTATTTCTTGGAAGACCAGTCCTATGGGTGACTGAGCAGCAAGCTCTGTTATAGAACAGATACCAAGGCAGTGAAACCTGACAAGAATGTTTTTATTCAATTCTCAAAAGACTTTGATTTTTGTTTTGTTTTGTTAACACTTAATACTAATCAAAGAGTTGGGGGGGGATTCAACATCCCTGCCCTTTCAAGCCCGGGTCTGAGAAAGCTCTCAATTGATATTTGTGGGCCTTTCAACCGAGACCTTCAGCAAAAAAACAGGCCCTGGCCCTGAGCCTCACCACACCCAAACTCCTGCTGGGGGGGGACGGAGACTGAGACTGCCCCAGCAGTGGCCAATGCGCCTGGCCAAGGGACTGCCCGAGCTGCTCAGGTGACCCCCAGGCCAGGTGCACTGGCCACTGCAGGAGTCACGGAGGTCACGGAAAGTCACAGAATCTGTGCCCTCTGTGACAAACACGAAGCCTTAATCATCATCACTAAATAAATCGTCAGTCAGAACTTAGCTGACCATTTTGTTGATAATGGGTAGATGCAAAATAAAACCCAACTTACTCTTCTATAGTTATATTGGTTTTGCTGCACTAAGAAGTAAACTTTTACTTTTGTAAGCAAAGAGATGGTGTAAAAAGTTAAATGTTCAGTTAAACACGTCAACATTATTTTTGCAGGCATCACTGTAATAAAAGTAAACAAACTCAAAGTGGGAAAGGGAGATTCGGGCTGAGAGAAGAGTGGGATTGTGCTAATGAGCTAGGAGGAGAGCATGCTGTGGGATACAGCTCTGGATGGCTATGGTCTGGGAGCAGTGGGAAGGTGATGTACTTGGCCTTGTAGAACAGCCACTGTCTAACCACACAGGAGCAGAGTAAGCTATGCTTGATAAAGGTTTGCTTAAATGCAGGGAGGAGATCTAAACAGTCTAAGGCCTACACTACAAACTTACATCAGTACAACTACGGTGCTCAGGGTGTGAAAAATGCACACTCCCCGAGCGACATAGTTATACCGACCTAACCCCAGGTGTAGAAACTACAACTACACTGACAGGAGAAGCTCTTCCATCGATATAGTGGTGTCTTCGCTACAGCATTGTACAGGTAGACAACCCCTTCTTTCTTTATTTCTTGGTGTCTAGAAAGGAGGAGACTTGCAGAAGTATATAGGATCAAAATAAATGGCCCATAATCCAAAGGGGATGAGAAATAACGAGGGTATAATGTAAAAAGTGAATTGTTATAGGGACTGGGTAGCTGTACATCCAGGTTATTAGTGACAGTTGTTAGAATCTAATAACTGTTCAGTCTTTGAAATTAATTGATCTGTCTAGTACCTAGTGGACAGGTGTCTACATCACAGACTACAAATTGCACTAATTGGCTGTTTGTCTTAGCCAAAAACAAAACTGAATAGACCCTGAACTACATAGGAAAACTCAAGTACACTTAAATTCCTGGAGATCTTTCAGGTTCAGGAAGGAGGAACAATGAGAGGGCATGGGAGACAGACTGCACTTTGCTACCTCTGCTGTGTTGTAGCCACAGAAAAAGTCTTTTGGCCTCCAAGCCAGCCAATCTGGCATTTCTTAGCAGCAAAGAGTTCATTTTAAAACACTGAATTGCTTAGAGATGGTGGTTAAGTGTATAGGTGGACAGAATCAGAAGGCTGCTTCTTTAAAGCTTCTGAATCATGAGTATAGAGGTGAGATACAGTCTGGCCTTTTCTCCCCTTCTCTCCTTTCCCTGTGCTCCCTTCCCCCCTCAAAAAAAATGAAACACATGGAATTTAGGATAATTAGTAATAAATATAAAATCTGTATCACAAAAAGTTTGTTAGAGGATTTAATGAATGTTGGCGGCTGATTATCGTACTTTACATGTAAGAACAGGGATAGGCAACCTATGGCACGCGTGCCGAAGGCAGCACGCGAGCTGATTTTCAGTGGCACTCACACTGCCTGGGTTCTGGCCACCAGTCCGGGGGGCTCTGCATTTTAATTTAATTTTAAATGAAGCTTCTTAAACATTTAAAAAACTTTATTTACTTTACATACAACAATAGTTTAATTATATACTATAGACTTATAGAAAGAGACCTTCTAAAAACGTTAAAATGTATTACTGGCACACGAAACCTTAAATCGGAGTGACTAAATTAAGACTCGGCACACCACTTCTGAAAGGTTGCCGACCCCTGTGTAAGAACATAAGAACGGCCATACTGGGACAAACCAAAGGTCCATCAAGCCCAGTATCCTGTCCTCTGACAGTGGCCAATGGCAGGTGCCCCAAAGGGGATGAACAGACAGGTTATCATCAAGTGATCCACACCCTGTCACCCAATCCCAGCTTCTGGCAAACTGAGGCTAGGGACACCATTCCTGCCCATCCTGGCTAATAGCTATTGATGGCCCTATCTGACATGAATCTATCTAGCTCCCTTTTGAACCCTGTTATAGTATTGGCCTTCACAACACCCTTTGGCAAGGAGTTTCAGAGGTTGACATTACATTGCATGAAAAAATACTTCCTTGTGTTTGTTTTAAACCTGCTACCTATTAATTTCATTTGGTGGCCCCTTGTTCTTGTATTATGAGGATTAAATAACACTTCCTTATTTACTTTCTCTATACCACTCATGATTTTATAGACCTCTATCATATCCCCTCTTAGTCGCCTCTTTTCCAAGCGGAAAAGTCCCAGTCTTATTAATCTCTCCTCATATGGAAATCGTTCTATACCCCCCCCCCCCAATCATTTTTGTTGCCCTTTTCTGAACCTTTTCCAATTCCAATATATCTTTTGTGAGATGAGGCGACCACATCTGCATGCAGTATTCAAGGTGCGGGTGTACCATGGATTTATATAGAGGCAATATGATATTTTCTGTCTTATTATCTATCCCTTTCTTGATGATTCCCAACATTCTGTTCGCTTTTTTGACTGCTGCTGCACACTGAGTGAATGATTTCCGAGAACTATCCACAATAACGCCAAGATCTTTCTTGAGTGGTAACAGCTAATTTAGACCCCATCGTTGTATATGTATAGTTAGGATTATGTTTTCCAATGTGCATTACTTTGCATTTATCAACATTAAATTTCATCTGCCATTTTGTTGCTCAGTCACCCAGTTTTGTGAGATCCTTTTGTAGCTCTTCGCAGTCTACCTGGGACTTAACTACCTTGAGTAGTTTTGTGTCATCTGCAAATTTTGCCACCTCACTGTTTACCCCTTTTTCCAGATTGTTTATGAATATGTTAAATAGGACTGGGCCCAGTACAGGACTGGGCCCTGGGGGACACCACTATTTACCTCTCTCCATTCTGAAACCTGCCCGTTTATTCCTACCCTTTGCTTCCTATCTTTTAACCAGTTACCAATCCATGAGAGAACCTTCCCTCTTATCCCATGACTGCTTATTTTGCGTAAGAGCCTTTGGCGAGGGACCTTTTCAAAGGTTTTCTGAAAATCTAAATACACTATATCCACTGGATCTCCTTTGTCTGCATGCTTGTTGACCCCCTCAAAGAATTCTAGTAGATTGGTGAGGCATGTACGTAGCCTTTTTCATCCTGAGGAAAACACAAGACTTTATGGAAACATTCAGGTATTTGGGGGGTTGTATCACTGGGAGATCCATTTCTGTGAAGCTTCTTTTCAACAATACAGAGCTTCTAAACTTCACAGGACAGGCGTCCTCCTTTGTTAGGAACCAGGGGAGACTAGGCAGAGATACTTGCTCAGGATTCACCTTGCATGCTTTTCCTTTGCAGCGCCAATTAAGAGCTCATAAGCATACAGGGTATCGCTGGATAAAATAAATGACTTTGGTTAACCACAATTTTGGTAGCTGAAGTTTGCTTGTATATAGAATACTAGTCAAACGCAGCCATTCTGGGATGGGAGCCACCAGCACAGTGTACACTACACTGCATTAGGGTGAGGGGGGAAGATTTTGTCCAAGATGTTTGGGCAAACACACAACCTTGATAAAACTGCAACAGGATCCTTAATGTCCATGCATCTCAGAGAGAACTTTTTTTTTCTTCTTCTTCTCTTCCCCGGAGTGTGACTAAAAGTGACACCTTATTCAGCCAATCTTGCTTCCTGAGTGTATTCAGAATAATATCTGTTTACAGTATTGACTAAAGTTTAGGTTTTTTTTTTTTTTTTTTTTAATCTGTTGTTAGTTGGCCTAACCTCAGTGCAGCTTAGTTGAGTGATTCTGTTCTGGATCATGCATCAACTACAAAATTAACTAGGTGATGAAACAGGGCTTTGGAGCTGTGTTCCGACTGTGGAGTAAACTCCAGGCAAAAACCTGCAGCTCTACTGCTCCGGAGCTGCTCCGCCCTTCAGCTCTGGGCTCTGCTCCAAAGCCCTGGAATCTACATCAATGATACATGAACCAGAAAGAACTCAGATTCCAGGTTGAGTTTACATTGTTGTCCATTAGAGAGAGAGAGTTTTCACATGTAAACTGATTAGATTTGATTTAGTGGGATTAAGACAAGTATGGATCCATGCTCCGCAATTTATAACTTTTAGGTGCAGAACCTCATTTTAAGGTCTCATATGAAAGATCCACTTGCAGTACATGCATGGGATTCTGTGTATTAGATTGGAGATGAATGTAGTGATAAGTGGTTGCAGATAGATATAGCTTGAAAGCCTTCGTTCAACTTTTTTCACTTGCAGAACTTTTGAGTGATTTAGAAAAATAAACACCATCCCAAGGGGAAAACTACACCTGTGTGTAGTAAAATACTGTAATCTGGCTACCTGTGTAGGATACCTTTAAATAAATGTATATAATTTCATGTTCTACCCATGCCAACATAAATCCAGTTAAAAATAGTTCTGGTAGAGGAACTGGTTACCTAAGGATTGGTAATGGGATATAGAGCCTTTCATCTTCAGATTTCTTATTCTAATCTAGCCCAGGTCATTACGGACTCAAACATGCTGCTGTGTGATGTCTGTCTGGTGAACTGGAGTGAAATGAGTCTGCTGTAAATCCACTTTCCAAGGTATAGGTATTGATGTGACTGTAAACACCCCCACAAATAGCATTACTTGGCAATCTTAGTAGAGAGACCAAAAACTAAATGGTGTGGTACTAAACTGCTCTCATCCCCAAGATAGTACCTCCAGATTGAGGCTGAGGCACATTGATTTTAAGAGTCTGGAAAAACTTGGAATGTCACTTCTTGTGCTAAGCTTGTTCCGTGGATAAACAGTATTTAAGTCTTCAGAGTTATCAGTCTGGAACCTTTCACAGAACTAAAACTTATACTGTGGGGTTTTAAAGAGATATCACTTGTTTTCTGCTAAATGTTCTAAAAGTTAACTGTGTAGGAAATAAAATATATTTTGAATAATACTTTTATGCATGTTTTACAGGCTGGGGCACTGGATTTGCTAAAGGAACTTAAGAATATACCTATGACCCTTGAGTTGTTACAGGTAAATTTTTTACATTGCTGTTATATTTGAAATATGAGCTTTTAAATGGCAAAAATAAAACCTAAGAGATTCTTAGATGCAGATCTGAGGTCCACCAGACTATTCTCTGTTCCTTCATCGGAGTACAGTGGAAAGGGTTTCATTTAGATTACAAAATCTTTGGGGTAGGGAACTGCCTCTTTGCCTGTCAAGTACAGTACACCTGTGCTGCTTTGCAAATAATAAACCAAAATATATTGTCCATTTACCTAGACTGAGTCTTTCTGTAAGTTTGCATGCACCACTATAACTGGAATACACACAGACAAGCCATGTCAAAGAACCACAGTTACTGTGCGGTAAATAACCAGTCTTTTCCTCCACACCAACTTATGACAACTCTTTTAGATTAGCTCTTGTCCAGGAGCAAGCCCTTGCAGATGCTTTTAAAACTTTTCTGTTTTATATATGGGCTAGAAAGATTGTGCATTGAGGCACAGCCTGAGAAAAAGGCAGCTTATCAACTATGTCGGCCTATTAGGGTGTCTCAGAGACGTATATTAGAGGCACAAATCTGCTGTGCTCTTGCACTGAGGAAGGAGAGAAACCTAATTCAACTCTTTACAGGTGTAGCATGCTCTCTCCCTCTTGGATCTAGTCAACTCCACTGATCAGATCATAAGTGAGTGGAGCCATAGTTCTGCCCTGCCCTGTCTACTTGTTCACAGGGGGGATATGTTGGGTATGCAGCCCCTTTCTGCTTTCCCTGTATCTTAGTCGGTGAATAGGGTAGGTCTTATACAGCCATGCAGGTAAGTATACGGGAGCCTAATATTCCCTTGCTCCCCCTTGCATCTGGTGAGGTGAGAGTGGTGTACAATCTAGCTCTCTTTTTGAGCTTTACCTATATCCAGGTATGCCTTTAATTGAAAACTAGGCTTTAATTGGGCCACAAGTAATCTTGCATTGAGAGGGGGAAAAAAATCTATGATGATGAAATTTTCCCGAATCTGCAAAGCTCTTGGCATTGTCCCATGAGGAAACGTAATGGTATTATACTTAATAATTGTAACGCTTGGTAGCAAGTGCTATAATTAAGGTTGGAGGTTACTTTCAAATATTACTCTGTTTTTACTTGCTTATAACTTTAATAGAATGCTTTTGATAACCTAGTTTCGGCCAAAAAATGAATTTTTGGTGGTTGCGAGTTTAAAGGAAACCCTTCTAGCTGTGTCTGAGTTATGAAGCTGAATGGTTTTTTCCCACTCTGTTAGAAGACTTTCCACACTTTATTTGTATGATTAAAAGCAGATGGACTATGAAACTTGCATGTTACTCAGCAGTGAGTAAGCTCTTGGGCTAAAGTAATTGGATGTATAATAATTGTGAAAAACTCAATAGACAGCTAAGATTTTTACCAGAGTCTAATGAGGGCCTTTCTTCTTTGTGACATTGCAATACACACTGCCGCTGTGACAATTTGAATTAGAGGCGTTGTACGTAAAATGCAGTCTTCCCAAATGACTCTTTAACAGTAAGGCTGCACAGATAATATTTGCATTTCCTGATTAATTTTAAGGTTTCAGTGGCAGTGCTAGCCTTGCCACATTGTACGTCCTGTATATTTTGTGGAGTACACTTATAAATTATATTGTTACTGTTCCAGAGAAAAGACTGCATGTATCCAGTGTGGTTGAGTTAACATTGAAGGAAAAATTCCATCAATTTTTTAAAAGTTTTATATTTGCCACTTACCATACTAAATGCAAAGAATTTTATTAGCTATGGAAGTCTATGAAGGATCCAAAAGTGCTTTACAGACTGTGTGTAAATTTCTCTACTGCCAAAGTCCAGCCATCTATGAGGTGGGAAGATGGCGGCCATGTAGCTAAATTGGTGCACAGCGCCATGAATGAAAGCCTGAGGTGGGATGGAGAAACTTTGACCAAAAACAGCAGGACAAATTACGCTCTTACTGCATGAGACCTTCAAGGTCCATGTGGATTAAGCGTGGTCTTTGTTTTAACTGCATCAAAATTGATGAAACAAATTGATGACTGGAATTCCAATTCATAGTTCCAGAGAAATATAGATTTCATACCTGATACGTACATTGCTAACCTATCTTCTTTACCTCTCTATTGCTGTACATTGGCTTAAATTATCAAAGAAGGAAATGCCATACTTTAAGACCAAAAATGCCACTCTGTTGTGCCAAAACATAATTTATAATTCTCAGTTTCTTGTTGCTTGTAACTTTATATTAAGCTAATGTTTCAGGTTTGACTTAATCATGGATTTTTCTTATGGTTTACGTATAAGGTTAAGATACTGGAAAAACCCACCAAACAAAATAACATTGTGTTCTTTGCTCTCTGAGCTGTTAGTGCTATCCTTCCCTAAGAGGGAGCTACTTGTCCAATGGATTCCGCCTCTCCTATCTTGCCTGATGCTTGTAGCAGTGTCCTGAGACAGTTATGGGATCTATAAAAGAAAGAAGCTCCTCCTTACCACGTTTTTCCCCTGCCCCCCAAAAGAACTATAAAGATTGGAATATCTTTGTAAAAGGGCATGGTGGATAGTTTACTTCATTGGTTAAGTAATAAAGTGCTTAATTTGCTAAGACTTCGAGGAAACAAGCCAGATAGATTAAGATTTTCATCACTGTTCTGTATAACCCATATCACGCTACGTTTTGACCAACACATTTCTCTGCCACGCACGCCTCTCATCTCATTTAGTTTAAAATTTAGTAATCACACATTTTTTTAAGTCAGAGATTTCCCAGTTGTGAGGCCTGAGGTTATTTGATCGGTTTCCTTTACTAAAACCTTGCAAGAATCACCTGCTTAGACATTTGAGCAGTTGTCGTATTCCTTGTTGCTCACAAAAATGTGGTACTGAGGTTTTGATTGGGTGGAGGGCATGGGGTAGAGGAACAAATGTGTAACACTGCCAATATAAATAAAAAAAAAACCCTCTTAATTTTCTCTTTAAAGAAGAAAAATAGTAATACCAGGCCATTACAAAGTAAAATAGAATAAACAGTCATAGCAGCTAGATCCTAAGATGTTTGAAGGTCTCTTTTCTTTGACAAAAATACAAAAAGGAATGCAAAAAAAGTGAGCCTATTAAAAGCAATATGAGAAATACACATTGCCTTAATGGCTTAAATGACTTGAAATAAGAGTAACTCAACCTTTGTTAAAATTTGGCAATAAAGACAGGCTAGCGTTATATAAGCAAGATTGCTATTTTTTTTTTTTAGCAGAAAGTAATCTGAAATCAAATTAGAAAACTGTATTAAATTTTTTTTGGCAGATGTTTCAGTTTTGGAGCAGGAGGAAGAGGGGAAATTGGAAAAATATCCCTCTACATGGATAGACCCCTGAATAACTTGGGAGTATATTAAAGTAAGAAATAACAAATTATTGTGCTAAATTGAGATTATATCCCACCTGCTAAGTTATAAAAGGAATGGATTGTAGAAGAATCTCTTCCTAACACTGTCGGTGTCAGTTGCACTTGGAGTTTTAATTGCTGCTACTAACAGGCAGGTATCCTCAAAGTAGTAAATGAGTTTATCGTGTATACAATATATAAGACAAAAAGGATAGAATGTTAGTAAAATTCTTGCTAGTCATGTTCTATGATACTCTCCATCAATATTTTAGCTTTTCTCCGAGCTATTTGCCGAAGGGTGGGATTTTCTAAGGCAGTGGTTTTCAACCCTTTTTCATTTGCAGACCCCTAAAAAATTTCAAATGAAGGTGCAGACCCCTTTGGAAATTCAACGTGTGGTCCGCAGACCCCTACCATAGAAGTCTTAGACTGAAAAGTGACTGAACAGAATTCAGCTATAAATGTTGCATGTCCTTGGCACGGCATTTGATGCGGCGTGAGAAAGGACACTAAACTGGGCATATGTGATAATGACAACACTTCTGGGCTTTGACCTGTAGGTGGGGGTATTGACATACTCTTGGTTGATCAGAAAAATGGAATGCCTTTTCTGGGGCATGAAACTTTATTTTCATTAGTCACCTTTCAAGGACCCCTTAGACATAGTCTGCAGACCCCCTGCGGTCCACGGACCACAGGTTGAAAGCAACTGGTCTAGGGAGTTTAAGTGAATTAGGAGCACATCTCATGGGAAGTAAATGGGATTTGTTCTTTGAAGTCACTTAAGTGCTTGTGAAAATCCCACCTAAGATCTACTGAACTAAATTGATCATAATTATGAAATTCAAAATTTCTAACACTATGCAAACATCTATAAATCATTTTAATATTTTTAAGTTTTGGCAAGTCTTTGCTGTAATTGAAGTTGCATAATAGCTTTCATTGTAAACACTCTGAAATTTTTTTAACTTTCCTCTTTTGAGGCTGAAATACTCAGTAGTCTGTCTGAAGATGAATTGTTCTGGGAAATTTGAGCAGTAGTTCTTAAGCTGTCTTTAAGGGCTAGGAAACAGACAATAAACATGGCCTTTTAAAAACAGTTTTCCAGTCAAAATGGAAAACAGTGAGAATTATCTGTTGGCAGCTACAATATGCCGTTGATTGCTAACAAGTATAAATATTGAACCTTGGGGACATTATTGACATTTTAAATGTACTTTTCTTAAATTACTTGTTCCTGAGAAGTTTCTTGGCTCACTAAAATGAGAACAGCAGTCATCAGGCAGCCTCATAGAAAAGGTGGATTTCTTTACGTTCATAGATATAGCTATGCATGTTGTCCCATCTCTCGTACTCTGCCTTTACCAGTCTTCTGAATAATAAGGGGTACTGAAATATTATAGGATCCTGTGTTGAGAGAGTGGACTTCTAATACACGAACATTGCCTCAAAGGAGCTTTAAGTGTATCGGGCAACATGGCTGTTTTTTTTTTTTTTTTTTTTTAAAGTCATGCTATAGGATAACATCAAGTGATGCAATTTCTTTTTTCCTTTTGTAGAATGGACCTCTATCTAATATATTGAATGACCCCCACTTAAACCATAAAACATGTATTTTGTTCCAAGTGAACCTTTTTTTTGATTGCATGCTCCTATCAATAAAATGTGTTTTATCAGTACAAATGTACAGGATGTCTTGTGAAAATCAATTCAGTAAGGATTTGCAACTTCATAAAGTAATTTTAGTCAACTTCATAAGGATACAACTAACTGGATGTTTACCTTGCATTGTCAAAATGCAGCTTAGCTTTTTGTATCTGTTAAATGTCTTTCACAAATTATAATGTATATCTTTTTCTGTTGCAGTCCACAAGAATTGGAATGTCAGTGAATGCAATACGCAAGCAAAGCACAGATGAAGAGGTTACATCTTTAGCAAAATCTCTCATCAAGTCTTGGAAGAAGCTATTAGGTATGACTACAAAAAGCTTTTTAACAATCTTCCTTCTCCCTCAGGCATTTAATTATTTGTATTGTGGGCATTATAAACAATTGCCACCATTTTTATTCTTGGCTCACCAGTTCTCCCATTCAATATTGAAGCTTTTTCTGCATCACCTGTACCATTTTCATTTTCCCTAAGCCCTCTATCACTGCATTACTCATGGGTACCCTTAAGGGCCATAGTCATTGTAGCTTCATTGGGATAATGAGGTGCTAAGAACAGAGCAGCGTGAAGCATGTCTCTGTGACATGACTAATATCTATTGGACAGTCTCGCTGCTTGCTACTGAACTTAATTCCGAGTGGACTTATTGCAGCATTAAAACCTACTGACCTTTTGTTTGTCTGGATCAACTATTCTCTGCCTCCAAAGTCTTTACACTACCTTTACATCAAGGTGTTAAAGGGTTTTAATCTTAATTGTCAGTGGGTCATAAACTATAGGAAAAGAAAATACAAAATTCAAAAGTTGATTTAATGCTATTAGTATTCTGACTAGTACATAGCTCCAGTCTTATAGTAAGAAAACTAAAGTCTAACTAGTTCTGTGTGCCTCTTGCTCATTCTCTGAAACCTCAGTATTCATTAAAGGCACATGAATAAAGTGGATGGAACTTAAATAGTATTCCTTTAAATATTATGTACTAATTATTAACACATCTGAGGAAATTATTCTTGCAGCATTTTTTATGCCAGGACAAATCACATCACTGTAATCTTAGTGCAGTTTTAAACACCTGAATCTGAAACTCATGAACAGTGTTTATTTGGAACATTGCTGATTACTCATATGTGGCTTCATCTCACATTCACATGAACTTAAATGTAGGGAGTTTCTTCTGGTAGCTTAATCTTTAAAATGTGAGGTCTGCTTTTGTTTTACAGAAATTACAAGAGCTGCTGGATTAATAGAAGTCTTTTCAGTTTCAGACAAGTGTGCTATGCCAGCTGTCATCCAAGTTAGCTAGCTATACATTTCAAGGCAATCTAATTTCATCACCTTCACTCTTTTCTAAATGCTTGCAGGAATGGTTTGGCATCCATTTTAGAAAAGTGTTTCAATAAAAAATGACAAATTATGGGAGTGTTCTTAATGGGGTGTTTCTAAAGTAAAGGCTTGTAAATGCTGAATTAAAGCATGAAACAATATATAGGACTCTAATACCTGGTTGAGCAGGCATTTTCTGAAGGCAGAAGTGCAGCAAGTGTACAGGTGAACAAGCTTCTAAAATCATGTCCTGTTTTGTTATTACCAAGAGATGTACTTTACCAATAATTTGATCTGATGTCTCTGGTAAATGTAACCTAATAAACTCAAATGCATACATTTTTGTGTGCCTTTATGTCAATATGAAACTTAGTGAAGTCTTCCATGTACTTTGTCTACCTGTTATGTAAAACTGGAATTTGATTCCATATAAAAACAACTGAGCAAAATGCTGATAAATGCTAAGAGAACAATACAAAATGTTTTTTTCTTATTCAAAATGTAAATTCCTGCTGTTCTGATGTAAATAAATTAAAAATATGCCCTTCTTTCCAAAACTTGTTATAAATTATCAGTAAATTATCCCAATCACTAAGGCAACAAATTATATTTTCTTTATCATTTTCAGTGCAAACCTACAGAATGTGCTAATATTTTTTAAATTTCAACCATCTTAACTTTAATCTACTTTTTCCAGTGACATGTTTCTCCTTTTTCAACAATCTCAAAATATCCTGGAAAGCCAAACTTTTTTGAGGAGAGAAACATTTTCCAATTATTGTGAAGATTGTTTCCCCCATCTAATACAAATAATTAATTTGAAAATATTCTGAAAGAGCTGCAGATGGCTTCCACTGGGATTTTCCTCAGGATCATAAAGCTGGAGAACTATTTTTAAAAACAAACCATGGATAAGCAAGAGTTGTCCATGTCTCCTGAATTTTAAATTACGTTGAGATTTTTAATTACTAGAGATCAAAATGACTACTCCAGAAGTATATAGTCAAATATCTACTAGCAAGTAGGTGTAGCAGATCTCTTTTGTTAGTGAGGTTTTTGAAGGAATGGAAAGGTCTTGGACATACTTTAGAAATTGGGGGAAGATCTTGGATAGATAATAAAAATGCTGATTAATCACCAGTTCATGGTCTGATGAATATAGCTTTAAAAATAAACTAATACATTGCAATTCTGACAGTGAAGGAAAGATTTTAACAGTAAATAGGATGAGATTTCAAATTTCAATGCAGTAAGTGATGATAAAATGTATCTGAATTTCAGATTTTGTCCACCAAACTTATCATTCCCCTGGTCCTGTCTGAATGTATACCTTACATTTTGTCCCATATACTTAAGAGGACCCCTAAGATAGATAAATAGTTCAGAGGACATCTATATTGTCATTTCTTGGTGTGACAAAAGACATAAATGGAAGATTAAAAATCCTCATAAATTGAAGAAAAGATTAAAAAATAGTAGCAATAAGGATAAAAAGAGCTCAACTGACTGGAACATTGCTTACTATGGAGAGGCTGCAATTACCAAACATTGCAACTTTTGGCATTTACTTTGTAGCTGTGAGACTAGCTACTTTTGCCTAAATCTGACACTGGATCAAAATCACTTATTTGAGAAGCAGTCAAAGACCCACAAAAAGACTGAATAGTGTAGATTTCAGAGTAACGACATGCCAGGCTTTAAAGTTTGGCAAAGAGCTTCTTGATTAAATTAAAGCAGAAATAATTTCCAAAACACGTGGCTTCCTTTGGATTCAGTGTATTTGTTCTGCTTGTCTTTACCAATCCTTACCTTGACGGTGACTGATTTTTAAACATTAGAATATATTGAGACATATGAAAGTGTTTCTCTTTAGAAGAAGAATTAACCTATTTCTATGTGCACTTTGAATACAGTAGAATCTCAGAGTTACGAACTGACCAGTCAACCACACCCCTCATTTGGAACTGGAAGTACGTAATCAGGCAGCAGCAGAGACCAAAAAAAAAAAAAAGCAAATGCAGTACCAGTACTGTGTTAAATGTAAACTACTAAAAAAAGGGAGAAGTTTAAAAAAAAAAAAAAAAAAAAAAAAAAAAGAGATTTGACAAGGTAAGGAAACTGTTTCTGTGCTTGTTTCATTTAAATTAAGATGGTTAAAAGCAGCATTTTTCTTCTGCATAGTAAAGTTTCAAAGCTGTATTAAGTCAATGTTCAGTTGTAAACTTTTGAAAGAACAACGATAACGTTTTGTTCAGAGTTATGAACAACTTCCATTCCCAAGGTGTTCATAACTATGAGGTTCTACTGTAAGTTCAATAAAAGATCATTCTTACTCCCATTAAAAATGCTGGTTGGCTAGAATTCTGGCATGTAACTGTACTGATATCAAGTGGCACTAACGTTTTGAAGAACTGGAAAACTGGTAGCAAGAGTTTGTGTTGGTGGTAATTAAAACTGAATCTTTTTTCTGAGACAGAGAGATGTGACGACACTGTTTCCAGAACCCCAATTATTATTATTTCAGGAGAAATGTGTATAATTGCACCTGTGTATCCTGTCGGGTCTATTAAAATCACTGCCATACATGAAAACATAGCATTGATCATGCACATAACTGACTCAATCACCAATTTCCTTGGTCACCGTTTAAATCTGTTTCTCATGCATACCAGGGTGAATGTTGGTTCACTGCTATAAACTCCAACACATTATTGGAATTTAAAATGAATTACATTGTAGTGCACTGTAGAGTTGTGCAACTGGGACAAGAGGGTGGAAAAGTTAGGGGCTTTATTTTGTTTTGTCATTGGTTTTGACTTTCACAGAAGAATTCGGAATACTGTATGTCTGGCTGCTGTACAAATCATTTCAATGATGTTGTTTGTAGTGCTTGTAAAACAGGGTATGGATCAAAGATGGCAACAGAGGCGGACAGCTGTTAACTGTTCTGAGCTCTGAAACCTTTTGTGAGTTGTTTATAACTGAATTTTTGAACTTGACATCTTTTTACTTGACAGGTTGTGTATACTTTGTAAATTAAACATTTTGTTGAACTTTTAAGAATGAAGAGAGAACCTAAAATAAATCAGGTGAGGTTTTGAACCTCAGAGAATAATCAAAATTTCTCTTGATGAGAACCACATGAAGTGAGAAAACAAAGACTGGTTACAATATTTTTGAAGCTGAGCTAGTAGACTCTCAGGTGGTGGCTTCCGAGCATCTTCTGAAAGGAGACTTGCTGAGAGCTATAGGACAAGATCACTTTTTACAAAGTGCAGATAATGCTTGGAAGACCTTAGAAGCTACACAGGCCAAGCGGATACAGTTCAGATGAACATGCAAACTGTATTACTGGAGGTCATAAAAAAATCTTTCAGCCATGTGATGAGAGGAGAAAAATCTTTGCAAGTAGCGACACTTACTTGATATAAAGTAATATCAATTAAGTTGGAGCATTTGGGAAATACCATGAAGTATCCTAACCTGCAAATGTCAGGTTAGGATACTTCTGAAAAGCTTCTGAATTCCCATAGAAAGTTTGACCTTTGAAGGGAAGGGCCTGTTGTGACTATTGCTCAAGTGAATAATTATGTAACAAATAGACAAGGTGAGTGAGGTAATATCTTTTCTTGCACCAATTTCTGTGGGTGAGAGACACAACCTTTGGTTAGGTCTGGGAAACTTAATGAGTTCAGAATGTCACAAGCTAATGTTTGAACAGATTGTTAACTACTTATGCTAAACAAACATTTCAAGTGACCATTCAAGTTGAAGTGGCCGGCTAACACCTCTCCACTCATAGGGAGGAAAGGAAGAAGGGGGAAATCGCTGAGGGGTTGGCGTTGTTAGTGGATTAGAGATTGTTGTAATAAGTCGTAAATTCAGTGTCTCTATTCAGTCAATGATTTTTAGCGTCAAGCAGAGTTATGAATTTAAGCTCCCAGGCTCGTCTTTTAAAAGGGTTGTTCAGGTTTCCTTTGAGGAAGAGGGCTGAGAGGTCAGATACAGAGTGTTCATTTTGTGAAAAACATTTACCGACAGGTGATAGGGTGTTTTTGTCGTCTGTCATTTTCCTGTATAAGTTCATTCAAGTACATCTGAAAACTACCCTATGTAAATTAAAACGTCTAATTAGAAAAAGAATCATTCAATAATACGGCCTGGATTTCCAATGAGGAAACATACTTTATATTCCTGGAGACAATGGGTATGTCTACACAGCAAAGAAAAACCTGCAGCTGGCCCATGCCAGCCAATTCAAGCTCACGGGTCTGTGGTGGCGGGGTTGTTTCATTGTTGTGTAGATTTCTGGCCTCAGACTGGAGTCTGAGCTGTGGGACCTTCCCACACTGCAGATGTTTTTTTTGCTGTGTAGACCTACCCATGTAGCTACTGATATCTGCACCACAAAAAAAGGGAGGTAATATGTACGATGAAAACGAGTCCTTTTATTCTTGTGTCAAAACATCTCTCCTGGTTTGTCTTTTTATGAGGAAATCTTATAAACCATACCAGACAGACTTTCCTGACTCTCATACTTAATAATCTGGAATTTCTTGCTCTATTCCTGCTTCTCTGTGAAACTCTTCTCTCATAGTGTTGTTTCTCAAAGTGCCACTACAGTATCTTTCCTCCTTGGATGTAAATTGCTGACAAGTGGAATTACCTGTATATTGTCTGTTTCAAGTTCATTTTGTTAGTGCTTGCTATTAAAATATGGAGGGCATTTTTTAAATTGTCAGCCACCATTCTCACCTCCACCCACCTTCCTTATGTAAAGTGACTGTTAAGAAAGTTTTCCAGTCTGCTGCTGATGTATCAGAGAATTATGTGTGAATCAGCAACCTATGATATTCTAGAACTATAGCATTAGAAGGAACCGTAAGGGTTGTCTAGTCTAGTCCCCGGCCAAGGAGCAGGATTTGTTGTGTCTAAACCATCCAAGACAGATGGCTATCCAACCTCTTCTTGAAAACCTGCAGTGAAGGAGCTTCCACAACTTCCCTAGGCAGTTTGTTCCATATCAGTATAACATGAGATTCATCAAGTGAAATTGTCGGCCAGTTGGTGGAAAAAGATGACAAAGTGCTAATACAACTCTAAAATTCCTGGTGAAAATATTCATGCAGTTGACGATAGAGAATGTAAGAATGGGTGAGGTTGTCTGCATATATAGAATATTTCCTGTATTATACATCAGATAAGTGTTCTTTAGTTTCTATGGTGATTACTTATCTGTTCATACATAAAAAAGGGGAGGGGTCAGTTTTCCTTCTATATGAGAAATGCAAATGTTTTTGTGTCTTAACGGTGTACTTGTTGAACTAGTCATTCTTCTTACGGTTTTATTTTTCTTAATACATAAATATATATTGTGGGTTTTCTTTTATTTTAATCTTCAGGACTTTTAAAATACCACTTCCATTTTAATGCAGCATCTATTGTATTTGGATAATTTTATGTTTTCTTTTCTGTTGTCTTCATTCAGGGTGATGAGTTTTAACTAAGTAATTCATTTTTTTATTTGATAGTTCTTAAACTTTTAATCCCCTAGTTTTTTGTTTGGTCTTGTCTGTGTGGATTTAACTATAGAACTATATGGTGCTTTTTAAATAAGCACTGAATATATGGTAGTTTCATCCTAATCATCAGGGCAGAGTTTTCAAATTTGGATGCCTCAATAAGTGGCTTGATTTTCACAGGTATTGAGCACACTCAAATTCCCATGCGAATTGTGGGTACTCAACCCTTATAGAAATAAACTACATTGCATTTAACTTACACTTAGCTGCCATTTCTGTCCTATAAGAGGCAATGCTTATTTCATGGTTTGTACATTTCCAGATGGACCATCAACTGATAAAGACTCCGAAGACAAGAAAAAGGAACCTGCATCTTCATCACAAAACAGTCCTGAAGCAAGAGAAGAAAGGTATTTGAACCTGTGCGTGTGTGTATGTGTATAATATAAAATGAACTAGCAAAACAGATGAATTATTAATGTGAAGAATCAGTTTCTTCATAGGTGCTTCCCTAAATATTTAATTTTTGTAGAAGTATATCTGGGACTAGGGAGGGCTGCCATGTTCTTGTATCAAACACACAATCAATGTCCAAAAAGTGGTGATGCCTGCACTGTCATCAAGGTTGGACAATCATTATAGATCAAAATAGTCATCCAGGTCTTTTGTGGTGGGGATGAAGGTAAGTTAATCCTGCTGTTAATAATATGAAAAAATGGCAGGTGACTAGCTACAATATGGGTCAGGTAGTCAAAATATCCATCCTGCCTGCTGAAGTCATCTATTTAACATTCTTACTCTACAATACTAGGAGTCTTAACAATAACCAGCCTATTTTACTCAGTATCTTGCATTTTAGGTAGAAACTAGGGCTGACAAGTGATTAATCGCACTGTTCAACAATAATAGAATACCATTTATTTAAATATTTTTGGATGTTTTCTACATTTTCAAATATATTGATTTCAATTACAACACAATACAAAGTGTACAGTGCTCACTTTATATTTATTTTTTATTACAAATATTCGCATTGTAAAAATGATAAAAAGAAATAGTATTTTTCAATTCATGTCCTACAAGTACTGTAGTGCAATCTCTTTATCGTAGAAGTGCACACCCTGTTTGGGTATTGGACTATGCCCTGGACTCCGGGCTTCAAATTTTGTATTCTTTGTATCCTGCCTGTATTCCTTCTTGGTCAGCGATAACCACCTATGCTGCTTATACTATCTCAGGGAAAGCCCACATTGTAGCAAGGTGCAATACCTGCCCTTTCTTCCCCTGCCATACCCGGGAAGGGTGGAAACTTCTCTTTAGGAAGCACCTAATGGAAGACCGCAATGGGACCCAGGCCCAGGAACCTACGCCTCATAGATCAGCCTTACTCAGCAAGGAGTGCGTCTCCTGCCACAAGGTCCAATTCAAGAGTGAGAGAGTCTTCTTTCCTCTCTCTCTCTTCCCCCCTCCTCCCTCCCCCCCCCCCCCAAATCCGTCAGTGAGCCTTGTCAGGAGAGCAAAGAGCATTCTCGTAAACATGAGGTTGTCTTCCTCCAAATCCTCTTTGAAGACATCTGATTCAGCCCTGCCTAAACCAGGCAAGTCTATAAGATTCAACTCAAGAGAACATAGAACATCTTAAGTCTCAGGGGCATGTGACAAGTCTAGGGCTCCATCAGCATCAGATTGTGATCCGGCAGCACTGGGGCCTCTGGTAGTCTCAAACACAACCCTGTGGTGCACCGGCACTGATGAAAACTGATCACTGAGAGCATTGATTACCTTTGGTACTGTCTTTGCCTTAAACTGCTGTGGCATAGACTCTTTACTGCGGCTCTGTTGGTTTGGGAAAGAGTTGAGATCTATGCTCCTCCTGTGGATATCTCTGCTTTCCAGACTCAGTGTCCCACTCCATCAAGTCCTTCCTTGAGAGAATATATAACTCGGCCAGGGGAGCTGGCCTTTGGGAGGAGTGTCTCCCATTCCATCTTTGGGCTTTGACTTCGAGTGGCATGGTTGGTACTGCTGTTGAAACCAGAAATGGCTTTCTTCCCATCGGGAGAGTCTGAGCTGTCCAATGAACTGTTATTCCCTCTTCCACAACACCCCTTCCTGGTCAGAGGACCTTGACCAACTTGGCACCAACTTGCACCTCATCACCTTTCTTGGAGCCTTTGGTACACCATGCCATGGGGACCTTTGCAATCCTCATTCAACCCATCCTTCTGAGGATCCAACTGAGGAGGAGTGCACACCGAATCTGGCAGTTTCACCAGAACCAACAAGATTGCTGTCACCCTGTCTAGATGAGGCAGTGACTCCAGTGTGTCTGTTCCTGGAATTGCTTATAGTTATCGGGGAGGGAGGGAACCCCACAGAATTACAGGGCAGCTGCAGATTTCTTTTGAGGAGGTTCAGGATCCTCAACACAAGCTTCTGGACGTTCTTCAGTCCTCTGGCTCCATCAAAAAGTGTTCCCTGTTAAGAAAACCATCCTGAAGCCAGGTAGAGCATACCCCAGCTACCTGCACCCCTACCTCCAGAGGACAGAAACAGAGAAATCCCACCCCTCAGTCAGAGAGGTGGAATTTCTGTTCTCTCACCCTGCTCCCAACTCTTTAGTGGTCCAGGCCACCACAAAGAGATTTAGGCAATAATATGCCCCGATTTATCCCAACTGATAAGGAGGGCAAGTGTCTCAACTTACTGGAAGGAAGGTCTTTTCTTCTTCTAGACTCCAGTTCAGGATAGCCAAGTATTAGTGGCTAAGTACAACTTTGTGAACTGTTCAAAATTCACAGAATTTCACAGACTCCCACAGGAGGACAGAGCTTGTTTCCAGACTCTCGTGGCAGAACACAAAATGGTTGCCAGGACTGCTCTCCACTCAGCAGTAGATGTCGCTGATGCATCTTCCAGGGCGATGACTACTACCATGGTAATGCACAGGGAGTCATGCCTCCGTGCTTTAGGGTTTCCCAGGGAGGGCCAGAACACCATACAGGACCAAGCTTTCAAGGAGACTATATAATCAGAGGATGGATGAGTCCTTACACACTTTGAAGAACTCCAGGGCAACCCTCCACTCCCTGAGAATATATATGCACCTGCCCCACAGAAAATTTCACTGGTAGTCCTAGAAACCTAGACTGATGATTCAACAGTTCTTCCACCAAAGACCTTATGAGCCACTCCATAAGAGGCAGAGGGTTCAAAAGGCCTGCTTCCCCACACCTTCCTCCGCAGGTTTCTCATCCCAGTCTCAGCCCTCAGCTAAACATTGTTTTTGACAGGAACTTCAGAGCTGCAAACTACTAAGGGTATGTCTACATAGCACCTGGATTCTCGCGGCTGGCCCATGTCAGCCGGCCTGGGCTGTGGGGTTGTTTCATTGTAGTGTAGACTTCAAGCCTAGAAGTCTACACTGCAATGAAACAGCCCTTCAGTCTGAGCTCTGTGAGCCTGAGTCAGCTGGCACAGACCAAATGTGGGTTTTTCATTGCTCTGTAGACATATCTTAAGTCTAATGTCTCCAGACTCCCATGCAGCCTTTGAGGATCATCTAGCACTGTTTTTCAACACCTGGAGTGCAAAAACAATGGACAAATGGGTGCAGAACGTCATCCATTCTAGCTATTCAACAGAGTTTGCATCCCTACTTGCTTCCCCAGCACCCTTTCAGGGGCCACTCTCATGAGAACACTTTCAAATAAGAAGTGAAATCCCTCTTACAGTGAGGTGCGACAACACAGGTTCCTCTTCAGTACCAAGGGAGAAGTTTTTACTTGACATACTTCCTAGTACCTAAAAAGAAGGGCTGTTGGAGATCCATTATTGACATCTGCCATCTGAACTTTTTTATTCTCAAACTCAAGTTTCACATGGCCATGTTGGTATCTATAATTCCATCCCTGAAAAAGGGTATGTGGTTTACAGCTCTCAACATGGACACCTGCTTTCACCTGGGCATCCACCCCGCTCACAGACGCTTTCTCAGATTCCTGGGCTCTGATCATTTTCAATACAGAATATTCACTTTTGACATTGCTCCTACTATCTCCAGTGCCTTTACCAAGGTGTGCTCCATAGTAGCGGTTTATATCAGATGTTGTGGTTTCACAGTCTTCCCCTGTGTCAACAATTGGCTCCTTGTCACCAGGTTACACTAAAAGGACCATGTGTCGACTTTGACAATGCTGCAACTTCTCTCCTCTTTGGGTATCAGTGTAAATGCCGAAAAATCCATCCTCGGCCCTATGCAGGCTTTAGACTTCATTGGGGGCATTGTTAAATTCAATCATGGTAAGGGCTTCCCTGCGAAGGGACAAGTTTCAAGCTATGAACAATATCGTAGACCAGGTCATAAGCAACCCCCAAGTGCCTGTCAAGACCTCTGTCTCTCTCCTAGGTCATGTGGCCTCATGTACTTGTGTCATGTCATTTGCAAGGCTCCACCTTTGTTGCCTATAAGCATGGCTTCAAACAGTATACTCTCCATATTTACAGTCCTTGAGCATCATAGTGACTGTTCCCTCCAAAGTGACATTGTCCCTATTATTGTGGAAGAATCCCTCCCAGGTATGCATGAGCATTCCCTTCCTTGCCTCTGCACTGGACAGGGCGATTGTTACTGACACATCTCTATTGGGTTGAGGAACCCATGTGGACAACCATACAGTACAAGGCACCTGGATATAACAAGAATTCAGGATGCACGTTAATTTTCTAGAGCTGTAAGCAGTTTGAAGGGCTTGCAAAGCCTTTCTCCTGTTCATTCAAAGTCACTATGCCCTCGTAATGTTGGACAACATCACAACTGTCTTTTGCATCAATAGACAGGCAGGGGCGAGATCCTTCCCCTTGTGTGCAGAAGCAGTCAGTTTGTGGAACTGATGGTGTTAGCCATCAGATTACCCTGTTGGCAGTCTACCTCCCACAAAACCAGAATGTACTAACAGATTCAGCAGACTCTTGGCTGTCAGTGTGGAGCAGGGTGTTGTGGGGTGTATGTACCCCACCTTGGCCCGGCAACAAAAGGGGTAATACAGGCATTGCTGGCCACTGCTGATTGGTATCCTCACAGCAGCTGGGAGGATAAAAAGTCTGGGAAGCAGAGGGGTGTGCAGCTACCAGGAGAGTGAACAGGCCGTAGAAAGGAACTTCTGTCAGTGAAGTGCTAAAGAGCCGCCCAGGGACAACGCCCCAAAAAGGGATGAATGGACCAACAGACTGAAGAGCCTGCAGAGGCCCAGGGAAGGTAGGAAGCAGCTCAGGGCACTGTCAGAATTGGCGAACCCTGATCCTGTTTGTCTATCTTGAGGGCCATGAGCTGGAACCCAGTTGAGTGAGTGGGCCAGGATTTCCCTACCAATCACTTGACAGACCTGAAATCCGAGAGGATTTTCCAGATTCTGGAGTACCAGGAATAGACTGACAGCCACGCTGAGCTGAGTGAGCCAGTGACCACACCCTGCTTGGCCAGGAGGGGCACCATTGCATTGACATACCGCCTCACCCAGGGTCTCCCTTGGCCCCCCAAGTTGGGCTGTAGCTGGGCTTGGGACCATGGGGGAGACCCCATACCCTATAGACTGGGCCCACTCCCTGTGCTATGCTGGACTTGGACATGCTGAGAGGCCACCACTTCGGGGCAGGGGAAAACATCCTGGTGGGGGCTAGTTCCCTTACAATGCAAATACTGTGGGGGACTGATCTGCATTTCTGCCCCTACATGTCATTCCTTGTAAACTGCATATGTTTGGGGGCTGGAGGCGTAAGTGGGGGCTGGAGTGGCTACTACAGCACAAGGGAGCCCAGAGGATCACTTGACCTGGGCACCCTCTTCAGAAGCAGTTAGTCAGTAAAATTCTTGTTGTACTCCATATCACATAGAAGCAAGTATTTCAAAGATCCTTTTTACTGAAGTTTAACAATGTCTATAGCTCTAAATAATTGCATAAATGTTATCTTTGCTCTGTTATGGGAATCTTGTTAATGAGATATAAAGATCAAACCAAAGTGAAACACGTTGGAGAAAAGACATTTCATACCACTTTTCTGTTTTTAACCTACTTTAGCAGTTCCAGTAGCAACTCCAGCATCAGGAAAGAGGAGGCTAATGCTTCGTCAGATTCCTTCATCCCTTCTTTTCCTCGGGCTCCAAGTACTTCAGATTCTGTACGAGTGAAATGTAGAGAAATGCTGGCTGCTGCTCTCAAAACAGGAGGTGAGCTTTGTAGAACTTATTTACAGTATTGGATTTTGTTCTGTTTCTTCTTCCCGTGTATCCTAGCACTGATTGTCAGACCAGTCTGAATTCTGTACAACCAGGCCAGCTAGTCAGGTATAGGTTCATCCAGATTAGCATAACCCTGGCAACCTGGAAACATGCTGAGGTGCATTTCCTGCTCCAGCCCATCTGACTACTACTTTCCAACAGCAGAGAATCCTCTTCATGATACTAGCTAGCCATTACCTCCTTGTATCATCAATTTAATCTGTTTCCATGAAAGGTATTGTTTCAGTGGGGTTTTTTTGGAGGGGGGGTGCGGGGGCGGGTGTACCACAGTGTCCCCCAGGGTCCTGTGACCTTTCAAATTCTGGTAGCCAGAAGCTCCGTTTCCATTTCAGTTGCAACTTAATTTTGTTACAGTACATCTGGCACTGGTGTTTTGATAATTTTAAATATGTCAAATTCTTTAAGCATCCAATCCATGACTGCTGTATTCTCTTCTTGTCCAGTTTTAGGCATGTTAGCTTCTATGTCTTTTGAGAGTTATAAAATTTGGAGGTGGACAAGACCTATGAATTGATCTATTCCATCTTGGTTTTAGTGCCAGGAGTTTTCTTACACCTTGGTGTTTTATACTGAAAAATAAGATTTTTCACTAGTTCCTTTGGGAGATTATTCTGTAATCCAGTAGATCTCTCTGTCAAGGCTTTTGTTTTCCTGCGGTTCCTACATTTACCCTTAACTTCACCCTATTGCTCCTTTTTATTTATTATTTTCAAAATACAGAAATAACCTATACATTTTGTGCACATTAATCTGTACATCTCCATGAGATCCTCACAAAAAAGCTTCTCCTATTATTGCTCATATTTACACCCTTCAAATAACTGTACAGTTTCATGCTCCCATCCTTCTAAAGCTATCCTTTAGCCAAATTATATATATTTAACTCTCAGTTTTAAACTAAATTCAAAACTTATTCTAGAAATGTACATAGTCCCTTATCAGTGGGAATCAAATCTGTTCATCAGTAACCTTCTCTTTGGTTCAAACTGGCTTGTGTAGTGAAAAGGACAATAAACTTTTTTTTTATTTTATTTTATTATTTTTTTATTTAGGGATTTTTGAGCATGACAGTTTTTGTATGACGTTTGTTACTAAAGCACTACAAAGTGTAAGTGAGTGAAAATAGCAAATGGGATAATATTGAGAATATGTACAAAAAGATCAGTGTGCTAAAAGCAACATACATATAGGTAGCCTGGATCCTTCCTGCTACTTTCTCTCTCCCTTCAGAAAATGGAGCCTGGGTCCCCTTTTCTTTGAGCCCTAGAGCGATGTTATATGTAGGCCAAAGTCCTGCCCTCAGGTTAACACTATCTCTCCCATAGTAGGGCTCACTTTTCTAAATACCAAGTCATCCACTTTTTATACAGACTTACTTGCAGAGAGCAGCCAGAAGCAGTTAGACAAGGAGTAATGTTTTTCAGAAGTGTCTAAGTCCAGCTGGCAGTTAATGAAAGTTAAGATGCCTAACTGATTTAAATGCTTAGGTAAATGTAATTTAGTCTCCTAAATCACTTAGGTAACTTTGCAAATTTTATGCAATGTCAATTTAAATCACATTTGTCTTTGGAAACTTACCTAAAATTATTGCTACACTAATAGACTAATGAGTTATTTCTTCTCTTCAGTTTTCTTATGTTGAGCATTTTGACAGCATTTTGAGTGTAGGCATTTTCATTGGTTTTTCCCCATCAGTAATCAGTCATGTTCTGCTGTTTTTGTTGGCCTTTCACACAGCAAAAGGGGAGAATATTTTTTTTTTTAAAGTAGGAATATATGATTGTAAAACACAAAAATTGACATGGGCATTTGATAGATGTGGTACCTGAAACTATTTTTTTTTAACTTATTTTATGAAATTGACTTAATTTCTAGTTGATGGTGTTCTTTGATCTTTTTAAAATGCAAATGAAAGTGCGGAGAAGGAAGGTGGAAAATTTTGATAGTGTGCTTGCACTGTCTAGTCTGTCCTCTGTCAAATTGGGAAGTAAATGTTTTTTACTTTTTCTCTCAAATCTCTACTCAGATTTCTAAGATTGGGCATTTCAGGCTAAACTTTTCATGCTGTCTTTAGAGTTTAAGTATTTTACCTGTTTTATTTACCACTTTAAATTTCCTGTTTTATTGCACTTCAGTTTGTCTGCTTTCCTTATATTTTTAATGTCCATTAAGCAAATTTCTACAACTTAATTACTGATTCTGTTGTCGTTAACACTAATTGAATGTACCAATGCTATATTGAGAGTGAATTTTATCACAGATGTTGAAGTGATAGTTCAGTCTTTTCTTTCAGAGCAGAGATTGGCAGTTGTCAAACTGAGTAGAATCTTCAAGACTTAACTGATAACACAAAAGCTCTTCGTACAGTACCTACATCTACAGTTTAGCTCCTGATTAAATAAGATTTTAGGCCATTGCTTTTCTATCAATCTTGTCTTCTTTACCTTTTGTGTACTGTGCAAAATAATGAGCTAACAAGGTTTTGCTACCATAAAAGTATATAGTGCACTATTTTCTGAAAATGCATACTATGGTTGTGGCATAACTTACGCTTTCCAGGATTCCCAATGGGTACTTGAGCTGCTAAGGAAATCTGATGTTCACTTAATGTTAATAATCAAACTTTTCTTTTGTTCAGATGACTACATTGCTATTGGTGCTGATGAGGAGGAGCTGGGATCTCAGATTGAAGAAGATATCCTTTGTGGTATATCTAAGTGCTCTAGAATTAGTATTTGCTGATGGATTTATATTGTTGTTTAAATAAAAAAAAATAGTTTGGTCCATATAATGAACATTGATTTTTATTCAGTAGGAAAATACTCATTTTGTTCAATACAGCAGTGTGAAAGTTTTTAGTGTGAGAAGCGATTCTCACAATTTATGAACATTAAATTACACACAGAACTCTTTTTAATACAAGCACTGGCAACCGTTGCTAAGAAAGGTATTGATCAACAGCGTAAAGAGTAGGTTTAGTAGAGTTTTCTTGTCAGATGCTACCGGTGTGGTGCTTCTGCTTTCTCCTGTTGATATCACTCGGCTGCATGCGTGTGTTCCCTCTGTGTGCTGCCCCAGCTCTGCGCAGATAGCTGACACAGCAAACCCGACGAGAACCCCCAATAACCACAGAGTCTAGTAAGATGAAAAGTCACTTCGACTAGGTTTATTGCGATCTCAGACACAATGACAGTTCCCCGTAGATTACTTAGTCTACCGGGCATACTACGAGAAAGTGCCTCTTGGCAAGGACCCGGCTCAGTGGCGGGACTTTCCACTGCCCCCATGGCCGGACAAAGACACCACCCCAGGGATACATTTTTATACACGGGTACAAACAAGTTACACATCACTCCTGACGTATTAAGGTGCAACCCCTTCACGTAGTAAGGTACAACCCCTCTACGTAGTAAGGTGCCGCCTCTCACCTTGTACATGTTGGTTCAATCAAAACAACTCTATTCATCATTTTACCCTTTTGCCCCTGTCATTGGGATGGGTCGGCCTGTTCCATGTTATCTGTGGAATGTTCCCGTATGGTATGTCTTGGTACCATGTTTATACTTTAACTTTGCTAGGTGAATATATATTTATGCAACATCAGCCCTTTCCTTGCCAGCTTCTGTGAGCAGGGCCTGCCTCTGGCTCACAGCTTAACTTTGCTTTATGTTAGCAAAGTCTTGACCATTACTTTAGTTCAGGCCTCAGGCCTCATACTGGGCCTCTGATACCAAGGTTTATATCTCAAGGCCTCCTCTTACTACAAATTTTATTTCTATTTTTTGTAATTTCAGTAGATAGTATAGATGTTTGCTTGTAAGTATTTTTATCTATTTAAATTTTCACAGTTGTGGGAAATTGGGGAAGGTAAGATAATTATTTAATGACCATAGACATTGAGATTCAAACTTTAGTTTTATAACGATTAAAACACAAATTGTCAACATCACATGTTAAAATACACAAAGTAAATATCTTTAAATAAAACTAATACATTCTCAAGCGGTATTTTTTATCACCGTGCTGATCTGTACGTTTCTGTTATTATTGATGGAAATATTTTTCGTCTGTCTGTGTGTATGTGGTAAAATCGATGTTTACTGACATTTACTGATAAAAATCTAATCCTGCCAGGCCTGTGTAAACGTGGGCAAACATTTGCAAAGCAATGAAGTACTTTATTGTGTTCGGCATATTACTTGTTGATGATGTGTTCCTTAAGTCCTAAGCACCTATATATCAAGAATTGAAAAACACTGACATGAAATACAAAAATAGGGTACGAAGTAGAATAGCAAATCTCAAGGACACAAAGAACCCTAATCTAAGAAAAAATGTATTATGTGGGAACATACCTCCAGACAGGTTTGCCAAAATGACAGCAGAGGTAAGTAAATATTACGTCTTGTAACTTTTATTACTCTGTTTGACTTAACTATAGAAACCATCAACATTCTTATACTTTGTATCTTCACACTCTCATAAGCATAGACACTTAAGACAAACCACAATTATCAGCAGTATGGCGGCTTGCAGATTCAGAGATAGTGCAGTAATTCTAAAAGTTGTGATGCCTGAATAAGGCAAGAGGCAGATAGAATGTTCCTGAGGGTGCTTCAGGGAGAAAGCTTAGAAATAGAATGTGCTGCATTTAAAAAAAAAATGCAGCCTGTACCAGCAACAACCTTCAAATTAGGGGAGGTGAACTGGGGTTCTGCCAGTGACCCCAGGCTAACAAGTTGTGGCCCTTTTGGGTGCACTGTATCATCAGTATTAAACAGTACTGCCTTTGTATTTGGCAAGTGCTAGCTTAGCATTTTGACTACTTCTAAGCTAGGTATATCATCCCGATTTTTATAGGTCAGTCTCCTTTCTTTGTGGCAGTGAGACCCTTTGGAGGTATTTTTAGTACTATTTACAATTTCTGTTAATTTTAAAATTTGTGGTTAGTTTATCATACTGCAAACACTTCGTAGTACCCAAGTATATTTATTTTTTAACAAAAAGACAAAATAAGAGGGTAAGAATAAGCTAGCTAAATGGACTAATTAAGATAATAAAATGAGATCCTGCTATTAAAGAAAAGCAAACTAAATTTAAACTATAAAAATGGATATTTAAAACGAGGATTAAGCACTGATGACTGTTTTTAAATGTTTTTAAAAATGCCTTTGAAAGAAACTTGACTAGGTATGCTCTGTGTTTTACTACAAAGAAGGAATGCAGGATGTACAGATCACTAAAATGTCACTGGCACAATATTTAGGGAAAACTTTTAAAATTGACTAAATTCATACTTGTATTTGACAAAATACTAAAAATCTTATTAGAAAAAGGAATTGGGATGGCTTACCATCTGAAGACAAAGTTAAAACTTGGTAAAAGTGGAATTTACTGCAGAATTGTTAATAGGAAGGACAGAACCTCTCTAGCTAACTTCCCAAGTTAACTTTTGATACTGAAAGGCTTAAAAAGGGAAACGTGCATTGGAAATTTGACTGAAAACAAACAGAAAACAAAGTGTACCCCTGTCCAGTCTAATAACTGCTAAGTGCAGTAGCTTAAACAATCCTACTTAACAACCCTATTTTGTGTCTTTTTTAATAAGGTTCAGGGAAATGACCATAGAAGTTGATGCAACAATTTATGCTGACTTAAAATGTTTGAGTTACATAGCACAGGGTTTTATGAAAAATGTTGGTGATCCAAAATAGATTTAGGAAGTGAATATGAAAATAATTGGAGAGGAGAATATGGGGCTTGTGCCTGAGGAAGATTAAACGAAATTTCCTAGGGTCAGTGCCTTTGTGTAGTTTCTACAGAGGCAGCAACAATGAACTTGATTACACAAAATTAGAGGTAACGATAAAAACAAAAACAGAATTAATAAGAGCTTAGACCTGCTTTGTAATTGTGTCGGCATTTTTAAATTCTTGTTATGCTCAAACAGGCAAAGAAAAAAAAGATTGGAACTAGATCAGAAGCTAAGCTATTTATACAGGTCATAAGTAATGGTGAGCTTTGTTCTTCAAGAGAAAAATGGTCTGGGCATATAGACAAGTATACTTGGGGTGGCAGACCAGTACATGTGTATAAAGAGAATCAGATGGCATTTTGATTCTATGGGGTTCTATTTCGTTCTGATAATTGTATTTATATAAAAGTAACGCTTCAGGGTCAATCATTATTTGGATTTTAAATTCATTTCAGACTATACAGATATTTAGCCACTCAAAATCTTTTAAGAGAGCTGATGTAGAGGAGATAGGTATTTAATCTGGAGCAGTGTTAAGTGAACTGCTAAATCCCATGCAGATACTGGGACAGTGGAAAAATTAGGAATGCTCATTCCTGCATACAAAACATTAAGAAAGTATGGAGCACCCAACTGATCCAGTAAACTGAAGTGAAAACAATTAACTGGTATCCAGAGTAGAATATTTTTAAAGAAACAGCATAAATTACGTGCTTAAAATCTTTAACATCTCATCTTTTAAAGCTTGAGCTAACAAGTGTGAAGTTTTGGACTTATTTTACGAAATGCTTTATATAAAGGGCAGTTTGTATAAAACAGGAACATACATAATTAAAACTGATTTTGAAGCCCTATTGTGCAATATCTGGCGAGACTTTCCTTAGAGAGAGCTGCCTCGCTTAGGCCCTGTTACAGTTTAAAAACCCTGTCTGGTGTCTAGAACCCTGAAAAAGCCTTAAAAAAAATTAACAGAAGTTAGAAATGAAAGCCAATGAACAAGCATCAGATAATTTTTGATCATTACAATACTAAGCTAAATTTGAATCATGAACTGGAGGCAGAAGGTTTCAGTTCTCATTATCAAACAATGCTATGTTATAAGAGTAAATTAGAATTATGCAGATATTCATTTCTTGTTAAGAGAGGACAGCTGTGCAAAACTGTTTGCACTGTGAGTGTTTCATGGTGGAAATAAACTTTTGGTTATGCAAAAACAAAAATAGTGAGTTTAAATTTTTCACAGCCAGAAAATTGCACAAGGTTACATTCCTGGGGACCTTTCTCCACTGCTTTTTCTTCTTTACCCCTACACTAACTACTGTCTTCACTTAGCCTTTCTGATAGTCACTGGTCAGACATGTTTTGCATGCAAACATTTTTGCAAGTTTGGTAGTTATGTAACTTCTGACGTTTCACCAACAGTATAAAGGAATGAAGAAATATTTTAACTTTAGGTAGCATCTTTGGCAAACTTAGTGGAATTTGTGCTAACTAAAATTGAAGCTTATTCAGTGTGAGTTTAGCAAAGATAAAAGATCCAAGATTCATAGAATGATTTTGCTGCTTGATAGGATAGGTATTCCTGGATTTAAAAACAAAACCCTATCTTCAATACGATTATATACGTTTTCAAAATGAAATTTGCTAGGTTGATATATACAGTGGTCATACTAGCAATAGTGTATCAAAACTGTAAGAGGAGACATTCCAACGGCAAATTGAGAATGTTATGGTAGACAGTCTCTTTGTCCATAACAGGAGATGGCAAGTGATGAGCTGAAAGAGATGCGCAAAAATCTGACCAAAGAAGCTATCAGAGAGCATCAGATGGCTAAGACAGGAGGCACCCAGACTGACCTGTTTACATGTGGCAAATGTAAAAAGAAGAATTGCACTTACACACAGGTACATAATCATTCTTGTTGTTCCCTTTTGTCTTGTCAAGACTGAATCTCAATTTTAAGGAAATTTTCTTTTTTTTTTTTTTTTTTTAAAGAATTTTTGTTTCAGCATTTTGTAACTTGATAATTGAAGAAAGTTGTCATTTATAATATAGCAGTATTTGAGTTGCTTTTAAACATTTCTTGGTTCATTAGCCTAAAGCAAATTAATATTCTGCTCTTAGAGATATAGCGGTTAAACATTGGCGCAAAAAAAAGCCTCTTTTTACAACCAATTATGAACAGTGAATTTGTATTTCCAAATATTCTTATTTCTGTTGATATTTCATAGATTTGTATATGCTTCTATGGAGAAAATAATCATCTTATTACTTTGATACTCTTTCCTCTATCCTTCAACTTGATGTAACCAGAAGTACTCTTCCTAGAAATCAGCAGTTAAGCCCAACGTTAATTAAACTCTTTCCAAGGATGTATTAGAAATTCCTTAACATTGACAAGTATTTTTTTCCCCATTTCAGCAATTCTTTGCTAGACTTTCTTTTCTAGCTATTTTTAAAATTGTGATGTGTGGGAGATTAACTGATATAACTAGTGTTTCAGTGTGTTTTGAAATATCTGTGTATTTGGGTGGCGATGGCAAATGTAATATGAACGTTAATCTGAATATTAACATGAACGTTAACATTAATTATGATTTTATTAAAATAGGGCCTGATTTACAAGCCTTCTGTTCATGCAACTCCCACTAATTTAATTAGGAGTTGTGTGCAAAAAGCTTGCAAATCAAGTCCATGTTGATTTCAGTAATGCTGCAGTGCATACCTTTGAGCTTAATAAGCAAAGTTTATGCTTCTAGTATCTAAAATGTTTTGATGTAAACACTTGCAGTCAAAATGTCTGAATCTTTATGCTTTTAGGCCACCTCATCATAAGTATATTTATATAAATCTGTGCAGAATGTGCAATTGCTACTTCCATAAAAACAAAACTCAAAAATATTTGCACAGTTCTACATTGATCTTCATTATTGAAATAGATACTTTTAGTACTTAAATCAGCCAAACAAAGGGGTTTCCCTATGGGTGTGTTGGCACAGATGTTTTATTACCTTTTTTCTGTAAATGCAAAATGAAATAGTCATGATTATTTTGTAAAAAATCTGGTAATTCCAATTTGTTAGCTGTTTGTCTAGTTTGTACTCTCGCGTGTTCACAATTGACTTGGTGCTTAGATTTTAACTCATCTAGGTTCATTTCACATGTGAGGGTGTAACTATTTTGTGGGCTGGAGTAGGTTGTGGGGGCTGAGAATCTGCATTCTTAAGAAGCAACAGAGGGTCCTGTGGCACCTTTAAGACTAACAGAAGTATTGGGAGCATAAGGTTTCGTGGGTAAGAACCTCACTTCTTCAGATGCAAGTGAGGTGAGGTTCTTACCCACGAAAGCTTATGCTCCCAATACTTCTGTTAGTCTTAAAGGTGCCACAGGACCCTCTGTTGCTTTTTACAGATTCAGACTAACACGGCTACCCATCTGATACTTGCATTCTTAAGCTTTATAAAGACACTTAAAATGGAATGTTGAAGCACTCTTATACAATGGATTTCAAATATGGTAACTTCTTAAATCACATATTTGGATAGATCTTGTGGTAATTTTATTTAGGATATACGGATTTTAATTTAGCATTGAGTAACTTTACATTGAACAGAAGTGAAATAATTGAACAGGATCATGGTGATAACACTTTTCTTTCCTTCCCTTTACTGTAGGTTCAAACCCGCAGTGCTGATGAACCTATGACAACATTTGTTGTCTGTAACGAATGTGGAAACCGATGGAAGGTAAAGCTTTTGTTCTCTTCTGTATATTGTGTAGCAGATGATCAAATTTCAAGTTTACTTTTTTGATTACAGAAAACCTATTTGAGTTGTTAATCTTTTATTTTTCTTCTCAAACCAGTTTGATAAATTGTAAATATTGCCAAATACTTTAAAGTGAGAAATAGATTTGGAGGAGAAACTTTTATAGTTTGCAATTTTCAAGCCATCCAGTTATCTATGTCCATTAAATCAGTTTTCATATTTCCCTGTAGTCTTGTTTTGTCTTTCAGGTTTTGTTGAGGCTTACTGTAGTGTAAAATGAAGTGTACAGGATTTGTAAGCACTTAGAACAGGTAGAATTTTAATCCAGAAGGATGTGGAGGAAAGCAAGATGAAACTATTTGATCTAGACAGTCATTTGTGTAACTCAGGATAGATTCTCAAATAGGATTCAGTAATATCACTTCTAAACCAGAAGTTCAGCTAGAGTCCAAAATGTTGCTGTACTGTGCAATGAATACTGTTATTCATTTATTTTAATTTTTTTATGTTTATATTTAATATAAAAAATCACAGTGGACCAAGCTCTGCAATTTACTATAATGTCCTGGATCAGTGCCAAAAAAGCACTGCTGGTCTTAGGAGCCGGTGACTGTTCGGGTCAAACACGTTATGAACAAATAGGATTAGAAATAAATACACTGGAAAGCAAAGGTCCCAAGCTTTCCAACAGTGTGTAGCATTCATTTTTCAAGTATATGTCAGTGTGGATCCCGCTCTAGGTGTGCATGAACCTCTGCACATTAGACTGGATTTTTCTGAATATCCATGTCCCTCAGGGTTGCACATACACTCTGTGGCTCCTCATGGTCCTGTATGAGGGCATAAAAGGTGAGGTGGCTGCGTCCCTCCTTCAATTACTTATTGCCACCTGTGGCAACAAGATGGAACCTAGCTGGTGTTCAACCTGCTAGACTTCTCAAAACACTCCTTCAGATCTTCTGAGATTCTTCAAAACCATCTTCATTTTCTTATGCTAGTCTGTTTTTAGTGCTTGTCAAATAGAAAGCTGCTTGCAACCCCTTTCCCCCCACCTGCACGTGTGAACGCACACTCCCTGACCCCCACTGAACAATAACTTGGTATAGTGGACTCAGACCCTACAATCTTCAAGTCTGGTCCATTCTGTGACGGTCTAATTCCTCTGAAAGTTTGACCAAGCAGATGTGTGCTCTACTTGGGAGAGTCTTGCTGTCTACGCAGGTGCTCAGTCTGCCTCTCCTCTGAAAGAGCCTACAAATCAAGGGGTGCAAGGCTGAAGCTTCATATTCCAGATCAATCTGTGAAAGTGCCATTAGACACAGAAGAGCTGAATTTGAAGATCCCTTTAATGGTCAAGCCTACATCCAACTGACAGGCAGGTGATGCTGAAGACCTCAGCAGAGAAAGTGGTGCCAAAGCCAGACCTGGCATCGGCATCAACATCAGCACTAGTACCATGTCTAGCACTGAAGCCTATCAGCAGGCCCAACATCATAGTTGACACCTCAGAGGTTGAAACGGTGCTGAAAGAGGCCACTCTGAATGGTGGGGAATGAGCTCTGTGCTCTCTCATAAAGAGGGGTACAGGAAGATGTCAGAAGGCAAGTCATACCTTGCATCAAAGATGTGCAGAAAGGAGCTGACTGTGGTGCAGTATGGCTCTGGTACCGGACATACCCCCCCCCCCTTATATTAATTCTAGCATCGATAATACAGGCTTAGAGCACACACAAGCCTTGAGAGAGACATTTGCACTGACATAGTCCTCAGAGCAGATAACTCTGAATCAGTGCTGCCTGTGGAAGTGTACTCCTCACGATCCCCAGGTGTTGCCTTTTCTCTGACATCCAGCAGAGATGATTTGTTGCTGAGGTCTATGAGCAGTAACATCATTTAGAAACCAGAGGCTCTCTACAGACCCCAATCATAGGCATGCTGGGATTGGCACTAGCACAACCAGCAACCAGCCAGCCCTCTGTGCACATACAAAATATTACTGTGGCCCTATTGGGGCTTTTGGGGCCCACCTTCTCAGGCCTGTAAGAGTCAGTTACTGTCTTTGCAGAAGAAGGAGGAGGTGCCTTTCTCCTGCAGCTTCACTAGCAAGACCCCGGTCACATGCAGAGACATGACAGCGGGAGGCCAAATGACCCTTTTTGCTATCTAACAGCGCCTTATTGTTGTCCCGGGAAAGACAGTAGCTTTGGTGCTGATACAGGCACTGGACAACTTCAAGAGCTGGGTGCAGGTCATGGACACTTTGGAGATTGAGATGCTTGATCATCCCCACTCTGCCTAGAAGTGGTTGAGTCCTGGGAATGGTGCCATCACCACCAAGTGACTCCTACTACCAAGAAAATGCCTACTAGAGGTCAGGAACAACCTGGTAGACTTCTAAGCAAGAACATGGTAACCAGTCACAAGTGGTCAATGGAAATCCATCCTAGACCCAATATTTCACAAGTGTGTTATTCTCATCTGTTTGCCATGGCAGACAGTGTCAAATGAGGACGTCTGTTCTAAGGGAGGTACAGGCCCCAGTTCCCTTCTGGACACCTTTCTGGTTGGTGGTTCTCAAGTACTTCTGCGTGTCTTTGCACCAATCCCCAGGATCATATCCAAGATTCGACAAGACAAAACTACATTCACTGATTTCCCCTACTGGCCAAGGCAGTTTTGGCAATCTGATCTGTAGATGTCCAGTCAGCCACCCCACCCTCCCCATTTTCCTTCCCCCCCACGCACACATGCACATCTTCCCATGGGTTTGGACATAGTATCACAGAACCAGGGTCAAACTTAGACCCACAGTCACTGCATCAGATGGTCTGGATGTAGGCTGTTTGAACAAGGACTGACAGACTGCTTCCTGCAGGCCCAGGAGATCCTTTTACGGGGTCAGAAACTCTCCAATAGGAAGACTTACTCTTTGATGTGGAAAAGATTTTTCTTATGGGCAGTTGAGGCCTTAAGACCAAGGATTCTAGTCTTAGTGCTCCTCCTGAAGAAAGCATGACTAGCTAGTAGCTCCTTCAAAGTCCATCTTGTAGCAATATCAGTATGCCGCACTCAGATATAGGCACGCTTGGTCTTTTCACATCCTTTGGAATTGAGATCTCTCCAGAACCTTCTCCATACTTGCCATCCAGTTAAAGACCCTGCTGTCATGTGGAAGCTTAATGAGGTTCTCTTATAGCTGGAGCTCTATCAAATTCACAGCTATGAAAAACACATCATGGACTATGAAATCTGGTCTCCCCCCCCATGAAATCTGGTGTTTTGTTTGCTTTTACCCTATACTATACAGATTTCATAGGGGAGACCAGCGTTTCTTAAATTGGGGGCCCTGACCGAAAAGGGAGTTTCAGGGTGGTCACAAAGTTATTTGGGGGGGCGGGGGGGAGGGTCAACCGTATTGCCACCCTTACTTCTGTGCTGCCTTCAGAGCTGAGCAGCCAAAGAGCGGCGGCTATTGGCCGGGCGCCCAGTTCTGAAGGCACTGCCCTGCCAGCAGCAGCGCAGATGTAAAGGTGGCAATACTGTACCATTCTGGGTGGCCAAATAGTGGCAGCTGCTGCCTGAGGGCAAGCAACAGCACAGAATTAAGGGTGACAATACCATACTATGCCATATTTATTTCTGCGCTGCTGCTGGCAGCAGTTCTGCCTTCAGAGCTGGGCTCCTGGCCAGCAGCCACCACTGGCCTGCTTCAGAAATATACTGATCTCTGAGATCTGTAAGACAGCCTTGTGGGGCAAGCCTGCTGACCTTTTTTGAAACAGATGCCAAGTTCAGAAGAGCAGTACGCCAATACCTGTTTGACTGATACAGCCGAGATTCTTCACTTCCAGAATCTGGAGAAAATACTGCTCCCAGTCACCTACAGTGGGATCCACATTGACACATACTCAAAGAAGAAAGCAAGTTTACTGTCCCTACAGTAACTGTAGTTCTTTGAGAAATTGTAGCCAGTGTGGATCCCACATCCCACCCTTTATCACCAATTTTTCAGAGTCCTCAGCTACACAAACTTTGAATTGTGAGGGGAATGAAGGAGGGTCACCGCCTCCCTGTTCTGTATGCCCTCCTATGGGAGCCCAAGGAAGCCAAGGGTGCATACGTGACCCTGATGGACACTGCTATTCCAAAAAATTCTAGTCTTACGTACATGAGACACGTGCACACTTAGAGTGGGATCACACTGACTACAAAATTGCAAAACTGAAGTTGATCTGTAGGAGTTGAAAGTGTGGGGGAGCACAACTCCTCTTCCTATGCTTAGTATCCTCTAAATGGCTTGTGGGAGCCCCATACCCATACGCTTTCCCCTCCTCCTTTTCTGGCCATGTGAGGGCTTGCAGCAGGTAGTGCAAGAAAAAAGATGCTCCAGAGTTTAGGGCATTATCTTGGGACTCTGGAGACCAAGGTTCAATACTTCCCTCTGCCACAGACTTCCTCTGTGATCTTTGGCAAGTCACTTAGCTTGTCTGTGCCTCAGTTCCCCTTCTGCAAAATGGGGATAACACCACTTCCCTACCTTGCAAGGGGTGCTGTGAAGATAAATTCATTAAAGATTGTGAGACAGTCAGATACTACAGTAATGGGGGCCATAAAAGTACCTTACCTAAGCTGATGGATATGAAATGGGAACAGAGGAGGAGCTGGTGCCCACCAGTGGGGAGTTTTGCAAAGCTCCCAAACTTCCTAGCAGTAGGTGTAGCCGCTGAAGGAGGAAGAGGAGAGACATAGCCAGGAGCTCCCTTTAATTGCACTCCTGTGAAGAGACCTGATCACCTTTTAGATTTTTCTCCATTTCAGTGGGGAGGGCAAGAAGACCTGTTGCTGCCAGATCACGGGTGGGTAGTGGGGGAAGGGTTGGTGAGAGAGCTCTGGAATTGACTTACACAAATTCTTGTATTTTGGAAGATTATTTCAAAAATTTCTGATGAGCTACAATGGCCCAGTGTAGTGAAGACAATACTATAATTAGGAGAAAAAAAGATCTTTCTTTACACAATTGGGCCATTGTACAGTGAATTGTGAATATCAGACTTCTGTTTTTCCCCTAATTCTTATATTTTCTTCACCCTATTAGGCTGTTGTAGTACCCCAGAAGCGTATATTGTTTCCATGCTAAAAATGTCAGCAGAAGAAAATTGGGAAAATGCCAGGGAAAAGCTTCCTTTGTTTTGTGCACCTTTCTGAAGTTTTATAAAGTTAACCTATATTTTTGCCCTTTTATTTAATGTTAGGTCAAACCCACACTTCAAGGTATTTAATAACCTGTCACATCTAGAAATTCTTTCATACCAATATAAATGGCTTCAAGACCAAATACACTTTTCTCTGCACTCACTGTGGGCAAGTGAACAGAAAAAAGATTTTCAAACCCTGTAAAGATTCTTGAATGTAAGCAAATGCTGTGACTAATAATTACCACATCTTAGAGCAGTGCCGTCTTCTCTTTCTTCTTGCAAAGAATTAGAAATAAGCTGTATGCAGATACCTCATAAAATATGTCTTTTCTTTTGACAGTTCTGTTAGAAGAAACAACTGTCAAGACACCTGGACCAGTATGAAAGAGGATTTTGTAATTAGCTTTAAGAACTAGGCCAGGCATGTAGGTTCCTGCAAACAAGAAACTTTTTTTTTTTTTTTTTTTTTTTTTTAAAGCAGCATACATCCCTGGAGTTAACCTTTGGTTTTTGACACAACTTCCTTAAATGCTTTCCTATAGTTAATAGTCAGTAGGGCCTGGATGCTCAATTGTACGGTGTATGTTTAAAATATTTTTTCATTTTTATAAGTAAGTTGACATTAAACTTTTATCAATAAACTTTTGGTAACTGAATTGTTTTTCTTAACTATGTGAACAATGTACTGTATATTTTTTTACAGTCTCAAACATACCCACCAGACATATTTTACCTCTGAACTATCTTAAAAATGTATGAATGAAATTTGTATTTGTTTCTTATTGGCATATTCCCACTAATTTTGTGGGGAGGAAGGACAACTAACTTCATTTTAATTATACCAAATCTGCAGTGGTATCTAAATTGCAACTTGTTGGCTCTGTCTGGTTTGTACATACCATTTATGAATTAATGCTTAAATTCTGATCATGAAGTTTGGAACTTTGTTAATGGATCTATTGACCTCTTCTGTTACAATGCTTGGATAAGTTTGCTTATGTAACCAGCATTGATCAGTCCGATTTATTGTATTGCCCTAAAGCCTGTATATTACTACCACTAGATTTTATTTCTGGAGAAATGACTTAAATAGTTTGTTTAAATTTGATCTAATTGGTTTGTTTTGCTTATGTGTTTGATACCAGAGCTCATTTTAGACTTTGTAAATGAGCAAAGACATTTTGTGGCAGGCTGTTTAAATGGCGGTCAGTAACCAGTTGATAAAAAGATAAACTGGTTGGGGAAGTAATATTACTTTACATCAATTCATATAAATGGCATTAGTTTCCTGTGAACTGCTAATGAACTTTATTTTGATATGTAGAATCATTGATGCCAATGATCAAACCAGAGACCAGAATAAATCATTAAAATTATGGTCTTTCACCATCCAGGATGATAGAAAGATTTGTTTTACTAGAATCTGTTTTTTGACAGGGCACCTTTTAAAACACTTTGCAAATGCTATTTAGCAAAGAGCCAGCATGGTTAGAGGACTTAAGATTCTTGCATTTTTGGCAACCTCTATATTTATATTTATCTAAGCTCTGGGGTGGGGAAGGTCTGTCCAATCAGTTCGTGAGGAATTTGTGGGTAGCTGTAGTATGTAAATCCATTTAGTTTCTGGAGAATAAACTCCTTAACTGGAATGGTCAGACAGAATTTTTCTTTTGCTGATTTGCTCTGTAATGGTAGAGACATGGTTTCAAATGAGGCAGGGTTAAAATTCTGAAAACACTTAAGCTGTGAGACCCAAAAAAGAGTTTGCTAAATACTTTAATTTTGCATTACAAATCAAACTATTTCCTATTGAAAGAGAAAAATAGTCTATTCTTTTGGAAGGGAAAATAAATGTGGATAAGAATTTAGCTTGTTATAGACACATCTGCTTTTAAAAAAGGAGGAAATTATTCAAATGTTTCAAAGGTTATTGCATAATTTTATGGAAAGAATTTGGATTCTACTTGTTTGATATTTCTGCTCTAATTCAGAAAGATATTTTTAAAATTAAACTGACTTGAAAAGTGAACAGAATAATCTACAATTTAAAACTTAGCAGGACTGTTTTAATTATGTATCTGAAAATAACTTGAAAATTGTAAGTTGCCTTAGACAACAGCAAAATAACTTAATTATAGATGTGTAGTGTCCATGTGTCTGTCCTTTGTTTTTGGGCATTTCTGAAAGGACAAGTCTAACAAATTGTATTAAGCAAATGTAGTCCTTGTGACTTCAGTGCCAGCTGGACTTTGACAGCAGTGGAAATCTCAGTTAGTTACAGAACAGGCACAGCGTGGTGTGTACGAAGTTCCTCACGTTCTGTCTACCCTCAACCTATCTCTACCCTTACATGAAAGGATAGCTTCCCTTGATACAATAATAATTCACTTTCTGTGCCTGCTCATTTTTGTGAGACTTTCCACAGGAAATCTGCAAATCACTAAAGCCTGTATCACAGTTCAGAGTCTTGTGAGAACTGGAATGAGATATTCTTCATCTAAAGCCACAGCCAGTAGGTAGTAACAGTTTCCGGTACTAGATCCTACAGCTACTTGGGCAAAACTCCCATTGGCCACAATGGGACAAGTTAAGGGCCTTAGTCCCTACTGACCGAGATAGGTTGCTGAATTAAATTGAGTCATCCAGTCCCCATAAAGTTATTGTAGTGTGTTTTAGTATGAAAAGTGTTCTCTTTAACAAGTTTGAGACTGATGCTTACTAATAGTTTAAAACTTGGCTATGTCTTTAGATGAAGAAGTTAAACACAATTTCTCAGGGTGAATTATTAGTTTTTAAATTTCATATTAAGAAGGCTTTAATGGTCATTCTTTGTGTCTCAAAGTGCTCTCTCGTTTTAGAAAGGATACCTAGATATACCATGCTACTGGAACAAATTTTTATGTGATTTAAAATGTATAACCTACAGACGTTTGCTATATTGTACTTCATTATATTGTACTAATGAATTTGGAATTTAAAGTTCAATCTAAAGCACAATGTGGATTGCATCAATTGATGTGTTGGCTGAAGGGGGTCCATGCAATTTTAATATTGCTTAGCAGGTTCATGAAAAGAACACTCTTTAACAGTATGAATGTTCTGTGGGAGTTATTGGTATATAAAGTGCAGACATTTAAAAGCTAGTACCAGTGGAATAGAAGGTTAGTGCAGCTTAATGATGTCCTGCTGCTAGATAAATGCCAACGCAAACCAGCAATGTTTATTTTCAAGCCAGGATATATTGATCCTGTGATAATGGTTTTGACTTCATTTGTTCTGTATAACTTGTGTAGATATGATCACTTTGTCCTCATATTTCTGTAACAATCTAATTAGTATTTCCTAACTCAATGGGACCTAAACTTGGCCCTTGGAAGAGGTTAGTATATTTCACCTGAGATGAGTTTATGCATAGTTACAAATAGTGAAACAAAATGCAGGGAATAAGCTGTCTTTTATGTGTGATTTAATTAATCTTATTTAATCATATATAAAATTCAGTTAAAATGAAGAAATGCTAAAATGTAATACTTAAGGGATGCTGTCAAGAGGCTTAGATCCAATATCTTGAAATTGTGTGACAGGAGGGTATGTTTTAATCACACCGGAAATGAATGGAAAGTTTCCATTAACTTTTCATTTCCCAAGAAATTGACCAGTCTAGCTTAATTGTCCAAGTGAAGTGAAATGCAGAAAGTAAAAACAAGCAGTAGAAATGAGCAAATTAGATTTTTAAAATACTTTCACTGTTAATAGTCTGATACATTTTAAAAAAACTCTGGACAGTATCTCTCTAATTTCAGTAAGTCTCTTCCATTGAGTATAATAGGCTAGAACCCATTGCATTTCATATGATGCACATTTGCTCTGTTTGTCTCCTAGCTCTTAATGAGGCATCTTTAAAAAGATGGGGGAAACATTGAACAAAACTAAATTGTCAGTTTCATGAAATGACACAGCTTTGAACTTTTCTGATGAATATATCTGATCTCTCTAGCAAGCTGAAAGTGACCTAGTTTAACTTCTTTTGTCAGCTTGGTGCTTCTGAAAGGCCTGACACAACCAAATTAATATTTAAGTACAGCATAGTCAATGATAGTCCAAGTTCTCCCAGTGCTACCTCCCCAGCATGCCTATTTTGATCTTTGGCTAGCGCTGAGAGTACTAGCCAGCATGCCAGTTAATATCCGGTGTAAACTGAAACTATTAATTTGAATATTGTCTTATGCTGTGGATATGTCAATGAACTGGACTAAGACCTCTAATTTGACATAACCAGCCGCTAAATGTATTCTAGTAACAACTGGCAGTCACTACTGACTTGGACCAGATTTTAACCAGTGGCCTAGAAGAGCTCTTTTCTTTTTAACTGAGTCATCCAACCCCGCAAGGCAGCTGGCAGCACTGTTTTGCAGTGTTACTTGTTAAATGTTGCTTAAATCATTTTTTTCCAACTGACATGTTAAATGTTGTGTTTTTTATAGAAATAGATGATGGAAACTATTTGGCCACAGCTGTTGCTTACAACTTACCTTGTATCAGGTCTTCTCCCTTGATATTGTGTGGTGACAAAGCTCATTATTTTTTTTTTAATGGGATTAACACTGAAAGACCAAAACGTATCTCCTGCATGGTGCATTGAACAAGCAAGGAAATTAGCACATGCCTGAATTTTCCCCCAGTGAGAAGGAGTTTAGTGTTTGTATCATAGTGCACAGATGGGAGAACTGCTGATAGGCTGGAGAAAGATTGCAATAGCTTCCCAGAAAAAGCAATGCAAAACTACCTGTATGAATCCCTTTTAAAGCAATGATTTTTCAGTCTCCACCCTTCTCTCCACGTACCTTGTGCTTCACATCTCACTGCATTCATTCAAATCAATACACAGGAAACTACCACTGAAGGGAATTCTACAGTAAACTAAAATGTATGTAGTGGAATTACATTAAACTACAGTGTATTTTGGCTTAATTACTATAGATTAAGCAACTCTGTAAAAAATGGAACTATAAATTGGTACTTAAAGGCAGTTTGTTTAACTTCTTCCTAGATTTAGCTATGATGATTAATTCTGGGGTGTGTCGAAATGCCATATGGTAATAGGTATGAGACTTGGCAAAAAGCACTAATCTGCATATACAAGTGCAATATATTAGAGATACCAGAAATACAAGTAGGAAGCTTGTGAAGCTTGTGGAAGAATACTGCTTTACTTTGAGGTCTTCTGAGCCTGAATTAATGCCATATCCCTGGAAGCTTGATTTAACTTGCTTTTGTATGAAGTATATGAATATCACCTCTGAAGTAAGCAACCCCCAAACAATCTGGCCTGTAATTTAGGATTTTCAACGTCTATGAACACATCAAATGGCTGCTACTGCAGAGCTCTAGGGACTAAATACTGAAATATTAATTACCATTTTTTGCATCTGCCTTTGCAGTGAGGAGAACAACACATGAGAATTCTTGTGCTTTATTTGATTATAAATGCCCAGGTTCTTCCCTCTCCTAAATTCTTCAGCTTTTATAAACATTAACAGTTTGAACTTACAAATGTTTTCAGCAGACTCTGATAGTAAAATAACACTTTTCAATAAGAGAATTTTATAGGCAGTATTATTCCAAACCACTAGCTTCCATAAACTTGAGGTTGTTCTATTTCATTGCCATGAGCACATTGCTTATATGTATCAGGTAGCCACTCCAAGACATCTCCACTTCATAAGTAGTGACCAGGTTGTACTATTATAAAATGTGAGGCTTCAGTCTAGTGTCGCCCAGGTATCAACACGCAAGTATTTTTACTGTGGCTGCACAATGGTGGGGGGAAGGGTGAGAGCAGTCATATCTAACAGTTTAAAAAAATATATTGGAGAGTTATTTCTTTCCAGAGTGGTAATTTTAACTTCTCCTATTAGTTCATGTCCAAGTACATTCTGCTATTGTAAAAATACGACTTTTTAAACATCTAACTATCTCTACATTCTCCTTTGCAAAGTGTCACTTAAGTTGATCAGAGGCTGCAGTTAGTTGTGGTGTCAGAGCCCTCTGCAGGTTAAAACATTGACAGTCCATATTAAAATATGCCTGAGTTTATTTTCAGGTAGATATCCTATTAACTCTAAATTCCCTGTTGGTTGATGTAGCCCAGAGTTCCATTTCTGTTTTTTTAATAAATACATTAATAAAAAATATTATGCTTTGATGGATTTCTCAGATAAGGACTGAAGCAAGTCCTTATAAATAGCAGAGTTCATAAACCGTGGGTAGGAGTCTCTATGCATTAAGGTGTAAATCTGAAGCTGTGCATCATCAAAAGTATGTTGTGATGGTTCCAGCATATTTCGGTTGATAACTTCCCTTACTCTGGAGTCCAGGCTGACCTGTGCATTAAAAAAAGCATTTGTTGACATTGGTAATAGCGCACATACTTTTCCAGCTCTACCCACTTAAAGCTCCCCCCCACCCCCCCACCTCCCATTTCAATCTTCACCCCTGAAAAAGTGTAAAGGGTCTCAGATATACATAGAGAGAATTATCACGCCCAACTTCGGATGCAATTATCTCCTCAAGTAGTGGAATCCTCTCAAAGACGGCCTTATTTTAAACAATGCTGTCTGGAATCCTATTTGTGCTAAATTCTGACAATACAGCTGGAATTTTTGCTCTTTCTGCTTAATAGTGCAGTGAATTTTTAATTTTGTGTGACTCGCTTTTGTTTCCTTGGGAATAAGTGTTGTCTGAGGCTGAATTCATAGCAACAGAATTAACCAGAAAGAAGCTGCAGCCGGTAGAAATGTTATTTAAGCAAATCTTTTTACTAAAGAGCAGGCAGAATTAGACATAAATTGCAAATAGTTATATCATGGTTCCATGAGAGCGATATTGTGAAAATTTAAATTTCAGTGAGGTGGCAGTCTCAAAGATATTGTGTTAACAGCTACTAGATTTCAGTAGTGCTTGTATCTGTATATAAGTAGTGCTTTTTCCACCACTCTGGCTAATAAGCTTTTGACTGATATTTGAGTTTATAGTTCTTCAGAACGAGAAACCAACTAAACAAACTCAACCTTGTTGTAGTGTAATGTTCAGTGTATAAAATATTTGCCAATATCAGACTGGTAGATAGCTTTGTATATCTGCTAATTTTAAGATAAACTTTTATTTATGGTTAACTTTTGCTGTATAGCAGGAGTTTTCAAAACAGATTATATTTGAGCAATTCCTTTAAATTTTACAGTTAAAGGTTTTAAACATGTTAAGATCTCCCATTTCATTTTTAACTGCTAAGAAAAAAACCTAGCTTGTTTGGTTATTTAAGCGAGGACAATGCTCTTTGCCCTGTTATGCCTAGAAATTACAGGTGTCTAAAATCAGTGCTTTATAGTACCACATCTGCTGCTTTGTCTGTTAACTGGGAAGATGGAGGATAGTTTCAACCATGGCACCCTTATGCCTTCACTTTCTAAGTCTCCATTATTAGTAGGCTTGGAAGGATTAGATTTTTATCAGTAAATGTAGATAAGCATCAATTTCACTGTTTACACAAACCAAAATTTCCATCTGATCAAAATTTACAGATAGGCAAAGTGAGGAAAAATGCTGCTTGAGAACTTAGTTGGATTTAAGGAAATGTACTTTGTATATTTTGATATGCATCTTGACATTGTGTGTTTTAATAATTATAAAGCATTAGCTTTTTGAACCCCAGGGTCTGCTGTCATTAAATAATTGTCTGACCCTGACATAAGTTTCTGCAAATGTGAAAATGTAAATGGATAAAGATTGAAAAATGCTTAAAACCCATAATATTGCAGAAGTGTGAAAATGTAAATAAAAATTAAGCTTAAAATAGATATTATCTCAGTTATAAACAAACAAGAATCAAATTCTGCCAAGCCTAATTATTAGCAATGAACGTCATAAGACCTGTATCCCTTGGTTTAGCTGTCTTTGCCTTTATTCATGTTACAACCACCACTGTGCAATGCAGAATTAAAGAATGACCTGTGGAGGGAAACACACCTCTTTTGGAGAAAGGATAGAAATATAATCTTCATAGATTAACCTTGCTTTTTCTTCTATGACACTCTTGTTGGATTCCTGCTTTAACTCCTCACAGGCCATCCAGAAAAGCATGTTCTCTTCACTGAATTCTGTTCGGAGGAACTCCCGGAAAGCATTTCTGCCCGCTGGAGTGATCATTAACTTGTCAAATGACTGAGCCCAGGCATTTACTTCTTCAAGAGTAGGAGTGGGACTTGAATGAGAGAATAGAAAAGGAGGTATTGATGCTAGTTACTCAAAATTCAGTCACTAAACAAGGCATTTGCTCTCACTGAAAGAAAAAAGTGAGCTTTACATGAGTCTAATGCATGGTAGTTTGGACTGTTAACTGATACTCAATACTCTCACCCTGCTGTGAAGCTCTAGTAAACTTAGGGTTCAGAGGATTGTGGCAGATAAAATGTGATCAAATGTTCCGATGACGTACACTAGCTTTATTTTAAAGCAATACCTGAAGTTAATGTACAACAAAAAAACTTTATGCAACCCCTGAACATGTTTTCTAGGCTTCAGATGCACAGTTGTCTTTTTGGTTAGTCAGTGTCGCCATTACGGTATAAATATGTGTACAGTGAAGGCCAAGATATTAATATGTTTATAGCTGTTACCGCAAAAGCTATACTCCTATCTTGGTTTGTATAGGCCCCCATCATAGCATCTGAGCACCCAGGAAAGGATAGCAAAAGTTAATTAGTTGCCTGACTAATGATAGGATCTATGTTCTCCCTTGTTTATTATTCCTTATTGAAAGCTGGGCACTACCAGTTGGATTGGTTAAGTTTTTCACAAAAGTTATGGAAATGAGGGAGGAAAAAATTAGACTTGTAGGAGAAAGTAAAGACGGAATCTCCCAATGTTGCTATTGTACCACCGTACAGTGTAAGCTATCCCAATATAGAATTTTTTTTAAGTATGGGCTTTGGATCAGGCTATGAATTAATGAAAGGTTCGAGTGGGAATGTTAGTAACATTCAGCTAGAGATGGCTGAGAATTGAATTTAAATAGATGGTGCATGGATGGCAGCAGGGGAGTAATTTGTGCATTTCAAACCATTTGCCTTGCAGATTTAGCTGTTTTATATATATATATATATAAATGCTCAAAGAAAGAAAGGATACCTCTCCTCACAGTTTGGAATACTCTCTGCTCTGAGTTCATGGGATGTCCTCCTTGCTCTCTCTTCATCTTGATTCCTAACAGTAAGACTGCAAGGTAGCAAACAGATAACTCAGTCAAGTTTATATAAGGAAGAGCTTGAAACTACATCAAATTGTTGATATTTAATATTTTACACACATTTGGTTTACCTTACCTAAAAGGGATAGAAATTACCTGTACCCTTTTATTTCATGATTCTCCTCGTGCACTAGTTTTACATCAGTGTAAATCCAGCAACCTTAACAAAGCTACTCCAGTTGCCAGGAGAATTTGGTTATCCAGTGTAGTTTCTCAATGCAATCTAGAGGGAGTTTGGTATGTGCTTCAAAATGTATGGTGCAATCCAGAAAACACTAGCATTCTGGACTAGCTCTCTGAGTGGGGCTACTTATGGTAATAAGTACTATGCTTAATAGTATATATCTTGACATAGTGTGGCCAGCATTGTAACTGGGACTGTTCATGGTAATAAGCATTAAACTCAGTATTTGCAGGATTAATATGAGGCTTACATACATGCCAAAGTCTCCCTACCGAGGCTCATTGAAAGCTCTCTCAGCACTCTTCAATGGAAGCAGGTGTCAAGTCCTCTTCCTGGTCAAATTCCAGTGTATTAGTAGTAATTTTCTAGCTCACTTAAATTCCCCAGCGCTTTCAGTTAGAGAACCTATCCTTGTTTCTAGACCTAAAACTTCCAAAGCTTGTGTATTTTCCTTTCACAGAGTGGGTGCTATATTCTTTCTTATAGGGGAGGGGAATAAACTGATCTTATTCTCCCTCTCCCTCTGTAAAGCACTTTTGAATTTGTCAGGAGAAAAAGGCACCAAGTAAATTATAAGGCACTATCCATAGTGTAACTGGATTTCCAAGCTCTTACCACACTTGACAACCCCGGGAGCTTGATAGAATTTCTGGGGAATAATTTGAAATCAATTTCTTGGTTTATCTTTAGCATTATTACATGAAAGAAAGGTATGGTTATCACTTAGGTTTACCTATTTCATTTGCTCACCTCCTTTTAAACTTATGGCTTATATCTTACCTCCAACTTCGCTACCTGAATTAGTTCTAACCTTTTCCTTCCTCAAGCATTTGTCTATAGTCTGCGGAGACCTCCACGCAGGTCTGTAGAATTTAAAAATGTTAAGGACCGAGCAGTGCAGTTGAAGATTGGGAAGGAGGAGAGATGCGTTGTCTCCTACAAAGTAGTCCACACAGTGGAAAGATGGAGAACCTTTGCTGGAACTAAGTCGAGTACGGGGGTCACACTACTCACTGCAGCTCATTTTATGTAATGCCTTCAAATCACTGAGCTACCTTAATTCCCTTTCTCTGTAAAGGGAGAAGTAGCATAATTGTAAAAGAACTATAATATCACCTTATCCCCTGGGTCTCATGATTTAAAGGGGGGAGGGAGGGAAGGACCTAATAGTGACCATTGATCCTGGTTTGTTTGTTTTTAAAGTTGTGTTTTCCATAAACAGCAAGAATATGCTTCTGCATGACATATTTTAGACTGAAGGAGACAAAAGAACAAATGTCTCCATAGGATAGCATTCTGCCTCCTTTGGAATACGCAATATTTACTGTGCCTTACAAACTGGTAGCTACTCCTGCAGAGAAGAAGACTCCCTAAAAGTGTAAAAGTGCAGAGCAGAGAGAACAAACTATTTACATAGCTACATCTATCTCGGGCTCCAAAAGGATAACAAGTATGTGACTTAAGTTGTAACTGCAGCACAGACTTTGGGCATCCAGGCATTGGGACTCATTTCCTAGTCCCATAATGGTTCATTCTAATTCTAGTATTGAAAGGGCTGTGAATAGTGAAGTCTCTGCTTCTCAGCCACATGACTCATGTGGACTGTTATTTTTGTTTCTATTCATAATTTTTCAGTGGAAAGCACTTGAGCTATTTTGAGGAAAGACATTCTGTGAATAGGGATTATAAATAGAACATTTAATTGCAGTTTGTTTCGCATTCCTTGCTACTATAAAACAGTTGTTCTCAGAAAATTACAAGTGATTTTAAGGCAGAGAAAAGCTGCTTTGTTTGTAGCCTGCACCCAGTTCCCAGGCTATTCTTAAATGGCAACAGGAATTTTAAGCGCCATCAAAATTGAGTAATTTCAACACCCCATTGAGTAAATAGCTTGCTTTGTACCATTTCAACATTTATGCTGCTTTTTCTGTGCCTGACAGAGAGTATAAGATAAAAGAGCGGAGGAGTAGTTATCAACAATTCAAAGGAAATAGTGGAAAGTGAAGTTTATATTAATCTATTAAGTCAGTGTACATGAAGTGCTTTTATTTCCTTTTCTTGGGCAATCCATAGATATGGGTGTATCTTATATGTATACACCTATGGGCTAAAACCATCCTTGACTCTTTGATCTTACCAGTGTTACACAGTTGTCAATACACTGGAACTTGGAGGCTCAGTTACTCACTGGGGTGTGGAAATTATTCGGTTGGTGGTGTTTTCTTAGGACCAGATCTAAATGTCTTTCAATCAGTCCTTTCTTGTGAAATTGTCTACACTGGCAAGTTACTGCGCAGTCAAGCAGCTTTCTGTGGTGTAACTCCTGAGGTGTACACAATGCCAAGCCACTTTGTGCGCAGAAACTCCTCAGCTGCAGCATTCCAAAAAACCCACCTCGACAAGAGTCGTGAGCCTTACAGTGCAGAGGCTCCAGCGCTGCATTGGCAGGGTAAACAAATTACAGCACAGAAAGCAATCAGTTAGCTCCCGAAGTGTCCCATAATCCCTCAAGTGGCTGCTCTGCTCATTGTTGTGAACTCGACTGGCTGCCCTGAAGGCATGTACCCCTCCCCTTTCAAAGCTCTGTTTCTGACAGCCCTTGTGTGCTGTGCTGATCTGCTCCGGGACAGAAAGCAAACCATTAATTGAACACGGAGGGGGGTGGTGTGTGTGTGTGTGTGAGAGAGAGAGAGAGAGAGATTGATTGCTGGGCAGAGAGCTGGGGAGGGAGGCAGGGCTGACTCCAGCCACCAGCCCAGCAAGCAGGTGCTTGGGGCGGCCAATGGAGAGGGGCGGCACGTCCGGCTCTTTGGCGGCAATTCAGCAGCGGGTCCCTCGCTCCCTCTCGGAGCAAAGGACCCTGGAGCCAGCCCTGGGCAAGGACTGATGTTGGGGTTTCCCCCACCCCCTGTCTCAGGACTGGTTGCTTCCTGTTGCTGTCTGTCTTACAAGACAGCATTCTGACATACTCTGTCCCCTAAAACACACTGTCTCTCTTCCCCGCACCATACACACACACTCTCCTGTCACACATTCTGCCCCCTGCCCTTCAGTTGAAAAGCAGCTGGCAATGTAGTAGGATGCCCATGGAATAATGGGATTGGGAAACCTGCATTATGTGATGCTGTGCCTGCCCCATGAGGCATTGCAAACCCTTTCCAAAGCACCCTGCGGCCAGTTGCACAGTGGGATAGCTACCACAATGCACTGCTCTCTTTGCCATTGCAAGAACTGCTAATGTGGATGTGCTCCACCATCTCAAGGAGCACAGTGTGGACACGCAACAGCGGTTTAATTCCAGCGCTTTAATAAAAGTGGTATAACTTGTTGCATAGAAACTTGCCAGTGTAGACATACCCAAAATGTGTTCCTTTTGCTGTCATTTATTATACTATGCTATGCAGGACCATGCACAATGGAACCCCAACCTGGTTGGCCTCTAGGCACTACCACAGTGTAAACGTTTAAAAAACATTCAATATAAAAAGTAAGTCTTAAAATATTTCCATATTATCTGATAACTATTGACATAATTGCGGGACTTCTTTTTGTTGATTGCAGGGTGATTAATTTGATAGCCAGTATGCTTATGTTCTGAAGTCAGGTGCTGTGCAAGCACAAAAAATGATTTTTATAGGATATTTTCTCAGTCTGACATATAAAATGTTAACAGCACAATTCCCATTTATAATAATTGGAGTTGCTCAGTTACTGCTTTATACATGCACCAAAGTTCTTTTGTAGGTTGAGGTAAACTGGGGCAACAGAGAATTACTTCTTACAGTAGATGCAACCGTGTATTCCACTTAAGGGTGTGTGTGTGTGTGTCCAGAACACCGGAGCCAGAGCATTTTGTCTACCAGTACCTGTAGTGAAGCGGTGCTTGCGCCTCGTGGCTATAGCCCCTTCTATATGAGGTGGCACTGCCTTGACCCCCCCCCCTCAGTTTCTTCTTACTGCCCAGGGCTGGAGTCAGAGTTCTGTGTGGTTTTCACCTCACAATCCCTTTATTTTTAGTGACTTTTCTAGTTGTATATAGTTAATTAGTACCCTTACGGCAATGTTAATTAGATTTAGTGTTAGTTAGCTGTAGTTTAAATATTTCCCTTGTGATGCCCTCACCAGGGTTTAAACATTCTGTCATGTGCGGGAGCGATCGCCAATAATGATCCCCCAACATGGTGCTTGTTGTGCCTAGGTGAAGCCCACATCAAGGAGTGGTGGTCGATTTGCAGATTATTCACCAAATGGACTTGGGTGGTGAGGGATCTTCGTCTGAAGCAGCAGTTGCTTGAACAGACCATGCGGCCTCCTTTGGCACTGAGGCCCATGTCAAATTGGAGGTCACCCTTGAGTTCTGAGAGAGCTACCATTTTGTGTCCTGGATCTGGCAACTCGTCCGAAAAGATGGAGTTGTTCCCTGTCAAGTGCTCTGAGGAAAAGGTTTCATAGGACCGACTGAAGCCACTTCAGGTCACATGGGGACTTATCTCCCTCCTCCAGAAGGAGCACAGATCAGCATGGGTCGAATGCTGGTGCATGGGACAGAGCAGTCCTATCAACCGCTCCCCAACTGCTCTGTGCAAGGAGGTCAAAGACACCATATTGTTGACTCTGGTTCCAGCCCTGGGGCATCCACTGAGTCCAGGACCAACAAGGGCAATGCCGGCACTGAGTGTTTCTGCATCAGCGGCATAGCAGCCAGCAACAGACCTCTACCTTTCTGTCCTAACCTTGCCCTTAGTCCAGGACTTTGCCAAGGCTGCATCCTTTATAGCTCCATTGTCTGGGCAGGCTGTTGACCATGTGGGACTGTCTGCACCATACCCTGCTGTTTCCCTTTCACAGTCAGTGGAAGTGGGGCTGTTGCTGAGCTCAGCACAATGGACCTCCCTGGCATCAGGACCATCTTTGGCACCACTTGGTTGCATCCCTGGAATTCAAGTCGAGTTCCTGCAGGAGAACAGGTTAGTGGATATCCTGCAGCCATCTTTCCCTGGGAGAGTAGCCCTCCCTATTAATGATGCAGTCCTTGCAGACCTGCTAAGGTCCTCTGGAGCACACCAGCTTTGGCACTACCTGCAGCAAAGCACATGGAGAAACGCTACTTCATTCCGGTGCAGGGGTGTGAAAGTTTTTACTCACATCCGTCCCCAGATTCTGGGGTCGTAACCGTGGTGAATAACAGCCCAGCAGAGCAGCTTTAAGACCCCTCCCAAGGATAAGGACTCTGAATGAGTGGACCTGATGGGCAAGAATATTTACACCTCCTCTTCCTTGCGGATTGCTAACCAGCAGACATTGTTGTCCCAGTACAACTTTGTGAACTGGGTGGCTATGTCTAAGTTTGCAGACCAGCTGCACAAAGCCATGACTGAGGAATTTCAGTCATTTGTCACCAAAGGCTGCTTGGTGGCTAAGACTTTGTTGCAATCCATGCTGGACATTGCAGATACTTTTGGCCCGAGTGATGGCCTCGGTGATGACCATGAGAAGGATTTCCTGGCTGCAGAATTCAGGCATTGTTCCCCATGTGCAACAGGCCATAGAGAATTTGCCCTTCGATGACCAAGCACTGTTTTCAGCCAAGATGGATGAGACTCTGAACTCCTTCAAGGGCTCTAAGACTACCTTCTAGTCCTTGGGGTGTATACATCAGCAGTGCAGAGGTACCACTATGGTGATCAACAGTAGCAGCAGCAGTATTGTCCCCGGCGCACATTTGGGCAGCTTTTCCTTCCCCCCCCCCAAGACAGTGGAACTATCCCAGAAAAGGGCATAGATCCCATAGGAGGAGAAAGTCAGGTCTGGGATTTGGTCAGTCCACAAATGTCCCCCAAGTACCTATTTTGACTCCTTGGTTCAGAGCAGTGTTCCAGTCATTGCTCCGTTCTCCCCGTTCCCTCCATTTGGGGACAGGGTGACCCATTTCTACTATGCTTGGAGCTTGATCATGGCAGCTGGGTCCTAAGCACTGTCAGATTAGGCTATGCAATCCAGTTCCCCGCCATCCGTTCCCGCCCCTCTTCAGGGACCCTTCTCACAAGGTATTGTTCCTCAAGCAGGTTTGCGGTCCACTGGTTTTGGGAGCGGGGGAGGAGTTCTGCTAGAACACTGGAGTCATAGGTGCTATTCCTGATAATTTCTGGTGCCCAAATCAAGGGGGAGGGTTAAGACCCATTATCAACCTTCAGTGTCAACAAAAATATCAGATGTATGAGGTTCAAAATGGTCACTCTATTTACTATCCTTCCCGTATTGTCTCAGAATGATTGGTTTGTTGCTCTGGACCTTCAGGATGCCTACTTTCATATGGTGATTTTGCCAGGTCACAGAAAATTCCTTCTATTTGTCATAGCAGAGCACCATTTTCAGTATATGATGCTTCCATTTGGATTCTCTTATGACCATGCATTTGGACAGCTCAGAAAGAGAGAAATCCACATCTTCTCATACCTGCATGACTGGTTACTGAGGGACAGGTCCAGAGAGGAAGTTCTTTCTCACTTCGACATTACACTGCACTTCATCAGCCGTCTGGACAGGGACGGCTCTACCATTTTTGCCGCCCCAAGCAAAAAAAAAAGCTTCTCAGACTGTGCCACCCCAAGAATGGCCGGAATACCGCGCCCAGGCACGTGCTTCCTCTGCTGGTGCCGGCCCTGCATCTGGGTGTCATTCTAAACACTGGGAAGTCAAATATGGTTCCCACTCAGAAAATAGAGTTCACTGGGGCCCTAGTACACTCTATGAGTTTGAGAATGTTTCTGCCAACTGGCCATTTTCAGGTAATTCACCATCTTTACCTCAGTCTCCAGTCTCAGCTTTCCATGGCAGTTTAGATGTGCCTGAGGCTCTTGGGCCACATGTCCACTTGCATGCAGATGGTCCAGTTTGCAAGGTTGCACCTTCACCCTCTCCAAATGTGACTTGGGACTATTTACCATCCGACTCTTTACCCCCATCTTTCTCAACTGGTCCTGGACTCCTTGCAGTGGTGGATGTGTTCAGAGAAGGTTTGCCAGGGTGTCCAGTCCTTACTAACCAGGTCTCTTGTCATTGATGCTTCTCTGATGGATTGGGGGGCACATGTGGGGTTGCTGAAAGTTGAAGGTCTGTGGTCAGAGCAGGAGTGCTCACAGCATATCAACATGCTAGAGCATTCAGGGAAGATCTGTCTTTTCCATTGCCATGGTAGCAAGATCCTCCAGTCTGACAGCTGGTTCCTCTGTGGGACCTTAACACAGTCCTAGCAGCTTTAATGGGACCTCCATTTGAGCCTCTGGCATTGGGTCCCTTTCCACTGTTGTGGAAAGCGGAGTAATAACATCTGCAAGAAGAGTGTAAGAGTTGCAGGCTCTGATGGCGGAGCCTCCTTGTACACAATTGTCTGAAGACAAAGTGACTTTATGATCACACTCAAAATTTTTGTTTAAAGTGGTGTCTCAGTTTCATTTGAACCAGGCAGTATGTTTACCTGTTATTTCCTAAGCCACATTCATCTCATTAGATGTCAAGCAATGTCAAGCCTTCTATCTGGATAGGACTAAGCTGTTTCGGGCTTTGCCTTGCCTGTTTGTGCATATGCAAATCATATGAAGAAGCAAGCAGTCTCTTCACAGACTCTTTAAATGGATAAGATCCTGTACCATGACTGCATATGAAAAAACTTCAGCTATGCCTCCTCAGTAGGTATGAGCTCATTCTAAGAGAGCACAAGCTACGTCAATAGTGTTCCTGAGTGACATCTCAATATTGGACAGGGCTGTCATATGGTTGTCCATACATACATTTATGAACCGTTATGTCATCACCACATCTTCCAGAGTAGATGCAGGTTTTGGTAGGGAGGTCTTGCAAGCCTTGTTTAGGTAGACTGAGCCCAGCCTCCCAGGGTTCTGCCTGTGAGTCATCTAAGTGAAATACACAGCTGCATCTACTCAAAGAAGAAATGGCTACCTACTGTAACTATGGTTCTTCAAGATGTGGTGCAGATGTGTATTCCATGACCCACCCTCCATGCCCTCTGCATCAGAGTCTAGGCTCTGGGCATTTGAAGTGAAGAAACTGAGGGGGGGGGGGGCTGTGCCACCTCATATAGCTAAGGGAGGGGCTATGGCCATGAGGCACAAGCATCGCTTCTCTATGGGTACTGCTAGGCAAAATTATCCGAGCATGCACACACCTAAGTGGAATATACGTCTGCATCACATCTCAAAGAATCACAGTTGCAGTAAGTAACCATTTCATATACAGGTTGGCCACTTTATTTTTGGACCCAGAAGTTTGCCTACTTTTATCTGAATGTGAGGTAAAGAAGCTTCAAGGACAAAGTCTTCAGTCTTGCAAATCTGAACAGCAAGAGAGATTTATTCTGTCCACAAATAGTGGATCTTAAAAGTGAATGGGTGGAGTGGGGTCATGGCCACATGCAGTTCCATCGACTTGGTACAGTGTTGCAGATTCACTCAGGAAAAACAATTCTCATCACTAAAGGTACCGTAAGATACCACTATAATGTGACAAGTGACTTATTAAGGAAAAGGGATGGCTATCTTAGTTTGTGATAAGACTGACACGCTACTAAAATATGAATTCCTGGAATAAATAAGGGGATGGCAACCTCATATTTAGTCAAGAAAGCAAAAGCCTGTAGTGAGAGAAAAACTAAATATAGGTAGTACTGTCTTCTGCCTGCTAGGTGCTGAATGCCCTCAACTCCCACTGGGAGTTCTCCATCTTGCAGGAACCGTCCCTGTACAAGTTAATTTTTAACCTATTCTTATGACATCTTCCAGGAACCAAATGTCCCAAAGCTCTGTAGTGATCCTCTCTATATAGTTATTCTATTTTAGTGGGCCTGGATCTTAAATGCAAAGCTGGATATTCTGTCAGGTCACTAACAGCCAATGAGATTTCTCATAGTAAATAAGAACCTCATTGACTGACAGATTTGAACCCACCTTACACTCTTTCATTGCACCTCTTTCTGTCCGCTCTATTCTAGAGGAATAATTTTAATTTGGCCATTCCTAGCAATCCACCAAAGCCATGGGTGAAAGTAGCCCAATGTTACAACTACCTGCAGTTGGTTATTACTGTTGTTTAGCATTAGTATGTAATGCCTTTCATGGGCAAAGCATATAAAGATCTGGTTGTTTAAAAAGCTTTCTGCAGTTGCCAGAATCTCAATCTTTACGATACTACTAAACATGGCCATAATCATTCTCATAGAAAGAGACTCTGCACTAATTCACATCTATCTCTACTCCTTATGAACAATTTCCTTTTTTGTTTCTCGAGGTTAAAGCACAAAATCAGGAGCCAGGAGATCTGGGTTCTAAATTCCTACCTCTATCCTAACTTGCTTTGTGTGACACTGGCCATGTCACTCAATGTCTCTGTGTCTCAGTTTCTCTGTCGTAAAATTGGGATAATAATACTTCCATGCCTGAGACATGTTTTTCTACATTTGAGTGAGAATGGATTTTTAATGCAAGGAAGCAAAATTAGGAACTTAACATTGCAGACTAATTTCATTTAAATTTGCCTTACTGCGCCAAAATTTATAGATTTAGTCTGACTCCAGTATAACATAGGCCATAGAACCCAGCCAGTAATTTCTCTATCAAGATCATAACATCTGTTGGAGCTAAAGCATCTCTTAGGGTGTACACATACCCTATGGATAGGTCCCTACTAAATTTATGGCCATGAAAAATGTGTCACGGACCATGAAATCTGGTCTCCTCCTGTGAAATCTGGTCTTTTGAGTGCTTTTATCCTATACCATACAGATTTCATGGGGGAAATCAGCGATTCTCAAATTGGGGGTCCTGACCCAAATGGGAGTTGCAAGGGGGTTGGATGGTTATTTTAGAGGGGTCCCAGTGTTACCATCCTTCTGTGCTGCCTTCAGAGGTGGGCTGCCACAGAGTGTCGGCTGTTGGCCAGGCACCCAGCTCTGAAGGCACTGCCCCACCAGCAGCAGCCCAGAAATAAATACCATTCCACCCTTACTTCTGTGCTGCTGCCTTCAGAACTGGGTGGCTGGAGAGTGGCGGCTGCTGACTGAGGGTCCAGCTCTGCGGGCAGCAGCACAGAAATAAGGGTGGCAATACCACACCATGCCATCCTTACTTCTGCGCTGCTGGTGGTGGCAGTTCTGCCTTCAGAGCTGGGATCCCAGCCAGCAGCTGCCGCTTTTCAGCTGCCCAGCTCTGAAGGCAGGGCCACTACCAGCAACAGCGCAGAAGTAAGGGTAGCAGTTCTGCAACACCCCCTACAATTATCTTGTGACACCCCCCCCCCCAACTCCTTTTTTGGTCAGGACCCCTACAACTACAACACCGTGAAATTTTAGATTTAAATAGGTGAAATCGTGAAATTTATTATTTTTAAAATCCTATGACCATGAAATTGACCAAAATGGACCATGAATTTGGTAGGGCCCTACCTATGGTGGTGCAGCTGTGGCACTGTAATGCCGCAGCGTAGGCACTTCCTACATGGATGGAAGAGGTTTTTCCATTGATATAGTTAATCCACCTTTCCAAGAGATGGTAGCTAAGTCAACAGAAAAATTCTTCCAGCAACCTTAGGAATCTTCTTGCTTCACCAGTGATGCCAACCTAAATGTTCCATTTTTCCCACAACCATCTCCAAGCCTTTTCAGTATAGCTCCTCATGCATAGAGGCCAGTATTTTCAGACTTGGATGCCTGAAGTTGATCCATAGACTAACCAGGAACTGCAGGTGCTTAGTACCTCTGAAAAATCAATGTCCTCTTCGTTTTGTTCCAGTCCAAATCCCTCCTAAAGACTCACTTTTTCTGCAGTGCCCAGAAGACGTGACTTAGCAATAATAATTTTTAAATGCTCGTCGGTCCCTCTTCTGTGCCTCCCAGTGTGTCTTTCTTATTTAGGGCTTGTCTACACTTACCGGGGGATCGACGAGCGGCGATTGATGCATTGGCAGTCGATTTAGCAGGTCTAGTGAAGACCCGCTAAATATAACACCGATCGCTCTCCCATCAACTCCTGTACTCCACTGTATCGAGAAGAATAAGGGGAGTTGACGGAAGAGTGTCTCCCATCGATATTGCGTAGTGTGGACCCTGCAGTTAGTAGACCTCAGCTACGTTGATTTGAGTTCTTCTATTCACGTAACTCAAATTGCGTAGCTTAGATTGACTTTTTCCATTGGTGTAGACAAGGGCAAGACCTTAGAACGTAATCTTTTTTGGTGCTGGGACTGGACTGTTCTGTCTTGTACAACATCAGGCACATGAGTGGTGCTTTAGTAACAAGGAAATTGTTCCCAGGATGTGCATGCAGCCTAAAGCAGTGCTAAGAAAAGAATTATATACCTTTTTATTTAAAGTCCCATCTTAGGCCCTCCCGTCACACACACACACACACAGCTGATGCTTTTTTTACATCCTTAATTATTTCAATGGAAAACCCACAAGAATTGGAGCTGAAAACTGTATTCAGAATTGCAACAAAGCCATCTTTTTCCTATTGTTCTAGACTTGTATTATTACCCCAAGTGCTGTGCTGTTTATGTTGTCCTGATCACTCACCCCTGTAAGTTTGAGTTGAGACACCAAAAGACATACCATGAGCAGCTGCAACAACAGCACCAACAAAAGCAGCAGGCATTGGAAGCTCGATTCCCAATGCCATGCTGTGCCTGTGTGGAACTTGGTGTCTCCTGGGCCACAGACATCTGCCGTTTGCGCATTTCCATCCGCTCCGATCCCATGGGCTGAAAAAACCAAAATAAGGGGAAAAATTAACCTCTGCACAAAAGACTCTCTAGGTATCATTAAGGCCAGATTTTCAAAAGAACTCGGAATCTGATGGCTCCCGCTGTTCTCTGTGGAAGCTGCTGGGAAAATCCACCGCTTCGTTGAGGTTCTGTGACAAGGTGTAAAGTCCCTTCAAAATGTAAGGGGTTAATAGATTCCTCCCTATAACATGACTGATTTGGGTGGAAAGTGGAAGTGGGTTCAAAGGTGGTTATCATTGGGGTCGTTTATGTTCTCTCTTCTCTCAGCTAGCTGTAGTTGGAAAGCTCCCAGTGGTTATTTTCCAGTGTTGCTAATTTGTTGTGCTTTTGAATTTTGTTTTTGGAAATAAAGGCAACTCTAAGGAAAAAAGGGTAAAGTGACCTATAGTTTGGCCTTTGAATCTTCCTATTTTCTTTCCCCAGCTGGTGAGTCTGTGCACTGGCTTAGGTGTGTAAATGGGAGATGAATTTTTTAAAGAATTTGGGCTCCATTGTCGGTGTTGAAAAATTTAGAAAATCTGTTCCTTAGGCCACTGTAAAGGGGAAAGGCTAGGATCTGATTGACTATCATGAGTCTGACTGTGTTCCTTTAACATAGATTTTCTTTCAAGCAAGTTTGAGTCTTCATGGTTTGGGGAGGTAATTATTTTCCTGCTGAGGAGATACAGACATGGGCCAGGCAACATTAAGATTTAAGCAGTCTATTCCCATCATAACCATAGACTACATGGGATAGTTCATGGTGGGGACAGCATGGGATGCCTCTAGATTTTTCTAGGAAAACTGTTTGGTTCCCTAAGCCTGCAAACATGTCTGTACATGAGCAATTTTAAACATGTGACTGGTCCGTCTGGAGTCACTGCAATTTCTCATGTAAGTATGTAACTTTCTGTGAGCCCTTTCTGTGAGCTTGAATTTATGGTTGGCAGAATTTGGTGTGTGTACTCCCTGTGAATGACTTGCTGCCTATTGACTTATACCCTACATGTTGACTTAGTTACATTGATGAAATATCAAATCCTAAAGGTACAAGTGCACCTTACTTCATTATGATTTTAGATGAATTTTGGATACTTAGCTATTCTTCCTCCTGTGAAAAGTGATACTTTTTGGTATTATTCATTGTAGGTTGCTAAACCTCCTTGAGTCCATCAAAATTGCAGAGGAGTTTAAATACCATTAACAATGGAAGATTTTGGGGAGTTGATCATTGTGATACAATAACTGGTATGAGATGTTATCTGATGAGCTGGAGAGCATCATGTTAAAATCATTCTCTCTCTCTCTCTCTCTCTCTCTGTGTTCAGATATATTTATGCAGGACTATGGTGGCAAGAAAGGTGCTCAATCCATATGCAGCAGGCATTGCTACAAAAACTACAAAATCATGTATATAAAAGAGTGCAGGTTATTCCAACTCAACGCAGCATTAATTCACAATCAATGCTTTTTCTGATGTTCCTTTTACTGATGGTATTATATAGGTTAGTATTATTTTTGTTTTGTTTTTTGGCTAGAATCATCCCCTTGTCCAAGGGAAAATGTGTATGTCATGCACAGCAGTAGAGGCACCTATTTTGTAGGATAACATCAGACCAGCATAGCTAGTAGATAATGTTTTCATCCCTCAGCTCACAGAGAGCCGAGAAGTGATAGGGAGAAAACACACAAAATGATGCCCCATTATGGATCTGCTCCCTTTGACAACCAGTCCCTAAATGACCAAAAAGCTAAAACATAAGCAAGAACATTACTTCTCAAAATGCCAGCTTGATAATTTTAAAGTATGAAAGAATAAATATGAAAAGGAAAATACATCTGTACATTCTTATTTCTTTATTGCTTAGATTTCAAGTTCATTACAGTAGAAGGAAATACTGAATATTTTCAGCTTTCTTCTCAATACCTATTTTTGAAAAACAAAGCATGTTTGTGCTTACAATAAAAAGTAATTATAAACAAAACATTACAGAAGACAATAGTATATCTGACATATTCCCAGCTCCTGGTAGGGAGTAAACATGTTCTTATTATCAATTAGAAAAGTTTAATTTATAATTGGAATCAAATGAGTGCTATTTATATAATTCATCCAGCTTTGTTTAGTAGATGTTTTATGTGGCTTCTGTGCACATAAATACCTCTAACCCACTTTACAACTGAATTGATATATGATCTGATTAGGAGAGCTAGTCTTCTGTTTTGTTTTTTGTGTTTGGCGGGGGAAGGGCATAGGAGAAAGAGGTGAATAAGTCAATGTACCTATTTACCCACCCCAAATATCTCCTATTTCAAAGAATCCTTATTTGGATCTATTATATTTATAAAATTATAATTTTAGATTTTTACTATTTTAGATTTATTATCCTTTCAGATTAATTTCTTTTGCAAGATATTCTCTGGTATACTTCAGTGTGAGGGAGGAGCATGTAAGCATCTCTTTAGCAAATGCCTCCTTGCACCCCCCCCCCAATAGTGTTTTGTTTATAATGTAGCTTGTGTAGTGCTCAATCTAACAAAGGATATTTGGAAGCTGTAGAGCTTTATGAATGTAAAGCCAATATTCATCCTATGTGATTTATATCCCAGTTTATAGTTTATGAAGGGTTGAGGAGGAAAAAAATAAAGGTACAATTTGGCATCTCATTTAAGCTCTACGCTTCATTAGCAAATGTACACATTGAAACATTAGCTTCCCCTTTAAATATGAAGTAATTTTCTTGCTCAGAGTTAAATGATAATTTTTGTAAATATTTCTAAATGACAACACACCTTTTTAAGATGGCACAAAAGTGTTTAAAAAGTATGTGGAGACCAAAAGTAGAAGTTCCTGCAAGAATGTATCTATTGGGTTTAAAGATGACTAGTCCAAAGCAGTTACTTGTTTTAAGGAAAGTCCAATGAATAGTGCACCTGCAGCTCTTTTGGGAATCAACAGCCGTTGTGTGCATGCAAATGACAAGATGATTGGGTGTCTTAATATTTTTAACACCACTTTGGTTTTAGAAATGAACTGAACTATAATAAAGCAGGTGGCATTATACATCACTTCATTCACGCTTACTTTGGTCACTAAATACACGCAGGGAGCAGATCTCTTAAATTAAAGCTGGTTTTCGTAGTCACACCTCTTAGCAGATCCTCACTGTAAAACAAAATGCCTACCTCTCCATTATCACTATTATTATTAGTCTGTGTAATAGTAGTGCTTAGAGGCTTAAACTGAGATTGGGCCCCATTGTGCTCAGGGCTATACAAACACAGTAAAAGACCGTCCCTGCCCCCCCAAGAGTTTACAATCTATGGTTGGGGGAGGGAGGCTGAAGGGGAAACTGAGGCAGAGAGAGATGATGTGACTCGTCCAAAGACACACAGCAAGTAAATGGGAAAACTAGGAATAGACTCCAGGGAGGAAATCCTGGCTCCATTAGTCAATGGAAGCTTTATGATTGATTTCAATGGAGCCAGGATTTCACCTTATTTTCTGGACCATGCTGATTCTGACTACTATCCCAGTGACAATCTGACCCTTTTGAGATAGAGCAACAGTTATGATTCCAAGCCACATCAACCTCAGAATGCCTGGATCAGGTCTGTGGCCATTTGCTGTATTGTTTTCAGAGAAAAGTTGATTTTATATATAGGGTCTCAGCTACCCATGGTGCTAGGGCCAAGATAGATATATCAGTTGTTCCACCAAGTATTGTATGTAGGAATCTACAAAAGAAAGTCAAATTTTCTATTCTATGTGTAAATGTCAATGTTAGCAATGGGCCAGAGACACAATCTTACATATGGACACCTTACCTTTTGAGGAACTTTGACTCTGAATCTGAATGCAGAAGCTCAAACCTATCTTTAATCTGATTTAGTAGCATTTTACACCCAGTTTGCACTGGAGTAAATGACCACACAAAGTGCAAGGCATAGGAGAATTAGGTCCTTCATTTCTTCTTTAAACTCCCCTGCTCTGCTGATTCAAAAGAGCAGATATCTCACTTTAGGGAGGGGAAAAAATGTGTGCCCCACTATACTCCTTCTTCAAAGCTCATATAAAATGTCTAAGTCTTTCAGCTCAAACAAATGCTGTTAGCTCCTCAGCTGACTCTGGTGGAGCTGTTCTGACTTACAACTGAGAATCTGACTCACTCGTGCTAAAGCATCACTAATGTGATTACTGAGAGATGTGGTATCTATTACTGAGAGGGCAGTCTGAGTGAATGACCTTATTTACAAGCAGTTGTCCTTTTGGAAAGAGTTACACTTTGGGTTGAAATTCATGCCAAAAGTGCAGAGGCAGCTGGAATTTTAAAATTCCCTTTGGTCTTTTTTAGTTTATTCAAGGGGTGGGGTAGCTCTCTTGTGCTCCTACTGTTCAAAAATACTTATGTAATGCCACCATCATGTTTTCTGTGGCCTTAGTCATCACTGAGCATAACAGTCTCTGACATATTTGAAGTTCTTTTGACAAATAAGATAATAAGGGGGCAATTCTCAGTTCCAGCCTGGCTTTTTGGCAGGATAAAACATAAATGGGGTAAAATAATCCCTGGTGATGTGATGTAGAGCTTCCCCCTCCCTCATCCTCAGTATGGCCAGGGGAGAAGGTGTGTAGCAAGAGTTCATTGCATTCCACCTATTTTCTGTTGCAGCAGTCTAAATTAGAGCAGTCCTGAGGCTTCTCTAGCCTATGCTGGGGACAGAATCACTCCCTGGATAGCCCTCAATACAGATTTTAAGGTGAGAAGGGACAGTTATGCTCATCTAGTGTAATGGAAGCCATGGAATTTCACTCAATGATTCCTACATCTAACTTGTAATTAAACTAGAGCATTGTTGAAGCCACAGCTGATCGTCCAAGTTTCTGCACTGAGCAGAACTCCTACAGAATGGAGAGCTGGGCTCAAGTGTTTGAAAATCACAGTGTGCATACACAGAACAATCTTTTCTAATTTTGTAACAAGATATGGTGATATGCTATATTGCTGGGTGAATGTACCTCTATTAAGTTTAGCAGCTGAGATTAATTAAAACTGTGATTGAGAACAGCTGAATTTAAGAAAGGAACAACAAAATAAATGCAATATTGTGGTTGATATTTTCCGCAACCATAAATTAGGAAATAAAACGTTTTCAAAGGAATGTCCGTTCAAATACTCTTCTGAGATATTTTCCTTCACTGCTGATGCAACAGTTGTCTTCAATTGCTCCAACAACTTTTCAAGCGACCAAGTTGATCAATTCTTCTAATTCACATATCTAAGAATGTGGCTGGTAGATTTTTACTATTCAAAGATGTGACATGACTCCTGGTGATTACCACATGGACTTTACAGGTAAGGTGACCAGACAGCAAGTGTGAAAAATCGGGATGGGGGGTAAAAGGTGCCTATATAAGAAAAAGCCCCTAAAATCAGGACTGTCCCTATAAAATTGTGACATCTGGTCACCCTATTTACAGGGAGGGTAGGGTAGAGGGTTTTTTAAGCTGCAGTTCATATACTATAGCACTTGATTAGGCTTTCATCACGGTTATGTAGGGTGAAAGCCTGGTCACAGTGAACTCAATGACAAAATTCCTACTGACTTTAATTGAGTCAAGGGTTTATGTCTAGACTGAAAATACATCTTGTGTGTGCAAGAGAAAGTTACCATGTACCTACAGGATCAACTAAAGGGAAGCTTCCCTGAAGATGACCTGCGAAAGCTGTGGCCTAAGAACCAACAGTACTACATTCACGATGGTGCTGTTCTGATCATATACACAATCATTTCAACCAGGAGATGGGGGTCCTAACTATTGGGAACACACTCCTTTGGTCTTGATGTTTCTCTGGCAGTTTGTTGGAAGACATATCAGTACCCAGTGACAGTGTGTCTAACTTTAATTTAAAAAATAAATTATCACCATTTATCCAGCCAATGCAAGGACAGTATTACCTTTCCTAGGGCCCCACATCTGCGGTAGTGAAAAATCCTTTAAAGGAAGTTTCAGGAAGGCTGGGGAATCCCTGGTAGCATGGCTCCTAATGGGGATGAGAGGGGACGCTGGCATTCCAGAGCCAGTACAAAAGCAAAGTGCTGCTACATGGATGGTCTGCATGCAGAACCCATAGGCTCTGGGGACCCACAGCTACCCACAGAGGAACAATTAAACAATCTGGGAGTGCCTCAGCACAGAGAATTTCAGTGTTTTTCTCCCCATAACCCACCTCTATTGGCTTCACCAACAGAATGGGTGATTTGACCCAGGCCTATAAAAACAGTTTCTATGATAGAATGCCTGGACAGAATGCCTGGCTGGAGGAAGATTTTGAACACTGTCTAGAATTAATGTCTATATTCTTCGTTTTTGGATATATTTTCATTATATGTTCCGATTACAAGTTACACATCTACCACTTTGAGCCAGTTCATATTTTAACTTCAGTAAACTAAAATGGTCTAGACCAGGGGTCAGCAGCCTTTCAGAAGTGGTGTGCCGAGTCTTCATTTATTCACTCTAATTTAAGGTTTCGTGTGCCAGTAATACATTTTAACATTTTTAGAAGGTCTCTTTCTATAAGTCTATAATATAGAACTAAACGATTGTTGTATGTAAAGTAAATACGCTTTTAAAAATGTTTAAGAAGCTTCATTTAAAATTAAATTAAAATGCAGAGCCCCCCGGACCAGTGGCCAAGACCCAGGCAGTACGAGTGCCGCTGAAAATCTGCTCGCATGCCGCCTTTGGCACGCGTGTCTTAGGTTGCCTACCTCTGGTCTAGACAATATGGAAAGTTTGTGTTTCCTGCTGTTAAATCATGCAGTTTTGTTATATTTGTGTGTAATGCTGCAGCTGCTAATTAGGGTATGAGTGAGATAATGTTGACTGAATTATGCAGTTGGTGTGAAATGGTTTAAGCTTAGCAGATAAGCTACTGTATATGATCTTTTAATCAGTGATGAGACTAGCAGTAAATATTAATCAGGAGGAATTATTCATTTGTGATCCTGTTGCTACAGTACACAGAATCAATGGCTGGTATTTTGTAAAGGTTATTTTTCCACAAGGGTAGTCGGGGTGGGGGGAAATAGTTTGGGCGATGGGCCCAATTCTGCTGTCATTGAAGACAATGGAAACTTTGCCACTAATACTTATTTTCCAACCTCAGATCTTCTGAACAATGAAAAATTAGAAATTGCATTTTGTGGAAATTGTTTTCTTTGAATAGTTTATGAAAAATTGACAATACATACAAGTAGCAACATCTGCAACTTCAAAATGATCTAAAATCATCTAGAGATGAAAGGGGAATGCTGTGGAATAGTATCAGAGGGGTAGCCGTGTTAGTCTGAATCTGTAAAAAGCAACAGAGGGTCCTGTGGCACCTTTGAGACTAACAGAAGTATTGGGAGCATAAGCTTTCGTGGGTAAGAATCTCACTTCTTCAGATGCACTTCTTGCATCTGAAGAAGTGAGGTTCCAATACTTCTGTTAGTCTCAAAGGTGCCACAGGACCCTCTGTTGCTTCTGTGGAATAGTGATTCATAGTGTTTTGCATTGTTCAGAAAGTGTTTCCAATATAGCAGTGTGTGACTCTACCCTGAGAATTTCATACACAACTGTAACATCTAAGTGGGGAAAGCAGCAGGAAACATCACCTCTACACCTATAACAGTTTCAAGAGTCTGCCCAATGTCTTTCTTGCCCTTGCAGCACTGTGGAAATGCCAATTTTCTCTGTGTAAAAGTGTTTACAGCAAAGCTAAAAATGTTTTAAAATTAAAGTTTATGAAAATTCAGCACCATGACCAAGATTAAGAGCTTGTGACTCTTGATGGACTTTGAAAACTTCATAGCGTATAGAGGGAAAGCACACATTTGTTTGCTAGAGATGTAAAGAGTTAAACCCTGGTGATCAGCATACAAACCAAGTGAATGGATTATATGTCAAGGAAAATTACCATGTGCATAAGAAGTGCAGAGTAGAGAGACTGAATTCTCACTCCTGACTTCCAGTAGTGAAATAACCTGGGCTTGTCTCAGATACAACTGCTCTTGTGGGCGATCAGGAGGAGTAGGGGTGCCCCCTCCCTCCCTCCCTTCCTTCACAGGGTCTGGGACTTACGGACTAGCATTCTACATAGACCTGCTGGATATGTCCCTATCCCGGTCTCCAAATTGCTTGTTACTCCCTTCATATTGTAGCACTTCAAGAGAGAGCTCTGTTTTACAGTGTGCAGTGGAGGTTTGGAAATCCACACAAACTATCACCTGCTATAGAAGATGTCTCAGCATTTGGTCTCTTAGCAATAGGCTTTGGAGACTGTCACCTGTTCAAATTCAGATCAGGTGAGTGACCAAAACTAGGTACTGAGTGCAATCCATTGATTGGTAAGTGATCTATATGAAATGAGTTGGCCTCCATTCATTTCCTGGTTAGGGGGAGAACACATCACAGAAACTGACATCAGGTTTGGTGATAGGCTTGCTGACAAGGGTGCAAATTAGGAGAGATGCTAAAGCCAGAATGGCCTTGAAATTAGAACCCTTCTCCCAGAAGACAAGGGAGAACATGCTGCTGCTCCTGCCACCAATGCAGTGCTTGTGCTGTAGCTCAAATGAACTTCAGCCTTCAAAGTCTGTCAATCCAGCACCACTTTCAAACATCACATTCCCATACAAACATTCAGCAAACAGCCCCTTCTGTACAGAGCAGATTTGGATTTACCATAGACGTTGCTGTAGCACTCAATTATCACTGGATTGGAAAACTTTGTTTGACCAGCTCTTGTTTTTATGCTCAGTGAAACTGAGCATAAACTGTTTTTATCCCTATGGCCTGATCCAGCAAAGTGTTCAAGCACATGGTGAAGTTGAAGAATGTGAATAATCCCACTCATGGTCTTAAATTTAAACATATGCTTAAGAGCCTTGTTGTATATGAGTCTAAATGTGTAGCTCTCAGTAATGATATTAGATTGCATTTGCCTTGGTTTATTCCCTTCCCACTATCCCCAGGGCGGGATTAACTCTCCTGTGGGCCCAGAGCTATTACATTTTGTGAGGCCCCTATAGACAAGTCTTTTTCCTGGGAGGGAGTTTGGTTCAGGAGGGGGCTGGGGCAAGGGGTTGGGGTACAGAAGTGGGTGCAGGGTCTGGGAGGGAGTTTGGGTGAAGGAGGAGGATTCTGATCTGGGGCAGCGGGTTGGGGTGGAGGAGGGGGTATGAGGTACAGGCTCTGGCTGGGAGGTGCTTACCGCAGGCGGCTCCCGACCCGCAGCACAGCAGGGCGCTCAGGCAGGCTGCCTGCATGCCATGGCTCCAAGCTGCTCCCAGAAGCGTCTGCAGCCTGCTGCTGGCATGTCTCTGCATGCCCCCGGGGGAGAGGGGGATAGCGTGTCTCCGTGTGCTGCCCATGCCCACAAGCGATACCCCCGTAGCTCCCATGGGCTGGGAACCGGCCAATGGGAGCTGTGGGGATGGTCCTGGGGGCAGAGACAGCGCACGGAGTCGCCTCCCCCCGAGCCAAGGGCCGCAGAGACATGCTAGCAGCCGGCCACTTCCGGGAGCAGCGTGGGGCCATGGCATGCAGGCAGCCTGTCTGAGCGCCCTGCTGCACTGTGGGACTTTTAGTGGCCCAGAGATGGAGATCACTGCCTGTGATTTATTTTTGCAGGGCCCCCCTTGAACCGGGGCCCTGGGATGCAGCTCCTAAAGCCCCTGCCTTAATCCAGCCCTGACTATCCCAAACAAATCCTAATAAAAATACCTCACAACCTCATGCCAGGTTTTTGCTGTTAGATAATGTATGAACAGTACCAGTAAAACAAATGGTATAAGTGCCCTCCATGGAACAGAATGATCAAAGTGCCTTCCATTGAGCAACAAGCATGGAAATCAATTGTATTATTAAGATCCTGAACTACAACTAAATGAAAGGTCATGGACAAAGTTCAACCCCCTAAGTGCTCATAGACTTTAAGGTCAGAAGGGATCATTATGATCATCTAGTCTGACCTCCCGCATGATGCAGGCCACAAAAGCTGACCCACCCACTCCTGGAATAATTCTCTCCCTTGACTCAGCTGTTGAAGTCCCCAAATCATGATTTAAAGACTTCAAGTCGCAGAGAATCCTCCAGCAAGCGACCCCTGCCCAGCAAGCAACCCCTGCCCCATGCTGCGGAGGAAGGCGAAAAACCTCCAGGGCCTCTGCCAATCTACCCTGGAGGAAAATTCCTTCCTGACCCCAAATATGGCGATCAGCTGAACCCCGAGCATGCGGGCAAGATTCTCCAGCCAGACCCTCCGGAAAAAATTCTCTGTAGTAACTTTTAATATCCCATCATTGACCATTGTTACTAATTACCAGCGATGGCACGTTATTGACCTATTGACTAAAATCACATTATCCCATCAAACCATCCCCTCCATAAACTTATCAAGCTTAATCTTAAAGCCAGAGAGGTCTTTCGCCCCCACTGTTTCCCTCGGAAGGCTGTTCCAGAACTTCACCCCTCTGATGGTTAGAAACCTTCGTCTAATTTCAAGCCTAAACTTCCCGACGGCCAGTTTATATCCATTTGTTCTCGTGTCCACATTAGTACTGAGCTGAAATAATTCCTCTCCCTCTCTGGTATTTATCCTTCTGATATATTTAAAGAGAGCAATCATATCCCCCCTCAGCCTTCTTTTGGTTAAGGTAAACAAACCGAGCTCCTCGAGTCTCCTTTCATACGACAGGTTTTCCATTCCTTGGATCATCCTAGTGGCCCTTCTCTTTACCCGTTCCAGTTTGAATTCATCCTTTTTAAACATGGGAGACCAGAACTGCACACAGTACTCCAAATGGGGTCTCACCAGTCCCTTGTATAACGGAACCAGCACCTCCTTATCCCTACTAGAAATACCTCGCCTAATGCATCCCAAGACCGCATTAGCTTTTTTCACGGCCACGTCACATTGCCGACTCATAGTCATCCTGCGATCAACCAGGACTCAGAGGTCCTTCTCCTCTTCCGTTACTTCCAACCGATGCATCCCCAGCTTATAACTAAAATTCTTGTTAGTCATCCCTAAATGTATAACCTTACACTTCTCACTATTAAATTTCATCCTATTACTATTACTCCAGTTTACAAGGTCATCCAAATCTCCCTGCAGGATATCCCGATCCTTCTCCGAATTGGCAATACCTCCCAACTGTGTGTCATCCGCAAACTTTATCAGCACACTCCTACATTCGGTTCCGAGGTCAGTAATAAATAGATTAAATAAAATTGGACCCAAAACCGAACCTTGAGGAACTCCACTGGTAACCTCCCTCCAACCTGACAGTTCACCTTTCGGTACGACCCGCTGCAGTCTCCCCTTTAACCAGTTCTTTATCCACCTCTGGATTTTCATATCGATCCCCATCTTTTCCAATTTAACCAATAATTCCTCATGCGGAACAGTATCAAATGCTTTGCTGAAATCGAGGTATATTAGATCCACCACATTTCCTTTATCTAAAATCTCTGTTACTTTCTCAAAGAAGGAGATCAGGTTGGTTTGGCACGATCTACCTTTCGTAAAACCGTGTTGTAATTTGGCCCAATTGCCATTGACCTCAAGGTCCTTAACTACTTTCTCCTTCAAAATTTTTTCCAAGACCTTGCATATTACAGATGTTAAACTAACATCTTGCATCTGAAGAAGTGAGGTTCTTACCCACGAAAGCTTATGCTCCCAATACTTCTGTTAGTCTTAAAGGTGCCACAGGACCCTCTGTTGCTTTTAACAGGCCTGTAGTTACCCGGGTCACTTTTTTTCTCCTTCTTGAAAATAGGAACCACATTAGCTATTCTCCAGTCAAACGTACCACCCCTGAGTTTCCAGATTCATTAAAAATTATCGCTAACGGGCTTGCAATTTCTCACGCCAGTTCCTTTAATATTCTCGGGTGAAGATCATCCGGTCCGCCCGATTTAGTCCCATTAAGCTATTCGAGTTTGGCTTCTACTTCGGATACGGTAATGTCAACCCCCCCTCCTTTATTCCCATCCGTCACGCTGCCACTATTCCTAAACCCTTCATTAGCCTCATTAAAGACCGATGCAAAATATTCGTTTAGACATTGTGCCATGCCTAGATTATCCTTAATCTCCACTCAATCTATAGTCTTAAGCAGTCTCACTTCTTCTTTCTTTGTTTTCTTCCTATTTATATGGCTATAAAACCTCTTACTATTGGTTTTAATTCCCCTCACAAGGTCCAACGCTACACGGCTTTTGACCTTTCTCACTCCATCTCTACATGCTCTGACCTCAATAAGGTAGTTTCTTTGCTGATCCCTCCCATCTTCCACTCCTTGTACGCTTTCTGTTTTTTCTTAATCACCCCTCTGAGACGCTCGCTCATCCAGCTCGGTCTAAATCTCCTGCCCACGAACCGTTTTCCCTTTCTCGGGATACAGGCCTCCGACAGCTCCTGCAACTTCAACTTGAAATAATCCCAGGCGCCTTCCACCTTTAGATCCATAAATATGTTAGTCCAATCCACTTCCCTAACTAGTTGCCTTAATTTATTAAAGTTAGCCCTTTTGAAATCGTAAACCTTAGTCTCTGATTTAATTCTGTTAATCCTTCCATTTACTTTAAACAGAATTAGCTCATGATCACTCGAGCCAAGGTTGACCCCTACAACCATTTCCTCAACGAGGTCCTCACTACTCAACAAAACCAAATCTAAAATGGCATCCCCCCTCGTCGGTTCAGCAACTACTCGATGAAGGAATTCATCAGCTATCACGTCTAGGAAAATCTGAGCCCTATTATTGTTACTAGCATTTGTTCCCCAATCTACATCTGGGAAGTTAAAGTCTCCCATGATTACACAGTTCCTATTAGTATTTACTTCCCTAAAAACATTAAAGAGTTCTCTGTCCATATCCAGGCTAGATCCCGGCGGTCTAAAGCAAACCCCAAGCACTATCCCAGGGGAGGCTCTAGTAGTTCTTTTACCCAGTGTGTGTATTGCCCAGACAGACTCCGTCTTATCCATTCCATCACTTATTATTTCTTTACAGTTTACCTCATTATTGACATACAATACTACTCCCCTACCTTTCCCTTTGTTCCGGTCTTTCCTAAAGAGCACATACCCTTCCATACCTGTACTCCAGTCATGACTACCGTTCCACCATGTTTTGGTTATTCCTACAATATCCGGTTTCATTTCTCGGACCAGGAGCTCCAATTCCTCCATTTTGTTACCTACGCTTCTTGCATTGGTGTATAAACATCTTAATTTATGCTGTTTGGCCTCTCTCACATTCGTTGTCCAATTTGGTACGGACACCGTACCACCAGTATGACCTATTAGTCTAGTATCCATCCTCCCTCTCCTCCTTATGTCCAATCTCTTCCCCCCCGGCTATATCCGTTCTTATCTCATCATCCTCCCTCTCAATGTTATAATCTGGTGTGGAGATTAACTGCACATCTCCCAACCGTCTCCCCCAAATTCCTAGTTTAAAGCTCTTTTGATGAGATGAGCCAGCCTCCCTCCCAGAAGTCTATTTCCTTCCCTACTTAGGTGAAGTCCGTCCCGTGAGAACAGTTTTCTGTCCCCGAAAGCCTCCCAGTGGCCATACATCCCAAAGCCCTCTTTATAGCACCACTCCCTTAGCCAACTATTTATCATCACAATCCTGTCACCCCTTTGCTGCCCTTCTCTAGAAACTCCCCTGTGAGCAGCCCTATTTGCCGGCTCCTGTGCCGCTGCCTGGCTGGGTGGCCGCTTTTATAGGCCCTCTCCTCAGCCAAGCTCCGCCCCCCTAATCAGGGCTCAGCTGCCCTCCCAGCACGCTGCCCCTACAGGCCTCTACACATACAAGCACTACAAAGACAGACACAAATACAGATACCTTCTCCTCCAATGGAACTCTCACTCAAACTCCCCTGTTAGCAGCCCTGTTTGCTGGCTCCTGTGCCGCTGCTCGCTACCTGTGCAGCTAGTGTTCATTAGTGTTGACAGGGCCTGTAGTCAAAAGTGGGCACACAACCTTTGCGTAAGTCTCCTGTGGCTATTACTGCTACTGCAGAGATGACGAAGCCCAACAAGGCAAGGATCATTAACATGCACTAATACTGCTCCCCTCCAGCCCAGCCCAGCTCAGCATGACCTCTCCAGCACTCTGGCTACCGAGAATGTGTAGATTCCACAGGTGGCAAAAGGGGGAGAGAGGGAGCCAGGCACAAATCTTGCTCCCCTCCTGGCTGCCTCTCTTCATACATCTGCACAAATGATGGCTTAAATGTGGCCGCCACAGCCCAGCCAGCCTGGTTGCTATACTCTGCGTTCTGTGGCAGATCCAGGTTTGAGTTATGATCTCTGATTCATTGAACCAGCTGGAATTGAGGTGCTACAGGCAAGTGCTCAGCCCTCTGAGTGCAGGGGGATCAGTAATGGAGTTGCACTGCTGAACAGTCAATTTGGAAACTTTGAAGACTTCCTCATTTTTAAGCAGGAATGGCCTTGAACTTTGGGACATGAGAGAGAGAGAATGTAAGGGTGGTGGAGGGCTTCTTAAATGCTACAGCTTGGATCCATAGGGCACGTTCCTGCAAAAATAACATTTACATACATCCTTATGCACCTGGTGCTGTCAAAGGATGGATCACACATAACCTGACAGAAGACTGCATTTCTTAGTCAGTTTTCTATTGAAATTGGAAAGAATCAGTAATCAACACTTGCTGGATTCTTGCTCACACAAAAGTCATACAATGAAGTTAGCAGATGAATAAACCACATTCATGCTTCCTTAAATATCAGTGCAAATGTGACTCCCTCAGCTAAAATATTCTGGCTACTTCTTCCCAGGTGCACGCTCTGAAAATAGCAATCAGTAAATACAGCTTTCTGTGACATAAACACACCCAGAATAATCATTCATTTGAGAATCAGACACTTGTTAGAGCTAAAAGGTGAGATGTTCATCTACAAAGCTTACACCTGATGCTACTTATTATTAATACTGCTTTTACATGGATCTAGTCCTGGTTAATAGCAATGTTGTCTTTTTTGTTTTTCTGACCGATGAAGTACAACGTGTCCATCAACAAGAAAAAAGGTGTTTTTCTTCATGAATATTTGTATCCTGTGTGATTAGAGAAAAACCCACCCTATGTTTCATGCATGAAATATTAACAATGATTACACTTGCTTGTGGGTCAAATCTTCAGCTGGTGGCAAGCAATGTAGCTTCACTGAAAGTCAGTGACTTTATGGGGATTTACACCTCCTAAGGATCCGACTCAATGCCTGTGTTAACGCTGCAAATAAAAGTGAATCTCTCTCATAGGCCAGACTTAATACAAAAAGTTGTTAAACTGAGGAATTATGGATTCTTTCTTGTCTTATTGCCTCTTGTGATCCACAGACTTGGACTCTTTCTTTGAAATTCATTTAGCTGTTTTATAAAATCCCCTTATTTTGTCTGAACATTTTCCTTGTTATCTGGACACAGTCATTTCAAAGGAGGTTCTGTGGGAAAAGTAATAGAATCCCAATTTCTACAATTTTCCTCAGGTAATCTCCACAGAGTTAACGTGGCGATATTGCCTCACTCCCCTGTTTCCATTCTGCCTAGTCCCTGCCCTATTCTCCCACACAGATTTCCAAACCAGTGGAGAGCTGTCAGAAAATTCTGAAAGAAGGAGGGAATGGTGTAGCAAAGATGGATGTGACTTCCTTCAATAAGAGAAGGGGCCATCCATACCCTGCACTTGGATCTGTGGGGCAGTATTCCTCACTCCAGAGTTTGTTCATGTTTTAAAGTGAACAGATTTGGTGAGGATGGACAGATGACAGGGAAGATGTCACAAAGTCAATGGGAGTATTGTGTAAGATCTACAGGGTAAAATGTAAACAAGCCCTACAGAACTATTCCTGGAATCCACCAAATCTTTCCTTGCATATAATCCCTTTGGGGAATACTGCAAATAACAGAATGATGTTCTGTGCTAGTAAATTACAGAATGAAATGCAACACAGCAGCAGCACTCTCTTCACAGTGACATTGAACACAATGGGCCAGATTTACTGGTACACCATTACTGCTTTGTGATACTCCTGCAACACCCAACAGCTGTAAACCCATATTAACTGGCAAGTTAAACTGGCTTTACAGTTGCTTTGCATCAACAAAGCAATGCAGAACAGCTAGAGAGTGCCTGTGAATCTGGGCCCACTTCTAAAAAATATGGAAAACAACCAAACACTATATTAACACTTTTCTTTTGAGGATGGAAGGATGATTACTACACAATCAGTATGGAATATTCCTCAAAATGAGGTAATAAGACCTGTAAGACTTTCTTTGAAAGAAAGTAAAGTAACCTGAAAAGAATAGATCTTCTCACTCTGCAGTTTAAGGGCAACAGGAAACTCAGCAGCTCTCTGAGGGCGTTGGTTACTGTTTGACAAAGTAGGTTTTCTCTTCAAATAGATACAACCCAACAAAATAAATCTGAAAAGAAAAAGGGAAAACTAGTCTATTTCATATAGGTTCTCATGCCATGCTCATCACCATAATGTCTGAGTGCCTTCCAGCAGTGCATTAAGAGATGTGACTAACAACTGTCACATGTTGTTTGCTCTCTCATCTGCTCCCCAGGGGAAGAAGTGTGTGCAGTGGAGTGTCTTGTTTTGGAAGTGGTGTTTTTTCCCCTATATATACATGTTGCTATGTATTTATGGTAGAGAAGGCAAGGTCAAAGAAATGTGCCTTGCATTGGAGCAGAAGGTGATGAGGTTTGGGGTGGTCCTTAGTTCCTTGGGGAGTTCATTCCACAGTCTCGAACTGTCCCCCCACCTCCCAAGAAAGCCTTGTCTCCTACACAGATGAGCTTTATCCTTACCGCAGAGAGTTATCCTTACTCCTCTGGCACAGTGTAAGATGTCAACCACAGTCTTCATCCTGGAGTTTTTGGCAGTCTTTGAGGTATCCTGGGCCCAGTTCATGGAATGTCTTGAGGATAAGGACCAAGACCTTGAACTTGATTTGACACTTTCTGGCAAACCGGTGTAGAGAATGGAGGACAGGTCTGGAGTGCTTGTGGTAGCATGTGCTGCTAAGAAGATGTGCTGTGGTATTTTGTACTAGTTGGAGTTTCCTAAAAGCTTAAGGCTTCCTGCACCGATATATCACATTGCTGTAGTCCAGCTGAGAAGTGACAAAGATGTGGGACCAGATCATCATCCACCAGGATGGGACAAAGGCTCCTGGACCGCTGAAGAGGATAGAAAGCCCTACTCACTGATGATGCCACGTGAAAGCTTAGCATCAGCAAGAAATCCAATAGTATTCCTAAACAATGGACCAAATTGACCAATTGTGGAGATATACCTTTCTGCAAAGGAGACTGCATCATGGCTGCAAACTCTTCAAAATGCTTTCCTCTGCCCACCAGCACCACCTTTGTCTTTCTTGGGTTCATCTTCAGCCAGCTGTTCTTCATCCAAACAATCAGCTTTGAAATGTCAAGGCAAATACTCTAAACATCTTGATTTCTAAGCTCAATAACAAAACAAATATCTATATTCAATTTTACCAATATAAACAATCAAAATAGTTATCATTTAATCCAGCATGTTATGTTTGCTTGGAGGGATTGGATCACTCAGGCAATTGATAATGGGCTCATTATCCATTTACCTTCTAGCTTTCTAGTTCAAATCCAATTTAGGTTAGGCATGACCAAAAATTTTTACTATTTGACGGCTGTTCAATAACCAATGGGAAATGAATTTGGTAATCCAGTTCATTCTGGTAGAGAAGTGTCCACATCACAAACCCTAACCTCTAATTAGCCAGTCTTAGCCGTGAGAGGTCAGAGCTCAGGTTGGGATGAGGTAGATTGACTGGCACTGGCAGAATGGAGAAGTTTGTGCTTCCAATGCCATGGACCAAGATTTTCAAAAGCAAGAGCCCAATGTTAGGCTCCTAAAATCAATATTTAGGGAAGGAAGTAAATGGCTGGATTTGCTAAAGTGTATGGCACCAATTCCTAATGCTTCCCTTTCTGGATGCTCAGTACTGTTGAAAAATCAGGCCACTTTGGATCTGAACCAAAGCCCATGGAAAGACTTCAATTGATTTCAATTAGCTTGAGAACATGCTTTTGGTGCCTAACTAATGATTTTGGAATCTAGCTATTTTTGAAAATCTTGGGGAGAGTGTGCTTGCTTTGTAGAAAAGTGGAAGATTTTAGTTTCCAGTCCTGTTAATCTGGCACTTTCCCAAGCACCGATTTAAAAAAAAGGCCTACTCAATTATGAAAAAATATCCCCCAAAAGCAATGAACCAGATACAACAGATGCTCGTTAGTAGCAACATATTGGTGCCCTTTTGTTATGTTGCTCCTAAGCGGCTGCTGTTGTTATGGGAAGTGTCATCTGACCAAAGGCATATGAAGAGCTAATGGTGTTTCGGAAGGTGGAGCAACCATGTTGGGAGGGGGGTTGAGGGGTGTGGGAACCCCAAGTCTGGGGGGAGTGGGGCAGAGGAGCCCCCAGTCAGCAAAATGGCTGAGCAAGCCCAGCTGCTGGGGACAGGCTGAGGATGTTCCTGCTGGCAGCTTCATGCTCCACCTTGGCGAGGGATGGCTGGCTGGGGAGGATACCAAGCGCAGTCTGCAATGGAGCGAGAGTGGCTCCTAACATGGACAGCGGAGACAGGAGGGGGCAAGGAGACAGGTCAGTGCCCTGGAGAGGGGGGTTCCCCATCCCACCACAGCAAAACAGCATACCCACACCCCACCACCAGCTACCAAGACAGATGGGATAGCTCAGTGCATGGAGGGAGGTCCCCAATACTCTGTATTGCAAAATAGTAAGCCCCCTCTCCCCCCGTTCCACTGCCTGAAAGCCAGACACTGAGGAAGGGAGGAGGAAACCTTGCACCTGCGCCTTTGCTGCTCCCCCGACACCAGTTTCCCCCTCCCCAAAAATCCCTCTCTTCTAGACCCTCCCCCCAACACATGCTCTCCACCCAGGCTCCATCAGGCAGGGCAAGTTGATGGGGCAGTGTGCCCTGGAGCTGCGCTGAAGGGCCGGGGTCAGGTGGGGAGTGGAAAGTTGTAGTTTGGTGGGACAATGCCCCTACATGCCCCCTCCCCAATCTCCACCCCTGAATGTGATGTCACAATGCCACAAATGTTGCGCTTAAGCGATGGTTATGTTGTTGTTATCAAGTGGACAATGCACAGTAGGGAAGTTGTTCCCAAAGGAAATGTTGCTTATATGTGGTGGTTGCTCTTACAAGGTGTTCTGCAAACAAGCGTCTACTGTATAAAGAAACATCATCCGATATAGCCATGTTTCTTATCAAGATAGGTAGTGTGTGTAACATGTATAAATGCAACTAACAATAATCAACTGCTGGCTGCTCATTGCTACTAAAAATCAGTCAAGGGTTAAAATAAGTCAAATACATATCTGAAAATAATGGAAAGCTTAAATGTATGCCCTAGCACTAATGCTGAGATATTGGATATGAACCTCTCTCCACCCCTAATGCATGCCTGTATGACACTCAGATTATGTGGCATTTCTATGTTTAACCTTTTGGACATAAATGAGTACAAAGATCAGGGATGAAAGTTGTATCTTTGGTTAAAAGCTGCTTAAATGATGTTTGGTTGAGAGAGTTATTACATGTATAGTATTTACTAATCTCTGTAGCAGGAATGTGAGCTCCCAACACCACCCAAAGGAGGAATACATGCAGTATAAATAGTCAGAGGTCAGATTTTTAAAATCAAAATTGCACTGAAAAAAAAATGATTGAGGCTTTTATATTACATAATCCTTTCCTTGTTTCATATTGCAACAAAATAGAATTTTCTCAGCTAGCCACAATGCAAAGATGTACAGTTACTGAAGCATAAGTATAATATTCCTCCCCGGCTCCTTCCCTAATTATGCAGTTCCTTGAACTCTGATTGGTTCTGGGGATCTGATTTGCATTATTGTATGATTGTTTTATAATAATTATACAGTATGTGAGTTCTCTGCATTCTGTGTGTCTAATAATGGCTGGAAGCCAATCAGTGTGCATAGATTTCCATAATCACAGTACAATCACTTTTCAGTCATTATAGTGGGCCTGATCCAAAGCCTATCAAGACAATGAAAAACCTCCCATTGACTTCAATGGGCTTTGGATCAGGCCCACTATGAATATTATGTAAATCTCTCTATTGTCATTCACTATTTTTATTCATAGTCTTTTCTATGGTGCCCATCAATAAGTTAAAAGAAAGTGATTCTGTGATTCTTTACCATTGTCACAAGAAAGTTATGAGTGGGTGTAGGTTCAAGGTAAATCTTGCTTTCAAAAGCCTTGTTTTATATACTTGCAATGTGGGAGCGTTTAAGGCTGGAACATATTCTCACTGAAGTCAGTGTAAGATTGTAATTGATCATAACGGGAGCAGGACTGGGCCCTTAGAAAGCTTGACGTTGACTCTACTTCCTCTCCATTGATTAATGTGACAAATAAGCTTTCTGCATCAAAAAGGGCAATGTTTTAAATTGAGAGTAGTTATCATTTATGTTAATAAACACACACACACACACACACCTTGAGTCACTTTGATGAACTAGAGTTGGGAAAAACTTGGGACTTCTGTTCTTGTACAATGAATTATGGCGCACGGCAGTGAAAATTAGGTGCCTTGAGGTGGTGGGAATGGAAGAAAACAAGATCAGCTTTCTGTATAGGTGATATTAGCAGCCACCTAGGATGCTGCATCAAAGAGGGTGTTGGAATAGAATTGGATCAGTGACCAATAGAAGAGCAGTAAGTGTGATTACAAAAGAAAGCAGTCTCCCTCTATGTGGGATTCAGAGGAAACTCAGAAGTATTATATAAAATGATTTATAGATGGAGAGAAACTAGGTTGGTTGCCTTCATCTGTGGCTTATATTTTCAGAGTAGCAGCCCCTATGAAGAGCTCTGTTCATCTATACAGATTAAAGCATTGCTTTACATTTCAAAGAGAACACTTAGAAATGTAACACACCCACACAGTAACAGGGAACTGTACACAGCTCATTTCACTTACAGTTTAGGGTCTGAACCTGCAAGGGTCTGAGTGTGATATGCTTTCATTACAGGAGGCATTCAGCACCTTGCACGATCAGCCTGATATCCTCATAACAATCCTCTCACTGAAACTGTCCTCTACATAAAACCTGCCATTCTTTCTAAGAAACATGTTATCCTATGTAGACCAGGTTTTTCTCCATGGCTCAGTGTTTCTTTTTTGAGAGGATGCCCCACACATTGCATGAGACCTCAGTGAAAGTATGTAATTCTAACACACATAACCTTGGCATCTATGTGCCAGTTCAGCTAGAATGAATAGAAATTATGATCGCCTTTGGAGATAGAATCTTAAATAGATTGTGCATATAGAAAAAATAACATACACAGATACACCCATGGATAATGTAGGTGATAAATACCTATGGCCTGATTCTCATTTAACATTAAGGCTACTTTAGACTGTTCTGGCAGTGCAAAGGGGCTTTAGAGTAATTTCATAATTTACTCCCACTTCAATGCCCCTTCACAATACCAGAGCAGCGTCAGTCATAGTCAGCTCCCTATTATACACCACAGGGCAGATCCTCAGCTGGTATAAATTGTCATAGCTCCATTGACTTATCTCATGTGACAACTGGAATTGACTTTAATGGAGCTCTGACAATTTACAATAGCTGAGGATCTACCACGTGACATGTAAAACAGCAAGGAACCAATAACCCCAAATACAGAGAATATAGAAATTTGCCAATTCTACTACTTCTGGCTTTCATATCCAATGAAAACATTTGCCTCAATTTTTTTTTTAATACAGTTGGCTAAAAAATGTTCATTCAGTTTGATATTTTACAAGTCACTTTACTATACAAACGATGGAACTCTTGCACACAGTAGATTACTATTCAACCTGATATACTCTGCTGACTTCCATCATACCATATCCTACTGAGCGCTCAGTCACATCATGCTTAATTATGAATGGCCTCCAAAAAATCCCATTCTACTGTACTATGAACTGACTCATTTCACACAGAAGCTTTGACAGCTCATACTGGGTATTGGAATCACATGGTGCTGTTTTAGTCAGTGAGTCATATATTATACTAGATGCTTGGATCTGACTCATTGAACTGTGTTAGGAACTGACTGACACTGTACTGGTCTGAAAGCTGGTTTGCATCACAGTGACTCATCTTGTAGTGCATTAAATACTGATTCACACAGCATTCCCTATTGGATCCAATCATTGCAATCCACTTCAGATTGTACCATACTGGAATCTGACCATACTGTAAAATCCCTGCATATATATAGCTACATTGGACACAGAAAGCCTGAGTCTAAGCTCGCTTGCACCAGTGAAATACAGGAGTAACATCACTGAAGTCCACTAAGTTACCAGTGTAAACCTGATGTGAGATCAGAATTGCTGTTTGTGTAATACAAGAAAATAAATCAAGTGATAGCTTGTAGACTTCATACAAATAAATGGCTGATAACTCTTCAAAGAGTTCAAAATCCAGCCCCTAAATAGAAATTTAGGGTCCTCCAATCCTTGGATAGAGTATTTTGATAACTGTGACTTTGCTTATCCACTAGTACTACCATATTTCAGCCATAATTTTCAGAAGCACTGCTTCCAGAGGATAAAATTTCCTTAGTGCCTGAAAGGTTGGCATGAATTTTCAGAAGCATCTAGTGATTTTTCAGCTGTTTCAATTTTTGGCTGTCCATCTTGAGCTATCTTAAAGAGGCTTGATTTTCAGATGTGCTGAACATTCCATGCTCTGAAAATTAGACTCCATTTAATGTGTTTCAAGTTGGGCAGCCAAAAACAGAGGCACTCAAAATCACTAGTTATTTCTGAAAATTTAGACCATTTGCTTCAAGAGTATGTGTGTGTGAAATAACATTTCTGAAGTGAAACTACACCCTTAGGAAAAAGTAGTGCTTCCATGCAAATGATTTAAATGCAAGTGGTAATATGCACATAGATATTGATATGGGTAAGTAGAATGAAGGATAAATAAGATTGTCCATATCAAGAACAGGAGTACTTGTGGCACCTTAGAGACTAATAAATTTATTAGAGCATAAGCTTTCGTGGGCTACTGCCCACTTCTTCGGATGCATATAGGATCCATATCTTATTTCTGTAGTATGTTATAATATTTGAGGGTAGTATAGCTATATGGTTTTCATCAAACTATCCAGGAGGCTTGAACATACTTTTCAGTTGGGATTTCATTCTGAGTTGAGAAACACAACCTCATTCTTAATTTTAAATTGACTCCCATCATAACATATTGGTGGTGCACTGTACTGTGTACTGGTTTCCATCATACTGTATAGTAATAATGTAGTGTATTGACACTAGCAGCATTTAGCCCTACTGATTCCTGAAGCCAGTGGTAGCGTGTTGTGGATACAATGGGAACAGAAAAGTGAGTGATCTGCAAGTAGCCTAAATGTCTTTGAGTTGTAGAAATGACCATCTAGCATACACTTTTGTCATGTATTTTTTGCAACAACAAAAATGAAATAATGGAGTGACTGTATAGATGAAATTACCTCTATATTAAATTACTGTAATTTCTACTGGCATGTGCAAAGATAATCATATTTAACTTCTGCAGTTGTCTAATTTTAATTACCCGTTCCCCTCTATTTAATGCCATAGAAATGACCGATCTCAGGAAAAGGTCTTTTTTTCTTGCCCACAGAATGTGTACCTCATTTAAAGGGTCTGTGGGTGGAAACATGGAAACACTTGTTCGCCCTGGTGCAAATGTTTACTTTATTACTAGATTGTTTTGTGACATCCCTAGTAAGAACGGCGTTAGTCTGGGGCTCGGGCAGTGGGTGGGCACGTAGGTAATGGGCCAGTCCTGCTGTCCTTCCGGGGCAGAGATCCTAGTGACTTTCACTGAACTCCATGGCACTACTGCTGGAGAGAGGAGGCTAAGGACACTCTGGGCTTTGTAGGACTCTCTAGGTGTAATTCAACCAGTTCCTTCATTCCTAGAAAACTCAAGGAAAAACAGCACCGCGGGGGGTGACCCCCGCCCCCCTTACCTCAGCTACAGACACGGGGTTTAGTGGATCGTCCAGGAGCCTCCTTCCCTGGCTGTTTTGCAGAGCCAAACGGCGCCGCCTGGCGCTCGGCACCAAGAGGAGCGCGTTGGCAGGCAAAGGCTGCGTTAGGCGGCGCGGGGCTGCCCCGGCTCGGCGGCTCCCAGCTCCGCGCCGGAACGGCGGGCGGGCAAAGCGCCAGACAGAGCGCGCGGCGCACCGCTCCCGCCGCGGGGCTCGCCTCCCTCCTAGAGCTCGCCGGGGGCGCAGCCCCTCCCTCCGGGCGGGTGGGGCCCCGGCCCAAGGCACCTGGCGGGGCTGCGCTCTCGGAGTCCCCTTCGCCGCGCTCTGGGTCCCGCCTGGGGCACCCCCGCAACCGGAGGGACCATCCCCTCTCCCGGGCTGCGCCAGGGGGGAGTTTCCCTGCACTCCCGGCGCAGGGAGCAGCCGAGGCGGCCCCTGGACGGGCAGCGCCTGCACTAGGCGGGAGCCTTCCTAGGTGCCGCTGCTCTCGCAGCAAACGGGCTCCGGGGTGCAGCGGCCTCCTGCTCCCCAGCGGCTCCCTCCCCCGCCGCCGAGGGAGGGCTGCCCAAAGGAGGCGCCTTGCGCCCCTCGCCTGTGGAAAGCGGCCGGGTGACCCCCGCCCGCCTCCCCGCAGCGAACTTGCAGCCCGCTGCCCTAGGCACGGCGCTACTGGCTCCGCGCCCCAGGCCAGCCCGGCGGGGGGCGGACGCGGACACGGCCCCTGGCCCTCACACCCCGGCCAGTGCAGCCACCCACCGCCACCTGCAGAGGCTGAAGCGAGCTCCCCTTGCCCGCTAGGTCTAGCCCCTGGAACCAGGGCAGCCCTTGCTTCCATGCCGGCTGCCAAGCCCCTTCCCCCGGCCCTCGCCGCCGCGTGAGATCACACCTGAGCCAGCGCCGCACCTGTGCTCTGCGTGTAAACACCCCCGGATCCCCCTCTGCCTGCCAGGGACAATGCAACGATCTGCCGCAGCGAGGGATCCTGCTCTTTAACCGAAGGAGGCTTCCCAGGGCACACAATGGAAGAAACGCGTGGAAACCCCCCAAACTACAATGGGGGGTGGGGAGTAATCCAAAGAAACACCCTCCCTCCCCCGGGTTTAGGGACAGCGAGTGCCATCCAGAAGCGCCTCTCGGTCCCCCAGACCAGGAAACAGCCGATTGTTATTCTCATGCCCCAAAATACACTTTACAAACCCAGCCAGGCAAAGGCAAAGCCCCAGGCGCTTCCCCACGTGCCGAGCCGCTGGGCCGTCCAGGCTCAGCACTGTAGGGCTGGAGAGTACTTACAATTTCACCATCAGTCCCGGGAGCCAGATGGAAATCTTTGCCTTGATCACATCCGTTAGCAGTGGGCTCCTCACCCAGGGACGGCGGCTCGCCAGCCATGCGCATGCGTCCCTAGCTTTTATAGGATGCTTATTTTACTGTATATTCCACTGGCTTGATCTCCCCCACCCCTTCAGCCACCACCAGAATGCCCGGGATATGCGTCCAGCCGGCCTTCCCGTGCTCTTGTTATGGGTGGGGAACAGCAACAGCCCAGGACAGGAAGGGGGAAGGGACTAGACCGAGGTAAATGAGAAATGAACCGTGAATGCCAGAGGCTGACAGCAGGCGCCTCTGGAAACAGCTTCTCTACCTCGCTCAGTTCCCGCACAACACCTTGCCTTGGCAGGCGACCTTCCCCTTCCCCTAAACCCAATCAGTTCCCAGATGGTGACACAAACGCGTTTGTGTGAATCTCGGGCAGTCTACATCTGGGGCCACATCTACAACAAACACATTGTGTCAACAGACTGGGAAGGGGAAGAGGGTGGAGAGTTCCATGGATCCAACTTCTGTTCCTCCCCGGGGAGGAGATATTCTGGGATAAACAAGCGGGTGTATTGGGGGCAGGAGGGAGGGGCTGCACAGGGAGGAGAAGGTTGTGTGTTCCATATTTGGGTTTCATTTTAATAGGCTCCCTTAAATCTGGATCGTCTTTATACGGATAGGGATTGGCGCTTTTAGGTAATTGCAGGGACGCGTTTCCCCCTTATCTGGTTTCCTTGTTTTGTTGTATGTCAAAACGCCTCTACTCGAATAAATTACGGCGTAGCAGGAAGCTTGAAATAAATCGGATCTAAAGGAAGGTTTATGCCTGAATGTGCAAAAGTGTTGTGCATAAATGGCAACCGGTAAACCATGCACCAATGTGGAGATCAATGGATCTTTCCTGCTCTATACTGTATTTATCTCAGGGAAACATAGGTACGTACACATTGCATTCAGACACCGTTCCGAAAGAAACCACACTCCCGTCAACAGGACACAGATTTAAAGGCACTCCGTGGAGCGCCTTCTGCAACGGGCTGCTCAGGACTTGCAAATTTGTTGCTACTTTGTGACCACTCTGTCGGGGCAGGAGTTAGGAGGACGACGCAACATTTCCCTGGAACTGAAATTGATCTGATACATAAATAACATTCACGTCACTTCCTCCGACTTCTCAGGAGCTAGAATCAGGGCTCCCTGGTTACAGAGAGAGAAAGAGAGAGATCACAAACAGCCCTGCTAATTATGACAGCTCTCTTTCCGTTTTCATTGGCACAGGAAGCAAGATACTGTCAGGAAAGCACCATCGTAAACAGCTTCATGTCTGTACTCACCAACACAGACCTATGGGGAACGCTGCCTACGCCAGCCCCATAGATCAGAACAGCCCTGCTTCTGCCATTCGCCAGCAAGGGGCGTTGAAGGATTTAAGCTGTCATCGCTCTTACCCTTGAATATTTATGCCATTCCCTCTCCCCACACCCCCACACCTCAATCTACCAATTACAGCCAGGATCGTAGTGTTAAATCTCGTTAAAATTAGCTGCCAGCCAGGGGTTTCTCTAGATGTAGACAAAGGTCTCCCTATTCAATAAGGCATCCCGAGGAGGAGGAGGAAGAGAGGGAGGGGAGCCTGTCTGAGGAAGTGGTACTCACAGCACTGAACGGATTTGGGAAAGTTCCGTGTTTCCTGAACGCGGCTTCTTTGCATTTTTGGCACCTCAGGTGTTCCCAGAAGACGCAGCTGTGTAACGCGGGCCCGGCCAAGCGGCCTTCTAGTAACGCACACAGCTGGCCGGGGGCTGCGGCCTGCCCCCAGGAGACCAGAGTCCCTATTGGGAAGGGGCTGATGTTTGACAGAGGGGCAGCTGGCAGAGCTGGAAGAAGGGTATTAGCAAAGTTACGGCAGAGCCTGGGAGCTGAAAGCCAAGGGCGAAAGAAGGAGTTAAGGAAGAGAGAAAAGCCTGGAAGCAGAGAGAGGGGCCTGGAAGCCTTTGCAGGCTAGAGCAGGGTGGGAGGGGGGAGAGAGAGAGAGAGAAACAAAACAAACATTACTAACGGGGTCAACCAGCCGCATCCGAACAGACAAGCTCCAAGTCAGACGATTTCGGTTTAATTCTGCCCCCACCCCCAAGGCAGTTTACTTATTTGAAGGGGCAAACACCCCGCTTCTCCACTTTGTTACTTCATTGCAACCTCACATCTCCAACGCTGAGACACTGGAGGGCGCCGGATCGTTGGTATCTTAACTCCCACTCTTGTAGAATTTCAGGCGGCTCAGTCCTCAGCCGCCGCTGCCTTTTCCCCGACTCCAAGTGTCCGGCTTTTGGGGGAGAATTCTAGGTGAGATAGGACACACCATCCCAAGCCGTGCGTCGGATGGTGCAACAAGCTGCTACAACCCTCCAGGAACAGTCCGAGGAATTGCAAGCAGAGGAGGTTTCCTTCCTTTGGTTTTCATTGTATTTACGGCTAAATGAAGGAGTTTCATGTCCTTTACATGTCTGGCACTTTGAAATATGGCCTCGCCTTTTTCTTAAGTTTGATTCTAGTTATTAATTACCATTGTTTTCTTTGCGCTACAGGCCCCCTTCAGCATCCGTCCCCTGTGCGAGGCACTGGACAAACACACAGGAGCAGACATAGAGCTTACAATATAATTAATGCTGCATTTTCCTGACTGAAGTTTTGTAAGATACCTCCCCCCACCCCCGATAGCTAAAGATATCAAGAAATGATCAACTTTGCACAATAATAAACTTTGCAAAACCACCCGAAGAAGTCAGCCTCATTCTTGTTCTAGAATTGAGTGTACTAAGACACCCACACTTATACCTCATGGGCGGCCAACACTGGTACAATGATAAGGAAAGAGAAATGGGGAATAATGCCACGAAAAGGAAACAAGTGAAAGGCGAATACAAAGGCCGGGGGGGAGCAACCAGAGTAAAGGAATCTAGGCAGCTCGGAATGGTGCTAGCAATAGCAGAGCTGCTATCCAGGGTCCTGAAGCTTACGCGTGGCAAATTGTGTTTGCTCTTTGCTGAAAACTGCTACCTATGCTATTGCTTCAGGGTTAAAACTTTAACAAACACACATTAGTTATATCCTGCTGTTGGGAGCCTTGACATGGCACTGGACCATCAATCTAAATGAGCTCCATGCTGTAGGGCAGAGGATGGGGCTTTTCTATAACGACTTATTTTTGTGCAGCTGCATCGCCAGCTTCTCCGCTTTTCCTAAGAGAGAGTTCTTGTATTTCCCCAGTCCAAGCTCCAAGTTTGTTCAACGTCCAGGAAACCCCCCATCAATCCCGATCCCCATTTTCCCGCATTCTGCTGGAGACGGAGAAACTTGCTTCGCTAGGGTGTGAAGTCAGCACTTTAAGCTCCCCACAAACCCCGCTATGTTCTGAGGGTGACACTCTTTCAGAACTCGGGCAACATCGAAAGCCTCGCCCTTCATTAATGAGGTAGGAGAACACGGCTACGGCGTTGTTATTACAAGGTTAAGCTGCTTGTCAGATTTGAGAACTGTAGGGAAAGCTGCTATTCCTTACACTCACAGGAACCCAGTGGTTGCTTAGCAGCAAAGCTTTTCTTCTAGGTATGATCAATGGGAAAGGCTAAGATTGGGAAAAAAATAAAAAAACCACCACCACACATACTGGTGAATCAGCCATAATCAGCCCCGTCTCGAGGAACCCAGAGGAGGCCGAAAACTAATTAGCCTCATGTGGAAGAACTCCAAATGGGCAAGATAAGTGGCCCACGCACTGTCCGAGAACAGGAAGCAGCCTGCAGAAGCTGCAGCAGGTTAAGCCATTGATTTCTACCCAGCCCCGCCAATCTGTTAGCAAAGGAGAGGAACTCTCCGTAGGGACTCCTGCGCTGGTGAAAGGCAGAGACCTTCTAATATTCCTAAATCTGCAAACTCCTGTTGATTATTGTAGTGAATCTCTTTTTGGCGGGCTGGAGTAGTTAGGAAAAGGCAGGAACAGAAGAGGGTTGGTTGGTGAACTCATCTGTGTCAAGGCCCAAAATGCTGTTTCATCTGCTAAGACTTCTCCAGAGGTGCTGCCCTGCATGTCTTGTAAAGAAACTAAAGGAGCTCTGAGTTCTCTCTGTGTGAGAGAATGGTGGTAGGGTTGCATCACTGTATTGGCCATACCTTTCTGGTTGGGCGTTACAGTGAACAATCCCAAACATATTTTATCAAAGGGTGTGAGAGAATGGGCTGGACTATATTCCCAGGAGAAAATAATATAGTTTGGTTTTTACCAGGTTAATATTTCTCCTTCATGAACCCAAAGAAACACTGCTGTCTATGAAGCTCCCCTGTAAAACCCCTCCAGAGTGTCCATTTCATATGGACCACAGCTCACCATTGTGATGTTAATTAATCCACTCTGCATAGTTATTAAATCCTACTTGCCACCTAGGTGATCCTACACGCAGAGTTTTCAGTGGTACTGAGGTTTGCTTGACAACAATGATAATAGAACTTGATAAGTTTATGGTGGCTATAGTATGATAAGATTGCTTACAGTGGCATGTGGCCCATCTGTGACTGCTAGTAGCAAATATCCCCAACAGTTGGAGAGGGATGCTAGATGGGGAGGGCTCTGTTACTATAGTGAATTCTTTCCCAGGTGCCTAGCCGATGGATCTCACTAACATGCTCAGGGTCTAACTGATCACTATATTTGGGCTGGGGAAGGAATTTTCCCCCCAGTCAGATTGTCAGGGACCTGTTTTTTTGGTTTGGTTTTGTTTTTTTGCATTCCTCTGCAGCATGGGGGCACAGATCATGTGCTAGTTTGAACTAGAGTAAATGGCAGAGTCTCTGTAATTTTAAGTCTCTAAATCATGATTTAAGGTCTTCAGTAAGTCATCCAGAGGTTATGGGTCTATTACAGGTGTGGGTGGGTGAGGATCTGTGGCCTGCGATGTGCAGGAGGTCAGACTAGAATGATCACAATAGTCCCTTCTGGCCTTAAAGTCTATGATTAAATGACACTGTCTCTATGATGAGAGGGTGGGGAAAAATAGGGAAAGGTTTAGCAATTATGCCCTAGAGATTATTCTGTGGTGAATCTTCAAGTCAATGGAAAGACTCCCACTGACATCATCACTGGCCTCTGAATCAGAGCCGACACAGCCTACGGGGACCAGTCATGGACAGTGGCATTTAGGACTTAGCTGAAGTGTATCACTTAAAGCCTATCCAGACTAAGAAACTAGGTTATGTTTTTAAATGTTAGCTAACCTGCCTTTACTTATACCTGTAGAGAGAGTTTAACACCTTTTAAATGTGTTTGCTGGTCACACTTCATCCTAGGCTTCCCCCAAGGGTGGACCATCACCAGCTAACACATTTTGAAACAGGACTATATTTATCAATATTATATCTACTACATAAAAATATGTTAGTTAATATGTCCTGAAAGGCTACCCATTCTCCTATTGCAGACAGACCCTTACTGCTGTTCAGTGAAGCAATGGTGGGTCTTTGGTGGCACTCTACATGTACTGCAATATCTAGTAACCCACTGCAAACATTTGCATTATTAGATTGTTAAGATTTAGGAATGGAGTCATCACACATGGATTGTATTTTGAATGAAACATCATCAAAATCCAATATTGACAGTTCCCTGCGCACCATTCAAGGTAAATATTAGATCAGGACTCAATTTCAACATGAGTATTAATGAATAATAAAGAACAGCTCTATTAGAGTATTAGAAAATCTCTCTGTAAAACTTTGCTGAACATTAGCAACTAAATCCATACAAAGCTAGTGACAACACACTTAGAAAATAACTTGGAATTTCATTTCATTTTAGGATACAGCCGTTTTCTTCTATTCTGGAATAGGTAGGAATGGACATTACTGACAGCCACACCAGTATATAATATTATCATTTTATGTTTTCCTTATACTCGCCTAGCTGGCTTAGTCGCCAAAGGGTGGAACTGTCAATATATTTTCATCATTAGGTCCTCCTGGGTTTGAAAATTCCAGTAATTGTTATTATTCCAAGGAATAAATGCAATCCCTTGGATGTTTCTAGCTGAAAATCTTAAAATCAAGAGGATCATAAATAGGGTAATATAGAAGTTGAATCTATAATTCTAATTACTGTGTTACTTTCTGATGTATTTTAATGTTCAGTCTATCACACTTCAAGACACAGCAGAGCAGCCATTTTTAATAGTGTTAGTATAGCTCTCTGGGGTTCATACAGTACCTGACTTCTCCCTTGCATAAACACATTCCTATTAGCCTGTGCCTGAGTGAAGAGTGCAAGACTGGGTCTTTGCAGGAACTAGCCAGTGCTCAATATTTCTTATTTGGTTAGATTAGTTAATTTAAGATGATTCATAGTGAATTTATGTAACTATTTTAACATAAACTAAGGAAGCCATTATTTTGTCCATTTATGTAGACATTAAAGTGCCCTTAATACAAATCACCGTAACGATTGACATGAGCTTTCAAATGAGAAATGAAAGCTTTCAGAATTAAAATCTATTTCAAAGGTATTTTAATGGCTAAGTGCCAGCAATTCTTTCTTATATGTGTTACTTCGTTCATGAGTGAAATCATAAATACATAAAATGTGTACATTTTAAAGAGTGTATTTTAAGTTACCATAATTGCATGAGATATTACAAGAAACATTTTGAGCACATTTAACATTTGTATTACAGCAAAGCTAGTAACATTCAGAGTGTCCAGTCTTTCCTTAATGAAACTATTGCTAACTGATTTTACATGGAAGGCACTTGGATACAATACTGAAGGGTGGCAGCACAAAACCACGAGTCAGGGATCTGTATTGTATTAGAGTGGAACGCCAAAGTTCCCATGAAAATCAACAGGAATCTTGTAAATTGGCTGAATGATCCAGACTATACAGTCTAACAGCAGAGCTATGTGAGGTCGCCTGCACGTCAAGGGATTGCATTGCACTCTGTCTGAGGACTGCCCGTTGGTACTTTATTTTCATAAAAACAACAAGGAGACCGGTGGCACCTTAAAGACTAACAGATTTATTTGGGCATAAGCTTTCGTGGGTAAAATATCTCAAAAGAAGTGAGGCTTTTTACCCACGAAAGCTTATGCCCAAATAAATCTGTTAGTCTTTAAGGTGCCACCGGACTCCTTGTTGTTTTTGTAGATACAGACTAACACGGCTACTCCCTGATACATTATTTTCATAAGCATTGTAATGACATAGAAAAAGAACCAGAACCAATGCCTTACTTCTGGAATAAGGACTTATTTCGAACAAAGTCCTTTTGTTTTCAAAGGGTGAAATTCACCCTTGTGCCGAAGTCCAGTGCAAGGCCAACTGGTTGCCAAAACAAGGCTTAAGTGGGACTAATGTGATGCATTGTCCTTGTGTTAGGCCTTTGCCCGGATAAATTTCACCCTAAGGGCTTGTCTGCACTGGGAAATTACATTGTGTTAGCACTTGAGCAGTCATGGTAATAATATGGTGTTAAACATGATTTAGCACTCAATGTAGACAGGCTTTCTGTCATTAGCTTCGATGGGGCCAAGATTTAACCTGAGTGTTTAACACTGGATTAGTTGTCATGACTTCTCCAGGTTGTGTTCTAGCATGAAGTAGTTTTCAAGTGTAGACAATCACCAAATGAACATCCTTCCAAAGTTAATGATCTCTGTTATGCTTACCAGATGTCTTTTTACATAGTATTTTGCCTTTGCTGAAATTGAGAAATCAGTATGGGAAGATGCAACTCTGGACACATCATACATTCTACACAGTAATTATAATAGTGCATCTTCAATCATCTTTAACTGTCACCTGTAAAACAAATTTCTTAAGATACATCAAAAACACGAGCCCTCACTAAATACTAAATGCGGATCCACAGCTGGTGTAAAATCTCAATGGATCTCTGACAATTTACATCAACTGGGGACCTGGCCCAGAGTCTATGGCAAGTGCGAAGTTTGACAAGTAACCTCTTCAGCCACAAAACAGTGTCTTTGCCACTTCTGCATAACACAAATGGATTACAAAACTTACAGAACAAAACTTTGAGCAACAACTAACTTTAGAAATATCACCTCAAAAGACAAATGTTTCAGAATATTATGGGTAGTGAATGTTGGGTTTTAGAATGGAAGAGTGAATTTGATTTATGATGATGATTGTTGTGCTACTTATTCTGGCCCCAGTCCAGAGCAATTAAACATGCAGATAACTTTAATCCTGTGAATAGTCCTACTCAGGTCAATGGGACTGCTCATGTGCTTAATACATTGTTGAATCCAGGCATCTGGCAGACTGACAGAAGAATCCTGAAGTCTGCAGCTTAGATTAAGCAGGAGACAATTGTCTACTGAGAAATTGCACCCAGAGACTTTTTAAAAATTGAATCTTTGACTAGGTACAATGGCATAAAAATTACTTATTCCTTTCACTGCATTTCCTATATTTGTAAAATAGAAGCCCTGATAGATTTAGTAGGAGTCTATATGACATTCTTTTCATATTCATTTCAATAAATACATATTTTAAAAATATGTAATGCAGTTACATTTAAAAAAAGCATTATATTCATGTGTGGCCCCAATCTTTTTTATTTTCCTTTTTGGATTTTTTGGGGGGACCATTTAAAAAACCTTGTAGATTAAGTCAAGATTCTTTAAAACACATTCTCCTATCATTGCAAAGTTTTGTTAGCATGCTCATATGGCTTCAAATATTATAGTAAAGACTTGACAAAAATCGTCAGAAAATGCCTATTTTACTTTAAAACCCCACAATTAACTGTTAGAAGACTGTTAGAGAATGGATTGTGGAATATTATGCTATGAATTTAAATAACCCTTATTACAAGCTTCCAGCAGGTGTCACTATTGGTCTACAATTTAAATCCTAAAGAAAAATCAGTTGAGGACTAATGACATTACACGCCATGGAACTATTCCTCCATGTGCTGCTAGGGGGCCTCTTTTCCTCTGCATACCATGGGTGTTATATCTACTAAGTGAGGGGAGAACAGAGCACTCTCTGTTTTCATCGCTAATTGGAAAAAAAATAAAATATATTCATATAGTCAAATCTGAACAAGTAGACACATAGGATATATCCTATCATGTTCTACTGGGCTTACCTTCAATGATTAGTCTCAACCAAACATCAATTTGTATGGGTATAATCTGCATAGGTGAGAGAGTAGAGGCAGAAACATTTCAAAACTATTTATAGTGACAATGGGAACAAAGAGCATGGTGGTGAAATTCATTGGTAGAGCATACAAGGAATGAGAAACAAAAAAATAATAATAGGTATCTGCTTAAGATCACCAAGAGAGGAGGAGGAGGAGAAATTTTCTAGACCAATTCTCTGGGCTCTCTAGGCCATAATAAACTACTTTAACTACACAGAGAGCTGGTAAGTAATAAATACAGCCAAGCATGTTATTAAATAAGGTTCCTAAATTAATGTGACGGTAATTTATGGATTCAGAAAGTACAGACTCCAACCAAAGCAGAAGCTGGCCCACCTCTACTCCTGATCATGAGGAACTTATTCGGAAAATGAAAATAATAGAGAAATTTGGAACTAGTGCTCTTGAGCAACTTGAAGTTAGCACAGTAGAGAATCAGTTGAAGACACGATTGCAGAACTTGGCAATACAGGGTATTACAGAAGCCAGTGGCAGTTTTGCCAATGACTTAAATAAGAGCAAAAACAGGCCCATTTCCCAACATTTCTGAAATCGATCAGTTTAGCAAGGTGGGTGCAATGGGAAGAAGTATAATTCACTCATGTAGGAGGTGGCTGGAGAGCAGTAAAAGACCATAACTACAGTGAAATATACTAGCTGACTTGAAAAAGAAGATTGACAGGATGAGCAGTAGCCAATGAGGGCGTGCTTAAAGATTTGAGGTTAAAAAACGGTACCAGAAAGTAAAAAGTAGAAGGCAAACAAACAGGAATACTCGGAATTGGTAAAGTGTGGCAGGAAGAGCAAAGTCAAGCCATACCACTCTTCCTCCAGCACCACAAAGCACAACAAATGCACAAAGTGCAGAATGATTCTGAACTCTGCCTTGCAATGTGTCTTTAACACATTTAAGAGAGAAGTTGGAATGATTCCTGCAGGAAGTAAAGATCAGGATAATGATAAAGAGCAGCTAAAATACTACTGGGAAAAGTGAGCATTGCAGATAAGTCTCCTAGGGTAGAAAGAGTAGGACTGTACCTAACAACACCAAGGATTATGGGCCAAGTTCTCCCCTTTGTGGGTTACTCCTACCTAAGAGAGGGGAAGTTCCTTGAGTTTCTGTTAGCAGGGTTTCCTGATATTTTTTCTGTTAGAGATAGGTTGGCAGTGCATGTCTCCCCCACCCCTCCCTATGCACACTCAGAGAAGCTGGGAGTTCATTGCATTTAAACCATGTTTGCATTATGCAGAAGTAGAAAAGAGGCAACACAGATTAGTTTTGTACTTGTCATTGACTTTGGGGGAGATCCTCAGATGTTATAAATAGCCAGGGCTCCACTGATATCAACAGAACTATGACAAGTTTCGCCAGCTGAGGAACTTCTCTTAGTTTTCAATGAGGGGCTGTGTGTTTGATATCTATGTCTGCATGTGTATTTTAAGGAATTCTTTGGATTCAAGAGGTCACCTTGCTTCCCTATGGCTGCTCAGACACACACATCTTTGAACAGGCTAGAACATGCTGCTGTCTCCGTGGCTGCCCCTGGACTATCCTTGAATATTTCCCTAACCACGAAGGAACAAACAACGTACATCACTACATGTTCTAGGCCAAACTCTGGGTGGCTCTTGAAAGACGCAGGACAGAAGCGCTGATGGTCGGGAAGTGGGAGCAAAGGTAGCTTTACTTCTCCTGGGTTCTGGGCTGCGGTAGGAGCTGAAATATATCCAACGTGAGCTAACTTCTGGTCTCCTTTCCTGAGCTGCACTGGAGCCCCAAATCTTCATAACACTGGGCACTAAGTATGGTTACTGTCTCACCTGTACCAGGGTTTGTGTGTGTGTGTATGTGTCTGTGTGGGGATGGGATGGGGAGGGTCACTTACATTAGCCCTATGCTTTCCTGAACTAGGGGAATTTTCCCCTTGTGGTTCATTTTAGCCCCAATATTCTGTCAGAATAGTGTAAAGGAGCCAGGTTGAGTCTAGAATCAACCTATTTGCAGTAGCTTATACTTACTTCCCCCAAGGGGCTGGAGAGGATGGGGAGAACCCAGTAGAGTTTGGCTTTTGTTTAAATGTAGCTGTTTACAACCAAGTATTGTATTTAAACCAGGCATTGAGAGACCCTAGACATTGAGCAAATGTGATGAGTTGAGGGTTTGTGGTTGTAAGATTTTGATGGCTCAGTGTACTACATAAGCACTCTGGTGCTGATCAGGTGAAGCACTGAAGCATGTGCTACTCATGGACTTAATATTAAGCACATGCTCATGTGATTTATTTAATCAGGACCTCTGGGAAGGGTAGTCAGTTATAGCAGCTGACAAACAATTTGCAGAATCGAATATTCCAACTAACAGGTGGAAACTTCAGTTTGAAGAAACGTCCTTGGCATTCAGGGCCATGAGTCACATATTGATTTTTCAAATGGAGAATGAGCCAGCCTAATCCATGCTCCGAGATTCTGGATATAAACTGCGATACACTTTTTGCCCTCTTGTTTAGGGCCCAAGTCACATGTTACAGAAACCCCGTTTATTGAGTTGAGAGCTTTTAAGCAATTAGTTTTAACTAATCCATAAGATTAACTAAATCCATAAGAGAATCCACAGAGATTCCCTCTCCCAGAAGTCCCTCCCGTGGGTTCTTCCATAGCAAAAATATGATCTGGGCTCTTGTTTAAAAAAATCAGTTAAGGTTAATAAGAGACAAGAACCTATCACCTATCAAGTCATGTACAAAAACCAAGCACTGAAACAAGTAAATGAATAGTTAAGGATATTATAAACGTGACACTGATCACAGTAAATGTCTACATGTTATTCACATATAAGAAAAGTTATTTTTCCTCAAAACACAACAATCTAACTCAACCAAAAACAAAGATTTTTGTTCTTGATTTTGATATCTAAATATTTTTTCTTTAAAGAATACAATTAGGTAGAATATATCACTGTGTGAGCAAGTGACTTCCCCACCTTGCTCCAAAACACAATGCACGCAGGTTATAGCAGGCCAAAACTTGGGGATTTGTTTTATTTACAGAAGGAATTGAAAAGTAAATGAGACAAAATACAACCCAACCCTTCCCCTTAAATTTGGTTGGACCTAACATTCCTTCATGTGGACTAGTCAGCCTACACCCTAGATTTTCAGACTCTGGAGAGGCACTCGCACCCCTAAGATGTAGATGGGATAATGAACCACTTACATTTGTTTTGCTCACTCACTGTTGCAACATTTTCCAGCCAGATCATCACCTGTTAACTGGGTAGAGTTGTTAGGCAAGCATTGCCTGTCTGTTGCAGTCAGTTAATATATTTCTCAATTGACAGTGGAAATGTTGTACTGTACTTATAATGGTTCTTTCTGTAGGATAATATTTTATATGTAGAATATTAGTGAAATTTGATAGGTATCTATACTTGCAGCTGAGGCTGATCATTGTGAAAATTGTCATATTTCTTTAATAGTTTTTCTTTGTTTAGAAACGTTCCATCTGTATTTGTTTTTTGTGGTTATTGATGAAAGTATAGTATTCAGTTTGACTCAGGAGTTAAGGTTCTTCAATTGTGAAGACATATGCATTTCCATATACTTGATCTAAATAATGTGTTTTCACTTAGTGTGGGATTTATGATGGCCGTAACTTTTCATGTCCTGACTTTCTAGGGCTCTGACCTTGTACATGATGTGATAGGTACATATGTAGCTGTCCCTAAGTGTAACGGGGCAGGACTCACTACCTCGGCACCTCCTGCTGGCAGTGCTAGGGATTAGCTCTTGGTTGTCAGTGCACCTTCCACTAGTGGTGTCTCACTGCCATCACTTCTGCTCCACCTCTAAGACCTGTGTCACATTCTTCTGGGCATGGCCCTCCAGCTATGCCCCACTCCACTTTCTCCCCCCTTCCAGGGGAAGTGGCAATCTCTAGTCCATCCACTTGCCGCTGTGGCCTGCTGCAGCCTTGAGTCTAGCCCCTCACCTCAAGGTCCAAATACTGGCCATCTCCTCTGTGGCAAGTGTGGGGAAATGGGGAGCAGGCCCACCCACTACTCCAGGCCCCTACGCAGGGACCCCATAGCTGGCAGCCACATGCGGCCGCTCCTCCAACTCCCACCACCTATTTTCCTAGGCCACTTCCCTGGAGCCCTAGTCTCTTCCTAGCCCTTTGTATTAGGGCCCTCAGTCTGGCAGTCCTCAGGGTCAAACTCCCTATTGCTCCCCTGACCCTGTCCAGCACTGCTCCATCCAAAATATTCCTCTAAGGCAGCCAGTCCTCCCTTTCATTCAAGGGAGAGACTGCCCCCATCTTTGTTGAGCGGCCCCTCTTATATGGCCCTCCCTGGCCCTGATTGGCTGCTCCAACAAACCTTCTCCTGATTGGCTCTCTACAAGCCCTCCTCCCATTGGTTGGATTTTGCGCAGCCTCCCTGAGGGCTGCTTTAACCCTTCATGTACCTGTGTGGGGCAGCTGCCCCACCACACTAAGTAACCTTTAACAGTTTTTGAAATTAAGATTTTTGTTGTTAGAATTTCTTGTCTCTCATTGCATCTTTTCTTTTGAGTAAGCAAATGGAGATGCATTTCTTTAAGCTACTGTAAATAAATGGGGTGGAAGGGCCACCCTATTATTAAACTAAATGAGTGAGCAGTGCTGAGCTGTGCTGATAAAGCTTATAATGGCTTGAACTCTACAGTTATATTCCCTTAGTTGCTGTGGAAAGAATCTGCCAATGAAATGCAATCCATGACTACAGGATATTTGTAAGGCTCATGGAAAGCACTTATCAAGCAAAGGGTGTTGCTTACAAGCAATGTATTGCCTGGTATCTTTGCTTTGGCTATTGAAAGGATTCATTAAGTAGAGCAGGATGGCCCATATCTTTGGTCCCTACTCTGCTATGGCACTGCATTGGCAGTGCAAAGGACCTGAAAAGCTACCCTGCCACAGCAGATAGGAATTTCCCTGGCACTGAGAAATTCCTGGTTGGTGTACAGCTGACATGACCAGCTTTATGCCTCCTGTTCCCAAGAGGTGTGTTGGGGATGGAATGGGGCATGACTGAAGCACACTGTGCTCTGGTGAGCCCTGACAGCATGCTGGCACCATAAGTTAGAGCAGTTCTGAAGATGCTCTGGCTATAGCTTTAGGATTGAGGATACACAAAGGTACTACATTTTAATTCAATATTTTTCTTGATTGCCACTTGCTTCCATGTAGCCATCTACCCAGACCTGAGGAGCATGCCCCACAGTGTGGCTTATCCTCTGGCTTGCCCTGGACTCAACCCAGGCAGACTTAGGTAGGAGGGACTTCAATGGTTCCAGGGGGAAGATGGGAGAAGTAGCAGAGCTGCTGATTTCCCACCCCCTGTACCATCAATTCTGTGTTGCTGGCTCCTGCTTCTCTCTGCCTATGTGAGTGAAGAGTGTTTAGATTTTCCATATCCCCATGGTTAGTCTGTTTAGAATTCAGGGTGAATGAAGAATTTAGTAACTGACATGATATTTTGTTTCACTTAAATAGGTCTGCTTATAGTCATGAAAACATAAACCCCTTTGATACAAGACAGTCTAGGATTGGTTTGCTGAACAATTTATGGAACCATGTTCAGGAGTCTGAATTAGCGTGAAAGAGGGTTATATTTTTTGCATTCTTTGATAGTATTATCCTAATTAACTCAGGATTTAGCATATTTACATTTCAAAGTACATGGCAAGAGGAGAGAATTTGGGGGCTATTTCAAAGATAAAGTATATCAATCACACAACTGTGAAAATAGCAAGACTGCAAATTTGTATAAAATGGTCCTGATGACTGGATAGCTTACACTTAATTAATATGCAAGTAATCTGCCATTAATGTGCATAAGTTATTACCGTGACTATTTATGCAGAGATTGCCCTTTAATTATAGCCTGTAGAATTATTACAGGCTCTCGGGCAACACTGAACAGTACATATAGTCATAAATTCTCTCAGAGCAGTTTTTCTTGATGCTAAAGTAAAAGCCTTTGTGAATCAAAATGTCTTTTGTTTATTTTTTTTATGTTCTTGCAATTGCAGAATAGCTTTGAAAAAAGAAGCTGTGATGAGCTCGATCTTTGTTTCTGCCTAACAGAATCATTCCTGTAGAAAGCTAAACCTCAGCTCTTGAATTCAGATGGAAGTACGAAAGATCAAAGCACCTCATCCCTCTTAAAGGAGCTAAAATTAAACGGTTTCACTTGACGGGAATACATTGGGTTACAGAGCACACCGAGACAAGCTGTGTGTTGGAAAACTATCTGTATAGGGATTGCGACCAAGTGGTTAGAGCTGAGGTCAAAACGCTTGGGTTTCATAGTTATTGAGCTGGTATGTCACCTTGCACAAATCAGGTAGCTAACCTGAGGCACAGTTATTTCATAAGGATTTTATAAAGTTTAATTTAGGTCCTGATCATTCACGTATTCAGAAAAAGGCTCCAACTGAAGTCAATGAGAGCTTGGCCTCAGTAAGACATTGTGCCCCAATGTTTATAAAGTGTTTTGAGAATGAAAAGGGGGGATATGTATATGTGCTAGAATTAAGCAAATGGCCTGATTGGTCCCTTTAAGAGGGGCCAGGGGTGTCCAGTCCACCTGTGACTGATTACCTACCTGCTGCCCAGTTGGGCTTAAGGGAGGCACCTGGGCCTTTCAAAGGGAGAGACAGCAGTAGGGAGGGGCTGCCACCTGTGGTCCTCTCTCAGCTCAGGAAGGCTAGGGAAGAGAGAGAAGAGTTGCTGCTGAAAGGCCGAGGAAGGAAGGAGCTGGAGGAGCAGACTGAAAATCCAGCAAAGGCCCAAAATGGGGGACTGTGCAACCCCCTGACCTCCAGGGGACAGACTAAATCAGCAGAGCTTGGGAAGGGCTAATAACTGTACCTAGTGAAGAGACTGGGAGCCAGACAGACCTTAGGGAGTAGAGGCTGTGCCCAGTGTGAGACTGGGGTGGAAGAAACTTTTCTTTGGGTTTATTTTATGTTGATAAACCAGTTCCCCAAAAGAGGGGTTAATATTGGACATAAGCCTCTGTGAATTATTCCTGGGAACTTGTGAAGGAGAAATTGAGGCAGGGCACCTCAGAGCCATGTTCCCCCAGCAGGGGGCACTTCATGCTAAACACGCACTTTTACACCTTCCCACTTCACCCTGAGAATCCTGAAATGTGCGAGCTGACCCCAAATGGAATGTTAGAGTGTTATTACACCACATGTGGTCCTTGTAACTATCAAAGGTCATGTCATGAATTAATATTGCTTCACACTTTACGGAAAGGTGTTTCCTCTGAGGATCTCAAAGAACTTTAGAACAGTAATTAATTAAGCCTCCAACAACAAGTGTGTCACAGCTTTCAGGAAATCTTGGGCCCCTAATGTTGCATCAGCCACTGCTTGATTCACCCTTGTTCATTCCTAGTGTGTTGACATTCCTCTGTCCTCCTGGCATTTCAAGCAATTGCAAATAAAGTCTAGAAATAAACAGCTCACAGAGTTAATTGAAGTGTCACCGTGAGTATTTTAAATGGTGCCTAGCACTTTTCAAATACATTTCCCCTCTCATTTAAATGATTTTTGGAAGCATGGCCAAGAATATATAAAAATCTAACTTGCTCAAGAGTCATTTAGAATGATTTTTTTTAAGTCCCATTTGTTAAATGCTTTAACTTGGTGCTCTTAGGCTTGGCGTATCAGATGGCAGTTTAGCATTAGAAGAAGTGCTCACATTGGGAAGAATAAAGTTTGAGAACTCATTGAAGGCTGAAATACGTGTCTCGGCAAAGGGAGGAAGAAGAGCAGGAATTAGCACTGCAGAATAGCACTGATCAAACTCCAAATTCCTATCATCCTTCTCAAACAATAGCAAACCATAGAACTAAAGAAAATATTTGTAGTTAGTGATCAGTGTCATATATAGCAACTTTTTACCAGAGAGAAAACCTCTGAGTTTCTTATAGACTTCAGTGTCACTGTAAAAAAACAAAGAAACCTGACTTTGCCTATCCTTAGGGCGGCAGGGTTGGTCTTAAATCTTATAAAATCTAGGTTCGCACCCCAGCCCAGCCACAGGCTGGGTGACCTTTGGCAAGTCATTTAATGTTTCTTTGCCTCAGTTTCCCATCTGTGGTGATGTGGGTCATATATATTTATAGATTGGATTCCTAAGTTATATCACTGAAGAAATCCAATCTTTCAGTTCCTGAACAGACAGAACTCCTTTTGACATCAGTGTTAGCTGCAGGCTAATGATGCCTAACATGAAAAACATATTTTAACTAACGGTAATACTTCTGTTATCACATATGAAGACTTAAACCTAAAACCCTGTGCCTGCTAGAGTACATCGGCTTAGTACAGGGGTTCTCTGTAGGCTTACAGAGAAGGAATTTTCCTCTATCCAGGGCATAAAATGCTTTGGAATGGTTTTGATTGCTAGTGTGGCCTCCAAGCTTCAGTAGCTCCCAAGCATGCTTTATTTTCCTTATGTGACATGGTACCAGAATGCACAAGGGAGTCTTGGTCCATGACTGGGGCTCTTGGGCACTACAATAAAAATCAATAGATTGTGGTATGTGGGCATATGACTGGGAATAATGACAAGAAATTATGAAAGGAAAGTTTTATTCTGAGTAAATAAATTCTGAGGAAAAGTTTCCTCCCATAGGCTGTGGAATAGCCTCCTCAGGAAAGTGGTGGAAGCGCTGCTATTTGGGATGTTTAGTTACTATATGTTTGTACTGTAGGTAAATGAAATTGCTGACAGCACAAGTCATCTTCTTACATAACCAGTAATAGCGAGGGCCTCAATTTTACAAGAAAATACAGAAGCAGAATTGGGGCTGTGTAGGTCTTGGGTCAAGGTCTGGTTAACAGGAAAATGTACTCTAGGGAACAACCCTGCCCTGGCCCCAGGGAGATGGAATGGATAATCTAATAGCCATTTCCATCTCTAACTTCTATGATTCTATGACATGTATTGGTTCCGGAAACAGCTAGTTTATCCATGCTCTATTGGCTCCACCCCCTTACAGCTTGTCTCCAAACTCTCTCCCTCCTGCCTCACTGGTACTTAGTGAGTCCAATGGAGCTGGACTTTGCAGTGCAGAGAAGGTATAGAGCCCCTGCATGTGTTCCAGGAATCAAGTTGTCTGCCCCACAACACAGTGGAGCTGCACCAATTCTGAAAAATCCAGAGCTCTAGAAGGATTTGACCTCTTTCCTTTGCAACTGCACTCACACCCACACTCCACATGGATAATGTTGTTTCACACCCTCAGTCAGCTTTCAGACCTATGGCAGACAGTTATCACCTCTGGGAATTGGTTTTTAACTAAAGAAAAATACTTTAGCTCTGCAGTTTTACAAAAGGGTGGTTAATGTTGCATCTGAGTGATTTCTGTATTGCCCTATATCTGAACACATCCCACATGCCAAGTTGTCTTCATACATTCTCTCCAGAGTATATTCTTGACACGTATGAACAGAACACATCTGGGGGTAATGTCAGTAAAAATCTGGATCTCTTCATCTTACTATATATTGTCCTAGACCACCATGCAACTGTCTTAGTCCCCTCAATTGATTACTATAAATTAGCTCCTGAAAGTGTAATCCCTTTTTCTGAATTAAACTGTTCTGTTTAATTTGTTTGAAAGCAAGCCCGGAAAGTTTAGGGGGAAACTCATCAGTTCCATTTTCATTGCAATTACAACATATCCTGGAGATGAGATTGCAGCTGACTAGACTCAGTAATAAGGGAATGCTAAATGAATAGAACATTAGAGAATTATAAGTGACAAGTCCAATTATTGGTGGGAATATATCAGTGCTTTCTTATTCTTTTCAGACACCCCCTTTTTACTACTCTACCAAGACATTTGGATAACTTTGGGCTTGTTCTTACCTTAAAAAGCTGCCGAGCTTCCTTGGAGTCTTCTTCATTTTCATTCTGTAGGGTTTCCTTTGCCTTGTAACTGTCTGCATTATTGCTGTGTGCCTGAAAGGGGAGCAAATATTGCCTCCACATTGACTGTATAAGGGGCTGTCACTGGATCCGATTCCACAACGAGCACTCTTGGAAAAGCACTATACTTTAACTAGGAAACAAAACCAAATCCAAACATTGGGCTGAATGGCAACAGCATTGGAAGAGTTAACTTCTTCCCTTACACACATGGGCAAATGTCTGCACCTCTTACAGTTTGCTGGGTCCTTACTGCAGTATTGACAGTTGTGCAGACAGACATGCTAATCTGCTCTAAGATTCAGTGCCTTAGCCACAGAGCATTAACTCATGGTTCCTGCCAGCTTAGAGATTAGACTTATTATTATGTATGTCTTGGTATGTCGAGGCAGGATTCAAAAGGAAGAAGTGCATACAGAGTACCTTTCAGGAGATGCAGGCCTTCTTCATAAACCTGGAATACAACTGCATTGTACAAGTAATGGGTTTGATTTCATGAAGAAAGAAGGAATTAGACATGGAGTGACACAGTTCTGCTTTGCATGCCCCATTAAATGGGAGAGTTCAGTTTAGGTCAATGATATTTATCAATCACATGGCGCCCAATTTACTGAACAGATGGTCTAGTGTTAATCCTTCCAGTCTCAATGAAAATACCATATTAGCAGAAGCTATGTTTGCAGATAAAGACTTAAGCTAAATTTAAAGACTGAAACTTCAGGAAGATTATTAATAGACCCAGATCTTGTCTTTATACAGTGTGACCAGGGTGTATGCGGATGAACAGAACACATTCATTCATTAGCTGTGTAAGAACTAGCATTCAGAGTGTATGATTTATTTATTTGTTCTGAAATAAAGTTTCTGAAATAAAGGTGGGAGCAGAGTGGAGAAGGGAGAAAGGAATATTACACAGTTGCTAACATTCCATTCAAATTGTGTGACTTAAACATCCGTCTGTTAGTAATACTCTTATATTGTTATCAGTGAGAAATAACTGCTCCTTGGTTGCCTTCTCACCTTCGTTAGGAGACACCCAGGGACTGCTGAGAGAAAAGCCTTTCTCAGTCTTGAAAGGTTTCAGAGTAGCAGCCGTGTTAGTCTGTATCCGCAAAAAGAAGAACAGGAGGACTTGTGGCACCTTAGAGACTAACAAATTTATTAGAGCATAAGCTTTCGTGGACTACAGCCGAAGAAGTGGGCTGTAGTCCACGAAAGCTTATGCTCTAATAAATTTGTTAGTCTCTAAGGTGCCACAAGTCCTCCTGTTCTTCTTTTTTCTCAGTCTTGAGTTTGCCTGGGTGAGATCAGTTACACTGGAAATCATTACCACATGCTGTAGTCCAGTATATTAAACTATTTACTAAGCTGGTGAGGCTTAACCAATAGGTTTGTATTGCATCCTCTGGGCCAGACATAGTCTCTGTGAGGCTGGATAGTGCAGTTTTTCCCTTTTCCCCCCCAGCAGGGGAAGCTAATGCTCTGGACATCTCCTTCTTTTAGAAGAGAGGATGAGGATAGAGGACTTCCAGATGGGAGGTCTCTTTCTCCCACCAGGTGCTGCAGCTGCTCCACTGTCTGGCAGAAAAGCAGTGATCCTCAGTTAAGAACCAGCTCCTCCTACTGCTTCCACTTCAGATACCCGTCTGGTGAAATCTTACTTCACAAGCCAGTGAAGAAGCAGAAGGAAGGGGAACAGGGCTTCTCTAAGACAGGGAGAGCGGGTGGAGAGCGCAACCCCCCTCCCACTTTCAGTGGGGGAGAGAGACCACTACTCCCCATTATTTTAGCCCCTACCTCCACTTATTTCTCAAGGTTTTAAGAATTATTAATTTTGTTCTGCTTCTGCAATTTCACAGTCTCTCTCTCCTGCTCTCATTTCTATAGAGCCCTGTCCTTTCTGTATAGTACTTTACAGGACAAGATGATTTGATTCTGCTGAATATCTGGGCAGAAAATGGGAGATTGATTTATTCTAATCAAAAGCAAATTTATTTTTCTGTAATCAATAATCTTTCTTTTATCCAGAGTAATTTATGTTGGTCTCGTTAAATGATAATCCAGAATTCAGTTACAAAGAAGTTAGAGTAATGAGTAGATTTTTCTTGCATGAAATTCACAAAATGTATTAAATTGGCTTTAGCAGATCTTTTCAGGCCAGGGACTGATTTATTTAGGAGTTAATGAGGCAAATGGTAAGTCCTAGTATCTGAGGAGTCTGTGTGGGTGGTGGGCAAGGAATCCTCTCTCCCAGGCAGCAGAGCAATAGTGGAGACACTCTGTGGTTGCTACTGTAGCCATTAGTTTGCCATACACCATGAGTACTCCAATGAACGGTATAGAGCAGTGATTCTCAAACTTGTGTACTGGTGACCCCTTTCACATAGCAAGCCTCTGAGTGTTACCCCCCTTATACATTAAAAACACTTTTTAATATATTTAACACCATTATAAATGCTGGAGGCAAAGTGGGGTTTGGGGTGGAGGCTGACAGCTCGTGACCCACCGCATAATAACCTCATGACCTCCTAAGGGGTCCTAACCTCCAGTTTGAGAACCCCTGGTATAGAGGGAATGGTCACAGATTTACCTTCCCTGGCTCATTGGTCCTCTTCACCCACAAAACCTAAACCACCCTACACAGTGGGATGCAGCAAGCCACCGTGGAGCCCAATTCCATTATACGGAGGGGTTAGGGATTCCACCACAAAGCCCTTGTGTCTTTTCCCTTTGCACACAGGAACTGGAGTGGTTTCACTGTAACCAGGGCCTTCTGCACGGTGCAGAGTGGGGCAGGGTTTATTCTGTTGGTTAAAAAATGATCACAGAATAATGACCTCCCAGAGCTACATAAACACTGAGGTGAAAGCAAAATATGTAGAGCAATAGACTGCGGTGGTTCAAGCAGTAAGAAACCTGCTCACTATGGATCAGTTCTTGTTTTGTCTGAGCAATGACAGCATCCCCTGAAGCCTCCCACATATGGTCACAATGAAAGTTATTTGTGATCTGAGAAGAGATCCCTTTGCTGAGCCCTAGGCAGGAGGAACGGGGGATTACAAAGCTGCCAACTGCTGCACCTCAACCCTTGTCTTCCGACATGCACAGCTCCTGGGAAAAGGAGAATAGCTCTTGCTGCCTAGGATCTTAAGATCCTGCAATGGGGCAAATATGAAATCAAGAGGAACATTTAGATTAAATGGAAAAATCAGAGGCAGAAAATAGGGACTAATTGAGAACAGTGGGATGATGTAGCACTTTGGGACTCACCCCTGCAGCGCCTCCTGCTGGCTGTCTGGGAATTGGCTCACTTTCCAACTCCGGAGTGCCCTCTGCAGGCTGGTGTTGTCAACGCTCACTGGCCCCCATGTCCCTCCCAGACCCCAGTGCCCCTTTAACTGGGGGTTCTGCCCATCAGTATCCCCTCAGTCTCTGGGTCTCCCCTCCCCAGGGAACCCCCAACCCCCTGATCCCACCTTGCCTCAGTGCCTACAGCAAGTCATCTTTTAGGCCCCACTCACTGGGGCAGCCTGCAGCCTAAAATGGCCACTCATCATTGGCAAAGAGGAGTAGGACCTGCTGCCACTGCCTAGTCCTGGGCTGCCCCTTTGCAACTCCAGTACCTGGTTTAGGCCCTGCAGCCTGGGGGCGTTGTCAGGCTGGAGCTCCCAAGCCCCTCTTGCCTTTCCCCCAGCGCTGCCGTACCTCAGGTCCCTGCTCAGCTCCCAGGCAGCTAGGTCCTTCCATCTCAAAAGGCAGTCTCCTAAGCTCTGCATTCACTGGCTGCTTCTCACAGCCCCACCCCTCTCCCAGGGCTGGCTTTAACCCTTTCTGGGCCGGAGCGGGTGACCACCCCGCTACAGATGAGCTAGGTGCTCAAGCATCCCCAACTACTCAACGTGGCACTGCAGCTCCACCTTTAGATGAGAAATTTTGGTCATGGTTCAGTGGGTCAAATCTAGTGTGTGGAGGAGTTTTGGTGGAGTGTCCTTGAATCCTCGGGTAGTCAGCTTGGATCTGATTTTAAAGGCATTTGGGCACCTAAAGATGCAGATAGGCACTTGGGGGATTTTCAAAAGCCTCCTTGCTCCCTCATTGCATAAATTATCGCATAACGCTGACCAAAACAAAACAAAACAAAAAAAAACAAACAACAACAAAAAAAGAAGCCCAGAAAGGAATCTCAGATGTTAGATTATTTAGCAAAAATCTCTAAAAATACTTAAAGCAAATAAACCTGTCATTTGCTCATCTGTAGATGAAATTTGTGTGTGTGTTTTCTTAAAGCTAATTCTATTCATTTTGTCTTTAGAGGGACAATCCTAACATGCTGAGTGCACTTATGAGTGGGAACTTTTCAGGTTCAGGCCCTTAAATATCTGTGATAGGCACATTCTCATGAGTTCTCTTTCAGCATACATTAGAGACAGATTCTTACAGGGTTTTTTTCTTTTTCAGAAGGTGGTTCCGGAAAAGGATGATCTTGTACATGACGCACAGAACTCCAAGATGTATATTTTAATTTCAATTCACCACAGGCTTCCTGGGTGACCGCGAGTGACTTAATATCTCTGTGCCTTATTTCCCCCCCCCATGGGGAAATCATATTTTGATGGTATGTTCGTTAATGCTAATAAAGCACTCCTCTTTCAGTGCCTGATCCAAAGGCTGTTTAAGTCAATGGGAATTATCAGGCCCTTAATGAATCATCCTAGGGCAGGAGTGACTTTTGATACAGGTTTTAGATGCAGCAGAGCCTGAAGGAAATTATGCTCTGTATGCTTTTCCAGTGCACAGGCACCACTTTGAAAGTGTAATCCTTTTTAATATTGGGAAATGGTTTCCTCTAGGAAATAAGAAAAATGTTCTATCCAACCTCCCAGATGGGTTAGGATAAGATTTCATTAGGAGGGAAGCAGGTTTGTTTTGCACTGCTCCTCAATTCCTCCTAGTGGACAAATGGATTAAAGCTTTGCCATTTTTGGTTTCTTTTTTTAATGTCAAGTACACTTTGTGAACTGTAGAGGTGTGCCCTATTATCCTGACCTTTTAAGTCTACTTTATTTTGATAGGCCTTCCAAATTATTTCTTCTACACAGGCTAAAAACTGCTGCAGACATGTAATGGAAAGCCAGGCAAGTTATACAATTCTGAAAAGGTCAAATGGCACAAGTACAGTATGCTTTTGCAATTCACCAAATATATATAGAGAACAGGGATACATCGTTTTTATTACAAGAAAGGGAGGAGAACAGAAAAAAGCCTTGTGATCTGCCAAGACTCTTATTGCAGATGATGAATCATCCACCTTCATTTAGTCTAGGGTTATGCTTAAACTAGCTTACATTTTTACTCTTTACGATCAAGTAGTTTGCAACTTTTATTCTTGCTCTCTGATAGTGCTTCATCTTTTTCTTTGTTTTTCTCATGGCAGCAAAGTCATCTATACATTGTGATTCCACACAAGTTGTGCTGTCAGTGGTTACTAGGCAAACAATGATCTGACCTTGATTATTTGAATGGTAACCTGAGTGGAAAATGCAGTGATGTATCTGGAGTCAGGATCTAATCCTTCTGATGGTAACCTTTGTCAAGATACTCTTTTGAGAGTTATGTAGCACAATGAAAGCACTGTGTCATAGCCTCCAGAGATGGTGAAATAGGATAGCTTTGTTTCTTTTCCATATTTTGGCTGAGGAGAATTGCCTTTTGTCATCTTGTGCTTTGAGGGCTACTATGGCTGTAGTTACAAACGGGATAAATTCCTGTAACTGCTCAATACAGTCTTGCTTTCTCAGGGTATGTCTACACTACCCGCTGGATTGGCGGGCAGCGATTGATCCCCGAGCACTCTCATGTCGACTCCTGTACTCCACCGCCACGAGAAGCGCAGGCAGAGTTGACAGGGGAACAGCAGCAGTCAATTCACTGAAGTGAAGACACTGCGGTGAGTAGGTCTAAGTACGTCGACTTCAGCTACATTATTCACATATCTGAAGTTGCGTAACTTACATCGATTCCCCCTCCCAGTGCAGACCAGGCCTCAGGCTTGGTCTATACTATAGAGTTAGGTCGACATAAGGCAGCTTACATTGACCTATCTCTGTAAGTGTCTACACTACAACATTGCTCCTGCTGATGTAAGTCGTCCACTACACTGACCTAATAACGCCACCTCCCCGAGAGGCATTGATGTAGTTAGGGCGACAAAGCGTCTATGTAGACACTGTGTTACTTACATCACCTTGCCTTGGGCTGTCAGCCCTGGGGCACCCGGGCTCCAGCTGTGAGTCCTAGGGCTAGGGGAGGGGGGAAGCTCTTGTTGTCAGTGCCCCACAATGTTCCATGCAGTTAAGTTGGTGGAAGTGCTCCTAGTGAGGACATACACCGCTGACAGAGGGGGCACAGTCTGGACATAAACCACAGTAATAATTTCTGTGGTGACTGTATGTCGACCTAACTTAGGTCGACTTAATTTGGTAGTGTAGACAAGCCCTTAGTCTCCAACCTCGCAAAGTGTTTAAGCACATGCATAACTTTGAGTTGAGTGAGTGCTTTGCAGGAGTCTCATGGCAAACACATTTATGCATGTGCTTAACTGCTTTGCAGGGCTCGGGTCTAAGACAGCAACACTTTATTGAGAAATTACAGGAACCTATCACGTGGGTAACTGTAGTTATAATAGTGCTCAAAGTTCAAGAAAACAAGAGGCAAGTCTCATCTGCCAAATGTGGGAAGATAGTTATGCATGTGTGTAAGTGCTTTACAGGATCAGGAGCTAAGCTTTTTGTAATGGCTTCAACTAGTTTTTTGACACGAAAGGGAACTTTTCAGTGTTCTTAGGCTACAACATGACTGTCTCTCATCTATGTAAATGCAACTGGTAGCACTTTACTGTACCCAGATCATGAAATGTGATGCCTTACCCTGCAAATAGATGTTTAGTATTGATATCCATTGTTGTAATTGAATTTTAATGCATATTTGCTGAATTTTGGCCTATGTTTAGTCTAGTAAGGGAAAAATTTGTTGACCTTCTGACTTTTGAAACTCCTACAAAACCAGTGACTTTGTTTCTGCATTTCAGTGTACTTTCTGTTTTTTTCTTTCTCTTCATTTTATTTATTTATTTATTTATTGGCACTTGTTCTAATCTCATTATATCAATAGAGTGAATCACTATAGTTTTTGCCACGTAACAAAAACACAAAGATTAAGGTCTTGATTCTGTCATAAGCATTCTTTTATGACTCTCCAGAAAGTATACAATGTAATGAGAGTCAGGAGCTGATAGCAGCTCCAACTCTTCCTTTTCTATCTTTAAGGGTATGGCTCCCCAGATTTGCATATTCACGGGGTTTGAGCTGGTAGAGTCTTTAACAGAAGGGATTATTCCCACTTCCCCCATTTTTTATTAAAGGAACATTATACTCTTGGTACTAAGAGTAATAGTGATCTCTTTAGGAAGCATACACCTTGACTGTGACTCTTTCCTGTGGCTGGTGTCTGTGACAGGGTGCATCTGTAGTGATCAGGGTGCTAAAGTGGCTCCAATACTGTGAAGACTGTGGGTTGGCAGAGTTCTGTGGGTGGGCGAGCATAAAAGGCAGATCTAGAATAAAGACAATTCCCATCAAAGTAGACTGGAGAACCAGAAGGGGTGTGGTGGTTTCGGCAGTTGTGTGTTCCCTTGTACGGAGCACCTTGGTTAGACTGCAGTGACGATAGAAGGGGAAGAGGTTGCTAGTCCACTCTATACATGGAGGAAAAGCATGCTTACCCCATAGCAGTCATTCCATTGGAAGTAAGGAAAATTTGTGTCAGAGCGTGGGTGTGGTAAAGTTGTTGCCCTGTGCAGTGATGATAGGAACTGACTAGACTCAGTTTCCCTTATATACAAAGAACTGAGGACAGAGAGGGAGACCTCAACTGTGGGTCTGTGCAAAGAAATATTGATGGTAGACCCTCCAGGTAACCTTCCAGATTCATAGATTCTAGGACTGGAAGGGACCTCGAGAGGTCATCGAGTCCAGTCCCCTGCCCGCATGGCAGGACCAAATACTGTCTAGACCATCCCTGATAGACATTTATCTAACCTACTCTTAAATATCTCCAGAGATGGAGATTCCACAACCTCCCTAGGCAATTTATTCCAGTGTTTAACCACCCTGACAGTTAGGAACTTTTTCCTAATGTCCAACCTAGACCTCCCTTGCTGCAGTTTAAACCCATTGCTTCTTGTTCTATCCTTAGAGGCTAAGGTGAACAAGTTTTCTCCCTCCTCCTTATGACACCCTTTTAAATACCTGAAAACTGCTATCATGTCCCCTCTCAGTCTTCTCTTTTCCAAACTAAACAAACCCAATTCTTTCAGCCTTCCTTCATAGGTCATGTTCTCAAGACCTTTAATCATTCTTGTTGCTATTCTCTGGACCCTTTCCAATTTCTCCACATCTTTTTTGAAATGCGGTGCCCAGAACTGGACACAATACTCCAGCTGAGGCCTAACCAGAGCAGAGTAGAGCGGAAGAATGACTTCTCATGTCTTGCTCACAACACACCTGTTAATACATCCCAGAATCATGTTTGCTTTTTTTGCAACAGCATCACACTGTTGACTCATATTTAGCTTGTGGTCAACTATAACCCCTAGTTCCCTTTCTGCCGTACTCCTTCCTAGACAGTCTCTTGCCATTCTGTATGTGTGAAACTGATTTTTTCTTCCTAAGTGGAGCACTTTGCATTTGTCTTTGTTAAACTTCATCCTGTTTAACTCAGACCATTTCTCCAATTTGTCCAGATCATTTTGAATTATGACCCTGTCCTCCAAAGCAGTAGCAATCCCTCCCAGTTTGGTATCATCCGCAAACTTAATAAGCGTACTTTCTATGCCAATATCTAAGTCGTTGATGAAGCTATTGAACAGAGCCGGTCCCAAAACAGATCCCTGCGGAACCCCACTCATTATGCCTTTCCAGCAGGATTGAGAACCATTAATAACAACTCTCTGAGTACGGTTATCCAGCCAGTTATGCACCCACAGATGCACTGTTTAATGATATCATAGCAAGCTCAGAGAATTGATACACTGGAGGACTTGGCGGGGACGGGGTGGCGAAGAGGGAGAGAAGTACTCAAGAAGGGAGCATGGATCCAGGAGTGATAGATCAGAATCACCTAGCAGAGAGAGAGGGCAGAGGCACAGTCTGCTCCCAGGAGGAGCTAGCTGTGGGCAAGGCCCGGAATGAAAAACACACCAAGGCGGGAGCTCGGAGGGTGAACAGGATGGACAGAACTGCCGTGTTCTGTCCTACGTCCTGCCATGTTTGGAAAGTGAGGATTAAAGGTACATGTGGTGAGAAGAAACAGACTGGGTGTGTTTGTGAATAAGAAATTATAAAAACAGGCGAGGCTGTGCTGCTCATAGAGTAGCTGTAGTAGCATCCTGTGACAGTGTCTGGCTGTGTCTTTGTTCATTTTTCTCTTGCACTATATGGGTTTGTCAGCAACATCAGCCATTGGGTTGGGAGAGAGTAGAGCGTGCATACATGTAAAGCAGATGACAGACAATCAAAAAACACAACTATTATTAAGTGATGGTGAACAATAGCATATAACTGAAACCTGGTGGGATGATTTTTAAATTACTTTACCACAGCACAGTTATAACATATACTCAAGAGGCAGCTAGAGACTGCAATGGAGATGGGTGCCCCATTTTGCTAGGTGTTGTTCATAGACATATAAGAGAACAGGGAATTGGTGACAGATGACACTAAGCATCCCAGAAAGAACAGGAACCAACACAGGCTAGATCACGACACATCCCAGATTAAGGGGCAGTTTGGAGTCTCCTTGATTGAATTCCCTGGAACAAGAGGAGTGTCTCTCATACACAACATCCTTTGTGGGATGCACATTACTCCCATGCTGATCGGCTCCACAGGCTGGTGTGGAGGGAGTGACACCAGACAGTTGGGGCAGAGCAGTTTGTGAAAATAATCCATTTTAACCTTTTGGGTTGTAAAGACTGAATATTTTTTTCACCAGAAATGACTTTCATTTTGTGTCTTTCTATTCATTTTTCTAAATATTACATGACAGCCACCTCTGGGGCTAGAACCCAGGGTCATCAAAAACTAGACACTTGTCTCTGCAGCTTGAATTAAACAGACAGGCTCTGCAGCAGCTACAGACTCACCTTGTCTGTGGACTGGACACAGATGGGGACACAACACATGCAAGCCAGTGGGTTACAATTATATTTGAGTAAATGCTGGCAGAATTCCTAAAAGCGGTGGTTCTGAGAGCAGGTATATTTTACAGCACCTAAGTGCTGTGCCTTAAATTCAAACCAAAACAAAGATGGTTTTCAGCTCCTAGTGAGTGAGTGCAACAGAAGCTAGGGCAGAAGCCTTGGCATGAGGAAATGGATCCTACTTCTGGCTCTGCTACTTGCTTGCTGTGTGCCTTGGGAAAATCACATAACTCCTTCATGCCTCAGTTTTCCCATTTGTAAAATGGGGTTAGTGATACTTATCATCCTTTCTAAAGTGACTTGAGACTTAGGGGAGACAAAGCGAATATCTTTTATTACAGATGACTGTAGCCAGGAGCCCTCGCAGAAGCACTGAAGTACTGTGCTAAAGACCTGAGTCGAAGCAGGGATTACCATAAATTTCATGAGAAAGCAGGATACAAACACTTACAAAAGCACGAGACTAGATCTAAGTGGACCACTCAGTGCCAGAAACCAAAACCTACCTGCAAGTATGTTTTCCTAGCAACAGATTTCTATTCAGAATGAGCGGAGTCTTTTCCACTAGCAACCAGAACTGCGTAAACTATACATGGTTGCCCAACACAAACACTGTGAAAAGGGCCTTGAAACTTTTTATATGGCGGAAACATTCATATATGTAGCAATTTGCAAGAGCACGCAGATGTGTTAGTTAAATCTTGAAATGTGTTAATTAATCCACAGCATCAGATGAATGAATCTGTTGATATCTTTGTTCACATAGAAATAAGCATGCTGCCCACAGTGTGATGAAAATCCCATGGCACCAAGTCTCAGAGAGGGCTCACCTGAGTCGGGTTCATGGGGATCAGTCTGCAGGGCTAAAAATTGCAGTGTAGATGTTCAGGCTTGGTGCAAGGGGACAGGGTCTCAGAGTCCAGGTGCCAGCCTGAGCCTGAATACTGCCATTTTATAGCATGCGTGTGAGCCCGAGTCAGCTGACCCAGGCCAGCTATGGCCGTACTATGGGTCTTTAATCGCAATGTAGACATATCCACAAAGATATTGTTATGAGCTAGGTGAAACCTCATTATAGGTTGAATTAAAACCCATTTCAGATTGATAGGTATGAACTCACCTTTCCATTAGCATTAGTGTAAGCATAAGCCCCCACCTAAAACAAAAGGTGTGTGTATGAGAGAGGGAGAGAGAATGAACTGAGATGGGACAAGAAGGGAGAGCCATGCTTCCATGCTGATGACCCTCATTAAAAAAAAGTGTTAATTAAATTTGTGACTGAACTCCCTAGGGGAAAATTGTATGTCTCCTGCTCCGTGGTTTTAACTGCATTCTGCCATATATTTCGTGTTTCGGCAGTCTCGGATGATGACCTAGCATATGTTGTTCGATTTAAGAACACTTTCACTGCAGATTTGACAAAACACAAAGATGGTACCGTTATGAGATTTCTAAAGATAGTTACAGCACTCAACCGAAGGTTTAAGAATCTGAAGTGTCTTCCAAAATCTGAGAGGGATGAGATGTGGAGCATGCTTTCAGAAGTCTTAAAAGAGCAACACTCTGATGCAGAGACTACAGAACCTGAACCACCAAAAAAGAAAATCAACCTTCTCTTGGTGGCATCTGACTCAGATGATGAAAATGAATGTGCATCGATCTGCACTGCTTTGGATCGTTATCGAGCAGAACCCATCATCAGCATGGAAGCATGTCCTTTGGAATGGTGGTCAAAGCATGAAGGGGCATAGAAATGTTTAGCATATTTGGCACTTAAATACCTTGCAACGCTAGCTACAACAGTGCTGTGCGAACGCCTTTTTTCACTTTCAGGTGATATTGTGACTAAGAAGCGGGCAGCATTATCTCCCGTAAATGTAAACAAACTTGTTTGTCTTAGCGATTAGCTGAACAAGAAGAAGGACTGAGTGGACTTGTAGGGTGTAAAGTTTTACATTGTTTTGTTTTTGAGTGCAGTTATGTAAAAAAAAAAAATTAATTCTACATTTGTAAGTTGCACTTTCTCCATAAAGAGATTGCACTACAGTACTTGTATAAGGTGAATTGAAAAATACTATTTATTTTATTTATCTTTTTTACAGTACACATATTTGTAATAAAAATAATAATATAAAGTAAGCACTGTACACATTGTAATCTGTGTTGTAATTGAAAGCAATGTTTGAAAATGTAGAAAACATTTAAAAATATTTATAAAAACTTAAAATTGGTATTCTATTATTGTTTAACAGTGTGATTAAAACTGCAATTAATCGTGCCTAATTTTTTTAATCTAGTTAATTTGTTTTGCATTAGTTGCTTCAGTTAACTGCAATTAATTGAGAGCTCTAGTATAAACACTGAGGTAGTCATTCAGCTGGAGACAGAAGGAGAGAGAAAGCACAGGTGGCTCACTCTACTGCCTGGTGGTTAGAACACTCAGCTGGGAGGTGAGCAACCCAGGATGCAGTTCTCTGGCTTCAATAACACAAGGAAAATAGAGAAAATACAACTTAATTAATTTTGCAGATGAAACCTTAACTTTTGGAATTTCCCTAGCTTTAAATATTCCATTTCTCATTTAAAAACAATTTTTTTTCTAAAAAAAGGAAGTTAGCTTTCAGTTAAATCACTTGAAACCCCCGTGGCTACTTTGACAGATGTGAGACCTTGGAAGTGTTGAATCTTCAAAAGACTGTTATACTGAGGTGCGCCAGATGCTATGGACACAGAGATTATTCAAAAACGTGTGTATATTTAAACATTATACGTATCTGCGTGAACCAGGGATTGTATTCTGGCTCCATGGTGGAGGTTTTCTGAACTTCATCCAGGAATTTAAATCAGTGAGGGGTAATTACTGCAAATCCTGGGAATAATAAATAACTCAAGGGAAGTCTCTCCCCTTGTGGAGAACTATATATACTGCTTCAGATGGGGTTCAGGATGCCCAGTTGACAAAGAAAAGGCTTTTGGTACAAAGTCTCAGGCTGAATGACTCAGAGGTCCTCATTTTGACCCTAAAACTAACATGAAACTGTAACTGAGAGAAGTCAAAACCCTGCTGGAAGGGTTTGAAGGACTGGAACCTGCTAGGGTCTCCATGTGGAAGATGGGTGGCAGCTGGCAAGCTCAGTTTGCATGTAGATGTTTTCTCTGTAATGCTTTTGCCCTAAACTAACTGTATTGGGCTGCGTCATTATTCCTGACAGAGTGAGCAGCAGGTGCTGCACTAAGGGCAGAGCGACTGGGATGATCACAGTGAATTGCAAAGGGGCTGTAACCCCCAGTCTGGAGGGAGAGGGACGCAGGTCCCTGCCTATGGCCAGGTGCTGGCTGGAGGCCTAAGACCCATGGAAGCTCCCTTGAGCAGGCACTGGTTAGCCTAGTGGCTTCTGGCTCTATCCAGAGCACACTTGGCTCTGCCAGCCGCAGCCAGGTCGGCTTGGAACGTGTTTCAAAGAAGGACTCGGCCAGCTCGAGCAGTAACCCCAGCAACCGAGGCAACCCCGCCCTCGTCCTCAGCGTGCGCGTTGTGACTGCGCGAACTGGGCCTTCCCGGCTGCCGTCGGGCTGTGCAGTCAGGTGGGTGCTGTCACATGACCGCCCCCGCTGTCTCAGCCGTGTTCCTCAGCTGCCCTGGAGCTGCGGAGCCCGGGAGCTCAGCGCCGCTGCCGGAGACGCTCAGCGGGCCCGGCCACAGACTGAGGGGGTAAGAGCGGCTCCCCACCCCGCCCCGGGACTGAGTCTCCCTGCCCCGCTTGGAGGTGGCGGCGGGGGCTTTGCTCCCCCTCCCCCTGCCCCTCCCTGGGTGCGAGCGGGGAGAACAACGGAGCGGGCTCGGCCGCTGCCTCAGCGCCCCCGGGCTGCCGCGGTGCTGGGAGCCCGGAGCAGGCTGGGGCAGAGCTCGGGGTGGCGCCCCCCGCAAGCATCTCCCTGCCCCGGCGTTGAGGTCGCTGCCTTGCTCGGAGGGCTCTCTGCTGCGCAGCTGCTCGGTGAGAAGGGTAATGGGCTCAGGCTCTCGCCGAGGCCTCCTCTGAAGCTGCTTTACTTAGACACCCCTTAGCAGTGCGTGGAGCGGCAGGGCCCCTCCTAAGGTTTTGTGGGCAGCCTGGGTACATCAGTGCTGGGATCCTGCAGTGTGACTGCTGCACCCGTCTGTAACACCAGCGCAGTCTGCTGGGCTCTGCAGGCTGCTTGTGTACAGCAAAGTGCTGCACCCTCATTCAGTTCTCTCTTGGCCTGCTCCTGCTTGCCTCTAACTTCCCCATTCTTGAGCTCCCTAAACCCTCTCTTCCAGTCCCCACTAATCGGATAAGCATTTAAAATGAACCCGGCTACTTCCTCTTAAGAATTAGGTCATAGAGCCCTTTAAGGGGCACAACGAACATGCTGGTGTGTTCACAGTAAAGCTCCCAAAAGTGCAATGTTGAAGGGTGTATTTATTTTCTCTTCCTCCATGAAATAATAATGGGAAGTAAAGTTGCTTTTTTATTCAATAATAGAAGCGAGGGGTTGTATGGGGGAGTAGAAATGGAGAAGAGAGATTCTGCTTCTTTGTGGTGGCGGTCAAAGACCTCCAGGCTGGTTGGGTGAGGTAGTTCTAGTTTAGGGTGTGTGGAGTTCCTGCTCCTGCCAGGCTTCAACCTGCTGCAAACACATTCCTTGTTGTGAAATCAGTCCGATGGAGATTAGGCCATAAAGGAAAGAGAAAGGTTTGTGAAGGTCGCTGTCTGTGATATTGAGACTTAGTGTTACTGTTATTGCCAAAGGGTAAATATTTATATAGCATGATATGCCAGTGAAGACTTCTGATTTTTGGATAGTTCTTGAGAAGCAAGACTTGATGTCCCTAGGGGAATGACTAGCTGTAAGACAAATTACTACATTAAATGAGGCCTAAATTATGTGATACATGCTGAATAGGACATCTGTGCCTTTTCTAATTGAGAGCTCCTGGGTACAAGTCATACCGCTTTCAAGTTACTTTTAGGGCTACTTCTGGAGTTGCAAAAATGCAGTTCTTTGAAGCAGTCTTTATTCAAATAACTTCCTAAGTTTTAAAACGTCTCAGATATGTTTGGGAAACATTTCTTTAAAGCTGGAGCAACTTCATTATTGATGCAGCCAGACTCTGATATGGGGAGCAGAACACAAAGGAATACATAACAGTGGGATGGGATAAGTTCAGTCTGACCTGTTTTTATTTTCCTTTTTTTCCTCTTAGAGAATTTTTTCATGCATGGCTTTCATTGTGTCTAAATGAAACAGTGAGAAACGTTGTGTCACTTCACGAACTCTTCTCATTTTCTGTTGCGGAGTAAATGCGGGAGCTTGGCTCTTCTGGGCTCTTCTTATTGCAAATGCTGCTTAGTTTATTTTGCTATAATTTTTTCCATGCCTATGATTATCTTAATATTGCATACCCTATGGTTAATTGTTTACTGTTCCTGACTGACCTTTCTGACCTGTTGGTGTTACCCACCTTGAAAAGCTTACTGAACATTTACTAACCCAATGACTTTGTGTACTCACATAAGTGAAAAATACCTGTGCTGCTTTGCCTCTAAGGCAACTCTTCCTGCAATATAAAGGATTACAACAGTTTTGTACTGCGTTTAAATTCGGTTTACAATCTTTTTAATTAACATACTCTGTTTTGCCTTCTTTTGTTTTCTGGCTTCACTCCGTTTTTGTTTCTGTCCTAAAATAGACCGTGATGTTTCTGTTTTACTTGTGTTGCCATTAATGTCTGTTTCCTCTCCATCTTCCTTTCTCCATGCACTTCTGTCCCTTTTATCTCTTTGCATTGTTGCTTTTTTAAACTTTCTTCCTTAGATACTCTCTCTACGTACATCCTCACCACAGTCTCTAACCTGCTGTGAAGGCTGATGGAAATCTCTACTGCTCTAATATTCCCTCAGTTTTCTGGCTGCTGTGGAGGTGGTGCGACATGTGTCTGCTACACTCCGACATCCTCACTCTCCAGTGAATAGCTCAAGTATTGACCTTGACTAATCAACAGCAAAATAAGATGACCTGACTTTGATTCTTGTCAGTTTAACTTCTGCTTATGTACACTTTTCATTATCAATAGTTTTCACTATGCTACAGATTAGGAAAATGGAGCAGCTAGCACTGGAGATGCCTGTACACTCACTGCATCAGTGAACACTGTGTTCACATTGGGAAGGTCATCCTAACCATAAGACCAGAAACTTTTTTTTTAAATATAGAAAAGGAAATATTAAATTGTTCATAAATGTCCTTTTTGCCACAGGCAAGTGGATATTTTTCAAGCCCTGCAGATCTCCAAGGCTGAGGCTTGGTATGAAGAAATTTTCAGCTTTTTAAAGGAAGAGTTGAAGACTTTTGTCAAATACAATTTGTTTGAAAGTAACTCGTATATAGGTTTGTTTTCCCACTGTTTATGCTTTTGTAAGTCTTTCAAGTGCTGTCTTTGATGTGACTGTCAGAATTGAGGTCTATGCATCTCCAAACATCATCCCTTTATCAACAACCAAAGCTTACACCCATGAAGAGTTTATATTCTTATTTAGCTAAAGAACTACTTAAAAGAGGTAGTAAAAAATGCTTTAGCCTCTGACAATTATCCTCCATTGTGAATGGGTTTTGGAGAAAATTTCTATGCAACATAAACAGCAGACAATCAATTAATATTTAAATTAGTTTTAGTATATACCTTATCCCATGAAATATTTTCACATCATTGCACGAGCACAAAGTTTTTTCATTGTAACTTAAAATTAATGGAAGAGGAAGATGTATGATTTAAAAGTACAGGCCAAAATTTTCAAAAGCAACCTGTGGTTTCCTAGGCTTTTTTTTTTTTTGGGTGGGGGGAGGGGGATGCCAGACTTGAGATTCCATAAAGAGGCCTTATTTTTAGAAAATACGTGGTGCCCACACTGTGAAAACTATTTCCTTTAAGGTGTCCCAAATTGGACACCTAAAATCATTTTAAAAACTGCTGGAAATCTTGGGCACATAGTCTGTCTGTGTTCCTAATTTATTGTACTTGTCTCAGATCTGACTCATAATGTATTTCTGAACAGATTTTAAATCGGGATTAAAATGGATATCAGAGGTGCTGTGGATGCTGCTGTCCCAACAAACATAATTGCTGCCAAAGCTGCTGAAGTTCGGGCAAACAAAGTAAACTGGCAGTCATATCTCCAGTAAGTATAAACTGACCGTGAATCATTGACAGCTGCATTTTCTACTAGCTTGTGGATTCTTGTGAATATCCATTATGACGTGTAACATGAGAAGTGTCATTCTATCATGACACTATGAAAGTGGAAAAAACCTACAGTGAATGGAAATAGCTGGGATAATTTCCTATGGACTTATTTCAAGAAAAGGAACTTTGTTTTTTGAATTCAATACAGTGGTCCTCAGAAACATTGTTTTGAAGACAAGTTTACTAAAATTGATTACATTCCACCTACCATTGGAACAGTGTTTCCTCCCAAAAAGCATGGCCCAATAGGAAAAGCACAGGACTGAGGCCAGGTTTACATGAGGAGTGCTTTGCCAGTATAGGTGTACTGTACTTGCAAATCACTCCGATTGTGTATGCAGCTTATACTGACAAAACTGTAGTTTTGTTGGCATGGCTTAGTCCAACCCTTGAACCCCCCTGAACAAATTTGCTATACTAGCAATAGCGGAGTTTTGCCTGTACAGTAACTCCTCACTTAACGTCCCAGTTATCCTTGTTTCATTGTTACATCTCTGATCTAGTAGAGAACATGTTCGCTTAACGATGCGCAATGCTCCCTTATAATGTTTTTTGGCAGCCGTCTGCTTTGTCCACTGCTTGCAGGAAGAGCAGCCCGTTGGAGCTAGCTGGTGGGGGCTTGGAACCAGGTTGGGCTGGCACCCCTCCCCCCCACCCCCCATCAGCTCCCTGTGTGGCAGCTGCCCAGCAGGCTATCAATTGTCAGGCAGTTCAGGTGTTCCTCCCCCCACCATCATGTGCTGCTCCTGCAATCTGCTTTGGAGCTGCTCCCGGGAGCCTCCTGCTTGCTGTGCAGGGGGAGGGAGGGAAGAGGGGTGCTGATGTCAGGGTGTCCCCTTTCCTCCGCTCCTGTACCCTATCTCTGCAGAGCTGGGGGGTGCACACAACAGAGCTCAGGACAGAGGGAGCTGGAGGAGCTTGCTGGCAGCAACTGCGGTCTCAACTTGCTGATCTACTTAAAAAGGCAGTGTACTTAAAGTGGGGTCAGCTTACTTAAAGGGGCAATGTGCATCTCTCTCACTCACACATGGGATGTGTATGTCACTCACTCACACACACGGGGTGCGTCTCTGTCTCACGCACACACACACACCTCCCCCCTCCCCACCCGCCACTTTGGAAACTGGAGGGAGTGATGCGCTTGAGTGGGTTCATCATCACGTTCAGTTTCCGCAGGGAATGTTCGCAGCCACTGCCATGCGTATATTGTGTCTCCTCCCTCCATTGGTGCTGCCTTGTAGAATGTGAAGTTACACTAACAACAATGTGCTCACCATTGAGGGCTCAGCTGAGTGTTAGTTCATCATTTAGCAGCAAAGCATTCCCTGGGAAATAGCCCACCCTCTTGCACCCTGTGACTCCACCACCTCAACCAAGCTTCACAATCATCATTGCTGTGTACAGTATTAAATTGTTTGTTTAAAACTTACGTCTTTTGTCTGGTGAAAATTTTTTCCCTGGAACCTAACTCTCCCCTCTGCCCCATTTACATTAATTCTTGTGGGGAAATCGGATTTGCTTAACATCATTTCGCTTAAAGTAGCATTTTTCAGGAACATAACTACAACATTTAGTGAGGAGTTGCTGTATAATAGCATTGAGATTGAGGTTTTTTGCCAGTTTGTGTGGTGTCCCCAGGGGGCCATGCTGAAGTTGCTTAATTAGGGCAAACTGTAAAGCATGGGGCAGGCAATCCCCAAAACTGCAAGTTATTCTAATACTTAGATTCACCAAGCCAGCAACAAAACAGCTTCTACAATACCTTACTGGTTACCCAGAAGCCAGAAATACAGTTCCCTTAAAGGAACCCAGCCTTGAGCACCCACCCAGACAGCCAAATCAAATATGATAAGGATTACTGAAAATCTTGTTCATCATATAAAAAGTTCTACCAATCCCAAAGGATCGGACACATTACCCACCGGGTTAATGAATATCTTAGATCTTACCCAAATACATGCTTACAGCCAATTCTTATTAACTAAGCTAAAATTTATTAGAAAAAGAAGAGAGAGAGTATTGATTAAAAAATCATTATACGTACAGATATGAGTAGAGTTCTTAGGTCAGTTTCATAGTAGAGATGGTGAGCTTTAGAGTTGTAAAGAGTCCTTTCCAGAATCAGTTTTAGGTTATAGTTAAGGCTACGATTTAGTCCTGGAGGTTGTGGAAGTCACGGAATCTGTGACTTCCAGCGACCTCTGTGACTTCAGCCTGCAGTGGTCAGCAGCTGCAGGGTCCCCCACCACCTGCAAGGGCAGGGAGCTGCAGGGTACCCCTGCTGCCTCTGGTGGGGACCCCATGCAGCTCCTGGTTGCCATGGGCTGAAGTCATGGAGGTTGCGGGAACCCCTGCAGCTCCCAGCCCATAGACCAGGCCTTAATGTCTAATTAATCTAATTGAAGTGGGAGTGTGAACACTTCATCTCTCTATGCCTGAGGGTTTGTCTACCTGGGAAAGTAGTGAATTTAAACTGGTATAGTTATACTGGTATAACTGCTTGTGTGGACACTTTTACTATGGAATAAGAATGGGTTTGTTAGGTTTAGCTTGCGTTGCTTTGGAAGGGGTGTAAGCTAAACTGAACAAAGCCACTCTTATTTCATAAGAAGTGTCCGAGCAGGCTTAACTATCCTAGAATTCTTCACACAAAAAAAGTAAAAAATTGTGACCAGATGCTTAACACAATTAATATTAACAAGAAGGAAGGAACACAAGCCAGAACAGGTTAAAGAATATTTAGATAATATAGATGTATTTAAGTTGGCAAGGCCTGGCAAAATTCACCCTTGAGTGCTTAGGGATTTAGCTGACGTGATGTTGGAACCGTTAGCAATTGTCTTTGAGAATTCATAGAGGATGGGTGAGGTCCCAGAGGACTGAAGAAGGGCAAACATAGTATCTATCTTTAAAAAGAGGACCCAGGGAATTATAGACCAGTCAGACAAACTTTGATACATGAGAAGATACTGGAACAAATTATTGAACAATCAATTTGAAAACAACTAGAGGATAAGAGGGTGATAAGCAATAGCCAAATCCATGCCAAACCAACTTAATTTTGTTCTTTGACAGGGTTACTGCAGTGGATGGGGGGGAAGCAGTGTACGTGATTTATCTTGATTTTTTAGTAAAGCTTTTGACAGTCTTCCACGTGATAGTCTTATAAATAAACTAGGGAAATGTGGTCTAGCTGAAATTACTATAAGGTGGGTGCATAATTGGTTGAAAAACCTGACCTAAAAAGTACTTTTCAATGGTTCACTGTCAAATTGGGAGAGTGTATATAGTGGAGTTCTGCAGGGGTCTGTTTTGGGTCCAATACAATTCAATATTTTCATTAAAGACTTTGATAATGCTTATAAAATTTGCGGGTGACACTTAGCTGGGAATGCTTGCAAGCACTTTGGAGAACATGGTTAGAATTAAGAAGAACCTTACGAGTGGGAGAACTGGTCTGAAATTCAGTAAAGACAAGTGCAAAGTATTGCAGTTAGGAAGGAAAAGGTCAAATGCACAATTGCAAAATGGGGACTAATTGGCTAGGCGATAGTACAGCAGAAAATGATCTGGGAGTTGTAGTGGATCACAAAATGAATACAAACTAACAGTGTGATGCAGTTGCAAAACAAGCTAATATCGTTCTGGGGTATATTAACTTGAGTGGTGTTTGTTAGATACAGGAGTTAATTGTTCCACTCTACTTGGCACTGGTGAGGCCCCCACTGGAGTCCAGTGGTGCGCACCACACTTTAGGAAAGATGTGGGCAAACTGAGGAGAACCCAGAGTAGAGAAGCAAAAAAGAGGTCAGGTTTTCTAAACCTTCTATATGAGGAAAAGTTGAACAATTTAGGCATGCTTAGTCTTGAGAAAAGAAAGCTGAGGGTTGACCTAATAATAGTCTTCAAAAGGGCTGGTATAGTGAGGACAGTGATGAAATATTCTCCATGTCCATTGAAGCTAGGACAAGAAGTAATCAACTTAATCTGTACAAGAGAGATTTAAGCTAGATGCTAGGAAAACCTTTCTAACTATAAGGCTACTAAGCTCTGGAATAGGCTTCCACGAGAGGTGGAGGGATCCCTGTCATTGGAGGTTTTTAGGAACAGGTTAGACAAACGCATGCCAGCAAAGGTCTAGGTATGATTGGTACTGTGTCAGCATTAGTGGGGATGGGACTATGTCCACGAGGTCCCTTCCATCTCTAAGTTTCTATGATGCTAGAACGATGGGAGACCATCATGAGAAGATGGCAGAAAGGTGGTATGGTCCCTTTATTGAGAGAGTATGCCTGCCTTTTGTTCTCAAGATGCTGAACCTTGTTATCCTTGGCAGCTCCTGGAGGAATGAAAATTTGTGACTTTTCCTGATGTGTATGGCCCTTGCCATAGTTAGTCCATGCCTCCGCTATTTCCATATTAGATTACTTCAACATGTTCAGTCAAGATGGAGCTATACTTTTGGACCATTTGGGAATGTTTGCTAGCGCAGAATGCAACTGCCCATTTACTTAGTGATGTTTCTAGAATGAAGCATAGTGCACTAGTGCTTGGTCGACAACACGTGTTGGGGACTGTACTGCGCTTAGAACAGTGGGGTCCTGGTTCATGACTGGGGCTCCTGTGTGCTATGATAATACAGATAACATTTGCATTTGATTTATTTTTTGATGCAGTTCAAAGTGGTGATTGACCTATGTGGGTTGATCCTGATTATTTTAGAGAGCGCCTCTTTCATGCTCCATTCTGAGAGTTAAGATTATCTGAGATGCTGTGCTGACAGTCCATAGATAAAACTGTTAGCACATTTCATGTGCCCTCAAAAATGGAGGCCTGTCTCAAATCAGGTCTTCTGGTTTTGGCCCTAGATTGGATAAGATTTTATGTTCAGTTTTCTCGAGGTGCCATTTTATTTATTTGTGGTTTTATAAGTGGTATATATGCTGTTAGTTATATTTTATGAGCTGTTTTAAAATTACATTAAATCAGTGGTTTTAAAGCACACAGGAGAGGTGTCTTCCAAAGTTCACCTCTGCCCATTCTGCACTGCTGGAGTAAAGTTGCTTGCTCACAGTTGCTCAAATTCTAGTATATGCCAGTATCTAGGTCCTGAGTTCTCTAGTACAGGGTCAGTTTAGTCTAAGTCTAACTAGTGTATTGTTTATCCTGCCTCTGAATGTTATGCATGTAAACAAAAAGTAAAATTACACAAAACATGTAGCTGTGTTTACTGGCAGTGTTTGATTTCAGAGTGTGTAGCATGTCTGCAAGAACTTAAAATATTTAGGTAGTATCATTATAACTGAAAATATTTTCTGCATTTGTCATTGACTATATTGTCAGTTTTGCAAATTAATTGAACTGAGAATTCATTATTTTAATACCGAAACATCCGTTTACCTAGTTTTGGGTGTAATTCTAACTAGGGTCAATAGTCTTAACAAAACAAAAAAACTAACAGCCTTTGTGTAGTAGTTTACACTTAATTTTGTGTATAGACTGTAGAAAACATTGTCTTCATGCTGCTGCACTGTAAAATCAGAATATTTCACTTGAGGGAAGCCAGGTTTCCCTTTCCTGAAGGAGACTTTCAAAAACGGTAAAATAGTCTTCTACTGCAGGGGTTCTCAAACGTCATTGCACCCCCCTCCCCCTTCTGACAACAAAAATTACAACATGACCCCAGAAGGGGGGGGGGGGGGGGGGAAGAGGGGGACTGAAGCTTGAGCCCGCCTGAGACTCACTGCCCTGGGTGGGAGGGCCAAAGCCCGAGCCCTACCACTGTGGGTGGGTGTGTGTGTGTGTGGGGGAAGCTGTAGCTCAAGGGCTTCAGCCCCAGGAGGGGGGTCTGTAACCTGAGCCCTGCTGCCCAGGGCTGAAGCCCTCGGGCTTCGGCTTCAGCTCCAGCTCCAGGCAGTGAGGCTCGGGCTTCAACCCCGGGCCCCTGCAAGTCTAAGCCAGCCCTGGCGACCCCACTAAAATGGGGTCGTGACCCAATTTGCGGTCTCAACCCACAGTTTGAGAACTGCTGCTCTATTGGAACCAGTAGATACCCTTCTCAGAATCCATGCTCTTGCATTTAGAAAACTACAGTACTATACTGTAGGATGCAAACATATAAGAACACTTGATGTTTGAGTGAGTTGTGTGTTGCATAATAGTTCACACTTTGCCTTCCGAGGATCGCCAAGTGTTTTAAAAAGGGGTATTTACATTCTTGGTGGTTGTGGATTTCATTTGTAAAGAGATACTGTCAGCTTTAATTTTTTGAAATTGACTAAAATCAAATCGTATGTCAATGTTTTTATAATTTCTTGCCTTTAAAACATTTTTAGAGATTTTTTTTTCTGCTTGGTGCAGTTTGTGCTGGTACAATTGCACAGAAGCCATTCCCTCTATATAAACTTGAATATGATTATTAAACCAGTCAAGCAATCAGATAATATAAGTGTCCCCTAATACTGTCATAAAGCATCACATGCCAAGGGCACTTGGGTAAAAATTTTGCATCTTGACATGCTGATAAAGTGAGTATGGGGTGGTACCAATAGTAATTAATAGAAGTGTCTAATATTCTGTTTAAAACAGAAAGCCAGTTTCACTTTGCTGTGTCATGTGAACAAAACAGGAACTACAGTTATCATGAGGAATGCATGATGGAAAAACCAAACTAATCACAAGTGTCTGTATCAACTACTCTGACAAAGAGCTTTTTATAAATGCTCTCTTACAAACACTTGTTGCTTAAGAATTATATAGAACAATAACCAACATCATCTGCCTTCTTCAGTCCTATAATAGCAGTTACTAATGCCTGCCTCATATCCAGGGTGCGAATGAAGTATTGACTTTATTTTGACTTTAAAAAAAAAAAAGTAATTTGTTCCATGGGATAAGTGGCAGAGTTGTAGTACGATTAATGGGCAGCAGTGTGAGTGGCTCATACTTAAAGGGAACATAACATTAGTCTGTAACATCACATGGGAAAACTATTTAACAATCAAATGACTTACCAATGTAAAGCTTTACAGGTGCATCAGATAATCACAATGGTCTTTTGGCCTTAGAATTGAGAATCTCATAGACTCATAGACTTTAAGGTCAGAAGGGACCATTATGATCATCTGGTCTGACCCCCTGCATGCTGCAGGCCACAAAACCGTCCCTACCCTTCCCTTGACTCTGCTGATGAAGTCCCCAAATCCTGTGTCTTGGTGACTTCAATTGGCAGAGAACCCTCCTGCTAGCCATCCCTGCCCCATGCTGCGGAGGAAGGCGAAAAACCTCCAGGGCCTCAGCCAATCTACCCTGGAGGAAAATTCCTTCCCGACCCCAAATATGGCGATCAGTAAGACCCCGAGCATGTAGGGAAGAGTCTCCAGCCTGACCCTTGTTAGCCATTATATTATTTACCTGCTATTGCTCGGTATTCCTCAGCTAATATGTTTTACCATTAAACCATTCCCTCCATAAACTTATCTAATTTAATCTTAAAACCAGACAATCTATCAATTTATCTGAATCTATCTGGTGAAACTATTTCCTTTTTGAGTGTGAAGAATTTGACTTGCTGTCTAGCACTAGAAAAGGTACACGGTGACTTGGCATATGTGAGATCTGGCACTTCTTGAACAAAATGCACTCTAGCTCATTGTGCTGCATTCTTGGTTGCAGGACAATGCTTTATTGACTGTGTCTTAGTAACAGTACAATTGAATAATTTTGCGGGGGGGTAAAAAGAGTGTTATGAAATGGGGAGACTGTGGTTACCTTAAACCTTTAATTGTAAAGAATTGGTAAACCTCAGCATATTAATAATGGGGAAAAATCTTGACCACTGGCACCAAAGGGGAGGATTGGGTTTTTCTTCCATGGTTGTATGGCTTTTACATTGGTATTCATGAGACTCCTTGGGGTTATTAGATAAGTAGTCATTTTAATTTTAAAATGAAGTGATTGGGAGGTGGCATTTTTGACATTGGTAAGGCATTATTCAGATTCCCAAAGTCTCTGATGAAATATTAATGAATTGTTTACTAAACTGTCAAACTTCTTTTATACAACTCTGTGCTACAAATGTCTGCTCAGACTGGCACTTATAAATAAACAAATATTAAACCTCAATTCTTCCTTTTTTCCAGGGAATGTCTTCCTTTGCCTTTGATTTCCTTGAGCTTTAATGTTAGATCAAAGTAGAGAGCTTTATTTGTTTGAAAGCTTTTTTTTGACAGTTGATAAACTTTTACCGTTTTTTTTTTTTTTTTTTTAATAAACTCACATGCCTTATTTTTGCACTGCTTTCTCAAACTCTAAAGTTGTAATCAAGGGCTCTTCTTAAATCTTATTTAACGTTTGTAATGTTCTTTGAAGATGACAAGTGTTATGTTAGTATGAAGTGTTCTAAAAACAATGAAGTGGATATTTTCTGATTACTTTTTAGATTGTATGGAATTTTCTAGTTTCACCAATGCTGATTGATTATTGTTCTCTCATGTCAATCTCTTGGCTGACTAAAACTGTACAGGTTTGTTAATCCCTGGGGGCTTCACAGTCTCCATGGGCTGTGTTATAAAAATTACCTCCATCTTGCCAGAAGCCACTGTCTTAAGGGACCAATGAGACTTGGCTTTATAAATCTTTTTGGTAGCGGTGAGTTGGCCCCTATGCATGCTGAGAAATGGCTTGTTATGAGGCAGTGTTAAGAACAAAATGTTGAACAACAAAATCTTCACATGTCAAAGCATACAAAAATAGAATACAAAATACAACAAGGGCTTCATTCTGTATTCCTGTTCCTGGAAAATCTGGTTATATTAAAAATCCAAAATTATCTCTTGAAATAAAAATGAAATCTTGATACACTTGTGTGCAGGGGAATGCTCCCCACCCGCAGATTAGAAGAGATCATCAGGAGAACATCATTGTGATGTTCCTCCTACTGTGGGGGCGAAGTGGTAATTTAGTCTCCCTCATTTTCCCCCATAGTCCATCTTGGCATGCATATACACAGGTTTACATTGATGCTTACTACTAAATACAAACACTGGGTCTTCTGGATCCAACTTTCTTAGGGAGGGAGGGAAGGACAAAAATCATACATCACTAAGCTGCATTGGACCCTTTGGAATGCAGCTCCATATTTTTAGAACACTGTTTTTTAAGCCATAACTGGTTGATCAGTGTCCTTTTTAAGAATACAGAAGCTGTATTTGATTGCAGACCTCTAGCAACCTAATTTGAGTATAAACCTTAAGACTCCTCAACTAGTGAGTTCTTAGAAATCTTTCTAAAATTAGGGAAGCCTGGCTAGATTGTCAAAAATATGATTTGATATGGTCCTTGAGGACCAATTTCAACTCACTTTTTGTATAAGCTTATAAACTGTACCCGGTAATGTTTTGCCAGTTAAGTATTATCATATAGCTAGGGCCCTACCAAATTCACAGCCGTGAAAAACGCATCACGGACTGTGAAATCTGGTCTTTTGTGTACTTTTACCCTATAGTATACAGGTGTCACAGGGGAGACCAGCATTTCTCAACTGGGGGTCCTGACCCCAAAGGGGGTTGCAGAGGGGTTGCAAGGTTATTGTAGTGGGGGTCGTGGTATTGCCACCCTTGTGCACTGCCTTCAGAGCTGGGTGGCCGGAGAGTGGTGGCTGCTAGCTGAGGGCCCAGCTCTGAAGGCAACAGCACAGAAGTAAAGGTAGCAATACCATACCACGCCACCCTTACTTCTGCGCTGCTGCTGGCGGTGGTGCTGCCAACAGCTGCCACTCTCCAGCCTCCCAGCTCTGAAGGCAGTGCCGCTGCCAACAGCAGCACAGAAGTAAGGGTGGCAGTACCACAACACTTCTTCAATAAACTTGTGACACCCTCACTACCCGCTTTTGGGTCAGGACCCCTACAGTTACAACACCATGAAATTTCAGATTTAAATAGCTGAAAACATGAAATTTATTATTTTAAAAATCCTATGACTGTGAAATTGGCCAAAATGGACCGTGAATTTGGTAGTGCCCCACATATAGTGTAGCAACTTCACATAAGTGTGAAAACGGGGAGGTGGTTTTGGGGCCAGGCTGCCCTGTAGCATCCCCTGTTGGTCAAGTGTGGAGCTGCTGGCACACCCTTCCTGAGTTTCCTGTCCTGAGATGGGTCTCCTCAGCTCTCCCCATGCCAGTCTGTCATGATGTGGCCTAGCCCACCGGCCAAGTCACAAACACAATTTTAACTTCTTCCGGGGTAGCAAAAGTCCAACTGTAGTCACAGCAGATGAGAAGGTTCTTCTGCCTTTTTGTGAATTAACTTCAGCCCAACTCTCTGTCCCTGTTCCCAACCCCTTTCTCACTGTCTGTGAGAGTCTTTCTGGCTCTGCGATAGAGCACTCATCTCCCAGGCTAGTCCCCCTTCTGTATTGTGCTCAGCCCCTTCTGAGCTTTGCTTCTTGACTCCTTCCCTGTTGTGGTATAAAGCTCTGGACCGTTGGGCTGATTAGCCTGAAATACCCAATGCCCTACAGACCCTTGTGCCAGGGCCTTCCACGGCAGCCTGCTCCATTCCCTGTGGTTCTACTGCAGATTGATCTCACTCTATCATTTTATAAGGCCCCAGGTGTCCATTAAGCTGTCACATGGCCCTCCTTAGTCCCACCCTCTCACACCAGGAAGCAGCTATCCAATTATGGCACAGGTGTGGCTGGCCCCATCTCCCCTTAAAGGGGCCAGTCACCCTGTGACAGAGATACTTTGGGATGGGCCAAGTAACAGTGGTATTTAATTCAGAAGAGGGAAAAGCATAAACATGTTGTATTACAGATCTTCCATTTTCTGTACTTCACTAATCCTGGTGAACACGCTACAGGGATTACTGCACTTGAATCTGCCCTGAGAACTGGCAGAGTTTTTACTCAATTTTTAATCATGGACCACCTGCAGGCAGTGACTCAGATTGTGGAAAAGGCTGACTAGAAGAACTTGTTCTGTGTGGCTTTGGCAGGTGGAAAAGACCTTTGACTCAGTGGAAATGTAAAAAGTTAAAAATGCTGGAAAAACTGAAACAAGAAGTAGTAATATGTTATACTTCCAGTCTGTTTAATTTTGGCATTGGATGGCTTTATGCACAATTCTCCACTTCTCTGAAGAGCTTCAGCCTCTGTAACTTGGTCCCTTTGTGTGTTAACCTGTGATATTTGGCAAGTATTAATGCTGTGGATTTTCATCTTCCTTTGACTACATAATTTTCCTTACTATACCTAGACAATAAGTGTTGTTTCTGCTGCCTTATCCTGCTCATTATCAGGTGTGGGAATAACTTTTGCATTGTTATAAGTAGAAGATTCTGCCAGTCCTGTAGCTCAGTTTGATAAATGGAAATATCACCAATGGTGGCTCTTTAATTATCTTAATGTTCTTTACAGTTGCTAATGTTTAGCTACAACAGACTTTCAACTACAGATTTGGATGGATAAAGGAAGTAGCTGTGGAACACACTAGCTCAAGTCCCCCCCCCCCCTTCCATCCTTTACCTGTCCATTGGGTCATAGTTTAAGGCTAGAAGGGACCACTACATCCAATTCTGTTCTGACCTTCTGTGGTGGCCCAGCACCCACATGTTAACCAACTGACAGGAGACAAAGTATTATAGCTCACAGGACACTAACTACAACGTGCCATTGGCAGAGATTGAGGAAACAAGATGCACCAAGGCCCCTGAAATGGCAGGGAAATGATTAGTAAGATCTACTTAGCTAATCCTGGCAAGTGACTTGCATCCACAGGCTGTAGAGGAAGGTGAAAAACTGCCAATCTGATCTGGGGGGAAATTCCTTTTCAACCCCACAAACCCAGTTAGAAGTCAAGTCAGATTGGTATAGTCACCATCTTCTAAATACCACATATCAACTGATTAAAACCACAAGTGTGTGTTAACAGTTTTGAAAAAGTAAAAATCTGACCTAGAAACCAGAACTTTACTTCGAAAAAAATTTCCTGTTCCCTCACACTTCATTTTTGGCATTAAAACTTCTTATTTCATAAAATAAGACTAACAAGTTTTGTATTTGCACATGTTTTTTCAACTGGATTATAGTTGTGTTGCCGATCTTGTTTTCAGCATGTACTCGAGGTATGTATATAGCCAGTACTGCATCTCTCAAATGATTCCTTATGTGCTTCCACGGGTTGGAGGAAATCTAAGGATGACTGAGGTGATGCTGTTGAGTAGTCAAGAGACACAGAATTGCATCTTTAAATTATTCCCTATTCCAGGGGTAGGCAACCTATGGCATGCATGCCAAAGGCGTCACTCGAGCTGATTTTTCAGTGGCACTCACACTGCCTGGGTCTTGGCCACTGGTCTGGGGGGCTCTGCATTTTAATTTAATTTTAAATGAAGCTTCTTAAACATTTAAAAAATCTTATTTACTTTACATACAACAATAGTTTAGCTATATATTATAGACTTATAGAAAGAGACCTTCTAAAAACTGTATTACTGGCACATGAAATCTTAAATTAGAGTGAATAAATGAAGACTCGACACACGCACCGCTTCTGAAAGGTTGCAGACCCCTGCCCTATTCCCTATTAAATTATTCATTCCTTTGCACATGAGGCTCTCAGCAGAATAGGAGTGCCTCACGCAGTCATGATAGGACTAAGTTTATTATGACTTTAATAAAGGAAGAGTGCCTCTCATGTCAAATAGCATCTTGAAAGAAATAAGGCCTGAAATAACACAGATACAAAAAGTTCCTATGGCTTCGTATTTTGTTTTTCAGAGGACAGATGATTTCAGGTGAAGACTGTGAATTTATTCAAAGATTTGAGCAGAAGAGGAGCCCAGAAGAAAAACAAGAATTGCTGCAAGCGGAAGGCAGTCAGGTAACCCAGCTTCCTTTTTTAATTTTTTGTGGGGTGGGGTGGGTTGGGGGGGAGGGCAGGGGTTGCTCTTGCCATACTATCTCTAATTAAATGTTGGAAGTATGTATTTTGCTGTTATGCTATTTAGCAAGTTTTAGCAGGGCTTCAGACAGTTATATTGTAAATGAATTTTTATGAGGTGGAACTTAACCATTATTTTAACAGACCTCTTAATTTTTAAATGTGTTCAGCTGGAATGAGATCAAAAGAAGCTGGGAAGTTTCACACACATTTATTGTGCTCTTGGATACCACTTTTTAGGTATTGTTTTTCTGATATGGTTGGGTGCATTTTGGTACAACTTAAACTCAAATAAATGGAATTTGCATTTTAAAATGTAACTAATGCATACACTATTTAAATAGCTACATATAATATGCATTGTTTGTATAGTGACAGTGTAGCTGTCCAAGGTGGTACACTAAACTGATGACACAGCATAGTTTGAAATAAAGTAGCTTGAAAGTTACATAGAATGTAAAGAGTAGTGGTAAGTTTTTGTGACTCTTTCTAGCTTCTCCTCAACAGCTTTCCCCGTACTCTCCATATGCTTGCTCTCATTTTCTTTTCAAGTAAGATAAAGCATGAATCTCTAACTCAAGCAGTTCGTGAAATCTGCTGCTGAAAACATATCATGATTAAATTGTGCCAGGGGGAGGAAAGCAGTTGGAATAATTCTTAAGGTCCAACTTGTATCTATCTTCCAGTCAGAAACATATGGGCAGGCCAGATAAGCTTTCCAAGTGCTGGTCCTGCACCACTGATAGAGAGAAACTTGCAATCCCTTCAGCATCTGTCACTAAATTTGCCCATGTCTTGTAAATTTTCTTTTTCTTAAAAGAAACATTGAAGGAGAGATTCTAATTCTGACTCATTAATCTTTTGACAAATCACGTTGAGGAACCTTGCTAACTCCCGCTAGTTACTTCTCACCGTTTCCATTGAATGCCATAGAACAATTTGTAAAAGGTAATGAACAGAATGGCAAAAGTATTTCATTGTAATGTCAAATGTATTCATATTATATTGTAGATGAATAAGCCATTAGGATGCTTAAAATTTACATAAAGCCAAAATGTGAATTATTGAGATTCTACTGCATTTTATAAAACAATTGCTAATATTAATTTGAATGTATTTTATTTTGTAGTGTGCTAAAACATTCATAAACTTGATGACTCATATCTCCAAGGAGCAGACAGTTCAGTACATCCTAACTATGATTGATGATATGCTGCAAGTAGGTCAATAACCTATTTCATATTTAAGTCTTCCTCTTTGATACTTGGGTGTCTCTTGATCTAATTTTGATCTTTGTGTATGTATGTAATACTGTATTCAAATAATGTATATTTAGGTTGCAAAGTCAAGCACTCAGAAGTTGGGAAATGCCAGAATTAAGATTTCACAGGCAATCTTAGCTTGGCCCCTTCATGTACTTAAAGACTCAAAGTATCATAATGCATCAACACGATCACATTGGACCCAGCTACACTTAGTACACAGAATGGATGCTGCTCTGGGAATGAGGCAGCTGTTGAATATCTTTATCCTCCTCATTTAATTAGTGGCTCCAACCTTATTTACCGTACACCATCCATGCAAACCCCTAATGAATTTAATTTAAATTTGTGCAGTTTTGTTTTTAGACAAGGCCTAAGTTTGGCCACATTTTGCAAGCAGGTGCAAGATCCATCTTAGTCAGGCTGACAGTATAAACATTGAAACACTGCGTGTCGCTGTCTTTGGAATTTTATCCACTTTTCATTTTGGAACAGTAAAGTTTGTATCAAGTGACAAACAGGACAATATACATAATGAAACCGTGTGTCATTAAAATACAGCTAGTTGTCTTGACAATGTGGTATAGTAGCTTAAAAAAAACCATTTTGTTAATTCTGAATTAAACATCAGTAGGACTCAGCCTATACAGCTAGCCAGGATCAAAATGTATGAACAAGCTGGAAGTAAATTCAGAAGCAATCCACGATGTCCTCATAACAGCATGATTGTTAACCAGAGCAGTGGAAATATTCCAAGCATATGAACACTAAGATATTGCTTGTCCATCAGTAGATAGGGTTTGGTTGGGAACCACAGAAAATATACAGTATTGCTGACTTGGGGAGTCATTTGGTATTGCTTTTCAAGCACCTAACTTATTTATAAGCATATTGTACCAATCTACCTCTAATATATTAATCATAGTATTTATTTCAGATGCCAATCTGAAACCCTATCACTATAGTATCTGAGTGCTTTCCACATAGTCATTATGTATGAAAGTATCCGTTCTTTTTTAAAGCAAAGCATTTTTTAGGCAAATGAACTGTAGGAAAGCGAAACAATATACTTACTATTCCAACATATTAAAGGGCCTCTGAGCTATATGGTAGAGTAACTCTGCATTAAACCTGTTCTGTAGCCTAAATATGTTTAACACTCTGGGAATCATCCCTTTTACTGTGTGTTCATTTGAATTATTTAAGAGAATTAAGAATATAGTTGAGTGGAGTGGGTCAAAAAGTTTCTGTTAGAATTACTTTTTGATGTAAAATTGGGTTTGTGATGAAATAAAGCATTTTGTGAAGTTTCTGCTTTCCGCTGAACATTTTGGCTTTTCATCAAAAACTCCAATTTTTCATCTAAAAATTTGCTTTTTGATAAAAATCAAATTTCCATTGAAAACGTTGAAAATGATTTTTTTGGGAGGGGGTCAACATTTTCTGGGGTGGGAGGGAAACCAGTTTTCTAATTGGTTCTAGTATTGAGCCATCATGTTGATGTTAAGAAATAAAGTGTGTTAAAATATCTTGGCTACGGGTTTGTGTGTTTAAATCAAATTAAATACCCAAGTATGACAATTTGTGAAAAGTGCAATGGAATTTCAAATGTTTAGTCCTGTTTTTTCTCCATTTTAATATTTTTGAAGCTTGTAAACGCCTGTCTTTATTTTTAATCTCCAAATGTTTGATCACAACATGATATTCTTCAGTTTTGATGGATATCAAACTGAGGCTTCCATCTCCGGCTTAAGTGTACTGCTGTAGTTTACTAAAATTTCTACTCTTTTTCTGAAGTGGTAGGATTAAGGTCTGTTAAGAAACTTGTAACAAATTATATTCCCTTTTTCCTTGACAGTTGAGTGATCTTGTTTCTCTATCTGGCTTCTGACAAGGTCTTGACTCATTATAGGTATTTTTTTTTTTTTTAAAAGCCAAAGGGAACCAATATGATGATCTAGACTTGGATAATAGAATAGTGTGCTTATAAAATTTGCAGGTGATATCATGCTGGGAGGGGTTGCAAATATTTTGGAGGACAGGATTAGAAGTCAGAAGGATCTTGGTAAATTGGAGAATTGATCTGAATTTAACAAGATGAAATTCAATAAATATAAATGCAAAGTACTGCACATAGGAAGGAAAACTCAAATGTGAAATTACAAAATGGGGATTAACTGGTTAGGCAGCAGTACTTCTGAAAAGGATCTGGGGGGTAGAGTGGATCACAAATTGAATGAGTAAGCATTATGATGCAGTTGTGAAAAAGGCTAGTATAATTCTGGAGTATATTAACAGGAGTGTCGTATTTAAGACACGGGAAGTAATTATCCTGCTCTAGTTGTTGAAATTATACCTTGCATCTGTTTAGGGTGAAAGGAAGGAAATACAGCTCTTCCAAGGACTGCTATGTCATATAACTCTGCCACCATTCGGAGAGAGAGTCATAGCTGTCTTTTTTTTATTTAAAGCCCAAACAGTTCTGTCTGTCAACTTCTACTGGTCTAGAGTGCAAGTACACTTGGAGGACCAGAGATTTCTGGAGAGAGTGCAAAGCTACCAGAACGTCAGAGCAGGATTTTTAACTTTGGTATAGTCTCTGGGCGTATGATAGTCTTATTCTATAACTTAGAGTATTGATTTTGTAGGCACTAACAGTGATTCTCTTTCTTGATGGGCTTGTGATTTTAAAAGTAGAGAGGTTTTCCTCTGCTCTTCTGATATTTTAGCCTTCATATACCTCATCTTGTCTCTCAGCCCATCAGTGGCTCCAATTTTATTCCTTTAGTTCCTTGACCGTAAGATGTTCTTCAGATTCTTTTTTCTCTGTTCTTCTGCTACCCGCATCCTAAAGGAGCATTGTTGCATTCTTATTGGTGCTCTATTGTAGAGAGCTGGGAACAATTTGCTATCACTGTTTTACACCTCTGCTGTCAATAACTGGTGTTAAACACAGTCTTTGAAATCTAGTTCTTGAAGTAGAACATGATATTGATGCCAAGGGAAGAAATGCTGATCACCCGATTCAGCTGTGCTGCCTGTATCAGTCTGAAGACTTGAAAAGAAATGCAAAAAGATTTGGTTAACAACTCTCTGGAGTGGGTTTGGGGGAGGGAGAAGGGGAATAAGGCAAACATTAGCATTGCAGGCTCATGTTAGCTGTTGTTAAAGATGGCAGCACAGCGTTCACACAATGGTGTTGAAATCTTTGCATCTGTCAAGAATATTTCTTTGGATGCTAACTCTCATTTGATTGTAGGAAAACAAAATGCACAACTTCTCATGATCTCTTTAAACTGGGAAGCTTCTTTCATAGAAAGCTTTCTTGAGAAGCACATAAAAACATTGGATTTTACTATCTTGTGTATTTCATGTTCCTAAGCTACACATAGGTAGGAAGTTACTGTACATAATCTATCCCAATCTGAATGATTTGATTTTAAGAAAGTTAGATGAAAATGTTGAGATTATTTGGGGACTATGGTGTACAGTTCTCATAAACTTTAGTTCCATATTAATCATGCTGGTATCCATCTGTGTAATTTACAAACTATAATACAGAATAACTTAGAGGGAAAACTGGCATTCAGTTTTATCTCTGGGGAGAGGGATAGCTCAGTGGTTTGAACATTGGCCTGCTAAACCCAGGGTTGTTAGTTCAATCCTTGAGGGGGCCACTTAGGGATCTGGGGCAAAATCAGTACTTGATCCTGCTAGTGAAGGTAGGGGGCTGGACTCCATGACCTTTCAAGGTCCCTTCCAGTTCTAGGAGATAGGACATCTCCATTAATTTAAATATATGTGTAATATGCTCACTAAATCTCAGTTTGAAACTAGCATTAAAAACAAAACTGTGGCTAGTGTTGTTGTACAACTCCAATTCCTCTTATGGGACTTGCATTTGGAGATAAGCATCAACTGAAGTCTTCAGGATAGACTTTCAAGGCCACGTAAAACATTCCTGTGCATGTACAGACACTTGAAAGTGCAAACCAGTGTGCAAATATACACACACAAATCCTGTCATTTGTGTGTGCAAGAAATAATGTTTAAAAAAGTTAATGCCCAGAGTTTATTAAGCTGAAGTAGAGGTAGAGTTGCAACCCTCTGAAAATGTGGCCCTTCACAGTAGCTATGTAATCTTTCATTCTGAATGTCTGAGCCAGAAAGAAGCATGTTTTTTTTTTAAGCAGACACTGCATAAACTGCAGTATAACTGGGAGTGTGAGAGAGGAATCGGTCTCTTAGGAGTTGATGGGGAACCAGCATGGAATAGTGGTTAAAGTCTGGGTTTCAGCACTTTGGATATCCAACAATGGTATGTGGTAGTAGTTAAAATGAGAGGGATTGACACAGGAAATGTATCTCTCATAATGTACCTCATGAGAATATAAGACAATGTAATGAAAAAATAACATAAAATTGTGACTGAAATACTGACGAGCTTCTCCTTCCCTCCCCCTCCCTTTGCAGGAAAAGCATCAGCGTGTTAGTATTTTCTTTGACTATGCAAAACGTGGTAAGAACACTGCATGGTCCTACTTTCTGCCTATGTTGAACCGCCAAGATCTCTTCACTGTGCACATGGTAAGCTTTAAATGCGTTTATCTCCAAAGATGCTGTGGTAAAAATAGAAACCTATTTTCTTTTTGGAGTTTGCAGATTCATAAAACTTAAATGATTCCTTTTGTGGTAAAAGGCTATTCTTTTACAAGTCAGGCAAACCAGTTTTATCACGCAACAAATTTTGCATGACCATTTGTTACAAAATACATGCTGCTTTTCCTGGGAATCAAAATAGTGTTATGTGGAACTATTGTTCTTTGTTCTGAATTATCATGCCTGTCTCATTGATCAGGAAATATCTGTGGTAAAAACAGTTTTCTTTAAAGAAATCTGTTTAGTTACTAGAAAATATCCACCAGCCAATGATCCCTCTGTAATTATGCGTTTGAGTATAAAATTTTCTAGCACCCTTTCAAACCTTAAGGGCAGTAATTTTATTACTCACTTCAATATATTGTATGTAAAAGTTGAGGTTATTATAGGTTCTCTTGTCTGCTGCATTGGAGTACTGCAGAATGTAGAAGTCCTGCTGCATAATTTGACAGTTTTCCTCAAAAAATTCCTTGAATGCATATAAATTGTCTTGGGAAGACTGTAGGCATAGAAAATGGATCCAGTTTGTATGTTTCTCACATGTCATAGGCATCGTGAAGAACTCCTTATGAAAACCTGTTTTCTGTGTTGTACCATTTCCTCCTCAGAAGATTCCATCTCATTTCCCCTGTGGTTTTCCTGTCCTTTTAAAGGCAAAAATAAATATATAAATAAAATTCATCTTTCTTCTGGAAACTACATCTCTACTCCGATATAATGTGACCTGATATAACATGAATTCGGATATAACGTGGTAAAGCAGCGCTCCGGGGGGGCGGGGCGGGACTGTGCACTCCCGTGGATCAAAGCAAGTTTGATATAACGCGGTTTCACCTATAACACGGTAAGATTTTTTGGCTCCCGAGGACAGCATTATATCCGGGTAGAGGTGTATATTTATTGCTTCAGTACGGGTGCATGTACTTATTTAAAGTTGCTTTGTGTATTGATATTTGTGAGCATTAAATATTTAAAATTAAGCAAATTGACATTAATGAATGTTAAATACCCAATTAGGACCAGATCCTGCAACTGGCTTTGTGTTGGCAGAAACCTGCCTCTGAAAGGAGCCAGTTGCAGGACCAAGCCCTAGACTGCAACAACGCTGTCTTAGATTTTTCTTTTCTTTTATAACCTCTGATCTGTGTACACTGCTTCTGCATACTAATGAGGGGCAGAGCCAACAGAAAAAGCTGAAGGACAAATATTAGGTATAAATAAATCAAACTATAAGGCTTTGCTTTGAAAAATGTATAAAGCAGCAGTATTTGTGTAAGTAGCAATATTTTCCCTGAAATTGGTTTCCAAAGCATACAGCAGTATTTTTTTCTCCATTCAATCTTTGATCACTTGCAACTGAAGTTCTATTTACCAAATTCTTTTTCAGGCAGCAAGAATTATTGCCAAATTGGCTGCCTGGGGAAAAGAGCTGATGGAAGGCAGTGATCTGAATTATTACTTCAACTGGATTAAAACTCAACTTAGTTCACAGGTAAAAAAACTAAACTTAAACAAAAAATTAGAATGCACTCTTAAAAGGCTTACATTTTTAAACTTCCCTACAAAGGTATATAAAGTGTAAATGTGTAACTGTATTAACAAAATATGCATTATTTGTTTAAAGAAAAAAGCTTTAGATTTCAGTAATTACCAGTTACGATTAACTCTCAAATCCTTAGACTTGCTTTCTAAAGTAAGAGATACTATAACTTCACATATACAGTACTTGAAAGTATATTCAATTCCAGCTAGAATAAGAAAAGGAGGATTTTTTGGGGAGGGGAAACAAGCACATTCTCATTCAGCATATCTATTTTCGTGATTGATTGAAAAGTGCCGTCTCCACAAAGTCTGCACAGCTATGAGAGAGCAAACTGCATTCCATTTTGCTTTTTATATTTAATAACAAAGATGCTGACTCCTGATGATTGTGTGAGAGAACATAATCCTTTTATTTCAGATCCCATATTTTTTGTTTTGGAGGGCTTGCACTCGGGGGGGAAAAATCATGTCTTGACTTCTATGCTGAACAGTTTTGGAAATCATCTATAGCAAATGAATACAGAACTCCTTTTCTTGTTGCTTTCTGGAGTGTAACTGCACTCTAAGGAACATTCATAGATTCCAAGGCCAGAAGGGATCATCATGAACATTTAATCTGATCTCCTGTACAACATAGGCCATGGAACTTCCCAAAAATAATTCCTAGAGCAGATCTTTTAGAAAAATAGCCCATCTTGATTTAAAAATTGCCAGTGATAGAAAACCTACCACAACTGTTGGTAAATTGTTCCAATGGTTAATTACTTTCTCTGTTGAAAATTTATGCCTTATTTCCAGTCGGACTTTATCTGACTTCAAGTTCCAGCCACTGGAGTGTGCTATACCTTTCTCTGCTAGATTGAAGAGTCCATTTAAAAAAAAATGTTCTCCCCTGAACTGTTCCCCACTTAGTCTGAAACATCCGAAACTGTGAAGCCACCTAAAAATGCATAAATGTTTGAGCAATATTGGCATGTGACAATATTTCTAGTATAGTAAGAATGACTTCTTCTTCAGAAGCAAAACCATGTTTCTTTGCTGTTTCATATGGGTGGTGTTACTTTTGTGTAAGGTTGTTTACAAAAACAGTTTGTCATTCTCTAATAATGGTGTGTTGGAGTGAAACTGAATTCTAATAAATTGTGGGACTCAGTTCAGTAGGCTTTCTGACCGAACTTTACTCAGAAATATTTTTGGAAACGAAGGACCTTTTGAAGAAGACCATATGGTTTCTATAAAAGTAAGAATCTTAAAAAGCGTGACTTTATTTTTAAAAACTCAGTGCTGTGCCTTGATATCTTCAAATTGATTCAAGTGTTTTTAGATCACTTGCAGTTGAGTTTGAAATATAAAGAACATTGTTATAAATACACCTTTTTAAATTTTGAAATGTATTTTGTGATGTCTGGAAGTAATCCTGACTCTCTTCTAGGCAGGGAAAATACTTTGAATTATGTCAAAATTATACTTCAGTGCCATTAGCCAATATATAGCTTCACATTGGATTCTTTTGGACTGTTATGTAACACCGACAGACCCTGGTTGTTGGCGGGTGGGATCGAACCTGGGACCTCTGGAGCTTAGTGTGTGAGCCAAAAGCCAACTGGCTGTTGAGCAAATTTATTAATCTCTCTCTCTCTCTTCCCCTGCCCCCCGATGGGACAGAACACCATACCCAGGAGATGTGTGGGTTACATACTTCCCCTAGCGAAGGAAACATGTCCTGAGCTTCAGAGACTTCCCAGTTGAGGCGGGATTGAGCATGGGACCTCTGGAGCTTAGTGCATGAGCTAAAAGCCAACTGGCTGTTAGCTAAGGCTGTAGAGCAGACTCATTTAACTGTCTCTAAGTGGTTTTGGTGCCAGTAGCTGGGACAGAACACCACACCCAGAAGGTGTGTGGGTTAAACTTAGTTTTGCTTCCTGAAGTTTCAAGCAGTTTCACTGTCATTTATTGATATTATCCAAGGCAGGGTTATAGTCTTTCTGCTTACACCATTCTGAGACTAACCGTGTTATGTACACAAACTCAAAGGAGAAAATGCGCTTCAGTGTATCTCATAACACTGTCCTGGACCACTTGGGTATCATTGTTCTGTTGTTGTTCTTGCCACCTTTGTGTAAACAGGGATAATCCAAAACATTGGATTGTGAGAAGATGCTTCGCTATTTGCCAGTTAGTGTAGTCTTGATTTGTGAGGGTAGAATTAGTGTGATTTCCCCCCCCCCCCCACTAGAAATGGACTTAGCTAGATACAGTTTTGTCATATGTGAAAGGACTTTCCAACAGATCTGGTCATCTGTAGAATAGTCTCTGAATGAAAGTAGTGGAGGACAGTGACATTTGGGACACTCAACTGGCCTGGACAAAATAGTGGAAATTGTACTGTGGGGCTAAGGGACAATCCTGATTTTCATAAAGTTATTGTAATAGCAATATAATTGACTTAACAAGAAAAGCTAACAGTTTTTGTTCTTGCACTAGAAACTTCGTGGTACCATGGGTGCTATTGAAACAGGAACAGTCTCAACCAGTGATGTGAGTATCTCTTTGTAACCTGTTAATGTTGTGGCCTCCTAAAACATCAGTCAGTCTCTATTATTCACCAAACTTTAACCCTGACTGTATCAATTTTAAAACAGGCTCAGACTATAACCAATCCTAAAAGTTACATGGGGTGGGGGAAAGGGAGAAGTGGGGAATTCATTTTAAAGGTGTTCCTATGTTTACACCTTACATTTATTTTTCTCCCCCCTTGGGGCTTATTTTTATACTGTTTTCTTCTTGTATGGGTTTACTTCGGGACCTTTGCCTCATGTGCACTCAAGGGAATGAATGGTAACATGCAGAGTGGGATATTCAGACTCTGTGATGAGTGGCCTGACTTGGAATCTGCCAGGTTCTAATGACTCCTGGGAGTCAAATCTAAGAGCTGTGGAAACTTCATTAGTCTTGCTTTAGGAAGCTAAGAGCAAGAACTTTGTTGGAATACTACTGACTTCTGAGAGCAGAATTACAACCAACTTCCCCATTATTGATAGTCTTAGTGGTGATGGCTTTTAAAAATGTGTATATACCTAATTTATTTCTCTAGTTGATGAGGAAACTGGATTATTAGATCTTCTGATCCTGTCTCATACTGAGAAAGCGGAACGGTCAGCGAGTTATCGTAAGTGCCTATACACAAATGCGAGAAGCTTGGGAAACAAGCAGGGAGAACTGGAAGTCCTGGCACAGTCAAGGAACTGTGATGTGATTGGAATAACAGAGACATGGTGGGATAACTCACATGACTGGAGTACTGTCATGGATGGATATAAACTGTTCAGGAAGGACAGGCAGGGGAGAAAAGGTGGGGGAGTTGCATTGTATGTAAGAGAGGAGTATGACTACTCAGAGCTCCAGTATGAAACTGCAGAAAAACCTGAGAGTCTCTGGATTAAGTTTAGAAGTGTGAGCAAAGGTGATGTGGTGGTGGGAGTCTGCTATAGACCACCAGACCAGGGGGATGAGGTGGATGAGACTTTATTCCGACAACTAACAGAAGTTACTAGATCACAGGTCCTGGTTCTCATTGGAGATTTCAATCACCCTGATATCTGCTGGGAGAGCAATACAGCGGTGCACAGACAATCCAGGAAGTTTTTGGAAAGTGTAGGGGACAATTTCCTGGTGCAAGTGCTGGAGGAACCAACTAGGGGCAGAGCTCTTCTTGACCTGCTGCTTACAAACCGGGGAGAATTAGTAGGGGAAGCAAAAGTGGATGAGAACCTGGGAGGCAGTGACCATGAGATGGTCAGAGTTCAGGATCCTGACACAAGGAAGAAAGGAGAGCAGCAGAATACGGACCCTGGACTTCAGAAAAGCAGACTTTGACTCCCTCAGGGACCTGATGGGCAGGATCCCCTGGGAGAATAACATGAGGAGGAAAGGAGTCCAGGATTGCTGGATGTATTTTAAAGAATCCTTATTGAGGTTGCAGGAACAAACCATCCCAATGTGTAGTAAGAATAGTAAATCTGGCAGGTGACCAGCTTGGCTTAACAGTGAAATCCTTGCTGATCTTAAACACAAAAAAGAAGCTTACAAGAAGTGGAAGACTGGACAAATGACCAGGGAGGTGTGTATAAATATTGCTCAGGCATGCAGGAGTGAAATCAGGAAGGCCAAATCACACTTGGAGTTGCAGCTAGCAAGGGATGTTAAGAGTAACAAGATGGGTTTCTTCAGGTATGTTAGCAAGAAGAAGAAAGTCACTGAAAGTGTGGGCCCCTTACTGAATGAGGGAGGCAACTTAGTGACAGGATGTGGAAAAAGCTAATGTACTCAATGCTTTTTTTGCCTCTATCTTCATGAACAAGGTCAGCTCCCAGTCTACTGCACTGGGCAGCACAGCATGGGGAGAAGGTGACCAGCCCTCTGGGGAGAAAGAAGTGGTTCAGGACTACTTAGAAAAGCTGAACGAGCACAAGTGCATGGGGCCGGATGCGCTGCATCGAGGGTGCTAAAGAAGTTGGTGGATGTGATTGCAGAGCCATTGGCCATTATCTTTGAAAACTCACAGCGATCGGGGGAGGTCCTGGATGACTGGAAAAAGGCTAATGTAGTGCCCATCTTTAAAAAAGGAAGGAGGAGGATCCGGGAAACTACAGACCAGTCAGCCTCACCTCAGTCCCTGGAAAAATCATGGAGCAGGTCCTCAAGGAATCAATTTTGAAGCACTTAGAGGAGAGGAAAGTGATCAGGAACAGTCAGCATGGATTCGCCATGGCCAAGTCATACCTGACTTATCGCCTCATAGAAGGCAATTAGGTAACTGGCTATGTGGATGAGGGGAAAGCAGTGACTTTAGCAAAGATTTTGATATGGTCTCCCACAGTATTCTTGCCAGCAAGTTAAAGAGGTATAGGCTGGATGAATGGACTATAAGGTGGATAGAAAGCTGGCTAGATCATCGGGCACAACGGGTCGTGATCAATGGCTCCATGTCTAGTTGGCAGCCGGTATCAAGTGGAGTGCCCCAAGGGTTAGTCCTGGGGCCGGTTTAGTTCAATATCTTCATTAATGATCTGGAGGATGGTGTGGGCTCACCCTCAGCAAATTTGCAGATGACACTAAACTGGGCGGAGTGGTAGATACGCTGGAGGGTAGGGATCGGATACAGAGGGACCTAGACAAATTAGAGGATTGGGCCAAAAGAAATCTGACGAGGTTCAACAAGGACAAGTGCAGAGTCCTGCACTTAGGACGGAAGAATGCCATGCACTGCTACAGACTAGGGACCAAATGGCTAGGCAGCAGTTCTGCAGAAAAGGACCTAGGGGTTACAGTGGACGAGAAGCTGGATATGAGTTGACAGTGTGCCCTTGTTGCCAATAAGACTAACGGCGTTTTGGGCTGTATAAGTAGGGGCATTGCCAGCAGATCGAGGGATGTGATCATTCCCCTCTATTCGACATTGGTGAGGCCTCATATGGAGTACTGTGTCCAGTTTTGGGCCCCACACTACAAGAAGGATGTGGAAAAATTGGAAAGAATCCAGCGGAGGATAACAAAATGATTAGGGGGCTAGAGCACATGGCTTATGAGAGGCTGAGGGAACTGGGATTATTTAGTCTGCAGAAGAGAAGAATGAGGGGGGATTTGATAGCTGCTTTCAACTGCCTGAAAGGGAGTTCCAAAGAGGATGGATCTAGACTGTTCTCAATGGTACCAGATGACAGAACAAGGAGTAATGGTCTCAAGATGCGGTGGTGGTTTAGGTTGGATATTAGGAAAAACTTTTTCACTAGGAGCGTGGTGAAGCACTGGAATGGGTTACCTAGGGAGGTGGTGGAATCTCCTTCCTTAGAGGTTTTTAAGGTCAGGCTTGACAAAGCCCTGGCTGGGATGATTTAGTTGGGTGTTGGTCCTGCTTCGAGCAGGGGGTTGGACTAGATGACCTCCTGAGGTCCCTTCCAACCCTGATATTCTATGAAAACAGAAATCTTAATGAGTGAAGCATAAATCTAGATAAAACAAATGGGGTCTTCTGAATGCAAAATAATCCAGTTTTGCTTTGTTAGTGTCTTTTTTTTTGTGATCTGATTAAGAACAGTCAGCATTTCAATTCTGAACTTTGACTTTTTCCAAGGGCTTATTAGCCACTCTTCGAAATTGCATTGGGTTGAAACATGTCATATCTCCTAGACCTTTCAGAATACAGTGAAATAGTTTAGCTTTTTGTTTGTTGTTCTGTGTTCAAAATGTTGTAACTGTTGAATCAAAATTCTTGAATTATAAAAATATAGCTCTGCAGAAAACAAATTCACTTGTGTGAACTTAAGGATATATTAAATACTTTAAAACCTATATTACTTTTTTTTTAACAAAATGCACCCTACTGGAGCAGTAGATAGTTTAACTGTTTAATTTCATATGGATGAACAGTTAAGATGTTCTGACCGCAGAGTCTTTGTGATGGCAATTATAGAAAGCAGTTTAATTTCAAGCTGTACTACACAATTTTGCCACTCGATGGCACCAAGAAACAAAAGTATTTATCTAAAACATGTGCTGCATAGTGTTATTTGATAATGAAATGTGTGGGACACGCATGCTTCTGCTTATCAATTCACATTGAGTCAGGATATTACAATTACATCTGCATTGAGCTGGTAGCGATAGCATCATTCCAGTTATGAGGAGGGGAAAGGAAGGGGCAATTAAATACTAAAAACTGAACATTAGCTGTTCAGTATCAAACTCTGACTGGCAGCAAAGGAAATTCAGAGGGTAAGTTGCTTCTGTCTCCTTAATGTATCCTATTATAAATACTGCAGAAAATATTACATATAAAATCACCCCAGATAAACCTCTACAATATGCAGCTACAAAAACATGCCTTGAAAGTTTTTAGTGCTTTCTTAGACATTATTAAGCCTTCTTACTTGAGTAAACTGAGTTCTGAGGAGGAGAACGGAATTCCACGCCTTGTCTCCTCAGCCTTGGACACTGGAAAACAGCAGTGTGTAGTTGGTTTATAAGGGAAGGTTAGACTCGGTTCCTCTGTGTGATGTAGGCAGTGCAGTTCAGAATGCAATTTGGCAACTTAGCAGGTGAAAGTGAACCTCAACTTCAATTTTCTATATTGTTGTGGCATAGTGAAGAAATTTCACTCCACTACTCTTGCAAAAGCGGTGGCAGGATAAACAGTTTGACACTTGATGATTTTTAGGTTCCAAAGAATGTGTTAAAATTAAAGGCATTAATGTCTTTTTAGGAGATTTATAAGCATACACCTGCATCTCCTTTAAATGTAAAACAGTATCTTCACTAAGGAAAAAGATGTATTTTTAACTTGCATTCACTAGGTTGTTAATTTGGGTTAGCGAAGACAAAGTATGTTGTTGTTTTAACCCATGTTAACTGGTCACGGTTACCTGCTAATGTGGGTTAAAACTGCGATTTACCTTGTCTTCACTAAGGTTTTAACACAGGTTAGATTAAAGTGGGTTAAAAATACCCCCCTTTTTTTCCTAGAGAAGACAAGGCCTAAAAGTGGAGATTGAAACATTCTCAGACACTTCTTTGCAATATTGCATTTCAAGTCTCTATTATACAGATGGCCCTTGTCATAGGGCCTTAGAACAGTGAGTAATCTTACTTGCACATATCCTTCAGTATGTAAACTGAGGATGAGTTAAGGATGCAATGACAGCCTTTTATGCAGACATGAGGAAATTATGGCTCATCCTAATGAAAAATGAGGGGTTTTTATTTTAATTGAAAGCAGTATTGGGAGATCACTTTTATGATTGTGTCTTAAAGATCTGGCAATTCTTAGTTTCAGTAATAGAGAGATAAATGACTAAAATTTTTGAGATTTATACAGTTAATTTGTTTCAAGAGCTAATAGTTTTGGTTTGTACAGCAGATGCTTCCATCCATGTTAAGGTCAGGCTTGACAAAGCCCTGGCTGGGCTGATTTAGCTGGGGACTAGTCCTGCTTTGAGCAGGAGGCAGATGACCTCCTGAGGTCCCTTCCAACCCTGATATTCTATGATTTCTGTGATTCTATGTTACCTCTTACTTCCAAGATTTATGAAAGCAAATACCTATCTATTGAAATAAATGTCCTTGTTAATTATCACTCTGTGGTCTTCAGCTTCTGGTTATATAAAGGTAGAAGTGGGGGCCGGAGAGGGGAACGAATTCATTTGCAGTGCTTGTGGAACAGCATAAGCATCTCTTATTGTCTCTTACCTTTTCATTTCATCCAGGACTTGTCTTGACATTTCTTTCCTCCTTTAAGTGTTTGAAATTCTTGACCTTCTACAATGTTGCTGATCTACCATGATGTTTTAAAGAAGGGGTCGGCAACCTTTGGCACTGGCCCATCTGGGTAAAGCCACTGGCGGGCCAGCCTGGTTTGTTTATCTGGTGCATCCGCAGGTACGGAGCCCTGGAGCTTCCACTGGCCGCGGTTTGCCGTTCCCGGCCAATGGGAGCTGTGGGAAATGGCGCGGGTTTAGGGAAGTGCTAGCCACTGCTTGCTGCAGCTCCCATTGGCTAAGAATGGTGAACCGCGGCCAGTGGGAGCTGCGGGGCTCCGTGCCTGCGGATGCTCCAGATAAACAAACTGGCCCGGCCCGCCAGTGGCTTTACCCTGACAGGCCAGGTGCCAAAGGTTGCCGACCCCTGTTTTAGAGGCACTTGGAGAAAATACAGGCTTGTAGGAAAACATGTCTAGTATGTTCTGATAAATTAGTCAAGATGCTTGAGAATCTTAGAGAAATCAGAGTAAAGTACCATTCTTATCACATTTTGAGAACTTTGTTGCTGCTGCTATGAGAAGTACAATATGCAGACCAAATTGCACTTTAAACTTCAGTCAACATTATGTATGTGTCTTGCAATCATGGAGCTATTTAGAATGAGACATGGGAGGGAAAACCTTTTAATCCATTAAGCTCATTGACTGTTCATATAAGAGTATTGGTATATGTTTTAACGAACATATCCTAGCAAATGATCTGGCTTTCCACCTTTTTTTTAGGAGATTATTCCACACTATAGCAGACTTCACTTCTGGGAAACTCTTCCTGGTATATAGCTTACGTGCTCTTTTGTTAACACAATAAAATAAATTGTTTAGAAACTTCAAAAATACACCTTTTAAAATGTGGAGGTGAATTTTGGGGAACAATACATATTAATATTTTTCTGGTGATATTTTTATGCATAAATCTAGCTGAGATGCTTTAGACAGTGAGGCCATTTACATACTGCTAAATAAGGCGAAGAATTACCATACTGTAGTGCGAGGAACTGCCCTGTACTTGTATAAGCAAACAAAGGACTTTGGTTTCACACACACACACACGCGCACACACACACACACACGGCATATTCAGATGTGTGTTATAAAATGGCCCTAGCAGCAGCAGTAAAACATAATGCTTGCGTAAATTCTTTTCACAGCTCTTCTCTTCTCTATTTAGTTGGGTTTTGGGGACTGGGACTGTCTCTTACCATATGCGGTGTTCGTTTTTGTATATCCTATTCTTTTTTTGAGCCTGTAGATACTAATACTTATTTAGCATGCATTTATCTAATTTTTGCAACAATTGCCTCCAGTGGGCAAATACTGTTGCCGGCTTCAAAGCCCTGTACAGTGTGACTCTCGCTCTCCCCTAATCCTTCTTCTCTGTGCTCCAGCTGCATGACATGATTTGTGTTCTTTTCTCACTCTAATCTCTTCCCCGGGGTTTCTGAATTTATATCCAATGCCATAGAGGGGTTCTGTGACAGAGCTAAGATTACAGTTAGACTTCTTGATTTTTTCCAGGAAATCTGCCTCTTGTAAGAAATCCTGTTAACTGCCAAAGCTGTGGCAATATTCCGTATTCCACTGTCAGTTTGATTACTGCTTAGATCTTCTGAAGTATAGGGATTTATGTTCTAGATCTCCATCAAATGAAGGAACTTATAATAACACTTGTAAATCACAAAGGTAAGAAGATGAGAACTTCCAAGGTTTCAATAAGGACAAGGTGATATTCCTTTAGACCGTTTTCTCAGATCCTCGCTAGAGAGCAACTTCCAGACTTTTGTGTCTCAGTGGCCTTGCTGGTTCTGCAGACTCAATGGTCTATTGAATGGAAGGTGGTTAGTGATCCACCTCTTCTTTTTTTTTTTTTTTTTTAATGCAAGCTTTGAATAAATAATAGTTCTGCAGCTGAATCTGAAGTTGCTCAAATGCTGAATTGTTCCAGACTAACATCGCAGTTCCCATCATACTGGGGAGAAAAAGGGAACTCCATTCTTCCTCTCTGTGCTCTGGAAGACAACTTTTCAAGCTTTCCAGTGAATGTTTCTACCTTGTTTGCATTGACAGAATATTCATTTTTCACCTTGGAATCAAGTGTCAACCTTTTCTAAATACCAGTGATGTATACCTCTACCCTGATATAACACGGGTTCGCATACAACGCGGTAAAGCTCTGACATGCTCAACCGAGGGGTTGGATAAGGGGCAGAGGGTCTCGGGGGTGGTCAGGGGCTCCCCCCAAGGATCTAGGAGGCAGGAGCTGTGTGTGTGTGGGGGGCAATTTTGAGGGCCCCGCAGTCCCAGAGTGGCCCAGGGGATTAGCAGGGGGCCGGGAGCAGCCCGCTCCGCTTCCCTTGCCCCGGCCCCAGCCATGTCGCTTGGGGGAGGGAGATTGGGGGGAAGGGATCCCCCCTGCACTCACCGGCAGCGGAGGAAGCAGAGCAGCCCGGCCTCAGTCCGCTCCGCTCCACTCCGCCAGCTCCCAGCTGCGGCGCTCCGCTTCCCGCCATAGGTGAGCACGGAACCTTTCCCCAACTCCGCCCCCTCCAGCGACACGGCTGGGGCTGGGGCCGTGTCGCTCTGCTTCCGGCCGCAGGTGAGTGTGGGGGGCATCCCTTCCCCAACCTCCCCGCACTCACTGGTGGCGGGAAGCGGGGCGCTGCGGCTGGGAGGTGGCGGAGTGGAGTGGGCTGAGGCCACGTTGCTCCACTTCCCGCCACTGCTGGTGAGAGCCTGTCAGGGGCCGGGGGTGTGGATGGGGTCGGAGCAGTCAGGGGACAGGGAGCAGGGGGTTAGGTAGGGGGTGGGATCTTGGGGGTGATTAGGGACAGGGGTCTCTGGAGGGGGCAGTCAGGGAATAAGGGACGGGGGGGGGGGCCAAAGCAAGTTCGATATAACGCAATCGCACCTATAGTGCGGTGAGATTTTTTTATGTCCCAAGGACCGTGTTACCTCAGGGTAGAGGTGTAGTATTAATGTATTGACCAAGAGGTATTTAAGATTTTTGTGACTAATCATTATTTCTTAATATGAAGAGGCTGGTTAGCACTTCACCTCCTGAGAGCCACCTCACTTCTTTGTGAAAGAAGCTGGTGGTGAAGATAACAATCTCAAACTGCAATTCATAAAGTCAGAAATTCAATAACCTTTCAAAGGACTTGCGCAGGTTTCCAAGCATTTTCTTAGCAGAAAGATTTGGAGGCGTATGAAACGGTGAAGCATTTTCCTGCGTGCCTGAGTACTTGCCTCCATTTTTTAATGGTACTTGAACACTTCCATAAAGCAAATCCGGTCACAATCACAAGAACAGATTTAATAATATTTTGCTAGAGCTTCTACTAACAGCCAGTTGCACACATTCTTCTCCTGCACTAGTTTAGACTGAATTATGGACACATCATTGCAGGACATACGTTATATCCATTTTTTAGAAAAATGGCTTTCAATTTGACGCTTTCTTCCAAAAATTCACATTTGTAGTAATTTTTTTTTCTGTACTTCCTTATAAAGATTGTGTTGAACAGTTCAGGAAACACTGGTGTATGGAGACTAAACCAGAACCTTTATAGATATTATGAAAGCTAGTGTCCAGAACAGGAAAAATACTGTAATTCATTCTCTGGCCTACTGAAATTTTTACAAAATGTCAAGACTATTTAGTTCCTTAATCATAAAAATAAACGTGGTGTTCTTGTTTCCTCTTTAGAGTTCCCAATATGTACAGTGTGTTGCTGGATGCCTGCAGCTGATGCTCAGGGTCAATGAATATCGTTTTGCTTGGGTAGAAGCAGATGGGGTAAACTGGTGAGTATATTACTTACTCTATGCAGGAATAGTTACATTTCAAACATGCACAATAGGCTATACCCCAAATGAGCTTCCTTGCAATTGAACTCTTTAGGTTTAGTTTTAATTTTCAAAAAACTTACTTGTAGCCATAGTATTTGAGCCTGAAATTCTTATCTGTGCTCATATAATAATGTATGCCTGCAAACAAATGAGCTGAAGAATATGGGTACCCGTTGAAGCCACATAACTATTTAGGTCTTCATAAAGTATTGTTCTATTAATTACTTAAAGGTTAGAGCACCATGCTGGAGGCTTGTTATATATGAGACTGAGATACTGCAGGTTATTGAAAACAGATTAAATAAAATTTGAAGGTCCAGTAGAAACTTGCAGTAAACTTCAATGTAAGTATTGGTGAAGAGTGATACTTTCTGGAATTATAGCTCCATTTTATTATGTAATGTTTTTAGTAGATCACTTTCTTTCCAAACCCTGTCAATTTCTTTCAAAGAAGAATAAATGGTGCATGAGTTCAGAAACTTATCACTGACCTTACTTGGAAAAGATCACTATGTAAATCTCTATATTGTAAGTGACTTGTTATTAGAGCTGATTGAAACTCAAAATTTTCATTCTGTTGGAAATTCTGACACTTCAAAATTTCCTTTTGTCTTGAAGAGGATCAAAAAGTCAATTTCTAGTGAAATTAAAATTCTGAAAAACTTTGTTTTGGAAATATCAACATGATGCACAATTACCTTATTAAAAGGACACGTGCACTACTACCTATGATAATTGTGTCTTTCAGTATCATGGGAGTCCTGAGTAACAAATGTGGCTTCCAGCTCCAGTATCAGATGATTTTCTCCATATGGCTCTTGGCATTCAGTCCTCAAATGTGTGAATATCTGCGTCGATATAATATTGTTCCAGTTCTGTCTGACATTCTCCAAGAATCTGTCAAAGAGAAAGTAACTAGAATTATCCTTGCAGCATTTCGGGTAAGTGAAGTTGACTGTAATTGTAGTGGGTTTACATGGTTTTGTCTCTTACCAAAGTGTTTCCATAGATTATTTCCAGGCATGCTGGGTTGGATGTGTAGTCCACATTAACTCTGGCTTTCCTTTCAGAGCCAGAGTTAATATGTGGATTCTTTGTAGGGTAAAAGGCATGCAGCTTTTTGTGCCTTCTTGAACTGGCAGATCCCAATATGAATGTTCATTGTTCCTCTATATTCTGTTAAATACTATTTACAGAAAGTATTAAAAAATGCTGATACAGAGATTGGTGTTAGAACACAAGAATGACACTCTTTTAACACTTAGTAAATAGGTAAACTGGCCTTGCAGATATTTCATAAAAATGTACCAGCTCAGGCAGAAAATCTACTCACCAACATTTTAGTGTGATTGATAGAAAATGATTTTATGTATATGTCCAAAACAAAGCTTTCTGAGGACAAATTTTGCAAGACTGGCATAAGCATAGATAATGTAATGTACGTTGGGATGAGATATCCACATAAGAGCACTGAGTAGTTGACTTCTGCTGCAATATTATATCAGTAAAATCTGAAAATGGCTGATCCTAACAAGATGTTTTATAATACCAAAGCATTGTTGCCTCCTGAATCTTTGCGTGCGCACGTACACATGCGCAAACATACTCTGGTTTGAATGTGTCATCCCTTCTTGCACCCAGGCATTGGATGTTTTATGTGCACACCTTTTCAAATGTGTGTAGTATAGGGAATTAAAATGGCTAGTTGAGGGAGGATGGTGGGGACATGGGAAACTTCCTTTCCTTTTTATGGAAAGAACTACAGTTGTACATGTTTTGGCTGGGCTCCAATGTAATTATTGTATTTGGAAACTTGAAACCTGACAAGGATGTCATCTTCATTATGAGTTTCAGCCTTCCTACATTTTTTTTTAAATTTATTTTTGGTTTAACAACGTTATAAGAATTTAAAACTTGTGGAGTATGGAACTTAAATTGCAAGATATGCACTTCAGCAGTGATATTTATTGCACTTTTGTACTTGTTAAAAGGCAACCTTCTGGTCTTCATAACCATCCCAGAAAACCCACCCACCAAATTTTCTCCCTACTGCAATGGTGTGTGAATGTATGGTCTCTAGGTTGCACACCCAAATTGAAACTTGTTGGACCTTGAACCCCGGAATGCCTTGGGGCCACTGGGCAGAGAAACTCAAAATATGGGAATCTGCTTTTTGGTCATAGTCTGCTTTGTGGCAGCTAGGTATTTCCTGAATCCTCCATTTTTGTTGTCGCAGAGAGGGTTCACCTCAGTCTCTAGGTCTTGATGGGAGAAGGATGTTCAGTCTATGCTAGCTGTCTGGTAACATACCTTTTGTTTTTAGGATTGTCCAATAACATACCTTTGTCTCCAGGAAGTGCATGTTTGGAGTTTTTGTGAATCTTCCTTAAAGAGCTCAAGGATATAAAGTACAAAAAAGTATGTTAAGATTCCTGTGGTAACGTTAGTTGACCACTATGCGCATGAAAACTTCTGCGTCACCAGTTCCATAGCAACCTGCCTTTGTTGTAGTTACTCGCTAGATTTTTGCTACTATAAAATGTTTTCCCCACCTTTTTGGTGGGATTTACTCCCACTTTTCTTAGAATCATGTACTGGCTGGGGAAGGGGTACTCCAGAGGCAGTGCAGTCCACTGACCCACCGAGTTTCTTTATCCTTGAATGGTTAATATACCAGAAAAGGAGCTCCTGTTTCTGACTTTCTTAGATTAATCCATGCTATTGACCTGCAGAAATAAACTCTTCTTTAGCTGCTATAATCCTTTCTCAGGCTCAAGCAAAAAGGTAAAAATTTTACTTTTTTTAAACATGTTGTTTAAATCTAATCTTCTCTTTTAATAATTGAAGTATACAGTCACCCAGTCATCCTATATCAAACACTGTCTTCTCAGGAGATACAGACAGTGTCTTCTTGCAAACCTGGACCCTGCTGACAATTCTAGGGCTGCATAAATTAAATACAACCTCTCGTCCATAATTCATTGCGTGTCTTCAGCAGTTTTGGTATTTCTGATTGCAAAATTGAGCTTTTCCAAATTGAAGAGCAGTAAAGTATCACATATAACCTAAAACCTGAGGTTTATAGAAGTTGGAGAAGAAAGTATCAGAAATAAATTAAATTCATATTGAATTGCATTGTCCATCTGTGCCTAGACGTTCCTTCAGCTGTCTGTATGTAAAGGATGACAGATCATGAAATTGGAGGGTGTGGGAGTACCTTCTCCCCCATTTCAGCCAGTTCGGTTGTGCTTGGCTGTTGAAGGCAGCAATAGAACCCGAGAGTAATTAAAAAAAATTCTATGGTTGTATTTAAAGAGAATATTACTCATTGATCATGTTTTACTGTACTACGTGTCTAGGAAGTTTAAAGAACCCTAAATATAAATCTGACATCATTCTCTTTAAGCAAAGTATTGAGAAACATTACAGTAGAAATGTCACTAAATTACTGGACTGACATAGAATCATAGAATATCAGAGTTGGAAGGGACCTCAAGAGGTCATCTAGTCCAACCCCCTGCTCAAAACAGGACCAATTCCCAGCCAAATCATCCCAGCCAGGGCTTTGTCAAGCCGGGCCTTAAAATCCTCCAAGGAAGGAGACTCCACCACCTCCCTAGGTAACGCATTCCAGTGTTTCACCACCCTCCTAGTGAGATAGTTTTTCCTGATATCCAACCTGGACCTCCCCCACTGCAACTTGAGACCATTGCTCCTTGTTCTGTCATCTGCCACCACTGAGAACAGCCGAGCTCCATCCTCTTTGGAACCCCCCTTCAGGTAGTTGAAGGCTGCTATCAAATCCCCCCTCATTCTTCTCTTCTGGAGACTAAACAATCCCAGTTCCCTCAGCCTCTCCTCATAAGTCATGTGCTCTAGGCCCCTAATCATTTTTGTTGCCCTCCGCTGGACTCTTTCCAATTTTTCCACATCCTTCTTGTAGTGTGGGGCCCAAAACTGGACACAGTATTCCAGATGAGGCCTCACCAATGTCGAATAAAGGGGAACGATCACGTTCCTCGATCTGCTGGCAATGCCCCTACTTATACAGCCCAAAATGCCGTTAGCCTTCTTGGCAACAAGAGCACACTGTTGACTCATATCCAGCTTCTCGTCCACTGTGACCCCTAGGTCCTTTTCTGCAGAACTGCTACCTAGCCATTCGGTCCCTAGTCTGTAGCAGTGCATGGGATTCTTCCGTCCTAAGTGCAGGACTCTGCACTTGTCCTTGTTGAACCTCATCAGGTTTTTTTAGCCCAATCCTCTAATTTGTCTAGGTCCCTCTGTATCCGATCCCTACCCTCTAGTGTATCTACCATGCCTCCTAGTTTAGTGTCATCTGCAAACTTGCTGAGAGTGCAGTCCACACCATCCTCCAGATCATTAATAAAGATATTAAACAAAATCGGCCCCAGGACTGACCCATGGGGCACTCCGCTTGAAACCGGCTGCCAACTAGACATGGAGCCATTGATCACTACCCGTTGAGCCCGACGATCTAGCCAGCTTTCTATCCACCTTACAGTCCATTCATCCAGCCCATACTTCTTTAACTTGGCGGCAAGAATACTGTGGGAGACCGTATCAAAAGCTTTGCTAAAGTCAAGGAATAACACATCCACTGCTTTCCCCTCATCCACAGAGCCAGTTATCTCATCATAGAAGGCAATTAGGTTAGTCAGGCACGACTTCCCCTTCGTGAATCCATGCTGACTGTTCCTGATCACTTTCCTCTCCTCTAAATGTTTCATAATTGATTCCTTGAGGACCTGCTCCATGATTTTTCCAGGGACTGAGGTGAGGCTGACTGGCCTGTAGTTCCCCGGATCCTCCTTCTTCCCTTTTTTAAAGATGGGCACTACATTAGCCTTTTTCCAGTCATCTGGGACCTCCCCCGATCGCCATGAGTTTTCAAAAATAATGGCTAATGGCTCTGCAATCTCACCCGCCAACTCCTTTAGCACCCTCGGATGCAGCGCATCCGGCCCCATGGACTTGTGCACGTCCAGTTTTTCTAAATAGTCCCGAACCACTTCTTTCTCCACAGAGGGTTGGTCACCTTCTCCCCATGCTGTACTGCCCAGTGCAGCAATCTGGGAGCTGACCTTGTGCGTGAAGACAGAGGCAAAAAAATCATTGAGTACATTAGCTTTTTCCACATCCTCGGTCACTAGGTTGCCTCCCTCATTCAGTAAGGGGCCCACACTTTCCTTGATTTTCTTCTTGTTGCTAACATACCTGAAGAAACCCTTCTTGTTACTTTTAACATCTCTTGCTAACTGCAACTCCAAGTGTGATTTGGCCTTCCTGATTTCACTCCTGCACGCCTGAGCAATATTTTTATACTCCTCCCTGGTCATTTGTCCAATCTTCCACTTCTTGTAAGCTTCTTTTTTGTGTTTAAGATCAGCAAGGATTTCACTGTTTAGCCAAGCTGGTCGTTGGTGAGAGAGAAGTTTTTGAGTTTACGCAGAGCTTTCCTTCAGGTCCAATAAAAGATATTACCTCATCCACTGTGTCTCTCTAATGCCCTGGGATCTGCACACCTAAAACACTGCATACATTAAATCAGTGGTCCAGTTAGTTCTCTCTCTCCAGGTAATTACTTCCCTTGCTCTTGAAAGATATTATGACCTATTCAAATGAACATGGCTTTTGCTCACTGAGGCTTTTTTATATCGATAATGTGCATTATCATAGTAAAAAGTGACTGGCTTGGATTGAATAGCATAATTTGAACCTGATTAAATTGAATGAAAGATAATGAACTGATAGTGGGAGTCAATAAAATCACTGGCTGCTGCACTATGTGCTTATGCCAGCACTCTTCTTACTAATAGAGATGGGCTTAAACTAAAATCCCTGATCTGAATATGCCCAGACTTTGAGGAAGTTGACCTCTAGATTCAGATGTGAACTATGCATTGCAAGGCCTGTTTTTAGTTTGCTAAAATGTTATCATAGAATCATGGAATATCAGGGTTGGAAGGGACCTCATGAGGTCATCTAGTCCAACCCCCTGCTCAAAGCAGTACCAATACCCAATTAAATCATCCCAGCCAAGGCTTCGTCAAGCCTGACCTTAAAAACCTCTAAGGAAGGAGATTCCACCACCTCCCTAGGTAACCCATTCCAGTGCTTCACCACCCTCCTAGTGAAAAAGATTTTCCTAATATCCAACCTAAACCTCCACCACTGCAACTTGAGACCATTACTCCTTGTTCTGCCATCTGGTACCACTGAGAACAGTCTAGATCCATCCTCTTTGGAACCCCCTTTCAGGTAGTTGAAAGCAGCTATCAAATCCCCTCTCATTCTTCTCTTCTACAGACTAAATAATCCCAGTTCCCTCAGCCTCTCCTAATAAGTCATGTGCTCCAGCCCCCTAATCATTTTTGTTGCCCTCCACTGGACTCTTTCCAATTTTTCCACATCCTTCTTGTAGTGTGAGGCCCAAAACTGGACACAGTATTCCAGATGAGGCCTCACCAATGCCGAGTAGAGGGGAATGATCACATCCCTTGATCTGCTGGCAATGCTCCTACTTATACAGCCCAATATACCGTTAGCCTTATTGGCAACAAGGGCACACCGTCGACTCATATCCAGCTTCTCGTCCACTGTAACCCCTAGGTCCTTTTCTGCAGAACTGCTGCCTAGCCATTTGGTCCCTAGTCTGTAGCAGTGCATGGGATTCTTCCGTCCTAAGTGCAGGACTCTGCACTTGTCCTTGTTGAACCTCATCAGATTTCTTTTGGCCCAATCCTCTAATTTGTCTAGGTCCCTCTGTATCCTATCCCTACCCTCCAGCGTATCTACCACTCCGCCCAGTTTAGTGTCATCTGCAAACTTGCAATCCAAACCATCCTCCAGATCATTAATGAAGATATTGAACAAAACCGGCCCCAGGACTAACCCTTGAGGCACTCTGCTTGATATCGGCTGCCAACTAGACATGGAGCCATTGATCACTACCCGTTGAGCCCGATGATCTAGCCAGCTTTCTATCCACCTTATAGTCCATTCGCCCATCCCATATTTCTTTAACTTACTGGCAAGAATACTGTGGGAGACCATATCAAAATCTTTGCTAAAGTCAAGGAATAATATGTCCACTGCTTTCCCCTCATCCACAGAGCCAGTTACCTTGTCATAGCAGGCAATTAGGTTAGGCATGACTTCGTCATGGTGAATCCATGCTGACTGTTCCTGATCACTTTCCGCTCCTCTAAGTGCTTCAAAATTGATTCCTCGAGGACCTGCTCTATGATTTTTCCAGGGACTGAGGTGAGACTGACTGGTCTATAGTTCCCCGATCCTCCTCCTTCCTTTTTTAAAGTTGGGCACTACATTAGCCTTTTTCCAGTCATTCAAGATCTCCTCCGATCTCCATGAGTTTTCAAAGATAATGGCCAGTGGCTCTGCAATCACATCCGCCAACTTCTTTAGCACCCTCGGATGCAGCGCATCTGTCCTCATCCAGCTTTTCTAAATAGTCCTGAACCACTTCTTTCTCCACAGAGTGCTGGTCACCTCTTTCCCATACTGTGTTGCCCAGTTATATTTCTCTTTCTATAGAAAGTTATATAGGAACTAATATAAACTGGTCACTTTCATGCTGTTGGACAGGCCCTCTTGAGCATGTAATTGTACTAACCTAACTGAAAATTAGGGCCAAAATATGTTGGAATCCTTGTCCGCTCATAATATTGCACTCTCAAGCAAGCCTTTTAATAAATGATTAATACTATTGATGAAACTACAGACCACCTTGCATAATTCAAATTAGTCTTAGAGGATATTTGCAGAAAGATAAATCTGTAATTAAGAGTAGTATTTTTAAACTGTAAAAGATTATTTTCATTCAACTTTTTTTTTTTCCAGAATCTTTTGGAAAAATCTATTGAAAGAGAAACTCGCCAAGAGTATGCTCTCGCTATGATCCAGTGCAAAATTCTGAAGCAGCTAGAGAACTTGGATCAGCAGAAATATGATGATGAAGACATAAGTGAGGATATTAAGTTTCTACTGGAAAAACTTGGTGAGAGTGTCCAGGATCTTAGGTATATTTTATAGTATGAGTTTTTAAACCTGTCACTTGAAATACTGGCAAACTTATTAATTTTAATTACGTTTTAAAACAGAAAATAGTAGATATGCTGGTGGTATTCTGGTATACCAGATCTTCCCGACAGTATGTGAAAGATCGTTTCTAACTGGATGTCTGTCATATATCTGACTAGAAAAATCTACTATGCTTATGCACACGTGCTTCTTAACTGACAGTGTAATAGACAGGATTTTCAACAAGAGTTGCATCTGCTTGCACTGGAGCCGAATTCGGTACTTTCAAAATATGAAACTTAGTGTAGACCCATAAAATGTCAAATGAACACGTGTACACTAGTGAGTCATTTATCCCAATTTACGCTGGATGTATAATTTAGACTATAACTTGTATCTCTAAGTTGGGTCTGTGATCCCTGGTCAGAGGAATTCCTTTTTAGACTTTAATAACCACTAACAAAAGCAGTTTAGCTTTCTCTAAACGTGTACTCTTAAGAGATTATTTTTCTTGGGATCTGTAATCCCATATTTAGGAGAATAGTTCACTTATGAATAAAATGGGATTGCTAGAGATTTTTTATATTTCAGATCAGTAAATTTAAGATTATGTTCTGTGTAAAAGTAAAGTAGAGGTATGGGGAGAATGCTTTTTTTTTTTTTTTTTTTTAAACACTGCAACTTAAAACATTACAATGGCACAGTGCACTGGTGTGGCGCTTCAGTGTGAACACTACCTACATTGATGGGAGGGTTCTTCCATCGGCATAGGTAATCCATCTCCCCGAGAGGCAGTAGCTAGGTCAATGGAAGAATTCTTTTGTCAACTAGTGCTGCTTACACAAGGACTTAAGTCAGCTTAACTATGTCACTTGGGTATGGATTTTTTTCACACCCCAGAGCAATGTAGTTGTGCCTGCCTAACTTTCTAGTGTAGATCAGGCCTAAATCTTAAGTTTCTGAAGTGGGCCAAGTGAGAGGACTTCAAACAAAGATATTCTTTCCCACCCCTCAACCTGTGCTCACTTTCATGTTGCTTAAGGATGTTCCACCAATATTTTTAATCAATTTATCCAAATCAGAATTTTGATACAGATTTGTAAAGAACTATGACTTTCAAGTTTGTCATAACAAATCCTACTCTCTCTCAAGGAGTAGAGCTTCTGATGTACTGTTAAAGGCCCATTCATGGGAAACTAGTATTTCACTGTGTGTTTTTTTGCACTCTAGTTCATTTGATGAGTACAGTTCTGAGCTCAAGTCAGGAAGATTGGAATGGAGTCCTGTACACAAATCTGAGAAATTTTGGCGAGAGAATGCTGTGAGATTAAATGAAAAGAATTACGAGCTATTGAAGTAAGTTCTTTAATTTTCATAACATTCTGATTCTCTCTTCATACTGTTCTTTAAAGTATATTTTCAATGTTCAAATTTAAACCAACTGTACTATGGCATTTATTTCAATATGAGCATTAAGTAATGTAATTTAATTTTGTAGAAACATTACCTAGGGAGAAGAGAAGGTCAGAACATATTACTGTTTAAAGTATGTGGCTTTTTGATAATGGGAATCATCTGCTCAGAAGTTGAATTGCTTGTATTTCATTAACTGAGCCAGGTACTTATGTTGATTATGTAATAGAGAAAGTATTCAAAACCCATCTTAATTCACTTGCAGTATCGCACATGGTGGCTTTTAAACTATTTCAGTTAAATACACTTAAAGAAATACCAGCTAATACAGTCTAAAAGTCTGACTTCACCTTACCTTAGTTAAAATTTTGTCAGGCATTCCATCACTCTTCTAAATACCTTTTTTTGGTAATGAGGTTGAGGATATCATTACAGCTGTGGGATTATTCTCTGTGACCTCTGGCTCAATATGTTACACTCCACACTCTTGATCTAGTTTCTGAGGTGGGATTGAATAGTGCAGCTAGTTGTCCTTGTCAGTCTGTGACAAGGACTTGCACCATTTTGAGGTTGGAGCCCACCTTTCCTGATGGAGTTAAGGGCCTATCTATTTAATTGGCTGGTTTTCAGAAGCCAATCAAAAAAGTTGGATTTTTAGATGGCTGTGAATGCTCTGTTAGTTGCCTAGTTAGTCGTTTTGATTGTGTGTCCTTTACCATTGACAGCGTGGTGTCAAAGTGCCCCTTCTTCTAATTTGTTCCTCCACGTCAATGTTGTATAAATCTGGATTGCAACATTTAAAGCAGGGAGATGACTGGAGTACATGATGCTAAAATATAAGGCATGGTGTGAGCCTGGCCAAGTTGAGATCTAACAATGGCTGTGCAAGTGGTCGTTACTTTGTAGATCCTGTGCTGGAGACAAAGTCCCAATCAGCAGAACTGTTTCCAGTGGTAGGCAGGGTGGTGTCTGGAGTGTCTTGACTCACTTACAGAAACTAGTGTTTCATGCCAGGGCAAATTTTCACTCTGCTTTGGGTAAGATTGACACTCTAGTCTGATTCTAAGCAATCTTCGAGGAAGCAGAATTTGCAACTCAAGCAGATGACTCCTAGTTACTAAAGTCTCGCTAATTTTAATTTATTTAATTTAATTTAGGTTCTGGTAGTGCTCAGGGAGTGCCTTGGGCTATGCTCAATAATTTAAACCAGTGTTCCTTTCAAATAATGGCCAGCAAAACCTTGAGTTCCTCTTTGGATGCTTTTTCAGGGCATATCTTTTCCAGAGGAAAGACCCCAGTATCTCAACAAACAAACAAAAAACCCTGTTTAATCTGCGTGTCAGTCTGTTGTGGAGGTGCTAGCCAGATGGTGTGGCCTGTGGTGCCTTTATTGTGTAGAAGATCTCCAACTTTACATCTTCCATCCACTGCACAGTCCAGTTGATCTGCTGTCTTGGTGACTACTTGAGATTGTGGCCTGGATAGGAGCTAGTAAGCTAATATGGAACCTATATATGATAGAAGTATGGGAGAAGGACACTGAGAAAATGGGAGATTTTTGCCTACCTTTCTGTTGCTCAGGATTGCAAATCAAAATTACGCTCATTTGTCCTTATGGCTCTATTTTGCTTTTTCATGCCACGCTCATTACTATGATACTAAAGTGTTATTTCTGGATGTCCAATAGCAGCAGTGGCTATTTTACTCAATGTGCTGTAGGCTAAAAAGCTGTGGCTATTTCTTTTGGATGTAGGCTACACCTGAAGACCACTTTGAAATTTTGGTGGCCCATAATGAGGTACAGAAGCCTGCTTTTAGTTGTGCTTCATACAGGGTACACTGCCCCTATCCTTCACAGGGTGGACTGGTTTTCAGTTCATTTCTGGGTGTAATTAAAGATGTAGGTTTTCATAGGATCATAGAAATGTAGAGCTGGAAGGGACTTCAAAGTAATCTAGTCAATATCCCTGCACTGATGTAAGACGAAGACAGAGCCTCCCTGACAGGTATTTGTCTAACGTGTTCTTTAAAACCTCCAATGCTGGGGTTCCACAACCTCCCTTTGTAACCTATTCCAGGACTTAACTATCCTTTATAGTTGAAAGTTTTTCCTAAATCTAACCTAAATCTCCCTTGCTGCAGGTTAAGCCAAGTACTTCTGGTCCTACCTCCAGTGGATACGCAGAACAATTGATCGCAGTCCCCTTTATCACAGCCCTTAACATATTTGAAGACCATTAGCAGTCGTCTTTTCTCAGGATATTAACATGCCTGTGTTTTTAACCTTTCATCATTTTTTATTGCTTTTCTCTGGACTCTCCAGTTTGTCCACATCTTTCTTAAAGTGTGCTATCCAAAACTGTACACAATACTCCAGCTGGGGCCTCACCAGTACTGAGTAGAGTGGAACAGTTACCTCCTGCTGAACTTATGTCACTCTTGTTAATACACCCCAGAATGTTTACCTTTTTTGCAACTGTATCCTGCTGTTGGCGCATAGTCAATTTATGACCATTCTAACCCCCAAATCCTTTTCTGTAGTACTGCTGCCTAGCCAGTTGGGTCCCCATTTTGTATTTGTGCACTTGATTTTTCCTTCCTACTTACTTATCTTTATTGAATTTCAGCTTGTTAATTTCAGACCAGTTCTCCAATTTATCAGGGTCCCTTTGTATTCTAATTCTGTCCTCCAAAGTGCTTGCAGCCCCCCCTAGCTTGGTATCACTACAGATTTTACAAGCATACTCTCCACTCCATTATCCAAGTCATTGTTGAAAACATTGAATAGCACGAGACCCAGGACAAACCCTTGCAGGATCCCATTAGATGCCCTCCCAGTTTGACACCGAACCATTGATAACTACTCTTTGAGTATCGTTTTTCAATCAGGGATGCACACACCTTACAGTAATTTCATCTAGACAGCATTTCCTTGGGTTGCTTATGAGAATGTCATGTGGGGACACTATCAAAAGCTTTACTAAAATCAAGATGTATGCTTCCCACCCATTCACTAGTTTATCAGTAATCTCCTCAAAGAAGGAAATTAGGTTGGTTTGACATGATTTATTCTTGACAAATCCATTTTGTCTTATGTGAGTTTACAGACCTTATTTATATGTGCTGGGACATGAGGGCAGGGAATTCTCAGTATGATGGATCCTTGGTTCTGGAATTTTTGCCACACCCTTTGGTTCAACAGAGCCCAAGTCTGCTGAAATTGAATGTATACTGCAAAGTCTGTCTGTTTCCCAGACTTCTTTATTTTTATTTTTTTGGAGGGGGGAGGAAGGGAGGATAGATTGAAGCTGAAAGGTTAGGGATTAAAACAGTTGATATTGGGTCAATCTGAAATTTTCTGTATGTACCTTTTGAATGATAGACCTCCATATCTCTGACCTCCTTATCATTGTGTGTGTCAAATTGTATTTTTATTATTGGTTTGTAAACAGCTTTCTTGTTGAACTGCCTTCAAATTACTTATCTTTATTTTGCATACTGAGTTGAAGTTTGAGTAATCCCTTCTTCTTTATGAAACGTACAGAATTGTCTCTCTTGTCACGCTAAGGAAATAAGTAACAAGCATCCTAATAGATTCTGATGTGGTATGTCATTAATTATCTTGGTTTTTTGAAGAGAACCAGAGTTACTTGCTGAAGTACAGTAGATAAGTATGGGAAAGGATGCATATTTCTTTGCTATTAATGGTGTCTTTGAAACTAGAAAATCACAATTGGAAAGTTTTTTTTAAAAATGTTATAACTCTCCATCTTCAATAACATGTCTAATTCTCCACTCTTGGAATGCACTTCAATTCTTTGCAATAATGGGCAATGATTGTCATTCTGTTCTGTTTAAAATTCTGCCTGTTTTTCACTGGGGTATCCTCTAGTAAACAAGGAAACCATTGTGGGGGATAGAGCATGAAAGTTAGTTGACAGCAGTTAAGTGCAACCACACAACAGTTCTGCTAGAACCATTTTGGCATGTTACAGACAGCAAGCTGAATAGCTATGATGTATTCTGGGACTTCTGAATCATATGTCCTGAAACACCAAAAACTGTTTCTCGGGATAGCTTGCCTACAGAATGCACTTCATCATGGAATGGAGTTAGCAGCAGCAGAGCTTATGGACCTGCAACTTCTGTGGTTTCTTCTCCACACTGTTGAATTTCATAAGCATGGCTGGTAAAGCTGGACTTGAGCTCAAGTTCTCACTGCAGGTGCTGCAGTCTAGTGATGTAAGCAACATTTTGTATAAAATGCTTGAGACAGCTGTTGTGTACAGATGCTGCAAGCTCAAGGCACTGGTTGCAATGTCCTTTTGCCTGGAGTAGATAGGGTCTTTGCTATTTAATTTCAATTTGTTGCTTGGGAGGTATTTTTTTGTTTGTGTTTATAATCCCAGTTTTACAGTACACGTGATGCATGATGTATTTATGGTCTCTGAAATTGAGTTACTTTAAATTAGCACTTTTTAGAGTAATTAGCATCTGATTGTTTAAAATACTATTGTAGAATCCTGACGAAGCTTCTGGAGGTTTCTGATGACCCGCAAGTCTTAGCTGTAGCTGCTCATGATGTGGGAGAATATGTACGACACTATCCTCGAGGGAAGCGGTAAGCAAAAAGGTTTCTTTGCCTTTGTCTCTCATAATGCTTACTGGCAAGGTGGCAGAGTATCCACTTAACCTGATAAACACTATAATTGTACAACAAGTGCTGCGACTTGCCCCAACATAATTATGAAATAGGTTATTGGGAATATTAAATAGCTGTTTGATCCTGTCAGCAATAAACTAATTCACTTTCTGGGGCTTTTAATTAGTGAAGAAAATATATCTGAAGAGCTCTTGAAAATTGTTCAGGCATTTAGTAGCTATTATAATCACTTCAGTCATAGACTTGCTGTATATTTAAAGTGTTTATCAGAATTTCATTATAAACACCAGAATATTGGTCTTGCAATAGTCATGGAGAATCTTTAGTAAAAAAATCCTGCAGCTTCTTGTGATAAAACCATTTTGTTCCTTTTGAACTAAGATTTGTTTATCAGAAAATATTGCTGGTGATTTCTGTGATAAATGAAACTATTGTGTTCTGATACCATACTTCATGTAAAAAGTACCAATAGAAAATACATAGAAATTTAAATATGCAGAAATACTACATAACATACCTGAAACACATAATATCCTTGACATAGTATGAAGGCAGACAAACTGTTGTTCTGTATATTAGGCAAACAAATAAAAATGTTACAATGGTCTGTCTGTAACGAATTCTATGAAAGCTACAACCCTGTCACTTGAAAAGTGAGACATTTCTGCAGGGTCAGGTCCAGAATATTGCAATCTCTTGGTAGGTGAGATTTAGATATCGGAAGGGTTACAAGCTATGTACTGTCAGAGACTTTAAAAAAAAAAACCCAACACATATGTAAGGGGTCGTGGCACCCAGCTTTTGCAAGCACACCCTTCTGGTCTGCTTTCTGGTCAGGTGTGTCTGCAATCTTTCAGTTTATGGTGATCCCTTTCAGTGGCTTCTCAGGCAGTTTTTCAGTAACTCAGCCTTTCATCTAAGTCTCACACAGTGTCTATATGTGAAACAGAACAAACCCCTTCCTGGCAGATTTTAACTTGTTCTGGCCCTGGTGTGGGCCATATCCGCAGGGTTTCTTCTCTGGAGACATTGTCTTCTTGTGGCCCTCCTTGGGCTCAGTCCTTACTCAGTTCCAGATGCCAGCCAGGAGCTCCTTCTTAGTTTCCCCCAGTCCCTGCCCACACTGAGCTCTCCATGGTCCTGCTGTTCTTTCAGCCAGCTAGTAACTGTCCTCTCTCTTGTATATCTAGGCAGCAACTGACTACTGCTGTGTTCTGCAGCTCCTTTTATATGACCCTGATTGGCTGCTCCCTGCAGCCTATCTCATTGGCTGCTTGGAGTACTTCTCTTCTGCTTCTCTCTTGGATGGGGTGTGGCAGGACCCTGAGGCCTCCAGCAAGGGCCTCTGGGCCTCGTCCATCTTGTCACACCATATTATAGCTCTGTTCGTGTAATATTAGTTTAGTCACTGTTTAGTCACTTCTGCTTATCCTGATCTGAGGTGCTTGTGGCCTCTGTCTCAGAGACCTTGATGGGTTTTTGCAGCTGTCATCTCTTCCAGTCATACTTAGCTATACAAGTCATTTTTAAAAAAAAAAAAATTCCCCTGTGAAGAAATGATGAGCTGTTACTGGTTTCCTGACAAGGCTTAAATGAGAAAATGGAAAATTTTCTAGTCTTGTAAGAGATGATGATTCTTGGCACAGACTACTGGTGCATTTAGATTGGTGCACTGTCCCTGACTGACAGTGTACAAAGCCTCATTAAAACTTTAGTAACTGATTTCACTGTGTACTTGTGGGAAGGGAACTTATAAAGTATGGAGGATTGACAGCCTCTGTAATCTTACCTTACCTACTGGAACTGCAGATGTTCTTAAAGTATAAGAACCAATCAAGTATGTTGTTCAGATGTGGCCAGCAGACCATATGTATTGAGCAATGCTGAAGTTTGTTGATTAGCTTACTTGTGAGCTGAAAGAAATGTAGACTTTTTGTGGATAGTTCAGGAAGAGATGACAATCCATAATGTTGCCTGAAAATAGACAAGAGGGTGTGGTCAGTATGTTATACTCCTAGGCTGGGGTTTAAAACAGGAATATGTTACTAAACTTTTTCCATAATCCAAAACCAAATTGTGTGCACAAATCCACTGCTGAAATATTACAGAAGCACTCCACGTTGTTACCACCACACCCTGTTCACCATAGCTGTGTCCTTTTGACTTTTTCAGCAGAGCTTCAAACATTAAAGTGAGAGGGTGCAGGAAAATAACTGTCATTCCAGCTAGTTTAAAAAAAAATCACATTAATAATAGAATATTTTTTCTTACATGTTAACTTATGAATACTACAAGTACAGTCATGTCTTCTAGGTACAAAAATCTAAACAGGCCAACTCTCCAAAATACGAACTACAAAGCCATGCCTTGCTCAGATTTTTAAAACAGGAATAACAGCTTGTTTTTTTTGTAAGGCACATGGGATCACCAATGAAATCCTTATTCAATATGACTTTAGTATATTATCTCCAAGGCTCTCAATCTTTAAAGCAATGTTTCAATTACACTTAATAGTCCATTTCCTTCCATGTTACACTTGGATTTCAGTATGAAGTTATCAAATTTGCATCTAGATGTGGGAATCATATTGGCAATTTTCATTTTCAGTGAATCTTGTGACATTGAAGGCTGTTCATTGGTTCAGAAAAATAGAAGAATTCCATTGTTTTGCAAAAATTTTAGTTGTTTAAAACTTTTGTCCTTAGAACTTGAAGCCTGTAAAGACGGTAGAGCTTAAATATGTAAAAGCTAAAAGTTCTTCAGTTATTAGTTGCATTCAGCAGAGTGCTAGAATTACCATCCTAGCTATTGATAATCCCTTCTCTTGTTTGTCTAAGAGCACTGTTCATTCTATCTGTTTTTATTCTTTTGGTTAGGTTATTTCATAACACTACATCAATTTAAGGAAAATTCAAGATATTTACTATTTAGAAATTATGGACCAGATCCTCAGCTGGTATAAGTGGTGTAGCTCCATTAAAATCAATGGAATTACGCTGATTTATACCACCAAAGGATATGACCATATATTTATAAGTATTTGCATGTAACCCAACTTACTAGCATTTCTATAGTCCATCTAATATAAAGGCATGCTCAGTGTCTATCTGTCAGGGGGGATCGGAGGGAACCCTGCACACCTCTGGCAAGAGAAGGAAGGGGCAGGTCTCAGCTGGGAAGAGGTCCCCAACCCTTTGGGTGTTTAAAGAAATCACTGTGAGTGTCATCGTATTAGGTATACACTTGTGACTCAGCTGAGATCTGTCAACGTGGTTATTATAGGAAGAACAACACATGGAGCACCGTCTTCTTTAACTCCTAAGGTTAGGGAACTTCTTGAGGAACAGCTCTCTGACCTTAGCCTGGTCTTGTACATGCACTGTGGTACATGTTAATGCCTTCTGCTGGCATAATCTTTCTTGCTCCACTGCTGAATTCCACTTAACTTATGCCAGCTTCTTGCTTGTCAACTGACAATGGATTGCATGAATTCAGGCTTCTTTCTCTTTGCTCATGCTACTACTCAGCTCCTTATTTCACAGTGAAAGTCATTCACGCCCAGTACAGGGTGCTTGTGACTTGTCAGCTAGTTGGTTTCCTTTATCCAGCTGTGAGGGAGAAAGACGCAGAAGAGGGGGAGGGGAGATTAAAACAAGCACGTGAGGTGGTCATAGATTTGTGAAGGAAACTAGTTGAAGTTGGTTGCCTACTGTAGCTGTTGCTTTTAGAGCTTGAACTTCTGTATTAAGGCATAGTAATAAAAAATATTGCATATGTACAAGTAACACTTGATTTAGGAAAGATAATACTGGATTTCTTGACTTCAGATTCTCCGTTCCAATGTTGCTCCACTGTAGTGTTTGTCACCTGGAATACTCAGCATTATTTGCGATGAGAGAATTTTAATTTTTCTTTTTGACCTGGGAGAGGGATGCATTTGAGCTTAACATCCTTTTTTCACCCCTTTTTCGCTATTCAATATATTATAAAAGTCAAAGCCCTAGAATGTGAACAAGCTATTGGTTGTATTTCAGAACATTGTTTTGTGTATTGTTTTTTCTCTTGGGAAGGTGGGAGGCGGCCTTAAGCAGGAATAAAGCTTTTAGGAACCTCCTGTGCTATTAAGAATTTTTAGTATTCAGGTTGAGGACTTTGACATATAACAGTGGTATGTCTTGGAAAGCATTTACTTTGTACAAAGTATCTTAAAATTGTGTAAAATAACATTTTTGAATAATGTTCCTTGGAGTTTCATGTACTGTTATGGCCAAATTAGAAAATGTAATGTGGGTGAAAGTGATGAAGTCGCACAATAATGCCATATTTTGTTGTTGCTTAACTTAAAAATAATTGTGCTGCTCATCAATTACAAATTATTCAACAGTTTATTGTTCAAGTATAAATAGGGTAGTCACAGTAATACAGAGTACTCATGCGAGGTACAGTAGCATGCTCCAGGTTAATATGCAAAAGCTATGAGTGCATCACTAATCTTTTCACAGGATATTGCTCTTAATTGCTTTTCTAAGGCATGTGAGAGCAATATGCAATAAAAATATAAATGTACCTCATTAATAAATTGGCCATTCACATTATATGCTAATCTACTGAGGAGATTTCGGGAGGAACAATTGACAGACAACAATGCTGAATTTTAAATAACTATCTTGACTCTACCTCTCCAATGTATAGTATGAGTAGATATTTCCTTTCCTTCATTGTTTTTGTGAGGCTTGGCAGAGAGAATGAGGCATGGGGAGAGAAGGGGAATACATTATTTAATTTTGAGATACTGGAATGTCCAGGGAGAGAGATTCCTGTTGGTTTGATTGGAACACTTGTTGGGAGTGTGGGTTAGCTGAGAGTAGCTACTGTCATTTTGCAAGCCAATGAATCTGGTTGTTAGGGGAATGGTTTTGTGGGCTGGTGTGGAAGGGAAATGGGGCATTGGAGTTCAGTGGAGAGCAGAGAAATTGGGATTATACAAGAGGACTGAGAGAGGAAATTGGGCTGGGGAAAGCTAGACTGAATTCCTGGATTTGGTGAGGAAAATGCTGATTGGTTGAGTGACAGAATGAGAGATGAGCGTGAAATATGCATACTTAAGTGACTTTATATATTTACACACTTAAATCCACATTTGTGAATATATAGCAGCTGTAGAAATTTGCCTTTCTGAAGCCCCAATATGACTAGCTGCTCCACATAGGCAAATCTTACACCTGTGAGGAGTCCCATTGACTTCAGTGATTATTACCTGCACAGAGAAGCTTATAGGATCAAGGCTTTGGAATGTGGCTTGGAAAAAATGTACAAGGCTGTATGTGTTTGCATATACTAGCATGAGGACTGACAAGTACCAGGCTGTACTGGCATAAAACTGGAGTGTTTGCACAGAAATTAGTATAGAAGTGACAGAGGTGTGGATGACATTTGTGAGGTGTGTAATAGAGAGGAATGACGTTAGTCTCTGCACGCTGCAGATGATGGGTGCTACTGGCTACTTCTGTTGTGTTCAGGCACATAGTTTATGGATCCAATAAGACTTAGAAGGTGCAACAAACCATTTTGGCGCAAGTGCAGTGCATGCCTTTGGTAGATGTTAAAGTTCAGGAAATATTTTCATCTTATTTGAGTTAAATGTCATGTCCAGTTTTTCTTTCTATATGTGTGACATAGAATGACATTCAGAGTTACTAAATCTGAATGGTTTTTAAATTTGCTGGGGAGAAGAGACTCTCTTGCTACGTGTTTGTATACCATGTGATTCAATGGGGCCCTGATTGGGGCCTCATATGTCTACACTGCAATCAAATACCTGCAGCTGACCCGTGTCAGCTGACTTGGCTCATGGGGGTTGTGCTGTGGGCCAATAAAATTGCAATGTAGATGTTTGGGCTCAGGCTGGAGCCCAGGCTCTGGAACCACACTAGGGGGGGATAGTCCCAGAGCTCAGGCTCCAGCCCGAGCCCAAGTTTCTAAGTTCCAAGTTCACAGCAATTTTATAGCCCCTGTGCTGAAGTCAGCTGACCCAGGCCAGCTGCGGGTGTTTGATTACAGTGAGGACATAGAGTGCTACTGTCATCATACCCAATTCACTGTCTCCCTTTCATCATTATTTCTATCATCAATATATGAAAGTCCCTGTTTCTCCAAACCTTTCGCTCCAATGAATTTTGGACAAGGCGATGCCCTGCCAGATTCCTCTTGCCAGAGGTCTAAAGCAATGCAGACTACTTTAAAACATTAGATAATTACAATACACCATCTGGTGGCTAATAAAATTACTTGTTGCTCATTACACATTTTAAAGTACATTAAAGAAATATTAAACTACAATATGCAGATGTAACGTTTTCAAGATCATTTTCAATTGGAAGTCTCTTGTGCAGTGACCAATACCAGCTTAATTATCCACATATAAAATGATGGCACATGACAAATTTTGATGATTTAGGATCACTGATTTTTGAACAAATGTTTGTTGCTGTTTCCAAAGATTAGTGCAGAGTTAAAATGCTACAGCAAAATATCTTGGTAAATGAAAACGCAGCATTAAGAAATAGAATACTGTTTACATTTTTCAAATGGAAAATACTATAAAGGGTCTGCTCCATTTTGTCTGTTATTTAAATGCACCCCCCCCCCAGTCTCTCAGAGATACAGGAAAAGTAATAAGATTTCATGATAAACAGGTTTTCAAAATTTGTCCCATAAGACTTGTCAAAAATAAGTGGCCTGGAGGTTAAGCACCTTGAATCTGTGAATCCATGGAAATAAGCAATACAGTTGATACATTCCAGCAGAAATTGGTATTGCTGAACCCTCCGATTTGATACATAATTTTTTTTTATCTTTTATCTGCACAAAGCACTGCCATGATTTCTAGCAAAGGCCACTATTGATCTCTCGAATACCTGGGACTCTTTTATATGCAGTGTTATTGTAGGTGGGTTGGTCCCAGAATATTAGAGACAAGGTTGGGTGAGTGAATATCTTTTATTGGATCAATTTCTGTTGGTGGAGAGACAAGTTTTTGAGCTTACACAGAGCTCTTCTTCAAACCAAGACCTAAAGAAGAGCTCTGTGTAAGCTTGAAAGTTTGTCACTTACCAACAGAAAAAAGTTGGTCTAATAAAAGATATTTCCTCACCCACCTTGTGCATTATCACCTTATATGTACATCATCTAGAGCAAAGAAGGGCAAGATGAGAAAGTATAATGTTTTTTTTTGACAGGTTTCAGAGTAGCAGCCGTGTTAGTCTGTATCCGCAAAAAGAAGAACAGGAGTACTTGTGGCACCTTAGAGACTAACAAATTTATTAGAGCATAAGCTTTCGTGGACTACAGCCCACTTCTTCGGATGCATATAATGTTTTTAGCATCATTCAGAGAACCTGCAGTAAAAGGCACTGTCAGCCCCTTGGCAAACCGTCCTAGCTTTTCTTATATTCAAGAACTGCCAAAGACTTTAGCAGTATTAACTTCAGTGAAAGTGCTAGGAATGCTACAGTTATTTACTGTAGGTTCAGAAATACGTCATACAATGTAAGAGGCCACCTAGATTGGTATTTATTGCACAGTTCACAGATGTTGGCTGTCCTGACAACAGCATAGGCTATTGTACCAAAGTAATCATAATTTTGACACCCTAATAGGCATGTTTGTGTTTTAAAGCAATAGAAGATCAAATAAAAAACTGGTGTATTTTATTTTTGATCTTTAAAGCTGTTGCTGCAGTATGTAAAATGGCCTCTTGGGGAGGCATGGGGGGGAAAACTGAACTTCCAGCCAGGGATTTTGTCTGAGGCAGTGACTTCCTCTCCCCCTTTTTTATAATGGGACTTCCCTGCCCACTTGTGATTAGAAGTAGTGGCATGCTTTCAAATGGAAGGCTAATAGGGAGAGGGCCACTTCTTGTGACAAGCATGTTGCTGCGGGAATTAGAGGGGAATGGTTTTGGATTTGTGGAAACTATGTGGGGTTTGTGGGTTTGAGATTCATTTATGGAGAACTTTTGGCATGGCATTTCATTGCAATATTGACTTTCAGTGAGGCCTCACAAGGTCAGCAAGGAGTTTGGCTCACTTCATTCTCTTGGCCACGCTGCTTGAGTCTCTGGGACTGAGCAGCAGTCGGTGGGGAGGGCAAGAATGGATGGCATTCCTTCTTTGGGGAGAGTTAGATGGATCCCTCATGTTTTGGTTGGCATGTAAGATGTATGAGAATGAATCCCATAAAACTGAAGGGAGTTCAGGATTCTCTCCATGTGGGCTGGGGGAATTGTATCCATCTCCATTTTGGTGATGGGGTATCATGGACAGGATATTAAGTCTGAACAGGGAATGCTAAGGAATTAGAGCTTCCGTGTGTGAGAGGCTCCTGGGAGTTTGTACACTCTTTTGTGTTGGGAACCTCCTTTTTGATTGGTAATTGCTGGGGGTTGGGACCAAAATTGGTTATAGACTTGGGTTGTGGTAAGAGCATGTAGCTTTGTTCTAGTACTCAGCACTATCCCTTTAGAGGTCAGTTTAGGATTAGTTTTGCTTTTTCCCCCTGGTGTTTGGGATTTTTGTAGTAGTAGTAGTACTTTCTTATTTAAGAAGGAGCAGCAATGAGTGTGTATACATGCATGCTTAGAAATACAGGGAGGCCTCACATATGCAATGAATATGAAATAAGATGGAACCCCTAGAAAATTGATGGCATTTACCATTCACTTTGATTCCTAAGCCTGCTGTTTGAATCCCTTGGTACTAAGCAGTTAGGATTATCTGATCGTTAGCAGGCAGAGGTTGAAGTAATTGCAAGTTATTCTAAAATGTGTGTCTTTTTCAGAGTGATTGAGCAGCTTGGTGGTAAACAGTTAGTAATGAACCACATGCATCACGAAGACCAGCAAGTTCGCTATAATGCCCTATTGGCTGTACAGAAGCTGATGGTTCACAACTGGTATGTGAAAACTTACTTTAGTTAATATTATCTGTGAGAACTTGTATAGAATCCAGATTACAGATTTTTTTGAAAAATAACTGATCCTCGTTAGCTGAAATATTTATCTCTGTAAAGTGATGATGAAATAATAATTCTGATGAACCCAGTGTTTAAAATTCTACAAGAAATTGTGCTGACATGAAAAATTAACACTTTGGCTTCGATTTCCTTCCTGCTTTTCTGTTAATTGAATTAAGTAATCAGACTTTCAAGAGTTCAGTGGAACACATTTCACTCAATTATGCTTAAAAACTAGAATTTAAATGTTTCATGATGGTCATATTCTATAACTGATGCAGTGTAATCACAGTTTCCAAAATGTCTTCTAACTGTGTAAATCAGAATGGATTTCACTGGTTCTCTATTGAGTTTCACATTGTGGTGTTTACAATTTCACTTAGCTATCCTCTGGAAATTGATAGTCCCAACACTTGTTTAATCTTTAGATGTCTTAAAAGTGAATGCACTGTGGTTTTTCTTCTGGAATGATATTCCTTCATTTCTCTCATTCTAAGTCAAGGTTTGCAGTGTAATGTTCATAAACAAACCTACATTGACAAGTATGTCTGAATGATGGAAGATTTTTTTTTTTTTTTTGAAAGTAAGTTTTTGATTCAAGATTCCAAGTTGGAGTTGTAAACAAGGGGATAAGAGAACATAGGCGGTTGTTAAGTTCTAAAACTTTAACCATAAATCGGTATTGCTCTGCACTGCCATTTGAGAAACTTGGCTTCAGTTCCAAGGCCTGACTATTAGGAGCTGAAAGTTCTGTGGTGTTAATAATGTTCAGAGTTACTAATGTCTTTTTTCCTGAAATATTTAAGAAATGGTATTTGACAGCCTTTGAAGAGAATACCATTCAGTGCTGTGCTCTGTCTGGCTGATGATTGTGAACAAGGCCTGAAAATCCTTCCCAAGTACTGGGAACCTGCTGCTGCTGTAGAAACAGTATGGGAGAAGTTTCCATCCTCTTTGTAATGGGGGAAGCAATGTATGTCCTATGGATGAAGGATTTAATCTGTTTCAGACAACCTCTAGAAGTGGCAAGATTTTAAAAACATTTGCTGCCTTTCATGTTAATTCAAATCAGCTATGTACACTATAAACTCTAATCAAATGTTCTCATAGAAAAATGTGATTTTTCACTTTCTTATGCAGTTTATGCTTTCCAAATACAAGAATCAATCTGTAACTTGTTAAACTGGGTGGAAAACTTAAATTCCTATATAGCTGCATTTTTCTTATGGGATTCTTCCCATTTGAAACAACTCCTAGTTTTCATGACAAAGAAATGAGATCTTTCACAAGACATCATTTTTTCACTTCATCTTAGCAGTCCTGAAAATTCAAATCTAAAATGGTATTGTAGAGCAGATAGAGAGCAGTGTCTGAATAAATGTATTCCGGACTGGCTAGTACATGCAAGCATATCGAAATGTTGACTACTAGACTAGATTACTCACAAGTGGCTTGGATAAAGTGCAATAAAAGTAGACAGATGCAATGCAATTTAAAAAGTTAAGCACTGATGATTATAATAGTTTGGAGGTGGAGAGGGGGTGTTAATAACAACATACAGAGCTACTAGGAAGAGATTTTCAAGCTAACTGTGCATTGCTGTAGTGACAGGGTAATAACACGTGTATTAAAAAATCAATATTACGTAATTAACCATACAAAACAATTTCCCCTAGTACACTTTTTAGCCCTCAAGCATTGTTTTATTATAATCCTCCTTCCTCCTCCCTTCATCTCACACAATACAATTCTTTATCTCCTACAGAGAGATTATAAATGTAAGCAATCTACTGTACAAATCAGAAGGAATATTCGCTGTATAAGGAGGACTTGAGTCAAGAAACATTGATTTCTGAGCACTTGTAGGTGGAGACCAAACGGTGGTCTGACATTTTTCAGATCATGAGTATATTTTTATGTTTTATGCACTTCACAGTTTAATGGTAGTGAATGTCAATCTGTACTTTTCACATACTTATTGGGGATGTGCCATTCTGGTTCATTGCAAATTTATTTGGGGTTCATAACTAGGCTATCGCTGTGTACAAGTTAGAGATGGAAAGACTCATTAGGTCATCCAGTCCATCTCTGCTAAAAGGAGACAGTTTCATTTTGTACATTTGCTGGTGCCTTGTCAAATCTGATTCAAAACAATGGGGTTTCCATCACTGTTCTTTGCAGACTGTTCCACAGACAAATAGCTCTCATTGTCAGGAAAAGTTTTCCCAGATATATAGCCGAACTTTTCCCATTTTAAATTCAGCTCACTTCTGTCAGCAACAGCCCTTTAGCTATTCCCCCTCTGTTGCTGGTGTTTACCCCCCTCAGTGTTCTGTATAAATTGTTACCACTTAACCAAATTGAATGTATTGCATATTACCACTTAGCCAAATTGCACTCTTAAGGCCTACTTTTACCTTTAGATGTGTGCAGAACTCCCACTTAAATGAATGGGATTAGCATGCTCATGCTGGGCACAGTGGGGTGCTAAATGTGTCTCTAAACTACCTTCCTGCCTTCTGCAATAAGGAAGCTGTTCTAGTTTATACTAGCTGGCATAGGCCCCTAGAAACTCAGGATTGCTAGACCAATATCGCCCCATAAATAGGGGGAGGGAGAGAGATGGTATAGAAGTGGAGCAGCACATAGGGGACTTAGCTAGGGCTGAGGATCTGCCCCATATTTTGTGCACAAAAACGAGGAGTCCTTGTGGCACCTTAGAGACTAACAAATTTATTTGGGCATAAGCTTTCGTGGGCTAGAACCCACTTCATCAGATGCATGGAGTGGAAAATACAGTAGCAGGTATAAATACACAGCACATGAAAAGATGGGAGTTGCCTTACCCAGTGCAAGGTCAGTCTAACAAGACAATTAACAGTAGGATTTACAGTTAGCTTCTTGAAGTCAAATCATGAAGAAGAGACTCTCACAGATTGGACCATTAAGTGTCAATTCTATCCCTATTGCTTCTGACTTAACTTTTAAGGGGAACGTGAGAGGAAGGACTGAGTGCTCCCCTGGAAGCTTTAATTTAAAAACTAATCTTGTGGAGTACAGTTTGATAACCGGTGGTTGGTTCAAGCTCAATTTTGCCAACACATAAATAACCCAGTAAACATGAGCAATAGTCTTCAGGCCTCGTTCCTCTATTCTCTTCTTTTTTCTCTGACTGAGAAAGCAGTCCAGTCATGGTTTTTTAGCCTTTTCCCCCCCGCCCTCATGTAATGGAATTCCAGTCATTTCTATTGGGAAATGCATACTTTCCTCATTTAGACCACAGTCTCCAGTTAAATTTTATTTAATCTGATTTGTGATCTCTGCATGGCAGCACTAGTCTGGTCCCCTTCCAAATCTTGGGATGTTAGAACAGGAAAGAGGTTTTGCAGCCCTGGGTTGAAGCTTGGTGCTATTGCTTACAAAATGTCCAGTATGCAGAAGACTAGTAAATCAAAGTAGTAGGTGAAATGCTTTTTGGAATTACTCAAGTGAGTTACCTACCTGAGTGTTACAAGGTTCTGATTGTACTTTAGGTGATCTGGTAGGACAGGTTACTATCACTGAAGAAGGAATTTTAATGAGGGAGAGGTATGGTAGGAGTTGACTTTCTGCTTAAAACAAAGCTGTATTTACTGTATAAAGCTTCTAAATAATCACTCTTCAAATTCAGTTAATTTCTAAACAATTTGAATAGATTATTTACAACTTGGTTATTTTTTGGTTACTAAAGGATTTTAAGGGAAGCACAAGAACTCACAGGTGTTCTAGTTAAAGGAAGACAAAAGTTAGTCTTGGTCAGAAGTGGCTACATGCTGTCATTTTTTTTTTTTTAGTCGATTCATGTTAGCGAAATAGTTTTGAGTTTAATTTGCATTTTAAAAGAATCGTGCAGTGATGTAGCAGATAGCCAACTTATTTCTTTAGAATTCTAATCTTAGCATCATTTAATGTGTGTAAAATGACAGATGAAAGCAAGGATGAGCTGACTTTTTTTTTAAAGTGAATTAGTGTTCGTGAAAGGTGCCAGGCTCACAGTGTTGGAGATGGAAGTCTGCTGTCCTCAGGGGGGGGGAAAAAGTGTAGCACGGGAAGTGACAGTGCATATTTTTCCATACTGCCCTTTCACTCTGTGCCTTAACTATGTTCTAGAGAGGGACTCATCTCTCTTTGCCCATTTCTGTGCCTGTGTTCTGGCAGGATACTCCATCCATTTATTGAGGCCAAGGACTAGCACCAGGAATCTAATGTCAGTTGCAACAGTGTTTTTATGATGTAGACTTGTATTTTAAAAAAAATTCAGAGAATTAACTTCCTAAATTACAGCAATTTTCAGATACTAGCTCAAAAAGAACCAGTAAACATGTTCATTTGTTTGCTTGATGCAACAGCATGCCTTTCCTGTACCTCAAGGCATAATACCATACTTTAAGATCTATGAACTATAAGGAGACTACAGACAAGCAGGTCCAAGGGGTTTGAGAGAGAGAGAGGAGGTAAGAAAAGAGGCTCTGTAGTTTGTAACCGTCAGAGGCAAGAGGTTACAGCTGCATTCTACGTGGCTGGAGACAGATGAGGATAGGTGGGCTGTGGCCACCAGAGAGAAGAGGATCAGGAAGAATTGCTAGAAGTTTCCAATCGATACCAGGTACTTGATGTGGAAACTGTGGAAGATATGTCTCAAGATCCAAAGGAATACACATGTATGGGACGCCCTATGGATGGCAGCTTGATCCAACATGTAAGAAAATCAAGCTTGCCCACAAAGAGTTCTCCAACTGTCCAAGGAAGACAGATGATCCTTATTAGGGAATCAATATTCAGAAGAGTTGAAAACATTCTGCAGAGGAGAGGTGGACAACAGGATGGTGTGGTGTTTGTCTGGAGCCATGACACAAGAAGTTGCTCTGAAATTGGATAGGCTTCTGAAGTTGATGGACAAGGATCCATTGGTGATGGTTTAATGACACTGCATCATGGGATATCTCTCAGAAAATAGATGACTTCAGGGAACTCGGAAGCATGCTGAAGAAGAAGAAAGTCCATGGGATCTTCTTGGAGAGCATTCTTTCACTCATGGAAGCGTACTGCTGACTAGGTAAATGGTGTAGGGTGCAGAGTTTTGGTTTTGTGGAACATTGGTTCACTTTCCCTGGGAAGAGAGGGCTGTACAGTTTGGATAGTCTCCACCTCAGCAGAAGGGGAACTAATGTGTTTGGGAACAGGCTGGCTCCAGTAGTCAGGAAAGCATTAAACTAATACAAAAAGGGAAGGGTAAAAAGAGGGAAGATAAGAGCACTCATTAGCACAAAATTGAAATGTTGAGAACAAAATTGAGGATCTGAAGGACATGAAGAGGAGAAATTCTTTAATTGCCCATACACCAGTGCTAGGAGCCTGGGTAACAAACAAGAGGAATTGAAATTGCTTATTTGTGAGCAAAAATTAGCTCTAGTTGGTATACTGAAACCATGATTCGCATAACTGGAATGTTAAAATCACTGCTTATAACCTATTTAGGATGGATTGAGTTGGCAAAAGGGGATTGGGAGTGGCACTGGCATTACCTGTTCAAGCGTAATGATACCCAGAAGAAAATTATCTTGAATGTCCTAACAAATGGAAGAAAAGGGAAGTTGATAGTAATCAGAAGCTACTAAATGTAGAAAATTGATAAAGGAAGCAAGGGACACAAGGAGAATTATATGGCAACCAGAGTTAAGGACAATAAGTAGTTTTTTAAAAATGTATTAGGGACAAAAAGAACCTTGACAATGGTATTATCAATTACTGTATTATAAAGTTATTATCCTTTATCAATTTGAGTTGGTACCCCATGACATTTTGATTAAAAAAACTAGAATGATATAAAATCAACATGTCACACATTAAATGGACTAAAAACTGGCTAACTAAAAGGTCTCAATGTAATTGTAAGTGGGGAATCATCATTGAGCATTTGTAGTGGGGTCCCCCAGGGATCTATTTGGCGTCCTATGCTATTTAACATTTTTATCAATGACCTGAAAGAAAACATAAAATCATCACTGTTTAAGTTTTTGCAGGTGACCCAAAAATTGGGGGAGTGGTAAATAGTGAAGAATACAAGTCATTGGGTATGTCTACACTACGGGATTAATCCGAATTTACAGAATTCGAATTTTGGAAACAGATTGTATAAAGTCGAATGTATGTGGCCACACTAAGCACATTAATTCGGCGGTGTGCGTCCATGTACCAGGGCTAGCGTCGATTTCTGGAGCGTTGCACGGTGGATAGCTATCCCATAGCTATCCCATAGTTCCCGCAGTCTCCCCCGCCCATTGGAATTCTGGGTTGCGATCCCAGTGCCTGATGTGGGGGGGGGGGACATTGTTGCAGGTGGTTCTGGGTACAGCCTCACCCCTCCCTCCATGAAAGCAATGGCAGACAACCGTTTCCCTCCTTTTTTCCTGGGTGAACACTGCAGACACCATACCACGGCAAGCATGGAGCCCGCTCAGCTCAAGACAGCAGTCATGAACATTGTAAACACCTCACGCATTCTCCTGCAGTTTATGCTGAACCAGGACCAGAAAAACGAGGCACGGAGGAGGTGGCGGCGGCGATGGCAGCGTGGCAACAAGAGTGATGAGGACATGGGCACAGAATTCTCTCAAACCACGGCCCCGGCGCTTTGGTGATCATGTTGTTAATGGGGCAGGTTCTAGCCGTGGAACGCCGATTCTGGGCCTGGGAAACAAGCACAGACTGGTGGGACCGCATAGTGTTGCAGGTGTGGGACGATTCCCAGTGGCTGCGAAACTTTTGCATACGTAAGGGCACTTTCATGGAACTTTGTGACTTGCTTTCCCCTGCCCTGACACGCCAGAATACCAAGATGAGAGCAGCCCTCACAGTTGAGAAGCGAGTGGCGATAGCCCTGTGGAAGCTTGCAACGCCAGACAGCTACCGGTCAGTCGGGAATCAATTTGGAGTGGGCAAATCTACTGTGGGGGCTGATGTGATGCAAGTAGCCAAAGCAATCACTGAGCTGCTGCTACCAAAGGTAGTGACTCTGGGAAACGTGCAGGTCATAGTGGATGGCTTTGCTGCAATGGGATTCCCTAACTGTGGTGGGGCGATAGATGGAACCCATATCCCTATCTTGGCACCGGAGCACCAGGGTACCCAGTACATAAACCGCAAGGGGTACTTTTCAATGGTGCTGCAAGCACTGGTGGATCACAAGGGGCGTTTCACCAACATCAACGTGGGCTGGCCGGGAAGGGTTCATGACGCTCACGTCTTCAGGAAAACTACTCTGTTTAAACGGCTGCAGCAAGGGACTTACTTCCCAGACCAGAAAGTAACGGTTGGAGATGTTGAAATGCCTATAGTTATCCTTGGGGACCCAGCCTACCCCTTAATGCCATGGCTCATGAAGCCATACACAGCCAGCCTGGACAGGAGTCAGGAGCTGTTCAACTACAGGCTGAGTAAGTGGAGAATGGTGGTAGAATGTGCATTTGGACGTTTAAAAGGTCGCTGGCGCACGTTACTGACTCGCTCAGACCTCAGCCAAACCAATATTCCCATTGTTATTGCTGCTTGCTGTGTGCTCCACAATCTCTGTGAGAGTAAGGGGGAGACCTTTATGGCATGGTGGGAGGCTGAGGCAAATCGCCTGGCTGCTGATTATGCGCAGCTAGACACCAGGGCGATTAGAAGAGCACACCAGGAAGCACTGCACATCAGAGAAGCTTTGAAAACAAATTTCATGACTGACCAGGCTACAGTGTGAAATTTCTGTTTTTCTCCTTGATGAAAACCCACCCCCTTTATTGACTCATTCTCTGTAAGCAACCCACCTTCCCCCTTCGATCACAGCTTGCTTTCAAAGGAAATAAAGTCACTATCATTTAAAAATCATTTATTCTTTATTAATTGATTATAAAAAGAGGGAGAGAACTGACAAGGTAGCCCGGGTGGGGTTTGGGAGGAGGATTGGAGGAAAGTAAAAGGCCACTAAAAAAAGGTTAAAGTAATAACAGCCTTTTGCTTGGGCTGTCCACTGGGGTGGAATGGGAGGGTGCACAGAGCCTCTCCTCCCCCTCCCCCCCACCTTCTTACATGTCTGGGTGAGGAGGCTATGGAACATGGTGAGCGGGGAGGGTGGTTATACAGGGGCTGTAGTGGCACTCTGTGATCCTGCTGCTGTTCCTGAAGCTCCACCAGACGCTGGAGCATGTCTGTTTGCTCACGCAGCAGCCCCAGCATTGTATCCTGTCTCCTCTGATCTTCCTGCTGCCACCTCTCATCTCGAGCGTCCCTCATGTCCTCACGTTGGTCCCTCCTGTCCTCATGTTCACTGGCATCTTTCCTCTACTTTGATACCGTGTCCTTCCATTCATTCAGATGAGCTCTTTCATTGCGGGTCGATTCCATGATTTCCGAGAACATGTTGTCTTGCGTCCTTTTTTTTCCCTCTGCCTTATCTGAGAGAGCCTTTGGGACGGAGGAGGGAGGCTTGAAAAATTTGCAGCTGCTGGAGGGAAGGAAAAAAGGGAGAGAAGTATTTAAAAAGATACATTTTACAGAACAATGCTTATACTCTTTCACGGTGAACAACACTATTCACATTACATAGCACATGTTATTTCAGTGCAAGGTCGCATTTTGCATCTTAATATTGAGTGCCTGTGGCTTTGGTGTTAGAGAGCACAGACGCAGATCCGGGCAACAGAATTCGGCTTGCATGCGGCCATAGTAAGCCATTGTCTTTCGGCTTCTGCGCCCTCCTTTCCCACATACCAAGCAAAGCCCGTTGAGTGCTGTGGTTTTCCTGTTAACCGGCAGTAGCAGAAAACAAACTACTCCCCCCCCCACACACACACACAATTCTCTGGGATGATCGCTTTATCCCTTCCCCCACCACGTGGCTGGTATCAGGGAAGATCCCTGCTAGCCAAACGCGAAAAGCTCAGCACCAATTGAAGCTTGGCTAACTGCAGGGAAGGATTTCTTTTCAGCCACAGGCAAACAGCCCAGTAGGAATGGCCACCTCTGTCCTCTTAATTAAATTCCCGTATTTCAATCAGGTTACCATGAGCGATATCACTCTCCTGAGGATTACACAGCGAGATAAAGAACAGATGTTGCTTGAATGCCAGCAAACACCGGGACCATATGCTGCCAGGCTTTGTCATGCAATGATACCAGATTACTTGCTACTAGCATGGCGTGGTCAAGTGTCCTACCATGGAGGAGGGAATAAGGCTGCACTGCCCAGAAATCTTCTGCAAAGGCTTTTGGAGTACCTCCAGGAGAGTTTCATGGAGATGTCCATGGAGGATTTCTGCTCCATCCCCAGATACGTTAACAGACTTTTCCAGTAGCTGTACTGGCTGCGAATGCATCCCAAGTCCTCAGGGCAAATTAATCATTAAAAAATGCTTGCTTTTAAACCATGTTTTATATTTTAAAAGATAAACTCACCTGAGGTCCCTTCCATGGGGTCATGGTCTTGGATACTGCCTTGGGAGGGTACTTCAGTCAGGCTGAGAAAAAGATCCTGGCTGTTGGGGAGAGCGGAGTGCTGTGTGCTCTCCGCAAGCTCGTCGTCCTCCTCCTCCTCCTCTTCCCCGTCCGCAGAATCCTCAGGTGTGGCAGAGATTACCCCCTCCTCGGAATCCACGGTCAGAGGTGGGGTAGTGGGGGCCGCCCCCCCCCTAGAATTGCATGCAGCTCAGCGTAGAAGCGGCATGTCTGCGGCTCTGACCCGGAGCGACCATTGGCCTTCTTGGTTTTTTGATAGGCTTGTCCGAGCTCCTTAACTTTCACGCGGCACTGATATGAGTCCCTGTTGTGGCCTCACTCCATCATGCCCTTGGAGATTTTTTTCCAAAAGTTTTGGCATTTCATCTTTTGGAACGTAGTTCTGCTAGCACTGAATCCTCTCGCCATATAGCGATCAGATCCAGTACCTCCCGTACGGTCTATGCTGGTGCTCTTTTTCAATTCTCGGACTGTATGGTTACATGTGTTGATGAGTTCTGTGTGGTCACCTGTGCTTTCCACGCTGGGCAAACAGGAAATGAAATTCAAAAGTTCGCGGGGCTTTTTCTGTCTACCTGGCCAATGCATCAGAGTTCAGATTGCTGTCCGGAGAGGTCACAATGGTGCACTGTGGGATAGCTCCTGGAGGCCAATACCTTCGAATTGTGGCCACACTAACCCTAATTTGAAATGGCAATACCAATTTCAGCGCTACTCCCCTTGGGGAGGCGTACAGATATCGATATTAAGAGCCCTTTATATTGAAATAAAGGGCTTTGTTATGTGGATGGGTGCAGGGTTAATTCGATTTAACGCTGCTAAATTCGAATTAAGCTCATAGTGTGGACCAAGCCCTATTGACTCAGAGCGATCCAGATTGCTTGGTAAACTGAGCACAAGTCAACAATGTGTTTTAATATGGCTAAATGTGAACATCTGGGAACAAAGAATCTAAGACATACTTAAGGGATGGGAGCTCTATGAGTGCAAAAGAATTGGGGCTTGTGGTGGATAATCAGCTGAACATGAGCTCTTAGTGCAATGCTGTGGCTAAAAAGACGAATGCAATCCTTGGACGCATAAAAAGGGAATCTCTTGAGTAGGAATAGAACACTCACTATGTGCTGGAATATTGTGTCCAGTTCTGGTGTTCATAATTCAAGGAAGATGTTAATCAATTAGGGAGGGTTCGGAGAAGAGCCATGAGAATAAGTAAAGTTTTAGAAAACATGCCGTATAGTGTTAGACTCAAGGAGCTCAATCTATTTAGCTTGAAAAAGAGACGGTTAAGGGATGACTTGATTAGTATATAAGTAGCTACATGGAACAAATATTTGATTTGGGCTGTTCAGTCTAGCAGAGGAAGATATAACCTGATCCAATGGCTGGAAGTTGAAGCTAGACAAATTCAGACTGCAAATACGGTGTACATTTTTAACTGAGAGGGTAATTAACCATTTGAACAATTTACCAAAGTTCGTGATGGATTCTCCATTACTTGCAATTTTTAAATAAAGATTGGGAGTTTTTCTAAAATGTGCTCTAGGAATTATTTTGGGCCTGTGTTGTGTCGGAGGTCACCCTGGTCCCTTCTGGTGTTGGAATCTGTGAAAGTAGCTTCCCATCAACTAACTTATTGAGCTATCACCATCATACTGTTCCTTGAATGGAATGAAGACTCTGTTCTAAATGTCTTAGCCAAAGTACAGCTCAAATGCTTGCCTTCTGCTCAAGTGTGCAGAAGGGATGAAACTCACACCCAGATGAGAAACTTCATTGTCACTGTGGAGTTGGCACATTCTCTGCCATCACTCACAGTCAGCAGGAGTGCTGATGGCCTAAGCTTCAAAAAAGCAGCAGAGACCAGGGATTCTCAGGAATCACAGCATCCAATCCCGCAGATGTCAGGTTGCTCTGTAAAGGAACTTTCCAACACTTCCCATCTGTGCAGCCAGCATCAGTGTTCCCAGCTGTGGTCTTTGCTTCTGAAGAAAGGAGTCACAGAGCACACAACACCTGGTGTTTCTTGATGTAGCATTAACTCTGAATTTTCCTGGAAACTCATCTGTAGTTCTGAAGGTGGGTGAATCATGCAAGCTCAGTTAGCCTCCTGGCTCTGCTTACTTTTTTTCTTCATATGCCCCAAAGATATAAGTGGAGGGTGGAAAATCCCCCTCACCTCTATAGAAAGTGGAAATGGCTCCCTTAGTTTTCTTCAGATAAAAATTTCTTATCTACCACCTTTTAAAATATCGAACTATTCAAAGAGATATTGATAGACCTGAAACTCTGTTCCTAGAATTTGCAGTATGCTGCATAATAAACTGCTGTTTTGTAGAGTTAATGGCATTATACAGTATTTTAGTCACTACTCTTACTGACCCCCCATTATGAATTTTGTCCCACCCACCTAAGATATTTCTGTATCTTGCTTGCTCTTTCTAATATGAACTGCAGGATCTTATGTTTCAGCCAGCCATCTAGAAATTATCCCTTATGCTGGCTTCTATCTGTTTGTGATAGTGAACAGTTTAATCACTTACAGCTGCCAGAAACTATAGCCTTAATGCTAGTAAATGCGGCTTCAGTGAATAATAATGCAACCTTACATATTAGGAAAAATTTAACTATATTAATTTAGCCAGTGTCACACAATTTTCATCTTGAATGCTGTCCTATTTCTCAGTAATAGAAAACATAAAATGTGTAGTTAACAGTGTTTTTCTAATTGAAAAGTTCAAGGTGATCAATAGCTATCTTTGATAAAATTAATAAAATTTGTTAAAGAGCATACATCTAGATAGAAGGTGACAAATTAAGCAAATAAATAATTGATTACCTGGACACTTGCTCCCCACTAATTAATGCTTAAGATCTCCACTTTGTTGTTTGGACATAAATGTGTATTTTACAAGGCTGCATTCTGTATATTTGGCTGACTGGAATTTGTATTCTGCATGTGTTCCCCAGGATTTCACAGTGCATGATCATATTTTCTTTCTTGAAAGCTTGACCTCTTGTACAACACATTTTTATGTTTCTGGCGGTCTAGTTTGCATTCCTCATTTGCAGTGTGTTCTCCATATCATGTTTAGTTTTACATTTTTATTTTTCAAATTAATGTCTCATTTTAAAGTTCCACAGTAATTGAAAAAAGTAATTTGCTGGCTGACAGCAAAGTAGCGTTTTTCTGATGAAATTTCACTTCTGATAAGTGACACTTTAAATTAAAGCTTTCCTTGATGTTAAGAGGTCTGATTAAAATCATTAGTCAGACCTAATTTATTTCAACCTTCCTGAATTATTCTGCCATCTGTATAAACTTAAAGCTTTTAAATGTTGAAAGTATTTTCCGTTCTATTCAGCATGATAAATAAAGGCTGCTTGATCTGTAAAGCACAAATGTAAACTAAGTTGCCTGATTTTAATGAAGTTTAAATTTGAATTTTTAAATTACTGGGAAGACATGAATCAGTTTAGATGAATACTAACTCTGAGACTTTATCCTTAATGTATTTATAAACTTCAGCAGTCACAATACATTATAGAAACAAGTGAAAAATGACTTGTGCTGATATTGCTTTGTTCTTACTAAACAGGCATGTGGTTAGATCAAAACCTAATTTGTGGAGGTTTTTGTGGAAAATCTAATTTTAAGTGTCATAAAATGTATCTGTTGAAGAAACGACTACCTTAGACCTTGATGGAAAATTATTAGTGAAAAGTGAGGTTTCCCACCATGTAGTTAATAGCTTGTATTATAGTGTTATAAAAAGCAAATTATTGGGTTCAGCATGCAGCTTGTATGTTACAAAGTGATAAAGAACACCAATGGATTTTTTTTTTTTTAAATCACTCAGCAGTGGTTTGAGCATTGGCCTGCTAAACCCAGGGTTGTGAGTTCAATCCTTGAGGGGGGCCCTTTAGGGATCTGGGGCAAAAATCTGTATGGGGATTGGTCCTGCTTTGAACAGGGGGTTGGACTAGATGACCTGCTGAGGTCCCTTCCAACCCTGATATTCTGATTCTATTAATCTGTAGATTGCCTGCTTAATGATATTGGGTTCAGCCAAAGACAAATGTTAATTTAATACTTAAAGTGCATTTGAACAAGTAACTTTTGACCTAGTTTTGTCCTTTTGCTCTGGCATGCGTCCCATTTAATCAGCCATCCACTACTATGTTTCTTCTTATGTACATAAAATATGGTGAGATATGTCCTGTTTCTTGATTGTCACTTACTTCAAAGGTGCAAAATGGTATAAGTGGTGTTACGATTAACAATTCAGTCTTGTTTGGTGTTTATTTTTTATAACTCAGTCCAGGCTCATCTGCAGCTTTGTAAGTGCATTCCAGTTTTGTTTCTCTTGCAAAGATTCACTGCCACTTTTGTTTGTCAGTCGTATCTATCTTAGGTACTCAAATGCCCCCCCCCTTATTGTAATATGAGTGCCTCAGTTTATTTTTCCTTGCCAATAACTGCGGTGACCTGGGGAATTGAGGCACAGACTAATAAGGATAAGTTTACACTGCAGTCAGGAGGTGTGATTGCAGATGCTAGCCTGAGTAACAATATCAGTGAAGCTGTGGCAGCATGGGTGGCAGTAACTCGAGTATGTACCCAGGGTCTTGGGTGGGCAGGACTAGCCCATGCTGTCTCCTATACTGCTGCAACTTCATTGCTATTGGATCAAAGCTATCTTGAGTATGTCTACTCATGCTGCAATCACACCTCCTGATTGCAGTGTGGATATACTCAGTGTAGATGTATGCTGAGTGACTTGCCCAGGGTCATACAGGAGGCCTGTGGCAGAGCATGGAATGGAACCTGGCAGTCTTGTGTCCTAACTGCTGGACCGTTCTTCCTTTCAGTCCTGGGGCTCAAGCAAAGATGTCTCTTCCTTTTTCTGATTATCCCCATTTAACAACGGTGTTATATTGCCTGACTTTGTAAATCGCAATGTATGCAATAAGGTGTGTATTCAATGGGATAGCTTCTAAGCACATATTTTAGCATAAACATTATGTTCCCATGGCCAAGAAAAGCATCTGAGACATCTAGAGTAGCTGTAATTGATCTGAGCTTGTTTTTTCTTTCCTACTTTACTGAACTGTTTTTCTAACTTGACTTTGCTGAAGTTGATGACTGTTGTTCAGAACATTCTGGAGATTCATTTACGGCCATAGAATTGTTCTTCGGCAACGCAGACCTTATCGGCTGTCTAGAGATCATTCGATGTAGTTAAACTGCTGATACAACCACAGCTATATATGTTATATTTTTGAGTACATTTAATAAAATTAATTTCGCATTGTAACTAGCAACAAGTTTTCAGATTAGTAGGATGAGTCAAACAAACTGATGTATATCCAGTAATAACCTTCAAAATGTGCTTCCTGTTAATCTTTTCTGATTTCTTACCTTTTTAAAGGTCGCCTAGTGATTACTTATCTTTTGTAGTTAGTTGTGTTGTGTATTCCTGGGATCAGACTTTATTTGTTCAGAACATGAAGAGTTGCGTTTGAACCAACTTTTCAAATTCATACTCTGATTTCTCTAGCAAGATCAAACTTTGGATTGGATTTGCTCATTAGACACACAGTCAAGTACAAAAACATCAATATATCTTCATTTCATAGTACTCTCTGTCAAAGGAAACAGCTCTGCCTTTCACTGTAACAAAACCCCAATCTACTGAAATGGTATGAATTACCCATTATGTCTGTGTCAAAAATGTTCATACTTGAGTGTCTTTTGGATATTATTTGAAAAAGCTCTACATTGATAATCTTTAAAGTCAACACATTGACATTTAGACACACAGTATATACGGGGGGAAAAACACAGCCAATCAAAAGCTTAAACAGCATCAGGACTGAAATTATCTTTGATTCCTTATGGAGAGACAAAACTGACTGAAGTGGGCATGAGAATATAAGGGTTTGGATTTTTAGGGTTAAACATCTAAGCCTACCCTATTAAACTCACTACCATCTCTTCCTCTCAGCCTCTGGAATCCAACTTTTCAATCCAATTTTTCAAGTTACCAGGCTGTTGTCTGTCTTGGGTTATTTGCTGCTGACACAATGCAACTTCACAAGCAAAAGGCCAGTAGCTCAAATTTTCAATTCAGACTGTCAGTTTGTAAATAGTTCCTGATACAGCACCCAAGGAATTCAGTGGAAATACTCCCATTGAATTAGTGAGCATTGGATCAGGGCCATGAATTCTTCTGCAAATGGTCATAAAACATTTACTGCCATTACCACAACAAAGAATCTGCCTGAACTCTGGATTCAGCTTGATGCCTCCACACCTCCAAGTGAAAACTTTAAATGAAAAGGACAATACTGAAAGGAGGAACATATTAGAACATATAGAAGATGCGATAGTTAGAAATCTATATTTAATTTTCTGAATTTCTTGGAGGAAGTGTCAGCTTTTGGATATCTCCCAGAAACTTATACATTTTAATTCTAGAAATAAGACTTAGCCTGAAAGAAAAAAAAATTGCTAGTGCATAATTAACTAATTACTTGTAGCTGAATTAAAATCAGATGTGAAAATTAGATGTTCAAATCAGGAGAGAGACAAGGGGGTGAAGTAATATCTTTTATTGGACCAACTTCTGTTGGGGAGGCACACAAGCGTCGAGCTTACACAGAGCTGTTCTTCAGGTCTGCTCGAACACATCTGTTAAAGTATTTAATGTGAGGACTGGTGGTTACGCTATGCTCAAAGGTAGATGGATTTTGCCGCAGTTAAATCAGTCTCCCAATCTCAAAAGAACTAAAATTGTAACACTTTGACCCTAGCTGGGCCTTTGTACTGTAAATCTCATGTCAACTTCTAGGGTTATCACCAGTGATGTTATAGAGCTAGTTAGACTACTAACCATATAAAGTGCTTAGCTTTACAAGTCCAATATGGGCTAGGCAGTGAAATTGCAACATTGTAAGAAAACTATGTTAAAGCAGATATTTGGAAGGTTGTAGGCCTCTCAGGAGTTCAATCTACCATGTGTGCTTGCTAGTACAACTTGCTGCCTTACATTTTCTGTTACTGAATGAAGCACTTCATGCAGATGCATTCCATGATATCAGAGCGCTGGCTTGCAGAAATTCATCCTCCCCACCCCCCTTTTAAATAGTGAAAGGAAACATTGCAGGGTCTTTTTTGAAGGTGATATCACTAAACACTTTGACTTGCCACCTATTTGTATTTTTCCTGTGTGAGAAAATATTTCCATCACTATAGTCCTCTGACATGATTTACTTGGTATTATTGTATATGGTCATAAATAGTGTGACAGATATTGTAATCCCATGCAGTATCTTTGGAGATCATTGTCTAAAATTTATGAATGGTTTATGTATGATTGTGTTTTCCATGGTGGAGGGTTACCACAGCTCCTCCAGGAACTAAAAACAGTGTGAGTGAGGGTGGGTGGGGGGTGATTACCCTGGGGGACTGTAAACAACTCCAGAGATGCATCATCCTTTAGGATGTTTGTATATACTGGTCCCAAACTGGGTTTTCCAGAGACTTCAACAGAGAAGAGGCTTTTGGTATAAGAACCTGAGCTTGAACTGACACAGGGCCTTCATTTTGATTCAGCAAATGATCAGTAACATCTAAAGGGTGTCCCAACTCTTGTGGAAGGGTTGGAAAGATTTTGGCTTACTAGGGCCCCATAATACTGCTAGGTGACCTCCTCTGGCAAGGTTCTAGCATGCTTATAGGAACTTTTATTGGTTTTCATATGTTTTCTCTCTGCTTTTTTGTCTTTAAAATAAATGTACTTTGCCGTAGAAAGCATTCTTAATACAAGAGAGAGAGGGAATGAACCTGATTGGATCTTATAGGTCTTTTCCACCTGTAATTTGTATGAGGTTTTGCTAACTGAGAAGTCTGTACTGTCTGTATGCATGCTAACATTATCAGGAGTGATACATGTACACTGTAGGATGAATAATCCTTTAAATATTTTACCAGCAGCACGTGTGACTGTCGTCAGTCAGCAAAGTTACAGTAGTTATGGATGAGCTAGAACACTGGTCAAGATTTTCAAAAGTGACTAGTGATTTTGGATTACTTTTTTGAGGTGTGGTGGGGGGAGATGCTCAAATTGAAACCTCTCTCCTGAGCTTCAAGAATTGCTGAGCAACCACCCTCTGAAAATGAAGCTCTGGCCGTTCAAGGTATCTCAAGTTGGACACCCAACATCACTAGTTACTGTTCTTCTATGAAAAGGTTTAAATATAAGAGCATTGTTTCCCTCTTTACTCTGCTTGTGACATTCTGCAGGGGAATCTTTCACAACCTTTCTTAATTTGTGTCTTTCAGGGAATATCTTGGGAAGCAGTTACAGTCGGAACAGCCTCCAACAGTCACGGCACGAAGCTAAACATTTCAAACTGTATGTTGCAATTCTTCCTTCCTGGGTCTAGCTGGAGTATATATATCTTAAACTGATAATAAGCAAACATTCTTGGTTGCAATATTTGCCTCCTGCTAATGTGTCAATTTCTTTCCTGTTTTCCTCTGGTGCTGTCACCTAGTAAAAGTTAGTGTTTGTTCAACTACTTCTGATGAATCTCCCAGTTGACATCCTGCTATATTACCAACGTATCTGAAGAAACATGGCTGATATATACTGCCTTTGTTTTATGTATTTATTGTTGTCTCATAACAAGAACCTTATTAAAGGATATTCATTCCAGGACACTATCTTGACTCCCTTGATATTTTCTTTCAGTGTTATTGTCCGTTTCTGAAAACAAGAATAAATTCCTGTTTCTATGTACAGAGTAATTCATAAAATTGTCTTCTAAGGCATTGTGCTGTATGAAATTCAGTAATCTGGAAAACATTGCTGATCAGTTTCAATAAAGTCTTATTTAAAAAAATATTACCATGTTTGTAAATAAAAAGTAAACATGATTTTGTTTTTTCAATAAAGGGCTTTGCTTTCCTAAGATGAAACATTCAGAAACTAGTCTTTTAAAAAAAAAAAAAAAAAAAAAAAAAGGCTGGTCTGGCAAGACATAAAGCACTAAGTGCCTCCTGTCACTACAATATTAACTGATTATAGGAGGACCAGGCATTAAGAGCATATCGTAGGCTTTGTGTTAAAGCATTCAAGTAATTTTGACCTAAGTACAATAAGTGCCATGGAGTGAATTTCATTGCAGTGTCTTTTTTTCCTGGTCACTGAAAACTAAAATATCTGATCTCTGGTATTACAGTCATGAGTGTTGACTGTCACTAATAGAGTTCTGATGCCATTCTATAACCTACTGCATTTGGCTTGCAAAGTTTAACTAAATTACTTGGCTATAAAAACCTTATTTCCATTTTAAAATGTTAATAATTATTAGTAGTACTCAAAATTTAAGCACAATATGGATAGCAATGAATGTCAAGATTGACACACAATAATATTCATAGTCCCTACACAAGGGGCTTGGAATCAAGATTCCTAAGAGATGCCAGTATTTATATGCTAATGAGCTAGGTGCAACTTGTTTTCTTCCCCTGCTGTGCCGTCCCCCTTCTCCCCCCCCCCCCCCACCATGTAATACTAAAACATGGGAGATATAGTGGTAGAATTATCCCTAGCCCCAGCCAATGATCAGCTCATACTTTGAAAGATCCTGCAGATGCTATTCTAACCCAGAATAATTTACCATCAGTGGAAATGGATATGGAGAAACTTTCTCTCCTCAATCTGGCTTTTAATTTGGTGCTAAAATTCCCTCTTGGAGAGATGAAATCATTGTAAATTTTCTCAAAGCCTCTAAAAAGTCTGAAATGTTAATCCCAAGCTTGAGTCCACTGTAAATATCTTGCATTGCTACACTTACCATGTAGACTAAAGCCCCAACACATGAATGGGCTCCACGTGGGCAGATGCTTGGGCTTGTGCAGAGTTAGTGCAGGCACGGGAGTCAGCCAGATGGACTCATTGTGGGCTGTACTTCTCCTGAAGCAGTAGAGGCTGGTCTGAAGATCTGGTGGGATGCCAAAAATCCTCCTAAGATGTACCACAAAATCTATAGGTAGGTCCTGTGATCACAGCTGTGCACAGTAGGGGGAGAAACTATTTGGCAGGTTCACTCCAAAGAGGAGGGAACTGTAGATGGAACCTTGAGGGGATAAACAGATGGTTAGTGACTGACTCCTCATACTTCCCTGTCTAATGAATATGCTGGAGATGGGTTAGGAATGAGGCAGAATTGGGACTTAGTTGTGAAAGTCAAGGCGTGAGGGAGGGAGTGACTGTCTATAGCAGGAACAACTGCCGTCTAGTTTAAACGAGAACTGACAAAACTGTTGGCAGCACAGAACTTGTTTGAATTTAGCCCCCTTCTGCATTTGGAGCAGTCTTCACTTTTTATGAATTTATTTTTGTTCAAATGTGTTATGCCAACAAATTCTAGTCTCAAGTGCTCAAGCCTCTGTTTCTTGTGGACCTGCTATTCTTAATTCAGTCTGCTCTGTTCTCTGAAGTTGCATGGTATTGATTTTGTTTCCCCCATTTGTTGAGTGGAACTTTCAGAAACAGGAGAAGAGCTTCAAGTCACAGGTGGTGTTCAGATGTCTGCATCAATTTGCACCTTCTGGTGCCAGTAATCTTGCAAATACATAGCTTTTGTTGGCAAGACAACTCAAGCAACTATCTGATTACTGTAACGAATAAAAGGTCTTGAATACGATGATCCTGAGTTACTGCTTTTTCAGTATATACCCAGCTGTATTTGAAGCTCATCTAAGGTAGTCGCATTGCATTCTCATTACATCAAGTAAATAGAAAACAGACAGATGAAATGTCAAGCAGATTGAACACTTCAGTACAGTGTGACACAGGGATGTGGGCAAAGTTGAAATTTATGAGTGAAAGCGTATGCTAGCAGCTTCCTTCTTGCATACTGATAAGTAAGGGTTTAAAGATTACTGAAAACTGACATTGGTGGAGTCTAACTGGCTTCTGAAACATGGTTTGATGGAAGGAATTATAATTGCCTCAATCCATATTAATACCATAAATTTCCTGTTGGCAAAATTTTGTAGTTTAACACAATTTTGTTTTTCATCAAATTTGTGTCAAGATAAATGCTGTTTAATTACCCTATAATGAATTTTTAAAATCTTTATCAGCACACAGCATAGTTCCATCATTTGAGGATAACTTCTGCTTTTATAATACAACTTCTTAAATAACCAGTCTCTGAAAATTAAATGGAAACACCTCTGAGCAGATTTTGAATTCACAATGAATGTGTGAAGAGAGTTTAAACTAGAACTAAAGTGAGTAGAGAGGGAAGTGAAGACACTGAAAACAGACACATTTGAACCTAGGAAGAAAACTGTGCAATGTTAGCAACTGAAGCTCTGATCCAACAAAGTGCATAAGAACGGCCATACTGGGTTAGACCGAAGGTCCATCTAGCTCATTGAAGTCTACTTGGATTATAAGATCTTCAGGGGTAGGAATGTCTTTGTTTGCTACCTAGCACAAAGAGGCCCTGATTCATGACTGGACACTCAAAGTGCTACCTTAATTCAAACAATTAAGTTGGGACCTAACCCAGAAAAGCACTAGCTCAAGTGAGGCTGAACCATATTATTTTGAACATTTGTATTTTGTGTGGCTTTTCATAGTGATCAGTGCACCTTAAAAATCTACCTTTAATTATGGAATGAACACAACCAACGTAAGTCTCAGAATCAAATACTTTGCTGACTTGTAGGTAGTGAGCTCTTTTATTTGAGTGTTTAAGTTCCAAATTCAAAAAAGGAAGAGGTTTATCTAGCGGAATGAGAAGTAAAGCTTTTTTTAATTTGAATGTGTCCCTGTTACAATGTGTGAAATGTCACTACTGCCAAGATTTTAGCAATGTTGGAGTCTAGCAGTGTTGATCTTTCTTAACAGCTCATGAAAATTACAAAAGTGTAATTTGCATGCCTGGCTGAACAAATGGTGACTGTCACTGACTTGGAAGGACCAGGCCTATTGCGGTTCAGGACTGATAGGCCAACGTTCTCTATGAGAAATGTGATGGTACATCAGTTCAGTTGGGAATCAGAAAGACTACATGGTGGGACACTCGTACCTGACCTCCACCCAGCTTGCAAAACCTCTAGCTTGCCTCTTGGCAGTTTCTACAGAGCAGTTATGTGTTGTCTGTTTAGAACTGTGTGGCATGTTGAAAATTTGGGGGTAGCGTTAAACTGACGTTAATATAAAGAGCCACAACCATGGATATTACTGCGCTGAAAATATTCATTCACTACATTCATTCTGTCCGCCTGCTGAAAGCTGGGCTAGACAAGAATTAAAGTAGTTGCAAACTGAGGGCTGTAAAATGGCTTATGGAAATTAATGACAGTCTTGCAGTTGACTTAAATGGGAGGATTGGGACCCATGCAAACTTCCATCTGTTGACCTGTAGTTACATCTATCCAATAAATAACATAGCCAGCACATGGAGTCTAGATTTTCCTTATCACTCTACAGAAGGAGCCCAAAGGAGTGTTTGAATTAGTGATTACAAGTGTAGGGGAGATGGTCGGGGGGGTGGGGGTGGGATTAGTTAAATTATAACACGGAGGGGGAATAATGCAATACAACTATTGCATGGATTTATTTGGGCAGTTTTGACCATTGGTCTGCTCAGTGTAATATTATTTGCTGCCTACATTGGCACAAACTGCAGCACTAATGACAGAGATTGATATGGTGGGTGCTATAGCACAGGAAGTGTTAGGTAAATTTACCCACAAAACAAGCCCTGGTAGCTGGGCTCTGGTGAATCAAAAATTGTGATGACTGAGGTTGGCAGAGCTATTAGCCACCCAGTCAGCATGTGGTTTTGGATCAGACTATGGAGGAAAGGAATGAAAGACAGAATGTGTTATCGGTTTGGATCAGAAAGGAGTCGGGTAAAATCTACCCTTTTGAAACTGAAAGAAAAAAAATGGCTTAGCCAACAGATAGTGGTGATGAGATTCTTTGAACGGAGATAAAGAAGGAAAGCTTTGTTCTAGCGAGACCTGGGAAATCATCTGGCTGGTTGTTTACTTAATGTATTGGCAGAGCAGCTATGTTTTTGTTTGTTTTGTGGTAGTCTGTTTACTGGCTGGAGTAGGGGATGATCTAATTGCAGTGGTCCATATTGAGAATAGTGACAATCGGAAGATAGTGCAGTATGGAGATTTTCAAAAGCATATTTGAGAATATTGGGATAACTCCATGGAAAGAACATCTAGGGTAGCATCTTTTGAATGGTTTCCTCTTCCAGGTAGAGATGTTAAATGATCGGAAAAGATTAATATGTGGCTCAAGGGATGGTGCACAGAGCAACTGTTTAGATTTTTCATATATTGAAGTAACTTTTGGGGTAGCCTAACCTATATTAAATTGATTATACTTGTCTAGCTTAGCAATTGATAAATGGAAAAGAAATATGGTAGCTGCAGGGCTTGGAAAAGTTTTACAACCTGTCTCGATACAAAATCCTAGATTCACTATTGTGTCTGATCCTTTTTTCTTGCTAAAATGCTGCAGGTTCCCAAACTCATGGCCCTTCAACTAACTGGCAGGAAAATTAATAGTTTGCACAACAGTTATTCTCCTATCATTTAAGGCGTCAAATATAGCTTGACATTTTTATTAACCTGTATTGACTTATTGATCACAGTTGATGTTTTGCTCTAACTTTTTATTCAGCTGCTCAATTTCATATTCTGGTTCTCCTTTACTAGTCCTATACCGCTCAAGCTGCTATTCCTGCAACTCTGGAAAATGCTTAAATTTCATTTTTAAAACTTTCATTGAAAATATGCATGGGGTTCTCAGTGATGTTGTTCCTTACCTTCACATCCTAAGGGGAATTCATTGGAATCCTTATCATACGTCCATTACTAATACAGTGTATCAAGCTTTAGCTTCCTCTGGAGATATGATATTTGATGACTATTTTTCCATACTTGACTTATTGAATATTTCATTGCAAATGACAGAACAATATTGCTTCATACAAACAAGGTTTACTTCCCTCCTGCCCCCACCTTGATTCATCTTGGCAAACACAAAGTAGTCAGCAAAAATTATGTTGAAATTTTTATTTACACATATTAGGGCAAAAACGGCATAACTATGTCCAGTCAAATTTCTGAGAGCCTAGGAGAACATAAATATTTTAGTGACCGATCAAGCGAAAATATTTTTAGAATCCAGATTGGTTCCAACAAATGCTACAGTTGGACAAGAATCCGCTTCTAGGAAGAGGAGATTGCAGAATCCATGTAACCAGATTTTTTTCTTAATAGTTTGGTTTTGATAAGGTTTGACATGTATTCCATCTGTGAAACTAAATGACATAGGTTGATTGTTTTTCTTTTTCTTTGAAGTAATTTTTCTGTCATCTCTCAGTGAACTGAAATATGTATGTAAAGAATTAATCTGTATACATACTGTATTTATATTCCTAGGCACACAATTATGCAAAACTGAAGTGCACAATATTCTGCCAATGGTTTTTATTTCTAATCTGAAGAACAAGCATCATAAACATAGGAATTAAGGTTAGCATTCTAAACCTTTTAGGGTACGTCTACACTCAAATGAAAAACCTGGGGCTGGCCTGTGCCAACTGACTTGGGCTTGGGCTGGAGGTGGGAGAGTCCCAGAGCTCAGGCTGCAGCCTGAACCCCGAAGTCTGCACTGCAGCGAAACAGCTCTGCAGCCCAAGTCTCATGAGCACGAGTCAGCGGGGGGTATCTAATTGCAGTGTAGACACCCTGTCATATGTTCAAACTTAGAAATAATGGATTCTTGTTTGTGCAAAGTTACTGAAGAAGTTATTGCCAATATTCATAAATGAAGTAAAACCAGTAGAGCAATGCAAAATATTATGTTCACTTTTGCACAGGAAAGTAGGCAAAATATTAAAAGTTTACTTAGCTCTAGTTCAAATACCTGCCCTAAAAAACAAACACAAACACACACAAAACCTGAACAAGTGACTGGAAGTACAGTGCTCTGTCTATTGTGTTTTGAGCAGATGGAAAATACTTCCTCATTCAGTTCTTTCTGCAGTAGGAGTTGGGTAAACATTATTCATGATGGCAGCAAGACTATAACCTAAAGTTAGTGCATTGATTTAGTGCACTTGCAATACTGAGCGTTGTAAGCAGACTTGATAAATCATGACTTGATATCAGCTAAATAGGACAATCTATAGTAAGGATATTCCTAAATCATAAGGCACAGTAAATAAAACATTTAAAATTCAAGCCATATCTATTGCTGTGTTGTGTAGTGTATATGGAATAGAAATATCTTTTATTCAGTACAGCCATGCATCATAAACTCTAGCTCCTGCAATATCAGCAGAGTAATATCTGAAATGTAATCAGTTAACTTGGATTTCTCTCTTTTTGAGGGGACTTGAGGCAGTATTTGTAATATCTCAAATTAAAATCCATTTACAAATGGAGACATGTCTTGTATGTAGGTAATTTGTTTGTTCAAGTCAGTTCTCATTTATTCAACGGAGTCAAATATAGCTAAGTGTTAACTGCTGCATAAATTAATGTTAAAGCCAGGTTTTTTTTGGTAAGAGATGGCTAAGCAGGTACCCTGTTTCTGATTTGATTAATATCTGTGCTTGTTTATCTTAAATAAAAACAACCCTTCAAATTGTACACTTAGCTAATACATGCAGCCTTGTGTTGCATCCAGCTGTTGACCCTCTCCCAGTTCTACACTTTCTTGTTGCATCTCCATATCTAGATTGTGAGAGCCTGGGGGTAGGGACTGTAATTTATGTTGTGTCTAAAGTGTCTGTCATTACAGTGCCCTGATTCTGAATCGGGCATTTGGGTGCTACAAATCATAACTTGCTTAGGGTGACTTTTCCAATAAGTGGATTCTAGAATCATTCCCCAGAAGCATGTAATAAAGGCAGGATGAATTAAGAATGCCTCAGTTGTAGTCACCTGTCAGTGAGGCCTTGTATATGTTGTAGAGAAACCATCCCTGTGGCTTCTGTTCTCTATGTAAACAGAAGATAGAGAGCCTCTCCAGCTACCTTTTTGAAAACCTCAGGGGCCCTAGTTGATCTTAGTTTAAATGGAGTTTTACTGAAATGTTTTTGTGGCAGCTGCCTTGCTATTCTACTGAATGCTACGGTACCACCCTGCTTTTTAAATACAAATACTGTTGCTTGAGGTGGTGGAGGGATGACAGCTTGTTCCACCTTGTCCTGCCAAGTCCTTGTTTTTAGGCAAGGGTGGGGGAATTGGATGGCCCAGCTTCCCTACTTTGTAATGACACCACTTTCCTAGTTTGTTTCCTGCTGGAGTGGTTACTGCCGCTTCATTCACTTCTCCTTTCCCATTGTTGTGGTTGCAAAAAAAATGTTCTGAGGCATAAATAGCAGCCAAGCCCCGGAGAGCATGGGTGAGTCTGAATGGAGTTGCAGGGCAGGGCCCGGCACAGGTAATATTGTATCCTGCTGCCAAGAGATGGAGAACCCCTCTCCACCAACCTACGCCCAGAGCTGGAAGTCATTTATTCTCCACACAAGAATTTCTCTTCCCCTAAGCCTGTTTCTTCACCTCGATTTTTTTTCCCCATATTTAATCAAATGGCTAGAAATGGCAGGTAAAATCTCCCTCCTAGGTCTGCAAAGGACAATAGAGAAAGCAAGAGATGGGCAATACCTCATCCTCCAGGGCCTGGGGAGAGGATTAAACAAAATCAGACCCAAAACAAAACAGCTTGTGAGGACTGGATGGCTCAGGGGGCTGGTGACGGATTCTGGGCCTTCCGTCTCTAGACTCAAGGGTAAGCTAGGTCTGCACGGAAACTATGGCGTTCTCACAAGTCGAGCCTTTGTGGATATGTCTACACTGCAGTTAAAAACCCACCGCTGGCCTGTGCCAGCTGACTCGGGCTTGTGGGGCTCGGACTAAGAGGTTGTTTAATTGCGGTGTAGATGTTTGGACTGGGGCTGGAGCCTGGGCTCTAGGGCCCTGAGAGGTGGGAGGGCCCTAGATTGCAGCCAGGGCCCAGATGTCTACAAAGCAATTAAACAGACTGAGCCCCGCAAGCCTGAGTCAGCTGGCATAGGCCAGCCATGGGTGTCTAATTGCAGTGTAGACATACCCTGTGAAATGAGTCAGTTGTATCTGAAAGTGGACAGGGGTCCCCATAACTAATACACATCCTTGCTGGCATTCTCAGCAGAGAAGTCCATGGCTGAATAGGAATGGGGCATTAACTGCTTCCTCAGCTCCTGGGCTTGTGCACTGTGAGCGGGGTTGAGTCTCAGTGGCATGGCAGGGAAGTTTATATAGCCACTGCAGCTGCCTGTGCTTTCTGCCTGGATTTCTGTCTTCTGGTCTCAGTCCATCACATTTCATAAGTACAAAATTCACGTAACACGTAGTACAAAATGGAGTCCTGGTATCATAGCAGCATGTTCAACCCTAATTAAACTGGCCTTCTGATTTTGTGTGCCTTAAACAATAGACCTGTCTTCATAACCTGCTTCGTTCCTGAAGGAGGAGGTGTTCAAAGCATTCATTAATGGCTTAAAGTCAAAGGTAAGACTCCCCGTGCACTTTGTAATAGCAGAGTTAAGCCAATGCTGAGTGCTTTTGAAAATGCCATTCTAAATCTTTTATCCACACAGTTAATATTCCCTAGATCTGTTCTATTGCACAATTTTGGCCATAGCATTCTGAACACAGACAGGCTCTTGTCCTTTTATAAGCTTTACCTTTGTCTGTTGACATGAGGAGGTGTGTGTGCATTTAATGTGTCTACATAAATGTTAGAGACTTGTTTAACATGGCACATTAACTTAAATGGCTAAACATTTCTGAAAAAAAATCTAAGCCAAACCAAGTATTCATCCTTTTCCCCAATGCTTTTCAAAGTGGCAGCATGAAAAATAGTACCTCTGATTGTTACTGACCAAAGCACAAGCATGTAAGAACGGCCGTACTGGGTTAGACCAAAGGTCCATCTAGCCCAGTATCTGCCTTCTGACAGAAGCCAATGCCAGGTGCTCCACAGAGAATGAACAGAACAGCTAATCCTCAAATGATCCATCCATCACCCATTCCCAGTTTCTGGCAAACAGAGGCTAGAGACACCATTCCTGTCCATCCTGGCTAATGGCCATTGATGGGCCTATCTTCCATGAATTTATCTAGTTCTTTCTTGAACCCTATTATAGTCGTGGCCTTCACAACATCTTCTGGCAAAGAGTTCCACAGGTTGACTGGGGGTTGTGTGAAGAAATACTTCATTTTGTTTGTTTTAAACCTGCCGCCTATTAATTTCATTTGGTGACCCCTAGTTCTTGTGTTATGAGAAGGAGTAAATAACACTTCCTTATTTTCTTTCTCCACACCAGTCAGGATTTTATAGACTGCAATCATATCCCCCTTTAGTGGTCTATTTTCTAAGCTGAAAATTCCCAGTTTTATTAATCTCTCCTTATATGGAAGCTGTTCCATACCCCTAATAATTTTTGTTGCCCTTTTTTGAACCTTTTCCAATTCCAATATATCTTTTTTGAGATGGGGCGACCACATCTGCATGCAATATTCAAGATGTGGGCATACCATGGATCTATATAGAGGCAATATGATATTTTCTGTCTTATTATCTATCCCTTTCTTAATGATTCCCAACATTCTGTTTGCTTTTTTGACTGCCGCTGCACATAGAGTGGATGTTTTCAGAGAACTATTCACAATGACTCCAAGATCTTTCTTGAGTGGTAACAGCTAATTTATACCCCATCATTTTATATGTATATGATTGTTTTCCAATGTGCGCTACTTTGCATTTATCAACACTGAATTTCACCTGCCATTTTGTTGCCCAGTCACCCAGTTTTGTTTGATCCTTTTGTAGCTCTTCGCAGTCTGCCTGGAACTTAACTATCTTGAGGAGTTTTGTATTATCTGCACATTGGCACTTCACTATTTACCCCTTTTTCCAGATCATTTATGAATATGTTGAATAAGACTGGTCCCAGTACAGACCACTGGGGGACACTACTATTTACCCCTCTCCATTCTGAAACCTGACCATTTATTCCTACCCTTTGTTTCCTATCTTTTAACCAGTTACCAATCTATGAGAGGACCTTCCTTCTTATCCCATGACAGATTACTTTTTCTTAAGAGCCTTTGTGAGGGATCTTGTCAAAGGCTTTTTGAATATCTAAGTACACTATATCTACTGGATCCCCCTTGTCCATATGCCTGTGGACCCCCTCAAAGAATTCTAGTAAATTGGTGAGGCATGATTTCCCTTTACAAAACCCATGTTGACTCTTCCCCAACAAATTATTTTCATCTATGTGTCTAACAATTTTGTTTTTTACTATAGTTTCAACCAGTTTGCACGGTACTGAAGTCAGGCTTACCAGCCTGTAATTGCCAGGATCACCTCTGGAATCCTTTTTAAAAATTGGCGTCCCATTAGCTATCCTCCAGTCATTTGGTATAGAAGCTGATTTAAATGATAGGTTACAGACTACAGTTATTAATTTCACAATTGAGTTCCTTCAGAACTCTTGGGTGAATACCATCTGGTCTGGTGACTTATTACTGTTTAGTTTATCAATTTGTTCCAAAACCTCCTCTAATGACACTTCAATCTGGGACAGTTGCTCAGATTTGTCACCTAAAAAGAATGGCTCAGGTTTGGGAATCTCACTTACATCCTCAGCCATGAAGACTGATGCAAACAATTCATTTAGTTTCTCCGCAATGGCCTTATCATCCTTGAGTGATCCTGTAGCATCTTGATTGTCCAGTGGCCCCACTGGTGGTTTAGCAGGCTTCCTGCTTCTGATGTACTTAAAAAAAAAAAATTGCTATTACTTTTTGAGTCTTTGCATAGCTGTTCTTCAAATTCTTTTTTGGCCTTCCTAATTATATTTTTACACTTCATTCAGTTTATGCTCCTTTCTATTTTCTTCACTAGGATTTAACTTCTACTCCTTAAAAGATGCCTTTTTGCCTCTCACTTCCTCTTTTACTTTGTTGTTTAGTCACAGTGCCATTTTTTTTTGGTTCTTTTACTATGTTTTTTAATTTGGGGTATACATTTAAGTTGAGCTTCCATTATGGTGTCTTTAAAAAGTTTCCTTGCAGAGCAGAAGATGGATATTATTTTTTGTACACCATTAGCAGTAAAGGAGGAAAAAATAATGGCTGCAACATTACTCGGAACTGCTATACTTATCCAACTGTAATAACTGTCTCTCTGGCACTGTGTTTAACTAGATCAGTGGCTGAAAAATAATACTCATAATCATCACTGTTGCAGCACAGAATGCATAAGTAGTGAAGGAGACTAAACATAACGTTATGAAGGCCAAGACTATAACAGAATTCAAAAAAGAATTAATGGAGGATAGGTTCATCAATGTCTCTTAGCCAGGATAGGCAGGGATGGTGCCCCTGGTCTCTGTTTGCCAGAAGCTGGGAATGGGCGACGGGATGGATCACTTGATGATTACCTGTTCTGTTCATTCCCTGTGGCGCACATGGCATTGGCCTCTGTCAGAAGGCAGGATACTGGGTTGGATGGATCTTTGGTCTGACCCAGTTTGGCCATTCTTATATTATTGTTATTACGTTACAAGTCATTGCATCATGGAAACAGATTTTCACCTTTTTAAAGAACAATCAGCAATACTCCATCCAGAAAAGAGCAAGTTCTATAGAGCCTTCCAGAAGTACTTTGTCCCCTTTTCAGAGGTGCAGGATGAAGAAATGATACTTTTCACTATATAAAAAGGTTTTTCATGAGTTGGGTTCAGTCTTTAACAGAGTCAATGAGTAGTGCATCAGGTTGCTTAGTAACACCATATCTGCTAGATCCTTATGCCAGTGTAAGCGGATTGCAGAGAGAAACCACAGTTTAGATTCACTGCACTAATGGGCTATACGGAACACCCACTACATATGAGTTCTTCAGTTCATCTCTCTTAAGCAACGATCCAGCAACCTGACCTCCACAGGCAGGCTCTTGTGGAGCCCACTGACTTAACGGGGGGCTCTGTGTAGGCAGAAGCATTCACCCCTCACATCGATCAGATTGCTGGTGCAGGGCCTTACTTAGGAATTGTTACAGCTAATGGAGAAAAATTCCATACAGGTAGGGATATGCTTGAGGAAGGGATCTAAAGCAGAAACACAATAGGAAATTAGAGCCTGATCCTCTTGGGTCTTGAGTAGCTCCTGTGAAAGAAAGACTGAACTCCAGTGGACTTCTTTGGGAATCCAGAGCTCTTAGATCTTTGAAGAAATGTTCAGGATGTTGCAGGGGCATAAATGAAAAGTGGAGCTGAGGTGGTTGTGAATGTTTCCAAGTTTTGGAATAGAGTAACGCTAATGGAGCCCTGGGCCCTTTAAATTGCCACCCAAGCCCCGTGGCCAGAGCCCTGGGGCCGCAGCGACAGCTGAAACCCCCGGGGCTCCGCTGCGGTAGCGGTAGCTGGGAGCCCCTGGCCCTTTAAATCACCTCTGGAGCCCCCCGGCTGCCGCTGCTACCCCAGGGCTCCAGCAGCAGGGCTCAGGCGGCAATTTAAAGGGCCCTGGGCTCCGCTGTGGTAGTGGCGGCTGGAGCGCCGGGCCCTTTAAATGGCCCCCGAGCCCTGGGGCTCCAAGCTGCCTCTGCGGCTGGTAGCTCCAGCAGTGATTTAAAGGGCCCTGGGCTCCTGGCCGCCACTACCGCATCTCAATTTAAAGGGCCCTGGGCTCGAAAGGCCCCGCCTCTTCTGGTTGAGGCCACGTCCCTTCTGGTCGAGGCCCCTCCCTCTGCTCAGGACTCCAGAGTACTGGTAAGTCCTTTAAGTTGCTTTCACCCCTGACTGTAACAGTCTTACCATGGAGTCACAGACAGTCCCCATTTATCTTGCTTTGGAGTCACAGACAGTCTACCATTTATCTTGCCACACAGGCAAGGTGGACTTAGTGTAAGTGACCATTTATCACTAAGAATCACAACATATTCCAGTTGCTTCCAGTCCCAAGAGACCAGTCATTTACCCCAGATCAATGGTTACCCTAGATCTTACACCAAAGACAATGCTTGTAGCCAATCCTGTAATAAACTAACTAAAGGTTTATTAACCAGGAAAAAAAATAAATGAGTTATTGACAGGTTAAAGCAAGCAACATGTACACACAAATGCAGTGCAATCTAAATCCTACGAATGACAGTTGTAGAGCTCTGTCAATTCAAAATGTCTTTCAGGGTGACCCGGGGTATCTCTGGCTTCAGTTTAGTGACTCTGGCCCTGCAAGAGTTCAAACAGCCAAGAGACAGAAAATTTTCTTGTCTGATTTATTTCTTTCATTCAGCCTCCATAGATGAGCTTGCCTGCATGTAGCATTTCCAAGATGCAATAGGACTATTCACCAATCCTTTGTATTGCAATGTTCCTTAATAGCTCATCTGTCTTTGATAGTTCTTCCCATCTGAGTTCACAAGTTTAGAGCAAACATTTTTTTAAGTTATAAAGCAAAACTTGTATATTTCCTTTATAGCATGGAATGCAGATGTAACAAATAAGATTAACACATTCAGCAATTTACAAACATTCTGTAGAGTTTAAACACTAAATACCTTTTTATAAGACTAGTACCTATTTTGAGCAACACTAACATATAAGTGAACTGGTCTGGTCTCCAGCTCTGAGTTTGTCAGTTCTTAGTGAATGCCTGCAACCTTGGCAAGAGCTGTCACTTGGTTTCCCAGAGTCACGATAACTGCTATGGTTTCCTGCCACATCAAATTGTGCACAATACCCTGAGTTCCAACGATCCCCCTACAGTGCTATAGTGATTTATTTTGACTTGTATCAACAGAAGGATATTAGGGGATACTTGGAATTCAATGACAGGTTTCAGAGTAACAGCCGTGTTAGTCTGTATCCGCAAAAAGAAGAACAGGAGTACTTGTGGCACCTTAGAGACTAACAAATTTATTAGAGCATAAGCTTTCGTGGACTACAGCTATATGCATCCGAAGAAGTGGGCTGTAGTCCACGAAAGCTTATGCTCTAATACATTTGTTAGTCTCTAAGGTGCCACAAGTACTCCTGTTCTTTTTTGGAATTCAATGCGTCGATACAAGTCTCATTCTTCCCCGTGGCAATAAAGTGGCCTTGATTCAGAAAGAATTTGACGTTGCTATGCCACATTTTTTGGTTAATTATACAGTCCATGAAGTCAGTCTAATTTTTCCTTTCATTTTCTTATTTTGGATGGAAATGTCGATTCAAGGATCAAAGCCATGAATTCCATTACAAGCCACAGTTTTTGGGATCCAGATACTCGGTTTTCAATTGATCAAGTGTTAACAGACCATTCTGTGCCTTGTGCTAGCTGCATTTGATTTGTAATGGCCATTACATCCAAACACAAACCAGCTTAATTTAATTTCAGACTGCTGCAAGTGAACACCAGCTGTGTTATTGATGAAGATGACTGGAATGTTCATCTGGAAAAGCTGTAAGGCCTCTGGGAAAATTACTGAATATTGAATTTAAGGTTGGATCTAGTGATTGATAGTTTGTTTTGCCAATTTCACCGCAGAAAGGATGGGCTTTGCCAGCTTCTATATATTCCGTAGTTTATTGAGCCAATAAGAAATATTTTACCCACTGTCTGTGTTTGCAGAGTATGCAGATTCTGAAATAACGTCCTGCAATGCAGACTTGATTTGCGCTCACACAACTATTTGGTAAACTCCAGACTGAAGGTCTGTCTTCAGCCAAAGAGTTTTTTTTTGTGATTTTAAATATTTTTAAGGTTTAGGACAGCTGGCTGTGAATAAAGTGTGAAATGACTTCTGTCTGCTTAGGTAGCATGTACAACTGTCCCATAAAACACTCAGACCATGAGATGTTTGTAGAACTCTCATGTCAACCAAGTAAGTGGTAACAGTGACAACACAGTACATGCATCCGACGAAGTGGGCATTCACCTATGAAAGCTTATGCTCCAATACATCTGTTAGTCTTAAAAGTGCCACAGGACTCTCTGGTGCTTGACACAATATTTGTGGCAACATACAGTATACAAGTCATCAGGGCCTAATGATGCATACCCATGGATATTGAAAGGAAGTTATTTCAGAATCCCTATCTATGTACTCTGTAAACACAGGTAGTGGGTAAGATATTTCTTATTGGTCCGATAATCCACTGAACTGATGATTATTTTTGAAGATTCATGGGGAATGAATCACAGGACTGGAAAATGGGTTGATCTTTCAGTGACAATTGCCATCTAGAAAGTCCAAGTTCTTATCCAACATAAAAGACTCTTAAGGCTCTGTGGTTTGGGACCTGCCTATATCAGGGAGAGAGGTGGTCTCTATGTGATTCTATTACAGTTGCAATCAGTAGAGGTGTCTGAGGAGCCCCTGCAGAATGCCAAGAGAAATGGCAGTCCAGAAAAATTCATCAGCGGTGCTTAGGCCCCAATTCAGGCACGTGCTTAAGTACCTTGTTGAATGAAAGCCTTAATGTCTAATGCATGAGATTCAAATCCATTCACCTATCCACAAAAACACACTACTTTGATTTAATTCATCACACTAAAAGATCATATTGTTTGCGCAACGCCTAGCTCTGTAAGGTCTGATCCATGACTAGGGCTCCTAGACACTACAGTAATACAAATCAATAATAGAATTCATCCTTTTTCGAGCATATGTTTTGCACAATGCCAAGCACATTGTGTGTCCATATTTAAAGATGGTTGCCAGGCCCCCTTTAAATAGTGATCACAACAAAAAATAATGAACAAAGATCACCATGGAGAAGCTTCCCCGGGGAATCAAGTATGTAATTAATTTTATTCTGACTGGCAAACTGTATATTGACTTTATCCTGATGGACAAACGTTATTCACTCAATAAAACTGAAAAGAGCAAGCAATCACTGTGTGAACTGAAAATAAAACCAGATAGAGGCTGATTTGAAGAGCAAAATTGATAAACATACTGAACTCTTCATCAGACGTATATAGCCTAACAACCAAGTGCAAGTTTGAAAGTTTTCTGCCAGTCACCTGGCAGGCTCACCCTCTTCTTTGTGAAATGCTGACAGTAATTTCATGAAGAAGTTCAAAAATAGTTCAAACATTACTTCAGTGAAAGGACTGGAGATGCAAATTCTCCAGCATGTAGGAGTCTGTAGCTGCTGAACTACAAAATAATATAGGAAATGACATCCCTGTATCATGGCCTTATTCTGAATATGATTTTTATTTAGATTCTAATAAGAGAACTGCTCCAACAAGAGACCTGCCAGACTGTGTAACTTTGCAGGGAATCTTGAAAAAGACAAAGCAATGCAAATTGAGGGAGGATGGACTGAGACTGAAACCACAATCACTAAACACTTCTTCACCTTAAAGAATCCGCCAGTGCAGAGTCTTATAGAAACTCGGTTTAAGCCATTAAAAAATAACTCACCGCTCAACCTTCTATGTTGTCTTAATATTTCATTGCTACCTATTGCATTTTTAATACCAACTTTGCAGATGGCATTTCATGACACTCTGTCATGTGAATAGGGAAAAATGCTCTTTCCAAAAATACTCCTTCCACCTGGCTGCATCATCAGAGGTCTAAGAACACGCAGCCTTTTGTTTGTTTGGAGGTGATTCTACACTGCAGCTTCCTACTGTTCCAGCAATGCCTGTGTTGGGGAAAAAAAACCCAAAACCCACAACAAGTCTGATTTCCTTATATCCTTTGTCAAAAGAAAAGTGAATTCTACGAAGATTAAAATACATGTATGATTATGGAGAGTGGTTGAAATAAGAGCAGAAAGTGAATCAGTCATTTAACTGAGATCTGTCATTCCTATCAACTGACATTCAAAAAGGTTAATGAATTTTACTGTAAGAACTGGTTCACATAGACTCTTCAATTTGTATATTTCTTGACTCAATCTGGATTTCCCCTGGTTTAATCTTTGTAAGAACTAATAGGCACAGTAGTTTGAATAGAGCCAGTTTGGATTATGTGCATTTAGGATACTAAGGAAATTAAAAAACTTCACTATAATTTGTCTTTGAAAAGTCTGGCTAGGCACCAGAAGTTTGGTGAAAACTAATTGTAGAACTGATCTTTAAATAAAAGAAAGAAGAGTGATGCTGGCAATTACCTCCTTGTAAAGTCAGCTTTGTGACTTAAAGTGGTGGAGTAAAGTAGTAGAAGAATGCGAAGAGGGAAATTATGCTGAGAGATCTGGAGGATAAAGGAACCATGGTGAATATGCATTGTGGAGTTTTTAAAGAACGGATTTTGCCTGCTCTGTGTGTGATGTGCCCCTTTTTTTTTTTTTTTTTTTTTTTAAGAGAGAGAGATTAAATGAGTATTTGAAGTGGTAAATATGGCACTTGGATTTTGGAGAGAATTTTGTAACCGTGACTCTTGATCTTAATATCAAAATTAGTTGAAATTGGTCTGAATGTGAATACCATCACATGGATTGAAAGCTAGAGCTGGTCACGAATTTTTTGAAACTTTAGTGAAATGGAATTCTTGTTTTCTGGTCTGCCCTACTGAAAACTGCCTGAAGGATTGTGTGTCTGTTTCCTTGTTTTCATGGACATTAAATTAAATGCAAATTGAAGACTAAGTGAAAACTACAGCATCTATTCAACAAGGTCAATTCAATACATGTATTTATCACCTCAGAACAATGACACTTCAAAAAGGATATTCTATGAGCAACTCCCTGCCTGTTTATCACAAGTACGTTAGAGGGGAAGTTCAGTGCAACAAGACTTTATTTTTCCTAGGAAAGATATGATCATGAATTGAATAGTCATTTGTTTAGGAAGGCATATAAATAAAAAGTGAGAATTAAAACAATAGATAAATTAAGATAAGATAAAGATATTTCAGCTTCATTTATGTTCAATAACAGACTAGTAGGACAGATAGTTATGGTTGGTTTTTTTTTCCAGCCCATTTTATCACAGATTAAACAAATGGGCTAGTTATCTGTTAGTTAAAATAGATAGTGCCTAGCACAATGAAGTCTTGGTCCATGATTGGGCTTCCAAGGCACAGTGGTAATACAAATAATAAGATATTTACAAGTAAGGAAGTTACCTTAAAATTCTTTCTATACAACCAATATTGTGGTGATCCAAAATTAGTATGATGTCTAAATTTAAGTGGGATCAGCTACAGGCCACCACAAATCATCAAGGATCCATGATATGGAAGCATTTGTACTATAAACTACTATTATGGATGATTTAAAACGTAAAGCAGAATTTGAAGTATTTGAGCAACTGTAACGAAGTTGTGTGTCGCAAATATTTAGAGACAGATCCTCAGCTGGTGTAAACTGTCATATCTTCATTGACATCAAGTGAGCGATGACATTTTAAATCAGCTGGGGAACTACCCCAAATATATTATATGAAGAGTGTGAGAGAGAGCGCATGTTTATGCACATTTGACTTAGTTTTCATTCCATACAACAAGAATAAGTGGCTATTTAATCATTTAAGAGAAAACACAAACTTCTTATTGAACAGGGTAAAAACATATTTTCAGCCATGTGTGTTTAAGCAGACACCAAATTGTCGGTGGCAAGATCTTTTCCACAAGGATCAATCTGGTAATTTTCCCTATATGTATAGATAATAATTTAGTGTTTATGAGGCTTGTACTGGAGACCTCGCTCATTTCTATTTATGCTCTCCCAAGTGCCTGCAATTCCGCTGCTAAACGGTTAATGAGATGAATAATTATAACTAGTAATTATTTGAAGCACTCAGACTGCCATCAAGAGGTTGCACTTGTCATTATCGCTGTCAGTTTCTCTCATACAAATATGTAAAGTGTCTAATACACAGGAAGAATATTCAAGTTGTATGTATTTAGTTAGAAGCAGAGCAAGAAAGGAGAAGGGTTGCCCAGCTCCCAACATACCCGTAGGGAAGTGACATCATCAGAAAGATGGCTGTCGAACAAATTACGTGCTGGTGTGTGACAGAACATTTGGTGAAACTGATCCTGGTGCAGAGTGCCAATGTGTGGGTCTCTACACCTTTGACAGTGAGGCTGAATGGAGGTAAGAGGTATAGAATCATAGAATCATAGAATATCAGAGTTGGAAGGGACCTCAAGAGGTCATCTAGTCCAACCCCCTGCTCAAAGCAGGACCAATTCCCAGCTAAATCATCCCAGCCAGGGCTTTGTCAAGCCGGGCCTTAAAAACCTCCAAGGAAGGAGACTCCACCACCTCCCTAGGTAACGCATTCCAGTGTTTCACCACCCTCCTAGTGAAATAGTTTTTCCTGATATCCAACCTGGACCTCCCCCACTGCAACTTGAGACCATTGCTCCTTGTTCTGTCGTCTGCCACCACTGAGAACAGCCGAGCTCCATCCTCTTTGGAACCCCCCTTCAGGTAGTTGAAGGCTGCTATCAAATCCCCCCTCATTCTTCTCTTCTGGAGACTAAACAATCCCAGTTCCCTCAGCCTCTCCTCATAAGTCATGTGCTCCAGACCCCTAATCATTTTTGTTGCCCTCCGCTGGACTCTTTTTCCAATTTTTCCACATCCTTCTTGTAGTGTGGGGCCCAAAACTGGACACAGTATTCCAGATGAGGCCTCACCAATGTCGAATAGAGGGGAACGATCACGTCCCTCGATCTGCTGGCAATGCCCCTACTTATACAGCCCAAAATGCCGTTAGCCTTCTTGGCAACAAGAGCACACTGTTGACTCATATCCAGCTTCTCGTCCACTGTGACCCCTAGGTCCTTTTCTGCAGAACTGCTACCTAGCCATTCGGTCCCTAGTCTGTAGCAGTGCATGGGATTCTTCCGTCCTAAGTGCAGGACTCTGCACTTGTCCTTGTTGAACCTCATCAGGTTTTTTTCGGCCCAATCTTCTAATTTGTCTAGGTCCCTCTGTATCTGATCCCTACCCTCTAGTGTATCTACCACGCCTCCTAGTTTAGTGTCATCTGCAAACTTGCTGAGAGTGCAGTCCACACCATCCTCCAGATCATTAATAAAGATATTAAACAAAACCGGCCCCAGGACCGACCCTTGGGGCACTCCGCTTGAAACCGGCTGCCAACTAGACATGGAGCCATTGATCACTACCCGTTGAGCCCGACGATCTAGCCAGCTTTCTATCCACCTTACAGTCCATTCATCCAGCCCATACTTCTTTAACTTGGCGGCAAGAATACTGTGGGAGACCGTATCAAAAGCTTTGCTAAAGTCAAGGAATAACACATCCACTGCTTTCCCCTCATCTACAGAGCCAGTTATCTCATCATAGAAGGCAATTAGGTTAGTCAGGCACGACTTCCCCTTCGTGAATCCATGCTGACTGTTCCTGATCACTTTCCTCTCCTTTAAATGTTTCATAATTGATTCCTTGAGGACCTGCTCCATGATTTTTCCAGGGACTGAGGTGAGGCTGACTGGTCTGTAGTTCCCCGGATCCTCCTTCTTCCCTTTTTTAAAGATGGGCACTACATTAGCCTTTTTCCAGTCATCTGGGACCTCCCCCGATCGCCATGAGTTTTCAAAAATAATGGCTCTGCAATCTCACCCGCCAACTCCTTTAGCACCCTCGGATGCAGCGCATCCGGCCCCATGGACTTGTGCACGTCCAGTTTTTCTAAATAGTCCCGAACCACTTCTTTCTCCACAGAGGGTTGGTCACCTTCTCCCCATGCTGTACTGGTAGTGATGGAAAGCCTGGGGCAAATGTTCCTCACATACCCTGTGCACTGAGGAGGGTGCCTGTGCGCTAGTCCTATATATACTATTGTGGAAGTCAGCAGCCTGAGCATGGCTGGTGGACAGAGGAAAGGGATCCATTATTATAAAGAGTATATGTTGTAAAGACCCTAAAGGCATGTGGCTGCTCCCATTGGCTGGAGAAGCAGCTGACAAAAGGTAGATGGTGCTAGTATAGATGGTCTTGCTAGTTCTTTTAATCTGAATGTATCTGTATTAGATCTTGGTGAAATGCCTATTGTTTGCTGCGATACCTTTCTTCTAGGAAGTATAGCATTTTGCCAGTGAAGTTTGGTTTGCTTTAGTCTCTCTGTAGGATTGATGTATTTTTTAGGTGCAGAGCTGCTGCCTGCAGATAATATCCACAATATAAATAAATACATGACCTGGAGACAAAACGTTACATTCCACACTTTTGCATCATGCAATGATCTTACGACCCAGCTTTTCAAATGCATGACTTTTCTGTTTTACCTTTGATCTGTCAATGTTACTGGTTGGAAAGCATCTGTGCACTTGCTATTGCTACCCTAATTCATGAGAATACAAACAAAGATGCATACATTTTTCTATTCAAGAAACACTTATTCTAGGAATAACCAAAGCCCTAGCTGTATTTGCTGCTGATTGAGAAACAGCTCTTGTGCAAAGCTTTGAACATATCATTCCCCAAAGCAGGAATATCAGCTGCTTGTACTGGGCCCTGGAAAATACAGAAGAGCAAATCCTTGACTTGTAACTCATGAGAGAGCCAAAATAGATGAGAAAGAGGGTGACATCTTGACTCCATTGAAGTCAATGGCAAAACTCTGATTGATGGAGCCAGGGTTTCTCAAGGAGACTCTAGGCCTGATTCTTATTTACATTAAGGCCCTTTACATCACTCTGGCTGTGTAAAAGGGACTTATATTACACTTACATTCACTTTAAGGCCCTTTTACACTGCCAGAAAAGAATAAAGGAGTCTTATTATAAATAAGAATCAGGTCCATTTTGTCAACCATGTTGGATTGTGACTTGGAAAATGCTTTGTGGTGCTGAGGCTTTGGAGAAGTTAAAAAGGAAGGGAGTAGTGCATTTTAAAGCTCTCTGAGGTTAACTTGAGGAAAGATCTCAGCTAACGGCAACTGAATTTTAGGGAAAAGAACTAATGAAGGAACCGCAAATGACTGTATGTATGGAATACCGACAAGGCCAACCACTCATAAGAAAGTGAATGGGGAGCAACCCTAATAAAACTTTTTTCTTTTCAAGTGGTATTTGAAAGAATTTTTGTTACTGTTCTTTTAATATATATATATATATAATATATAAGTAGCCCAGGGAAATGAACTTGTACCAGCAGGGTGTTCCCTGCAGTTGCTTTCCACAAGGACCTGGTGGAGAAGGAGGGTCTTCAATGACAGGGATTCCACAGCCTCCCTTGTAAGGATGTTGTGATGCTTAACTACCCCTAGAGTTAGAAAGTTTTTCCTTATATATATGAGAGAAAGAGAAGTATCCGTCCTGAGTGCCTTTGACATAATGCAAAATACTAAGCCATCAGAAAAAAATTAACTTCCATAGAAACCGCACTTGCCCAGCCTGAGAGATCAAATCCAGACTACTTCACCAGATCTGTAAATATAAGCCCCCAGTGTGCTCTTCCTCCCTAAAAGGCTGAATAAAAAGATGGGTCTTTTTATGTACCTGGGAACTCAATAATATATTGGGCCCATTTCGGACAATGGGGATGGTGGGAAGTGTGAATTCCAAAGCTGAGGAATAGAGACTATCCTCCCAACAGATCCCACTCTTATTTGGAGGGTCATGTGCCTCCATAGACTGACTGCAGCCAGATGAGATGTGGTTCCTTGGGTGGGAAGGTCCTGAGATATTTAGGTTTTTCACAGATTATAACCAATGCTTAAAATATCACCTGGACACCAATCAGCCGTCAACACTGAATCCAAAGCACCAATGTTGTGTGCTCTTGCACAATGCAATGCTTAGCAAGTAGCTGCGGCACTCAACATTAGCTTGTTGCCAGGGAGATGTGTTTATTGCTGAAAACAGGCCTTGAGTATTCTCACTGGCAGCTGGATCCAGAAAAGTGAAATCACGGCTAAGCGTCATACCCACCAACAGAACTGCAAGCAGGGACCCTTACTCTGAAGCTGAGCGCTAATGGCATCCATTGGGAGCTTTGCCTTCAAAGAAGTCTCATGTGGGAGTAAGGAAAGATGCACACAGATCTGTTTAAAAGGGTAGGTCTGGATTTTGTAATACTAGATACATTGAATAATGAATTTTAAACCTCTATACAGATGCTAAGGGAAACCAGAAAATCACTGACACAGGAAAAGAATAGCAGGAAAGTTTAATTGGGGTCATGTTATACATGAATATTTACATAATTTTCAGATGTTAGTGGAAACCTTCACAAATGCCAAAGGCTTGTCTGAAAATGTGCACTGTTGTGTGTTGTCCGTTGTCTATTCTACAGTGTTTATTGATCATTATTTTATTTCAAAGTTTTCTTACCAGTCAGGCAGAAACAATAATACCATGCAACATAAGTGACTAAACCACAAATAGGTCATAAAGTAGTTTGTGAACAACCCATAGACTGAAAATGAACTCAGACTATTCAGCGAATGTTTAGAACAACAACTAAATTCACAGCAATCAGGATAGTTTTGTGAAAGATTTCCTTATGTTTACAAGAAAATATTTACACCAAAAGTGTTGATCAACTTTAGTTACAAGTCCCTGCTGATATTCTTCTATGCTATTGATGGGATAGGTCCAACTTGCATTTCTTGTGCATTATTAACACTTCAATCTCCCTGGTCATTCTATTACATGTACATTGGCCAAACCGGACAGTCTCTCCGCAAAAGAATAAATGGACACAAATCGGACATCAGGAATGGTAACATACATAAGCCAGTAAGTGAACACTTCAATCTCCCTGGTCATTCTATTACAGATTTAAAAGTCAGTATCATTGAACAAAAAAAACTTCAGAAACAGACTTCAAAGAGAAACAGCAGAACTAAAATTCATTTGCAAATTTAACACCATTAATCTGGGCTTGAATAGGGACTGGGAGTGGCTGGCTCATTACAGAAGCAGCTTTTCCTCTCCTGGAATTGACACCTCCTCATCTATTATTGGGAGTGGACTACATCCACCCTGATTGAATTGGCCCTGTCAACACTGGTTCTCCACTTGCGAAGTAACTCCCTGCTCTCCATGTGTCAGTATACAGTGCTTGCATCTGTAACTTTCACTCTATGCATCTGAAGAAGTGAGGTTTTTACCCACAAAAGCTTATGCTCAAATAAATCTGTTAGTCTTTAAGGTGCCACCAGACTCCTTGTTGTTTTTGTAGAAACAGACTAACACGGCTACCCCCTGATACTTGAAAGATACCCCTTGCCTCTGGCATGGTACGGCATCAGTGAAATTGCTGTGGTCTGGCGATGATGTAATCTAGCATGTATTAATAGTCCCAGAATTCCAAGATGGTAATACAGGTGATATGTTTATACACTAAAAATTCTGAGAGAGATGACTTTTTAAAGATGTACTTCAAATCAGTTACACCATCAGAGGAAACTATCTGAATATGTGAACATTAAGGTTCTGATCCAAATCCTGTTTAATTTAGTGAAGAGTGTCCCATTGACTTCAGTGGGGTGTGGATCAAGCTGTAGTTAAGAGGTTCCGAACTGGAGCAGACGATGCTCAGCATTTTGCAGGGTCTGGCCCTTTGAATACACTTGAGAGCCCAAGTAAAGATTTGAAGCCTCTGAGAAGAAAATGCAACTTTTTTTTTTTATAAACCTTTAGCCCCTTCCTCCACCTACCCAAACACAATTTTGTGAACTTTGAGAATGGTCCTTTGTGCATTAAAATATATTTGCTGTTGAAATGTTATTAAATTGAAAGCCAGCCTGTGTCTTTTTCAAAGGTCATAGTCACTGAAGTAAAACACACAGCACATGTGTTTGGCATTGTGGTGTTCTTCAGCATGACTCCACGAACAATCCTGTGGCTGAAATTTTTAAAAATACAAATCTATATTTTTAGTAGAGGAATTTTTTTTTGTTTCTTAGAAAAAACTCAAATTGAAATTTAAAAAACCCTTAAAAATCAACCTGATTCTTCCCCCCCCCTCACACACACACACACTCACACACCCCAGAAATGGTCCACATTTCTTCACAACTATGAGAGCTAGAAATGTGCATTTAAAAGAGAGAGAGCTGAGGTTTTAGAGCACAATTTTGTAGCAAGGAGCGAATTTGGCAGCAAATTCAGTGACTGTGGAGTCAAAGAGTCCAGGGGGCCCTGAAACAATGCTTCAGATACTACAGCAATAGGCCTGGCAGACGTACCAAGATAAAAATGATAGGCAGGCAAGTAGCTTTTTGAAATATGCAATGTGTACTGCATTAAACATAGTGGATCAAATTCTGCCTTCAATTATAGTCATGTCATCCGCAGTTAATACATACATATAAATCTTTGTAATATATTCCCCTAGGTCTGAGATTTGGACCCCACTTCTAGCTTTTGAATATAGTTGTTTTCTAGAATGTCACAGTAACTGGAGAGAGAGAGATTTATAAAATATTTAGTCAGTGGATTACCAAAGATATAACTGAGGGTAGAATCTTGTCCACATTCCTTGTGAAATATGCTCTTGTAAATACAGGATGAACCATTAAACTCCAAAACCAAAAATTCACCTAGTATTAATTTGTCAAATAAAAATGTAATTTTCCTGACATTATGTCACCTCAAGCTGTAAAATACAAAAGCCAGAAAGGGATTACAGATTTTAAGTCACCTGTTACTTTCACTTAGGAGCACCGCGGGAGCTTTTAGCCCTGCTAGAAGTGAAAACTCATGAATACACTTCTGAAATTGCCAGTCTGCAATAACAAATTCAATTGTCCTTAAAGTTTCAATTGACTGATACACAAGGTCCCATAGCAGAAGTGGAGGAGGATTATTTGTTGTTACAGTTAATGATTGTTTGCTCTCAGCTCGTTAATTTAAAAACCAGTGCATCCATCCTGTGTCCATTATATTGCTTTGCTTTTTTCCTCTTTCATTCCCATTTGCCAATATAAATGAGACGAAGAGAAAGCTGAAATTGTTTCCTTCATGGTAATTGATTTAGGCTTGCATTTTAATACAGGGCATTTATTAGATTTTTTTCCTGTTCTCAATACAGTTAAAAGCCAGTAGAGTTTCTACACACAGACTCAAAAAAAGGAGTGTGGTTGTTTACATGGATCTACATGACAATGCAAAAATAGCAGAATCCCAGATAGTCTGAGGATCTGAAAAGCATCTACTTTCTTTATGTTCATAAAGACATTATCATCAATAGGGCTTTACCAAATTCATGGTCCATTTTGGTCAATTTAACAGTCATAGTATTTTAACAATCATAAATTTCATGATTTCAGCTATTTAAATCTGAAATTTCACGGTGTTGTAATTGTAGGGATCCTGACCCAAAAAGGAGTTGTGGGGGAATCACAAGATTAACGTAGCGGGGTTTGCGGTACTGCTATCCTTACTTCTGCGCTGCTGTTGGTGACCAGGGCCGGCTCCAGGCACCAGCCGAGCAAGCTGGTGCTTGGGGCAGCAGATTGAATGAGGCGGCATTCCGTCCAATCCTAGGGTGGCACGGCCGCTTTTTTTTTTTGTTCTGCTCTGGCCGCCCTGTAGGGGGCGGCGGCGCGGAGGACGGGAGCGCCCTGCAGCAAGCCCGGCAGGGGACTCCTCGTCCTTCCCTCCCCGCCAACCGGAGCGGAGCCCGCACGACGGGAGGGGCCGCGTGGCAGCGCCCTGCTGTAGCCCTGGTCGCCCCCCTTCTCTCTCTCTCTCTCTCTCTCCCGCTTGCTCTCTCCCCCTCCCCACCGCTAGCCGGTCCCCCTGCACCCGCACTTTTTTTTTTTTTGCTTGGGGCGGCCAAAAAGCCAGAGCTGGCCCTGTTGGCAACGGTGCTGCCTTCAGAGCTGGACAGCTGGAGAGCGGTGGCTGCTGGCTGGGAGCCCAGCTTTGAAGGCAGAGCCACCACCAGCAGCAGTGCAGAAGTAAGGATGGTATGGTATTGCCAGTTTTATTTCTGCACTGATGCCTGTAGAGCTGGGCCCTAAGTCAGCAGCTGCCACTCTCCTGTCACATGCCTCTGAAGGCAGCAAAGAAGTAAGGGTGGCAATACCAGGGCCCCACTTAAAATAACGTAGCAACCCCATGCAAATCCCTTTTGGGTCAGCGTCTCCTATTTGAGAAATGCTGGTGTCCCCCATGAAATCTGAATAGTACTGGGTAAAAGCACACAAAAGACCAGATTTCACTGGGGAAGACCAAATTTCACGGTCCGTGACGTGTTTTACATGGCCATGAATTTGGTAGGGCCCTAATAATCAACAGGCAGTAACACGTGTTCAACTGATGTTCAGCAAAGTTTACGTCAATCGCTACTCCTAGACTAAAGGAAAATGTATGTCAGGTTTGATCCTGCAAAATGCTGAGTATCTCCTCCAGCATGTTCTGTTTCCTCCTCCACTCCCACTGCAAGTGGTGCCCACTGCCTTGCAGGATTGGATCATCAAAATGATGAAGGTTTAGGGACTGACTGTCTCCCTCTCTTAATTTGAGAGCAGGAAATTCAGATTGGCAGAAAGGGTAAATGCTGGATCTGTGGCTTCCTTTTCCACTGATCCTGGGCCTGGAGGTAGTGAGGCTAGAAAAAACAGAGTCTCTGTGATACTGTCCCACCACCCACTCATTCCTGCTTGAGCTTGCAGCTATTTTCGATTCTTCCTGTGTGCTGCTCTCATCAGCATCAAGGATCTTAGCATCAGGGGCTCTGTCATTGAAAGGTGAGGAGCACCCTTAATTCCTATTAAAATGAACAGGGATTGAGGGCAATAGCACCTTGCACAACAAGGCTGTACAATGAGCAGAATATGTAACAGAACCAGCTGTTTTAAAGTAAATGTACTGCTCATGTAAGGTGCAGGAAATTGAAGCCTTTCCAGGTCTGAACTGGAGACTTTTGTTGTTTGTATTTCCTTGCCCCTGCAAGGATTATCTGCTTCCTATTCATTATCTGCTCCTTTTTTGGAAGTGGGTCTAGATGGGGCAAATACCATGCTCTATTGAATTCATTAGCCAAACTCCCACTAGGAGTTGGCTTGCAGTTTTTGACTGCACTGGATTTTATGTTGTCTGCCTTCAGAACTAAAGGAGGACTTCCTTCTCCCTATCACTTCTTTCACATTGTTCGTTCTCCTGCAAGGTCCTTCCTTTTCTGAGCTCTGAACTGCTCAGAATATCTAGATATATTTCTGGCTCAAAGTAATCAGTTGTAATTAGGCCATGGGGGAGAACAAGCCACCAAAATGTGTGGGACAAGGTACTTCACCAGACTTTGAACCCCCTTGTACCTTGGTTTGTGTCTGCTTGGCAGCTGTCAGCATACAGAGAAACACTTTGCTCTCCCCGTCGTAACAAGTGCTAGTGGTCAGCCATTCAGTCACCCTCACAAACTCCAGCTGCCAGACAGTGACAACAAGTGCAAGTTTTTGTTTAAAAATGGGATTTCATTCAATGCTGAGGGCTTTCGTAATTAGTAGGGAACATTGGGCTAACATACCAGTGGTGGTGTTAGTTGTTGGCTATGTGATTGAATTATTATGGATTCTCTGCTGAAACAGTTAGTGCAGCCATGTGGCTCCAAACCTGCAAACACATGTGCTTAATGTTAAGCGTATTAGTAGTCCAGTTGCCTCCAATGAGATGGGCTTAATATTAAGCATATGTGCATTTTCAGGAGTTGATACTTGCTGTTGAGTATATAACAGTATTGGTTGTTAGAGCTGTGGGAGTGGGGGGGTCGGGCGGAAATGGAAGGGAGGGTGAACCTAAAGTGGTAAAGGAAATGTTCTAAAACTATGGGTGAGACTATGCCATGCCTCCAGGAAGCACAACCCCCACAGGGACAGGCCAGGTGGAGGGGTTTAATCCACCTTTGCACCTTCAGGATTTTGGATTCTGAACTGTTTGGGGGCTGGTATGACTCCTAGTGTAATTGAGAGAAGCCCCAGCAGCTGCTCTGAACTCTAATGGCCCAGCTCGGTCAGCCTCGATGCAGCCTCACAACCCACAGATACTCCAAATGCCCACAGCACTATGCACTACAGGGACTCCCTCCCATGCCCAACCCCACTCCTAGCACAGCCCCTACACTGAAGCTTGCAAGAGGGCCTATATAAGCCTTTCTGCAGTAACTCTAAGCAGTGCCTGCACCAGGGGAATCCTATGGTCTCTCTACACCACTCAAGAAGCATATAGGGACCACTGGTGGCGGGAGAATCCCTCCCCATGCATTTAGCAGGTTCACCACCAGAGTTGAATGCTATTTTTATGTTAATTCTCCCGGGTGAGTGGGGATGTATTGGGTGTCAATGTAACAAGTTTCTGAAAACTAGTGGCACATGGGCTGCAACTTTTAGGACTTAAACTCAACTACTACTATTACAAGAGGTATCCTTTTCTTATTGGTCCCTGGATGAGTATTGTAAATATACATTCAGTTAAGTCCACTTCAGAGTGATATTAACGTTGCTTCTTTCAGGAAGTTATAAACTTTCCTGTGCTTTAAATCAAAATTCAATAATAATAATAATAATAAATTAATAATCAAATTGGGCTTTGTGGTATACCAGAAATAATTGTGTTAGAACTCATGAACTTGACAGATTGTCATCATCTGGGAAATGTCCAACATTTTAATGAGAAGTTCTTTGACGTAAGCACCCACTAACAACAGAACATCAATATGTATACATTTGCACATGCAGAATATTTCAATAATTCAAAGAACAAGATAATTATGTTTTCCCTAGGATAACAGGGGACCGTGAAGGTGTTGGAGGAAAAAATGTTTCTACAGCTATGAAGTTAATTCATCGACATGTTTACATTACCTGGAAATAGTGAAATGATATGCTAATTTATGCAAATACCTCCTTGAATCCTAAAATAATGTCTAGCTAAGATTTGTAGCTGTATAGGTAGTAGGTTAGATAGGGAATAGACAATAGGGGATGTGCATGTTTTAGGGATGTAGTGAGTTATAGAAGGCTGAAAGGTAGAGCTGGTCACAAATTTTTAATTGAATCCTTTTAAAATGAAAAATGTTTAATTTTGATCTATTTTTCAGTAAAATAATTTGAAACTCTTTTCATTTCAAATCATTTAATTGACCATCAGAAAAATCCACAATATATTTAGAAGGAAACAAAAATTATTTTGAGGTTTTTTTGGTGTGGAAATTAATTCCCATTTTTGATCAGCTTTACTCTAAGGTTAGAACTCCAGCTCCCATGAAATCACAAAAACCAAAGCCAGAGCGTGGTTATGACAGCACTGGATTCATAGAGTCCACATTTGTATTCTGAACAATCCACTTCAGAAAGTAACCTTGGTGGACAGATGCAAAAAGCCTGATTCTCTGTTGTCCTGCACCTTGGCTAGTGATTGATAAGAGAACAATAAGCATGCAAAGTGCATGTAAAATGCTGCTCAATCAGATAGGGAGCATTTTACACCAGTTTGACACTAGTGTAAATGACTATACACTGCACAGGGCAACAGCGAATCAGGTGTTTTGACATTTGGTAACCAGTCTTCCTCCTGGGTGTTCATAAAAGACTGGAAACACCACTGCTAGGCAGCAGACCCTCTGCTGCAATGGAACAGGAGGGGTGTGGCACACTCCCAGAAAAGCAAGCAAGGATTTTAAATCGATGAAGCACAAGGACAAAAAAGAAAAAGGGGAAAAAAGTGGAAGATAAAATGTCAGCAGGAACTATCCCGTCTTTGGAGCAAATGATGCGCTGACTTAAAATTCATATTTGCTGTGTGTTGGATATTATCAGCTTGTAACTTTTTTCTTTAAGGCACGGGACAAATCCACTGGTCTTTCACACAGCAGTAATGCAACTGAGGTTTAATGGGACCATTAATGTAAAGCTGAACATGATGAGGGTGGATCTCTCTCTTCGGAGTGGCTTTGGCTGACCTGAGCCATCTTTAAAAGTTGAATATTGTGAAGGCTGAGTGGCTTAGACTGAAGCAGAAACCACAGAATGTCTTAGGCTATGTTTACACTACCACTTAAGTTATACCAACATATGTCACTCAGGATGTGACTAAGCCCCCCCCCCCCCCCCGAGCGACGTAAGTTACACCGACCTAAGTGCCAGTGCAGACAGTGCTATGTCAGCGGGAGAGAGCTTCTCCCACAGACATAGCTGCCACCGCTCGTTGAGGTGGGTTAATTAAGTCAAAGGGAGACTCTCTCCCATTGGCTTAGAGCGGTTATACTAGAGATCTTACAGCAATGCTGCTGCATCGGTACAGCTGTGCCACTGTAAGCTCTCTAGTGTAGCCATAGCCTTAGAAAACTAAGGCTTCTAGGTCTTTCCAGAATGTCTCATTTAGTAATTTAACTGGCTTATGAAAGAAAAAGGAGAGTAGGAAGTACTTTTAATGTGAAGATATTCCTGTTGAATGGCTCTTTGGAGGCCACTGAGATAAGCTCATGGTCTAGATTCAATTCCAAATAGAAATATATCCATACTGCACAACCTAGCATAATGAAAATTACTTTGCAGCTTTGTTGTCAGTCTCAACAGAGAGGCCAAGGAATTTTTGGGCCTCCCTCATGCCCTAGGAATAAGACAAGTGAGAAGGCTTATGCTCTTATAGCATCTACTGCGTCTGTTCTGTAATTAAACCGAAGACTTCAATTTCCAGTGCTCCCTGTCCCATGGCTTTGATGAGGCTTACCTCTACTTTCAAACAGTTGATATGGGCAGTCTCTATTCTGTTCTTTACATACCTCCATTTTCATTTAGGTAGCTGCTTATCTTATTTATTGCCATCACACAGCTAGCTGTCATTACCCCAATCTACTGTAACCCTATTCTGAGGGCACCAGCTTGCTGCATTGTAGCATCATTCCCAAAGATACCATGGCAATGGCAGAGAGAAATGCGGAGTTATCTAAAATGGGAGTCCGACCTAAAAGTTGACCTCCTCTTGTTTAAACAAACCTGAATCTGAGCAGATGTATGCATTGTTTCGTGGCTTTACAAGCCCAAAAGAGATGATTTGATGAATAAATGTATAACAGGATAAACAGAGTGAAAGGATTTTGCTGAGCATTAAAATCATCTTATCAAACTCAGGTGTGATTATTTTGTCAGAAGTTTAAAAGGAGAAATGAGTAGGCAGAAAGACTGGGGTATTCACCAGATTCTGAGCATTTCCTGTCACAATAAATACTTTTTTGTGAGCTAACTGAAAAAGCAATGATGCTTGCATGCTGTTAAATTTTTTCCACTTTGTGGCGACCTTGAAAACCACTACCTGACAACCAAAGGGCAGAGCACAGTCCAGTTTATAATGCAAGATCCAATGAGAGACATAAAAAGTAAACATTTCAAAAGCATCAAAGTGATTTGGGATCCTAAATACCAGTTTCAAAAATAAGGTAGGAGCCCAAGTCACCTTGAAAGTCAATGGGACTTTAGGTCCTTGATGGTTTATCATTATAAGACCTGATCCTTTAGTTCTGAAGTCAGTGGGAGTTTTGCCTAAATAAGGACTGATGGATCAGTTTATAATATACCCAAGGGCAGTGAACCAGGAGTCTGAGATTATGAACAGTATTCTTAATCATCTACAGATATTCACATAAGCGTATGCACATTCTGACCGTTTTGGATTGAAAATTAGGTTAATTCATATTTTACAAGGCTCTACAAATGTAAAATCTTCTATGAGGTCTAAACATTTATTGTTTTCTTATAGTGTGACTTTCATTTGTGGTGCCTCAAGGTCACAACTGAGATCAAGGTCCCATTCAAACACACTACAAGCACAGAATAAGAGACAGGCCCTGTGTCAAAGAGCTAAGTAGACAAGACAGAAAACAGGTAACAGAGGCATGGATCATACATCAAGTCAGTGACAAAGCCAGGTCTGGAACCCAGAACTCATGACTCCCAGTTAGAGCTGGAGAAACAACTGATTTTCAGTTCACTGAAAAATAAAATTCTGTTGGAGCAAACCAAATCTGGCATTTCTGGAAGTTTTGGAAAATTGAAAAAGTCCGTTTTGGGTCAAGTGAAACATTTTGTTTGGAAGCATTTTAAAGGGCTAGAGTCACAGAATATCCAGAGGAGGAGAAGATGATGGTAACCACCAACCAATAAGCATTCTGGCATAGGGTCCAGGGCCGGCTCCAGGCACCAGCCGACCAAGCATGTGCTTGGGGCGGCACCTTGGAAGGGGCGGTCAATCTTGGGGTGGTGGGGGGTGCTCGGGGTTTTTTGTTTTTTTGGTGCGGTGGGGTGGCGATTGAGGTTTTTTGTTTGTTTGTTTGTTTTTGTTTCAGCGGCACTGGGGGGGGGTGGGGGCTTCAGTGGCGTAGCGCTGGGGGGGCAGGGGTTGGAGCGGCACTTGGGGTTTGGGCGGCGCGGCGCTCGGCGGGGGACGGGGGTTTGGGCGGCCCGGCCCGGCCCAGTGCTGGGGGGGGGCGGGGGTTTGGGCGGCCTCACGTGGCGCTTGGGGTTTGAGCGGTGCGGCGCTCAGGGGGGGTTTGGGCGGCCCGGCCCGGCGCTTGGGGGGGGGGCAGGGGTTTGGGTGGCGTGGCCCAGCCTGGCCTGGTGCTCGCGGGGGGGGTGGGGATTTCGACGGCGCGGTGCTCTGGGGGTGTGTGTTATGGTGGGGCAGTGCTCTTTTTTTTTTTTTTTTTTTTTTTTTTTTGCCTGGGGGCGGCAAAAAATTTAGAGCCGGCCCTGATAGGGTCTTTCTAAATCCCTCCTGTTGAAGCTGTTCCATTTTGCATAACTACTTAAATATATATTGGAGCAGGGGTTCTGGAACCAAGGTTGTCTTCTGTCTAAAGTGAACGGCCTAACCATTGAGCCATAGCATCAGTCTTGCTTTTTGTCTAACACAATGACTATTTAAGTATTTTATACAAAGTGGAACAGCTTCAACAGGAGAGATTGAGAGAACCTCACCTGTAGCCTGATGGTTAGGGCTCTCACGTGGGAGAGGAAAGACCTGTATTCAAAGTCGTTGGAGACACTGGAGACACCACCTCAGCTGAGATGAAGGCAATCTCGGTGGTTCCAGAGGAACCACCAGATCCCACTCATACTCCTCCTCCTCAACTGGATCAAAAGGCAGCTCCAGGTGCCTTCTTGGAGAGGAGGGATGGGATGACTCCCTAGCAGACTGGACTAGATCTGAGGGAAGATACAGATCCCATGGTCCCCAGTATGGCCAATAGGATAGCTCAAATGGGGTTTGCTGAGGTTCCTATAGCATGGGGTACCAGTGGGTCCGAAGCAAGTGACAAGATGGAGGTTGGTCCAGGCCTCCTGTCCATGAAGGCGTATCTTAAAGGAGGAAATAATGGTTCTTTGGGTATCTCAGAATCTCCCAAGGAAGAGCGAGTCAATTCTGGATCCAACGATGGTACTGACAGTGCAGCTGGAGGGAAGTCATAACCCAAAGATGGAATAGGAAACAGAGTCCTTCCAAAAGTCGTCTCTCCTGGTGAGGACCTCTCTTGAGGAAGGGACCCAATGGAACAGGAGACACTTGATCTGGGAAAGCAAAGATGTCTTCTACCAGAAGATGTCCTCCACCAGAGCTGCAGTAGAGAGAGTCTATGCCCCAGCTCTGGAAGACACAATGCATACCACAGGTAACTGATGCTTTTGGTGATTGGACTTTCGGTGCTTGCAGATTCCAGGGTTTGGGTTTAGGAGGTATTACCTACCTGCTGCCAAATCAAAACCCAGTGCCAATGGAACCAGAATGTGCTAGCGGACACTCTCAACAGACATTTTGCTGTCAACCCTGAGTGAGAGCTACATGACTCTGTGGTGAACAGTACTTCTGCTGTATGACAGATCCCCCACCAGAGACCTGTTCACCTCCCAAATGAACAGGAAGTGTGGCATATACTGCTCAAAGGAGCACTATTTTGCTACTTGCAGGGCAATGGTCTACTTTTTCCACTGTCAGACCACCTGAACTATGCCTTCTTTCCACCACCACTACTGCTTCGGGTCTTATGAAAGATTTGGTGGGACAGGGCACTAGTCATCTGCATTTCCCCCAACTGGCACAGAGAGTTTTAGTTTCTGAGCCTCTTATGCATGTCATCTTGGGCACCATTATTCCAACATTTTCTGATCTCCTGACCCCAGGAAATGGCAAGATCAAGTATCCATGCCCTGTCCGCTTTATCACAGGGCTTGGTTTTTGCATGGGCATCTCCTTAGAACAATCATGTTCTGAAGCTGTAGAGATCATCCTTTCTAATAGTAGGAAGGATTCCGATAGAAAATATTTTCTAGCCAAGTGGAAACTTTTTTCTAACCGGGTGACTCAAAGATGTATATCCCCAGATTTTGTGAATATTCCTCTCATTCTGGGTTACGTTCTTTCCACAACGACAGTTTGTCCATCAGCTCCTTTTGGGTTCACCTGGCAGCAATCAATGCGTGCTATCCACCTTCTTAGGGCTATTTGACCTTTGCACACCCGCTGATTAGCAAATTCTGGAAAGGTCTAATCAGAACCTTTCCATCTAAAAAAGCTGACTCCTCAATGGGAATTGAACCTTGTTCTCTCCATACTCACTAAGCCTCTCTTCAAACCACTAGCTTCTTGCTCCATGTCTCTCCTATCCATGAAGGTTGCATTCTTTGTAGCCATCACCTCAGCCAGGAGTGTTGGTGAGCTTGGAGCATTAGTGGCCAATCCTTATTCCATAAGGACAAAGTTTCATTACATTTACATCCTAAATTCCCCCCCAAAGTTCTTTCAGACTTTCTCCTGAACCAGTCTACCAAGTTAACTGTGTTCTTCCCAAAACCACCTGCATCCTCAGAAGAAAGGAGGCTCCATTCCCTGGATGTTCAGTGAGCTTTAGCCTTTTACCTGCAGAGAACAAAGCCAACCAGGAAGTATCCCAGACTTTTTGTCTCCATAGCAGAAAGGGTCACGGGTCAGGCTATAAACACTCAATGACTCTCAAAATAGATCTCTGGCTGTATTTTGCTTTTCTATCAGCTGTCTAATTTCCCCCCTTCTTTGGGGGTCAGGGCGCATTTCAGAAGAGTGCAAGTGATGTCTAAGGCATCGCTTCAAGAAGTGCCTCTATTTGATATCTGCAAAGCAGCTATGTGGAGTTCTAGCCACACATTTGTGAGACATTAGGCTTTGGTACAGGACTCTTTGGCTGATGCATCTTTTGAAATGGCAGACCTTTGTTTGGCTCTGCCATCTGCATCTTCGCACCCTCCTCCTATTTAAATATTGCTTGTTAATCACCCACAGTGGTGTACACATAGGGACCAGCACTTGAAGAAGAGAAAGTTACTTACCTTACAGTAACTGAAGGTTTTTCGAGATGTGTGGTCCCAGTTTCTATTCCACTACTGGCCCTCCTTCCCTTCTGCTTCAGATCATCTTTTGGTTCATAGTAGGGAAGGAACAGCAGAGGCTCTTGATCTCCTTGGTTGGAGGCACCAGGTGAGCAAGGGTGCATGTGCAGCCCAACGGACATTGCTTTCAAAAATCTCTGCTCCAGGAGCATGGAGCACATGCGTACCCACATTGGGACCACACACCTGGAAGAACTGCCAGTTACTATAAGGTAAGTAACTTTCCCATCTGTGAGTAGTTTAGCTCTTGTTTACATTTAGAGAGGTCTCTGCGTGGGAGGAATGTTGTCACTGCAGCGTGTTACTGATAGGCTTTGTTGTTGGCCTTAATCAGCATTCTGAGATGCTCCCAGACTACAAGATACATCTTGTCTGAATGTTCTGAAACCACTTAGCCGTCTGTCTAATCATCAGAGGGGCTGTCTGAGTTCACGTGGACTCCAGGAAGTGCTTGCATGTAACATTTCCCCCTTCTTAACAGGCAGTTCTGCTTTGTTAGATGTTGGTTGTAATATCTGGCTGCTTTTCTAGAATGCTCACTTGCTGACATTTTTCATTTCAGTGTTGACTAATCTTGTGAGAACACTTAACAGAATTGCTGAGCAAGACTCAGAATTGTTTTAACTTGTGGGAGGGGTCAGGAGGTAACTTTATAACTGAAATACGATTGGAGACACCTGGACAGGAAGGTCGGCTCCTGGTTTACCACATGACCGCTTAGCACATTGTCATGCATTTTTGAGTGATTGTTGTGTTTATAGATGATATATAGTTGGGGAATTGTAAGAGAAAGGGTCTCTTCATAAATTGCACATATGCATTTTAAGTCAATAACAAACTGCACTAGTTACAGTTGCAATGACTTCTGAAGAATTTACTTTTGATGTTACAGACTTAATAGAATCAAAATGGTGCTGGAATTTTTTGCAAGATGTTCTGTGACATTTCAAATACTTGCATAGGTGCTGCAACTAGGGGTGCTGCCGCACTCCCTAGCTTGATGTGGTTTCCATCATATGCAGGGCATGCAGTTTGGTTCAATGGCTCTCAGCACCCCCACTATACAAATTGTTCCTGCATCCCTGAATACTTGTATCCATACTCATCATTGTCATTTTGATAGTTGAATGCTTTTGGCCTTTGATTGCCAAGATGCTGCAGGGAGTCAGTTAAGTTCTGTGCAACATACAGGAGTATATTCAAAAATTAACTATGGTAGAGCCACTAAATGGTAGTGACCACAATGCAATTATGTTCGGTATCCTCAGGGGAGGGATCTACCAAAAATTAGCACTGTAGCTCTAAATTTCAGAAAGGGGATTTTTTTTTAAATAAAAAGAGAAACCTAGGCCAAGCTCCCTAAACCCTAAAAGTAAAATTGAGGATATACAAAATGCTTAGACTCAGCATGTAGGATAGATAAACACACATAATAAAAGAGTCCCAGAAAGCACACACACCCCAGACCAGCAGGGAAGAAAAAAATTCATCATAGTCAAATGACAAAGATCAAGAGGTTGAGTCCAACAGTACCCTCCTGAAAATGGAAAGCCAAACCTACTGAAACGAGTTGAAAAGAATGTGAACAATAGTAGTTAGAAATGCAAGATGGAAAGTCGGAGGGCAAAGAGGGACTTTGAAGAGCAAGTAGCAAAGACAGACTCACATAACCAGACATTCTCTAAGTGAATCACACGCAATATAAATCTGTTGGAGAATAGGGACCATGAGGGAGTGAGAATTATAAGCAGATTGCAGAAAAGCCATATGATTTCTCTGCACCAGTCTTTACCAAAGAGGATGGACGGCAGATACCTACTTCAGGCCTGCTCTTCAATATAGGTGAGATACTGTCTGAGTCCTGGTCTACACTACGAGTTTAGGTCGACTTTAGCAGGGTTAAATCGAATTAAGCCTGGACACGTCCACATGACGAAGCCCTTTCTTTCGACTTAAAGGGCCCTTTAAACCGGTTTCTTTACTCCACCTCCGAGGGGATTAGCGCTAAAATCGGCCTTTGCGGGTCGGATTTGGGGTAGTGTGGACGGAATTGGACGTTATTGGCCTCCGGGAGCTATCCCACAGTGCTTCATTGTGCCCGCTCTGGAAAGCACTCTCAACTCAGATGCCTATGATTGAACTGGAGTACAACGACGACGGATACCAGTCGTAATACACCATCTACTGCCAAAAGGCAAGGGGCTGCTGTTGTGTAGCAATGCAGCCCCACGTCTGCCGGCACCCAAATAGCCGATGAAGTCTACCAGTCATACTGCACCGTCTACTGCCAAAAGGCAATTAGCTGCTGCTGTGTAGCAATGCAGTACCACGTCTGCCAGCACCCAGATGACATATGGTGACGGTGAGCTGAGCTGAGCGGACTCCATGCTTGCCGTGGTATGTTGTCTGCACAGGTAACCCAGGTAAAAAGGCGCGAATCGATTGTCTGCCGTTGCTCTGACAGAGGGGGAGGGGCCTGACGGCATGTACCCAGAACCCCCCACGACACTGTTTTGCATCATCAGGCATTGGGATCTCAACCCAGAATTCCAAAGGGTGGCAGAGACTGCAGGAACTGTGGGATAGCTACCCACAGTGCAATGCTCCGGAAGTCGATGCTAGCCTCGGTACTGTGGACGCAGTCCGCCGGCTTCATGCACTTAGGGTACATCTACACTACAGCGGGGAGTCGATTTAAGATATGCAAATTCAGCTACGTGAATAGCGTAGCTGAATTAGACGTATTACAGCCGACTTACCCCGTTGTGAGGACGGCGGCAAAATCGACTTCTGCCGCTTTTTGTCGGCGGCGCTTACTACCACCTCCGCTGGTGGCGTTAGAGCGCCGATTCGGGGATCGATTGTCGCGTCCCAACGGGACGCGATAAATCGATCCCCGAGAGGTCGATTTCTACCCGCCGATTCAGGCGGGTAGTATAGACCAGGCCTTAGAGCATTTTATGTGGGGACACACACAATCGACTGTATAAAACCGATATCTATAAAACTGGCTTCTATAAATTCGACCTAATTTCGTAGTGTAGACATACCCTGGGACTGAGGTGAAGAGAGCCTATTAGGGAGTGGAGTTGATTAGGTCTCAAGTTTGAAGGGGAAAGAGCTTGGGGATATGAGTCAGCTAATCTGTAGCATGCTGGGAAAAGTGTTTCCCTTTTATTTTTCAGCAGTTCACAACAAAACATTCATTTTCTATATCACACCTTTCAAGCAATTTTTACTGTAACTTTTAAGACTTATGTACTATTAAATTTCTGTCAGTTGGCTGACACAAACTCAATAGTATGAAATAGGAGATTTTCCAGATTAACTGATCTGAATAATCCTTCAAAGGAAAAAAACATTCTCCAGGGCTGCTCTCACTGTTCCACTCCCACAAAAATACAGATATCCATCCTGAAACCGATCTAGCAGTTTGCCTCAGTTTGTAGGCAGCAGCTACTTTCTGGCATATTTACAAGAGTTAAACATTATAGCTCAGAAGAACTAAAAATTAACAAGAGTTTGACTAAACAGCTCGTGTCTGTTTCATGTGAGAGAGAAACAATTTGTAGGCTTGTGATCTAGCAGACTTTCCACCACAACATGTTTGTGTCAAATCAAGGCAACATAGAACAAATCTCTTTCACAGAACTAATCAGTGATAATATTGATAATATTTTTCTTCATTATTACCCCAATTACAGAAGCTTAGTATGTCTGCCTCTACTTTTAATGAGGCTAGGTCTTCAGAGCGCTGGCAAAAAGTGAGATTTCATAACGTTGAATGATTCTCAATCAAAGATAGCTCATCAGTATCCAAAGGATCTGCTTATTTTGTTGTAGCACAAGTTTGGCAAAAACATACACACACTAGAATGTTTCCTTCCAGTACAGGCAGGAAATACCAGACATTGAAATGATTTAACAAGGTCAGTCCCCCAATATATAAAGTCTCTGCATAATATAAAATCTTCTTTAAAAAAGGGAGGGGTTTGAGCAGCGGTGGCTCCAGGCACCAGCGCTCCAAGCGCGTGCCTGGGGCGGCAAGCCCTGGGGGGCAGCCTGCCAGTCCCTGTGAGGGCAGCAGTCAGGCAGCCTTCAGCGGCATGACTGCGGGAGGTCTGCCGCTCCCACAGATTTGGCGGTAATTCGGCGGCGGGTACGCCGAAGCCGCGGGACCAGCGGACCTCCTGCAGGCATGCCGCTGAATCTGCAGGACCGGGGACCTCCCGCAGGCAAGCCGCCAAAGGCAGCCTGCCTGCTGTGCTTGGGGTGGCAAAAAAGCTATAGCCGCCCCTGGGTTTGAGGCAGAACATTCTCAAGAAAGGCCTTGTTCCTTTAGAAGGCCTCCCCACTCCCAAGGGCTAAAATAGCCCAAATATGATGACCTTCCAATCATACTCCAAAGTGCATCTGTGTGACTGGGCTTTGGCTGAGGCAGTTGAGGATGGGATTTTTGTCTGATAGAAGAGTGGTGGTGGGATGTTAAAAGCTGAATCGGTCACATGACTGACGAATGAATGATGTCTGGGAGGAAGGAGAAGAGCTGCTGTTTTGGGTGACATAGGTTTTGTAACTGCTGTGTTATTGTATCTTAAAATGTATGTTGAGGGCTCCCAGAGCTCTGAAATGGGGTGTGTTCTATAGGATGAAGTTCCGTTTACACTAAATACATTGAAATAAATTGATTTTTCTATTTTTGTCCCTTGAAAAATCCCTGGCATGGACTGTTGTAGGGATCCTGACCCAAAAAGGAGTTGTGGGGGAGTCACAAGTTTATTGTGGGGGGGGGGTTGCGTACTGCTACCCTTACTTCTGCGCTGCTGCTGGTGGCGGTGCTGCCTTCAGAGCTGGGCAGCTAGAGAGCGGTGGCTGCTGGCTGTTTTAGTTGTAGCACTATTTATTCGGAGGTAAAATAACAAATGCAGTTTCTGAAAATACTAATGAATTTTTTTTGCATAAAATCAAATGGGTCCCATTGCATCTTTCAGTTTCTGTAGTCAAATAAATTTTGTGGTGGGAAATTTGCAACTCGAGGATGATTGCAGCATCGAATGGGTGATAGTATACTTTATTAAATAGCAATGTAATAATAATTAATTATAATGATGCCTCTCAGCTGGTGGATGGGAACAAAATACATTCCTTTCCCTCTTTATCTCTATGATGATCTCTTTTCCACGCTTTTAAACATGCTCCTTTTAAATAATCTTATGTATTTAATATTTTCATTACCAATTGTAACCTCAGTGGCAGTAATTGCATACCCCTTTCTGAAGAGATATTTCAAATACTGGCCCTTCAAAGCATTTTTTAAATTATGCTTTTCTAGAGGAAGTTGTTCAGCCTTGGAACACAAAGCCCATGTTTGAATAATTAAAATCCATTGAAATGCCGAATTGATAAATTTGCTGGATTAAATATCTCTTGAGGGTTCTATTTCCCTAGCATTTCTCTCTCATGTTTTGAATTATAGTTCCAGCTAGCAGTAATGAGCTTCTGCCAACCAGTCCATTTATTTTTCATACACCACCCAGTTTATGTAAAACATCAGGACCATTTAGCATTTTGGGTGTTTTCTTAGTGAAATTCACAGGCAGATTATGGACCTAGCAGATATGTTCATTTTGTGTTTTAAGGCCACTTGTAACTCTCTGCTGCACCATTAAAAAGAGGAATTTCCTATCAGTATATTTATTAATCAAAGAAAGTTCTTTTGTGCAGACAATAAAATATTGCTTATCCAAAACAAATAAACACAAAAAACCCCCAACCAAAAAACCCCCAAATCTGGTCATTTGTAAAAGAACATTTCTTCAGGACTGCTCAGGGCCAGATTTGGATACTCTTACTCAATGTGAATAGCACCATAATTAATGAGTAGTCCCATTGACTTCAGAATAACCAATACAGCTTGAAATTCAGATAGGTGAAATTCTCCCTTTTAGAGGAGGCGGGCACAAAATATATGCACCAATTTAAGTCCCTCTTTGGCCCCTTTTCAGTAAAGCACTTACGTATGTATCTAACTATGACAGAATATGCCTCTATGTTCACACTCTACATTCTGTTGTAATAATGTTTATACGAGGTCTGCCTTGAGAGGTATCGTTTAAAAATCTCATAATTTGCTGACCAATAATATTCTGGTAAAATGCATTTAGCAGGGTTATATGTGAAGGAATAAACCCATAAATTGAAATCATGACTAAAAGTATGTTCCTAGATAAGTCTGGGAAGTGCTCAAACCAGTTCCTCAGAGACAAAGGGTAAGCTGATGCCTCAGCCAGGTTTAAAGAAGGCTGATGGACCATTACCTGCTAAATGGCCATTCTTTGGTGGTAAAGGGAGCAGGGACAAAAAACTACATGTGAGCAAAGGAACAGCGTGAAGTTTCTTTCTACACAGACTATCGCCTTGCTCCCAGCTGGAAATGCTTCTCAATGGGGGGAGGGACTATAAAAAGAAGACACCACAAGACACCCATCCTCTCTCTCTCTGCCCATTACATTCACTGCCCCTGAGGAGACAAAGGAAGAAGCGGTTGGATTCTGAGGAAGGGTTCTGACCTAAAGAGTTTGGTCAACAAGACTGCTGAAAGCATGTGATGAGAAAACTTTGCTTTGAATCTAATAGAGTGTAAGTTAAGCACCAGTAAGCATTTTAACTTTATTTTTCTTAATAACCATTTCTGACTTTCATGCCTCATTACAGTAACTCCCCACTTAACATCCTCTTACTTAATGTTGTTTCAATCTTACGTCCCTGCTCAATTACAGAACATGCTCCATTTAAAGTTGTGCAATGCTTCGCTATAATGTCATTTGGCTGCCTGCTTTGTCCACAGCTGGCAGCCCCCCATCAGCTCCCCTACGCCCCCCCACAGCGCCTCCCGCCTGCTGGCAGACCCCGCAGATCAGCGCCTTCCTCCTCCTCCCCTGCCTCCTGCCCGCGGCAATCAGCTGGCTTTTGGTGTTCAGGAGGGAGGGGGGAGGAGCGAGGACACAGCACACAGGCTCCCCCTCCCTCCCCTGCCTCCCGAATGCTGCAAGCCAGCTGATTGCCGCGGGCAGGAGGCAGGGGAGGGAGGGGGAAGTCTGTGCACCGAGTCCTTGCTCCTCCCCCCCTCCCTCCTGCCCCCTGAACACCACAAGCCAGCTGATTGCCATGGGCAGGAGGCGGGGGGGGGAGCGAGGACACGGAGCACTGTCCCCTCTCTCCCCTGCCTCCTGCTCGCGGCAATCAGCTGGCTTGTGGTGTTCAGGGGGCAGGGAAGGGAGGGGGAGCCTGTATGCCATGTCCTCGCTCCTTCCCCCTCCTTCCTGCCTCCTGAACGCTGCAAGCCAGCTGATTGCCGCAGGCAGGAGGCAGGGGAGCGAGGGGGGAGGAGCGAGGACGCGGTGTGGGGAGTAGAGGGGGAAGTGGGGGGAGGAAGAAGAGGCGGGTTAAGGGTGGGGCTTGGGGGAAGGAGTGGCGTGGGCGGGCCGAGGGTTGAGCCACCCGCCCCTGGTGCTTGCAGAGTAGGTGAAGCTGCCGCTGCTGCGCAACATGCTTCTCCTAGCCTATAGCACCTTCAGCCCCCTGGCCTGCCTCATTGTCTCCTGTGCCAGTGGGCTGTGCCTGTGTGGGGTAAGGCGGGGGCACCTCCCAACTATAGTACTGTACTGTATGGCAAAAAACATTTCCCTGGAACCTAACCCCCCCATTTACATTCATTCTTATGGGGAAATTGGATTCGCTTAACATCGTTTCACTTAAAGTCGAATTTTTCAGGAACATAACTACAACGTTAAGTGAGGGGTTACTGTACCTGTACTCACTTAAAATCTCTCTCTTTGTAGTTAATAAACTTGTCTTATTGTTTTACCTAATCCAGTGTGTTCAGATTGAAGTGTCTGGGTGACTCCATTTGGGGTAACAAGTTGCGTTCATATTATTCCCTTAAAGAAATAATGGACTTAATATTTTTGTACTGTCCAGGAGAGGGCTGGGCAGTGCAGGACATACATTTTTGGAGGAAAATCTGGGACTGGGAGTGTTTTGGGGCCATCATGTGGTAACCTTGAAAGCTGGTAAGAGTCAAGGTGTGGTTGGTTGGCTGCAATATACACACTGACGTAGCTGGGAGTAACTTACATGCGGGCGGCTGTTTGTGAGCAGTGCAGGCTGGAGGCTACAGCAGCAAGGCATTTTAAAGGGCACCCCAGGTTGCACTTACAGGGCAGGGGTGACCCAGCTACTCACTGAAATTGACAAGAAAGCCGGCTCCTGAGCCGGGCTGCTACTGGGTCTCCGCTTGAAGCCAGGCTGCCACCAGGGCTCCTCCACTCTCCACTGGGAGCTCTGCTGACCCCTGAAGTCCCGGCTCTCTGCTCACTGGCAGGGACTGGGAAGGCAAGAAGCCCCAGGCAGCTTCCCCTCCACTCCCGGCTGGGAGCGGGAAGGCAAGAAGCTACCGGATTGGGTCCTGCATGTGACCTAGGTGTCCTAGTGCCTATATTCCTGTGCTTTGTGAATTGTTCTGGGACTTAGGCATCCGGACACCTAGAGGGAGCAGCAATGTGCATGCCCAGAGGCAGAACCATAAGTACTGAGGGAATTTTTACGCTGAATACTTAGGTGCTTAGTGAGTTTACAGGGCCTACAGGGGTTAGGCAGGAGTGTTGTGCATTGCAGTGACACCAAAACTGGGATTTAGGCACCTAAAATAGGGATTTCAGCACCTAACTCCTTTTGAGCATTCAGCCCCTTATTACTAAGTTTAGGGTGTGGGCACATCTTCATGGTTCCGTTACATTTTGGAGGATGGGGTTATATTTGTTCACAAAGTCCATGGAATTACTAATGGATGTTTTTTTCCTAAAACAAATTCTTCAATCACCTTTTTAAAAATAAACAAAGTCTGTTGAAATCAAGACTGGAAACCTAGGGTGAAATTCTGGCCCCTGTGAAGTATATGACAAAACTGCTATTGACTTCAGTAGGTGCAAGACTTCACACACACACAACCAGCAAATAGAAGACGATTACCTAATATCCCATCAGTAACTAAGAAGTGAAAAAATTGGCCCTAGAGAACTCTGCATCATGTCTGTTCCTTTCCAGCAAGGCTCACAGTGAAGACTTTCCTTCCTGGGAGCAGCTGGAGTTCCAGAATAATGGCCATAAGTGATTGTGGTTTTTTTTTCTATTTTTCCAACAACAGGGGCTGTCAGATGGGAAATCACTGGCCAGTTCCTACCATTATCTTCCAGAACAAGGTAAGCTTGTATTTGGCAATGTGAATGAACTGGATGCAAATAAGCTTCCATTGTGTTTGAAGAAATGGTCTTCTGTGTGCCAACCAAACAACATAACCTTTTTTGCACCTAATGGCTGAGAATAAATCCTATGTCATTTCTCAGCTGACACTTGAGAGGGTCCCAACTCCTCAAAGGTGATTTAGGCACCTAACTGTTGGGAATTAGGCACCTAAATACTTTTTGAGGATCTGGGCCTTTGTCTGTGACCAGATCCTAGTGTAATTTGGAAATCAAGGACCCAATCCTGCAAAATTTATTCATGTATCTGGTTCTTATTCATGCACATAACCTCATTGGTATCAATGGACCACCTGGCTAAGTAAAGGTTACATAATTGCACCCTAGCTTATTATAAACTTATCTTTTCTATAAGAGTAGTTTTTACAAAATATATAGGTGTCTTGGGAATGAACTGGAGAGGGTTATCCTTAAAAACTAAACTTTTAACTTGAATATGTGGGTAACTAGATTTCATGCCAGGCTCACATGTTGCTCAGAGCTCATCAAAATCTTTGAAGCATTGAATAATGAATAACAGTTGTCATTCTGCCCAAAGTTTGAAGCCCATACCCCTAAGTCTGGGTTGCCAACACAGCAGAGTGAGGGGACACATCTGACATTTATGCCTTTCAGACCCTGCACTACATTTGAGAGTCTGGCTATTTAAGAGTGAACTGTTAATTGGTTCATACCTGGGGGACCATGAGCTTTCAAAAGTAACATCCATGAAAGAAGCCTACTATGCATGAGCATCTCTACCACAACTAACCAACACACACACACACTTTTAGTTTTATTAGAAAATAGGATTTCAGTTTCAACTGGCAAAGAGCTAATTTAAAATGATTTAAAAATCATTTTAAAATTATTAAAAATACCTCCCAACGTGTGTGGGGTCAGCTCATTTTTAAGTTAGTTTGATGGAAAGGAAAGGCATAACTTGGTGTACGAGTCCCACACTGTATTTGGCTAGGAAGGGATTCAGTTAGGCAAAGGAAGAGCTCAGTTTGCTCCATTGAAACAGCTCCGGAGTATCTGGAAACTGGAAAAAATGTCTTCCAGGTGCAGATCACTTGAAAAAAGAACCCAAGGAGGAGCAGAGGTGAGGCTGAAGGGGACACAGAATTCATTGTGTGTGGGGGAGCAGAATTGATGTGATGACTCAGGGAGGTACAGGATTGATCTGGGGGTTGGGGGCAGTGTGTTGAGCAGATAGATCCCCACACTTTTTTCAGACCACACTAGGCATTGTACCCACCCACGGTGTCCTCTGCAGAGGATTACTGTGGCATTGGCGCTCTGCAGAGGAGGCATGTTTGGACAGGCCAGGTGACTAGAAGCAAAACAATATGGCAAAGTAACCAGAGGTTAAGGTGCATGGGAGCAGCATTAACTTTCCCGTGGAAGGGGTTACAACGGGTAGCTCGGGTAGGGATGCCAATGCCTATACAGTTCCTTAGCAGCCACGCTGTTAGAAGATATTCCTTCAGGGACAACTGCTGCAAAGATCTGACACTGATCTGCAAGGTTTAAGTCTGTTTCTTATGAAGCTCTTGCTCAACTGATGGACTCCTTCACAATGCTCATCACTAGGGGGGAGGGATAGCTCAGTGGTTTGAGCATTGGTCTGCTAAACCCAGGATTGTGAGTTCAACCCTTGAAGGGACCATTTAGGGATCTGGGGCAAAAATTTGGTCCTGCTAGTGAAGGCAGGGGACTGGACTCAATGACCTTTCAAGGTCCCTTCTAGTTCTATGAGATAGGTATATCTCCATATTAAAAAAAAAAATTAAATGCTGTAAGACAGCCATCCCAAGTTAACTGAGAAGACAGTAACTGGATTCTTCCAGAATAGCTTTCTTCCTAGCTTTCTCTCCCTCTTTCATTACCCACACTTCCTAAGGGTTTTCCGAAGAAGGGAACAATTGGGCATTTGTGACAAGTTCTTGGGTTATGCAGATGCTGACAACAGAGTAAAGGGAAGACTATTTCAATTATAGCAAAACTTAAGCTTTTTCCAACTCAATATCAATTTATCTATGAGAAGTGGCTCTTTGTATGATAGCTGACCCTTAAAGTGAAGCAATGCTAGTCAGGGAATACACTTCTGAATTCCTGGGCATTTTATAGGTTCACATAACTTTTATGAAAGCCATGGACTGAAAAATATCCCTTTATAATACACTTTTTTCTATATTTTGGAATATTTTTAAAATGATGAAATCTAACACAAAAGTAGTTGTATTAAAGTTCTCCTTTGGACACTCAATTTATATCGCTCTTTAAATACTCATTTAAAATATGTATAGATACATTTAACTCATTTAAATATTCACTGTCTCACTTAAAAAGACTTTATGTTGCTCTTGGTTGTACTTTTCTTTGGTCAGTGATTCTTTTTCAGGAGCAGTCTCAAATATGGATCTTCCAAGTAAAGTTTCAGATTCTTACTGCCATGATAACATAGAAAGCTCCAATAAAACCCTCACAGAAACTTAATAAGTGTAGCCTTGTTCTTTTAAAACTGCTTTTCTTCTTACTTGTAATGTATAGAGTAATAGTCTCTTTCCATAAGGCTTTCTAAGGCTAAACTTGAACCCAGGACCAGGGCTGGCCAGAAAACAAGAATTCTACTTTGTGATAATTTTCAAGGTTTTGGTATTTGGTGTCATTCTGCACTAAGACTTTCTGGAGTGAGTGAGCACTCACCTCAGAATAGCAAATAGCCCAGTGATAGGATCACTCATTGGGGATATGGAAGACCCAGATTCAAGTTGCTGCTCTTCCTGATTCAGAATGTCTTAACTGCTAGGCTTTTGGCTGTTGTGTGTTTGTGTGTGGGGGGGAGAAGGGGGGAAGGGGAGGGAGTATGGACAGGTGGACAGAGAAGGAGGCGCTCTCTGTCTTTGGTTTAAAGTAGAAATTCCATCCTGAACCTTAGAAACCTTTCTAATGAAAACTTTGTCAAACTGATACATTTCCACTAAAAGTTTCTGTTTTGAATGAATTGGCCTTTCCAAATGGAAAAAAATGTGTTGAGAAATTCCCAACTTGTTCTACTACGACTTGATATTGTTGCCTCTTTTGGTCTGAGCAATTAGAAAATATTCAGGGCCGTGTGGGCTATTTCCTTCAGAAGGAGAAATTGATGATAGATATTTCTTGCGTGCAATCCTGTTTATTTACAAAGAATGTACACAAAGTCCTGTTTCCCTGAACACAGTTGGAACACACAAGAGACTGATTCCTTGGTCACAGTTCAAAACCTCTTTCCAGCCAGCACTGTTCCCAGGCCTATGCTACCCATGCTTCTCCCACTGTCTCCTGGTCTTCCTGGCTGCTTTCTGCTCTGACACACACAGGTTCACACAGCTGCAATGCTATTAATACCCCAGCCCCTACATTCACAACAAATTCCCAGGGAAACCCTACACCCAACTTCTGATTAGCCTTGCATGTGGCCTACTACCGTAGACGATGGTTTCTATTGTTTCATTTATTTTACTCCATAAAAGAGCTTATTTGCATTTTACAGTTATCCTGAATGAAAGATGGCTAGCATGGCCTTCAGCCTTAACAAGGTCTGTGACTGCCTATATATCAGACATGCCGGCTGGTAGTTGGATCATAAACCATACATATTTCAGCTTCTTTAGGTATTATCAGTCTTTATTCAGGCAATACATACATAACTTTGCCATGGATCCACAGGCCCCCCACTTCCTACAGTTGCCAACATTTAACTAATCCTTGTTTAACTATCTGCTCATTCTCCCTAATGTCTGGTTTATTATATACATTATAACAATCCCCCCTTAAGTATTTACCACACAATTTACAAGCCCAACAATAATAATTAGTAGTGCATTTTACATTGTTAATAATACATTGTTAATAATAATGAAATAAATAGGTACTCCATTCCTGTTACACTGTATAATCTTTCAAATATGTAGGTAGATGTTCCTTTCATACAGAATGCCTCAATTCCACCCCTGCAACAGGTAAATTCTGCCATCATTATTGCATATACAGGAACAACTTTTGTTCACCTGTTATGGGGCTCTATATCAACTTGAGCAGTATATCCATGAGGTCTAACCACAACAGCTGTCTGATCTTATGTCAGGTGGCTGCCCCTCCAGACTTTCAGAAACGGGTCCTGAACCTAATAGGGCACACTCCAGTGGCAATCCCAGTGCTGCTGAACTAACAATTCTAAAGTTAACCACAGTCCTTTTTCTCAGCTGGTCCATATAGCTGTGCATAACCCTGCCACACCCCAGAATTACCAGAGACTGATCCTGTAATATCTTGAATGGTAGCTGGCATCCAGTTGGGACCAGAACCAAAGTTTTTAGGATAGACTGCATCTCCAACAGTAAAACTATATTCTTTAGCGTGTTTGTCATGTGGCTGCTTTTGCTTCTGTTGTTTTTGCTGTATATTTCCCATTAAGTATGGATGCATAAAGCTAACCTGGACCTTAGTTTCCTTCCCATTAACATCTCTGCTGGGGACTGGCCGGTGGTTGACTGCAGTGTTATCTAACAATTAAACAGGTAATGAGACACTTTTGTATCTATAGTACCTCCAGATATTCTTTTAATAGCCTCTTTAAATGACTGGATTGCCCATTCAGCTAGGCTGTTTGATGATGGATGGTAAGATGCCGATGTAACATGTTGAATGCTGTTTTGCTTCATAACTCTTTGGAATTTCGTGCTACTAAAATAACTTCCATTATTTGATACAAAAATTTCAGGTAAACATGGATACTAAAGCTGGTCTGTAGTTTTCTATGGCTATATCTACACTACCCTGGTAAGTCAACGTAAGTTACCCAACTCGAGCTACGTGAATAATGTAGCTGGAGTTGATGTAGCTTAGGCTGACTTACTGTGGAGTCTATATACACTGGAGCAACAGGAGACGCTCTCTCGTCAACTTACCTTACTCCTCTCGTACCCGGTGGAGTACCAGGGTCTACCAGAGAGTGCTCTGCCATTGATTTAGTGGGTCTTCACTAGACCCGCTAAATCGATTCCCGGTGCATCAGTCACCACAGAGTTGATCCTGCGGTAGCGTAGACATAGCCTATGGTGGCTTCGCTAGTAGCATACTTACTGTATTCAAGGCATACTATATTTGTAGTTGTTGAACACAGAGTAGGCTGATCTACCCCATTTGCTAATGGAAGTTGCTCATGCTATTGTATTGTTATGTAGCTGCACCCCTTGGCTGTGGAAATAGGCAAGTGTATGTGCACTTGCCCCCACACATCCCCTGAGAGAAATATTCGAGAAAGATGCTGCATTCCCTAATCATGGTAATGCAGTAAAATCATAAACATGAATGGTTCTTCTAATTAGACCACCCAGCTCAGATGGTCTAAGGCAGAACTGGGATATTTCCTAATGTTTTATCCAGTACTAAATATCCCAAATGATGGGGAGGCCACAGCTTCTTTTGTGAGACTGTTCTACAATCTAATAGATCCTTTTCTGATAGCCTAAACTTTGTCTTTATTCACTTTATCCCATTATAGTCCCTATGTGCCATTCTAAACTGTTCTTCTCATACCCTTCACACTTGTAGCTTGTCACCATGTAACTCTTTGGAGCTGATTCTTGTACCCTGTTTGGTAACTTACATCTGCGTAAAGTGTGTGTAAAAAGCTGTCAAATTGGAATTGTAGTATTATGCACCCACTTTGCACAGGTGTAAATAACTATACAGGGCACAAAGCAGAGGAGAATAAAGTGTGATAACAGTAATAGCGCACATGCTAGTGCTGGTAAACTTGTCTGACAACGAGTTCCCCACTGAAGTCAGCAGTGTTCTGGATAGGTGCAATGATCTGCATACATGAAACTCATTGGGGGATCAGGGCTTAAGTGTCTGACATGGAAAAAGTGTGTATGGATATATAGAGCCCTGATATTATTGGACACTGGCACATTAGGTGTTTGTTCCATTGGTCACCAGCCCGGAAGAAACCTGTGTGCCAGGAGCTCGGTCGCAGTTCATGAGAGAAGGCCATCTGCACATAGAAGAAGCCAGCAGCCAAGAACAGCCTTGTGTTCTGAGATTTCCTCTTCAGAACAGAGAGTACAATGTTTAAAATTAGTTTGGTATTTGGTTCTCTTAAGCGTGACAAATAAGTGTATTACACTGCTGTCAAAATCATCTTGCTGCCGTTTTAAGTGTGTTAATTATGTTGCACTAAACCTTTTATTTTTCATTAATATAAATGAGAAAAATGTTTTCTCCGAGCAACATGTATCCCCAGCACCATGTAATTCTAAGAATAGTTTGTTCTATTTCCTTGTTTTGAAGAAGTATTTTTTTTTATCATGCAACCACAAAATTAAAACAAGCATACAGTACAGAGGGGAAAGATTTCAATTGCCTTTAATTGTGAGGCAAAGGAAAAATGAGCAGGGAACAAGATTATCCCCTACAGTGCTAGAGTGGCAGTTTCCTAAAAGCTTTACAAATTGCAGGGACTTCTTGTGAAGCAAAAAAGTTAGATTCCTCCTTTTCAATGGCAAGCCGCAGCACCTGTATACATGAGGACTAACTCCTTTCTTTGTATGGTCTTATTTTTAATCCAATTGTTGCCTCATAAGGGCTAAGAGCTCTCTTCCAACAGGGGATCCCTCTTTAATAGTTGACTGCTCTATGCGTCTGCTGGTAAAGGGGCTCTGAAAGCATGCTGATAACCTCAGTGAACAAGCTATTATTGTTTATTGTGTGCTCAGCTCTGTATAGAGTTTAGAATAAATGACTATTTGTGTACTGAGGTGCTTGCAAGCTATTCCTGTTTGTAATGTATCTGGCCTCAGTGGGCCAAGAACTCTAATCAGGGAGAAGGCCCAAGTTTACTTCAGCCTCAGAATCATAGAATCATAGTCAGAGTGTTTAAGGCCAGAAGGGACCACCTCATCTCTAGTCTGACTTCCTGTATATCACAGGCCACAAATACCACTCACGCACTGATTCAACAATCAAAATGAGACAGTATTATAGCCCACAGGAAACTGGACTATTACGTGCCACAGACAGAGAATAGGAGCAACCGAGGTGCACCAGTGCCTGAGGCCCCTGCAATGGCCAGGAAATGACTAATTGAGATACACTCATCTAATCCTGGCAAGTGACCCACACCCACACCCTGCAGGGAAAGGCAAGCCCCTCTGTCCACAAGCCACTGTTAAGCTGGCCTGGAAGAAAATTCCTTCCTGACCAGGAGTGGTGCCAGGGTTTTTGCCGCCCTAGGCGGCAGCGCTCCTCCTCTGAGCATTCGGTGGCGGGGGTCCTTCCGCTCTGCGTCTTCGGGGCATGTTGGCGGCCGGGGGTCCCGGAGCGAGTGAAGGACCCGCCGCTGAATTTCCGCTGAAGACCTGGAGCGGAAGGACTCCCTGCTGCCGAATTTCCGCCAAGGGCGGCAAAATACCACCCCCCAAATCCTGCTGCCGTAGGCGACCGCCTAGGGTCGCCTAGTGGAAGCGCCGGCCCTGTTCCTGACCTCTCATATAGCAATCAGTTAAATGCTGATCACAGGAGCAACAACCAGCCATCCAACCATCTGAGAGAGAGAGAGTGCTCAGTGCAGAGCACCAGCTCATCCCACCCAATGTCCCATGCCCAGCTGTGGCCATTCCTGATGCTTCAGAGGAAGGAGATACCGCCCCACTCAGAATACAACTTAAAGCACTCTGTCCAGGCCTCCCTCACCCATCCTCTACAGCACGGTTGGAAGGAGGTGACATGGAGCCAGATACACCGGTTCTGTGCCACTCAGGGATTTCCCCTATGTAAGAGAATCCCCAGCTGGCTGTTTAAATCAGCTACCATACTCTTTTTCACTGCCAGAGTGAACATTTTTATTGGAAAATTCACAGATCTGCACTCAGGTCTCTGATCCTGTATCTTGGAAGCTTCCTGACACAGAGTAGAAAAATATCCAAAAAAAAAAAAAGTTCCATTTCCCCATCTGTAAAATAGGGGCAATGACTTATCACAGCCAAAATAAAAGAAATACCCAGGACTTATGATGTCCTTCACTGTAGGTAGATCAGTACTCTCCTCATTGTAAGAATGGGGAACTAACTTGCCTGAGGAACTGTGGTCATTGGAAAACTCCTGGAGAGTGAGCTCAGTGAGGCTGTGGAATAGTCTCACAGGAGAAGGGTGAAAACACTAGTATGTATGTCTGGCCTGGTCTATGCTACAAACTTAGGTCAACATAAGCCGTGTTAAATTGATCTAATAATGTATGTGTCTACACTACCGAGTCCCTTCCACTGACCTAAGTGGCCTGTAAAGTTAACTTCTGTACTCTACCTCTGTGAGAGCCGTAGTGCTTGATTCAACATCCATGGGTCGACATGGGGATAGTGTAGATATTGTGTTATGTAATTCAAATGAATTGGCCTCCAGGAGGTGTCCCACAGTGCTCTGCTGTGACCGCTCAGGTGAGCACTTTCAACTCCACTGCACGTCAGCCAGGTACACAGGAAACGGCCACTCCCCTGTTAAATCCCCGGGAACTTCTGAATTTTCATTTCCTGTTTGATCAGCACAGAGAGCTCGCCAGCACAGCTAATCATGGAGACTCAAGGCCGCAAACATGCTCCAGTATGGAGTACACAGGAGGTGCTGGATCTTATTGCTGTGTGGGGAGAAAAGTCTGTGCAGGCAGAGCTCCGATCTAGCAGAAGAAATGCTGACATCCAGGCTAAGATTGCGCGGGGCATGGGGGAGAAGGGCTACACCCGACACGCAGCAGTGCCACATGAAAATAAAGGAGCTGTGGCAAGTGTACCAGAAGACAAGGGAGGCGAACTGTCATTCTGGTTCTGCCCCACAGACATGTCGCTTTTATGAGGAGCTGCATGCGATTCTCGGCGGCGACCCCATCACTATCCCAAAACATGCCGTGGATACCTCCCAGGAGCCCTGGGTGACCTCGAGCAACAATGAGGAGCACATTGTTGAAGAGGCGGAGGAGGAGAATGCGAGGCAGGCAAGCGGAGGATCCATTCTCCCCGACAGCCAAGAACTGTTTTTGACCCTGGAGCCCATCCCCTCACAGGACCAGTTGATGACGAAGCGTGATGCCGGGGAAGGCACCTCTGGTGAGTACACATTTCCGATCAAACTGTAGGGCTTACATCCTATTATTTTTTGTGTTTAATCTGAACAAAAAAGTAGGTGTAGTGGGTATCGGTGGCCACTCCAGCTATGCAGAGGGTGCTCTCCGAAATAGACTCTTTTTGTGCTTGGGGATGGCCTGGGAATCCTCCATGGAGATCTTTAGGAAGCTTTCAGGGAGGTATGCTGCAATCCTTTGCAGAAGGGTTCAGGGAAGGGCGGCCTTACTTTGTCCACCACAGTAGGACACTTTCCTGCACCACTCCAGTATTAATTCTGCTGGCATCATTGCGGCACACAGCATTGCAGCATAAGGACCAGGTCTGTACCCAGGTGCTTGCAGCATCTGCTCCCTTGCCGCCTTTGTTGCCCTCAGGAAAGTGATATTGCATATAGTCATCTAGGGGAAACAAAGGAAGTTTTGAATGTTAGCCCTTAAATCACAAACAATTCAACAAGTTATCCATCCCGTTTGGTGAAATCTGGGTCACACAACCATGCTTTCCCAAACGTGCTGTGGTTGTGGTTGGAAGGGATCACCGTGTATTGCAATCAGCACTGAAAAAAAGGAGGATGGGGTGGTGGCTTCCTGTTTTTCTCCCTTCTCCTCCTCCTCCCCCCCCCAACCTGGTGCCGCTTTTGTAAAAAACAAACTATTTGGGGGGCTTTACACTGGTGCCTGTCCTCAAGCACCATCCAGGTTGCTAGGGGAAAGGGGGCTATTCTCAAGTTCCAACCAGTGATCCCAAGGATGTCTTCACAAAAGCATCAGCACAAGACCTCTCACCCATGCCTTGTGGCCTTACTCACCATGGCTGAAGCAGCAAACCAACTCTTGCAGTAGCCAGCAGTTGTGATTACATTATGATTTGCAGTGAAGTGCATTGAGGGGTGTTTTTTAATAAAAAAAAAAATTAACCTTGCACCAGAAACAATGTATGCACTGTCAATGCTACCCTTGTGCTTTGCATTCTTTGCAGCTGAAACCTTGTCCGTCGGTTCTTCCTCCATATCGGGACAGAGACTTTCCCAGATGAGAAGGCAGAAAAAGAAGACTTGGGAGGACATGTTCAATGAGTTAATGCGTGCCTCCGAGAGTGACAAGATGGAGCTCAGTGCATGGAGGATTACATTGTCCAACAACCTGGACATGAACACAGGGCTGCCCAGAGGATTCAGGGGGCCTGGGGTAAAGCGGGGGCCACTTGTACTCACCGGGCGGCGCTCCAAGTCTGCGTCCTTCACTCGCTCCGTGTCTTCGGCAGCTCTGAAGGACCTGCCACCAAAATGCCGCCGAAGACCTGGAGCGACTGAAGGGCACCCTGCTGCCGAAATGCCGCCGAAGACCCGGACCGCTGCCGGGTGAGTAAAAATTAAAAAGGTACCTCTAGCCAGGGAAGGGATTCTCTGCCAGGACTCATGGGGACCCTGCGGGGCCCGGGGCAAATTGCCTCACTTGCCCCCCCCCCACCCCCCCGGGCAGCCCTGCATGAACAGGGAGAACAGGAGAGCATGCAGGGAACAAGAGCGTGCCATGCAGGAAGAGATGCTGAGGGTTATGAAGGAGCAATCAGACATGTTGAGGCGTCTGGTTGAGGTTCAAGAAAGGCAGTTGGATGCTAGAGTCCCTCTGCAGCCTATGCTGAACCTGCTGTCATCATCGCCCAGTTCTACATCCTCCTCCCCCAAACGTCCTATGAGGTGGGGTGTGTGTGTGTGTGTGTGTGTGTGTGTGTGTGAGTTTGGTATCCCTTGCACTCAACACCAGGGGAGGGTACAAGGACCAGAAGGCGCCCATTCCCACACCTTTGATTGTTATAGCAGTGCAGCTGTAGACAAGCTGTCCTTGTCCCCACCCCCCCGCCCAGTGTTATCAGCCCTTTCCCCCAAGGTTTTCTTACTTTTCTTTGCTGTCTCTGTGTGTTTGTGTGCATAATAAAACTTTATGGATTGAGGAGAAAAGGCTCTTTATTCATTCAGCACACTGTGGTTAGTGGGGGTGTAGTTTACAGGAAAAAATGCACTGGAGGGGACAGTTTGGTAAGGAACAACACAGATAAGTGTCACATTACTCTGGCTCATTGCTGAAACTGGTTTTCAAAGCCTCACGGAGACGCAGAGCCCCTTGATGTGCTCTTCTTATTGCCCTGGTGTCTGGCTGCTCAAAATTGGTTGCCCCGTGATCTGCTTCAACCCCCCCACCCTGGCAGAAACTTTTCTCCCTTTGTTTCACAGATTTTTATGGAGCACACAGCAGGCAGCAATAACAATGGGGATATTGTTTTCACTGAGGCCTAACCTAGTAAGCAAACAATGCCAGTGATCCTTAAATGTCCAAAGGCACATTCCACAGCCATTCTGCACTTGCTTAGCCTATGGTTGAACTGGTCCTTACTGCTTTCCAGATGCCTGTGTACGGCTTCATGAGCCACAGGAGCAAAGGGTAGGCTGCATCTCCCAGGATCACGATTGGCATTTCAAAATCACCAACGGTTATTTTGCAGTCTGGAAAGAAAGTCCCTGTTTGCAGCTTTCTGAACAGACCAGAGTTCCTAAAGATGCACGTGTCATGCACCTTTCCTGACCATCCCATGTTGATGTCAGTGAAATGGCCCCCATGAGCCACCAGCACTTGCAACACCATTAAGAAGGACCTCTTTCGGTTTATGTACTCTTTGGCAAGGTGGTCTGGTGCCAAGATAGGGATATGTGTTCCGTCTATCGCCCCACGACAGTTAGGGAACTCCATTGTGGCAAAACCATCCACTATGTCCTGCACATTTCCCAGAGTCACTACCCTTCTTAGCAGAAGTCTGTTGATGGCCCTGTAAACTTGGATCACAACAGATCCCATGGTAAATTTATCCACTCCAAATTGATTCCTCACTGATCGGTAGCAGTCTGGCATTGCAAGCTTCCACAGAGCTATTGCCTCTTGTTTCTCCACTGTCAGAGCAGCTCTCATTTTAGTATTGCTGCACTTCAGGGTCTGGGGAAAGCTCTTTACACAGTTCCTGGAAAGTGGGCTTATGCATTCAAAAGTTCTGCAGCCACGGCTCATCATCCTATGGCTGCATAACGATGCAGTCCCACCAGTCAATGCTTGTTTCCCGGGCCCATAAATGGCGCTTAACCGTGTCAAGGTGATGCATGACTGTCACAAGCAACTGCAAATTGCTTCGTTCAATGTCTTCCATCAGGGCTGCTTGCGTGGCATCACATTGTTCTGTGTGACGGCTCCTGTATCGTCTGTGTAAATACTACAGGATGAGGAGCCAGTTGTTTGTAATGCTCACAACAACAGTGTACAGCTGAGCGGGGTCCATGCTTATCGTGCTGTGGTGTCTGCGTGGATAACCCAAGCTTATGAAAAAAGGCGCGAAAAAGGCGTGGTTCTTTGCTGTTGATTTCATGGAGGGAGGAAGGGAGGTAAGTGCATCTTGGGAGGCTAACACCATGTTCCCATAACTACCGATGCTAGTGTTTTGATCCCATAAGGCATTGCAAGACCCATCCAAATTTCCACTCTGCTACGTGCACTATGGGATAGCTACCCGCAGTGCAGTGCTCCATGCGTCAATGCAAGCCCTGCTAGTGAGGATGCATTCGGCCGACACAATGAGCATAGTGTGGACATCCAAGATTGATTTGCTTAAATCGGAGCCTTGATGTCGACTTACATGAAGTTGACTTAACTTTGTAGTATAGACACGGGCTCGGTCTCCTCCTCCTTCTGCTTTACCTTGTGACCTTTGCATCTTACCCAGCAAAGTGATGATCATGATCTTAAGATACAAGAATGTAAAAACCTTTTAAAATACAACAGAACTGAGGACCCCACCTATTATTTGTAATCACTGATATCTCTTCCAGACATGGATGGGTGGTGGTTGGGCTCATATCCTTCAGAAGACTGGGCATGCTCTGTCCATACCCCAGTCATCTAAACTGCAGTGCAGGAGTCAGCCCCAGTTCATGGCAAATGTAGCTTCCATGAATTGCATCATGATTGTCTTATTAGACTAAGGCCGGCTTTACTCTATGTACAATCACAATCTTGTTTCACAAGGACCTAAAAGTAGAAGGTGAACAGCTATACTTTGTTTTTAAATTGGCTGACCTATATCTGGACAATGAGGAAATCAGTAAAGTTCCAGTTTGTGTCTCTTTGAGACCTTTTATCCTCAGACAAAAAACAAAATATAATGAATCAGAACAAAAAGGGAAATGGTTTCTTTTAATGTCTCTTAGCTTTCAGCACACCTTTACAATGCTCACGTTAAAGTCCCGGTTGTGTCTCTGAGCTACCAGACTGTGAAGGCAGCTCTTCTATATTAAAGTCTCTCTTTCTTTCTCTCACTCAAAAAAAAAAAAAAAAGAAGGAATTTTACAGAACTCCCTCTTTCCCCTTGTCCAAGTGTGTGTGTCAGGTCTCAATCTTTGTCCTAATGCAGCCAGGGTGTTACTCCCAAGATCTTCCTCTAGTTAAATTAATTTCAGCTGAACCCAGTTAAATCCTGCCATGGCTGGACAGGTGAGCAGTGGTCGGATTGTTGTGACCCTTCAGTTCAGAGACAGAGGTAAAACATCATCCTGGCCAACTACTGGATGAGGTTTTTACATCCAATCAACAAGATATTGAGGGATAATCATGCCCCTTTCCTTGTTAATCACACCAATAATCTCTGCAGCCTATAGCCAAACCTGCTTTCTCTTACCACTCACCTAATGTTGTTTTGTAAACAGATATGATGCTTCTTAAGTATTTTTCTATGAAGCTTCCAATTAGAGCCGTTTGAAAATTTTCCAGTGGAACAGGTTTCCATCAGAAAATGCTGATCTGATGGCATTGGGAAAAAAACCAGGCAGGCAGCCTGCCCAGCTCCCCAGCTTAGCCAGGAAACTGGGCTGAAAATGTTTGAAAAATTCCATTTTGGTTCTTCCAAAAGTGATTTTTTTTAAACTGTCCATTCCTCAGGAAGTATTGCATCTTGGACTTTTCGTTACAATTGGGAACAAGAAAAATGTTGGCAACGCGAACTTCCCCACAGGATGGAGATTCTGGTTTGTGTACAGCTCTAAAGACTTCAACTGAAACGGTTCCCACTGTACACAAGGACCTGGGTAGTACTGTGCAATGTACAGTACTAGCAGAGCAGGGAAGAATAATTCTAGTACTATTAGCCTAGTGGACAGATTCTTTGGACAATAAACTTCAAGAGAGTTATCTTGAGCACGTGAAGAAAGCCTCCACCTTTCTGCAATAGTGGCAATGGTTTGCACTATAGATGACTGTCATAAACATACAGTTAAGGGTAGCATAACGTCCCTCTTTACCCTGTAAGGGGTTAATTCCTCTTTTACCTGTAAAGGGTTCAGAAGCTCAGGTAACCTAACTGACACCTGACCAAAAGGACCAATAAGGGGACAAGATACTTTCAAATCTGGGGGCGGGGGGAGAGGCTTTGTCTGTCTGTTCTGTGTGCTTGCCGGAGACAGATCAAGAAAGCAAGCAATCCAACTCCATTAGTATTGGTGAAGGAATGCGTTAGCTTACTTTTATTTTGGCTTGTGATTTCCTTTGTAGGAGGAGGGAGGTTTATTCCTGGTTTTGTAACTTTAAGGTTTTGCCTAGAGGGGAGATCCTCTATGTTCTTGAGTCTTTTGTTATTCTGTATTTCCTTTACCTTTTCTTTAATTAAAATTCTTCTTTTAAGAACCTGACTGATTTTTCATTGTTTTAAGATCCAAGGGTTTGGGTCTGTGTTCACCGGTACCAATTGGTGAGGGGATTATTCTCAAGCCTGCCCAGGAAAAGGGGCTTAGGGGGATATTTGGGGAAGGTAGGGCTCCAAGTGGCCCTCCCTAAAAGTTTGTTTAAATCACTCGGTGGTCGCAGCGTTACTTAATCCAAGGTATAAGAAAGAATTTGTGTCTTGGGGAGTTTTTAAGCTAAGCTGGTAGAAATAAACTTAGGGGGTCTTTATGCGGGTCCCCACGTCTGTACCTTAAAGTTCAGAGTGGGGAGAGAACCCTGACAATGACACTTGTCAATCATTAATCTAGCTATGGTAGAGAAATGGCCCAAGTGAGGCTTTAGTGGCAAAATCATCCCCTGCACTACACATGCTCCTTTGTTGTTCCAGTGCATAATATGCTTTCTCCCCAAGCCAGGTTTTTTTTTCTAGTACTCTAACAGTAAAGAGACTTGTGGTCAGATTCTCAGCTGGTGTAAACTCTCATAGCTCCATTGACTTCCACAGAGCTATGCCCATGTACAGCAGATCCTCAAACTGCTGTAAGTGGTCATAGCTCTATGATTGCTGATGATTTCTTGACATCTCCAGTGACAATGTAGCAATTCTTTTGGGGCAATTTTCTGAAGCCCCACAAACATAGAGAAAGCAGTATATATAGGAATGAAATCTGCCATGCAGCGCCGAGAGTGGAATTTTGCCCTTAGTATTACAAGTGTTTGAAAACTAGCAAATACTTCGGTTTTCACTAAAAAGATAAATGGTTACCACATACTCAACACAATTAATATCAACAACAAGGGGGAAGGAACACAAGCTATAATAGGGAAAGAACAGTTAAGGACTATTTGGATAAGTTAGATGTATTCAAGTTTGCAGGGCCTGATGAAATTCACCCTAGGGTACTTAAGGAACTAGCTGGAGCAATCTTAGAACCATTAGCAATTATCTTTGAGGATGAATAAGTTGCCACAGGACTGGAGAAAGGCAAATGCAGAACCTATCCTTAAAAAGGGGAACAAACAGGACATGGGGAATTATAAACCAGTCAGCCTAACTTTGATACCTAGAAAGATACAGGAACAAATGATTAAACAATCAAATTGTGAGAAGATAATAGTGTTATAAGGAATAGCCAGCAGGGATTTGTCAAGAACAAATCAGGCCAAACCAACCCAACTTCCTTCTTTGACTGGATTACTGACCACGTGATTAGGGGGCAAGCTGTAGATGTGATATATCTTGATTTTAGTAAAGCATTTGACATTCTCATTAAGCAAACGAGGGAAATGTGTTTTAGATGGAAGTGAGGTAGAGGCAAAACTCACAATGGGATGTTGCAAACTCTAGAGCACAACACCGAGAGGAACATCCATGTACAGAGGGAAAGTGAATGTGTTCAGTAGTTCTTGATGGTTTGCTATCAAATAGTGAGGGATGTATTTAGTGGGATCCTGCAGGGGTCTGTCCTAGTTCCCTTGATTTAGATAATGTAGTGGCAATTAATTGCGGATGAGACCAAGCTGGGAAAGGTTGCTAGCATTTTGAAGAACAGGATTAGAATTCAAAAGGACCTGGACAAACTGGAGCCACCAAGATGAAAAAAAAAAATGAAATTCAATAAAGATAAGTTCAAAGTACTACACACAGGAAGGAAAAATCAAATACACAACTACAAAATGGGGAATAACTGACTAGCTGGTAGTACTGCTGAAAAGGATCTGGGGAGTTATAGTGGATCCCAAATTAAATATGTCAGAATTGTGATGCAGTTGCAAAAAAGACTAATATCATTCTGAAGTATCTTAACAGGCTTGTTATATGTAAGACATGGGAGATAACTGTCCCCTTCTATTCAGCATTGGTGAGGCCTCATGGTGTGTCCAATTCTGGACGGCACACTTTAGGAAAGATGTGGACAAACTGGAGAGAGTCCAGAGAGCTGCAAAAAAATGTATAAAAGGTTTAGGAAACCTGACCTATGGGGAAAGGTTAAAAAAATAGGCATCTTTAATCTTGAGAAAAGAAGATGGGGCGGGGGGCACGACCTGATAACAGTCTTCAAATATATTAAGGGCTGCTGTGAGGACGGTTATCAAGTGTTCACTGAAGGCAGGAGAAGTAATCCACTTAATCTGCAGCATGGGAGATTTAGGTTAGATATTAGGAAAAAACTTTCTACCTATAAGAATAGTTAAGCAATGGAATAGGCTTTCAGTGCAAGTTGTGGAAGCTCCATCATTGGAGGATTTAAAGAACAGGTTAGACAAACATCTGTCTTGGATGGTCTAGGTATACTTAGTTCTGCCTCAACGCAGGTGGCTAGATTAGATGATCGCTTGAGGTCCCCTCCAGCACTACACATGTATAATTGTATGCTGAAGTATTTTGCTGGATTTGAGTCAAAATATTTCAATTTTGTCTTTTTTGTTTGTATAATACAGCTTTAAAGGTAAAAAAAATCTTTTGGCTAAAATTAAGCGTACATTATCTTTTTATATTTGTTTTTTTTAACCTTTCCTTCAAATAGAAAAAACTTCCTAAAACTATAATCTCTTCCTAAAATCCTATTCTTTCCTAATCAAAGGTTTACTCATAAACTTTGTAAGCTTTAAATAAACAAAATTCCAATGCTGAGACACCACAAGCCAACAATAAGATTTACTGTTGTCTCAGTACATCCCTAGCTATCACACACAAGTAAAGCTTCATAGTCAGAATGTCACTGAAACTGAATCCCTGAATAGCTTTGCTATTTACATAACCAAGTTTTTAAAGAGACAAACTCCAAGCAGTGATGAGAATTCATTGTGAACTTCAAAACATTGGATAATTCTATTTTAATTTTATATAGTAGATCTTAGTTACTGTATTCCTAAAAGAGCTGGAAGGGAAATTTGGCATTTAATTTTATTATAAGAATTAAAAGGAAAACAAAATAAAAACATGATAGTGGATATAAATCAATCGGTGGATTTGTAATGGTTGGGGAAATATTTTCCATTAAAAAAAAAAGGGATAAAATACTGAAAACAGACAAGGAAATCTGAAAAAGGGGGAGGGAGTGGGAACGAAATGGCAAACTAACCAGATATAGTTCTCATCCTTCTGCCTGTATGTTTTATCCCTATCCCCAACCCATTACTTTTGTCTGTTAGGCCCTGATCCTGAACACACTTCATGTGAGCAGTCCCATTGTAATCCAGAGTAATTTGGGTAAAGTGGCCTTGTCTTAGGCCAGGTCTATACTACCACTTACTTGAGTATAACACGTCAACCACAGGTGTGAAAAAGCCACCTTCCAAGCGACGTAAATTACACCGACCTAAGTGTCAGTGTGGACAGCGTTATATCGGTGGGAGAACTTTTCCTGCCGACATAACTACCACTCCTCGTGGAGGTGGATTTATTATGCCGACGGGAGAATTTTCTCCCGTCGGCATAGAGCGTCTTCACCAAGATGTGCTATAGCAGTGCAGCTGCATTGGACCAGCTGCATCAATGTAGTACTCCTAGTGTAGACTAGCCCTTACAAACTCTGTTTAGATCTTTATCCTGCAAATTGTTCCATGCCAGCAGGCCTCCTATCAAAATCAATGGGGCTTTGTGCAGGCATAGGGGTGAGCCCGGATGGAACAGATTGCAGAATCAGGACCTTTGTCCGTGCACCACCTAACAAGATGTGGATGGCACTGTAATGTAAATAATACTACTAGATTGCCTAAAACATATTGGTTTGCACTAATGGAGCTTTACTTTGTTTTCTATAAATAAAATGCTGGCATGTGTTAACTGCATTACTGTGTCAACAGGAATTTCAGACACTCAGAACTCTAATAGTCCTCTTTAAAGTACTGCTTTCATCACTATTGAGGAAAATACTTAGGATTATCTCTTCTAACAGCCTGATCAGTAGTGGTGGTCTGATATTCTGCTCTCTCACTAGTGTTACTTGAATTACTAAAGTTCACTAGGACCTCGATATTGAGTAAAGTCAAATAATTTATATTTAAACTAAAATAAGCAAGTAATTGAAGTTGTGGCAGGAAAAGAGAAATTTTTTTGTCTTTAGCTTCTGTCAGTTCTCCTTTTAGAAATGTTTGTAGATAATAAGAGTTGTTTTATATGATTAGTTACTTGGTGTGTCCTGGACATGTTCCTTTAAGAAGAACATGTCTGTCTGAATGGAACTTAAATTGGAATAATTCGTATATTTCATTTGTTTTGCTAGAGGAGAAAAGCTTTTCCCTTGCTCTATGTCTCTGGCAGGTCTTTTAGAAATACAGTCAATAAAAATAATAGATCTAGCACAGGGGTTGGCAACCTTTCAGAAGTGGTGTGCCGAGTCTTCATTTATTCACTCTAATTTAAGGTTTCGCGTGCCAGTAATACATTTTAATGTTTTTAGAAAGTCTCTTTCTATAAGTCTATAATATATAACTAAACTATTGTTGTATGTAAATTAAATAAGGTTTTTAAAATATTTAATTAGCTTCATTTAAAATTAAATTAAATTACAATGCAGAGCCCCCCGGACCAGTGGCCAGACCCGGGCAGTGTGAGTGCCACTGAAAATAAGCTCGCGTGCCGCCTTTGGCACACGTGCCATAGGTTGCCTACCCCTGATCTAGCAATACAGCTTCAACCAACCAAACATCACACTATAGCAGAAAATTATCAGCCCCCACCCCCAAACAAACTAGCCCTCATCCAGCACACATTCATCCTCTTTACTGAACAAGGCAGGAGTCCTGTGGGGGTATGGCGGGCGGGGCGGGGGGAGGGGGGGGATTATGTAATTAAATACACTATCAGAGTGCATATACACAAGGATCTCCATTAAGGATGCATAGACAACCTTAGTTCTATCATTTCCTAACTTCCAAGTGCTTGACTTAGTAGCCTAAATAACGTTATTTTAACATTTCTTTTATAGGCAACTTCTGAATTTGTTTGTAAAAGTAAATTCGGTTGTGTGTTGCACTAAAAATTGCCTCATCAGCCATAATCAGCAGGATTTTTTGAACTCGGAACCTTTAGATTGTTACGACTTGAGCTATGGGACTAATTACATAGCAATTGCAAGCCACCCCCAGACAAATACCAGAGTGCTATGCCCAGCCACTCTTGAATTCCATATAGGGTATGTAATTTTTTTTGGAAAAATTGAAAACTGGCATTGAAAGAGCATTTTCCCACAAAAAAATTCTAATTCAATAAAACCACATTTTCTGAAGGGAAAATTTCTCTGAGAGGAGAAAAACTTCATCCCTCTCTAGTTCAGAGTGTGTTCTTGAAGAGAGTGGGGATGAAAAAGGGTTTTTTTCTGCTTTGACTTATTGTCTGTCTGAGTTAATTTATTAGCACTGGTTGTTTAATACTCCTATTATCCTTCTGCTTTCTCATTGTTGCTGCGTGGACATTATTATAGTGCAGGGGTTGGCAACCTTTCAGAAGTGGTGTGCCAAGTCTTCATTTATTCACTCTAATTTAAGGTTTTGCGTGCCAGTAATACATTTTAATGTTTTTAGAAAGTCTCTTTCTATAAGTCTATAATATATAACTAAACTATTGTTGTATGTAAAGTAAATAAGGTTTTTAAAATGTTTAAGAGGCTTCATTTAAAATTAAATTAAAATGCAGAGCCCCCCCCGGACCGGTGGCCAGGAACCGGGCAGTGTGAGTGCCACTGAAAATAAACTCGCGTGCCGCCTTTGGCACACATGCCATAGTTTGCCTACCCCTGTTATAGTAGATTAATTAAATGTCCAGGCTCACTGTTCTGTCAGGAACTCTTATCAGGCCTGACAGACTCACTACACCTAACACATTGCTGCTACAGTATTTATCTATAAAGGATGTCATGTGAGTATCAAATGATAGCCGGTGACACACAAGTCATTAACATCAATGTGAAGTGTATGTATTAACACTATATGAGGCATTATGTATTCCTGCATTAGGCTTTAAAGTCTGTAACCAAACACAGGGAGAAACAGGTTTTGTTCCAGACCGGAGGGAAGGTAGTTATCTTTCCATCATCTGTGAATTAAGTATTGTGAGACAAAAACTGTGGGAGCTACACTTACATGTAAAGTCAACAGAAAAAACAGGTTGATGGGGGGATGAGCGATGAATTCAATATGGCCCCAGCACACTGGAGAACAAACAGAAATACATTTCAAAGGTCTACTGCACTATGACAGGGGATGTAAGGACAACACACCGTTATCCATTTCACTGAGGAACACCCTTGGCAGAGGGGGTGATTTGTGCTTGGCTTAGATCCTGCTTTGACTGAAAACCAGCAAGCTCAGCAGAAAGACTTTGAGGGTGAAAAACTTCTTTAAACAAGGGTTGTAGCTTGTTAAAGATAAGTTTTAGTCTCTAGAAAGTGTTATACTTTTGTTTTATTCGTAACTATTTCTGTTTCCATGATTCTTACTCAATACTCTCTTGAATCTGTGAATCTTCGTTAACAAACTTATATTTGTTTTCACTACGAATAGTTTCCAGTGTTGTGTTGCTATAAAAGACCTGATCCTCAGTTGTAATCTTCCAGCCGGGTGTACTGTCTCTTTGGGATGGCTTACCTGATAATTACTGTGTGTGTCCAGTGACAGGGGCTAGACCAGAGGTGGGCAAACTTTTTGGCCCGAGGGCCACATCTGGGTATAGAAATTGTATGGTGCACCATGAATGCTCATGAAATTGGGGTTGGGGTGCGGGGGGGAGTGAGGGCTCTGGCTGGGGGTGCGGGCTCTGGGGTGGGGTTGGGGATGAGGGGTTTGGGGTGTAGGAGGGTGCTCCAGGCTGGGACTGAGGGGCTTGGAGGGTGGGAGGAGGATCAGGGATGGGGCAGGGGGTTGGGGTGCAGGGGGGTTGTTCAGGGGTGTAGGCTCGGGGCGGCGCTTACCTCAAGCGGCTCCTGGAAGCAGCGGTATATTCTCCCATCTGTAGGCGCTGCCCCTGCAGCTCCCATAGTAGCTCCGGGGGCGGCGCTTGGGGCAGGGGCAGCGTGCGGAGTGGAACCCCTTGGCTGCCCCTTCGCGTAGGAGCCGGAGTGGGGAGATACCGCTGCTTCTGGGAGCTGTGCCGAGCAGCCCCCAACCCTGCTCCCTGTCTGGAGCGCCAGAACTGGGCAAGCCCTAGACCTCGCTCCCCAGTGGGAGCTCAAGGGCCAGATTAAAATGGCTGGTGGGCCGGATGCAGCTCTTGGGCTGTTCTTTGCCCAACCGTGGGCCAGACACTTCAGGGGGAGGCTTCCGGGGAGTCAGGAACTTAGGTACACCCAAGGTTAACCTGCAAGGCAAAGCAAAGGCTGGCAGAGTCTGGGGGAGCTTGTTTGGGTGGCTAACTGACTTTGCATGTCAATTTACCACCAGCAAGTCTCTCTCACTGAGGCACAGGGTTAAAACGATGACCTATGGTTCTGGACACCTTGAAAAAGTGTCACATGCTCTTGTTTGGTTCCCTGTTGGCTAACAAAGAAAATAAACACCTTGTTAGCACAAGGACAGTGTGATGAGCTGCTCCTTGGACTTCCCTACTTTAGTTATCTTAAATCAGAACTTCTATGGCACTGTAACTTTAAATGAGAAAATTGATCTCTCAAAGTTTAATTTAACTCCAGAGTTTAATCAGTCTACTCTGTCAATCATATATTGTGCAGCAAGCTCCTTAATGCAGGCCTGATCTCTTTAAGATAGGGATTACTGACAGAATGAATTGTAACTCATTGAGACTTTAAAATTAAACTAATTAAAAATGTAAGCAAGGCAAGTTGTACACTTCTTTCACAGCAGCCTTAAATGGCCTGACTTTTTTTCAACTTAAGGCAGCAGATCAATAAAATGTAGAAGTAAGGTAGGCTGTGTCCTCTTAAACTATTGTACTCCGGTATTGGATTGCCTGGAATAGCTCTTCTGATGGTGAAATGAGGCTTTGTGTCCATACGCCATGGATTGGGTGAAGGTTTGCTTACACAAAGTATGGTACCTGGGTGCTACAGACTCCAGTAGCTCTAAAGCTTCCAAGTTAAATCCCACTTGAGAACTCTCTCTGGGGTGGAATCAGAGAACAGAGAGGCTATTTGTGGCATAAATCATGTCAGTGCAGCCCTGGCACATGCACAACTGTTCTGTAAAATGAACCCTACTTGAAAGTGGCTTTTAAATGACACAAATAATTGCCCTAACAGTGAAAGTGTCTTTTCCAAACAACAACCATTTACCTTAATGTGCAGGGACGAATAGCTTCTGAGCTGTCTGTGCAATCTCTAGCATACACTTCCCCACCACTATGCAAGTACTTCAAAGCAGGGTCACGTTTCACGGTCTTGCACCTAGTGTGGTCACTTATAACTGAACAAAGGGCATGAAAAATGATCCCATGTCATTTTGGCAGCATGTTATGCTCAATGGACCTCATTCATCAGGCCACCTTAGCTGAGTTTAGTGCAGGATCCAAGGAGAAGAGAGCAAAGCCAGCTTTTTGCTACCTTCGTTCTTCCTCTGTTCTTGGGCTGGCCCAGGGCCTGTCTAGACTCCAGTGCAAATCAGAGCATGCTCAGGGCTGACCTAAGTACCCAGACTCCAAAGGGCTGTTACAGCAGCCAGGAATGCCTCAGCCACGACCCACCCACCATGGGCTGCTACAGGGAGTGCTGAAGTCCTTATGCCAGCTCTGCACCTTCCAGGGAATTCCCTGGAGCTGGATCTGCTGGTTTGACAGGTCGTTTTCACCAGGAAAGCCAGTATAAATAAGCCACAGCAGTAGCACAAGGCTGAATCAAGCCCACTGTATGATCTCATGCTCCCTTCCGGCTGACTGACCTGTTTTGCAGGTTCCAGAGTGTTGCACTATAGTGGACTCATACAGCATGGTAATTGTGTTGCCCTCTGCAGTCAGGGCTGGCTCCAGCATTTCTGCCGCCCCAAGCAAAAAAAAAAAAAAAGCTGCGATCGCAATCACGACCAGCGGCGGCAATTGGGAAAAAAAAAAAAAAAAAAAGGAGCCGCTATCGGCGGCGGCAGTTCGGCAGCAGGTCCTTCGCTTCTAGAGGGAGCGAGGGACCTGCCATCCCCAAATTGCCACACATGCCGCCCTTCTCCCTTGGCCACCCCGGGCACCTGCTTCTTAAGCTGGTGCCTGGAGCCGGCCCTGTCTGCAGTCAACAGTCAGTGGATTCAATTAAAGTTGTTACTGAGTGATCATCTCTTTCATCCAATAGCAGGGACTTTTACATAGGTAGGATAGAGGATTCAGCTCTTATCTCTGAAGTTAGTGAGTTTTTTGCCATTGACTCAGTGGGCCCATACTGGATAGGTTGTATTCTTTATGGGACAGGGAATCGGCCTTCATCTGTGTCTAGCAGTAGCTGCCTCAAGTGTGTTCTAGCTGTCAGAAGGAAAGATTGCTTTCAGCCTGTGTTAATAGTAAATAGAAGATAAACATCTCTCCATTTTCTCTGACAGGGCCCAGTCTCCAGACAAACATGTTGTACTTTTTCTTAGACAAAAAGGAAATGATGCAAAGAATGGAATAGAAAGTTCTGCTCATATCTCCCAGTGCCTGCGTTCTGCAGCCTTGCCTGGTACTGCATCTTAACGGAGCTCCAATCTGACCATTTTCCCATGTCAGACCCTGATTTCAGCCACACCTCTTCCCCCAAGCAGTGTGGGGTATCTGAGGTTTAAGCACATGCCTGTGTGGTGTTTCTTTGTTTCAAATGTGCATTTGTTATAGGAAATTCAGATGAATTAAATGAGAAGCATAAAGACAAACTTTTAAAAAGTAAAGTACTACAGACATCCAGTTCCTGCTAGATCCTAAAAATCTAGTGGTATTACCTGCTAAATGGCATGTTCAGCTCTTAGCTGACAGCCAGAGCTGAATCTGATCAGAGTTCCAACCCCTATGCCAGTGCTAGCTGCAGTTTCTCTCTCCATTTCCATGAAAGCTGATGTTGGCTCAGCAGAAACATGGTGCCACTGCCAGTGAGTTTTAAAACCAGATAGTTTAAATCAGTGACCTTGCTCATTTCCATGGAAAGGGGCATTGAATGCCAGCCCAAATGAGAGGTTCCCTCTCTCTTGTTAATTGCAGCCATTGAGGCTGATGGCTGAGTTCTTTACTGCAGGTATAATTTTGCAACAGTACTTGAGATCTCTGTTGCCTCTCTTTAACGATGACAGGAGTATCAGAGAAAAAACTCTCCCTACTATCATTTCTCCTTTGAGTATGCAACATGATTTTAGGGACGATAAATTTGATGTGTGGTTATACTGGGTAACTGCAGTCAGATTCAGCCTTACATAAATCTAGATTGTGCCACCCTTCTTATTTTACTCTGAACAATCTCATTGAAATAAATAGGCCACCTCAAGAAAAAAGGTCCCACTCAACATATGGGTAGAACCTGGCCCGAAATGTCTAGCTTATATTATATGAATGTGAGCCAAAGACTAGAAGGCTTGAACATAAGAACGTCCATACTGAGTCAGACCAAATGTCCATCTAGCCCAGTATCCTGTCTTCCGACAGTGGCCAATGCCGGGTGCCCCAGAGGGAATGAACAGAACAGGTAATCATCAAGGGTCGCCCATTCCCAGCTTCTGGGAAACAGAGGCTAGGGACACCATCCCTGTCCACCCTGGCTAATAGCCATTGTTGGATCTATCCTTTATGAACTTATCTAGTTCTTTTTTGAACACTGTTATATATTTAAAGGGGAATCAAAGTCTCTGTTCCCTCATATATGAAAGGGGGAGGGAAGCTAAGTCTAGCAGGCTTAATTTACATATATTTCACCCCAATGCCATTCTGTACAGCATTTTATATTGTATTTTTTGGAGTTTGTGCTCTTTTTCTGGAAATATTAAATGATGCATATAATGTATTTGTGAAAGATACAGCCTGGGGAAAGAGGGTCACATGCTCAGCTGACAGGTGGTAGACTCTTATTGGGTAATGAGCCCAAAATCAATCAGACCACACAGTGTCTGAGAGCAGGACTCTGGCGGGAGGCTTTGCTCTGCCTTCCCTGCCCAGAGAGTCTGGATCCTATTTGGAGCTGACTTTGTGGAACTGGATCTAGTAGCAGTGGATCTGACACTGGAATTGGATGGGGCACTAGCTAGTTAGTGGCTTTGACGTCTTTGGATCAGAATCTGGCAGTAGCAGGTCTGGTAGCGCTGATTTTGTGGAACCAGCCCTGGAAAGTTGCAGAACAGAATAGGATCTGGTGGTGTGAACTTCACAGGAAAAGGCTGAGGAGAGCTATCTCCTGGCAGCCTCTCGTCTACCATTGAGTCTAATTGGTTTTGTAAATGAGGCATAGGGGGACTGGGGATTGTTTTGAGTGACAGTGTGGCCTTAGAGACAAAGCAGTGGGCTGGGACTCAGGAGACTGGGATCCTATTCCTGGCTCTGTCACTGCTGATCCTGAGGAAATCATTTCACCAGCTCCATGCCTCAGTTTCCCCATCTGTAAAATGGAGATCATGATACTGACCTCCTTAAGTGCTTTGAGACCTATTGGTGAAAAAACACTATATAAAAACTAGGTATTATTAAATATTTATAGTTCTGGGCCCCAACAAGCCAGGCAATTAATAACTGGGACTGTGCAGTCACCCATACCACTTGTACTGTTTGGGTTTTAATAATATCATTTTACTATGTAAATAAATGCTTATTTTCGCCATCCTGCACAAATTAAAAAAAAAACCACACACGCTATTTGTGGTTTCCTATTCCCAAGGATTCCAGATTGTTTGTTGGCAGGGAAGAACCACTAGTGAAGATGACTGGGGGGATGTAGGGTTCTTAAAACCTGAGATTAGATAAGGTCTGAGATGGGGGCTGAAGCCAGTTCTATGGCCTGTGTTATACTGAAGGCCACATGGTCACAATGGTTCCTGCCAGCCTTGGAATCTATGGATTTTATTTATTTTGGACATCATTTGAAACTGGCCTTTACTGCTAGTGACACCTGGCAGAAGGGTTACATGTATGCGAGAGCACTATTGCATTACAAAGGTTAAACTTTCGATATGTGGCTTTAAAAAAATTCCTCAGCTGGGACTCCTAGATATTCTTCAGTTGAGGATCACTTTAACCTGGACAATGTTTAGCTAGATAATATAGGACATTAGTTCCCCTCTGAAATAAAAGGTGACTTCCTGTTGAATGGGAGTTAGTGTTCCTAGTTCCCTTTTCATGTTGGGTCCTTGTTCTGGTAACGTAGAAGCATGTGTGTAAAGGTGAAACAGGTAAAAGCGCAAAATGGAGCCAGAAAAACCTTCACTGTTCATCAGACCTATTTGTCCAAATAGCAAATATTCTAAACTTTAGAATTAATGTAATAAAGGTAATGGAAGCTTGTACCATGTATGTGCTTTTCCTTGTCTTAGATAACATTTGAGCTCTTACATAAAATGCCTTGGTGATTTAATCAGGCTTCTCATTCTGTGAAATGCCATTTGCTGTGAAAAGGAAAAAAAGAGCAAAACAGACGAAAATATGTAAATTATGTCAAAATAAAAGTCTCTACATTAAGTTGAGCAACCCTGTTCCTTATTCTGCTGGTTTTCCCAATTAAATTGGAGAAGCTCATAGATCCATAGGCCAGAAAGGACCATTGTGACCATCTAGTCTCACCTCCTATATAACACAGTGCATGGAAAGTCCCAAAAATAATTCTGTGACGGACTTCCCCGGGGTGCAACCTGCAACTGGGATACTGCTGAGCCCTCTGGCATACCAGTCTGGGCCCCCTCTCACATTGTGAGGCTGTGACAAGCTGCAGTCCTCTCCAAGTCTTGCACTTACACAGCCATACACAAGTAGGGACACACCCACCGGCAGTGTAGTTACATGAGTGCTTTCGTCAGCCCTTCATAAACCAATAATTGAGAGTTCCCTCCCAGCTCTCCAGCTTAGGACCCCAGAATAGTACCATATTGCCTTAGTCAGAAGCCTGAGCTATGTAAGTTATTACCCAGTCCACCCCTCCCTCAGTATGGAGAGGACAATGCACCAGCCCCTGTTCCGGAGCAGATTTCCCTTTGCACTTCAAACAACACACAGTTTTAGGTAAAAATTATAAAACAGATGTATTAACTCCAGAAAGATAAATTTTAAGTGATTATAAGTAATAGCGTACAGATCAAAGTTGGTTACCTAAGAAATAAAACAAAATCACAATTTAAATTCTATACACTACACAGGATTTGAATCATGCAGTGTCTCACCCTGATGGTGCAAACAGTCCACCCATCTTCCATACACAGGCTAGAAATCCCTTCAGCCTGGGACCACCTCCCTGGTTCAGTCTTTGTTCCTCAGGTGTTTCCAGGTGTTGAGTTGTGGCGGGAGTGAGGCCAAGTGATGATGTCACTTCCCCCTTTTATAGTTTCTTCCATGTGGAGGGAACTTCATTGTTCCAAGCAAAGTCCTCAGCACAGTTTGTGGAAAAGTACAGGCACAAGATGGAGTCCAGTATCTCAAGATCTAGTCAATGCCCTTGCACGCTTCGATGAGTCATAGCAGCCATTATTCATATACTGGCTGAAGCATCCACAGGAAGCCCACCAGGTGGGGATAAGCTTCTTCTAAGGCCTATTGTGTTTCTTAATGGGCCATTACCTTGAATGGTTCATCCACAATGTGCTGGGTAGACTGGATGTACATGACCTTGTGGGTGTCACTGCAGAAGCAAACACATCTGAAATACTGGTACATATTCAATAGTCATAACTTCAGATACAATGATGGCACATAGAATCCAACATGATATTAATGTTCAACAGATCAGGACTTTTAAAGTGATACCTTACATGGCATACTTTTCACAAAACATATAATAATTATATCACCACGGTAAACATAGGGGTGCCAGGGTGTTGCGTCGGGGTATAGAATGTCACAAATTCTTACTCTGTATCTTTTAGAAAAAAATCCAAAATGGCTAGTGATGGAGAATCCACCGCAAACCTCAGTAAACTGTTCCAGTAGATTAGATTTTAGCTTCTGATTTATATTCGTTACTATCAACCTCCCTTTTCTTGTTTAATATTAATTAATATTAATTTTTATTTTTGTATTGCTGCCTGCACTTCCACTATAAACCAGGTCATTTTTCTTTAAACCCTTATGGTCTTCTTCCTTGATTGTGGGTTTTAGGCATCTGTTAAAGTGTTCTTAACAATTCACAATTATCATTCAAATTTTTTCTGATGAAATCATAGAAGATTAGGGTTGGAAGAGACCTCAGGAGGTCATCTAGTCCAACCTCCTGCTCAAAGCAGGACATCCGCAACTAAATCATCACAGCCAGGGCTTTGTCAAGCCGGGCCTTAAAAACCTCTAAGGATGGAGATTCCACCAGCTCCCTAGGTAACCCATTCCAGTGCTTCACCACCCTCCGAATGAAATAATTTTTCCTAATATTCAACCTAGACCTCCTGCACTGCAGCTTGAAACCATTGCTCCCTGTTCTGTCATCTGCCACCACTGAGAACAGCCTAGCTCCATCCTCTTTTGAACCCCGTTTCAGGTAGTTGAAGGCTGCTATCAAATCCCCTCCACTCTTCTCCTCTGAAGACTAAATAAGCCTAGGTCCATCAGCTTCTCCTCATAAGTCATGTGCCCCAGCCCCCTAATCATCTTTGTTGCCCTCCACTGGACTCTCTCCAATTTGACCACATCCTTTCTGTAGTGGGGCCCCCAAAACTGGATGCAATACTCCAGATGTGGCCTCACCAGTGCCGAACAGAGGGGCAATACTGCTGGCAATACTCCTACTAATACAGCCCAATATGCCATTAGCCTTCTTGGCAACAAGGGCACACTGTTGAATCATATCCAGCTTCTCGTCCACTATAATCCCCAGGTCCTTTTCTGCAGAACTGTCGCTTAGCCAGTCAGTCCCCAGCCTGTAGCAGTGCATGGGATTCTTCCATCCTAACTGCAGGACTCTGCACTTGTCCTTGTTGAACCTCATCAGATTTCTTTTAGCCAGATCCTCCAATTTGTCTAATTTGTTAGTCTCTAAGGTGCCACAAGTACTCCTGTTCTTCAATTTGTCTAAGTCACTCTGGACCCTACTCCTACCCACCAGCGTATTTACCACTTCTCCCAGTTTAGTGTCATCTGCAAACTTGCTGAGGGTGCAGTCCACACCATCATCTAGATCATTAATGAAGATATTGAAAAAACCGGCCCCAGGACCGAACCTTGCGGCACTCCGCTTGATACCGGCTGCCAACCAGACATCGAGCTATTGATCACTACATGTTAGGATCATTGAGCCTAACGATCTAGCCAGCTTTCTATCCACCATTATAGTCCATTCATCCAATCCATACTTTTTTAACTTGCTGGCAAGAATACTGTGGAGGTCCGTATCAAAAGCTTTGCTAAAGTCAAGATATAGCACATCCACCACTTTCCCCATATCTACAGAGCCAGTTATCTCATCATAGAAGGCAATCAGGTTGGTCAGGTATGACTTGCCCTTGGTGAATCCATGTTGACTGTTCCTGATCACCTTCCTCTCCTCCAAGTGCTTCAAAATGGATTCCTTTAGGATCTGCTTCATGATTTTTCTAGGGACTGAGGTGAGGTAGTTCCCTGGATTCTCCTTCTTCCCTTTTTTAAAGATGGCACTATATTTGCCTTTTCCCAATCATCTGGGACCTCCCCCAATCACCACGAGTTTTCAAAGATAATGGCCAATGGCTCTGCAATCACATCAGCCAACTCCCTCACACCTTCGGATGCATTAGATCTGGTCCCATGGACTTGTGCGTGTCCAGCTTTTCTAAATAATCCTTAACCTGTTCTTTCACTATTGAGGGCTGCTCACCTCCTCCCCATACTGTGCCTCCCAGTGCAGCAGTCTGGGAGCTGACCTTGTCTGTGAAGACTGAGGCAAAAAAACCATTGAGTATTTCATCTTTTTTTCACATTATCTGTCACTAGGTTGCCTCCCCCACTCAGTAAGGGCCTCACACTTTCCCTGACCACCTTCTTATTGTTAATGTACCTGTAGAAACCCTTCACATCCCTTGCTAGCTGCAACTCCAATTGTGCTTTGGCTTTCCTGATTACACCCCTGCATGCTCGAGCAATATCTTTATACTCCTCCCTAATCATCTGTCCAAGTTCTCACTTCTTTCTTTTTGTGTTTAAGTTCACTGAAGATTTCTCTGTTAAGCCAAATTCTTCCTCTCAGCTGATTTGGCTCATAATGGTTTTCAGGTTTGTGAAATTGGCCCTTTTAAAGCACCAGGGGTGTGTGTATATATTTTACTGGTTGGGACTTCATTGTGTTTGCAGATTATAAATGTGATCAAGTCATGATCACTTGTACCTAAGCTACCATTAATTTTTAGTTCTATGACCTCTTCATCTGTCAAGCCAAACTCTAATGTAGAATCCACTCATGTTGGATGCAGCACTTTTTGAGTTAGGAAATGCTCATCTATAATATTTAGAAATTCCAAGGATGTTTTAGTCCTGGCAGCATGAGACCTGCAGCATACATCACTCAGTCTTCCACCTGGGGAAGTGAGGAAACAGATTGACAGAGCAAGACGGGTACCCAGAAATCACCTACTACAGGACAGGCCCAACAAGGACAATAACAGAACACCACTGGCCATCACATACAGCCCCCAGCTAAAACCTCTCCAGCGCATTATCCACGATCTACAACCTATCCTGGAAAATGATCCCTCACTCTCACAGACTTTGGGAGGCAGGCCAGTCCTCGCTTACAGACAACCCCCCAACCTGAAACAAATACTCACCAGCAACTACACACCATACCACAGAAACACCAACCCAGGAACCAATCCCTGTAGCAAACCTCGTTGCCTACTCTGTCCCCATATCTACTCTGGCGACACCATCAGAGGACCCAACCACATCAGCCACACCATCAAGGGCTCATTCACCTGCACAGCCACTAATGTTATATATGCCATCATGTGCCAGCAATGCCCCTCTGCCATGTACATTGGCCAAACCGGACAGTCTCTCCGCAAAAGAATAAATGGACACAAATCGGACATCAGGAATGGTAACATACATAAGCCAGTAAGTGAACACTTCAATCTCCCTGGTCATTCTATTACAGATTTAAAAGTCAGTATCATTGAACAAAAAAACTTCAGAAACAGACTTCAAAGAGAAACAGCAGAACTAAAATTCATTTGCAAATTTAACACCATTAATCTGGGCTTGAACAGGGACTGGGAGTGGTTGGCTCATTACAGAAGCAGCTTTTCCTCTCCTGGAATTGACACCTCCTCATCTATTATTGGGAGTGGACTATATCCACCCTGATTGAATTGGCTCTGTCAACACTGGTTCTCCACTTGCGAAGTAACTCCCTGCTCTCCATGTGTCAGTATATAATGCCTGTATCTGTAACTTTCACTCTATGCATCCAAAGAAGTGAGGTTTTTACCCACGAAAGCTTATGTCCAAATAAATTTGTTAGTCTTTAAGGTGCCACCAGACTCCTTGTTGTTTCAGTCTTCCATAATCATACAACTTTCCCCCTCTACACATTGTAGATAGTGTAAGGAGCTGCTCATCCTATTCCCTAATGTGTGATTTGGTGGTCTGTAGCAGACATCAACTAGTACCCCATCTTGTGCCTTCTTTGTTAGGACATTGATCCATAAGCACGCAAGATCGTTTTCTTCCAAGTTATCAGTGACTCGGAAACTATTAATGACATTTTTGACATGGAGTGCCACTCCCCCACCCCTCATGCCCCCTCAATCCTTTATGCATAGATTATGACTGTTGATTTTACCATTCCAATCATGCAGATCATCCCACTGGTTTTCAGTAATACCAACTAGATTGATTTTGTACTCATAAATGGGCAATACTCATTCCTTTTGTTTGTTACCCATGCTTCTAGGATTGATGTATAGGGAATTAAAGAATTTCTTGTCTTCATGTCCTTTGGTTCCTTGATTAATTTTCTCACCATCTCAGTTTTGTGCTAAATGAATGCTCATATATTCCCATTTTTTACCCTCCCTTTTTGCTATTTGTTTAATGGTCTCCTGACTACTCTAGCCAGCCTGTCCTCAAGCAGATTGGTTCCCCTTCTATTGAGGTGGAGGCCGTTCATACTGTACAGCCATCACTCCCCAAAGGTGGACCATAGAAGGACCATCAGTGATCCACAAAATCAAAACCTCTGTCCTATGTTACTTACCAAGCCAGCAGTTCACTTCCAGAAGTGATTTAGTGGAGAATCCCTTTTGAGATTACTTGCATGAGTAAAACCAAATCCTGCTTGCCTTAGATGATACCAGTCTATTGGGATTCATGCTGTGCATAGTATTTTTGTTGTTCATTTGTAAACAGGGAAAACATGGATTGTCTAACTTCTGAGTTTTACTGACTTACATTATTCCATGTAAAAATATTTCAAATTTCAAGACGACTTAAAGAATAATAAGGAGGGTGTCTGAGTTGGCCCTGCATATGCCAACTTTTTATGGGCTACTTAGGGAAGACTTATGTCAAGTCTCTGCACTTAGTATCAATTTATTGTTGCTTGTTCCAGCCTCCTTGACTCTCCTGTCTTACCTGCCCAAAGCACAGCAGCTAAAATCATTTTTCTCTCCCCTGATCCCCCTCTAACCTATTTACTGGCTTCTGCTGCTTTCCATGTAGAGTTCAAATTACTGGTCCTCACTGTTCTGCCTGATATTCTCATTTCCTGACATTTCTTGCCTCATGCTCTGTCTTGTTCTCATCTTGTTCCCTTGGTCTGCTCATGCTTTCACCTTCCTACCTCTTGTCACACTATTCCCTATGCCTGGAATGACATTCCCCTTCCTGTGCCAGACATCCTTGCTTTTCTCCTCCTTGTCGGCAGCATGGTCTAAAGATAAGAAAAAAAGCTGCTTTGCATTCAAGGGCAAAAATGGACACAGACCAAGCCAAGCACAGAAAACAATAAAGTTTAGAGGCTGCAGAGATGGAAAACACAGACAAAACAGCGAAAGGAGGAGCCGAGCTTCGTGTCCCTGGAGCCGATGTGGGGATGCTAAAGAAGCCACAGTCAGCCGGCCTGGACTGAAATACCGAGCAAAGGGTCTCTAAAAGAGACATCCCAGAAGACCCCAGGGCGTAAAAGAACAGCTCTCCCAAGAGCAAAAGCAAGTTGAAAATTTTTGCAGCGTACCTATAGGCAACCCGTGCACAAAATAACCTCCTGCCCATCTCTCTCTCTGTCTCTCCTACCCCCGGGCCTGGCCAGCCCAGGCAGCGTGTTGGTAAGTATAAAAAAAGGGAGGGAAAAGGGTTGCAGGTGAATCTACCCCCGGTCATAGCAATAGTCTGTCAGCTACCTCATACAGAGAACCTATAATGAGGAATAATATGCATTGTGACCATTTGCTTTCTATCCTAAAAAGTTCACCAGGTTCTCAATTACAAGAGTTTTCATTGATCAAGCTGACTGCTATCTGATGATGGATGTAATGTGTAAAATAACTTTGGCTAAGGGCATACAATATAATTCTGATTAAAATTTACCATAAAAGACAGAGAGAAAGCTGATGTATTGAGCAGTAAAATAAGATTGAGAATATATCCCTTTTGTTAAGGCTGTCCCTATTTGTTACAATAGTCCAGTGCTTGTACATAATTATCTTAATATCTTTGTATCTTGATGACAAGTTAGCATTGTTGAAGGAATCACCTATTCTTCGGCAAAAAATTAATGGTGTCTTTGGGCACGGAGATTCTTTATTACACAGAGAAAGTTTTTGTCAAATTCCACATCTGGATTTTTCAAATGTGACAATTATCATAATGAGCAAGATCTGAATAAAGGGAGTTACTTTACTCAACCATTATCTTGAAAAGAGCCCTACATTAGAGCTAGAATGAGTTTTCTGTGTATGTGTCCAAATGACTTGGGTATAGTATAATGGGGAAACTCTTCCATCACTGAAAGTGCACATTACCAAGCAGGAGTGCAATCAAGAGAGGGAGCCTCATCTTGGATAGGAATGTCAAAGCATTCATCAGTCCATTAGTTCTTTGGGATTCCTGACAGATGCATGGACCAAAAAAGAGAGTAGGACAAAAGTTCCATTGTCCTAAAGAGAATCTTTCTGGACTTATTCTTTACGGTTATAAGCCAAATTCTTCCCTCGTGTATGTATATGTAGCTCCTACTGAGTTATGTTGCTGGCTTATTTCTGAGGGGAGAATTTAGCAGTGTCTTTCCATTAAGAAATAATGAAAAGTCTGGCATATCTTTCTTTCAAGAATGAATAAAACTCCCAAGAAAAAGCTTTCAGGGTCCTTTGGTCACATGTGCACAGAGGAGCTGAAGCAGGTGAAACTCTCCAGGGGTATGTACGGAGGGCAACAGTGGCTGTGCAGTATGCTCCCTCTTCTATCCCAACCCCACAGAAGCCTTTTGGCTACCATCTGGACAATTCAGGGGTCTGTTAGTCATGGGGGCTGTTTGTGGAATGACAGTAAACTGGGGGGGGGGGGGAGGAGAGGGAGAGGGGAAGTGCGAGAGAGGGAAGGTTTCATGGCCCTGTATTTCATTTTAGCATTTTGTAATTTACTATTATCCTTTTACTCATTTAAAAATATAAATACATCCAAACAATGATTTGTAAATCAGAAACAAAGGCTAAAGTGCATAGCTGAGACTGATATTTAAGAATTAAAATTTAAACATTCACAAATAAATTACAGATCTTATCGAATTTTCCCATAAATTTAATCCTAATAAATGAGTGTTCTGAACAATCAAAGTTTAAACTGACATTTTTATCTTGGAACTAAATTCTGCTTTCTGTTTCACTATAATAAAGTTGAAGCAGATTCTTCATTAATCTATATAGTTCCCCTGAAGACAATAAAAACCAACCACACAATTATAAACTTTCCAAAGTAATTGTTGGAACCTAGCCACTCTCCAGCAGCGACATGACTCAAAGGGCATGCAGCCACTCCCCCAAGGTGTGGGACAAGCCTCCTCCCTAGTTGGAGTGCCTTGTCTCCTCTCCTTGCTTGGGCTGGGTCCTGAGTTATTTTTCTGATGCCTGGCATCTCCACCCAACATGATGCCTCTCTGTGCCTGAGACCTAAGCAGTGCTGTCCCTTGGGAAAAATGAATAATGCTACTAATGGGCAAAGGTTTAAAAACCCCAGTACCCAAGAAACAAGAAAATACACCAGCACAACCCTAGTAAGAAGTGATATACCCCAAAATAACAGTATAACAAAACGGACTTTATTGGGAGCAGGAAAATAGGATCTGGGGAAGGAAAGGGTTATGTCGTTAACTAATACATACTAAACACAAACAAATCCACCTGCTAATACTCAGCTCTTCCCAAGGGGGGAGGGATAGCTTAGTGGTTTGGGCATTGGCCTGCTAAACCCAGGGTTGTGAGCTCAATCCTTGAGGGGGCCACTTAAGGATCTGGGGCAAAAATCAGTACTTGGTCCTGCTAGTGAAGGCAGGGGGCTGGACTCAATGACCTTTCAAGGTCCCTTCCCATTATAGGATATCTCTATTAATTATTATTATCCCCAACTCCCTCTCTGGCGATATGCTGATGAGGAGTCCAGAGATAAGGGCTGCAGCCTTGTGAATGAATGTTGGCTGGCTTAAAACAAAACAACAGTGATTGTGATGGGATGTCCACCGCACACTGGCAGAGAAGGGGTTAAAAGCAGCCTTGGGGAGGCGCATGGGGAGAAGCCAATCTGAAAGAGGCTGTGAGGAGCAGCCAATCAGGGTCCAGTAGGCCCATATAAAAAGAGCAGCAGGGCCAGAGGCAATCAGTTGCTTCAGGGAGCCCGATGGAGAGCATTGGGTTCCTAGAATGCTGCAGGAAGGTAGCACCTTGGACTGGGTAGCTGCTAGCATGGACTGGGGGAGCCAGAGAGAAAGAGAGAGAGCGCTCCTGGCTGGCTGCTGGGATTTGCAGGCTTAAGTCCTGAGAAGAGGGTGAAGAAGGTGCTGGAGCTCAAAACTAAAACTAGTCCTTGTCTCTGAGTCAGGCTGTCCCCTCCCACTGAAGGTCTGAGCAGCCCTGGCTCATCATTGGCACAGCAAACTGCCTGTCCATGTCACCTCATGCAGAAGCCTCACTCTTGGCCTCAGCAGGAGTTTCTACTCCACTCGGTCCCCATGCCTGACTCCAAGCATGCTGGGAAATGGTATCAGAGGGTTCTGGTAGCCATTACAGTTGTAGTTAGATCAGTCTAACACTCCAGGAGGTGACAAACTCCAAGTGGGATTCTGGGTAAGTTTACAGTATATACTTAATACCATATTTTCATTTTATCCAGCAATTAACCTTGTGTTAAACCTGCAATTCCAGTTTTACTTAGAGCTTAATCCTGAAGGTTCACGGTCTGGAGAAACAAGTATCGACCCTGCGTTGCATAAGAGAAAATGAAGATTTCCTGGACAGACGTCAGGATATGCTTCTACAGGCACAACATTCTGAAGAATCAGAGCAGGCTGTGCAGGGGACAGAGGGACGGTGAAGAAATTTGGCAGCATGTGACCTCCAGAAGAAGAAAGAGGAGCGTCCATGTACCAGCAATGGAGATACAGGTGAGCAACTGTTTTCATGTTCTCTCCACAGGTACTAATGCGGAGAGTAGACTAGATGATACATCTGAGGGAAGGGAGCAGAAGGAGACTCCACCAATTGGAAGGTATGAGATGCACTGTCATAGGGATGGGGGTTCCACGACCACCGCTCCCAAGAGAAGGAGGCGGGTGGTGGTGGTCGGGGGACTGCGTCATCTATCTGCCACCCCGACCGGGAAAACCGAGAGATCTGCTGCTTGCCAGGAGCTAGGATTCATGATGTACGGAGAGACTGCCGAGACTCATCAAGCCCTCGGATCGCTACCCCTTCCTGCTTCTCCAAGTGGGCACTTAGGGTTGTCAGGTCCTCTGGTCAAAAACTGGGCACCTGGCAACCCTAAATGGCTTTTGGACCCAGAAGCCAAAAACCGGACTGTCCAGGTAAAACCTGTATGAGTGGCAACCCTAAGTAAGCAGCACAAAAATAACTTTATTTTTGCCTCTATTTCCAACTTAGTTATTCTCATACTGGAAGACATCTGAAAATGAAAACCATAAATCCAAATACAATCTGGTTTTAGAAAATGAAAAGAAAAAAGGTTTTGCTATTAAAAACTTTCTCAAAAAATCCTAAGCAGCAGAAACTGTCATTTTGTCCACTTCCTGACCAGCTCCTGCAGTTTGAAATTGAAAGTCATGAACTGCCTTAATTCAGCAAACATGAATCTGTCATTGTATCAAGGTTTTAGTCAGGAAGAAGATTTGCGCAGTATCACTGAAGTGGCACTTGTAGTAGTAGCTGATATTTCCAGAGAAATTTTGCTTGAATTCAGTAAAACTGAATACCCCATAGCTGAGCTACAAAGCAACAAAGCTGAAGATCCCATAGATTATCTTAAAACAAACAAAAAACCCCAAAGACCTTGTAGGCGAATTTGAAAGGAGCAAAACAAAAGGCGCTGTAGATGAGTAAGTCAACGCATTCTTGCTGCTGAAATAGGTTTGGCATTCCGTCTGATAAAAGTGACTTTCAAGACACAGTTTTATCAGACTCGGCTGAATAACCTTGCTCTTTTTGCAATTGAAAAAGACAAGATAGCAAGGTTATAGCTGGAACAGTTTGCCAAGGAAAAGTGTCACGGTCATGCAAGGTTCCAGTATTTGGAAATATACAAGCCAACATGATTTGGGTGAGATTCCACTTTTGTTTAGGCTTCTGACTTACGTTTTTTTTTAAACTTTATCTTTTTTAAAGTGACATGACCATTTGGCCCCATGCGCAATAGTTTCTGACCGTGCTCTGACCTTTAAATCTGCCTGTCACTGGGGCAATTCTATGTAGGTTGAAAAGTTGTGACTCTTACTGATCTTGCACACAGAGTTCCCTATGTACCAATACTTTCGCCTGTGAAGATGCTTTTCAAAGTTCAAGAAGCTGTGCAGTGGCTGAAGTCAGAGCCAGAGCCAAGCTGTTGAACACAGTATGGTCTCCCCGCCCCATATAATGAAGCCTTCCTGTCTGACTGTGTGCAAGATCTTTAATTACCTTCAGTCTCAGGCTGATCAGATTTCAGAGTGGTAGCCATGTTAGTCTGTATCAGCAAAAACAATGAGGAGTCCTTGTGGTACCTTAGCAACTAACAAATGTATTTGGGCATAAGCTTTTGTAGGCTAAACTCCACTTCTTCAGATGCATGGAGTGAAAAATACAGTAAGCAGAATATATATGATAGCACATGAAAAGATGGGAGTTGCCTTTCCAAGGGGGGGTGTCAGTGCTAACGAGCCAATTCAATTAAGGTGGAAGTGGCCTATTCTTTTCCCTCTGCTGATACTCACACCTTCTTGTCAACTGTTTGAAATGGGCAACCTTGACTGGCCTCATTAGCACTACAAAAGTAATTTCCCCTCCCTTGGTATTCACCCCCTCTTGTCAACTGTTGAGAATAGGCCTCTGATACAAAAACTGCCCATTGTCTCTGGCATCACCATGCACAACTTACATTAAAGACAGGGAGATAACTATCCTCCATCTTGTCTGGAAGAAAAACCTGTTTGTCCATTTGGTTGGTTACAGACTTTAAAGCATAATATCCATAATTTCTTATACAGTGTTAATACATACATTTCACAATCATGTTAATTACCAGTGGGTCACTGGTTATTTGATCTCTCACATGACTTTCTTTATAGATAAGTATCATGACAGCAATTTGTTGGGTGTATTGAGTTTGTTAGGCCAGATGGGAGTTGTTACATAATGAACCACTTGCCAGCTGGCATTGAGGGGCTCTTAGGGTCACAAAGGCATGTTTCCCACACCTTGAATCATTCTTGCAGCTCTTCTCTGAACCCTTTCCATTCTGTCTACATCCTTTTTGAAATGTGAACATCAGAACTGGACACACTATTCCAATAATGGTCTTGCTAATGCCATACACAGAGGTAATAGTACATGTCTACTTTTGCTTGCTTTTCCCCTGCCTATGCACCAAAGGCTACATCTACACTGGCACGCATACCTGAGGACTAGATTGTGTATGTGGTTGCTTGTGCTCCACATACCCATGCCCACATATGCTGTGCTGCACATGGGTATAATGCTGTGTGTATGTGTATACCTGCATCCACACTCATAGTGCTACTCCAAGTACACAAGGCTAGCGCTTGCATTTCAGGGGTGGTATCCTAGGGTTGTGTGCATCACAGGGAGATAATCTAGGAACCATTTTGTTGCATACTGTAGGTACTGCTCCCTGCCTTCACACGTTTGCCAGTGGTGCTTCCTGATCATGTCGCCCCTAACTTTTATTCACTGCAAAACCAGGTTGAAGCCATGGATCATTTGTAAATGGTTCTGCTCTTACTCCTTATAGAGGGAACAATATTTGTGCAGTGTAGGCAGTGCTCAGCCTGGTACATGATGGTATTTGGGCAACATTTTCTTAGACATTGAAAACAGCTGATCTTGAGAGGCAATGAAAATTCATTCATGTCACACTGGACAAATACACTGGTATTGCCATAGTATGGCCTTTGGTGGATCATCAATTCTGATCCAGGAGAACCAGCATGGTGTGGTGGGATCACAATGTCTTGGAAAGCTGGGATGACTAGCAGTGGCTTCAGAACTTCCGAATGAGGAAACAGACCTTAATGGAGTTCTGTGAGCAGCTTGCATTAACCCTCCAGCAGAACACTCAATTCAGGGAAGCCATAGTGGTTCAGAAGCAGATTGCTATTGCCTTGTGGAGAATGGTTGTGGAATGTGCATTTGGTAGTCTGAAGGCTCGTTGGTGCTGCCTGTGCACCCGCCTGGATGCCATTTATATGATTGTTGACTGCTGTGCCCTGCACAACATTTGAGAGAGTAAAGGAGAGTGGTTTCCATGCCAAGTGGGTTCAGGAAAAATACAGCTTGCAAATTCTGTACAGGCAGCTGGATTCCATACAGATGCACCCCAGTCCTGGGCCCTAGTGGGAAATGGAAATTAGGGACTCTATATGTGCACATATGTTGACACAGCAGGGATCTTGAGGGGCAACAATGTCAAGGGACACCTTCACATCCTTTCTCTTTATCTGCTTTAAATGTACATTAGAGAACATACCTACCTACTTATGGGGCATATGGGCTGGTGTGTTGATGCAACTGCACCCCCTCTGTCCAGGCAGAGAATTGCACTAGAGTTTGCTCAGTCTGGTGGGATGATCAGTGAGTTTCTCTTGCCCAAGTCCTGTTGGGGGCGTGGGTTTTCGCCTTATTCCTGGTGAGGTCAACTGGTCCTGGCACCCAGGGGGTCTGAAAACCACCTCAGTTCTTCAGTCTCTTAGGTGTGCCCACTCCACTAGGTTCCAGCTTGAGTCCCTTAAGCCAGAAAGGCAGAATCAGGACTCAGTGACCCCTATTGTGCACTGAACTTCTTCCTACCTCACCTGGCTTTTCAGCCTGTTGGTCTGGTCATTCCTTCTATGTCTGGGCAGCTTCTCAGCAGCTTGCTGGCAGGAGTTCCCTTCTCCAGTGTGCTTGCTCATCTGGCAGCCATCCCGGCCCTCTGCTTCTCAGCTCTTTTATTCTCCTAGCTGCTGTGAGGCTGCCAATCAGCCTTGGATGGTAGTACCTGCATTAACCCCTTGGTTGCTGGGCCAGCATGGATATATATACACCCCATTACAAGGGTACATAGCTTTTTAAGGGATTTGTTCCCATTTGAAGTGCTGCAGCTGAAGTTTGTTATCTGTTGCTGTGGGTCACATTGTACACATTAAAGCCAATTATTATTGGGCACCTACATTGTGTCATCAGCATGGGGATGGGTTTCTGCTGTGGAGCATAGCAGCAGTGATGTAATGAGTTCATTAGTCAACGTTTGTCCTTCTCATTATTGGCACTTGAATGGAAGCCAACTCATCTGTTGTGATTCATTTAAAAAAAATAATGGGGTGGGTCTGATGGCAACAATTTCAGGCATTGATGCATATGACTTGCTTTTTTATTTTGCATCTCCTTGATCCCAGTTACAACAGTATGGGAAGCCTTCAGACAATTTACATAACGGTTTCTGATTTCACTTTAAAAGGTGAAGGACTTGTTTGCACTTCTTTTGGGAGATACGGGTTTTGAAGTACTTAACTGAATAGCACAAATAACTGATGAATGGAACCCTCTAATTTTAGTCTTACAAGAACTGCCTAGGGTGTTTTTTTTCCCCATTTATGGAGTCAAATTCTATTATTAATGTGCCTGCATAATTTTCAGCACCTTAAGTAATGGGTTTATGAGGAATAGCTGGGGAGGGGAGAGACATGCAACCATTATGTTAATATAGTGATTTAGAATTGTCAACCGTGCCGAGTGCAATTCACCGCTGTTAGAGCCCACTAATCCCTGGTGTGCTTGGAAGGTGCTTAAAGTCTTGAGGGGGTGGTTTGGTACAGGGTACTGACAGATGCTGTAATATTGCCAGTAAATTTTTATTTAGGTTTTCAAATTTCAACATGTTCAATAAAGGCATTAAGACACAGATTAATTAGTGCCATACAGCCTATGTATAAGACGTATGCTTAGCTGAAAATTAATAGTGGTTAATTTAATAGGAAACATACACTCCACTATTCCCTTTCTGCCATGTATCCCTAGGACTTCAGGTATTTCCCCCCAGGCTTGGGAAAGACTCAAACATTTCCACTATAATGGCAACAAAGTTTTTCACGCCATTCTACTACATGAGGTAGGAAGCTTGGGGCCCATTCCTAATCCAAAAAACACTTTCATTTCACTTACTCAGGAAGGAGGAGGTACACCCAGTTAAATCAGGTCAAATGCCTTACAGAAATCTGATATTATGCCAACACAGTTACCTTTAACAACCAAACTGGTAATCTCCTATAAAACAGATACCAAATTTGTTTCACAAAACCTGTTTTCTATAAAACCATTATTGATTGGCATTAGTTATGCTACCATCTTTTAAGTCTTTAGTGATTGCATCCTTTCCAGGATCTTTTGTGTGTATTTTTATATATCTATAGACATAGATAGTCCCAACCAGTGATGTATACATATCCATGTTCTGATGTGTGTACATAGAAATATATGTGGAACCTCCAGGAATGTTACTTGACATGGCCCAGGCTTGACAATGTACACTAAAAATGATGAAACCACATTTACTTTGGGTGACTTCTCATCTCTGTTACTACAGTACAAATTAATTTTTGATTATGTATCTTAATTAATTATATAATCTTTACATTTTAGCACCTTTTGTAATATATCCTCAGTTCAGGATAGCAAAGTGAAGAATGATTTCTTGACTAGAGAGAAGTTCAGAATTGACCTTAGAAACCTGCTCAGGAACTTACTGTCCTAATGAAGTTATATTAAATGTAACAATTAAATTTTATCTCCATGTGTCTGAACACAGGGCACTTTAAAAGATAGTCCTAACTGCTAGCATAAAACACAATATTCGAAGATTCAGGTAGAAGATTAGTAAAGTAACTTATAGTTTGTAAACTTGGTTGAGTTATTAAGGAGGATAAACTTCATTTAAAAAAATGATCTCACATCACATCAAGATAATAAGCGTAAAGGTGGAAACCTAATGACTTGTTCAAAATATCTTTGAGAAGTCACTAAGAGCCACATTTTCAAAGGTACCTAAGTGGGCTTTCACAAGCACCTAAGCAGTCTCATTAATATCAATAGGAGTTAGGCATTAATTAACCTGCTTAGGCACTTTTAAAAATCCCATTAGTCATCTATCTGCATCTTAAGGAAACTAAATATGTTTCAAAATATGGCCCCAAAAGCAACAAGCAACTTTCTAAACCCAATGATTGATTGTTAATTTGTTCTTGTACATGCTATTCTTCACCTTTTACCCTTGTAGTAAATGCTAAAGATAATTCAGCTAATAATGTGATCTAGGAGACACTGAAACACTAGACAAGTATTTTGTAGAAGGCATGGAGCATCTAGTAGCTGGAATAAGCCATTTAGTAAGGGTTCTTAAGATTCAGGCCTCTCAAGGCTATTTTTGTTCTCCAAAGAGTCTCTCAAGGACCTTATTTTGGAGAGTTTTCCCAGTTGTTCACATTAATGTCTCTGACCTCTCATTGGGGCTATCTGTTACTTTTCTTACATATTATCAAGATGATATATTTTCTTGATCCTTCCACTGTGTGGATTTTTAACATTCACAAGAGAAGCCAAATACTATGAAATAGTTAAAATGGCATGAACAAATAAAATGACTTACAATCACTCAGGCATTTTTAAACTTACATATGATTACAAGTTTAAGGATGTGTAGTACTGTAAATAAATAACCTGGGAAGAAACCATTGTTACCTGCTTCCCTGTTTATAAAAGTAGATTTTACTCAAAGGAATAGAAAACTGTTGGAAAAACACACACTGTATGTGTTACCACTGGATTCTGAACTGCTTTGTGAAGAAAACTCCTTCGGGGTACATATTTTAGACTTGACTTTAACGAATGTCTAAACAGAGAGACAGAACACAATTTGGCTAGCTATGACGGTCTCTGGATGCAAATCCTTTATTTTTTTCTTTGGCCATCCCAGGAATATAAGAAGAATTATTCCAGAACTTAGTGTCACATCAGTGCTCCTTTGTTGTGTCTGTACTTCTTAAAATCCCTCTGTGTATTCAGTAAGTCCTGAATAGATACTATATTAGATGAGACCCTTCTAAATTTTTTATTTTTACAGCTCTATCTGCAGTTCCCTAGTAGGATGATTACAGTATTTGCTATGTTCATACCCATCAAAGTTATAACTATGTAGTCAGGAGGGTTGACGAGGGGGAAGAACACTTTCTAAAACATGGTGTGTTTATACCCTAAGTCTTCTGTCAATATGGTATAGTGTGGTGTGACCAGCATCAGATAAATAAATTAATCTTAGTTTTGGGGAACATCTGCCTGTTTGTACATGGTCCCTGATTCAACTTCCTATGTGAATTCAGTGAGCATGAATATTAACAAAATGAAAATTACTCTACAAAAAAAAATGGAGGATGAGACTGCTAGCATTGGATCAGATCTTTCTAGCCATTTGTTTTCTATGTAGGATATGAGAAACTAGGAATAAGTTATTTCATTCCTTTACCTGTTCTTTCCCACCTTTTTTCTGTTTGTAGAGAAAGGGCCTACGTCTTGGAGGGAGAAAATAATGCCACCACCTTCAATTCTTCATTAGCCCTGGTGTGCAATCCACATGTGACTGGGGATCTTCATGGGTGTGGAAGGAAGAAGGAGGAACAGAACAGGGGCTTGCCAACTTTCTGTGTCATCCTCCCCATTGTAAAACTTGGAAGGTTCCATGAATAGAGAATGCAATATCATCATTATATTATATGGTTCCCACTAGAACTAGCTGAACAATGAAAACCTGACATTCAAGGTGCCTGCAACAGATCCATTTGATTTTTTTATTCTGAATTTTTTAATTTGAACTCAACTCCCTCCCCCCCATTTTTTTATTGACAGAATTTTTAACAGAAAACTCACTGTTTGGTTAATAAAAATATTTCCAATGTTTTTAACTTACAATGAAAAAAAGAGAGACAATTTTACACACACATGCACACACACACACACGGCAAAGTAAAATAAAAAAAGGCCCCCATATTATGAAAAAGATTTTCATTAAAAAGTATATTCCCACATTGACATCCTCCCTGAGGGTGTGTTTTGGTGCAGTCATTAGCAGGGATACTTTACATAAGGCTTATGTTATGCACAGTGCACAAGTTTAACAGACCCACACAATGGTGGAAAGCAGTGAAAAGCAAACCTCAAATTGCTATACCTGTTCATCTGAGTAGATAATGACTCTTTAATGTATTAATCTTTGAGGAGAAATAACCTCTGTTCTTTAATTGTAATTAAAATTGAGTTAGGGCAATTTGAAGATAAGTGGTATAGTCTCTTTGCTCACTTAGGGTCTGATTCAACTCCTGTGAAAGTCAATATTGGTTTCATCTGACACTGCAAGGACCAGGCTTTTTTAATCTTTCGTGGCTGCAGAAATTTCAAGGTTGGCTTACATAGTGTTTTATGGAAGGCATGATCTCCTGCAACTCCAGGTATGCTGAGAATGTTTGTGGAACATAGTGATGCTCAAGGGGCACTGGTTCATTGGGAGTATGATGTCTGCCAAAATCCTGCTTCCACAGATAGATCAGACATCCAGTCTGAAGTGGTGTGATTATCTATCAGCTCCTTGGTATAACATACTCTTCGACTTGGTTTGCTCTCTGTGTTCATTCTTTTTAATGAAAGCCTCCACTTTTCCATAATTCCTCATTTCATAGCACTTTCCCTTAGCTGAATGTTTAGTTCAATTTTATCCTATTATCATATACTATGCATAAGGCCCTACCAAATTCATGGTCCATTTTGGTCAATTTCACGGTCTAGGATTTTAAAAATAGTAAATTTCATGATTTCAGCTATTCAAATCTGAAATGTCACGGGGTCTTTTAATTGTTGGGGTCTTGGCCCAAAAAAGAGGTGTGTGTGGGCGTCCAAGGTTATTGAATGGGGGGTTGCGGTACTGCTACCCTTACTTCTGCACTGATGCTGGTGGCAGCCTGCCTTCAGAGCAGGGCAGCTGGACAGCGGCGGTTGCTGGCCAGGAGCCCAGCTCTGCAGGCAGAGCTGCCACTGCCAGCACCGCAGAAGTTAGGATGGCATGGTATGGTATTGTCACCCTTACTTCTGTGCTGCTGCCTGCAGAGCTGGGCCCTCAGTCAGCAGCCGCCACTCTCTGCCACCCAGCTCTGAAACAGCAGTGCAGAAGCAAGGGTGGTATGGTATGGTATTTCCACCCTTACTTCTGCGCTGCTGCTGGCGGGGCGCTGCCTGCTGGGCTGGGCACCTGGCCAACAGCTGCCACTCTCCAGCTGCACAGCTCTGAAGGCAGTGCAGAAGTAAGCGTGGCAATACTGTGACCCTCCTAAAATAATCTTGTGACCCCCCTGCAATCCTTTTTGGGTCAGGACCCCCAACTTGAGAAATGCTGGTCTCCCCCATGAAATCTGTATAGGGTAAAAGCACACAAAAGACCAGATTTCATGGTCCATGATGCGTTTCTTATGGCCATGAATTTGGTAGGGCCCTAACTATGTACAAACTAGATACCCATCCAGATCTTCCTCGCTCCAGTGTTCTATACTCATATCTGTGGTGAACCCTTGAACCTTTTGGTGATATTTTTGTCACAGTGGGTGTGTGTGGGGAGTGATTATTTTTGGCCTTAACATCACTTTTTTTTAATTCAAATCTTCAGAAAAATTGTGGATGTGGAGAAATAGGTATCTGAATATAGGTCTGTGTTAAGTCTGGACACAGACTGCAGTGAAATTTGCTAGTTAATAAATATTTCCGTGTCTACTCCTTATGTTGGTATAATACTTTATCAATATCTCATTTTAATGCCATATCTGAGATTTTAAAATCTATTTTAATGGCTCTACTTTTGGGATAGTCAGGTTGTACAAAGGCTAGGCAAAAATAAATCCTTAGTGGATACCATAAAATAAAAAAAATTAATTATACAGAGCTACATACACAATAATAATAATACCTAGCTCTTACATGCCTTTTTTTCATAAGTAGATGTCAACATGCTTTACAAAGAAGGTCAGTATTATTATCTCCATTTGACAAATGGGGACATGATTTACCCTTGGGCATCCAGTAGACAATTAAGACATTATGACTCATATGTGTTCCACGAGAGATACGATTGCCTTGACTTTTTTGTTCTGATGTACAGAGCTATTCATGGCAGAGCTGAATATCTATGAATACAAACTAGACCAACTAACTAGTGCATAGCAAATCTATGGACTGCATTGTCTAATCACCTAATGTCTCTTCAAAATCACAGATGCTGAATAAGATGAATGTGTTTAAAGTACATTTGGTTCTTCTGGTAGGTAGATGAGAGGCTTTTTTTAAAAAAAGCCTCTCAACAAAAAATGTCCAAAAGGTACGTAGGGTTCAATTATATCTCCAGCACAGTCGTGAATAATGAACAGCTCTGGGGTGTACTGTGCCTCAAATACACTGAGGCTCAAATCGCTCTCTGCTTCCTGCTGCTCCAAGGAGTAGAAGTTTGCTGCTTGTCTATAGATGCCACAGACCCCCTGCTTGGCTGATGCAGGGAGCTAAGTCTGGGCCCCTTCCTGTGCATGTGGCTAGGGAGTGAGCAGGTGGACAGTGTGACAGGTTGGGTCACAGAAACCCCCTTGGGACTGCCACCTGATGTGCTGAGACTACCCATAAGCCCGTTTTCCCTGGCAGCTTGGAACTTCAGTACCCTGCCTGGTTGTGCCAGACACACTAGCCTGCTACAAACACTGACCCAGGTCTGAACCACATCCCCCAAAAGCTGCAGGCTTAACTGAAAACAGATTAAGAAGTGCTCCTGTCTCCAACACCCAGATATCCAATGGGATCCAAACCCCAAATAAATCTGTTTTACTATGTATAAAGCTTATACAGGGTAAACTATGTCCACTGGATCCCCCTTTTCCACGTTTGTTGACCCCTTCAAAGAACTCTAATAGATTAGTAAGGCATGATTTCCCTTTACAGAAACCATGTTGACTTTTGCCCAACAATTTATGTTCTTCTATGTGTCTGACAATTTTATGCTTTACTATTGTTTCAACTAATTTGCCCGGTACTGACGTTAGACTTACCAGTCTGTAATTGTTGGCATCACCTATAGAACCCTTTTAAAATATTGGCATTACATTAGCTATCTTCCAGTCATTGGGTACAGAAGCTGATTTAAAGGACAGGTTACAAACCATAGTTAATAGTTCCGCAATTTCACATTTGAGTTCTTTCAGAACACTTGGGTGAATGCCATCTGGTCCCGGTGACTTGTTACTGTTAAGTTTATCAATTAATTCCAAAACCTCCTCTAGTGACACTTCAATCTATGACAATTCCTCAGATTGGTCACCTACAAAGGACAGCTCAGGTTTGGGAATCTCCCTAACATCCTCAGCCATGAAGACTGAAGCAAAGAATTCATTTAGTTTCTCTGAAATTACTTTATTGTCTTTAAGTGCTCCTTTTGTATCTCGATCATCCAGGGGCCCCACTGGTTTAGCAGGCTTCCTGCTTCTGATGTACTTTAAAAACATTTTATTATTACCTTTTGAGTTTTTGGCTAGCTGTTCTTCAAACTCCTTTTTGGCTTTTCTTATTGCATTTTTACATTTAATTTGGCAGTGTTTATGCTCCTTTCTATTCACCTCACTAGGATTTGACTTCCACTTTTTAAAAGATGCCTTTTTAGATGTTCCAATAAGCTTCTTTGGCAGACTAGACTCCTTCCTAATCTGGGTCCAGCAATCACTCACACCCTTGTAGTTACTGTCCTTTGTTCCAGTTTCTTTCAGGCATCTCTTTGGGGTGGAGAGGCTATCTCTTGAGCCAGCTGAAGACAAAATGGAGGGGTATCCAGGGGCTAATATTGTCTTTCTCTTGTCCCACCTCACAGGATAAGATGGGGTCTCTAGCCACTTGGACAAGTCACATGTCTCTGAATGATTCAGCTTTTTGCAGTCCAACACCATTGTTTACATGTTAGTTTGAATGTTCCCAGGAAAGCTCAGATGTGGATTGGCATCTCCAAAGTCCGTTGCTAGTTAAGTACTCCCAATTACTTGAATAACCCAACCCCTTAAGCCCTATGTTGACCAAATCTGTCTTATGAACTTCCTACAGCAAACACTTTAAATACAAGCATAGAGCCAATGCTCATAACTTCAGATATAAAAATGATACATGCATGCAAATAGGATGAATATATTCAGTAGATTATAACCTTTGCAAAGATATGTTACATGGCATACATAGCATAAAACATATTCCGGTTATGTCATATTTACACTCATAAGCATATGCCCATAAAGCATTATGGGGTGCAACATCACAGACAGTGCCCACATAACTCTTCACCCCAGAACCTAAGGGCCAGGGACCAAGTACAGATGGGAAAGGGTGATTGTTTGAGTCTTCCTGTCTCATTTACTCTGCAGCCCAGGAATATAGCAAAGATAGAATCTAGCATTTACTATTGATGCTATATATCTTATTAAAGAGAATCAGATAATGAAAACCAGAGAGTATCATTGAATAGGACAGTCAGAAACTTGTTTTATTGTCCACTGTGGATTTTCCTAAGGTGACAACAAGAAATCATTTCAAGACTCTTGTAAACAAGAGAGGCATGTGCAGTGAAACAAATGTCTGTCCAGATGTAATGTTTGTGTTACATTGGAGCATATTGAATTTGAAGAAATCTGTTGACTGGATATTGAGCAAAATAACTCTAAGTGTAGTAAAAGTGTAGACAGCTGGGCCTCAAGATTAAAACCATTAATGTCTGTCATTGAAATAGGGATCAGGTGCCCATCAGCTCTATGTCTATGTGGATGAAGAAGAACATGTTCTCTGATCACTTTAGTGCAGAAGTAAAGACATTCCTGATGGGTATGTTGATTAGACTTCTTCAGAGAACAGAGGACATCCAAATTACTTCTTCCTAGTTTCTGACAAACACATAGATGGTCAGGCAGAGGGCCACATTGTCACTTCTCAATCTGCCCTGTGTTACCCCAGGAGACGACCAATGAGAGCTTGAACCAAGAAGGGAATTGTCTGAGCACCTCCTTTGCTCCAGGAAGAACCATCTGTGCTGGTTCAGGTTTGCTGATCATCACGTTGGGTAGATGGGGAAAAATCAGGTCTCATTTCTTACAAAAAGGCCATATAATGGTCAAAGTACTGAAGTAAAACATTCAACCAGCTCTAGTTATTTAATCTCTACTTCTTTCTAAGAACATAAAGGGAGGTGCTACTGTGTTTGAGGCCAGGTCTACACTACAAATGTCTGCTGGCAAAGCTATATTGGCCAGAGGTGTGAAGAGGTATGACCCCTGACTGATATAGCTGTTCCTTCAAAAGCCCCTAGAATAGATGCGGTTATATCAGCAAAACTGTGCTTTGCCAGCATAGCATATTTTGCTTTGGGTGGGGGAATGGAATAAGTTGTGTCCATAGTATGTGTGCTTTGCCAGCATAGTATAGCTTTGCCAGCAAAGAGCTCCTGCTGTACACCTGGCTGGTAACACAATTCCAGCTCTTGACAAACACCGCTTCCACACTGCTTTCATTCATGTTCAGTAAATTGCATTTTGTCCTTCATATGAATTTACTTGAAGTAAATCCAGTGGAGAAAAAGACGTTCTTTCCACTTCTTGCTAGCGTATGTGCAATGTGCCTCAAGTGGCACGTGACTAAGATTCATCACTGAATTTGGTCCGCTGTTGGATCATTAGCTTCCCCGGGGCGGGTACTGACACAGAGAGCAACATAAATGCTGATTCATGTCACTCATTCCAAAGTAACTCCTCAATTGTTGACCAGATATAATTGGTGATCACATTCAGATAGAAGCTTGAAAAACGCACACTAACACTCTCATAGAAACTGTATTTCTTTTACCCTGAACAAACTTCAGAGATCTTTAACATACAGTAGAGGTTTTAACCAAATTTTCAAACCAAATAATACTTAGATAATACTATGTTTTGGCAAATACCACACAATTTGAGTTTGGTTCAAATTTAAAAATAAACTGTCTTTGTTCATGTATCATTTTATGTTTGCCTTCGGTGAACATTCAAGCTCCCAGAAACTGAATCTTAAGCTTACACGTTTGAGTATTTGCAGTGGAAGTTGTATAACTTTTATGGGATAGAACACTGATTCACACAGCAAGGGGACAGACTACTCAAAACTCGCATCACTTCACTGGCAACTGGCACAGAGGCAGTTAAATGAGCTTAACGAGGGTATGACCACATTGTCTGTGGTTAGTCTAGTGTGGAACATGTTCTTTCGTGGATGAATGGGATGAGGCAAAGTTAGCTATAAGTTCTTCTCTGTTTAACATTTGATGATGAGTAAGTTTGAGGAAATTGCAATCTTCTTGCAGACATTCCATGAGTAGAAAGAGGCAAAGCATGTTGAACTTATTTGCTCAATTCTAATACATTATTAATTTGCTGTAAGGTCCAGAGTTTTAGCTAAGCTTTAACTCAGTCTCCTTTTTTGTGGATGAAAGTCTACACGGGCAAATAAATAGGCCCACAGTATTGAAATTGTAATGAATTGTGGGTCCAAATACTAGTTAATATTTTCAAAGTGGTGCATGGGGTTTGGCTACATGTCTTTTATTAGTACTGAGATATAATGCTTTGAAGAGTAAAATCCTCATGTGTTGTTATTATGTAACAAGCATATACACTGATCTTGACACAACTAACTTATCATTGTATGTTTTGATGGCTGTGGAATTTAAGGCTGTACAAAGAACAAAATATGTTCCTGTACTATGTGCAATAGGACACTTGTTTTACATACAATAGTGACCAGGTGGCAGAAATGGTGCATGCAGGGCTGCCCGGAGGCTTTTGGAGGCCCGGGGCAAAATTTGAAGCTGAGGCTCTTTCACCCTTCCACAAAAATTGCCACTGAGGGAAGGCCCTGGGAGTAGAAGGGACACTGGAGAGCGAACCTGCCCTAGACTCACCCAACAGCAGTGGCTCCTGGCCCAAGGAGCTGAGTCTGGTTCCCTGCTCCAGGCATTGAGACCTGGGCTGCCGGGTTTGACTTGATTACTTCTCCATCATAGGAGCGTCCAGGCCAAAGCTGAGTGCCACTTCAACCCTGCATGCTAGCTTGAAAGACTATTCAAATTTCGCACCGTCATCCCACATACTAGGATGTAACGAGATTCCCTCACATTTGGCACACTACCAGTCTGTTAACACAGAGGGGATGCCAGCCAAAAATGAGTAGCAATTCTACCCCCATGCCAGGTCACAATGACATTTGCTTTGGGGACCCTCTCAAATGGGGGCCTGAGGCAAACTGCCCCTTTTCCCATCCCCCTCCGACCAGGATGGCCCTGTCAACATGCTATATTTAACACAAAGGAGTGGAAGGAATTTCTGTAGCACATTAATCTCAAATGAATAAATGAGCAAATCCTTCATAATATGAAGCATCGACTTCGGGAAGCAGCGGGAAACACTAAGTGGATAGACAAATTTATTAGAGCATAAGCTTTCGTGGACTACAGCCCACTTCTTCGTGGGCTGTAGTCCACGAAAGCTTATGCTCTAATAAATTTGTTAGTCTCTAAGGTGCCACAAGTCCTCCTGTTCTTCTTTTTGCGGATACAGACTAACACGGCTGCTACTCTGAAACTAAGTGGATACAGACTCATAGGATCTTAACCATTCAGTGGGCCAAAAAAAAGTAAAGCAGATGCTGCATCTGAAGCTTGGTCTACATTAGCAACTTATGTCAGTAAAAATATGGCTCTCACGGGTGTGAAAAATCCACACCTCTGAGCAATGCAGGGAGTGCTGTCTACACCTGGAGTTATGTCGGTATATGTTGATGGAAGGGCTTCTCCCATCAGCATGGCTACCGCTTCTCGGGGAGGTGGAGTACCTATGCCAACAGGAAAAGCTCTCCCATTGGTCTAGGTGGCATCATCACTGAGGTGCTGGGTTGGTGCAGCTGTGCCGCTGCAGCAATTTAAGTGTAGAGCAGTCCTGAGGGAAGAAAAATAATCTCTCCTTCTCAGTGGCCTCTGGGCCTTTTTAAAGGTCAGTTCCTCCAAAGCTGGTTATTCTGCTGGATGCCACAGCTACTCAGATTAGCTAAATCCAGTGCAAAAGCCCATTAACACTTTTATGAAGAATTGCATAATTTTAATGTATGTGGTAAAACTACAGTTGTTCATATGACCAACTGGGAATCTTTCTATTTCCTATATCTCGGTCACCATTGTTTAGTAGATTTCCTACTGGACATGTAGGAAACTTAGCTTATTGACTCAGAGGCTGGATAAAAAAATCTTGCCTTAATCCTTATTTGCAATGGAAAATGAAGGCAGCCTTTTATTTAAAGTAGAAAAGATAAAAAATAGTTTTAAAAAAGAAAAACATAAGAGATTGTGCAGACAATGGAGCCTTGCAACTGCATATCCAGCAACATACCCTGAACACAGCAAAATGCGGAGTGCTGATCAGTCGCACCTTTAAAAGAAAGTACAGATGGTGCAAATGAGAGAAATGTATTTAATGTATTTGAGAAATAAAAAAGCATTTCACCAGATTGAAAACCAATGGGAAGGAAAAGAACCAATATTATCTCTGGCTGAGAAGCATGACTCAATATAAACAAGGCCACAAGCTAATAACAAAAATGCTTTTATTTATTGCTCACTAACCTACAGGGCTTAGTACCACAGAGGGTTACAAAATTTCCCATAGAAATAACACTTTTCAATTCAATCCTGCAAGCATTATAGCACATTTCAGGACATAAAGGTAAAACTCCTTTAAAGTGAAAGAATGCTATATTAGAATTACATTAAAGAGAACTTTCACTGTCAAGTTAAAATATATTTATCTATTGAGGGTCCTACTTTGCCTCCTTATTCACACTGAATAGTACCTTACTCCAAAATAGATCCATTAATATACATCCTGTGTTAACCTCATCAATTTCTTTTTCTTGCTCACTTATTTTCTTATGTGCTGTTCACTATGGGATTTTGGTGCACATAAGAGGGAGACATTTATAAGCAGGCTACCATACTTAATTATAGCTTCTGCTATAGTTTAGTGGAAAGCAAACCTCACTGCTCTTGTCCAGCAATTGCAACTTTCTTTAACTTTGAGTCTTTCCTGTATAAATATGCACATGCTTAAAGCTGAAGCAAGACAGATGCCTAAAGTATCTTGTATCCTGAGATTTATAATTTACGTGAATGTCTGAGTGAGAGAATTTGTTAGTCAACAGGACCTGTTGATGTGTCTGTGCATGACACACAAGCCTGAACCAGCGACAATGACAGGGCTTGTAATTTCACATCAACAATAGAGCAGAAGAATTCTGCAAGAGAAAAGAAGCAGCAAGTAAGAAAAAATTCAAATAAAACTTGTGTAAAATATTTGTATCTTGAAGAGAACAACAACAACAAAATTACAAGGATTGCAATTTGCTCCTTATAGAATGGACAGGGACAGCAAGTCAACCATTTAATTTTTTCCAGGGCTTTTTGCTTTGTCAGCTGGAACCAAGTCTTGATAGCCTTCACGGCATGGTGAAAGGATGTTTTCTGTGAATAATTTCCTGAGGCAGAATAGGTTATGAGCAAAGCTGGCAGGAAAATGTAAAAACAATTTTGTGATTTTTTTTTTGACATTTTAAAGTTGTTTCTGTTTTGTAGAGTTCAAAACTGGACAATTTTTTTTCGTCTTAACTTTTTGTGGATTTGAAATTTTCAACATTTTCTTGGTTCTTCTCCTTCTTTTTTTCTTTTTGCCTATAAGTGACATAAATTGATTTTCCATTTTGATTTTTCCACTCTAACATTTCAAAAGTTGAAGTTATGGAAATTTAGTGTGGGGAAGAAAAGAAATTCAAAAACATGTGGGAGAGGAACCTACATACCACTCAGTGGCAAAAAAGGAACCCTCCTAAAATTTTAAAATAGCAAAAAAATATTTTTAAAAACTAAAATGAACATTTTTATTCTAAACAAAATGAAACTTCTCATCAAGCTTAATACATTTACGTAAATAAAATTTTCTTGCAAATTGTTTGTTTCCAATGAAAACACATTTTTGACATGAAATGTTTTCAATCAAAACATTTTTGACCAGCTCTAGTTCTAAATAATGTTTTGATACTTTGGGTATTGAACTAATTTCTTATTTTAATATTTTAGCTGCTTATTATGAATAGTTGTTGTATTTGTACTAAGCTGATTGATTAGCACATTTTAAGTAAAATGTTTTTATTTAAGAAGAAATCCATTCACCTTTATATTTTTTTTCCTGCCATTTTGCTCATATTGAAAATAATACTTTTCATTATCTTCCTACTTAACCATATACTAATGTCATATTATGTCATACATGAATAAGTTCCAATATCACAAAACCCTGTCACAAACAAGTATAATATGGGAGCAAGGTGCTGTATAAGGTTGGTTGTGAGGGAGAAAGCTGCTACTCAAATATCTGATGAACTGTCACGCTCTTGACCTCTCCACAGGGTATGGGGATGGGTCAGGCCCATGTCTCTGCACTAGCCAGTGGAAATAACTAGGCAGGGAGGAGTGGATTCTGCATCCTCTTAAATTGTGGCAATGTGGCCACCTCCCCCTGCAACCTATGGAGTTCTAGGAAGCTTTGTACCCAGTTCAGGTGTAATGTTTCCCACAACTCCTGCTGGGGCAGTCGGCCATGTCACCATCACTTAAGCAGAAATGTGTACTAATGGAAGAAAGCAAGGAAGACCTTTTATGAACATGTATTAACAAGGAGTAGGTAAGGACACACACTAAAATCTTCAACATAAATAAGTCAGCAAAGCTGGAAGATATGCATCTTAAAGTACTAAGGGAATTAATAAACTTACGGTACATACAATGGACAATTATTGGCAATAAACTTAGGGTACAGCAGGAAAGTAAACATAGCACCAATTTTGCCTCCACCCTCCCCAAAAAGGTTATTTCTAGACATTGTAATGAAAATGTACTTCTCAGTAGAGATGGGTGAAATTTTTTGGGCAAAAACTCTCCCCCTCCATCCCTGAAAATGCATATTTGGGTTGACTAAAACTTTTTGTGAATTCATGTTGAATTTGCTAAATTGTTTCAGCTAAAAAAATCAGAAAATGTTAATATTTCATTTTGATATTTTTGAAAAGAAACTTGATCTTTTTATTCAAAATGCCTTTTAAAATCTAATTTTACTTCTATTTTATAAAAATAGGGAAAATTCCACAAACGAAAAAAACCTCTCGTTTCTGGTCCAGAAAAACATTTTATTTGACTAAAACACATTCCCCCCACTTTTTTGGTTCAGCCACTGTCTGAAAAATCAGTTATTTACACAAACCTACTTCTCAGTGACCCCAGAATTATTTGCTACTGTTCATCTGTGCTTTTGCATGGAATGGCAATACAGACAATTTTGACTTACCATGTAATTGTCAGGACACTAGCAAGTTGCAATGTCTCTATTAATGGGCTCTGAGGATCATGACTAACGAGGAAGCCTTATTCCCTGTGTTTTCTACTGCTTTATCATAATTCAGGCAGCCTTTCCAGCCTTAATCACACCACATCACATCACTCAAATGCTATCTGGAATCAATTTCTTTACAACAGGCTTATCTCTGATTTCAGTAAGACAATTAGCAATGGTGTACTGCTTCCTCACTTGTTTTCTAATCACTTACTGTCACTCTACCGTGAGCAAGTTTCCAGTGAGCACATGTTTTGAATGATTGAGGATTGCCTACCTTGCAGTAGAACTGGTTTAATGCACCTTAATTTTAATGATTTCACCCAATGTCATACAACCCTTAGCAATAACAAATGTCCCTTTTGCTAGATGTCAGATTGTAAAGATACTTTTTATGATACTAGCTAAAGAAAAGACAATCTAATATTCCCAGAATTTCACACCTCTCCCTCACCTGAACCCTCCTTTACTACCCAGCCCTGGCTGAGAATTGATTCCCCAGCCCCTGGAATCTTTCCCTTCCAGAGTCAATCTTTGTGGATGTTGAGCTGGTAAATTAGGGTTTCACTATGTCTCTTTCTCTCTTCCTCTCACCCTCCTCCTCCGACTCCTCTCTGAGGCAAGCAAACTGAGCTAGCAGAAGTGATAGACCGTTGCCTACAACAGGCTAGAATGTTAGTGACTAATAATGAAGGAGGAAGGAATAGATTAACTGGTATATAAACTCTGTTCTGGGGTGGGGAAGGACCCTGAGAAATGAATGGAAAAGAGAAATATCCTTCTCCAAATAAGTTATTACAAACTCCTGTCTTCTAAGTAATATACAGACTAATAAGGATTTATGGCTCAAAAGGGGAGTCCGTTAAAACTGTCACTTCACTTTTATCCATCATAATGCTGCTTTAACAGAAGAGACGTATCCTTTAGGATTGTCGATTAATCACATTAAATCAGATTAATGACTTGCATCTGAAGAAGTGAGGTTCTTACCCACGAAAGCTTATGCTCCCTATACTTCTGTTAGTCTCAAAGGTGCCACAGGACCCTCTGTTGCTTTTTACAGACTCAGACTAACACGGCTACCCCTCTGATGATTAATCACAGTTAACTCAGGCAATGAACTCAAAAAAATTAATCGCGATTAAAAAAATTAATCATGATTAATCAGTTTTAATTGCACTGTTAAACAAGAGAATACCAATTGAAATTTATTAAATATTTTGGGTGTTTTTCTACATTTTCATACAGATCTTTTTATTCTGTGTTGTAATTGAAATCAAAGTGTATATTTTGAAATATTTGCACTGTAAAAATGATAAACAGAAGAAATAGTATTTTTCAATTCACTTCATACAAGTACCATAGTGCAATCTCTTTGTCCTGAAAGTGCAACTTACAAATGTAGATTTTTTTTGTTACATAACTGCACTCAAAAACAAAACAATGTAAAACTTCAGAGGCTACAAGTCCACTCAGTCCTACTTCTTGTTTAACCAATTGCTAAGAGAAACAAGTTTGTTTACATTCACAGGAGATAATGCTGCCCTCTTCTTATTTACAATGTCACCAGAAAGTGAGAACAGGCAATTACATGGCACTTTTGTAGTCAGCATTGCAAGGTATTTATGTGCCAGATATGTTAAACATTCGTATGCTCCTTCATGCTTCGGCCACCATTCCAGAGGACATGCTTCCATACTTGATGACTCTTGTTAAAAAAAAAATATGTTAATTAAATTTGTGACTGAACTCCTTGGGGGAGAATTGTATATCCCCTGCTCTGTTTTACCCACATTCTGCCATATATTTCAGTTTATAGCAGTCTCAGATGACCCAGCACACGTTGTTCATTTTAAGAACACTTTTACTGCAGATCTCACAAAACACAAAGAAGGTACCAATGTGAAATTTCTAAAGATAGCTACAGCACTCAACCCAAGATTTAAGAATCTGAAGTGCCTTCCAAAATCTGAGCGGGACGAGGTAGGGAGCATGCTTTCAGAAGTCTTAAAAGAGCAACACTCTTATGCGGAAACTACAGAACCCAAAGCACGAAAAAAGAAAATCAACCTTCCACTGGTGGCATCTGACTCAGATAATGAACATGTGTCGGTCCACACTGCTTTGGATGGTTTTCGAGCAGAACCCGTCATCAACATGGACACATGTCCTCTGAAATGGTGGTTGAAGCATGCGCATCTGGCACATAAATATCTTGCGACACCAGCTACTACAGTGCCATAGGAACACCTGTTCTCAATTTCAGGTGACATTGTAAACAAGAAGCGGGCAGCATTATCTCCTGCAAATGTAAACAAACTTGTTTGTCTGAGTGATTGGCTGAACAAAACGTAGGACTGAGTGGACTTGCAAGCTCTACAATTTTACATTTTGTTTTTGAATACAGTTATTTTTTGTACATAATTCTATATTTATAAGATCAACTTTCATGATAAAGAGATTGCATTACAGTACATGTATTAGGTGAATTGAAAAATACTATTTCTTTTGTCTTTTTACAGTGCAAACACTTGTAATCAAAAAGAAAGATAAAGTGAGCACTGTACACTTTGTATTCTGTGTTGTAATTGAAATCAATATATTTGAAAATGTAGAAAACATTTAAAATCAATGGTATTCTATTATTGTTTAGCAGTGCGATTAATTGTGCAATTAATTGTGATTAATTTTTTTAATCGTGCAATTAATTGCGATTAATTTTTTTAATTGTTTGACAGCCCTAGTATCCTTCAAAATGAGACTGCTCTAAATAATGTATGAAAGGAAGCTCAGGGTATGGGACTGATTATTTTATAGCCCTATTCCAGTTTTGGGCTAATAGAGCCACTCTATAGTCTTTGCTTCATTAGTGGCTCAGATAAAAACCTTTCCTGCTGAGCTCTAGCCTGCAGGATTTTCATCCTATTGGGAAATAGCCATTCTGCTCTCACCCTGCAGGAGCTTAGGTCTTACACAGCTTGTGGATGAATCTTTCCGGATGTGGACTTGAGATGTTTTATTTTGGGTTGGAGCCATTTCCAGCCCATGACCCAATGGATTATATTACTGTCACTTGAATGCTGGCTCTTATTACTGCCCCAAAAATCTGACTGACTGAATAATTATGGTATTAACCATCTTCATTATATCACTTTATTTGTAAAGCCATATGTTTGGGTCATGGACAATTAACACACAATAATAATCAAATAACCCCTCATAAAATATACAAAATGAATTCCAGCTACAGTACTAAGAAGTCTAATGGAATGAGAACATTTACATAACTACCAGTAATGGAGTGATTTGTCAAACATGGAATTAGTTTCCTTTCCTCCCTCCCAGAGCATTGTAACTGTACATGGCATTAAGGGATGCATTCTGGCTTTGAGGCACAGCCCTGTGAAAAGGTTGATGTTGAGGTTCAAGGCTGAAGCAGGAGCTCCTGAAGATGTTAGGACCCCAATCCCAATGAGAGCTCTGCAGAGGTGGAACCCCACTGAAGTAAATGAGGTTCTGCTTGGGTACGGGAGCCTGTCTACACTAAGCTAATTGTAGGACTGGGGCCTAAACAGGGAGTGTGGCTGCTCTTTGTCATCCTACTGCACTGAGCAAGCTGGGGTGCTAAGTGCAAGGAGGGGTGGCTCCATGACCTAGATAACAATATCACAATCAAGGCTGCATTGTCAGCTTTATCTGATTTCCTGGGGCAAAACCTGGAAGGAAGGAATTCTGAGTACTTATTTGCTCTCATTAAAAGTTGGAAGCACAGGGCCTGATTCTGATTTTACATGAGTATAAATCAAAAGTAATCCTACTGAGACCAATGGAGTTACTCTAGTGTAAAAAATGGTGTGACTGAGATCAGAATACATCCTGTAAGTTTTGACATCTGATCCCATGAAGAAACAGAAACAAAACAACAAAACCCACACAGCTCAATTTGTCATGGGTGGCTCTTTTTAAAATAGCATTTACCTTCTTATAAGTAAACATGGCACTTGTGAAAAGTTGTATGTATTTAACCACTAGTTTTATATAGTTACCCCCAGCTAACTCCTAGAACATAAACAGTAGCAGTGCTTCCCTGCAGTGATGGCTTAACCCTGACCTGGATTAAGCAGAGTATTTTTGGAAGATCTTTCTTAATGAGCTGGAAGACGTTAGCAAAATCTAGAGGTCATGGGGATGATGGAATTGCAAACTCCACTCATGGCAGAAGAATAATACACAGGGACCTATAGAGATTAGAGTTAGGGGCAAGAAATAACAAAATTAGATTCAGATTGGAAAAAATGCAAGTAAATATATCTGGGGGAAATTAATCCAAAACACTTTTATGGAGCATATGCTCCATAAAAGAGAGAGACCTCTGAAAACCTAATGCTGAAAGAGATCTAGGGGTATGAGAGAACATCAGACAAGCCATAAAGGATGAAGTCCTTGCCTCACTTTAAGTCTATGACAATTTTGCCACTGACTTCAATGGAGCCAGAATATTGCCGCAGTTTGCAAAGCAACATACCTGCCAGCAAAAAGGCCAATGTAGTTTTGTGCTGCATATACAGAAACAACATATAATGGGGTATGGAGGTAATACACCTCTACCCTGATATAACACAACCTGATCTAACACAAATTTGGATATAACATGGTAAAGCAGCGCTCGGGGAGGGGGGGGAGGTGCGCTCCGGCGGATCAAAGCAAGTTCAATATAATGCGGTTTCACCTATAACCTGGTAAGATTTTTTTGGCTCCCGAGGACAGTGTTATATCTGGGTAGAGGTGTACCTATTAACCAGGTCTGGGCATTTGTTACCAAAACAATATCGAGAAACTGGAAGGAGTTCAGACATGCATAATTAAGATTAGAGCTGGTTGGGAATTTTCCAGTGAAACAGTGTAGTCAGAAAATGCCAATTTGTTGAACCAGAAATGCTTGCAGAATCTGGACTGCCAGGCAGCCTGGTTCCTTGCCAGCTCACCTTATGGGCTGCAGGGGATCCTGGGCTTCCAAGGTCCACAGTGCTGGGGCAGGAGTGCCATACAGAGTGCCCCAGGATTTCCAGGATGTGTGGCTATGGGGAAGCCCTGCCATGTGGATTGCTACAGTGTCAGGGACCCCAGGGATTCCAGTCTCCCTGCCACAGAGATTGGAACCTAGACATTCTGGGAGTCCCAGCTATGCAGCAAGGAGTCTGGAAGTCCTGAGAATCCCATCTCAAGGCTCTGGGGGCAGCCCCACAATCTGAATCAGAACTAAACCAAATTTCAAAATGTCAAAATTTCCCATGAACCTGGAATTCCTAGTCTGAGCCAGCTCTAATTAAAATGATTGGTGGGGTGGAGGGATTGAGATGTGAGAATAGATTGTTTTCATCTTAAGACGTTGTGACAGAGGGCTGAGAGAAACAGCTGTCCCAGCATTCTGGTCACTTAAGCTCTGCTTAATTCCCCCCAGAGAAGACTTGAATGAGGAATGGAGTACTTAATTACCTAATAAGAGTGTGGGCTGGGGGCAGTAAGGAGCAAATTGTCCCATCAGCTGGGAGAGGTAGTTAAAAAGCATAGGAAGGCAGTGTAGAGAAGAGAGAGAGAAAAAAAACCTAGCAATGTTGAGGGAAAGGGGGAATCTCTGGAGGATGAGATTGTGCCCTCTTTTTGGAAAAAGGGCTGACATCTTAAAAAATATTGTAGATAGAGCTCCTGCACAGGATTGTGATGGTGCTGGTAATAATAATAAATTGTATAAAGGTATTAACAAACAAGAGGCATACAAGACTGTTTGTGTGGGATCACAGGACAGGAGTGAAGCCTGCCCTGTTACCTGTGTATAGCTAAGGCTCCATATAATTCATGGCAAGCTAACCCTAAATTTTGAGGCAGCTTTATTTATATTTAAAATTGGATAATTCCTAATTAAAAATGAAAACAACTGACTAAAGTAGTCTTAACTGATACTTTACATACTGTATTCCCTGTTATTTAGTTTGATAGTCAATTTATTTTAAGCTGTTTCACACATTTTCAACTTTCATTGTGTTTCAGATGTTTGTGTCGACAACAGATGAATACACTGTAGAAGTGGGAGCTCTCACTTCAGCAGGATTCCCTATTTATGGGGAGGGTCTCTCTGGGGCATCTGGGTTCAGAGGAAGACCATGGTATTGTGGTTTGCAGCGTTGCCAAGGAACAGGGCAGCTGGGCCTGAAATGCTGTGCTCATGTACCTGGTCCCCTGCGATGTTTGGAATCCAGAAGTGGGTTCTGTGGGAGTAACTCTGTGAGGAGAATCTCACTGAGGTTTCCTACTCTGGAAACCCCTCCATCAGTTTTACTATATGAGAGGTGCATGTGGGTATAACTAGGAATAGAGGGCGATTATATAGAAAGGGAGAATGTATACTGAAGCTCAAGAGAAACATCAAGATACAGTAGAAACCCCATTGCTTGCAACTTTTAAAAAACAGACTAAATAAAGCACTAGGAACAGTACTATATGGAACTATCCTGCTTTGGCAGGGGGCTGGACTGAATGACCTAATAGGTCTTTTGTATATCTAACTTCTGTGAGAAAAGGGACGTTTGATCAAATTAAAAGGCACTGCATTTAAAATAAAACATTGAAATGATAAAGTTTTGAAAGAAATTCACAAGTTAGTGAATTAGTTCAATGATTTTTTGACTAAAAGAGTTGGAGCCTCAGACAATTGATATTTAGATCCTAAAATTGACCATAAAAATATCTTTGCATCTCTATTATAAAATAAGGAACTGGTAAAGGAAATTGCTTAGGGGGTAAAGCGAGGCTGTACGTAGAAATCACCATATGCTGGTCTCAATCCATACTGTGAGTCAAGAGTTATCTGTTGCTCAAAGTGTTAAGGATTTGTTGTAATTTGAGGTGGATAAATGTTCATATTTTTAAACAGTGATTTATTGAAATATTTATTGTTCTATATAACTGGTAACTTAATACTAGAAACATTCTGTTTATTATCCAGTGGGGTTCAAACAAATATTTCTGCCTATTCTGCTTCTGACATACTGCACACTAGTGTTTTATAATTATTGATTTTTTTCCCCTCCATTCTCTGGATTAATGTCACTATTCTCTCTTGCCTTTTGGTTAGCTATTTTATTGCTTCAGAGTCATGCACAGTAACGTGGTCTAACCGAGGGGTCGGCAACGTTTGGCACGCGGCTTGCCAGGGTAAGCACCCTAGCGGGCCGGGCCAATTTATTTACCTGCTGACGCGGCAGGTTCGGCCGATTGCAGCTCCCACTGGCTGCGGTTCACCGTCCCAGGCCAATGGGGGCGGCGAGAAGCCGCGGCCAGCACATCACTCACCCGCACCACTTCCCGCCGCTCCCATTGGCCCGGGACGGTGAACCGCAGCCAGTGGGGGCCACGATCGGCCAAACCTGCCGCGTCAGCAGGTAAATAAACTGGCCTGGCCCGCCAGGGTGCTTACCCTGGCGAGCCGCATGCCAAACATTGCCGACCCCTGGTCTAACCTGATATAATAAGATGTCATGTCAAAAACTCAAGCAATTTGTTTTGATTTTTCCTCTCCATCATCTGCACGATGTAGGTTATATGGCAACTAACAGAGGGTAGGAAGAATCGAATGGTTCATCAGCCTGGGATAATTAAAATCCCAGTCCAGTCAATTGATATATATTTACTTACTGGCTATCAGACAAGCAGCTGATTTACATTTAGAAGTCTAGTGGCCCCAGTCTTGGGGCACTAACTGACCAGAATTTTCAACCTGAAGCTGAAATCTGTCTTCCTACCTTAGTTTCCTTATAATCACCACTGAGGAGCAGACAGAACTGATTTGCGTACTTAGCCCACTTGGGCTTGCTCCATGGAAGTCAATGGAAGTCCTGCCATTGACTTCAAAGGGACTAAGATAAAGCCCTAAATTCCTTCTCTGGCTCTACTCATCCAATTGCATAATGCTCTTTGGGAAGGTTGTGTAAAACAAGCACCAGAGGCACTTATAGGGAAGGTCATTCTATTTAATTATATTTTCAGTTTTAAATCAGTAATAAAACTTATGGGTACAAAAGCAATGTTCAGAAATCCCCTCTGACAGTGAATAGGCTTTCCCTACTCTGTTCTGCATGGTACTTTTACTTAAAAATTCCTTTATGCACCTATATATTCATAGACACATACACTTTAAGGTCAGAACGGACCATCATGATCATCTAGTCTGATCTCCTGCACATTGCAGGCCACAGAAACTCTCCCACCCATTCCTGCAATAGACCTCTAACTTCTGGCTGAGTTACTGAAGTCCTGTTATACCCTTATTGCCTATTTTATGCAATAAGTCATCTCATATGCTTTTTCAATATTTAGGAAAGCTACTATCATATATTTTTTATTTCTCCTTTTTTTGAGCTTCCATCTCTACTCTTACTATATAAGCAGCTTTATCCCTTCCCCTCCTGAACCCACTTTGCATATTATCTGTAAATTCATTTAGCTCTAGATATGTTTTTAATCTTTCAGTCACTATTCTTGCCATGGCTTTAACCATGGCAATTGGCCTGTACACATCAGGTCTTGTTTGCAGCTTATCTGCTTTCTATACTGGGACTACGATCACGTGTTTCCACTCTACTGGTAGCTCAACTTTCCCTCATATACTGTTGTACAGTTTTAGCAGTATTTTCAGACTCCCTTCATCCAGGTGTTTTTAGCATTTTGATATATATGACATCTTTGCCTGGTGCAGAGATTTTGCTTTTAGCTATAACTTTTTCAAGTTCCCTCATACTGAAGTTTTTGTTCAATATTGTAGCCTCATCTTCCACCCACCTCTTCCAGTTCTCATGATTCTCTTTAATGAATTTTCTTTTCCTCAAGTGGATTTCTATACTGAGATTTTCACCATTACTGACATTGTGGAATATTTTTGCTGGAACTTCACTTTTTCTTTATAAGAGTTTTTATCCCTTGGCCTTCTACAATAAGGCCTGGTAAAGAAATGCTCCTACTCTGTATTCCATTTGTTGTCATAATCTGCCTCTGATATTTTACTGATTTTCTCACAGTACTTTTACTAGCTTTCTTTTTTTGCATTTTTAAGACCTTTGCACAATTGCCTTGTTTCTTAAGTATTGATTATATAAGAAAGCAAAAAATACAGCTTGTTCCTTTCTTTAATTGCTTTTTTTGCACTCCTCATTTCGCTGTGGTACATGGTCTCTGCCTTTAGGGTGCTTTGATATCTTAAGTATAGCTAACTTTTCTGCCACCAGGATTCCTTTAGTTATATTGCTACTAAACTCCTCAATGCCATCATTTATACATTGTTCATTAATATTTTCATTACATTTGCTTCTAAATAGTTTCCAGTTTGCCTTTTTTATATTCCAATTAGCAGGAATCATCCTCCATCCTCAATATTGCCTTTTTCTTGATATAACTATACAGGAAAGTGATCACTTCCCATTCCCTCTTCCTTATCAATTTTCCAGTTGCATTTGCTTGCTAGACTACTTGACACAATTCCCAGATATGCACAGGAGAGATTTCCATGGTCTGTATTAAACCTAGTGGGTGTACCATCATTCAGAATTACTACATTATTTTTATTGATGAATTGTTCTAGACATTTGTCATTCTTACAATATTTTCCACTTCCCCATAATTTGTTATGGCCGTTTGGGTCTCCACATATATGTCCTGTTTCACCTTCAACTATCTCTGTCAAATCCTTAATCTCCAGTTTTTCCATGGGGCTTGTATAAATTAAATCTTCTCAAAACTGCAGATTTATTTTGCATTGGAATCTCAATAGCATTAGCCTCTATATTTAGTTTCTTCATCTTAATTTCAAGATAATTAAGTTTTTCTTTAAAAAAATTCTCCCACCCCTTCCTACTTCTTTGTCTTGCCTCTAGATGCCATATCCTTGGATTCTGAAATCTAATTTCCTATTAACCATGTTTCTTTTATGCAAATGATATCCGGGTTAGTAGCCTTAACAAGAATATTCTTTTTTAGTTCCTGTGCTATTAGGTTATGTGCATTTCAACAGTAAATAGTAGCATTCTATTTATCCTTCAATATTTTTTCACTTAAAAAAGCATGGACTCATTCTGCTGAGAAGTTGCTAACATGTAGGTACTTTTCTGTTGCTTTAACTATACTTCTCATTTTCTGTTTTCCCCCTGTCTGTGATGTGCAGTTTATTACTTCAATCATAACAGCTAAACCTATTTGTCTATACATAATGTCTTCTCCTATTTTCCCTGTATCACTCATTATATTCTTGGATTTATTTAGCTGTGTATTTGTCTTTCTCCTTATTGAGTTTGCTTTTCTCTTCCCCTTTTGGTCTTAGATGGCTCCTAATAGCTTCTACATATGACATGCTATTTGTAACTCTTTTATATCTTGCTTTCTTGCTATACAACCTACGTGTGTTGCACAGTGCTTTCCTCCACAGTTGCTACACTTGAATTTGGTTCCTTCCACACAATTGTCATAGGAGTGCCCCCCTGCACACCTACTGAATCTAGTTTTCCCTTTACATATATTTGCCACATGTCCAAACCTTTGGTATCTGTAACAACTCACTGGGGATGGTATATATGGTGTTGTCAAAAACAAAAATCTGATATCCAACTAGCACAACTGTTGATGGCTTTGTTTCCCTTCTTCTTGCTAATTAGCTGCTTAGCATATAGTACTTTATCTTCACCTATTCTTTGCTTTACCTCATCTTCAGTCATTTCAACTGGCAGCGCAAACTCAACTTGTCTTGTCTCTGTCAGCTACTCTAGGCAGTTGGCTCACTTCAATTTTCCTAGCATTGTAATCTTTAATAGTTTCCCCACTTGTTCCTTGCTTTATAGTCAATTAAATAGATCTCTTCATTGTAGCTTTGTAGCTCTTTCAATGTCTCCAGCACTTTTAAATCCACTCTACCACTTTCAGAGGGTTTATGTCACATCCTTGACTAGTGATTTCATTATTATAGCAGTATGATTTTTCTCTTTACTCTTTTATGTGATTTTGCCTGCTGTTTCTTCTTGTAGTTCTGGTATTTTCACCCTTTTCTTTTTCCTAACCTGTGACCAGTCTTCCCCTCTGCTTTCTCCATAATTTTCTAGACTGGTTTCAGTATTCTTCATTATATCTTCAATCTGCCCCCAAAGTATAGGTCAGCTAGCCTAAGCCAGCCTCAGCTGGAGTCCCCTACCAGCCAGCCAGATTCCAGCCCCATCAAATTGCTGCTGCTGGGCTTAAGAGCTGGTCTATTGCCTCTCATCAGTAGTCAGGTGCTGTAATCAATTCAGTAGCCATTATAGGCCAGCTGCACTCATTAGGTTGCCCGGAGACTGGTTCTGCTACAGAACCTGATTCTTGACAGTACACCCACAGCTCCATAAAAGTGCCTCCTTAGGGCCAGGTTTCTCTGGCTACTTCTCTCTCAATAGGTCTGGGGTGTGAAGTCCATTGATATAGTAGACCAAGACTGTGGAGGCATGGGCAGAGACTGAAGGTAACCTAGAGGTTTTGATTGTGAGTTCTTGGTGTAGGTATAGAGGTCTCAAGACCTTTATATAATCCTTGATGTAAACTCATAGACCTGGCCACCAGAGTACCTCTAGACCAGATGCCAGCTCTTGAATTGGCCAAATGGCCTGCATGTGGCAAATCATGACAACCTGGGCCTGCAAGGTCTGCAATTTCTATCAGAGAGATATTGGCCATTGCAGAATCCATGCTCGAGGCATCAGCTCTAATTCTCTTGCTTGTGTTTTGGCTGCTCAAACAATCAGTGACTGGCACATGGGTGGTCATATCTAGTGGCTGGAGCAGAAGTTGGTAGTCAGGAATAGGATTCAATGGTCAGAACCAGAGTCAGATGCCAAAGCCAAGGGTCAGAGCTGAAGTCAGGAATTGGAGCTTTAGGGGCAAGGCTGGAGCAGCATTGGAACAAGGCAGAAGCAAAACTGGGAACAAGCAGGTGCAGGAGTTATTGCAGCTGTAGGCAAATCCTTTGAGCAGTCACTAAACTGCTGAGGATGGACTTAAGAGCTGGTCTGATGACTATTTCCACCAATCAGATGGTGTCACTGTGACACTACATCCCATATTGATCATGGGTGTATGATTATGACACAATTTTTGTACCAGATGAGGCGTGAGGCGTCATTGGAAAAGTTATGATTTGCTGAATATGATTATCCTATTTGTGTGCATTGTGACAGACCCAGACTAGTGGGGTACAGGAGTCTGATAGAGGGCAAATATACCGGTCACTGGATGAGTAGTTTTCTGTTCCCTGAGTGACCAGAGCAGGGGCTGCACTAGAGTAATCAGGAACCTGCTAGAACCAGTTAAGGCAGGCAGGCTAATTAGAACACCTGGAGCCAATTAAGAAGAAGCTGCTAGAATCAATAAAGGCAGGCTAATCAGGGCACCTGGGTTTTAAAAAGGAGCTCACTTCAGTTTGTGGTGTGTGTGAGAGGAGCTGGGAGCAAGAGGTACAAGGAGCTGAGAGTGTGTGCTGCTGGAGGACTGAGGAGTACAAGCGTTATCAGACACCAGGAGGAAGGTCCTGTGGTGAGAATAAGGAAGGTGTTTGGAGGAGGCCATGGGGAAGTAGCCCAGGGAGTTGTAGCTGTCATGCAGCTGTTACAGGAGGTACTATAGACAGCTACAGTCCACCAGGCCCTGGGCTGGAACCTGGAGTAGAGGGTGGGCCCAGGTTCCCCCCACACCTCCCAATTGACCTGGACTGTGGGTTCTTCCAGAGGTCCCTGGGCTGTTCCCCCCCCCCCCCCCAACCCACATGGTGAATCTCTGAGGCAAGAAAATCCGCCAATAAGCGCAGGACCCACCAAGATAGAGGAGGAACTTTGTCACAGCATGTATCATTTTTGTATCTGATGTTATCAATATTGACCATATATCTGTATTTCAAATGTGCTTACTCTGAGTAACACCCACAGGTAGCCTTTCAGGTACAACAGTGAAGAAGCTAGACAGTGTTGATAGCCCATCAGCAAAGACCATGAACTATAGAAGAGCTTAGCCTTCCTATAAACATTTCAGCCAGCCTGTAAGTAATGGCTGCTATGACTCAGCAAGGGCATGTGACCAGACTACATGATATTGAACTCCATTTTGGGTACCTGTATTTTTCCACAAACTGGGCTGGGAACTGTTTTTGGAACAAAAAGTTTCCACCATATGTTAAAGCTATATAAAGTGGGGTGTGACATCATCTAGTGACCTCACTCCCCCGACTAGAAAACTCATGGTAACACCTAAGGAACAAAGACTGAACTGGGGGTGAGGGGGAGGGAAGTACTGGTTCCAGGCTAAAAGGATTTCTAGCCTGTATATGGAAACCTGGTGGACTGCTTGGATCATCAGTCAGGGTGAGAAATTACTAATTCATATCCAATCTATCTAGTATGTTAGGCTTAGTTTGCATTTTGCTTATTTGCTAGGTAATTTGCTTTGATCTGTTTGCTATCACTTATCACTCAAAAAAATCTATCTTTTGTAGTTAATACACTTGTTTTTTGCTTTATCTTAAACTGGTGTGCCTTTAAGTGACGTACACCTCTACCCTGATATAACGTGACCCAATATAACGCGGTAAAGCAGTGCTCCGAGGGGGATGGGGTGGGACTGCGCACTCTAGTGAATCAAAGCAAGTTCGATATAACACGGTTTCACTTACAATGCGGTAAGATTTTTTGGCTCCTGAGGACAGCGTTATATTGGGGTAGAGGTGTATCTGGGGGAAAAAGCTCTGTGAACAAAGGCTGTTGCATACTCCTCTCCACATTGAGGGAGGAAGAACTGAGTAATAAATTAATACTGGTTGGGGTTTTGACCAGGGCAGGATGGTACAGCTCTTGGGTCTTAGGCTGGGAAGCTGGCAGTTATTTTGGCTGTAACCTCTCTATTGTTGGTTCATGCAGTGGCTGGCCAGAGTCTGCATACAACTGCAGCTGGGTGTGTCCCAGCCTGTGTGAATGCTGGTGGGAGTATAGGACTGGGAGCCGTGCAGCTTGTCACAGTAACGCAGTGTGAGAGGAAACCCAGGCTGGTGAGTCAGAGGACTCAATGATACCCCAGTTCCAGGTGGCACCCTGGGGGGAACCTGTCAGTCACCAATCTGGCTGCCTACTACATGCCAGCTGTACTTGTTAGGTTGCCCACAGATGGCTCTGCTGCAGACCCTGATTCCTGGCACTAAAAACCCACGGGACTGAGTCTCAGAGCCTGGGTCAATTGACTTGAGCACACGGGGCCTGGGCCGTGAGTCTAAAAGTAGCAGAGGTTTCAGAGCCTGGGTTTCAGCCCAAGCCTGAACTTCTACACTACAGTGTTTAGCCCTGTAGCCCAAGCCCTGTAAGCCCAGTGAGCTGACAAGGAAGTCTTAATGGTGAACCTACCCTGCTAGTTCCAAACCAGAGGCAAGACAAGTCAGGGGACAAGAGGGATCCTGAGACTGTGGCTCTAGAGCAGTGGTGGGCAACCTGCAGCCCACGGGCTGCAGGTTGCCCACCACTGCTCTAGAGGGACAATTCACTCAAGTAAATATAAGCCCAGAGCCAAGTAAATTAGAAGAAAGATTTGTAGGATTTGATTGGCGCAATGCCCTATAGGCAGAGCTGTGAGGAAAACCTCTATCCTCAAAGTGTACTTTCTATAAGTGGAAGGCAGGAGATCCTCACTGGTGGTCCATGGAAGGCCAGCCCCAAAGGGAACAGGAACCCCTGGTAGAATCCCAACTGTGTAAAGAGGGTAGTGCATGAACAGCAAAGAAGTTCTCTTCCAAAGGCAAGAAAAGGCCTCATGTGAAATAAATGGGGGGAGGGGAAGTGTGTGACAGGGCAGGGTGAGTCACTGGGTTTGCAGAAGCACTGGGATGAATGCAAGTTTAACTGAAGACAATTATACACTTTCTGTTGGGGGATTGTAGGCACCTGAGTGATAATCACTGGGCTAACCAGGTAGCTGGGAAGATGTAAGTGGGAGGAACAGGAAGCAAGGGGGAGCTTAGTGGGTGAGCTTGGGTTGAGGAGTGAGATCTGCAGGGAAGCCTCCCCTTGCTGTAAACCTGCATTACCCTGTGATACTTTGGTAAAGAAAACTTTTTCACCATGAGTGTATTTATTCTAACAGCCCATGGTGTGTTTCTGACTGTGAAACCTCACAAACTGGCCAGATGGTGGAATATACTGGGAGGGTAGCAGCAGAGATGTCCTGTGACATACCTCCACTAGCACCAAATTTTGCTTTCATTTTCTTCAAAGTCAGAAATACTTTCAGCCACTTGAGGTAAATACTGCATTTACCTTCCTAACACAAATCCTGTAGGTCAGCCTCTTCTTTTTGATCTCATTGTGTGTCTTTGCTGCTTGTCTGTCTCAGGAAATGTACTTGATAGCACGGCTATATGCAAGAGGAAGGGAAGGACTAAGTCTGTTCACAGAAAAGGTAAATAGGTGGAATTTGTGTGAAATGTGTTCACTCTCATCAAGATTACTTGATATGTCTAATTCATTCATCCCAGGGCTGCTCAAATTTTTAATCTGATTGTTTGACACTTGCAATATACTGAGAAAAGACTGTTGCTTAAATAATGGATTTCATGTGGTTCGTTCACCTGCTTGATTTACTGCCTTAACACTTGGTTTCTAGGAGCAACACATCAGCATTATTGTTCTAAAACCAAATGCTGCATAACTATGAAATGTTGTCTTCAGTGAAGCTTTGACTAGAGTGAACCAAAAATCTTCTTACTAGAAGAATAAAATTAATTTTTACCTGAACGGTATGCATTACACTGAAGGAAAATGACCAGAAACTGTTCATTTCTTTTAGCCTTCAAGGTTCAATAACATACACTAGGCAATTTTTCCATAATAGAATTAATTCAAGAATATAATATCTTTTCTAGACCCTTTTACTTAACACCTTCCAGGGCCCAAAGCACTTTACAAATTCTCTCTCTCTTCCCCTCCTCCTCTCTCAGATCTTGATTAGAATCTCACCTTTCCAAAAGTTTGAATGTGTTCACATAAAGGTTCTTGTTCAACACAATATTGAGATGGGACCGCATTGCACACTTCCAATCCTGCATTCAGATACCACAGTGATGGACACAGATTCAGAATCTATGTACAATAGACAAAAAAAAATAGAATAAAAGAGCCTAACTTTGGCACCTTCCCTGGGAATTGCACTTGCCTGCAGTGGGAAGGCTTGTGTTCCAATCACACTGAGACCTATGTTGGTGGGGTTTTAACTGCTGGTAGGGTCCCACAAACCTGACAGATCAAAAGTAAGGGAGCAGATGGAAATCAGTCCACTGGACATCCAGGATGGTGTTGAGTGATAGGCTGTTTAGGCTGAATCCCCACTCTGGCACCTCCAGTGCTGGAAGTAGGGGCCCCACAAGGTTTTTAAAAACTAATACTTGCCACTCCAGGCTTGTATTAAACTCCCAAGGTTACAGCTTTTTTTCTGACCTTGGCTTGGTAAATGCTGCCACCACCCAAATGCAAAAAAACCCCCTTGGACTCAGGAAGGAGCACTTGGGAATTCCTCCCTGTGGGGAACCTTCCGGGGAAGAGCTGAGAAAGAAAACAAAGGAAATTAGCTGTGGCCACCAGCTAATTAAACAACACATGCACAAACCTTTTAGGACACCAAAAATTCAATCCTGGTCTTAAAAAAAGGTAAATTTTATTAAAAACAAAAAAAGAAAATACATCTGGAATTTAGACTTTTGCTAGATTTTTAAAAAAGCAATTCCAAAAATTAAACACCCAGAACAGCTTTCTTGGGGGTTCAGGTTAAAGGTTGCAAGCAAACAAAAGCATCTGGGGTTAGCAGAGAGACGATCCACAGCCAAAATAAGAAATAAACCTGATAGTGTCTGTCTAAACATTCCCTATCCAAATTATTTCTTCTAGGTATGGAAGATGACTTTTTATACCTGGTTCAAGCCTTACACTGCATTTCTGCTGCCCTCTGTTCCCCTCTTTCCCAGAGAGACATAACACAAAGGGAAGGGTTTTCTCCCCCCGCCCCCCAATTTAAAAAAGTTCTAGCCTTCCCTTTGGCTCTTTTGGTCAGGTGCCCACTCCTTTTCCTTTATCTGGGGAACTCTGTTAACCCTTTACAGGTAAAGCAAGCAGAGAACAGCTACCAAGAGGAACTTTATTGCTAACTGGCTGCCTGGGTGTCCATAAAAGGAAGCTTACACCCCCCCCCCTTATTTATCACATAGGCCAACCATCTATCCTTGTAAAAATACATCCCTTCATTCACAATGCTCCAGATAACAGCTGCAGGAAATGAGACTATGGTGATCTGTCCCCAGCTGAGTTCATTACACATCCCTTCCTTATTCTCTGTTGAATATGTTCACTGCATGAGGCAGGAGTCCTATAGCAAAAACAGTAGGTGATCATTTAATTAAAATCTGCATGGTAATGCATATGCACAGGATGGAGAGTAAAGGTTGTGCATTCATGAAAGATGTAACAAGCCAAAACAACCCACTCCCCCACAAATCTGGGGAATTCCCAAATCAACTTAATTACAAGTGACATTGGCATTAATTCCAATCTAGAATAAAGGGGTTTCATCAGTAATCTCAATATAAATATTAGTAATAAATATATCACAATACCCAGCTATTCTAAATATAAACATTTATATGTACACATTAACGAGCTTGATTCGCCTCAGTAACAAATACAAATTTTAACACAAGTCAGTATTATACACTTTGCTACATTTTGTACATGTAATGTAATAGGAAATTAGAAGTACTTTATCAACACTTCTATTGTCGGTCGATAATTGTGTAACAATATTTCCCATTTAACAGTCAGATTTAAAAAAAATTCAGATAAAATCAATAAATTGTACATAATTTTTAAAAACTCTTGGGTCAGAATGGAGGTGGTTGTGCTGCAATAAAATATGTATTTCTTTACACTTTTTAAGAAATGTTATGTGTACTATTCATTTCTTTGTTTTTAACTGGCTTCTTGGGTTTTTATAAATATTGCAATAGGTAAGTAACATGTAATTTTGAAATCTTAATTTTGTTTATTTTTAAGCAAAGTTTTTTGCTTTTGGATAAGATACCATCTGGAATTTTTAATACTTGCTTTTTGTAAACTTGTAACGGTATAATACAAAATTCTTCAGACTTGGCTTGGTTTTTGAAGTCTCAATGAAATCTGAACAAGCCACATTTTAAGAGAATTTGTTCACTGGCTTTGAAACACACGTAGTGCAATTGACAATATAACCCCTTTTATGGATTTTTATGGCCAGGAAAGACAGTGATGTAATCCAAATTGACCACCTGTAATTGCAGGACATAGACTTCACCCAGTGATTCCTGCATCTAGCCTAGCAACTTGTGTTCAAAAGAAATGCTGGATTAAATATAAAATAGTAAAAGATGCCTGACATTGTTTGATAGTCACAAATTTTTTTAAAAAATCTTTTCATAAAATCTGTTTTACAGGCTGAACTGTTAAGGGTAAACTGGCAGCTTTGTATTATTTAAATAGCATTCCATGATTAACTGGCTAACCAGCACTCAGGAGCTTGTCGGCCATTGCAAGCTCCCAGCCTTCAGCTATTTCAAAACTGCACAGTTTACAGAGAGAACTGAACCAACTCCCCATTAATTGTTTAATACAAGATGGATCATGACTCAATGCTAAAATGTCTGTCTGAGAATAAATGAGAATGTGCCAATGAAATTACTGTCACCCTGCTGATCCCTTGAAGTAGGGTTTTGCTAACACTGTCATTTATTTAGGGGAGCCTTCATCTCTGTGTTGCCTGCTGCCCATCCTGAGACAGGAGGGTTCTCTGCCAATTGAAGTCACTAAAACACAGGATTTGGGGACTTCATCAGCAGAGTCAAGGGAAGGGTAGGGACAGTTTTGTGGCCTGCAGCATGCAGGGGGGTCAGACCAGATGATCATAATGGTCCCTTCTGACCTTAAAGTCTAAGTCTATGAGTACTCTTCAGCATGAAGGTGCCTAACATAGGCATATACACTAACAGCAGATGACCAACCTCTGTTTCTCATTACTTCAGCCAGAATAAACTGGAACAAAGTTTTACAGTCACTTGTGCATTAGATTCACCCTTGAGATTCTGTCACTCAGAGGCCAACCTTTGCAATGTTCAAACAGCCACTCAAAGTTTGGCTGAACAAATTAATTACATGTTAAATAATGTAGGGAAGGCTTTATGTACTATCATGTAACATATTATTTGCAAGCTTAGATAAGCTTAGAAGTGGTATTTAAGTTAAACCTGATCATAAAAAATGTTATCACACTACTCATGGACCCATGCACAAGCAATTTAAACCTGTGCAGCTACTTGAAGACTAGCAGCCTGAATTTCTCTACCCCAAAGGCCATGAGCTGTCATTGCATCGGGTGGAGCCATATATTCGACTTCTCAGCAGCCTGGCACAATAGTGGGAACAAAACACTGACTTCAGTGGGGCCAAGATTTCACCTTTTGGGATTATCTATATTTAGGGAAATGTTTAGTGTTAGAAAAGGTTTTACATACAGTAGAACCTCAGTTATGAAACTGACAGTCAACCACCCACCTCATTTGGAACCGGAAGTACGCAATCAGGCAGAAGCGCACACACACACGTAAATACAGTACAGTACTGTGTTAAACATAAACTGCTAAAAAAAAGGGAAAGTTTAAAAAAAAAAATCTGACAAAGGAAGGAAACTGTTTCTGTGCTTGTTTCATTTAAATTAAAATGGTTAAAAGCAGCATTTTTTTCTGCACAGTAAAGTTTCAAAGATGTATTAAGTCAATGTTCAATGTAAACGTTTGAAAGAACAACCATAACATTCTGTTCAGAGTTATGAACACTTCAGAGTTACGAACGACCTCCATTCCCAAGGTGTTCGTAACTCTGAGGTTCTATTGTAAAACACTTCAACTCAAAGTGTTACGTGATATTTTGCTCTTAATGTGGACAATGGCAGTTGTGTTTAAAAATGTTGTAGCTGGTCATGCTTAACCCTGTAGATTGGGAAAATGCATCATGTTAAAAAACCTTAAGGATCTAGGACTAACCATGGTCAGTTAGATTAATAGATTCCAAAGCCAGAAGGGAATAGTTTCAATCGTTAATTACTCTTGCTGTTAAAAATATATGCCTTATTTCCAGTCTGAATTTGCCTAGCTTCAACTTCCAGCCCTTAGATCATGTTATACTTTTCTCTGTATCATTGTCCTTGTCCACACAAAGTAGTTTTTAATATCACATGAGAGCACGCATTAACTAACATGATACATACCTCCTATTGGGCTGGTGAATCTCACTGCCCAATGTGCTCTGGGGCTGCATAGGTATCTCTGAAAGCATACTGTAATGACAAAGGGGTTGCACATGTGTAAATGAGAGCAGAATTTAACCTGCAGGATGTGTGTTGTTGGTGATAAGTCAGAAAAACAAGAATCCGGCTTGATTTCTAGATTAGGCTGAATTTGCAAAGCTGGAGGTTAGAAAAACATCTTTTTACTTGTAAATTGAATTGTTTGGATATAGAATTCCATTGAGACATGAAACCCCATGATACTATTTTTACAATCGCTCTGAAATACAACCAAAGGATGTAACTGTGGGGAAATATTTCATATTTATTATCTCCTCAGAACATAACCATAATTTAAAACTCTATTATATTCAAGCATGGATATAAACTGATATTCTGGAGTGATAAAACACGATAGTAATTTCAGAGTCAACATTACTTAATAAAGGGCCAGTTTGCAGACAAAATAATATACTGAGAAATGAAGAGATCCCATGGAGCCAAGAAACACAAACTTTCAATTTACCATTATAAAAATTGACAATGTTTACAAATAAAGCTTTTCTTTTTTCTCTCCCTAGACAAAATATAATATAAGCCAATTGGATGAGCAAAAATTACATAAGTATCTGCTAGGAATCTCTAATATAATGCCTTATTCTTCCCTACAGGACTGTATAGCCTCTTCAGAGAAGGAATGGGCTCTGAACTGTCTCATATGTAACACTAAAGTTTCACATGTATTAAATCATTCTTCCTTTTAAAGATGCATTTTCCTCTCTTCCACATTTATAAAAGAGAATTCTATTGCTCAGCCAGGCTTATAACTCCAAGAGTTTGTGGACTGATGAAAATGCTTGTCTTACTTGGATCATAGAGTTTTTGAGCAATGTACATTGTTAAAACTGGCTATTAAAACATTACAAAAGGTAGCAATGCTCGAGACATTGGCCTATTCCTCATAAATACCTCACAGCCAGCGCACAGATTCTGAAGCGTTTTATTAAGGTTTCTGACTCAAAAAATGGTGGGTAAATTAAGCCTTCTTATAAGATCTGTTTATAATGAATTTGTGTTTAGGAACACCTTACTGTTTAGTTTTAGAGAGTTTAATGCCACTTTTTCTATTTACAATCAGAAATGTTCCTTTGACTTTATGCCAACACTTGGATGGAATCTCCTGTTAAGTACATAATTAAAATTTGAAATACTTAATGCTGTAGATTTATTATCTTTTATAATCTGTGCTCCTGTGGTTGGTGGATTATCCCTGCATTTGGGTGCCATAAAGTCTCTTGACGTTGTATCCAACTTAAGGTGACCAGATAGCAAGTGTAAAAAATCTGGACGGGGTGAGGGGGTAATAGGTGCCTATATAAGAAAAAGCCCCCAAAATCAGGCCTGTCCCTATAAAATCAGGACATTTGATCACCCTAATCCAACTACATTGATGTGAGTAGTACTTAGCTATGTGATAGTTGAATTAGGCCAACATGACTACTCACAGAAGTAAGGATTTCTCATGTAAGGGTAGCAGGATATGGCTGTTACTGCTTTGATGGAAAATGAAGGTGAGCCAGGTGGTGAGCGAAATGCTATTGGAAACCACAGACTTGCCAAGTAGTTCAGCTTTACAAAACAGTTCCCTTTCTGTGGTCTGTCATATACAAATGAGGCCACGGCTTCTAGTAGTGGTTCATAAGTGACACCACTGTTTTTAGAGGTGGACATGAGTTGTGATGTTCAGAGGCACATCTAAATCTCACTTGGATCTGAAGTTCCTCAAAGCGGGGGGGGGGGGGGGGGGCAGAATAGGGGGTTAGATAATGTGTTCCACTTTACCCCCATCTTTTCTTGTATGAAAATATTTTATTAATGAGTTATTTATTTCTCCCTGGTGTGGTAGATGCAGTGATTTGGTGTCTCCGGATATATTGTAGTATGGTAAAGAGAGAGAGCTTTCTTTCATTCCTATCTGTGCAATGAGAATAGATATATATGGCTCATTAAACACTTCCTAGTTTACTCCCATTTTAAAATAGAATTACAATTGGGATGTAATGTGGCCATGAACAAAGATTTGTGTGGCAGAAGCTTTCAACAGAAATCAGGAGAAAGGCCTGAAATATTAGGGAAAGTCCAATAAGCCAATCATTCTCAACCAGGGGTTGGGGGGCTACAAGCAGGTTTCTGGGGGTCCTCCAAGCAGGGCTAGCGTTAGACTCACTGGGGCCCAGGGCAGAAAGCCAAAGCCACCCCCCAAATGGGGCTGAAGCCAAAGCCTGAGCAACTTAGCTACCTGCTAACACCAGGCCTGGCTTTTATATGCAGAAAACCAGTTGTGGCACAGGTGGGCCATGGAGGTTTTTATATCCTGTTGGGGGGGCCTCAGAAAGAAAAAGGTTGAGAATCCCTGCAATAAGCAATAACCTTGTTACTGATTCACAGTGGATAGAAATAATATCTTTATTATATAGAGAGAGTACTTATGTAATTTACGCAGTCTATTAATTGGCTTCCTTTGGGAGCAGACCCCGATCATGTATTATTGACCGTGCCATTGAAAGAAGCAGAAGAGATACAAGGAGCCACTGGTGGTATTTGTCTTTTTGTAATAGCTGTAGGTCTGACAATTCACAGAAATTAAAGCCAGTGTATGAAACTTTCCAAGTACAGCTGAATTGGAACAAAAAGTTGAAATTTCAATATTTCCTGCTTAATGAACATTCTGAAAAAATTCATTTTGGAACTATCAAAGCACAGTTATTAAAGAGCTTCATTTCATTAAGGTTGAAGCACTTTGTTTCCACTTTATTCTTTTGCCCATTACATACTGTGACAAACCCAGACCAGTGGGGTACAGGAGTCTGGTAGAGGGCAAATATACTGGTCACTGGATGAGTAGTTTTCTGTTCCCTGAGTGACCAGAGCAGGGGCTGCACTAGAGTAATCAGGAACCTGCTAGAACCAGTTAAGGCAGGCAGGCTAATTAGGACACCTGGAGCCAATTAAGAAGCTGCTAGAATCAATTAAGGCAGGCTAATCAGGGCACCTGGGTTTTAAAAGGGAGCTCACTTCAGTTTGTGGTGTGAGTGTGAGGAGCTGGGCGCAAGAGGCGCATGGAGCTGAGAGTGGGAGGGTGTGCTGCTGGAGGACTGAGGAGCACAAGTGTTATCAGACACCAGGAGGAAGGTCCTTTGGTGAGAATAAGGAAGGTGTTTGGAGGAGGCCATGGGGAAGTAGCCCAGGGAGTTGTAGCTGTCATGCAGCTGTTACAGGAGGCACTATAGATAGCTGCAGTCCACAGGGCCCTGGGCTGGAACCTGGAGTAGGGGGTGGGCCCGGGTTCCCCCCAAACCTCCCAATTGACCTGGACCGTGGGTTCTTCCAGAGGGGAAAGTCTCTGGGCTGTTCCCCAACCCACATGCTGAATCTCTGAGGCAAGAAAATCTGCCAATAAGCGCAGGACCCACCAAGATACAGGAGGAACTTTGTCACAATACACATAGTCGAAACAAAGAATGTGACATTCTATTCATTGTGGGAGAGTGCTGTAACCCCCATAGTCCTCATTTTCATATAATTGTAATCTTACCCTACATGGCATGCTTTATATGTATCAGGGGAAAGGTTATGATCTGCTCAAAGTCATTTCTCTATCCAAATATGTGTATAATTAATGCATATGACGTTAGGAGAATTGTATAGTATGGTTGTCACTAAAACATGCTGTAAGTTGGGGGAATCAGCCAGATATAAGCTCCCCAGATACAACAGCATGGAAAGTAACACACACCCGGGCAGGGTGTCAAACAACTTATGGACAGCTATTGTCCAGCAAAGGAGCTACAATGCAATGACTCACCAGGGGAATTGCTCAACCTTGCTTGGAGAGACTCAGTAATGCTCACCTGACTCTGAAAGGGGGAGGAGGGGCAAAGCCAAGAGAGAGGAAAGGACATGATAAAAGGAAAAAGACCTTTGCCATACTCTTCCTCTTTTCCACCTACATCTACAGACCACCACCACCAAGCGACTCATCCGCTCATCAAAGGGAGCCTGACTGAAGAGTAACCAGCCAGCCTGTGGTGAGAAGCATCTAAGTTTGTAAGGACATTGAAAGTGTTAAGATCAGCTTAGAATGTGCTTTGCTTTTATTTCATTTGACCAAATCTGACATGTTATGCTTTGACTTATAATCACTTAAAATCTATCTTTATAGTTAATAAATGTGTGTGTTTATTCTACCTGAAGGAGGGCGTTTGGTTTGAAGAGTGTCAGAGACTCCCCTTGGGATAACAAGTGTGGTACATATCAATTTCTTTGTTAAATTGACAAACTCGTATAAGTTTGCAGCATCCAGCGGGCATAACTGGACACTGCAAGACGGAGGTTCCTAGGGTTGTGTCTGGGACTGGAGATAAGTAGCTGGAAGCAGCTTACATGCCAGAGGGTGTACATGATCAGCCCAGGAGTGGGGGTTTTTACAGCAGAGCAGGGTAAGGCTGGCTCCCAGAGTCAAGGATTGGAGAGGTCTAGCAGATCACCGGTCCAGATAACACCAGAGGGGAACATCACAAAGGGGTTCAATATTTTTTCATAAAAAATTTCAACCAAATCAAAACATTTAGATTTCGTCAAATCCATGCTTTCTTATGGAAAACTGTGCAATCAGAAAAATTGTGACAGGAGGATCTTGCTGGCGTAGTGGGACTATGAGTAGCCTAAAACTGCCACAGAGGTTAAACCATGCCACCTCCCCACCACTGGTTTAGGGGAGATAGCTGGGGAAAGAAGTTTGGCCATGGAAAAGGGGTGTGGCTGGAGTGTAGCTTTCAGGTGGCTCCCACATGCATGGAAACTTGATCAATGGCTCCAAGATTAGGGGAACATAAAGGTGGCTTGAAGTTACCTTTGCAACATCCCTCTTGAGTTACATTGGGTGCTCCTCTGTTAGAGCCAGAGACTGAGTCCTCTGTTTATAATTAAACTTCCAAAATATTAAAGATTTATTTTCTCCGTTATCTTCTGTATACATTACCCTTTGTGGAGACTAATTTCAGTGCTATCTGCCCAAAATTCTACATTCTTATGTGCCATTGCTTTTCCACTGCAGATGATTTGAAACAGTAATGGGACTTTCTCCTTTTGGGGCTGTCTTTGCAAAGAAATGATCCAGTTATACAATAGTTTGGCGTTTTGTTTCACTTGTTAAAAAGCATCAAACATTAAGAGATTCTGGCTTTGTATCACTAGGTACAGTTTTAATGACATAAGACTAATAAAACACCAATCTAAACTGGCAAATCATTTTCCTTCTCCAATTTTATTAAAAATAAAACAAAATAGCAAGACAGTTCATATTAATCAGAAGGGTTACTCCCCAGATTTCCAATAATTTGTATCTTTATGTTTCTCATTAGGCTTTGAGCTAGAAATTCCAAACAAAACAGATATCATTAAATTGCAAAAAAAGTCATTAATGCAGAGTTAAGATTGCCTGGGGATAGCCTTTCCATAACACTGAGGTCAGTAAAACTCAAACTTCTGAAAACCATGAAATATCAGATAAATGCCCATGCAAACTTAACTCTGCCCCCTGGGAGCTGGCAATAGCCACTGGAAATTATCTGCATGCACTCCAGCTGCATTCACTGTATTAGGTGTAACTGTATTGAGTGGTGAAGGAATAAGTTGGAGCAGCTTTGAAGAGCTGGGATTGGTGTTATGAGGAGATCTGGGTCTGAGTTCCCCCGATGTGTGTTATCAAAGGAAAGAGGAGAATATGTACTTTCAGGTTCCAGCCTGCATCATTGCAGTACAGAATTGTGTCAGTAGCAGAGCAATGTCAATAGTGAGGTGGGATATGAGGGCAGTCTGTGGATTTCATAGATTCCAAGGCCAGAAGGGACTACTGTGATCATCTAGTCTGACCTCCTATGTAGCACAGGCCAGAGGCCTTCCCCCAAATAATTCCTAGAGCCAATGTATTAAGAAAAAATATTCAATCTTGATTTAAAAATGGTCAGTGATAGAGAATCCACCATGAGCCTTGGTAAATTGTTCCAGTGGTCAGTTATCCTTGATGTTAAAAAAAATTATGCCTTATTTCCAGTCTGAATTTATCTAGTTTCAGCTTCCAGCCACTGGATCATGCTATACCATTCTCTTATGGATTGAAGAGTCCGTTATTAAATATTTGTACCCTACGTAGATACTTATGGACTGTAATCAAGTCACTCTTGAACCTTCTTTGATAAACTAAATAGGCTCAATCATAAATTAATGGAGATATCCTATCTCCTAGAACTGGAAGGGACCTTGAAAGGTCATCCAGTCCAGCCCCCTGCCTTCACTAGCAGGACCAAGTACTGATTTTGCCCCAGATCCCTAAGTGGCCCCCTGAAGGATTGAACTCACAACTTTGGGTTTAATAGGCATTCTCATGGCTCTTTTCTGAACCCTCTCGAATTTATCACCATTCTTCTTTAATTCTGGGCATTAGAACTGGACACAGTATTCCAGCAGTGGTTACACCATTGCCAAATACAGAGATAAAATAACCTCTCTGTTCTTATTCAAGATTCTCCTGTTTATGCATTCTAGGTTTGCATTAGTTCTTTACTTAATCCTAGGTTCGCACTAGCTCCACTACAACACCCAAACCATTGTCAGTCATGGAGTCCCAGAATAGAGTCCCCCATCCTGTAAGTACGCCTACAGTCTTTGTTTCTTGATAAATATATTTACATTTAGTCATATTAAATTTGTATATTATATTACCCAGTTGCACCCATGAAATCTACATTGCTCTGAATCAGTGACCTGACATTTTCATTATGTACCATGCTCCCAATTTTTGTGTGAACTGCAAACTTTATCAGTGATGATTTTATGTTTTCTTTCAGGTTATTGATTAAAGAAATAACATAGTGCCAAGAACCAACCTCTACAGGACCCCATTGGAAACATATCTGCTCAATGACAATTCCCCATTTACAGTTACATTTGAGACAGTTTTTAATGTGTGCCATGTTAATTTTCTATCTTTCTAGTTTTTTAATCAAACTGTCATGCAGTCCCAAGATAAATGCCTCACAGAAATCTAAGTAAATTATATCAACATTATTCACTTTATCAACCAAACTTTAGTGATGGGTAAGGGAAAGTTTAGGTGGTATCCTGTGTGCAAGTGTGAAGCAGTTGTAAAAGTGGTTGTTAAATTTTACAAGTGTGGCATTCTTTTGGGGGAGTAGTCTCAAGTGTTTGAGCACAGGGCAAGTGCAGGTAGCATCAAGGCAGAGTTTGAGTATATGTGTTATGGGTATTGTGAGGCTCTAAGGGCAGAGTTAAGGTGGTGGGTGTTTACCTTAACTCTGTATTTCCTGGTTTTCAGAAGTGTGTGTGTTTTGCTGAACTTGAGATTCTGGAAGGTCACTGGGCAACCTTAACTCTGTGTTAGTTAAGTTTTTAGCCATTTAGTTTCCTAGGTTTTTTAAACAGAAAAATAATTTTTTCGGGTAGATTTCAGTAGTCATATAGGCAGTTGTAATTCTCACCGAGGTTTGCAGTTGATATGCTACTGTGGCTAGGTAATCAAAAGAGGTAGCTTTTATACAGTGCTGTTCATCAATAGATCTCAAAGAACTTTACATCATTATCCCTGTTTTACAGATGGAAAAGTGAGGCATTGAGAGGTGAAGTGACTTGCCCAAGGTCAGCCAGCAGGCCAGTGGCAGAGCTAGGAATAGTCTTTCAGTAAGTCACATGGTTGCTATGTGATTCTTCAGGGCTGCACCCCACTCCTGTACATTTTGTTATATTGGAATGGGGATAATGGTCGTGCTTTGAAATGTTTGCAGTGTAGTGGCTAACAGGGTCACTGAGAAAAAATCATCCATGGTCTAGGTCCCAGAGCCTTGACAGTTTTATTACATAGACAAGGTGGATGAGGTAATATCCTTTATTGGACCAACTTCTGTTCGTGAAAGAGACAAGCTTTTAAGCTACACAGAGCTCTTCTTCATGTCTGGGAAAGTTACTCAGTATATCATAGCTAAATATAAGGTGGAACAGATTGTTTAAGTATAAATAATTAACACACATTCTAAGGCGAAGTGGCCAGTTAACACCTCTGCAGTCATAGGACAAAAAAAGAGGGTGAGTATGTTGCAGATTGTTGTAATAAACCATAAATCCAGTGTCTTTATTAAGACCATGACTTTTAGTGCCTAGCAAAGTCATGAATTTAAGCTCCTAGACTCATCTTTTGAAGGTGTTGTGAAGGTTTCCTTTGAGCACAAGGACAGAGAAGTCAGATCACGGAGTGATCGTTTAATGAAAATTGTTCATCCACGGGTGAAGTCATTTTTGTGTGAGTTCATTCAAGAGTCTAGTGATTATCTGGATTCATCCACATAGCTGTTATTGGAGCATTTAGTGCATTGGATGAGGTACACCAAATGTTGTGATAGGCATGTGGAGGACCCAGGAACCTTGAAAGATGTGTTGTGTAGGGGGTATTGATCATCATAGCAATGGATTACCATTACCTCACCCACCTAATCTCGGGTTTATTACATGGTTGTTACAGTAACTTTAAGCATGTGAGACTGCTGTGTCTTTCTCCTTCTTCAAGCCCTGACCCCTATTCCCTGCAATATGTATCCCCCTGCCAACATTTCCAGCTCCCCTCCCTTTCCCATCCCACTAAGCCATTAGTTGGCACTGTAGAAGCCATCAATATGTACAAAGCTGCTCCTTGCTGTGTCCTACCCTGTGCTGCTGCATACATATATCACAGGCAGCAGCTTATTGGAGGGCTGCACACTACCTTAGCTGTGTGACTGGAGCTGAACCCTGAGCTGGGCCCCTCATTCCCTCTACCCACCTCCAGCAGGGACTCCTGTCCCTGCTTCAGCCAGGCTTCCCCAGCCATGCTCCAGGTCCACCCAGTCTGTCCCTCCTCTAAACGTGGCCTCTCTCTCTCCCTCACACACTGGCCAGGCCCTCCACTCCACACAGGGGTGATGTATGTCTTAATTATTCATTTTTTTTCTGGATTTCAGGTGTTTAAATTTGTGTTGCCTTCATTCTGCCCCTGCCTCCTCCCTTCCTCCCCCAGCTTATATGGAGCAGCAGGGAGAGGAGCTTAAACCCCTGAAGAAGGGTAGGGATGACCAGCCTCACCACTCCTAACTCCCCCCAATGTGAGGGTTAGCAGCAAAGTGACATCCAGGATGAATCAATAGCTTTCTCCTCCATGGGGTTTTCCATATATAGGTACAAACCCTGTCTCTGGTAATGAAAACGCCTATGATATAATGCATCCAAACCTCTCTCAATTGTGGCTTTTTCATCTTATATGCCAGATTCTGGTCAGACATTTATGGGGAGGAAGGGGGAAAGCACAAAGATCCTTTCCCCACTCTTCTCACTGAAGCAGAACAAGGGTCTGGTGATCTCCCCTGTCAGCATAATAAACCCACCTCCATGAGTGGAGGTAGCTATGCTGGCGGGAGAAGCTCTCTCACCAACATGGCACTGTGCATATGAGTGCTTATGTTGGTGTAATTTATGTCACTCAGGGGGAGGGTGGTTTATTCACACACCCCTGAGCGACATAAGTTATGCCGACATAGGCGGTAGTGTAGACATAGCCCACGTCTCTGTGCTCCTCTTAGGGTGGTGGGGCTCGCCAATGCCCATTTCGGTGGACTTTCCCTAAATGGTATATTGTACCCCACATTGAAAGTGAAAGTTTTAAAGTTGTCTCAACCCAAACTTGGAGTCTACATGTGCAACTTTTTTGTCTGTACCAAAACCCATCTTTGCACATGGAAATCAAGTCATTAGATGACTAACAGCTTCATTTGTACTTTAAAATACCATGTGCATTATAAATGCAACTTCTTTGGGTATCTTGAACAGTGCCCAGACAGAGCTTGATAGTGAAAAATGTTGGCATATCTTTAAAACGATACATATTCCAGTTCCTTACCTCTCCGAGAGAGAAATGACACATGGCTTCTGCAATCACTTCCTGATACCTTTAAATATTGTTCTTCTGGAGAAGATGCAATTTGTCATAACCCTTCATCTTTCATATAATTTTTTTCTGGCATTCTGGTTGATCTGTATTTGGCCACTCCACTGTGAGCCAGCCTTTCTGTTTGTTCACTGCATGGGTGCTGTCTGTCACGCAGTGTTCTAGTGACTGCTGTCTGATGCTTACTTTACTGCAAGGCTTAGGGAGATAAGTACTATCTTCAGTAACCACAAAGATTATTTGGATGCAATATATTTTTCTTCCCTGCTAAATAGTTGCATTTGTATGGATAAAGCTTGTGGATTTTGTTTTCTCCCCCCCCCCCTAGAAATGGAATTTATAAACAGTCTGATGCCTGTATTGATTTCTGTTGGTTGTGGATAGGATGATTTATGTATAAATTAACTTTTTTTTGGTTTGGGGCAACATATTCAGTTTGTACTGAACAAGCAGATAGTTTTTGGTTATTAAACTTGCCTGGGAAGGAATAAAACTCCTGTCATGGCTTTGATGTCACATACAATTAACTTTTGCTGCTGATTTAGTTTTGCCACTGAGCTTATTTCCAAATGAAAAATTGGCAGACTATAGATACTCTGGGCTCTTGTCTTCCAAATCCCTTAGAAATGAGAAGAATGTATTTAAAGATTTATCGGGTGGGAGGCGCTGGGAGGGGAGGTGCTGATCAGTGGGGCTGGGTGGGAGGTGCTGGAGGGTGGGAGGTGCTGGAGGGTGGAGCTTATAGGGGGGCTGCTGGTGGGTACTCAGCACTCACCATTTTTTTCCATGGTGGGCAGCAAGTGGGGTGGGCTGTCCAGGCTTCTTGCTCCAGCTCCTGACTGGGAGCTGGGTCAGAGGGAAGCCACCCTGGCTTCTTGTCCTGGGGGCTCCAAGTTGGGAGCAGGGGAGGGGGAAGCTGCCCCGGCTTCTTATGCAGGCTCCCAGGGAAGCGGTGGAGGATGAAGCTAAGCCTTGTTCCTGCTTTGATTATCTTTTGTCTCGATACTGCCTCCTCCTCTTCCTTTTCTGGCAGCCCTCTTGTGTCCATTCTCTCCAAAATGCTTCAGCTAATAACATTTCCCACTACTGCTGCTCCAATCTCTGTCACCCCAACTTTTAAAATTATTTCCCCCATCTCTTTCTGCATTACTGTCATCTTGAAGCACAGGAGATTTCCATGCATCTCTCTTTCTCATTAGCCTCAATGAAATGGACATTTTGAGATCAGAATTTACCTGCTAATAGAGTTGGTCAAAAATTTCGGACAGAACAATTTTCTGTTGGAAAATGCTGATTTGACTAAAACAAAACACTTTGTGGGAATGTATCTACTGTATTGTAAAAAATTGGACATGAAATGATAATAAAGTTGAAATGTTTTTACTTTTATAATAATTTATTTTTAATATATACTGTAATATATAAATAAATTTACAATTAGGACTATATTGTAACAAAAAGTTTAAAAAAATCAACTAAACATTTTAATATGGTTGTTTTGATGTTTCCAAATAAAATATCTGGCAAATCTTGTTTCATGGGAAATTTTGATATTTCGATCTTGTTCCAATTTAGGATGAAAGGGAATTTCAAAATGTCAATTTCCCAGAGATCAGAAATTCAGTCTCCAGACCAGCTCTACTTGGATAATAACAGGTTTGTAGTTTTAATTTTCCTTTTGATCTCTGATGGAAAGTTTTATGTAATTTTCATGATGCAGATCATGTTATCGTTGGTAGTGATAGCTTATTAACTCCATAGATGCTTAGAATTTGAGCACTATATATCAAGTTTCTGTGTGCATTCTTTTATTTGATGCAGTTTCTAGTTCTAGCTTCATTAGATACAAGTTATTCCATTCCCTTACAGGTCTCCATCTTCATCACTGCCCCTGCTTGGTTCAGACTAATTATCAGAGGCATAATGCTGTATTTTACTATCTTCAAATGGCAGACAGAAATGGGATAGATGTGATGTATGACTATTTTCTTCCAAAGTTTTGCAAATCTATGGTATGATAAATTGTACAAAAAAAATTTATTTTCCAAATAGGAGTGCATTGTTAAAACAGCATTTATCTACTTGACGCAGTGCATTTTTGTCAATCCTTAACTGTCACAACATTTTGTAATAAAGGCATTCTCTGGTCGTTATGTGTTGATTAACCACAATATGGTGCTCAACATTTTTTCTTATAGATAAGGAAAATGTCTCCTCAGTAGCATATATATATATATATAAATTGGATGCAGTATAACGTTAGCTTAATACATTACATTTCAGATTAGCTATAAAAATTTCACTGGCTATTGCAAACTAAGTGATTTTTTCCATCTTTGGTAGTATAAAGGCAATGTCAGCAGAGGCGTCCTCCCTCCAGAGCGAGTTTAAAAACTTTATTCAGTGTTGTTTATAAGCGAAGCAGCCTTGGAAATTAAAATGTTTCCTTACCAAATTTATTTTCCTCTGACATTTATTCACGCTGGTTCATGATTGTTGTGAGCACTGGCATGCCCGCATAATTTTCTTTTCAAATTCAGGGTGCTGAAAAACTGTTCTATTAATAATTGTAATAGCACAGAGGCAGTTTACCAAACACTTCTAATGAAAAGTGCTCTCAGTATAGATGCCAGTGTGTCAGCTATAAAATGATTTGTCATAAGGAGGAGAAAAAGGTAGCAAACAATAGAATTGGATATTAAGAGTGAAGTACAGACAATTTCCATCACTTCTTGCACTTGCTGATGGTATTTTTCTTAAGTAGCTTAAATAATTCAAAGGATGAGATCATCTTCTCTTAGAAGTTTTGTCTGCAGATTTTATTTTCTTCTTTAAAAACAGAAACATAGTTTAACGTAAGTTTCCTTAAAAGTTGTAAGGATTGACAATTAAAGGTGAAATCCTGGGTCTATTAAGATAATGGGAGTTTTGTCATTGACTTTGGTGAGGCCGGGATTTCATCTTACATTTTATTAGCATTGGTATTTCAAGCTACTTGAATATTAACTTACTTATGAAATAATAATTGTATTCTGGACTAAATAAATTCCAAGGCCAAAGTCCAAGTTTTTTATAGGAAATAAACTCCAAAGCGAAAGCCAGGGTGTTTCTTAGGCCCAGAAAGATTTATGATTGAGTTAAAAGGGTCATCTGTTAATTTCAGTGTAACAACAAAGAAATATCATTAATTTTAGCATGGTAGTCCCTAAAAGTCAGGATTCCATTGCGTTAGGCACTATGCAAACATAGAACAGAGATGGTCTCTGCCTCACAAAGCTTACAACCTGAGAATAAACTAAGAGCTGGATGCAACAGACAGATTGGGGTAACACATGGAAGCAATGAGATGACACCAGTCATCATGATAAGCAGTGGTCCCAGCATACCAGCTGCCTAACCACTGCTGAGTTTTTGTAGCCATCCTGGCAGAAAGAAATTTTAAGGCAGACTTTGAAAGAGGATGATGAGGTAGTTTTGTGGATATTTACTGGTAGCTCCTCCTTAGCATAAGGGGCAGCATGGGAGAAAGCATGAAGGTGCTTTTTGACAAATGTTACCATTGGGCAATTAAGATTGGCTTCATTTGCAGAATGAAGGTCTGAGATGTATGGTGAGGATAGGCTGTGAAGGCATCAAAAGTGATGACAAGTTGTTTGTGGTTAACAAGGTGAGGAAGGGGAAGCTAGTGGAGGGATGCAAAGAGAGGGGGCTTATAAGGTTAAAGCAATGAGCCAGAAACATTATCTTTGCAACAGCATTTTGAATGGCTATAAGTGGAACAAAATGGGATTTATCAAAAACAGAGAAGACGAGTATACAGTAGTCAAGTCATATGATGATCAGGACCTGAATGAGAGATTTAGTTGTATGGATGGAGAAAAAAGGCTAACTCCTAGAGATGTTATACAGGAAGAACTAGGGAGATATAGAAATACTCCTCTTTTACTCTTGCACTTTGCTGGCTACCATATATCCCTGTGAACTGTTTGGCTGCTGCCCTCAGTACTCGATAGCCCCATGCCTTAGTTTGGGAAATAACTGGACAGTGATTATGCAAATCCCTACACTCTTTGTGATTGGTTGAGGATTATTCTTAGCTAGAGTCTATGGATTTGCTTTTGGATGGCTATTGAAAATAACAGTACAGTAATTATTAATATTACACTACCCCGAGCTTCTGAGAATTGCATAGCTAAGACATAAGCCCCAAACCAACAAAGCACTTAAGATAACTATAACCTAATTATAATCTTTAATGTGACTACTCACAAGTTTATGTTAAACAGGTGCTTTTCTGGATTGGGACCTGTGTGTATAACTGGGATTGCCATTAAAAGTCCACATTTCCCTGCAGGTGCTACATAGTTAAGACAGGTATTTTGAAGGAAACCTTATCCTTACCTGCAGTGCCTGTTGTTTCAAACCCTGAGTGCTCAGCATTGACTTACCATTGATTTACCATTGAAATTAGGCGAATGCATACTACGTGCTTTGGAAGATCCCACTCACTGTGGCTGTTCCCTGCCTTATACACCTTGCAGGGCCAGACATCATCTGACCTTAAAGTTCTTTTGTAATTTAGATATTTTTTAGCTATTGGCAACTTGGCTTTACGGGCAGAGGGGAAAGATAGTACTAATAAAAATATCTAAAGCTCTCTAAAATTATCAAAAATAATTGTAGTGTAGTAATATAGATGGCATAAATAAAATATATGTGTGATAATATAAAGGTTTTATTGGGGATAACTTGCTTACCTCACAAGTTTAGGATGACTGCAGTATTCAGATGAATTATAAATCCCGTTTGTGTGCCAGTAAAACCATAGAACAAATGGAAAATGGGTGCACAGCAATAATTAATTATAATTGTTGCTCTTGTTCAAGGGATCAGAAAATGATGTGCTCAAAAACAGATGTGGTAGCATAGATAAAGAGTGAAACGTACCCTTTCTGTAGAGTGCAAAAGAAGAGAAGAAACACTAATAATAATAAAAAGTAGAGGACTGATAGCAATAGAATTCTGCGATATGAACAAGGGGAACAAGTGGTCCTTTGGACCCATCTAGTAAAGATCCACTTTCGGAAATAAAAGATGTTTTATGCATCCATCTCCAGTTCTAGGAGGAGGATTACATAGCCATTTGTTTGAAACTGAAGACATGGCTGTGGAGCCAATTGTATTTACGACATATAACAGAAAGAAATGTTCGATGGAATGGTAAGGCCTACAGTTTGAACCTTCCTCAGTAGGGTGAGTTTTAATTTGTTGGCAGTACTTTATGTCTATGGGAAACTATACCATAAAGTACCACCAACAAATTAAAATGTATATGTATCAATGTCTGTATATCTCCTATTCTAGGAGGAGGACTACATAGCCAATTGTTTGAAACTTTATAGTCCAGTAGTCTTTTCAATGCAAAATTCTTTATTTCCTGAAACTACCTGGTTGTACTGAAAAGATTACCTGACTAGGAACACTTTGAGGGTTTACTAGCTATTCCATGGATGGAGTTCATACACTGTAGTAGATCTTTTCTCAGCCTCACAGGAGTACTAAAGTTTTCCTGTGATTTAGATTTGATAAACAGATCACACATGATCATTTTGTCCAGGAAATGAAAGGAGACCTAGAAAACTTAACATCTTGTCTAGCTTTTTATAGTTATCAAAAGCAAAGTACATTGAGATTCTTAGATGGAAGGCACTATGCAAGTGGTTGTTGTTATTATTATTATTATTATTATATTTTATTATTACTACTTAACAAGTTTTGGTTTGTTGAAACAACAATATTTTTTAGACTGCTGGATGAGACATTAGTCAGCCTCCAGCAGTGTTATCATTCAATTTCTTACACTATTCTCATGCAATCTAATCAATAATTCTTCTTGTCATAAAAATACAGAATCAGCAACAAGCAATTCATGAATTTTATGACATAGCTAAATTTCCATTAGTCTTGGGATTTATAGATTGCACACTCATCCCCTTTCATGCTCCTGCACAGAACAAAAGCATATTCAGAATATGAAAGCTATTAAGTTCCTGAATATGCAGATGATGTAAAATGCCAAGGATAAAAGATTCCACAGGGATTGGTGTTGGGTTCAGTTTTATTTCAAATTCTTATTCATCATCTGGAAGAAGAGGGAAAAGGCCATTATTTCAAGCCCCTATTCCTGCAAACCTTTGCTAACACAGGAAATACTTACTCATGTATGTAGTCCCATTGACCTCAAGTGGACTACCGGTGTGAGTAAGGATTGAGCCCTAAATTTGGCAATGATACTAACAATGGGAAACATTTCAACATTTCAAATACCAGTGTGGGAAGTGAAATGATATGGAGTATTTAAGACAGCCCAGACATATGGTTAGGGACTGGAGAGGCAAAGTATATTAGACATGGGTCTGAAAGGAAGCAGATCCTACATTCTAATTCTGACTCTGGCAATAGACTTCTTCTATAGCTTTAGTTAAGTCTTAACATTTCTGCCTTGGTATCCCCAGCTTACAGGAGTGTTGTGGTGATTTAAGCAGTTTGTAAAGCACTATCTATGTGCCAAAATTAATCAGAAAGCACAAAAAGGAAAAAAAAAAGCTCCAGTGATCATGCTTCTTCCTTCTTCCCACTCCCAGTTTGTTTGGACAATTTTCCTTTGCAAAACTCATTTAAATGTTGGCACTGATGCACAGACCCTAGGATGAGCAGTTGGGCTCTATTTCTGCAGCAGAAGCTGAGGAGTGGGGGAGATATCTCCACTGTAGCGCACACTGTGTGTAACATGAGTCAGTTAAGTTTGAGTCAGTTGAGTTTGGTGTGTATCCCAGAGAATCCTCTTGCTTCCCCTATGGTGTGTATAAGTTGCTTATGTATTTACAGGCTTGATCAAAATGATAGGGCTGGCTCTTCTTTTAATATTAATGATTTGTTATGAATCTTGGTCTAAGAAGAGTTGTTCCTAATCTGATATGGTAACATCTGATAAAAGATTCTCCAGTGGCTATACCTGCAGGTGAAACATGAAAAATAAGACTGGTCTTAACTGATATATATGGCTAATTAAATGATGTGCACCTCTTCAAAAAAACATCTGCTTGATAGAGATAAATTCTCAGCCTATTTCAAAAGGAATTATCTTCAGCACTGTCACTTAGCAGTAACAGTTACATTGTACCTAAATTTGTAGTAGTGGCTGGCTTTAGAAAAAAATCACTAAAGTAATTGGACTTAGGAAAGTTCATAGCTAAATATTTATTGCATTCCTGAATAATTTCCTCTTTAAGCTATGAAATGCCTACAGTTGATTGGCATAACACACTAATCCTGGGTCATAAAAGGATAGCTACAGAATAGGAATGAAAGGGGTAATAGGTGTTTCAGGAAGACTTGTGCTTTAAATGAAAGGTAAAAAAATTAAGACAAAGCAAACAGGAATAATGCTTATGTCAGGTAAATCATGCTCAATGAAGGATTAAGCTAGCAAGCTTTCATATTAATCACACAGCCAAAGTGCTATAGGCAACAAAGTCTGCTTTTTGAACCATAGTGCTGGTTAGCAATTATACAGAAAAATGGCTTATCAGAGCATACAGTTACTGACAAGCTTCCATGGCAACATTTGTGAAAAAGAACCTTAACCTAAACAGAACTTGCTTATATGAATGAAACATTTCCAGTGTTTATGGAACTGAGGTAGCCTCCGAAGCAAGGATGGAAACCATGGTTATTTTTGTTGTTACTGCTACGTGAGATGAAAAATCTAATGGTGATGACAAGTACTTATAAGCTTTTTTTCCATGGCACTTTCAGTAACTCAGCAAAATGGCTCTTTAGGAGAACAAATATTGCAATCTTAGGTCCCATTCCAGCTCTTATTGGAGACAAAGTGGTCTGAGCAGGGGCTGCTATCTGATTTGATCTATTTGCAGTACATTCACCACTGTATTATTCAGATAACATACAAAATGTAGAGTAGTATCACTTGTTTGGAAAAGGACCAGACTCTACTTCTCCCTCATTTTACTTTGTATTCTTAAGGGGGATTATTCTTGGTGGTGTTTGGCAATTTTCAGACCATTATGTAGTCACCATTATTGAGGGAAGGCTTATGCAAAAAGATGTCTTGCATTGTTCCCTAACACTGGTAAGACAAAGACTCATTCTGATATCTCAGTGGTCCCCAAAGATTTCAGGATCCCCCCCTTACTCCTGTCTGCGCCTCCCCCTGGAGCAGGGCCATGGCTCCCGGGGGGGGAAAGGAAGAACGTGGACAGGGGTAAGGGGGCCAATGCTGGGGCCGCAGCTGGGGATGGGTCTGGAGCCACGTCTGGGGGCAGAGTCCCAGCCGAGGCTGGGGGCAGTGCCGGGGCTGGAGCAGAGCTGGGGGCAGAGCGGGTGTCAAGGTTCTTTCCCCACTCTGAACTTTAGAGTACAGATATGGGGACCTGCATGTGAACCTCTAAACTGAATTAACAGCTTAGATCTGGTTTTGCTGCCACCACTCCCAAATATTAACTCCCTTCCCTGGGTACCCTTGAGAGACTTCTCCACCAATTCCTAGTGAGTCCAGATCCAATCCCCTTGGATCTTAAAACAAGGAAAAATCAATCAGGTTCTTAAAAAGAAGGCTTTTGATTAAAGAAAGAAAGGTAAAAAATCATCTCTGTAAAATCAGGATGGAAATTAACTTTACAGGGTAATCAGATTCAAAGAGCTCAGAGGAACACCCTCTAGCCTTAAGTTCAAAGTTACAGCAAACAGAGGTAAACCCTCTAGCAAAAGGTACATTTACAAGTTGAGAAAACAAAGATAAACCTAACATGCCTTGCCTGGCTGTTACTTACAAGTCTGAAATATGAGAGACTTGTTCAGAAAGATTTGGAGAGCATGGATTGATGTCTAGTCCCTTTTAGTCCCAAGAACGAACATCCCCCAAAACAAAGAGCACAAACAAAAGCCTTCCCCCCCCCCCCCCGCCACCAAGATTTGAAAGTATCTTGTCGCCTTATTGGTCCTTTGGGTCAGGTGTCAGAGAGGTTACCTGAGCTTCTTAACCTTTTACAGGTAAAACGATTTTGGTGTCTCTGGCCAGGAGGGATTTTATAGTATTGTACACAGGAGGGTGGTTACCCTTCCCTTTATAGTTATGACAGCGGGGCTGGGTGGTGCTCCCCCCCGGACTCCCCCCCCAACCTTCCTCCAAGCCCCCCCAACGGATGTGCCCCACCATTTGGGGACCACTGTGATATCTGTACAGGGAATTTCACAGATAAGGTTCTAAAACGGAGATATTTATGCTCTCTGGCACCCAGAATTTACCTTGAGGATCATCAGTCACAATCTCCCAATAAATTTCTGTTGATATGCTAGGGTGTGGAAATAGCAGCAGCTTTTGAAATGACTAGTTTGTAGGTCACTGAGGGCTTTGAAGATTAGAACTGGTACCCAGTGTTGCTGAGTCTCATGATAATTATTGTTTTCCTCACAGTCCCAGGTCCAGGAATCAAGTGGATATGTAACTATTTTAGCCTTTGTTCTTAAAGAAAAAGAGTTTCTAGCCCTTTTGGCTGTGGAGAAAGCTTCAAAATGTGATCCCAGCGGACCCTAAAGCCTGAAAAAGAAGAAGACAAATAAAAAGAACACCAGATCTATTCTTTTTACATAATCTCATGATTTTTGGTGTGCCTGACTCCTGATTTTTTGAATGTTTGGGGTTGGTAATATTGGGTACCAGAAGTGTAATGAGAATTAGATAAGTTGGCAGAAGGATGCTCCTTTTCATTTATATAGAGCAAAGATTTTATGTTGCTCAAGAAATATTTTGCTGTTGTTTTAACCCAATAGAAGGTCTTAGATTCATCAGCGTGGCCAGATTCACCAGTGTGGCTCCAGTTATCTCAGAGACATTCTCAGACCTATTATGACATTTTTATTTAACATCATAAATTATAAACATAGTACTTAAAAGTACCATAATTGTGTCTGGATTTGTTGTTGGCTGATAGCTCAGCAGAGCAAATTTAATCCAAATAGGTTTTGAAGCTGGACACATCTTGATAAGCATAAAACAGAGACTTTAATTACTCTAAAACTGCCATATGAATTTATGTCATTGAACAGAACCTAACATTTAGCAAAATGACAGTAAATGCCATTTAAAAACCACAGCCCAAATTTTCACATTTGGATGCCTAACAGAAGACACCCAAATCCATGTTTAAGCACCTAAATAAATAGTTTAGTATCATCTCTTAAATTGAAACTGTTAAGTTTTCTCACGGTTTACTGAGTCTATCAACAATCTAGCCTGAGACACTAAACCCTTTGGGGAAGGAACCTGATCTTTATATCTGCCTGTAAAGCATCAGGAAGTTTCACTATATTTTTAATAAATAACACTAATCTTCAGGGAATAAACTACTGTTAGAATTTTATTGCCTTCTCAAATAATTGTCTGTTTGGTATATCACAGCTACAAATAAATAGTTTTCATAGAATCATAGACGATTAGGGTAGGAAGAGATCTCAAGAGGTCATCTAGTCCAACCCCCTGCTCAAAACAGGACCAACACCAACTAAATCATCCTAGCCAGGGCTTTGTCAAGCCGGGCCTTAAAAATCTCTAACAATGGAGATTCCACCAGCTCCCTAGGTAACCCATTCCAGTGCTTCACCACCCTCCTAGTGAAATAATTTTTCCTAATATCCAACCTAGACCTTCCCCCTCTGCAACTTGAGACCATTGCTCCTTGTTCTGTCATCTGCCACCACTGAGAACAGCTGAGCTCCATCCTCTTTGGAACCCCCCTTCAGGTAGTTGAGGGTGTCTATCAAATTCCCCCCCCCCACACACTCTTCTCTTCTGCAGACTTAATAAGCCCAATTCCCTCAGACTCTCCTTATAAGTCATGTGCCCCAGCCCCCTAATCATTTTCGTTGCCCTCCACTGGACTCTCTCCAGTTTGTCCACATCCTTTCTGTAGTGGGGGGGCCCAAAACTGGACTCAATACTGGCCTCACCAGTGCCGAATAGAGGGGAATAATCACTTCCCTCGATCTGCTGGCAATGCTCCTACTAATGTAGCCCAATATGCCGCTAGCCTTCTTGGCAGGAAGGGCACACTGTTGACTCATATCCAGCTTCTCATCCACTGTAATCCCCAGGTTCTTTTCTGCAGAACTGTCAGTTAGCCAGTCGATCCCGAGCCTGTAGCAGTGCATGAGATTCTTCCGTCCTAAGTGCAGGACTCTGCACTTGTCCTTTCTGAACCTCATCAAATTTTGTTTGTCCCTATCCTCCAATTTGTCTAGGTTTTGTCCAGACAGACTGGATAACCATAACTGAGCTCATACATGGCATGGGTCTTTGATGTTTTTCAGTTGTATTAATGTTTTCAATTTCATTGTCTAAATAAGTTAATCTGTGTCTCTAGATGACTTCAGGGAACTTGGAAAGGTGCAGTAGGAGAAAAATGTCTAAGTAGGGTGACCAAATAGCAAGTGTGAAAAACTGGGACACTTTTTTCTGTGTGTGTGATGGGGGGGACAGGCGGCAATATAGTTGCATATATAAGACAAAACCCCTAATATCCGGACATCGGTCACTCTATGTCTAAGTGATCTTCTCAGAGATCCTTCCTGTCCTGCAAGTGAAGGAAGATACAGGAGGAAAAAAGACCCCAAATAGTTTTTAAAAGGTCCCTCTCTCAGCAGGGAAGAGACATAGTTGAGGGAAACAGACTGACACCCAGACCTGAGAGGTTTAGAATATCTAAGAATGAGAGGCCTGCCTAGGGGCTCTCCCAAGGGATGGTAAACCTCTAGGTAAGATAGGTATGAATGTAGACTTTTTGTTATTTTAACAATTAATTTTCTCTTAAGTTTTGCTTTATTCCTACTGTTAAGATTCAACAATACTTTGGTTTAAGAAGGCTGTCTGATCGCAGTATTCACCACTGATCACAAGCTCCAGAAGGCAAGAACCACAGGTGCTAAACCCAGTCAAACCTTGTCATAACTATAAAGGGAAGGGGGTAACAGCTGTCCTGTGTACAATACTATAAAATCCCTCCTGGCCAGAGACACCAAAATCGTTTTACCTGTAAAAGGTTAAGAAGCTCAGGTAACCTCTCTGACACCTGACCCAAAGGACCAATACGGGGACAAGATACTTTCAAATCTTGGGGCGGGGGGGGAAGGCTTTTGTTTGTGCTCTTTGTTTGGGAGTTCCTTTGCTCTTGGGACTGAGAGGGACCAGATATCAATCCAGGTTCTCCACATCTTTCTAAACAAGTCTCTCCTATTTCAAACTTGTAAGTAAATAGCCAGGCAAAGTGTCTTAGTTTTACTTTGTTTTTTCAACTTGTCAATGTACCTTTTACTAAAGTGTTTATCTTTGTTTGCTGTACTTTGAACCTAAGATTAGAGGGGAGTCCTCTGAGCTCTTTAAGTTTGATTACCCTGTAAAGTTATTTTCCATACTGATTTTACAGAGATGATTTTTACCTTTTTCTTTAATTAAAAGCCTTCTTTTTAAGAACCTGATTGATTTTTCCTTGTTTTAAGATCCAAGGGGTTTGGATCTGTATTCACCAGGGAATTGGTAAAGGTTTCTCAAGGCTACCCAGGGAAGGGAATTAGTTTTTAAGAATGGTGGCAGCGAACCAAAACTAAGCTGGTAGTTAAGCTTAGAAGTTTTCATGCAGGCCCCTACATTTGTACCCTAAAGTTCAAAGTGGGGATACAGCCTTGACAGACCTGCTTGGGCAGTATGATTGAGACACAAGGTATAGTAAGTAGCCCAGGTCCCGGTGTAGGAGTGGGAGAATCATGGGACTCCTACCATGAGAGGTAAAGGCTCAAGGTCTGAGATCTGAGTAGGTGCACCCGGAGAGAAGATGTAAACTGTAACTCTGCCATTTTAGCTCATTTTACAAAAGTAACTTTACAGCCAGTGAACATCTCTCCAATACTATTTCTTGTGTGATTTTTTTTTTTTTGAAAGTTTTAATACTAAGGGATACATGATTCCCTATTGTCTCCTTTGGGCACTGACTACCTGACAGGCAGCTGAACTGATGTTCTGCTGAACTGGGGGTGAGAGGCAAAATTTACAGAGCATGTGGTAGAGATGGAGGTGGGGAATGCAGTGGTTAGCTTTTAAATTAGATGGGGCTTGACCTTCTTGGCTATAATGTATATATTTTTATACAATGAAAACCATTTGTTTTCTTTTTCTTCTTCATTATATAATTTGTTTTTTGCATGAAGTTTGCTTTGCCTTGGCAACTCTTTCCACTTTTGTAGCATGATTTCCTTCTGCTTGAGTTGCCCATATAATTTTCTATAGTTTTGTTAATATGAAGTTTCCCATTATCTTTTTCAGAATCTCACTGCAAACTTACAGCCAAATTCAGCCATATACAGTAGTACCTTACATCATTAGTCTCATGATTTAATGAGATTATTCATCAAGTAAGATACTACTCAGAGTGAATAATGGTGGCATAATTTGGCCTTAGTAATTTACATGATCCATTTAGTTGCTTGCTAATGTGATCATCTCCAGCATACACAAATGTCGTTTTTAGCTTTTCTTTAAGTGATTGACAAATTGATCATAGTCCCATTTTCTTCTTGCATCGTTTGTCTAAACAAATGTCTGTCACATTGGCAGATTTACATATGCTGCAAAACAGTAATATGCTTTTCAGACTCGTTTCCATAATTACAGTTAATTTCAGTATCCATAATGGGATCAAATATATCTTTAATAGGCAAACTTCACAGTGTAACACTGCACACCAGCGGTTTGTCTGTGGCTCATATACAGAGTTGAAATATCTCCTTCTATGTTTTTTCATCTTCTGATGTTGCCAATTCACATGTATAATCAAACAGCTCCATTATTACAAGGCCACAGTGTTTGTAGATAGGCTTATGCTCAAACCTTAATATCTTTCTGTCACTTAGTGTTGGAGTACTTAAAATATAATTAGGCACACAATTAATGACCATTCTTCATTTGCAGATTGCAGTCATATTTATGGTTAGCATCCCTATGATAGATACATATTGTAGCACCTACACCCTCTGCTGTTTGTATTGAATATAGCTATTAAAATGATTAAATTTACTTTGCTTTCTTTATTCTTCACTTCAGAGAGTGAATTGGAGTACATCCTGTGCCAGGTTTGTTACAGTATTTGTGTGCATGAGGACAATGAGAATTAAGATTTCAGGACCAAGCCCCTGTGTGGTTATCAGACCCTAACATCTTTTTCTCATTTGGTGGTATTCCTCAAATACTGCCGTTTTCCCCTGCATGCTAAAGTTTCAGTTATGTATTTTTCCTTCCCTTAAATGATACTTGTTTTGCATATTGTGTGCTGCTGGGTTAGTGTCAATGCAGTTTTATAAAACCTTGGAATTCAGTTTGAGTTGCGTGTCTGAAGTACCAGTGATTGCAAAGTCACACTGAATCTTAGCTCTTTACTGATGGCACTACTTGCAGGGTTTATTGTTTTGGTATCACTGATTTTTTTAAAAAAAGTAATTCGCTCAAAATTTCTCCCCATCCCAACACTTCGTGAAAGTCTCAATATCTTTGACCTGCATTGGTGATCCTGCTTGATTCCATTCCCTCTTAGAATCAAGCATGCTCTTTGTGGTGTCAAGTGAACAGCTTTGTTGTTATGTGTGTATATCATTAATTAGTTAACAATTAAGATGTAAAGAGCAAGGCCATGGCACAAGAGAACAAAGAAGTGGGAGAAGCTCAGGCTCTGAGTTGTGAGTTGCCTATGCAGAGTCAATGTATTTTTCGTGTAACCAACAGACAGATGGTGATTGAATAAAATTGCTATTTCTTGGTAGTCTTTTTTTTTTTTTCTCCAGCATCTGGTATACTCACTCCATCTTATCTGTTCCTTATTTCTGTCAGTCTCTTTTTCCATCAGGCTTAGATTGTTTACTTGCTTTTCCGATGTCTAAGAAGCACACTGATGACACAGTAGTCTAAAACACCCAAAATCTCTTTTGGTGGTTTCTGTTTAAACGTAATTCAACAGGAAAAGAAACAAGATTGAGTCTTCTGGAGTCCAATAGCTGAAATCCATCTGGGAAGAATAGTAGTCATTTTAGTAGACAGCCTGCACAACTCAGGGATCTTTCCAAAAGAAATTAACAGAACTATTTTAAGGTGATTTTTGACTGTGAAGCCCAGCAGTGACTTCTACAGCATCTCTACAATACAGAAGTCTGCTGAGAGATCAAATAGTATCAGCACTAGCAGCTGACCTCTCTCTATTCTCCTGAGCAGATTATGAACCACTGACACTAACATTATTGCCATATCTTGTCCAGGCCTATATCCTACTTGATTGGAAACCAAGGAATTGGAGGATATCAGATGCTGTTGGAGTTGGTCAAACATTACCTTCCCAATGGCCTTCCTCAAAAGGAGTTATTAGATACCAGACAATAATTAGGAGAACATTAAGGACAAGAAATGGTTTCCTGAGTATCCTCAACCACAGGTTGAGAAGTTGCTCTCTTTAAGGAAGGTACTAAAAATCTCTGCCAGTAAAGGGTTCAGGTATTCTCAGTAGGCTTCCAGCAGCCATGAAGATTTTGGATGCAAACCACAGGTGGCTGACTGCAGCTCTTCTGGAGCATTAGTTGCAGAAATTGGATAAAAGTCAATCAGGGAAGGAGGTGCATTTGCTCCCTCCTGCTTTCATATTGTTACCATAGATACTGTGAGATTGCCCTGAATCTGGTTAATGTTATGAGAAAAGTAGATTAAAACTCCTCACAATGGGAAAGTGCCCACTGGGAAATTGCCTAAAGGCAATCTGGATTGATTGTATGGACCACCACCATCTCCAATAGTTTTACTGGTTGTGACTTCATAGAGATTATCACAGAGGAGAAGGACCTCTCTGTCCATTTGATTTAGGAATTAAATCCTTGTGTTGCAGTTAGTCAGATTTGGTGCTCAAATCCTTATCCTCCCCCTCCTTTATTGACTCAGCATCTTGACCACTCTTCATTCAGAAAATATTTGGCAGGTACTGTGTCATTGTACTTGTAAACTCTCTAGTTGGTTATGTTTCACTGTAGGGCTCCCTCTTCTATACATCTTTCTGCTAGAGGAAGTCTGAGTTCTGAAAAGAGAAGAGGAAGGTGACCCAATGCTTGGTTGAGCTTTTTTCCTGAAGAAGCAATGGATGGCAATACCAATGACTTACTTTAAAATAGAATTTGAACATCTTTCATTGGCAGGTAAAAATGGAGCCTCCTGAGAATGAAGTTTACAATACAGTATATCTATCTACATGCACATGAACCATGTAGGAATAATTATTTTATGTTCTTTTCCCCCCCACAGGAACAGGATAAAATATAAATTCCTGACAGCTAGTTTTCGCACAGACAGCTATCATTTCTGAATGTGTGTAGACAGGAGAACTTGGTTCCCTTAGCAACCAAAGCTGCTTGAAAGCTCTTTAAATTCTCTCTCATTATTCAGGTTCTCTTTTATTGTAGCCGTTGGTCAATCAGGTAGCAAAGAGAAAAATAGTTATCAGGTGGACTAAAATGGAGCAAGTTAGCAGATATTTGGGGTGTGGGGAGTGTGACTACTTATTGTTTCCCAGAAGACTAAAAAGAGGTCTTGCAAATGATCACAGTCCCCACACCAAAGCTTATGGCTGAAATTCAAGTTTTCAGCTTTCTTCAGAGTTTAACTTACAAACCCCAAAAGACTATTCCATCTTCGGGGAACAATAATTGAAACTGTAGCAGAAAATGAGACTTTTTTTCATTCAACAGGGGGCTTCACAGCCTAATCATCTGGCAAAATGACAGAGACAGCAAGTAGCCTGCAGAAACACCACTGTCTGCCATGATCCAGTCAGCTTTCAGAAGATGAATAGGGTTAGCACGTAGATGGGAGAGCTTAAAAGACACCTAATCTTCTGAGATGGTGACGTCAGTCCCATGCAGCAGCCTGCCACATAGGTGCTAGAGAAAGTAATGCTGGTGATTCAGTAGGTTTTACTCTTACATCTGAATCAGTACTGAATTAATGTCCTCGTATATTGTTAGAGGGCACTGTGCTGATGGATATGCCTTTTTATTTTGTTTTCTAATGAGATGATGAGCTGAGGCCCTGCCTACTTGTTTTCATTAAAGATTCTAGTACATACAGGACAACTATATGTTAATTAGGTTACAAAGTCACGCGTTTGACAGGAAATGTCAGATATATGGTAACATGTGCAAGCACATTTATGTTGCATAGGCAACCATGCATCTTGCTACCTCGTGCATCCAATCTGTGCAGTGCAGGAGGCAGGGCTCGTATGGAAAAAATATGTGATCATGTGATTATAGAATACCATAGCACATATGCACAAGAGGGAACCAAATCTGGCATTTTTAAACTTTTTGGTTGTTTGAATTTGCAACCTAAATAATATTCTTTTAATATACTATTTTGTATGTATTCTCCTATTTTTAAGGGGGAAAAGTAAAAATTCCACTATGTATATCAACCATGTATCCCCACCCCCATCATCAGATCTGGAACCCTTTATTTTCATTACTGTAGTACAAACTATTACTCAAGCTGCAAGACTAACTGTTGGCACTATCTGCTGGGTCCAGGGGCATGGCCTGGCTTGGATGTCTCTCTCCCCACCCCTCTACCACCCCAGGAGGCAGGAGGATCTTCAGTCCCATCTGGTGTCCCAGAGAAGGGCATAGGCTCCTGAGTGGATTGCTAAGATCTTTTTTCTTTCTCCCCTTACCCATGTGAGTTGAAGGATCTCCCGTCCCTTGTGATGACAGTTACGCCATTCAGTCGAGGATAGGGTTGCCAATATTGGTTGGACATATTCCTGGAGGTTTCATCACATGACATAATTTTAAATCTTATGGACTCCAGGACAATCCTGGAGGGTTGGCAACTATAGTTGAGGATAAGCATACCTGTTTGCATAACTTTTAGTACTTGGAGATCCTTTGCCATTTATAAGCCATAACCATACTCAGTACTTAGATGGAGAATGGAAGTTGGGAAGAGGAAGGGTGGTCCCTTATCTAAACCTTTAAAAAGTTCGGGGTCAGTTATTAATTAAACTGTATTTATTCACTCTTTTCATTTTAGATTTGTCCGGAACATCCAAAATAGCAGGGGGTTTTTCTCCATAAGAACATTTCTGATCCACCTAGAGTAACTGGAGAACAACAAACCACTTCCTCCTCATCCACCCTATCTTCAATGTAACAATCAGAAGTCTCACTTTATTGATAGATAGGCTGCATTCTGGTCAATTTATCTATCTATATAGTGACAGACCAGACCAGTGGGGTACAGGAGTCTGGTAGAGGGCAAATATACTGGTCACTGGATGAGTAGTTTTCTGTTTCCTGAGTGACCAGAGCAGGGGCTGTACTAGAGTAATCAGGAACCTGCTAGAACCAACTAAGGCAGGCAGGCTAATTAGGACACCTGGAGCCAATTAAGAAGAAGCTTCTAGAATCAATTAAGGCAGGCTAATCAGGGCACCTGGGTTTTAAAAAGGAGCTCACACCAGTTTGTGGTGGGAATGTGAGGAGCTGGGAGCAAGAGGTGCAAGGAGCTGAGAGGGTGTGCTGCTGGAGGTCTGAGAAGCACAAGCATTATCAGACACCAGGAGGAAGGTCCTTTGGTGAGAATAAGGAAAGTGTTTGGAGGAGGCTATGCGGAAGTAGCCCAGGGAGTTGTAGCTGTCATGCAGCTGTTACAAGAGGCACTATAGACAGCTGCAGTCCACAGGGCCCTGGGCTGGAACCCGGAGTAAAGGGCGGGCCCGGGTTCCCCCCAAACCCTGGACCGTGGGTTCTCCCAGAGGGGAAGGTCTCTGGGCTGTTCCCCAACCCACATGGTGAATCTCTGAGGCAAGAAAATCCGCCAATAAGCGCAGGAACCACCAAGATAGAGGAGGAACTTTGTCACTATATATATATAGTTACATGTTACCTATGTAATATGGAAAAGTTCAAATAAAATGTTAAAAGTAATTGAAAATTACTGAATTAAAGTATAGATTAAAAGTGACAGCCAGTAAATTGCCCCCTAGCCAGCACTTCAATCATATAGGCACCTATTACCCCCCACCCCATCCTGATTTTTCACACTTGCTCTTTGGTCACCCTACTTCAGTCAGGCCGAGGTTAAAGAAGGTCGGGTCCCTGTGCACTATGGAAGTTGGGGAGCCCCCACCTTCTGTAAACTAGACAGCAAAAGTGTCCCTGCTCCATATATACTCTACCCAACACAGACCCCAGAATTTCCCTCTCCTCACCACACACATAGACACCTGAATGCCTCTCCCACCCCATTTATATCCCACCATCTCTCTACCAGCCCCCAACCCAGAAACCCTGACATACACCACACTTATTGCAGCCCCCAACACCTCAGCTCCACCAGCCAGAGCCCCCAACATTCCAGTCCTCAACTCCACTGCTGCCCCACCCCCATCCCCACCCCCACTCACGCCATAGCCCACCAGCAACTCACCTGCAGCTCCTCATGTGCTGCCCCCAGGACCCATCTGGTCACTCTCCTGCGCACCTCTGACTCAGTGCTTTGTTCTCATCCCAGGCCAGGGTGGCTCCTCCTGATCCTGGTGGCCCAGTTCTGCTCATTCCCATCACCTGCCCTGCACTTACACAACCCCCACGTCACTCAGGTTTAGCACACTTGCCCCTCTGTCATGATGGAGGGACAGCCAGGCCAAATTTGAGCAGTGCCACTCAATTTTTTTTTCTCCTGGTCGTCAGGGGCCTCCCTCAGATGTGGTGGCTGTGCAAGTGCACAAGTGCATATTGGTTAATCCAGGTCTGACTTCCGTATGTTAAGATTGGCCTATAGGCTGCAGCTGGAGGAAGAAGAGAAGCTGTGGGGAGCAGCTTTTTTCATGGCAGTCCATAGGTCATTGCTACATCTTTGAAATGCGTATGACTCACTCAGGGACGTTTCTGTCACGTTTTTGTTGCATCTGTTGTTTTTGGTAGTTTCAAATTTATTTAAAACACTACAGCTACATCTACGTATTGGAGAGCAGAGAAGTATGCTACGAAACATGGTTTGGTTTTGGCAAAATGTCAAGCATTGTGATTGGGTTTTCAAACCACGTTGGCCTGTGGGTTTGGAGCCACTTTCTAAGATGTTGTTAGTAACTCTTCAACTGAAATCAGAGCATGGAGTAAAGTCTCTGCATTACAAAAGGCGCAAGAGGAACACATACCACCCTGTTGAACTCCACCAAAATGCACAGAAGCACTTTACATTCAGTCACCTGCCGTTGTCTTCTTCGGGGAAGCCCTGCTTACCCTATTGTCCGTCCTTACAAAGACAGCTAGTCTGTTTCCTCTCTCTGCTGCAGAGTGTGGGCCTAGAGGATCTTCTGTTTCGCTCACCAATTTGGCATTTAGAGAGAAACATAGTGGAGCTCTCCACCCCCAACTGGGGTCAGATTAATTAAATAGCATCCAGAATCATGTTCAGGATCCAAATACCTGCATGACTGAATATTTTCATCTGATATTCAACTTCTAGGGATTTGGGTTGTGTATCCCCTCCCCCCATATGCTGCTGCTTTGGGATATAGTTTATGGTGGAATCCCTCTAAACACATATCAGGTCCCTGGGGGGTTAGTTTCTGGTGGAATGTAATATTATGATGTTATGTGACAATGGCAAAGACTCACAAAAGAGCTGCTTTCTTTTAACACTGTACAAGGAAGCTAATGAGAAAAAGAACAAGGATATTTTATCTAAATCTACTGTCTCACTCTCTGCTTCCCTGCTGAGCTTCTGCCTATAACTGTCCCTAGACCCCTCTTAACTGACTTCTTGCTATAGATATGAAATATTACACAACCTCCCACTGAGGAACCGTTTGGATCCAGTTTCATGAATCTACATTCTGTCCTCCCCAAAATATATTATGAGACACAATGTGCAAACTTTCCATTAATAGGAAAAAGTCAAAAGGGTTTCATTTGAGATTCCTCTTTTGTCCAGTGTGTTCTAGTTAGCAAAATTTGGAATATTCAGTAAGGGAGCAAGTACCATTGCATGAAGGCCTTAAAACTGCCTACGAGGGAAAAAAAGGGAAAGACAACTTGGAAAAGTGTATAGAAATGATACATTCATTTAGTGTAGAACTTACTGTCTGTCTTTCCTTTCAACTTGTCTGCCTGTCAGTGTTTAGACAGAAGTCATGTGAGCTTTTGAGCTGCAGGGACTGAGATAGAGGAGAATGTGTGCGTTAATGCAGAGTGCTACTGGAGACCTGGCAGAGTGAGAGTGAGACAGAGAGTGTGTGTGAGTGTAAAAGGGGGAAGTGCTGGGAGTTGTAGCAGCAGCAGCTGCTGCCACCTCGGAGCTAAAGATTCGGATTCAGCTCCATCTCCAGCACGTTTTCAGCTCTCCAGAGGCATAGATGCTCCAGGTTCAAAAGTCCTAGAAGATCAGTGACACCTCCAAGAGCTGAAAGGATGCTTCTTTACTACTCCTAAAAGCATTTGGGGACTCTGCTCCTTTTTCAGGACTGAAAGAGGTAATTATTGAAATTTCGTTGATCTCATTTAAAGGTGTCACATCCGAATGTGGAAAAAACTCAGGGCAGAAAAGCACACAATCGTGGTGAAGGGGGTGGATTTCCCCCCCCCCTTTTCATTGTAGTCAAGGCAGTAAGAACACCTAGAGATTAAGACACTGTTTGACTTAAAAAAATGTGGAGGGAGGGGGAAACCAGAGGAGTGGAACTGAGCTGTTTCTAAATTGTTATGGTCTCTCCTCTGTTTTGTTCCTAATGTGTAATCTCTAAGTGGAGGAAACTTTAGCCATGCATCTCATAGAGCATTTACCAGCACTTACCTCTTATATTAAACAATGATGAGATTTTAAAATATTGCATTTAATTAAATGGGATTTATTTACGCCTCTGCTTATTAAAATATCCCCCCTCCCCACCATTGACCCTCCCATCCCCCCCCACACATGATTTTGAAATGCAGGTCTGTTTGAATGGAAAGTTTGCACAGTGTGTTTCATTCTCTCTCTTCTCTTTCAAGCCTATTTGCCTTCTGCTGTCTCCATCCTTGTCCCATCCTCCTCTCTGCTTGTGGTAACAATGGACCCTATGGAGCCCCCCGTGCACATTTTCCGTGAGGAGCCACCCTCCACCTGCTCTCCAGGTCCCTGCCTCCTCCCCAGCAGCAGCAGCTGGCTCCTGGACTGGGCCGAATATGGCAACAATGCCAGTGGTGGCTTTGAAGACCTGCAGCAGAACCATACCAACATTTCCCCAGCTATTCCCATTATCATCACTGCTGTCTACTCTGTGGTCTTTGTGGTTGGCTTGGTGGGCAACTCTCTGGTCATGTTTGTCATCATAAGGTAAGGGATCTTGGGGAGAACTGTTTGGCTTTTGAGTACCACACTAAGGAGGCTTCAAATGATACCCCATTGGAAGGGATGTAAGGGAAGGGGTGGGGAGAAAGCTCTTTGGGAGATATAAGGTGCATATCCTAGGAACCATAGGGAAGTGACTGAACTGAGTCCAAGTGCTAGTTGGTAGCTATTTACATTTTTGACTTTTGCCTGGGAGTACAACTAGAAACCCAAAGGAGAAATGGATTAGAAAGTTATAAATTCTGTAGCCTGTGAGTTGGAGGAGAGAAGGTGCTGCCTGGCTGTGTACTGGAAATGTGTGGATAGAGCCCCCGCAAGGATCAGAAGCAGTTAATGTTATAGAAAACGATGAACTAGTATAAGGAAACTTCTTCTGCAAGGCATCCTTTTCCTGGGCAAGGCACCCTAAAAGAAGGGAATTGTTTATGGTTCCAGTATGCATTATTGTATTATCATATTATCTTTTACTGACTTTTTTTTAAGATAAAGACTTTATAAAAATTTGGAAATTCTGAATATAAAGATGGGAGTGCTTTTTCTTTAAATTAGGCTATTATGATAGTTTCCAGGATTAAATGCCATTATTGTTTTTAGGCCTGATAAAATCAAAGTAAGCATTGTTAGGGGTTGCTTTTCATATTCCAAATGACAGGAGAAAAGAGATTTATTTGCACTAATTGGTGTTTATGCTAAACAGCTCATTTAAATGCACTCATATTTACACTTGTATATTGATGTATATCTTTAAAACCCTGGAAATGATGGGGTGTGATTTTTTTTCTCTCTATTTTTATAATTTCCCTGTGCAATTACTGTATCAAAGTATGCCATATAGTGCAGCTCAGAAGGTTTATAGCTCAATTCTCTGCGAGTGAAATCACTCAACCGTTTGGTCTCCTGCTTCATAATGTATTTGAATCCTGCAATAAACACTGTGCAGTTCACTTTCTGGAGCATTTTAGTGCTTGAGTAAAATAAGTCCATATATGAAAATTAAGCTGACATGAATTCAAAAGGTTCTGGTGAAGAAAACTGGCCTCGTTTGGGTCAAGCAGTTCCAAAATGAGGAAAAAATGTCAAGATTGACTCAGATTGAAGTTAAGTGGAAGACAATGTAGTTGTTATTTCCAATGTACTTTAGGAGAAACACTTACAATCAGGTGAAGCCCCTTGAAAATAAAAAATAAAATCCCTTTAAAAAATCAACACAGTAAATAAGATGCCTGTTTGTCAATGTGAAATAATTAGTTTGCTCCAGGCTGCAAATTTTATACTGCTACCTGCTATCTACTTTGTCCTTTACATACAATAGAAAATAAAATCCCTAATGTATAGGGAGAACTGAGTGTTTCCCTGACACACCCTCAGTCATAAGGGGAGAACTTCTTTAAGCTGTCAGTCTAATAGTGACAATTAACTAGATGGGCAGGCAAAATAAACTCAGAGCCTCAACCCTGAAAGCAAGCTAATATGTATTATACTGGCTTGTGTGTATTTCCTCTTTCCCTCTTACTTCTTCCCTCCTGAGATTTTTTTTTCCTGGCATCCCCTGCTAGTTATGCATTTCTTTCTGTTCTCCACCCCAGCTCTTTTGTTGCTCTTTCTTCTTTGTGTCTCCCCTACCTATATTTCTACATGGAAAACCCTGAGATTGTTCACAATATCTTTCCCCTTCCCCTCCCCTTATTTTTCTGTGGCAAATGATTTAAATGTTCTGACATTTAGAATATATAAAATATATAATAAACCCTAATTTGAAATATTCCAATTGGTGTTGCATTGAGTGTCTCTATCTGATTTTTCATAATCCAGTGAAAAATATATTTTATATGTTGCAACAAACTCCTTTTCTCCACAAACACCAGCTCTGTGGGAAGCTTTGGAGAAAGCGGCATGGGAGAGTCATTTCCCTCTGCCATTTCATTTCTTTATTCTTCTCCTTTCCCTGCTGCCCCTAGTAGTCTCGAGGGGGAGGATGATGACATTGTTGCTCCTCTTTTTTTTTTTTTTTTTTTTTTTTACTCCCCAGACATGTGGGGGAATTCATGTGATGTCCCTCACTGCTGTTTCTACTCCGTACAATCCCTTCAGGCTAATGCTGCTGTTCCCTTCCTAACATCAGTACTGTTGCTAGGCATTGATGCTGAGATGGGGAGACTCCGGCTTACTACTTTTTTAGCTCTTCAGGTAATCAGTTGCCTAAAGGAGGCGGGGCTTTAAATAAGACACCTAATGTCATGAGACTCATAAGATTGTGAAAGTTGGCAATATTGTATCACATGCAGGAGACGAACAGAAGCATCGGGGGACCTGCGGAAGGGCAGAAGAAGTGAGGAGAAGTCTGGAGGGCTCCATAAACCAGCTAACATCCAGCCAAAAGCTGCAGAGTAGACAGGTCTGCCCTATTCCTCACCCCTCTTGGAGCTGTCAAAACAGCTTTTTGATAAACCACATAGAAAAGGAGGTGTCTCTTAAGCTGATTTTCCTGATGCAAAAAGACTGACTTAATTGGCTTATGAGCAGACTGGGATGAAACTGAGACTTTGATTCACTAGCTGTCTTCTCCCCCGCCCTTCTAGATGGCCAAATGGGGAAGAATATCTAGTCGAGCTCTCCAGAGAATGTTCGTTCTGTTTCATGCAAACTTCTGAGGTTTTGAAATTTGTCTTTGTGCCAATGTGGAACAAAACCAAAACCTTTCAAAAGTTTTAGTGTAGTGGAATTTTGTTTAAAAGTCCATTGTTGGATCAAAAAGTTTGGGTTTTTTATTTGACTTTCTCTCTCTCGTGTGCATCCGCCCCAGACCTGAGAAACTTTCTCATTTAAAATTTCATCAAAATGCATCTGTGAAATATTTATTTTTTAATTTTGGCATTTTTCATCAGTAACAACAATAAAAAGACACAGTTTTGTCAAAAAAATTCCAGGCAGCTCTAATATGTAGCCGTTGTCCCTGACTTAGACCTGTAGTGTCTGAACTGACTGGTGGTCTGGATTAGGCCTCTGGTCAGTAAATTCAGACTTTCAAAGACTTCTGCCTGAGCACCAGCTGTTCAGAGGGCTATAGTAACACTGGAGGGAAATGAAGTTTACCTCTCCAGAGCAGGGAGGGGGAGAGAGAGCAAGTCCTCACCTGGGGACTACATCCCCCTATGAGAGAAAAGGGAGGAATGAGAAGAGAACTCTTTAACTGCATCCCCTTGGAGATAGGACCAAAGATGAAGAGACAGAAGTAGAGAAGAGCCCTACCTCAAGAGACAACAATGAGAAAGGAAAAAAGAACTAAGGGGCAAAGACAAAGTGAGGAGAAAACACCTACCACGTGGGAGATTCTAACTCTGTGAGAAGAGAGTGGGAGAAAGATAAAAGAACCCCTGATGGTGGTGGGAGAAAAGGGGAGAAATGAGAATCCACACCTGCAGGCCCATCACCAGGGAGGATAAAAGAGAGAGCTTCTGTTTTTGTGGTGAAGGGGATTAGGGAAAAGAAAGGGTGGGGGAAAGAATGAAAAGAGGAGCGAGAGAAAGCAGACATCCAATGAGGCCCTCATCAACGGGGGAGCCTGTAGAAAAAAGGGGAGAAGAGGTAGGTGGTGAGAATCAATGGGGAGGGAAAGAGGAGTGAATCTCCACTTCAATAGATAAGGAAGGGACAGTGGAGAAAATGGTGGAAAAAAAGGCACTATAGGGAGTAGAACTGGAAACAGGATAAAGATACCTAGGCTTCCTCAATAACACCATATTCAAAGGGGAGGTGTGGGCACAGAATGCACAAAATAAGTGAAGTCTAGTCACTGGTGCCTTAAGGGAAGAGAGAAAGAAAGGAGGTTGTTTTCTGTGACTGGCCCTGAAGGGAGAGGGCAACTGGAGAAAAGGAGATGTCTGTGGCAGGCTCTACAAACAGCTAAACCCCAGTTAGACTGCCTGGAGAGACTGGGAATAAGGATCCAGCCTGTGGAGAACCAAATTGAGGGAGGAGCTCTAGGGAGGAAGCCCCAAGAGTCAATGACTTGGGTAGGAGCTGGGCCAACAGGAAGAAAGTACAGAGAATCAGTACTTGGTCTACACTACGAGTTTCAACACAGTGCTGCGTGAAACTTAAGGAGCTGAGACAAGCGTACCAGAAAGCCAAAGAATCAAATGGATGCTCACGGAGGGAGGGGCGGCTGACTGTAGCTATTCCACAGTTCCCGCACTCTCTGAAAACCGTTTGAATTCTCGGTTGAGCTCCCAGTGCCAGAAGGGTGAAAAACATAGTCGCGGGTGGTTCAGGGTATATGTCGTCAGGCCCCCACCCCTCCCGTGAAAGCAAAGGGAAAAAATTGTTTCTCGCCTTTTTTTCACTGTCACTGTATGGGTATGTCTACACTACGAAATCAGGTCGAATTTATAGAAGCCGGTTTTATAGAAATCGGTTGTATACAGCCGCTTGTGTGTGTCCCCACATAAAATGCTCTAAGTGCATGAAGTCGGCGGACCGCGTCCACAGTACCGAGGCTAGCATAGACTTCCAGAGCGTTGCACTGGGGATAGCTATCCCACAGTTCCCGCAGTCTCCGCCGCCCATTGGAATTCTGGGTTGAGATCCCAATGCCTGAATGATGCAAAACAGTGTCGCGGGGGGTTCTGGGTACATGTCGTCAGGCACCTCCCCCTCCGTCAGAGCAACGGCAGACAATTGATTTGCGCCTTTTTACCTGGGTTACCTGTGCAGACAACATACCACGCCAAGCATGGAGCCCGCTCAGCTCAGCTCACCATCACCATATGTCCTCTGGGTGCCGGCAGACATGGTGCTGCATTGCTACACAGCAGCAGCTAATTGCCTTTTGGCAGTAGACGGTGAAGTATGACTGGTAGCCTTCATCGGCGATCTGGGTGCTGGCAGACGTGGGGCTCGCAGACGTGGGGCTGCATTGCACACAACAGCAGCCCCTTGCCTTTTGGTAGAAGATGGTATATTACGACTGGTATCTGTCGTCATCGTTCTGCAGTGGCTGTCAATCATGGGCACCTGGGCAGTCTTGACGATGATGGCTATCAGTCGTAGTATGCTATTTTCTGCCAAGCGCCCAATATTTTCTGCCAAGCACCCAGAAGATGCTGAGGGCTATCAGTCATGCTGCAATGTCGTCTGCCAGCTTAAGATGTAAAAAATAGATTTGTTCTGTATTCATTTGCTTCCCCCTCCCTCCATGAAATCAACGGCCTGCTAAACCCAGGGTTTTGAGTTCAATCTTTGGGGGGGTGGGCATTCTGTGTGACAGTTGTTTGTGTTTCTCCCTGATGCACAGCCACCTTTGTTGATTTTAATTCCCTGTACCTGTACGCCATGTCGTCACTCACCCCTCCCTCCCTCCGTCCGTCAGATACTAGTTTCGTGCCTTTTTTCAGACCAGACGCCATAGCACTGGGATCATGGAGCCCGCTCAGATCACTGCGGCAATTATGAGCACTGTGAACACCACGCACATTGTCCTGGAGTATATGCAGAGCCAGGACATGCCAAAACAAAACCAGGACCAGCCGAGGAGGCGATTGCAGTGCGGCGACGAGAGTGACGAGGACATTGATATGGACATAGACCTCTCACAAAGTACAGGCCCCAGCAATGTGCAAATCATGGTGTTACTAGGGCAGGTTCATGCCGTGGAACGCCGATTCTGGGCCCAGGAAACAAGCACAGACTGGTGGGACCGCATCGTGCTGCATGTGTGGGACGATTCCCAGTGGCTGCGAAACTTTCGCATGCGTAAGGGCACTTTCATGGAACTTTGTGACTTGCTTTCCCCTGCCCTGAAGCGCCAGAATACCAGGATGAGAGCAGCCCTCACAGTTGAGAAGCGAATGGCGATAGCCCTGTGGAAGCTTGCAACGCCAGACAGCTACCGGTCAGTCAGGAATCAATTTGGAGTGGGCAAATCTATTGTGGGGGCTGCTGTGATCCAAGATGCCAGGGCAATGAAAGACCTGGTGATATCAAGGGTAGTGACACTGGGAAACGTGCAGGCCATAGTGGATGGCTTTGCTGCAATGGGATTCCCAAACTGTGGTGGGGAGATAGATGGAACCCATATCCCTATCTTGGCACCGGAGCACCAAGCCACCAAGTACATAAACCGCAAGGGGTACTTTTCAATGCTGCTGCAAGCCCTGGTGGAGCACAAGGGACGTTTCACCAACATCAACATGGAATCACCGGGAAAGGTACATGATGCTCGTGTCTTCAGGCACTCTGGTCTGTTTCGAAAGCTGGAGGAAGGGACTTTCTTCCCGGACCAGAAAATAACCGTTGGGGATTTTGAAATGTCTATAGTTACCCTTGGGGACCCAGCCTACCCCTTAATGCCATGGCTCATGAAGCCGTACACAGGCAGCCTGGACAGTAGTCAAGACCTGTTCAACTACAGGCTGAGCAAGTGCCGAATGGTGGTGGAATGTGCATTTGGACATTTAAAAGCGCGCTAGCGCAGCTTACTGAGTCGCTCAGACCTCAGCGAAAAGAATATCCCCATTGTTATTGCTGCTTGCTTTGCGCTCCGCAATATCTGTGAGAGTAAGGGGGAGACATTTATGGCGGGGTGGGAGGTTGAGGCACATCGCCTGGCCACTGATTATGCGTAGCCAGACACCATGGCGGTTAGAAGAGCACAGCGGGGCGCGGTACGCATCAGCAAAGCTTTGAAAATGAGTTTTGTGACTGGCCAGGCTACGGTGTGAAACTTCTGTTTGTTTCTCCTTGATGAACCCTCCGCCGCCCCCCCCCCCACCCGGTTCACTCTACTTCTCTGTAAACCAACCAACCCACCCTCCCCTCCCCCTTCAAGCACCACTTGCAGAGGCAATAAAGTAATTCATGCATTCTTTATTAATTCATCACACAACTAGGGGAATAATTGCCAAGGTAGCCCAGGATCGGTGGGGGAGGAGGGAAGGAAAAGGACACATTGCAGTTTAAAACTTTAACTCTTATTGAAGGCCAGCCTTCTGATGCTCGGGCAATCATCTGGGGTGGAGTGACTGGGTGGCCGGAGGCCCCCCCACCGTGTTCTTGGGCGTCTGGGTGAGGAGGCTATGGAACTTGGGGAGGAGGGCTGTTGGTTACACAGGGGCTGTAGCAGCGGTCTCTGCTCCTGCTACCTTTCCTGCAGCTCAGCCATACGCTGGAGCATATCAGTTTGATGCTCCAGCACCCGGAGCATCAACTCTTGCCTTCCGTCTGCAAGCTGACGCCACCTATCATCTTCAGCCCGCCACTTGCTCTGTTCATCCCGCGATTCAGCCCGCCACCTCTCCTCTCGTTCATACTGTGCTTTTCTGTAGTCTGACATTGACTGCCTGCACGCATTCTGCTGTGCTCTTTCAGCGTGGGAGGACATCTGGAGCTCCGTGAGCATGTCATCCCGAGTTCGCTGTTTTCTCCTTCTAATCTTCACTAGCCTCTGTGAAGGAGAAACATTTGCAGCTGGTGGAGGAGAAGGGAGAGGTGGTTAAAAAAGACATATTTTAGAGAACAATGGGTACACTCTTTTATGTTAAATTTTGCTGTTCACATTACACAGCACATGTGCTTTCATTACAAGGTCACATTTTTCCTCTTATATTGAGGGCCTGCTGGTTTGGTGTGAGAGATCATTCACGCAGTGCCAGGCAACAGATTTCGGCTTGCAGGCAGCCATGGTAAGTCACAGTCTTTTGGCCTTTTTCACCTTCTTAACATGTGGGAATGGTTTCAAACAGTAGTGCCCTCATTTCCCATACCAAGCACCCATTGGGTTGGCCATTTAAAATGGGTTTGCAATGTAAAAGGAGGGGCTGCGGTTCTCGGGTTAACATGCAGCACAAACCCAACTGACCCCCTCCCCCTCACACACTCAATTCTCTGGGATGATCACTTCATCCCTCCCCCTGCACCGCGTGGCTAACAGCGGGGAACATTTCTGTTCAGCCGAGCAGGAATGGGCACCTCTGTATGTCCCCTTAATAAAATCACCCCATTTCAACCAGGTGACCGTGAATGATATCACTCTCCTGAGGATAACAAAGAGCGATAAGGAATGGATGTTGTCTGCATGCCAGCAAACACCGGGACCATACGCTGCCATGCTTTGTTATGCAATGATTCCAGACTACGTACTACTGGCCTGGCATGGTAAAGTACCATGGCAGACGGGATAAGGCAGCCCTCCCCAGAAACCTTTTGCAAAGGCTTTGGGAGTACATGAAGGAGAGCTTTCTGGAGATGTCCCTGGAGGATTTCTGCTCCATCCCCATACACGTTAACAGACTTTTCCAGTAGCTGTACTGGCGGCGATTGCCAGGGCAAATTAATCATTAAACACGCTTGCTTTTAAACCGTGTGTAATATTTACAAAGGTAAACTCACCTGAGGTCCCCAGTGTGCCCTCAGGGTCTGGGAGCACGCCTTGGGTGAGTTCGGGGGTTACTGGCTCCAGGTCCAGGGTGATAAACATATCCTGGCTGTTGGGGAAACCGGTTTCTCCGCTTCCTTGCTGCTGTGAGCTATCCACAGTATCTTCATCCTCCTCTTCCTCGTACCCCGAACCCTCTTCCCTGTGTGTTTCTCCAGTAAAGGAGTCATAGCACACGGGTGGGGTAGTGGTGGCTGCACCCCCTAGCATGGCATGCAGCTCCGCGTAGAAGCGGCATGTTTGCGGCTCTGCCCCGGACCTTCCGTTTGCCTCTCTGGCTTTGTGGTAGGCTTGCCTTAGCTCCTTAATTTTCACGCGGTACTGCTGTGCGTCCCTGTTATGGCCTCTGTCCTTCATGGCCTTGGAGACCTTTTCTAATATTTTGCCATTTCTTTTATGGCTACGGAGTTCAGCTAGCACTGATTCATCTCCCCATATGACGAGCCGATCCCGTACCTCCCGTTTGGTCCATGCTGGAGCTCTTTTGCGATCCTGGCACTCCATCATGGTTACCTGTGCTGATGAGCTCTGTGTGGTCACCTGTGCTCTCCACGCTGGGCAAACAGGAAATGAAATTCAAACGTTCGCGGGTCTTTTCCTGTCTACCTGGTCAGTGCATCTGAGTTGAGAGTGCTGTCCAGAGCGGTCACAATGAAGCACTGTGGGATAGCTCCCAGAGGCCAATAACGTTGAATTCCGTCCACACTACCCCAATTCCGACCCGCTAAGGCCGATTTTGTCGCTAATCCCCTCGTCGGAGGTGGAGTAAAGAAACCGGTTTAAAGGGTCCCTTAAGTTGAAAGAAAGGGCTTCGTCGTGTGAACGTGTCCAGGCTTAATTCGATTTAACACTGCTAAAGTTGACCTAAACTCGTAGTGTAGACCAGGCCTAAGTCTACTGGATGTTGCTGGCAGATGCGGTGCTGCAGCGCTACACAGCAGCATCCCCTTGCCTTGCCTTGCGGACGGCAGACAGTACAGTATGACTGGTAACCATCATTGTCGTCCCGTGGGTGCTCCTGGCTGGCCTTAGTGAGGTCGGTCGGGAGCGCATGGACAAAAAAGGGAATGACTCCAGGTCATTCTCTTCTTTAAGTTTTGTGTAATGGAGATTCAGTCCTGCCTGGAATATCATGCCAGCTGGAGGCTTCTGCCTCAGGCTGCTCTCCCAGTTGGCAGCACCGCATGGTTGCACCTACCCCAGCCTACCCCTTGCTCCCAGGGCTCACAATCAGACACTTTTTGCTGCAAATAAAAAAATAAAGCTGCCGTTTAGAACTGTCCCCCAACATACATATCCTGGGACATTTTGTATTTTACCAGTGTCAACCAAAGGCCCACACACAAATGGAGATTCAGTCCTGCCTGTGCTTCTATCCTAGTGCTTATCACAGATTCCCATTTTCAGCATAGGCTGAGCAAGTGCAGAATGGTGGTTCACTGTAAGCCAACTGCCCTCCCCTCCCCCCTTTGATCTCTGCTTGCAGAGGCAATAAAGTCGGTGTTGTTTCAAATCCATGCATTCTTTATTACTTCATCACACAAAAGGGGGGATAACTGCCAAGGTAACCCGGGAGGGGTGGGGGAGGAGGGAAGCAATGGGTGGTCTTGTTGTAGGGGCACCCCCTAGAATGGCATGCAGATCATCATTTCTGCGGGATGTCTGGGGCTCTGACCCGGAGTGGCTGTTTGCCTCTCTGGTTCGTTAGTAGGCTTGCCTGATATTCTAGGCAGGACTGACTCTCCATTAGACAAAACTTAAAGAAGAGAATGACCTGGGGTGTCATTCCCATTTTTGTCCAGGCGCCCCCAACCGACCTCACTGAGGCTGGCCAGGAGCACCCATAACAGCAGCAGATGGTACAGTATGACTGGTAACAGTCTTTGCCAACTTACAAAGGCAAGGGGATGCTGCTGTGTAGCGCTGCAGTACCGCATCTGTCAGCAGCATCCAGTAGACATACGGTGACAGTGAAAAAAGGCTGAACGGGCTCCATGGTTGCCATTCTATGGCGTCTGCCCGGGCAATCCAGGGAAAAGGGCGCGAAATGATTGTCTGTCGTTGCTTTCACGGAGGGAGGATTGACTGACGACATTTACCTATAACCACCCGCGACAAATTTTTGGCCCCATCAGGCATTGGGATCTCAACCCAGAATTCCAATGGGCGGGGGAGACTGCGGGAACTATGGGATAGCTACCCACAGTGCAACAATCCGGAAGTCGACACTAGCCTCGATACATGGACGCACACCACCGAATTAATGTGCTTAGTGTGGCCGCATGCACTCGACTTTATACAATCGGTTGCCAAAAATCGAATTCTGTAAATTTGGAGTAATCCCGTAGTGTAGACATACCCTATGAGAAAGCAGGGTAGAAGAGTAGCTCAGGAAGGGTGGAAGACTCATTTCTTTTACATTTCCTTTGGGACTATTGTTTAAATTTATCAGCACCATGTTCTGAGAGAGATGATGGGCAAGGTGTTCTGGGGAGGCTGACCCTGCCACAGAGGCCGTATCAGAGCCTACATAGCAGAGTAAAGAGAGACCCTTCACCACTATTGTAGTACTCTATATCCTACTGGTGGGAGGTTAGAAGTGGGAGAATGCCAACTCAGCCATTCCATCCCTGGTGGGGTGGGGGGTAGAAGTGAGGTAGAAGATAGAAGAGGGACCAAAAAGTCAGTGGTACTAGTGGAGAAGTGTGGCCTGGTGGATTGGGACTCCAGAGTCGAGCTGGGTGAAATTTTTCGACAAATACTGTAGTTTGTAGTTGAAAAATGCACTTTTGGGTCAACTAAATCTATTAGTGAATTCATGTTGAGTTTGCTGATTAATTTCAATTGAAGTTGAAATGGTCAAAATATTTCAGTAATGTTGAACCAAAACATTTCCTTTCAACCTAAACGTTTCCTTTTTACTTTCATTTTGACAAAAACAAAGGAAAGGATTCATAAAATGACTGAGGCAGAGGAAGCAACTACTCTCCCTTTATAACTTTAGCCTTGTCCCTTATAAATTTAGGGGTATGTAGCTGCGTTGTGGGAGATCCAGGTTCAATTCCCTCTTCTGCCTGATGAGACAGAAGGATTTGAATGTGGGTCTCCTACATTGCAGAAGAATGCCCTAACCACTGGCCTATAGGATATTCTGACTTGGGGATTTCTCAATCTCTCCTCTTGAAGCTGTTCTGCTTTTTATAAATGATTAGTCACTGAAGCAGGGATTTAAACTGGGATCTTCCAAATCCCAAGTGAGTGCCCTAACCACTGGGCTAAAGTTTATGAGGGAGTGGGTGGCACCATCACTGCCTCTCCTTCCTCCAGTCGTTTCCTTGGCTTTTGTCAGAATGCCTGAGGGTGAAACAACATGAAATGTTTCCTTTTAACAGTACCAAAAGATTTTGTTTTGACTCAAAACTTTTCAATTTGTTGAAAAATGTCATTTTTGGTATGACCCAAAATTAAACTTTTGTTGATTTTTTTTTAAATTGCCAGTAAACTGGAAAATCCATTATCTGCCCATCTCTCCTCTGGAGACCCGGTTCCTATTTCTGGCTCTGCCACTTACCTGGATCCTCAGCAAGTCATTTCACCTCCTTTTGCCTCAGTTTCCCCACCCATAAAAGGGTTCTAATATTTATCTCCTGTGTAAAGTGTTTTGATATCAATGGATGAAAAGTGCTATATAGAATCTTGGTGGTATTATAAATTGTTGGGGTTCCTTCGAGAACTCTTTCACCCAGCTGCCCGAGAACTCAGTTCAACTCCACTCTTGTCACTCAGAATCATTTATCAGGCATACAGCTAATACAGCAACACAGCTTTTGGCATACAGCAAAGCTATGCTGAATTGATTAGACTCAAGCACAGGGGGTGGGTATCAGGTGTACCACACATCCAAAGTTACACAGAAAACATCTTCCTATATATGTATTTACACATTACCTGACATATACTATACATTAAAAGACGAACAGGAGTTCACTTCTTCGGATGGGCTGTAGTCCACGAAAGCTTATGCTCTAATAAATTTGTTAGTCTCTAAGGTGCCACAAGTACTCCTGTTCTTCTTTTTGCAGATACAGACTAACACGGCTGCTACTCTGAAACCTGTCATGGGATTGACTTGGTTACTTTATAGAAAAGAATCCCTGTACCGCATGCTCTGTCCACGTACAACTTAGTTTTTAACCTCATCAGAAACTTTTCTGACTGGCAGTTGCAGCTGGTGTTTCATTTATTTTTTCCTTTAACTTAGCACTACAATTTATTACCTCCCTTTTCTGTGCCCAGGTTACATCCCTACTAGTACATTGAGAAGCTGTTAAGCCCTATTTCCTTTTAAGTGATTTTAATTAAATCATCCAGAGTTAAACAATTTAAATCAGATTGTCCCTGTGCCTGCAGCAGCCGGCATAACTGATCATTTACAAACATGTTCATTAGGAAGGGCCCATTTCCTTTAGAAGGGCGGTAAACTCTGTGGGGGGAAAAACATAGTGGTGGTAGCTGTCATCACTTAAACTCCTTTTTGCATCATTTGTTTGATTACTAAGGATTTTACCAGGCGTGACAGCACCAAGTTATATTGCTGTAACTGGGTTTCATTATCAAACCAACTATTCTCTTTCTTAAAAAAACCCAACACAGTCAACATCCTCTTTAGCACTTTATTACTTGTACTAGCCCCAACTATCTAGTCCCCTCCGAGCTCTGCAGTGTCAATTTGTGCAAAAGCTCCTTTTAACTCTTTACTCTTTTCCCTCAGATCACTTATTTTTCAAAGTGACACATTTCTCAGCTGATTATTGTCAGTGTCTCTGAACTTATCTTTTATGTTTTTTTGCACTTATCCCTTAACTTAATACTCTTTGCCTGAAAAGCTGTACTCACTAAATACAGTCCTTGAAGGATGGCTGCTTTTTACTTTGGATTTATGCAAAAAGGTAATAGACACTGTTTTCTCTCTTCCATTTAGTCTATTTCCTCCTCTACAACTCTGATTTCTTCTTTGTGCTTTTTTGTGTTCACCCTTCTGGGTAGCACATTTCATTTGTAAGTTTTAGCCACCAGAAATAATCTTTGTAAAATTGCTGCTGCATTGATCTGGACTCAGGATTCAAAACAAAACAAAACAAACAAAAAAACTAGATACTATTTTTCCATGGCTGCCAATGGGTCCTATCTTTTGAAAATTTCAGTGGCACCCAACAGACCTTTGCTGTGCTCTGCAAATAATTTATTTATTTATGGCATTCAACGGAGCTCTGCTGTGCTCTGCTAAACATTCTTTTTTTGTTTAATCTAATACCACTCTCTGGATTTCCTTTTTCACCTGAATACTTCTCTAGGGTTTACCCCTAGATTTAACTCACTTCTTCAGCGTGGGGCCTCATATTTAAACCTTTAAACCCTTCCAATGCAATTTCCCTTAATGCTAGGTTGCAACCCTCACACTAAGGGATGTATACATTATCTGCTCCAGATGAGGGGATCTGAGTCAGTGTACCATGGTGTTGGGGTTCCCCCGAGTCCTCTTGCACTCAGTTGTCCAAGAACTCCATTTTACTCCAGTCTCTTCACTTAGATTCCTTTATTTAGCATACAGCAAAGCTACACTGACTGGCTTAGACTCAAGCATGGGGGAAGGGATGTAGGGCATACCACACATTCACAGTTAAACAGAAAATCTCTTCCTTTATATACGTTTACACACATTATGTTGCATTTACTATACATTGCATTACATATTTTGGGATTGGCTTGGTTACTTTGCAGAAACCAAGCCCTTTACAGCATGCTCTGCCCACACGCTGTCCATACACGATGTAAGATTTTCACCTCATCTTACATTCCAGGCCTTTTTTGTCCATTGTTATCTTGCCCATTGTGAATGATTCCATGGGTGTTCCCCCTTATCTTAGGTAGTACAGACATTGTTTCCAAACTACTGATCCATTTACCTTCCTGATACAGTCTCCCAAGAAATGAGGCTTCACCCATGTCCAATTACTCATGTCAGGCCAGGCCTACATAAATCACTGAGCAATGTTTATATTACATTACAAGTGTCTATATTACATTTCTACAGCAAACCATTTTTGAGCTATGACAACATCAAAGACCTTAGAATATGCTTCTAAAAGGGAAAAACACATTTTTAAAATTTCATATGCAAACAGGCCTTGTCCCTTTCCACCAAAACTTTTCCTGCCTCCTGCAAATTCGACTCTGACTAGGGACTTCACAGGAAAAATTTCAGGCAAAATGGTGCTTTCTTGAGACAGCTGGAAGGGATGAAAAGGCGTATTTGTAATGGAAACTGAGTTACAACTTTAATTATGGAATTGCTATCACAGTGTTGTACACAGCCACCACGGGAGCTATGTGTCTGTTGTTTCACTCATTCTGGATTCACCTCTTCAATGTGCTCTGTCTTGATTGCCCCAGGAGGTCACCTACTCGGAAGAACTGCTGTCATCAAACTCCAAGACAGCCAATCCTGTATTTCTTTGAAAATTATTTCGCAAGCCTCCAGTGGTCTGAATAATTCTCTAGGATTAAAAACAGTTTTAACAACAGGCAGTGTCACAGCTATGTGCGTTCATTCCTAAGGGAAAAGAGGAGCTTGTACGGCTCTGGTTTGTCTAATGTCTTAGGGGGAAAAAAAGCATCATTGAATATAATGGCATCCTGTGTTACAGGAATACTCTATTAAGAAATGTCATAATGTAGTCAACTCTTTCTCAGATTACTTTATGTGCTACTGCTATAAAGATATTCTTTGTCCCTTGTCAGTCTCATACTACTTTTTTGTACTTTCATTAACTTGCGTGCCCCCCACCCCCAAATGTTTCTCCATGCCTCCTGCGGGGGGTACGGGCATGCCCCACAGTTTGGGGACCACTGTCCTTGGAGGTGGTGCTATTAATCCCATTTTACAGATGGGGAATTGGGGCCCAGAGAAGCTAAATTACTTGCTTAAGGGCACACAGAATGTCTATGATGGAGCAGGGACTTGAGCCAAGTCTCCCACATCCTAGTTTAACGATCTAACCACTGGCCCCTTGGTGGAGCTGGGTGACACTTGGACTTCCAGTTTTGAAAGCCAGTATTTTGAAATTAATTCCGCATTGGAAAGAAAACAAGCATTTTGGAATTTTTCCATTAAAAAAAATAAAAAATTATCAATTCTAGGTCAACTGAAACATTCCATTTTGATGAAATTTAAATGTTTTCTTCCAATTTTGTCTTTTAAAATTGTTTTATTTTATTATAATTTATGACAGAATATAAAATTTGAAACAAAAATCATTTTGAAATGAAAAATCAAGATGTTCCATTCCAACAAGGTCGACCTATTGAAATGTTTAGTTTCAACGTTTTATACAATAAATTTTGTTGAAATTGACATGTTGCCATGGAAAGTTTAGATATTAGATGAAATGACACTTTCTGATAGAAATTTTTTCTGCTGGACAATTTTTGACCAGCTCTACTCCTTGGCAAGTTACTTAGCCCCTCTGTGTCTAAGTTTTCCCATCTATAAAATGGGGATAATTCTTATTTATTTACCTAACTGTGGTGTACAGCCCATTACCTTATTGTTTCAAACAAAGCTAACACCACACTTACTAGCACTCTCATTTGTTGAGTTGGAAAGATGCCTTCCCAACAAACGTGCATCAGACATGAGTGTACCAAGTTAGCTTTGAGAGAAGAAACTTGGCAAGGAAAAATACTTTAATTCTTAGGATATATACATTGAGTGAGGATGGGAAAGGGAGGTCTTTGACAAAAGTGATTTCTGCACATAAAGAAAATGATTTAAAAAGGAAAGGAGGGAGAGAGCAAAAAAAGGCACAATGGATCTTTATGGCCCTGCTGGGAAACCTTGTTTACTGCTCTAACCATCAAGTTTGGAATATTCTTCCTGGAGCCACAGGTTCAAATCTAGTCAGGTTCAGCCTTTCATTCTCGGGGGAAGGTAAAATGAGTTCCATACAGTTTACTATTTGGACCATTCAGACAGGTCAATATGCTTCCTTTCCCCACCAACGATGCCCAATACTTAAACATACCCCTTTCCCAGCACTCCACCCCAAAGGTAAGCTTCTGGTTTACAGTTTAACTCTCTCAGGGGCATGCACCAGTGTGAAGCAATCAACACACACACACACATACACACACACTTTGACAGCCTAACATCCTTTTATATCTATTTATATATATTTATATATGCATTTTATATTTAATCATGAATAGTACAGGGAGAGTACAGAACACACAAAACAGTAAACCATCCTAAATGCAATGTCCCTCACTAGATCACCCTTCCCTTGGGAGTCCTTGGGGGAATCGCCTGTGTTCTGTCAGTTAGGCAGGCAGGCAGGGTCCTCTGCCCCTTGCCTACTCCCTGCAGCAGTCTCCCTTATCTTAATTTGGTGCAAAATGGCTCTCCTCCAGTTCCCTCTGTGAGTCCCTTTATAGACGCCTCCTGAGGTCACCTGCTTCTTCAGTTCTGCCATTTGGTACTTTTTTCATTACTCCCAACCTGTTCCCCTCCTTCAGAGCAGAGGAGGAGGTGTCTTGTGCTATGTACAGCAAACCTATGGTCCAAAGGTGCTCTACTTTGCTCAGTGCTGATTGCTCACTATTATCTCTGGCCTGGCAGAGACGTGACACAAACCTGCTAGCAGGGTGGATCCACATACATGACAGGCTTTCCTTTACACAGTAATTTCATGACACAATTCATATAACCATTTCCAATTCAGAAGTTGTGCAGAAAGAATCCCCAATTTGTCACAGCACACGCTGCGGGATTCTCAAAACCTAACCATACAACTGGGCTGGTAGATAGGAGCATAAATATCTATATGTAGTTTTGAGTGGGAATTTTCAAAGGTCCTTTTAAGTGTCTATTCTTAAAAATCTGACTACATAGGTAAGTGCACAGACAATGGGAGCTTCAGGTGCTCAGCACCTCTGAAAAGCAGGCCCTAGTTATCTCAAGTTGGACACAAGAGCTGGCATTGAAAACTGTGGCTTAAGTTACCAATCACATAGTTAAGTGCACAGACATTGAAGGCTAGTTTGGTCAGAAGCTGAGGGTACAAGAACAAGTGCCTGGCAAGTTAATGGTGGGGTAGTTTGGTGGCACTCTGTTTCACTGCATAACTTACAGATGAGTTTCCTGCTGCATAGATGTGCTACAAAATTAACTATGCCTTCCTCTATGTGTCACATGGTTTGTTGCATGTGTAGGAAAATGTCCACAGTTTACTTTTCTTAATTCTTATATATTTAATCAGAAATGCTTAATGTCTTCAAAGTATTTTTTCCCAAATCTTGTGGAAGAGCTGCAGAAGACACCCCGAATCTGCTCTTGGATCAAGCACTCTTGGACAATGGTGAGCACCCTATGTATTATTACATTCCTGACCTTTGCTAAATGATTTGTATTGACAGTGGGAAAGAGGGGGCATTGCTTGCTGTTTGCTAGGCAGGTCATACAGTGATACACATTTATGTTGCCTTGCAGGTTGAGAGAGACAAAAAAAATCTTCATTTCCCCTGAAGTCATCAGTGCATTCCTCATCATAACAGTGATGTTCTTCAATAACTTTTATGGAAGATCTGCAAAATATTCACTGGAACTATTCAAAAGAATATGTCCTGGGGTTATCACCACTTGGAGAGGGATAGTGTCATGTGGTGGGGGCAGACAATACCAGGAACTGGCAAGTAATGTCAGCACTCATCTGGAGGATTTGCTCCTGAAAATATTTGCTCCTTTAATGATCTGCCACTCATTAGCTGATTCACTTTCCCCCTTCTTCCTTCCTCTTTCATCTATCCCACCTTGTCTTCAGCTGTCAGGGAAAACTCCAGATTCCATGTAAGCAGCCGATTGGGACTGTTCTACATAGCTGCTTCCATGGGTCTTGCCCATGGACAGATACCTCATAAAGTCCCCCTGCGTCCCCCTGCCAACCCCACCCCAGGGTGGCTGATCCCCCTACACTGTGCAAGGAGGCTCTAGCTCTGAAGAGGAGCCTCCCTTACCAGTAGCCCTGAGATACTGTTTGTTTGCTGGCTGCCTGAGCTCCGCCCCGGCTAAAGCCAGCCCTGAGAGACTGTTCTGCTTGTTGGCAACCTGAACCTACTCAAATCCAGGCCCCAGCTCACCTGTAGACTGTTTTGGTTTGTTGGCTGCCTGAGCTCTGCCTGGGCCAAAGCCAGCCCTGAGAGATGGTGTTTAAGGGCTGACTACTTGAGCTATCCAAGCCCAGGCTAAAGCCTGACAACGATTGTTAATCGCTCAGCCCTGTTGTGGGCTCTTGGCTGTCTTGCAGACTCTGGTCCTGGCCAGACAGGGCCAGCCTGAGTGGCCTCCCTCCGAGCGGGAGAGTGAGGAACCATTACATAGTCCCATCTTGACTGTGTCAAGTAATTTCTGGTTCAGGCCAAACCCAGTGAGGCTGCATTTCTTGGCTGATAACTGCATTCCACACAGAATCATGTGAGAGAGAGGCAGATTATGAAAGTGTTTTCTCTGAAAAGATTTTACTATATGCTCTGATGAGAATGGGGAGGGAGTTGCAATGTAGAGTTGCAGTCTCAAATAGAGGAAGGGGGTCCTAGAAGGTCTGTACTAATCAGGAATAAAAATGGGAAATGGCAACATTATATTCTAAACATAGACATCAGTTCCTGGCTCAGCTAAGTCTTCTTTGTGCTGTTTAGGGTGAAAGAGTGCTGGGGAGGAAAGGGGAGATGGCCAGAACATCATGAATTCTGGCAAACATGTAAGGCCATAGGAAGGCATTATAAGTCTGCACAAATTAGAGCAGTCCTGGGGCTGCTCAAGCTTGTGTGGGCCAAATTGTCCCCCAGCATCCTCAAGGATGGGGAGGATGTGAAGGTCCTGTACATCCACCATTGCCCTCCTCACATCTATGCCAAGTAGAGCTTAGCCAAGCCCCAGACAGTTTAAATGCGCTCACCGAACTATGCTTTCAAACCCTACTTGATTCGTCAGAAAGTCTTCACCATAATGACTGCTAAGGGCATTTCAGGCAGGACGGGCATCCACCAGTGCTGGTTCATGGTATGTGACAGAGAGTGTGTGTGTGTGCAGGTGAATTTCCTCACCCAAGGCAGGATTTTTTAAATCTCTCAGTTGATGATCAGTGAATATGAGAATCAGCTGCTGTTGAGATGTCAGGACCTCCTTCTAGAGGTAGTCCCAGAATAACTGGCTTGTCAAACACTGTCCAGAAGGGGAAGGCTAATTAGTCTCCAGAGAAGATCTGAGTTTGGCCCAAATGATCCAAGAGTGCTATGTCTGCCCTGAAGTGTCCCATAAGGAAAGATTGTGCTTGATGGAGTGAATGGTATGGGAGATAACTGGAGAGGTATGGAGGCTATTAAGAAGTGGGTGGTATGCAACAATGAGGTGAGGAAGCTAGAGGAATGCATAGAGGCCAGAGGTAGATCCCACGTAATCTCTCCCAAGTGGAGACACTAGAGCTGTACCCCACCCAGACCATCAACAGGCTATGGGGACTTGAGACCACCCTAATGACCAGCTCTTCCCAGATAAATACACATGGAAATGTAAGTCATATAGTGTGATTTTTATTTCTCACAACTTCTGAGATGTATAGCGTCTTACGCTTACTACTCTGAATGTTCCCTGATACCCCAGTGAGCATTAACGGAATGCCTATTTAAGATGCAACTCCCATTGTGACGTTCCCCTGGTGTTATCTGTACCAGTGATCTGCTAGGTCACTCTAATCCTCGAATCTGGGAGACAGCCTTACCCTGCTCTGCTGTGAGAACTCCCACTCCTGGGCTGTTCACGCACAGCCTCTGGCATGTAAGCTGCTCCCAGCTATGTGAGTGAGCACTTTTGGCCAGCTGCTGCTTGGATTGTGCAACTGAATGACACTAGCCAATATCTCCGGTCTCAGACTCAACCCTAGGAACCTCCATCTTGCAGTATCCAGTTGTGCCCGCTGGATGCTGCAAGCTTATATGAGTTCGACAATTTAACAAAGAAATTGATATGTACCAGGCTTGTTAACCCAAGGGGAGTCTCTGACATGCTTCAAACCAAATGCACTGCTTCAGGTAGAATAAACAAACAAATTTATTTACTACAAAAGATAGATTTTAAGTGATTATAAGTCAAAGCACAACAAGTCGGAGTTGGTCAAATGAAATAAAAGCAAAATGCTTTCTAAGCTGATCTTAACACTTTCAATGCCCTTACAAACTTAGATGTTTCTCACCACAGGCTGGCTGGCTTTCCCAGGCTTTCCCCTTGATCAGTGCTTCAGTCGCTTGGTGGTGGTGTCTGTAGATGGAGGTGGAAGAGAGAGGAAGAGCATGGCAAACGTCTCTCCCTTTTATCATGTTCTTTCTTCCCTCTTGGCTTTGGGGGGAGTCAGGTGAGCATTACCTCATCGTAGTCCCAAACTGACCAAGGGAAGGGGGGTGACTCACTCGAAAGTCCAACAGCTCCTTTGTTGCTGCCTAGGCCAGTGTCCTTTGTTCCTATGAGGCTGGGCTGGGTTTGTCCCATACATGCCCTGATGAGGTGTGAACTGCCCCTCTGTTTCTGGAGAGTTTTGTCTGGGCTTGTTTTAAGCCATGAGGACACATTTTCAGCCTCATAACTATATACATGAAATTACAACCTATAATATTACTATAACAGCAATGCTCAGTCATCATGAGCCTTCCGAAGACACCCAACATGATAAACTTTGCACTGGATACCACATGATCATATTATAAGGATGAACATGGGGGTGCAGGGTGTTCCACCGAGATACAGAGTGTCACAGCCATGTGTCCTAATTTTCAGATATACAGTAATCAGATGGAACATACCTAATGTCAGCTACCAGTGCTCTCTTCTATCTCCATGGTAAGGCAGAGGCCACGTGCCTTGCTCTGAGAACAGGCTGAAGATGTTTCCCCATGAGTAGTATTCATGCCGCATACATACCGAGCCTCTGTTTGTGTGTATTGAATTTTCCCCCCTTTTACTCTCCCCCAGAAACAGCCTGACCAATGCAGTTCCCTTCATAAGATTGGGCTGCCACTAGTCAGGATCTTCAGAGGTAACCATTCCCTAGCCCTTCACATGCCACAGTCCTTGCAAAGGAAGAAAGGGGGAAATGGCACTCTGACAACCTTCTACTGGAGCCATTATTGCTTCTCCCCATGAGCAATGAGACCTGTGCCCTCCTCCAGGTGACACCTGGCCCACAGAATCCATTCAAGTGAAGGATAGAGTTCCTCCTTGTTGGACCAACAATTGACGCATACGACGCACCTGGTTCTTCAGGAACTGCCAGGCAGAACCTGGAACCTTTTGTCCCAGAGCCACTGACACATACCAAGGGAGGTTATGGTGTCCTGCAACAAAACCTCACTGCAGGAAAGAGGAATGTTGAGGCTGAAGAATGCTACGTGGACAGAAGAGCAGCATTCACTAGGGAAGTGGTGAACTGGACCCATGTGAGTGCAGAGGATCCGAGTGGGTTATCCAGCTCCCTATATACAGAGTTCCTGACTAGTGTGGCTGTTTCCAAGAGCCCCCATTTTGCCTTATATTAGAAGATCTCCTCCTGTCAAAACTGGAAGACCGTGATGACTGCAAGGCTAGTGAAATGGCAACATCTCAAGATTTGAGCAAGAGAAAATTCAGCTATTGCAAGAGAAAGAGATTTGCAACCAGATGGTTTAAAAATTGTAATTTTTGTCTGTTTTTATTAAAACCTATTTAACTTAAATCACTACATTTTTGGATAAAGGAAGTATTCCTTAAAATCTAATATCTTTCTCCTTTCAAGTATGAGACGTCCTTGAATCTGATTGCTTTCTCAGCAAAACCATGGGACACCAAGCTTGACATTACTGCTATTAGTAAAGGTAAAACAGAAACTTTCTTCTTAATTAAAAATGAACAACGTCTTTGAATCTTCTTTATCCAAAGGTGTGTGTGTGGCGGGGGGGAGGGGGGGGAGATGGATTCATAATGCAGTGTGGCTTTGTCCTCAGTGAGTGACTTAGACCATGTTTCAAGTTTTATGAGGCTTCTCCTGCCCTTGAATGTACAAATCCCGTACTTTAGCTCAAGCATAAAAGCTCAAACTTTTTGACCTGAGTTCAAGCCCCATAGATGTCTCATTCAGGGGTGTAGTTATAAATGGAGGCCCATGTGAAGATTTTAACTCTTGTTGACCTTTGAAAGTTGGGATGAATTTCTACAATCGGGGATATGTGTAATTCATATCAGCATTGTGTGGCTCTTTATCCTCCTCTAGGGCTAAACCATATAAACAGGGTTAAGTCTATTATTTCATTTGAGCTATTAGACCTAGTCCTTCAGCTGTAGCATGTGAGGTTCATGCTTTTTGATCCAGAGTTCCCAGGTTGACTCCTGGCAGATGACCCAGCCAGCACTGATTTTGCAAGGGAACTGACTTATTTAAAAAAATCCTTTGCAATTTATATTTAATATTTTAATAACAATTTTTGTACAAAATTTTAACTAGTTACAATAAGATTTATAATAAAAAGTAAACATTATGGCAAGGATTTTAAAAATGAGCATCTCAGGTTTTGCTCCTAAGTCCATATTTAGGCAGCTAAATAAGTGGCCTGATTTTTCAGAAGTGCTGTATCAGTAGGAGCTGTTGGGCACTCACCACTCTTGAAAATCAAGCCACTTATTTAGGTGCCTAGATACAGACCTAGGAATCTAGCTTTAGGCAACTTTTTTTAAGTCTTAGCCTATAATTATTATGTTAAAGCTAATTCAGTGAGAGGCAACTCTTGAATTTGTGTGATAACAATAATAATGATTACTATGAACATGTGAATTTGTTTTCTGGGCTCCCTACTACTAAAAAATACTGATTTTTACACTCTATGCTGGCTCTGTGTTAAGTTTCATATTGACGTAAGCTTTTTTAATGACTTTTAAGAGTATAAAAACATTAGATTCATTCTACTTCATATGTCCCCAGTCTTTCACTATGTTCTGATTCAATTGGTATTGACAAAAAAAAAGAGGAGTCCTTGTGGCACCTTAGAGACTAACAAATTTATTTGGGCTTAAACTTTCGTGGGCTAGAACCCCTTCATCAGGTGTATGAAGTAAAAAATACAGCAGCAGGAATAAATACATGAAAGATGGGGGTTGCTTTACCAAGTGTTAGGTCAGTCTAACGAGAGAAATCAATTAATAGCAGGATACCAAGGGAGGAAAAATAACTTTTGAAGTGGTAAGAGAGAGGCCCGTTACAGACAGTTGACAAGAAGGTGTGAGTAACAGTAGGGAGAAATTAGTATTGGGGAAATTAAGTTTAGGTTTTGTAATGACCCAACTACTCCCAGTCTTTATTCAGGCCTAATCTGATCGTATCTAGTTTGCAAATTAATTCCAGTTCTGTAGCTTCACGTTGGAGTCTGTTTTTGAAGGTTTTTTTTTTTGAAGAGTTGCCACTTTGAGGTCTGTTATTGAGTGACCAGAGAGATTGAAGTGTTTTCCTCCTGGTTTTTGAATGTTATGATTCCTGATGTCAGATTTGTGTCCATTTATTCTTTTGCATAGAGACTGTCCAGTTTGGCCAATGTACATGGCAAAGGGGCATTGGTGGCACATGATGGCATATATCACATTGGTAGATGAAATTGGTATTGAGTTTACCCTAAATATATAAATATTGAGATCTGGGGCCTTTCCCAGTTATGCCCCTTGTCTTTGCCCCTTGCTGCTGCTATCCATGGGAATTTCACACAAGGGAGCCTAGCAAGATAGCATCCATCTGTAGCTTAAAGAAATGTTTGACATTTGTTTTTTGTATGTTTTAATTCATTGCGACAGCTGTCCTCCTATACCACTTCTTTGCTATGCTTCATTCTATTTAATGCATTTTTACTTCACATATTAACCACTATCGTAGAATGTTGTCATAGTATATTTGTCATTCTTGCAAAACAAATTGATCTCATACTGAAGTGAAACATTTCAGCCTGATGTTATTTTGTCAAAGTTATGTCTGGATGAAAAATGATTTTGAGCCACCTTTTTAGCTTTAACTAAAATCATTAATGCAATACTATAATTTCTATATCCTCATTCTCTTTGTCACTGCTTGCAATAGTATTGTCAAAGAATCCTTCCATATTAGTAATGAATATTGATACTTTTCTGGAATGTGTACCAATTTGTTAATAACACTATGCCTACCAAACCTCAAATTTCCCTGTAGGTTTGTTAGCTGTTATTCCTCCCCCCCCCCGCCCCCGTTACTCGCTGTCTTGAACAAATGTATAAGTGTTGATGTGTCCTGTTGGCTACATCCTACTCCAGAAGCGAGTGCATTGCAGTGATGGGTGAAATAAGAAGTGGGGTAAATTTTTCAAAAGTGCCTAAGTGACTTAGGAGCCAAAGTTCATTTAATGTCATTGGAAGTCAGTAGGCCTTGGGCTTCCAAGTGCTGAAATTGCTTGGATGCTTTTGAGAATTTTACTCATAATTTGTAAGCAGACAAATGGCATTTCCACTTTGCTCCTTACAAAGTGGACACACTTTATGATCATTTTTCTTCCTGGGGTTTGGTAACTTAAACAATAATATCCAAACATAAATTTAAGTCAAAGTTTTTCCTCTGGGATATCTCTATTCCTCCCGGGTATGTTAGTACCAGAGAGGCTCCAGCCACCCCTATTATATGCTAGCTGGAGATAACAAGATCCACCTACGAACATAAGACAGCAGAAATTATTCTGCATCTTCATACAAGCTTCTAGCATCTGAGCTTATGTTGACTGAGGAGAGGAGCCTTTCACTTTTATGTAGGATCCTCAAAACTGCCACTCTGTTACATTTCTCATTATATCATGGGCTATATTTGACCCTCTTTCTGTGCACAGAACTTCCACTGAAGTTAATGGGGGAAAGGGGCTGGGGTTGTACAAAGACCCAGGGTAGAATATGATCCACAGTTTATAAATATTTTCTAAAGGCTCTTTGAAAACTTTAGATGAAAGACAGTAAATGTGAGTCATCTTATATGTGCTGCATTAAATCCAACTCTGCTCTTAGTCCCGTACTTGACATTTTAAAACAGATACTGATATTTTCCTCAGAGCTGAAGTTAAACTATTGGATCAATAATTTTAATTTTCTGCGGCATCCCTAAACTTTTTTTTTAGGAAAACATGACGTTTTAAGTCAATACTTTCACCCTGTACAAGTGCAGGCCTGTGCAAAGCAAGGTACTTGGAAAACCAGACTTCCCATAAACCATTGACTTCCATTGTCTGAGGTCATAAAAAAAACCAGGGAAGAGAGAGGACAGCTAATCAACCAGATATCTGTTCACTTTTTTGTCATGTGTTGGAGAGTACAAGTAATATGTGATTTTTGAAAACCCAATCAGCAGATTATGGCATCTTTCTGATTGCTTCTACTGTGCATTTACTAATTGTCTGTCAAAATGTCTTCCCAAGAAGCTGTCTGACTCCAAATCAGACTCCATAGCTGATAATAGAAGCATTTCTGAATCTAGCAGCAGGCAGTCACAGCAATGAAAATGAACCTAACTCCATTCCATGTTTTTTGCTGGTAACTGATCTTATGACACCAACAATGATAAAGCTAAAGGGGATAAGGTGCTGGGCCAGGATATGTCTGTGTGTGTGTAGAGGGAGTCCAGCCCTGACTGGTGCTTTCTCTCTCTTCCCCCGCATCTTTCTCCTGCTCTTGGTGTTGGGAGAACTCCACGGGTAGAGGAGAATGGGCCACTGGGGCCATGTGGTGGGTTAAGGGGCTTATGTGGGGGGCATTTGGGTTGGCTGTCGGTTCTCCCCACCCCCGGTTCTCTGCTCCAACAGCTCTCAGGTATTCTCACTGCAGTGTGGGCTGCTTTGGTGGAGACATGAGCCTGACTTTTGAACATTCAGTGACTTTGGCAGGCTGCCAAACTTTTTTTGTGGTTGCAAGTGAGAGAATGAAAATGGCAATTTGAACACTTTCTATCTCAGCCAAGTCTGAATGGGATTTCATGGGATAAAGAAAAGGCACTTTTGTAGCTCAAGGGGATCCCCCTGCTAAGTATCAAAGGCCTCTTGTCGACAATGATGACAAAGTAAAAGTCACAGAATCCTCTGTAATGTAAAGTGTTAGGCAACTGCTACCAGCTCCTTCTATAATATATTGGTAAAGTATAGGTTATTGCTAGGCTACAATGAAGCCAGGTGCCCTCTCACCCAAGGTCACTAGAGCTTCTGGGTGAGAGATTCAAGTTCCCTCAACTTGCAGGTTCAGGAGACTAGCAGAAAAGACAATTTTTCCTTCTAATCTATGAGAGTCTTTGGACAGCAGTAAACAGTCTGATCCCCCATTGGGCAGGAGATCTGTGAAAGACATCTGCTACAGCAGCCTGATTGGACACTGATCCCAGGGCCATAATGCCCGTAAGCCTTAGCTTGGGGGCGCACTTGTGGAGAGGTAATTGTGTGGGAGGGCTCACAAAAGTCTTCTCATTACTAGACTTTGTACATTTACTTTTATATTAAAAATTAAGATTTTAGGAGAAAGTGGCTGTGTTACAAAATGTGGTGCTCACAAATCCTAGGTTTTCAGGTACAAATCAGTTAATTATATACCCAAACAGGTAGTTAGGCACATTAATGCCTATTTGCACACACATTTGAGATCTGTGGATAGAACAAGTTTGAACAAGGAAAAGTTGTTGTGAATCTTATAATACTTTCAGATCTCTAAAAGAAAAGTAGTAGAGTCAAAAGCAGATCCAGATTTCCTGAGACACAGTCTCTTGTACAATCAGCAAGACCACAACTGTCCTAGAATAATAGTGCCTGACTAGTGTTTATCAGCATATTCACATCGACAATGATGAGAAACAATCAATATTCTGTTGTGTGCCACCTCAGAAACTTTAAGGGCCCACCGTTGAAAATCTGGCCCCCATAGTTTTGTATGGTATTGCAGGCCACGTTTCTTAATCGGTGTTACACAAAGCAATGAAATATCAGTTTTGCTTGAATGTATATCGAGAAAATAGTATTATGATTAATGTAATTTTTATGGACTCTAGTAGCCTATTTAACCAGGTATCTTACACCAGCTGAGGATTTGGCCCTGCAAGAGTAATGATTAATGATTTATTCATGCCGTAGCATGGTGAGACGAGGATACCCATTACTTCTGTAAAAAAAACCCCCAACAATAGGCAGTAAGGGTACATCTAAACTGCAATAAAAAAGCCATGACACCAAATCTCAGAGCCCAGGTCAGTTGACTCAGACTCATGGGGCTCAGGCTGTGGGGCTAAAAATTGCAGTAGATGTTTGGGCTCAAGTTGGAGCCTGGATTCTGAGACCCGACTCCCTCTTGGGGCTTCAGAGCTTGGGCTCCAGCCCGAGCCTGAACATCTACACTGCAATTTTTAGTCTCACACTTTGAACCCTGCAAGTCCAAGTCAGCTGACCTGGGCCAACCACAGCCATGCTATGGATCTTTGATTGCAGTGTAGATGTATTTTCAGATGCTTGTAAGGAAAGGAACTGCTAGAATTTTCTATCACTTGCAAATGAAGCAAATTATTTTCTCATTTATTTGCAGTTGGATTTTAGAGGATGAAACTAAATCTAGCATCTTTATAATGGCTTGACTAATTTACATGATCCCATTAAAATTACTCAAAAATCCATTTTTGCCTCTGGCAAGTAAATCTAAGTGGTGATACAGCAGCAGCAACATAGCTGAGAGACTAAATGTAACATATTTAATATAATCCCTCAGTCTTGAACGTGCTTGCATTTTTGTCCAAAAGATTGTTACAACACAGTTTCCCTAATACACTAGCTTCATATGTGAATATGTTGCTATAATTAAGATTTATTTTTCTTGTACTTCAGGTATACAAAGATGAAGACAGCAACGAACATTTATATTTTCAATCTGGCTATGGCAGATGCTTTAGTTACTACGACTATGCCTTTTCAAAGCACTGAATACCTGATGAACTCTTGGCCATTTGGGGATGTGCTGTGTAAAATAGTTATTTCAATTGACTATTATAACATGTTTACCAGCATATTCACATTGACCATGATGAGTGTTGATCGATACATTGCTGTGTGTCACCCTGTGAAAGCCCTGGACTTCCGCACTCCTCTCAAGGCAAAGATAATCAATATCTGTATCTGGCTATTGTCCTCATCTGTTGGTATATCTGCCATAGTCCTTGGAGGCACCAAAGTCAGAGAAGGTGAGCATAATTTTGATAATTTTAAACTCAAATTCTTTTGCTTCTAAAATAATGTAAATGTAACTTGGAATACGGAGTAGAGTGGAACCTTATTGAATCCCACTTCACTAATATGTACATCATTTAAATTGTACATAAAAAACCTGGTCACATTTTCTCAGCAAAATTGTAATAGTGGAATACTTCTCTAAGAACTCATATTTCTAAGACTTCAATACTTAAATATGCTACAGAATATTATAGTATGAAATATTAAAGTTAAAGATAAGATACAGTCGTCAACTAAATGAACAAATGACATTTTATGATGCATTATCCTGATATATCCAGGAGGAAGAAGTCAGCATAAAGGTCTGAGATTTGGCTGGAGAACTTCATGAGAGAAGTTTCAGTGGAGATCAAAAATGGAAGCCAGATTGGTGTTTGAAGAGCGTCAAGCAGAATTAGAAGTCAGAGGCTGATTGTAAATAACCAATTCAAGGAGCTTAGAGAAAAAGAGGGGAAAGAAGATAGGTCATGGTAGCTGGAGAGAAAAGTATGTCAAGGGAGGAGTTGGGAGTAGGAGCAAGATAGGGCAACAAAGAGGCATAGGGTCTGTGGGACAGGTATCCCAAGCTCCCATTGCCTATAATGGGAACTAGCATTCTGGGTAAGGACTGCGGGATTACCCCTTAGAAGCAGAGTTTCACTGTAAATGGACATACATGCACAAATGAGTTTCAGTGAATCCGAGTATTCTGTTGGCCTAATAGATCAGTGCTTTAAACACATACCAAGTGGGTGTAAAGCAGAACCATCCTGATGAGGTAGAGTTGAACACTTAATTTGCACAAGCTACAAAGTAGAGGGCAGCAGAGAATCGGGCCCTATAAAGCAGAATGCTCTATATTCCAAATGGAGGAACATCTGAGGAAAAAGTGGAAACATTTTGATGCCATGCTTCTCCAATGAAAGATTTAAACGCATAAGATTAGTAGCTCTTGACTTTTTTAGGTAGAGTCAGAATAAGTACTACTTAGAAGACCAAGAAGCCATGTATTGTAATCTACATCCGCGTTCCTCTAAATATTTGTGTCACTTGGAAAATTATGAATTCCAGTGCATATTCAGTGACTTCAGATTCCATCTTAAGTAAATGTAAGCCATATTATGAACCGCCCCTGAGAAGATGAGGACAATTGTAGCTCTTGTGCTCTCTCTTACTCAAGAACTTCATTGGGTTAGCACTTTGAGCCACCCAAAAAGTGGGTGAGGATGGAGTAGCAATGTGCTGTGGCCATGACCCCACCACTATAGCATCAAACAGCAGACCTGGTCAACTGTGGAATGGAGCTCATATTGTCCCTCTTATGGGGCTGCATATCTCTAAACACTGTGGAACTCCAGCAGACAGGAATTTATGAATTTTATGGAAGACTGCTCTACCCATTTATGAAAGCAGCTGCTACTGATTTCAATTTCTGTTAAATCGTTTGGCATAGATCCATGCAAACAAAGCATTAGCATGTTCAGAGAGAAAACTTGTTGGCTATTGGTCTGCACTGGTGTGCAAAACGTATGGATTTTGTTCCTGATCTTGGGATGCATTCAGACCTTTGGAAAGAAAGTGTCTTCTCTTGCTCTGCAGCAGTGGTTCTCAACCTGCGGCCCAATCAGCACAGAGCTATGGCCCATGTGATATCCTCAGGGCCATACAGCTAGTATTGGATGTGGCCCACAATGGTAACTAGTTTGAGAACCACTGCTTTGCAGGAACTTTTTTGACTAATAAAGCATTGACAGTCTCAATAAAGCAATAACTGGCTCTGGAAAGAGTCCCTTTCAGGTATCCTCAGCTGGGAAGAATAGTTGTCTGGCTTGCTTATATAATATTTTTAAAGAAATGAAACACTTAAGTCAGCAAGTTACCTAGGAATGTGCATAGCTTTTTAAGCACAGCAGTAATCCTATTCACTACAATGGGGTAGAGGTGCTTAAGGGTTAGTCATGTACCTAAGTACTTTGCTGAATCATGTGAGTGAGCTTCCTCCTCCTGAAACTGGAGACTGATAATTGTGCATAGTGAGATTGAGCACTATTTGCAAATGCACTTCAATGCTGACTGCAAAACCCCTGCATTTCTAATTGTCAGCCTCATTTGAGTAATTACAGCCAACTATATTGTCTGGTGCTTATTTGAATTCAACAAATAAATCGGGAGTAGGATGAACAGAGACGTCCCTTGGGTATGGTGAATCGGGGCGACTGCTGCAGGCCCTGTGCTTTGGGGCCCCACGGTCCGGTGCGATTGGTCAGCGCGTTCAGTCCCAGAAGTGACGGGTCGGTCCCGGAAGTGACGGATTCGTCACTTCTGTCCTGACTCCGCAACCCCCTAGGGATGGCCCTGAGGATGAAGTGACCATGCTACTTTTTTCACTTCCAGCCAAAGCTCAGGTTTAACCTCTAATTCTCCAGTGGGGAAAAGTATTTCTGGGTAGGACTCTGTGTGGTCAATTTAACGTCTGAGCATCAAATAACCTTGCCCATCTCTAAAAATTATTCTCTTAGATTGTCTAGCCCATCTAGTTCTCCTAATGCAGGATTATTCCCAACAGTGTATTTGCTAACAGTTTCTTCCTTCAGCATAAGTTTGGTATGTCTGACCTTAGTAGAGTTTCTCCTTTACTGACAGACCAATCTCTTTTTAAAAAATGTGGAATTCTAGTTTCTTCCAAGGCCCTGGTCCTGCAAACTGGCCATGAACAAATTCAGGCTGGAAATTAGAAAAAGGTTTCTAACCATCACAGAGGTGAGGTTCTGGAACAGCTTCCCACTAGGAATTGTGAGGGCAAACAACTTCGTTTTGAGAGGGAGATGGACAAATTTATGAATGTGTTTGTGCAACAGGGTTTCTTGTGATGGTGGGGGTAGGTCTCAATAGCACTGGGTCTTACTTCTGGATTATGTCTTATGTTCCTAAGGTTTCAGAGTAGCAGCTGTGTTAGTCTGTATCCACAAAAAGAACAGGAGTACTTGTGGCACCTTAGATTAACAAATTTATTTGAGTATAAGCTTTCATGGGCTACTGCTGGAGTGTCCGGCTTTTAAATATTACCAAGTTGGCAACCCTAGTTGCTTGGCTGGCTGGTCCTTGCTCACATGCTCAGGATCTAACTGCTAGCCATATGTGGGGTCAGGAAGGAATTTTCCCCCAGGTCAGTCTGGCAGTGACCCTGGGGGATTTTCACCTGTGTGGCTGTGGGTCATTTGCCAGGATTTTCTGGGTTTATTTTACTTTACCATTCCCCTGCCATTATGGGGACCTTGGGTAAGTTATAGTAAATATTTTACTAAAATATATTTAGCTAGGGTGGAATCGGAGTCAATTCCAACAGTTTCTTATTATGTAATTGAAAAATTTAAAAGACGATACTGGATCTAAATCCATAACAATGTACAATATTCTGCACTTTTTTGAGTAATTGAAGTAATTTTTAATTTAAAATTAAAGGAATGTGGATTACTGATAAGTGTCCATGTTCTTACTGAACTACTTACTGTCTATATATTCAAAGCTAATTTGGTAAGTAATTGGTTCTACCAGTTCTTTAAATTTCAACCTAGAAGACTTTAACCTATTAGAAGTTCAAAGATCTGAAAATAGCAGCTTTGAAATTCACATGCACAAAACTCATAGAAACATGAAAAAGGAAATGTGTAAATTGAATATCTTCCAAATGTTGCTCTAATAGGTTTGTTAAGTTAATAATTACAAATGTGCAGGAACTTTTTTGTTTTTTTTTTTTTTGGAGGGAGTTTCATGACTTTGACATTTTGTTTTGTTCTAGGAAAAAAAGAAATGTTTTTGAATGCCATTGGGGTTAACAGGGAATTTTAAGTATGAAAGTAAAATAGAAGCAACATTTCTTACTTCTCTCAAAATGTAAATCACATGCTACACAAAGCTCGTGAATGAGTTTTAAATGTTTTGCATGAGAATCTAACATTAAGTAACTTTTGTGCTATAGCCTTTAAACAGGGCCAGTCTTAGCATGTTTCCAAGTTTAAAAAAATATTTTGCTTCCACCTTCTTTCTCAGCTCCCTCCCCCCACAATAATGTATTAACTGTGATACTGCTTCAAAATAACAAATCCAGGGACTTGCTATGGTTTTCAAGACCTACACAATGACAGCTCTGGATGACCATGAGGACATTGTGAATAATCTGAGATCATTAGGAAATGCAGGGACATGTTTTCAAGGGTAATGATCATTTTAGCATCATTTTGCTCTTTTGCTACAAGGAGAAGGTCTAGAAACTTTTCCCAAAAATGAAAGCTAACTGAAATGAAATTCTCCTTTGCATTTTTTTGTTTCTTTGGAGAACCACCTCTTTCTTTAAATACAGACAGTGTGAGGGAGGTCTATATTGTGCTTTCTGCTACTTAAGAAATGCATTAACTGCATTGCACAAAAATGAGATAGCTAAAAAATATAGACACTTGTTCCCAGACTCCATAAAGCTGTCACATTTATTAATTAAGAGAGTGTAAAAAGAACTGAGTTGACATCTAAATCAAATATTTGCTGTAATTTATCTTGCAAAAACATGCAATACAATATCAAAGATGTGGTGAATACTAGAACTGAGAGGACGGAGGAAGAGCTGTTTCACAAAAGATTTTGAAATTTGGCTTTATTCAGAATTGGAACAAATCCTGAAAATTTCAAAGTTCTCCATGAAGAAAAATTCTGAAAAAAATTAGTTTCAGATCAATCAAAATTTGACAACATTAAATTGAGTATTTTATATTTATACATCTATTCTTGTAAATATTATAGAATATATAACACAATACAAGTTACATAATTTTGAAAAAAGTCATTTCAAAATGAAAAATCAAAAAGTTTCATCCAAAAATGTTAAAATAGGATGTATCAACACTTTCAGAAGTTTTCTCCCTTCAATTTTTTTGTAAATGAATTTGCAACAAAATTGACCTAATTTCATTAAGTGTTTTGATTTTGACAGAACTGCATATTTTGACAGAATATGGTTCCATCAAAGTTTCTCTGACCAATCCTAGTGAATAGTCTGTTGTAGATTGTTAAGAAACAATGCTGTACAAATAATACATTGAATCTTGGCTCCTTTTGAATCCTGATCCAGTAAATGCCAATGCATAACACTTTGCAGAAGAAGAATGATTCTAGTGGAGGAAAATGAATATGAACATATGTAACCTTTGGGTGGGCTAAAGTTCACTTCATTGCCCTTTTCCAATGCCTAAAAAACCCAACTACCACAGAAAAGCAGCTGGAGACTTAGAATTAGTCTCTAAGGATTTTCAGTATGGATTGCACAGGGTCAGCCTCCCCACATTCAAGTCCCCAAAAGACCAAAAGGAATGAACTTAATTAAGTACCAACTGTATAAAGTCTTATGATTAAAGAAACATAATAAATAATAATAACAATGTTTATAAGAACAGGAGTACTTGTGGCACCTTAGAGACTAACAAATTTATTAGAGCATAAGCTTTCGTGGGCTACTGCACACTTCTTCGGATGCATATAGAGTGGAACATATATTGAGGAGATATATATACACACATACAGGGTTTATAAGATGGCTATTTTATGTTTATAAGATGGCTATTTTATAGTCCATATACATTATCTTCACTATTATACATAAATGTAAATAAAGAAAACAAATTAAATCTAAACAGGTCAGTCCCCACAGAAACACAGTGAGAAGAAACTAAGCGCTTGTCTATACTTACATGCTGGTTCGGCGGCAGGCAATCGAACTTCTGGGTTCAATTTATCGCGTCTTGTCTGGACGCGATAAATCGAACCCAGAAGTGCTCCCCGTCAACTCCGGTAATCCTGCTTGGTGCGAGGAGTACGCGGCGTCGACGGGGGAGCCTGCCTGCCGCGTCTGGACCGTGGTAAGTTCGAACTAAGGTACGTCGACTTCAGCTACGTTATTCACGTAGCTGAAGTTTCATACCTTAGTTCGAATTGGGGAGTTAGTGTAGACCAGGCCTCAGAGTTCCCAAAAAGCTTAGGTTGAGTTCACCCGAGTATCAGAGTCTTTGAAACTCAAATCTATAAATCTGCTGAGTCAAAAGCAACATCTTCCTTCCACTTGCTTGTAAGAATCTTCAACTGGAATCCATGCAGACTCTTCCCCTTCCTCTGCTGAAATCACAGTTAGCCAGTCAGCTAACTGATTAACCAACCACTCAGTTAAGTATATAGATTAAAAAAAAAACTGTCACAAGAAAAATGCAAAAAATGAGAAAGTAAAATGACTTTTTCTCCATCATCACATTTAAATAAAAGAAAAGTTGGTGAATCATATTAGTTGAGACAATTTAACTACATTCAAAATTTGAACAACATTCAAAATATTCAATTAAAATAAAAGAAATGAGTTTTCCCTCCCGATTTTCCCTTTCTATAATTAACATTGCCCATGCTTCTCTTCTGCAGGGTTAACAATATCACTAACCTGCTGCAAAATAATTCAGACCTAGGAAAATACCCTGCTTCCTTCTCCTGGGCTCAGCTTCTCCCAGCCCACACAGGACACGTGGCCTTTTGTATAGCAGCTGCCCTGATTGCTTTCCCTCATGGAGTCTGACTCCAGTAGCTAGGGATTCTATTGAGCATACCCCAAACTACCACACCCAACTCCAGAAACTTCTGGATGTGGAGTGCTAATTGTGCATCTGCCTAGCAACAGTGACCCAGACCCAGCTCACTCCTATCCACCCCTCAATAGATCTCGTAAAGAGATATCTCCCTAGTGGGCACATGGATTCCACAGACAGGAATGAAAGCCAAACTACCAGTCATAGTGAAAAATGCCCAGTAAACAACAGTGGAGAATCTGACCCTTTGTCTTGTTTTCCCATTTATCTTGTGTCTTGGTTTATATGATGGAATACTACACTGACATAAGCAAGTGAACTTAAGAATATCACACTGACTACAAGTCTCCTGTATGATGAAGTAAGACTAGAACATAAAATAAAATGTCAGCATGTGACCCCCATTCATAAAATTATTGCAAGAACAGAAGTGAACTGATGTCAATGGGGTCAAATCCTGCAGTCCCTACTCAGACAGAATTCTCAATGAAGTGTTCTGCAAAAGGAGCAACTCAGTTAGACTCTGTGTATACCAGTTTGCTTTACCTATGATTCATTTAAAAAAATATATTATTTCCAAGGGAATGCAGCACTTAGACTGCATAGCGTTTGCACTGAAGAAAGCATGTGGGAAAACATTTCTGCAAACTAATTGTCTCATTGCAAGATTGTCTCATGATGGCAGAAATCTCACGAGATCAGCTAACCTCATGAGATTTCCACCATTCAGGAAGGCAGAAATCTAGCCTTTTTTGGTGGAAATAGCATAAAAGCAGCTACAAGATTTCAACTCAGTTGAACCGGTGGTGGAGCTAATAAGGAGGTGTGTGTGTGTGTGTGTGCGTGACTCCACCGCCCCTGCTAGCCTTTGGATGTATGTGTGTCAGCTTTGAGTCCATCCCACTCTCACCTGGCAGAGGCGGTTCCTGTCCTGTGGAGCTGGGCCCAGCTCCTTGCTCCGGGTGTTGTGACACCCATGTGCAATGTCACAATGCCACTCACTTAAATTTGGCCCACACAAACCTCCATCATGATGGAGAGGTGGCCGGGCCAAACCTGAATGGTGCTGCGGCTCCAGGTACCAGGCTCCAATGGCCAGAGTGAAGAGCCAGACCTAGTCCTGTGGGACAGGACCATTGCTTCCCAGCGAGTGTGAGGCCTCCAGTTCACCAACAACCCATTGCCCCTCCCTCAGTTGCAAAACCTGGCTCTGCCACTGCATGGAACCTGGCCTCAAATCAAATTGAGATCCAGAGCCTAACAACTATTCAGTGCATCTCTATAGATTGTATTTTTGTGCCTCTGTAGGTTTTATGCCACTCTTGTGCACAAAAGTTTGTATGTAATGTAATACATTTTAAAATATTCTCCAACTAGTCCTGAAAGACAGCAGTGGAAAACTAGTTTCAATGACAACTGAAAGCAATTATTGGAGTGATTTAATGATAACTCCATTTATTTGTATCACATTACATGGTAATCACTTTTGCAAGCTTATACTGTAATACAGATATAGGTTGGAATGTCTAATAATAAAGCAATTTTCTTCTTCTTCTTGCCTCTTCCATTTATAGATACTGCTAGTACTGAATGTTCTTTGCAGTTTCCAGACACTGATTATCTGTGGTGGGACATCTTCATGAAAATCTGCGTCTTTGTCTTTGCATTTGTTATTCCAGTTCTCATTATCATTGTTTGCTATACCCTGATGATCCTGCGCTTGAAGAGCGTACGACTTCTCTCAGGGTCTCGAGAAAAAGACCGAAACCTTCGTCGGATCACCAGATTGGTGCTTGTCGTTGTGGCAGTTTTCATTATCTGTTGGACTCCCATTCACATTTTTGTGCTGGTTGAGGCACTAGGGGATGTGCCCCATAGCACTGCAGCAATCTCCAGCTATTATTTCTGTATTGCTTTGGGTTACACCAACAGCAGTCTAAATCCTATCTTGTATGCTTTTTTGGATGAAAACTTCAAGCGCTGTTTCAAGGACTTCTGCTTTCCCTTTAAGATGAGGATGGACAGGCAGAGCACCAGCAGAGTCAGAAACACAGTCCAAGACCCTGCTTACCTGAGGGAAGTGGATGGGACAAACAAACCAGTATGACTAGTCGTGGAGATGTCATCTTACTGTCCTCAAGGAAGAGGAGAATCAAATGATCTTGGACTAACTCAAATAACCACTGTGGTTTGAGACATTTTTGATAATATTTAGGAATTCTCATAGTTTGAACTACAATACGTTATTTGCTTAGGACAGGGAATTCCCCAAAATAAGCTCAAAGAAAAAAGAAGACTCACTGCCAGATTTTGGAACCATATTTACAGTGGAGCTGAGCAAGTGGTAAAATACCCACTTTCAGCAAGGTAGGAAGTGCTTCATATTGTATCAGGTGACTCTGGACAAGAAAAAAATTGAACTGTTCTTCTTATAGCGTATATCTGCCACCATCTAGTCTATACCAAGCAACATTTGGTGGTAACACTAAATCAGGTTATGGCAGAAACTCTGTTTTGACCTAAAAATCTTCGCTTCAGAAACAAAAAGAAGGCATCTTAACTTATTTTGCTGCCTTACAATGAATAGTATCAGTTCTGAGACTACAAAACATGGCAGAGCTATGTAATCAAAATTCTCATTAACTACTTTGTGTGAAATAACATACGTTTGTCTGTATTGTGGAGATCCAGTTTAAGCATGATCTGCCTTCTGATCAAAATGATTTTATTGTGTCTGTGTATTGTGAAAATTTTCAATGTTTAAAAAAAATCAAGATTTAAAGATAATCCTTAATATATTTTAGCACATGTTAAGTCACATACGATGCGTACTGTTTTTATATGTGATTCTCCAAAAGATGTATATTTATTGATTGTGGATATTCCAGTATGCCTTTCAACAACTTGTTTTTCAGCAAAATGCTAGAAAAATGCAAAGAATTCTTGACTGGTCATTAAATCGTTAAAAAAACAATATAACACAAGACCCAACAGTAAAAGAGCAAATAGGCATGGCTAAAATTATTATATAAATAAAAAAAAATTAATGGTGATATCTTATCTCCTAGAACTGGAAGGGACTTTGAAAGGTCATCGAGTCCAGCCCCCTGCCTTCACTAGCAGGACCAAGTACTGATTTTGCCCCAGATCCCTAAGTGGCCCCCTCAAGGTCTGAGCTGACAACCCTGGGTTTAGCAGGCCAGTGCTCAAACCACTGAGCTATCCCTCTCCCATATGTTAGCTGGCTTTGATCTATACACCATTTAAGCAAATTTTAAAAAGCAAAGACTGTATACGATGACTGGTTACTAAAAATGTAGTAAATTGACACAAAAATCAATGAGAGTTAATTGTATTTATAAGTACACACTATGGCACTGGCTAGAGAAAGCTCTCATTACACATTTAGTCACATTGATACATTTAGCTTCAAAAGAGTCTTATACATCAAGTAAGTAATACTACCTCCATTTTTCAATAAACGCATAGAAGCCAAGGCAAAGAGAACTTAAGTGACTTGCCCAAGGTTATAAGGTAAGTTTATGGTAGAACTGAGACTAAACTACGGAACATCGTCTCCCACCCATGTGCTTTTAACTACTAGAACAACTACACCATCTAGGATCTTAATCTTACTCCCATTGAAGTTAATAGGAGTGTTGCTGTTGTGTTCATTGGGAGCAGAATTAGACACCAAGTGAACACCAACTGTTTCATCATTTTCATCACTCATAGTAAAGACTTGAGGTCACCGTCATAATTTACAGTGCAATTCAACTGGAGGCTGTTTTGTTGGTGCCTAAAGCTGCCTCTTAACTCCAAGCAGACATGTATGATTTTAAATAAAGATACACATGCCAATATTTTCAATAATGGGTGCCTAAATGTAGGCTCCTACGTTCATATTTAGGTACCTAAGTGAGTGCAGAGTCCACAGACTGCTAGGTGCCGAGCACTTTTGAAATTCATGCCACTTACTTAGGCACTTAAGCATTTAGAATCCTAACTTTAGGGACCTATTCTTGAAAATATTGGCCACAGTATCTGGTTAAATCTAGCACTTTCTGATTGTGCCTATATGGCCAAAATTTAATCATTTTTGTTGCTCTCCTCTGGACTTTCTCCAATTTGTCCCCTGAAATGTGGCATCCAGAACTGGACCCAATACTCCAGCTGAGGCCTTATCAGAATGGAGTAGAGTGGAAGAATTACTTCTCATGTCTTGCTTACAAAACTCCTGCTAATACATCCCAGAATGATGTTTGCTTTTTTTGCAACAGTATTACACTGTTGACTCATATTTAGCTTGTGATCCACTCTGACCTCCAGATTCATTTCCGCAGTACTCTTTCCTAGGCAGTCATTTCCCATTTTGTATGTGTGCAATTGATTGTGCCTTCCTAAGTGGAGTGCTTTGCATTTGTCCTTATTGAATTTCATCCTATTTACTTCAGACCATTTCTCCAGTTTATTCAGATCATTTTGAATTTTAATCTTATCCTCCAAAGCACTTGCAATCCCTCCTGGCTTGGTGTCATCTGCAAACATTATAAGTGTACTCTCTATGCCACTATCTAAATCACCAATGACAATATTGAACAGAACCGGATCCAGAACTGATCCCTGTGGGACACCACTTGATCTGTCCTTCCAGCTTGACTGTGAGCCACTGATAACTACTTTCTGGGAACGATTTTCCAACCAGTTATTCAGGCACCTTATAGTAGCTCCATTTAGGCTATATTTTCCTAGTTTGTTTATGAGAAGGTCACACAAGACAGTATCAAAAGCCTTACTAAAGTCAAGATATACCTTGGCCTTTTTAAATTTTGTTCCTACATGCTTGAGTTATTTATATTCATCCTTCCTAATTTGACATAGTTTCTGTAGGACGCCTTTCTGAGTTTCAAATAATTGAAGATCTCCTGAATAAGCCAGGGTGGTCTCTTGACATACTTCTTATCTTTCCTATGCAGTGGGATAGTTTACTCTTGTGCCCTTAACAATGTCTTTTTCAAAAACCTGCCAACTCTCTCAAACTGTTTCTCCCCTTAGATTTTCTTCCCATGGGATCTTACCTACCAACTCCCTGAGTTTGCTAAAGTCTTTCTTCTTGAAATCCATTATTTTTATTCTGCTGTATTCCCTCCTACCATTCCTTAGAATCATGAACTCTATCATTTCATGATCACTTTCACCCAAGCTGCCTTCCACTTTTTAATTCACAACCAGTTCCTCCCTATTTGTCAAAAATCAAATCTAGAACAACCTCTCCCCTGGTTGCTTTCTCCACCTTCTGTAATTAAATTTGTCTCCAATGCATGCCAAGGACTTTTTTGGATAATCTGTCCCCTGCTGTATTATTTTCTTAACAGATGTCTGGGTAGTTGAAGTCCCCCATCACCACCAAGTCCTGTGCTTTGGATGATTGTTAGTTGTTTAAAAAAACCTCATCCACCTCTTCTTGGTTAGGTGGTCTATAGGCCCCTGTCATGATATCACCCTGTTTTTTCCAACTTTTATCCTTACCTAGAAGAAAAATTGGGTTTGTTTAGTCTTGGGAAGAGAAGACTGAGGGGGGAACATGATAACAGTTTTCAAATAAAAATAAACAGTTTTTATTAAAGGCTGTTACAAAGAGGTGGGTGAAAAATTGTTTTCTTTAACCTTTCACGATAGGACAAGATGCAATGGGCTTAAATTTCAGCAAGAGTGGTTTAGGTTGGACATTAGGAAAATCTTCCGAATTGTCAGGGTAGTTAAGTAGTGGAATAAATTGCCTGAACAGGTTGTGGAATCTTCGTCATTGGAGGTTTTTAAGTACAGGTTAGACAAATATCTGTTAGGAATGGTCTACTTATTACTTAGTCCTGCTTTGAGTTCAGGCTACTGGAGTAGATGACCTATTGAGGTCCCTTCCAGTCCTACACTTCTGTGATTTGATTTGTATGTGCACATCTGTGATTTGCAGACGTAAGCCAGGCACCTGCAATGACTGCACATTCCCAACTCTGAAAACCTGGCTCATAATTCTTTACTTAAACTTTGCCTAAGTGGCTGTACTCCTTTCTAAATAATCTAACATTCAAAGAGATAGTGAATTTTACCCTGAGCTATCAGATGTGCCTAATGTAATAAGGGCAAAATTCTAGTCTCTAAAATCTCAATGTGGATCTACATTCTACTGCATATCTGCCCTCCTCTATGAAGAATTCTTAACTTGAGGTTCTGTGCAGTGTGCAGAGAATACACAATTAGGTTCCACATTGTGGATCAGAGAGCCATAGGATATATATGAAATGGGTTTCGTCCTTCATATGGCATTAACAATGTATAACTATAATTTTTTAAATTTAAATAATATGGTATGTGAAAGACGACAATTGAAATGTTTGGAAAGCAATCCAAAAGCCCTGTTCAAAATCATACGTGAATGGTAAAGCATCTTCCAGTTATTTAAAATAAACATAGGGTTATTCAGTAACTTCATAGTATCATCTGGGGAAATGTTGAAAAAGATGAGTGAACGGACTTGACCCCATGAGTTCTTCTCATTCTAAAAAAAAAAAGAAAGTGTATTTGTGTTCACATTTTGCTAGTGTACTGTATATATGTACATGTGTTTAAATAGAGGTGTTAGTCTCTGCATTATGTGCATTGCCCTGCCTTGTAATGAAAAATCAATGTAGCTCTTAAGTTGTAAAATAGAAATCTAATAATCAAATTTGTGTTTTGATTTGGTTATTTATTTAAATCACCTGACCTGCCTTAGTGGGGAAAGATATCAGCGCGTAGTAATTTTTGTATGATATGCAAATGTTATACTTGCTGAAGAATCATACAAATGTTCTTAAGGTTATTTTTTTCCTTGGAAGATTAATGGATGAATCAGTCTGGATAAAGAAGCAGGGGGTGAGAAAGTCATCTATGCTAATTTGCAACAGCTGAAGATGTGACGTTACAACATTTACTTCATCCTATTTGCAAGGCTAAAACATTTCTTAGAGGAAACATGAAAAAAGTGGATTATGCAGAAAACACATTGCACTAGTTGCAAGGTTTTGGTAATGCTTCCAGAAAACACAATTCCAAGGGATTATTACTGAATTGTATTGAAACTTGTACACTTAGGCTATGTCTACGCTACCACTTAGGTTGGTATAACTTATGTTGCTAGGGGTGTGAAAAAACCACACTCCTGAGCAACATAAGTTACACCAACATAAGCGCTGGTGTGGACAGTGCTATGTTGGCAGAAGGGAGCTTCTCCCACTGACATAGCTACCACCACTCATTGGGGTTGATTTAATTATGTCGATGGGAGAGCTCTCTCCCGTCGGCATAGAGCGGCTACACGAGAGATCTTTGGTACAGCGGTGCTGCTGTAAGCTCTCTAGTGTAGACATAGCCTTAGTCTCTTTTTTGAAATCTCATCTAGCCCTCTGTGTCATAATGGGTGATAGCAACTGGAGAGATAGGTCTGACTGCATGGTATTCCATATTTATATCTTCTAGGTCCATCCCTTCTCTGATACCATGGTTAGCTCTCCCAGTGACTGGGGTGGGGAGAGGTTGTCTTTTCTGCAGTTTGGAGCCAGGGTTGCTGGCTAGGATCACCTGGGTATATCTCACTTAATCAAATTCCCTTGGGCATTGGTGCACCTCACTCCCTCCTATTCTCTGCCTGTGGCACACAATAGTTTAATCTCCTGAGGATCGTAATATCTTGGTCTAATGCCAGTTCTTGGGTTAAGGTGTAGGTGGCTGGGTGATGTTGGTGGCCTGTGCTCTACAGGAGCTCAAATGTCGCTAGATGATCTGGTGGTCACTTTTGGCCTTAAACTCTGTGATTTTTTCTTTGGCTAACCCAATGCTTTGGTTTAAAATGATCTCACCCACAGGATTGATTGAAATGACTAACAGTAATTGAACGGTCATGGACTGAAAGCATTATAAGCACTAGCTAACACTTATTGTTATAAGCTGTAGTCATTTTTGTGCACACTGCGAAGAATAGACACAAGCAAAGAATCCTTAAAGATGTAGCTCATGCTTCCCTTGATTCCCATACCTTTACTCAGCTCAGCCTTCTTTTTGGCTAAAGATAAACCCCTCTTCTCATGATGTTTTGAATTCCCCAAGAAATGATCATTAACAAAAAGAATTAAAATCCAGGTATGTCACAGTACCATTGATATGTTGCTTCGTTTTACTTACTGCCATGTATCTTACATAGATTGTACACAGTGACCAACACTACTGGAAACATCTCGATACCTAGATTTAGTCCTCTCCTAATTCCATTCCCAAACTAGAAACAAGGTCATGTTGCCTTCAGTAATAATAGTTAGATGGGCCACCATTTCTTATTATCTATGAATAAATTGTGCCAGAAGATTTTTTCTTTTTGTTTTTTCAGCCACAGTTATTTTTTCTTATTAAGCTAATGAAGGCAGAGAGAGAGCAAGAGAGAAATTATTTAGCTAATTTCCAGCCAATTGTAACTCAGAGACAGAAAGAAAGCATTATTAGATTACAACCAGTCTCTGCTAACACACAGCACCAGAAGATCTCACTTATGCAAGTGCCTTTGAGTGAGTGAGGGAAAGTTTCCCCTCACAGATTAAAAAGGCTACTTTTGTGTATTACTTCTGACACCCTAAATAAATAAAATGTAAGAAGAAACAAGTTTCAGGCATTATGCTATTTGGTCATCTGCTCAAATAAAATTTTAAAGAGTAACTATACATTATTCCTAATAAACAATCCAACCTGTTGTGTCAGCATCAGTGAATTAGAACATTGAGCACACTTTCAAGTAGTGATCATACTAGTTTGAGGTGATTAGTTTGGTAGTTAGGGTTCAAAAACGAGCTAGATAAATTCATGGAGGATAGGTTCATCAATGGCTATTAGCCAGGATTGTAAAGTTATTTGGTTTATTTGTGATGGGTGTTTGGAAATCCTTTCTTTAACAAGCTGCCCCAACGTGAAAGGGGTATAGTAACCCTGTGCGCGCAGATATGGAGGATGGGACAGCTCGCGTGCAAGTCAGTGCAGTTAATGTTCAATGCACGTGCAGAGAGAAGGAGACAGCTCCGAGAGGCAATGTCTCTACTACCTACCTCCTGATCGTGATCTTAGTCCTGATCCGGCTGCTGTTGGTCTGAGTTCCTCCTGTGCTTCCTGACGTCCCTCTAGCTTTTTTGCCGCCCCAAGCACGGCAAGCAGGCTGCCTTCGGCGGCATGCCTGCGGGAGCTCTGCCAGTCCTGCGGCTTCAGCGTACCCGCTGCCGAATTGCCGCTGAATCCGCAGGACCAGCGGACCTCCCACAGGCAAACCGCCAAAGGCTGCCTGACTGCCATCCTCACAGGGGCCAGCAGGGCGCCTCCCGCAGCTTGCCGCCCCAGACACGCGCTTGGAGCATTGGTGCCTGGAGCCGCCGCTGCTGAACACAGTGGCAGGTCCAGATCTAACCTCCCAGAATCAAGGCAGAAAACCAGAGGAAACCCTTTCTGGATGATTTTGATCTGTAAAGTACAAACGTCTCTATATATTATACCTTAGGTGAAAAGGGGTCTGGGCTTCACGCCCTCACAAACCTCCGAGTCATATCTTTATGTATCTACTTACCCCATATTTAATAAACCACTTTCTAGCTTGTTTAATTTGTTCCTTATTAGTCTTTCACAGTAAAACCAGCAGGTGACAGATCCTGACTCGGGGATAATCTGTGCCTGTGTCTTCTTTAGCAGGGGTCCTTTAATATTTTTCTAAATTACCCCATTACAGGATGGGCAGGGATGGTGTCCCTAGCCTCTGTATGCCAGAAGCTGTGAATGGGTGATAGGGCATGGATCACTTGATGATTATCTGTTCTGTTCATTCCCTCTGGGGCACCTGGCATTGGTCACTCTTGGAAGACGGGATACTGGGCTAGATGGACCTTTTGTCTGACCCAGTATGGCCACTCTTCTGATACTATCTGATTAAATTCCAAAATAGTAAGAGAAGAGGCAACTTTAGCAGCATTTTTGGCCTACCCAATACCAGAAATCAATGAAAATCCCAGGGGGAAAACCACTTCTTAGGAGCTATGTAACCCACTTTGGCAGACCTAAAAATGTCAGATAGTTTAAACTGTCAGAAAAAAGTGCAAAAGCATTATAGTTACCTTTCTCAGACATAGTACCACCATTCAGTAAGCATATGTCTCAGGATGGATGCAGTGTTTTGTCCAGACTGCTAATATAATCATTTTTACATGTTGCCCAACCAATTTTCAAAGCAGGGTAGTGAGAGATCTCCTCTCAAAATTAGCCAATCAAAATTCTCAAGTAAAATTTCAAATCCCAAGGAACAGGGAAGAGATTTGAAAAAGCACAAAGGGGACTTAGCTGCCCAATTCCCATTGAAAATCAGTGGGCCTTGGGTGCCTAATTCCCATTTGTGCCTTAGAAAATCTCCTTCCAAAATGCTAAGTTATATGGCACTTCATTCCAAACTTGGGAGCTGAGACTCAGACAACCTGACCCAGATCCTTAAATCAATGGGACTTAGGTCTAAATATCTTTGAAGCCCTGGGCCCCAATGTTTTTCTATGCCTAGCTTCAGCAAGAGATAGGAATGGCTATGATTTTCAAAGAAGAGTCTTAGAGTTTCACGAAACAAAACATTAAAAAAGGTAACTGGAGCTATATTGATTTAAACCTGGTAAAAGTCTAGCTCCTGATGTTGACTTTGCAACTGTTAAAGAGTTGTCCAGCACCCTGATCATATTGCTTGCTCAAGGAGAGATGACATCCAAAAATGGCTGGCATTAAGAAAACAGGACATGCAACTCCCTATCCATTAGAACACTTAAAGCTATTTAAAGTTATTATAGGTGTAAATGGGTCACTGCTGAAATGGAGAGATTGCTTGGTGGAAACATTTTGCTATTAATTCCACCCAGCCTCTTTTCTAATACAGGGGGTTGGAACTATTACTCCTAGGGGAATTCTGCGCCAATGCGCAAGCACAGAATTAATGTCCCCCACAGATTGTACTCTTTCCCTGAAGAAAAAAATGGATTCACATGCCCCTTCTGGGCAGCAATCAGGGATGTGTGTGTGTGTCTGGTTCGAGTAGCCAGGGGAGATGTAAATTATTGCCTTGGGGGGTGGGGCTGGGCTTTCTCTGTCCCTCTCACTCGCTATCGTGGTGTGCCCAGGGCTGGGGATGTCCTTGGCTGGTGGCTCCTACTGTGTGCCGGGATCCAGCTGCTTCTGGCTGGGCTGAGGGACTGGGAGACAGGACTGCCTCTTCCCCTCCACAGGCCACTCCTAGGGCTGGAGCTCGGTCAGACTCATCTCCAGGAACTTCCCCCAAGTGCAGGAAGTTCCATACCTCCTCCCACTTTCTGCCCCCATGGCTCCCCAGCCATGGGGGGAGGGGTCAGTGTATGGAGAGGTGCCCTCCATCTGCCCAACTCCCATGCATCCTGACCCCTCTGACACACACCCAGACCCCCCTTGCTAAGCCTCATGTCCCTGCATCTGGACTCCCTATACCCACACTCCCACGCCAAGCCCCACCCACACTCCCCCTCAGCACCTACCATTTTTTCCTCATGGGTGCTCCAGTCCTGTGGTTCCAACCTTGCTAAAGACTCATGTGGATGTCAGTGCAATACCACAGGATGGGATTTTTTTCAAACCTAAGGCCGTACCCCTCTCTTTAGCATTTCTTATTGGCTAGCTCAGACGGCTCCCCATTCAGCTTCTGTGAATTCTATTCTTAGGTGCCTAACTCTCCCCATACATTGTATAGGGATCCTGGGCACCTAACCAGGGGCTTAGGATTCCACTGGGTGGCAGGGTAACCAGGGTTAAGCATTGCAATGCTGAGCCTAGATCCCCTTTGTGGGTCTAGCCCTAAGTGTCTTGACCCAATGTTAGAAAGACTTGGTGTCAGAATTGCAACTATAAGACCTCTTTCAAGTTAGACATATGGCTCTGTAATGAAAGAAGATCTAATTATCTTGCAATGGTAACTTAAAAGCGCTGATCCTAAAGTTAAGTTTTAGTTTTGTTCTCTGGTTCAGTCCAATTATTGATTATGCACAAAAACAAAAGGTTTAAGCTAAATAAAATGACTTTTATTTCCAATAGCCTTTTTTCTGCTCCAACTATTTACAAAGATATAAAATTTCTGAACTTCTAGGGTTCTGTTATACATCAGAAACTGACGAAGAAAACAAAGAGTAAGAATAATTGGTCCAGAGGGACCTAACCAAGCTAGGCCATTGACCAACACAATGGCAGAATACAAAGAGTGAAATGCTGGTCCCATTAAAGTCAATTCAATACTCCCATCGACTTCAAAGGGACTAGTATTCCACCCAGTGTTGAAAAATTAATGCAATGCATATTGGGACAAATATTTTCATACACCTTACTGGATTCTAAATTAACTATAATACCTCAGTAGCTGGTTGAAAATTCAACAAAAACGGAAACACTTTGTGAGAATGTATTTATTTTTGTTGAATTTTTTAAGGGGAATTATCACAAGATTTCATTTTGCTAAGGTTGAAATGGTTCATTTTGACTTACGTTATAATATTTGAAACATTTATATTGAGTGCATATGATAAAATTGAAACAAATTTTGATAAGGTCAAAACAAAATATTTTGAATTTTTTTCATGAAAAACTGAGACTTCGTCCCAATTTGGAGCAAAACCAAATTTTAAAATCTCAAGATTTCCTATTGGATGGAAATTTCGGTTTTTTGACTACCCCTGCCACATAGGAAAAAGACAGAGCCATTGGTATGGGCAGTTCGTTGTAAACCTCTGCTTCATGTGCAGTGGCAGTCAATAAAGAAAATAAAATGTTAGCATAGGCCTGGCTTGATGTGAAAGCATGTTAAGCACCGAGTGACCGCTGAACACCACAAGCAGGTTTCAGAAAAGGATTACTCATTTAGGTTGGATAATAAATAAAGGCAATGGAAATCTTCATGCTTGAGGGCATAAGTCAACACCTAACTGACAAAGCAGAAGCTTCACCTATGGGATGTGTTGCTGTAAGGGTAAGCATAGTGTTACCGGCACATACCTTTACTTTTCCATGGGCTCACGGCATAACCCAGTTCATCTAGGCACCCTCTCCCTTACCCAGTTCCTAGGGGCTCAGGGCGTAACCTTATGCGGGTTTGTGGGGCCTTTTACCAGTGAAAGAGCCTTACACAGTAATATCCTTAACCTCTATTTATTAACTGTTACCAAAACAGAATACACATGCTAAGCACACTATTCCCAATAAGGCAGATGAACTTTTTTTGGTGGCCAGTCAAGATTAGATCATCTGGGAACTCTGGCTTCTGCACAGTATGATTGGCAGGGTGTTGAGGTCTGGCATCTCTGACCTTGGACTGTGTCCTGGAGTTAGGTTCCAAAGAACTTCATTTTGGACCCCAGTTTATATAGTTTAACTTGTGTCCTTCTTAGCTATATCTTAACCAATCATTTTAAACTACAGTACTAAAAAACAGCATTTTTCACAATCCTAGCCCATTGGTTAAAGAACTGTTTTGTAATCAGACCCCACCATCTTAGCTGATTTACACCTAGCAAAATTTGTTATGCAACAGACAGAAACAATTAAGAATCAGACAGAGACCATACAAATAAACAATAGAGATGTAGGGACCATAACGGCAAAACAATAAAGCAGAGATTTCACAATTACAACTGTTGATAACTGACTTCTTGCCAGACAGAATACAATCAAACAACATTGTCTTTAAACATCTTAAGAGCTGTTTCTTTTTCTGGTACTGGTAGGTAGTATTGGTAGTTGGTCAAAAGCAGACTTTGACTCCCTCAGGGAACAGATGGGCAGGATCCCCTGGGAGAATAACATGAAGGGCAAAGGGGTCCAGGAGAGCTGGCTGTATTTTAAAGAATCCTTATTGAGGTTGCAGGAACAAACCATCCCGATGTGTAGAAAGAATAGTAAATATGGCAGGCGACCAGCTTGGCTAAACAGTGAAATCCTTGCTGATCTTAAACGCAAAAAAGAGGCTTATAAGAAGTGGAAGATTGGACAAATGACCAGGGAGGAGTATAAAAATATTGCTCAGGCGTGCAGGAGTGAAATCAGGAAGGCCAAATCACACTTGGAGTTGCAGTTAGCAAGAGATGTTAAGAGTAACAAGAAGGGTTTCTTCAGGTATGTTAGCAACAAGAAGAAAATCAAGGAAAGTGTGGGCCCCTTACTGAATGAGGGAGGCAACCTAGTGACCGAGGATGTGGAAAAAGCTAATGTACTCAATGATTTTTTTGCCTCTGTCTTCACGCACAAGGTCAGCTCCCAGATTGCTGCACTGGGCAGTACAGCATGGGGAGAAGGTGACCAGCCCTCTGTGGAGAAAGAAGTGGTTCGGGACTATTTAGAAAAACTGGACATGCACAAGTCCATGGGGCCGGATGCGCTGCATCCGAGGGTGCTAAAGGAGTTGGCGGGTGAGATTGCAGAGCCATTAGCCATTATTTTTGAAAACTCATGGCGATCGGGGGAGGTCCCAGATGACTGGAAAAAGGCTAATGTAGTGCCCATCTTTAAAAAAGGGAAGAAGGAGGATCCGGGGAACTACAGGCCAGTCAGCCTCACCTCAGTCCCTGGAAAAATTATGGAGCAGGTCCTCAAGGAATCAATTATGAAACATTTAGAGGAAAGGAAAGTGATCAGGAACAGTCAGCATGGATTCACGAAGGGGAAGTCGTGCCTGACTAACCTAATTGCCTTCTATGATGAGATAACTGGCTCTGTGGATGAGGGGAAAGCAGTGGATGTGTTATTTCTTGACTTTAGCAAAGCTTTTGATACTGTCTCCCACAGTATTCTTGCCACCAAGTTAAAGAAGTATGGGCTGGATGAATGGACTGTAAGGTGGATAGAAAGCTGGCTAGATCGTCGGGCTCAACGGGTAGTGATCAATGGCTCCATGTCTAGTTGGCAGCCGGTTTCAAGTGGAGTGCCCCAAGGGTCGGTCCTGGGGCCGGTTTTGTTTAATATCTTTATTAATGATCTGGAGGATGGTGTGGACTGCACTCTCAGCAAGTTTGCAGATGACACTAAACTAGGAGGCGTGGTAGATACACTAGAGAGTAGGGATCGGATACAGAGGGACCTAGACAAATTAGAGGATTGGGCAGAAGAAAACCTGATGAGGTTCAACAAGGACAAGTGCAGAGTCCTGCACTTAGGACGGAAGAATCCCATGCACTGCTACAGACTAGGGACCGAATGGCTAGGTAGCAGTTCTGCTGAAAAGGACCTAGGGGTCACAGTGGACGAGAAGCTGGATATGAGTCAACAGTGTGCTCTTGTTGCCAAGAAGGCTAACGGCATTTTGGGCTGTATAAGTAGGGGCATTGCCAGCAGATCGAGGAACGTGATCGTTCCCCTTTATTCGACATTGGTGAGGCCTCATCTGGAATACTGTGTCCAGTTTTGGGCCCCACACTACAAGAAGGATGTGGAAAAATTGGAAAGAGTCCAGCGGAGGGCAACAAAAATGATTAGGGGTCTGGAGCATATGACTTATGAGGAGAGGCTGAGAGAACTGGGATTGTTTAGTCTCCAGAAGAGAAGAATGAGGGGGGATTTGATAGCAGCCTTCAACTACCTGAAGGGGGGTTCCAAAGAGGATGGAGCTCAGCTGTTCTCAGTGGTGGCAGATGACAGAACAAGGAGCAATGGTCTCAAGTTGCGGTGGGGGAAGTCCAGGTTGGATATCAGGAAAAACTATTTCACTAGGAGGGTGGTGAAACACTGGAATGCGTTACCTAGGGAGGTGGTGGAGTCTCCTTCCTTGGAGGTTTTTAAGGCCCGGCTTGACAAAGCCCTGGCTGGGATGATTTAGCTGGGAATTGGTCCTGCTTTGAGCAGGGGGTTGGACTAGATGACCTCTTGAGGTCCCTTCCAACTCTGATATTCTATGATTCTATGATTCTATTAGGATGGGAGGGCCTACTTAAGATCCTAATATTGTATTGTTTTGATGCAATTTAGATGGAACATGAGGATGTGACTTGCTGCTGTCCTACTGTGGCTGCTGCTTACTGCAGAAAAAGGCCTCAGACCTTACAATGGATCCAGTTAGTTCTATTCCAAGTTCCAATTCAGAGCAGCAGGGCATTCTGGGAATTGTAGGCTAAGCTGCAATGCATGCTGGAAAAGAAAGCATAAATTATAAGAGGCAGCCTCCTATAAGCTGTTTTCTTTTCCAGCATGCATTATTAAATATTTTCCTTTGGATTGATCCTAGAACTCCAGATGGAACGCCTCTTCACTTCAAAGTAGGGTTTGCAAGATCATTCCCCAAGTGTATCAAATGGAGATCTTCATGTACTATAAATAGAAGGTCTTCAGTCACAGAGTATGATAAAAAAGCTACTCCTCTCTCCTTTCTGTTTTGTCTTTGGTACTTATTTTGTAGTGTATCTTTTTACTGTGCATATATAGTCAAATCTATGTGAGACTTGTGTGAGCAAGGTGTGCAGGGTTTGTCATTCCTCCTTCAAATAGGAGCACAACTTAATGTGATAAGGCGATGATTCCATCAAGTGGTTCTAGTGACATCCAAAGAAAACACAACTCATTTTGTACTGTCTTTCCAAGAAACTCTGCTTCAAAATGACACTGAGGCCTTGGCTACACTTACCGGCAAGTTCGACGGCTGGAAATCGAACTTCTGGGTTCGACTTATCGCGTCTAGTCTGGACGCGATAAGTCGAACCCGGAAGTGCTCGCCGTCGACTGCGGTACTCCAGCTCGCCGAGAGGAGTACCGCGGAGTCGACGGGGGAGCCTGCCTGCCGAGTGTGGACCAAGGTAAGTTTCAACTAATTCGAAATAAGGTACTTCGAACTTCAGCTACGTTATTCACGTAGCTGAAGTTGCGTACCTTAGTTCGAATTAGGGGGGGTAGTGTAGACCAAGCCATAGAATTCACCATTACAAAACTAAAACAAAAAGTGAAAGCAGAGACATTAGGATGCATGGGCCAGCAGGACGAGAGGAGTTTCAGACCCAGGAAGACTGTTTTAGATAGCACAAGCTACAGAGAAGAATGTTCTCGTTTCCCCCCCAAAGGAATGAGATTGTGTACAAGGAGAGAGAGGAGAGTTCTTCTAGGCAAATAGGGAAGAAAGGAAAGGCTAGACAAGGGTTTTAAAATAAAGATACCAATTTTGAACTAAAACCCAAAATGAATGGCAAGCCAGAGAGATTGTTATGGATGGGACTAATGTCCTATCTTTTTGAGTATGTGAGATTAGAGGCATTATGTACATGCTGGATAATAGAGAGCTGGTATTTGGGAAAATTACAAAGATAGGAAATGGTGCTTTCATTTTATTTTTTAAAAAGAACAGTTTTTTGTCTGGCTAATTTTGCAGGAGGTACTTTACATTTGTATGTATTATGATGCACTTTAATGGATAGACCAGAGTTTTTAAAACACACATTACCAAAACCATTCATATTGTCATTCTACTTAGTACAAAAATGGTGTTTAGGTGAAAGAAGCAGATGACAACCATGTCTTCTGTTTCAATACTTGTCCTTGTGTCACAGATGCTTAGTAATATCAAAATTAACTTAAAAATTAAGGCTCATTCTCAAAATAGCTTAAATTCAGATAACAGCATTTGCACATGCAAACAGTATTTATTAGTAAACCTGTCATGCAAAAATACTTTCATGTACATGAAAATTCTATTTTTGTATGTAACTGTTTAAGTATGCAAATTCAGGCCCTGATCAGCAATGTACTTAAGCACGTGCTTATTTCTAACTACACAAATAGTTCCAAAAATTAGGCATATGTGTAAGCAACTTGCTGAACTGGGACCCCAGATAACATTTTTGTATTACTATATTCAAAAAGCAATTTTTTTATCTACATCTTCAAAATGATTGAAACACATTTTCACACCAAAACACTCAAATGATTATATACCATTTGCAATATGAAATCTAGACATGTTACTCCTTCTATGACATATGTGCACCACGCTAACTAATACTATACATCTCTACCCCGATATAACGTGACCTGATATAACACAAATTCTGATATAACGCGGTAAAGCAGTGCTCGGGGGGGGGGGGGGGGGCTGCACACTCCGGCGGATCAAAGCAAGTTCGATATAACCGGTTTCACCTATAACGGTAAGATTTTTTGGCTCCCGAGGACAGCGTTATATCGAGGTAGAGGTGTACTCTAATCTTGAAGATACTTTGATATAGTAAATAGATGGAAACTTCTTATTCTGACATCAGGTAAAGTGCTGAAGCTCAAACTTTAACAACAAATGTTAACACAGGCAATGGCATGCCACAAAATAACATTAAAAGGAGAAATATTTTTATGTCTCTATCTGTTACAGTATTTGCAGCCCCAATTAGTAGTGCTATGAGCCTTGTTATGCTACCTAAATCAGAATTTGGCAGCTTCAAGAACTTCCTTGGGCTAGCTCAGAATTGTGTACCATCTGGTAATTAGGAAGCTTAAATGTTTATCATGGGTTTCAGAGACTTCTATGCACACTATTATTTGCCCTCAATGATGCATTCCTTTGCTAACAAGGAAGTAAACATTCTCCTCTTTTACAGCTGAATGTAAAATTCTGAGCAAAAGCAGAGTGATTTTTGGTAATCCTGAGGACTAGCAATGTTTTTTGTTATAAACAAACAGCATTTGCTGTAATGTTTGCTTAATGCTGACACCCCTGGCTGAGTCATCATCTGCAGGGATCAAATGTGAGACCTCTGGATCTTCATACATCAGCCTCTATTTCCTGTGCTAAAAGGCCCAGCTCTCAGCCAATACAGCGGCAGGCTTATTAACCTATGTGTGGCCTATCCACCACAGAGGTGATAGTTGCCTACACCAAGCAGGCATGGCTTACTTTCCACAGGATGGAGGTTTTTTAGTTCAATTCCCCATACAGGGCACAGATCTTCTTCCCTCGATGTGAGGTTGATGTCTGCCAAAGGGGTTCATTGATGGGTTTTTAGGTGGCTAAGAAGCCCAATTCGTGCCCTGCAGATTTTCCCACAGGAAATGACAGTGACAGGTGTGATCTTGGAGGAGACATAATTGTGGGGTGGAGTGTTGTGCGCTCTTTCCTCCTTTGCTGCTTCTCTGTCTCATGAGCACGTCTGTTCTCCTCAAAGTGGGCTGTGTCTTGGAGTATGGGTGGCAGTACTGTGTTCTGTTCCGTGCCAAGTCCTCCCAGTTTGTTGGGTTGATGCCTCCCTTTATAAGGTGTATTTTCAGTATGTCCTTCCGCTGCCCTCTGTGAGCAAGTCTTCCCTGACTTAACTGAGAGAAGAGTACTTGCTTTGGGAGGCGAGTGTTAGGCGTACGTACACAGTGACCAGACCAGCGGAGTTGGTATTTCATGTCCTGCGCTTCTATACTGCTGACGTTGGCTGCAGAGAGAACGCTGATGTTTGTGCATTGGTCTTCCCAGCTGATCCTAAGAATCCTTCTGAGGCAGTGCTGCTGGAACCACTCCAGCTGCTTGAGATGTCGTCTGTAGATTACCCAGGTCTCACACCCATAGAGAAGGGTGAGGATGACAGCTGCCTTATAAACCAAGTGATCATCATCAGCAGAGAGTGAAACTGGGACCTCTGGATCTTAAGGCATCAGCCTCTACTGCCTAAGCCAATGGTCCCCAAACTGTGGGACGTGCCTCCATAGAGAACGTGGAGGAACATTTGGGGGGGGGGAGGGGGCGCGGCAGCGCCTGGCCAGGCCCCACGGTGGTGGGGAGGGAATGCCACCTAGCTCTGACCCCAGCTCTGACCCCACCCCCAGTCTGACCCCAGCTCTGCTCCAGCCCCATCCCCAGCATTGGCCCCAGCTCCCTGGCCCTGCCCCCAGACTTGGCCCTGGACTGTGGCCTGGCTTCAGCTCCACACCTGGCTGTGGCCCTGGCTGCTGGATCCCCACTATGGCCCGGACACAGCTCTGCTCCCAGCTCCGGCTCCAGCCCCAGTCCCGGCCCTGCACCCAGCCTCGGTCCCCACTCGGACTCTTCTCTCAGCCCCACCCCCAGACCTGCCCCTACCTGCAGCCCCCTTACCTCTGCCTGTTCCCCCCCCCCCCCCCCCCGCCCAGGATTTGCGGTCCCTCTCCCAGCCCCAGGTCCCAGGATGTGTGTGGAAGGTGAGGTAAGGGAAGGGGGGGGTGCAACCCTGAAAAGTTTGGGGACCATTGGCCTAAGATAAAAGACCCAGCTTTCTTACAGTGGCTGCTATCATTGGCAGGTGAACCCACTTCTCCACAAGTTGTCCCACTAGCTGGAACCAATTGTCAGTTGTGGATGTGGGGGAAATATCCCCGGACATCAAATCTTTTAAATCCCTTAGGGTATTTCCTTCCTGTGCTAGGAAAGGCTGTAACTTGGCATTAAAATCATAGGCGCGGGGCCATTCTTGCTACATCCTGAACCACTGTCCTGGAGGATGGCTATACTTCAGATGTTAGCGCCTCCTTTAGTACTCTAGTGGCCATTTAGTACTGCAGGGCACTATATCAAGGTTCTGGTGCTGGTGGTGTGGTGTGACTCTTCGCCAGACCTTCACAGTGTTGATAACACTCATAATCTGTTCCTTTGGAGTTTCACAGAGGATTCATGTTCCCATAAAGGGTTTGTAGGGCTCCAAGCCTCCTACTTTGCTCCACTCACAAAGCAAGGTGCTCCCTATCTTCTACTGTAAGGCCTGATTGTCTAGGTGACACTGGACTCACTGCTCCTAGGCAGAGCAATGGCTTTTGAACTGACACTACTTGCCTATTAAAATCTTCTAGTAAATTAAATCCTAGGAGTGCAGCCATCTGTGGCCCCTCTCCTGAATTATGGCTCTAACCTCCTCCCTGCTGCTTGCTATGGGGTGTGGCTTCTCCCATCTCCTCACATTGGTTGGGTTCTGGGTTCTTTTTCTGACACCTGCTGCCTCCACCCAAGGTGTCTCCTCATTGTGCCTGAGATACAAGGGGTGCTATCTCCTGGGAAAATGAATAATGCTACTACTTGGCACCAAGTATAAAACACAGTACTCAAGAAACAATAAAGCATATCAGTGCAACCCTAGCAAAGAAATGATACAGCCCAAAATAAATGTACCAAGGGACTTTACGGAGAACAGGCAAATAGGGGCTGGCAAAGGAAAGGGTGAGGGGTTAACTAATAAGCATTAAGCATTAATGAATCAACACATGCCCCCGACCCCCTTCCAAGGTGGGCGGTACACTGAATCTGAGTCTGGAGACAAGTGTTGCAACACTGTGAAATGTTGCCTAGCTTAAACAAAAGGAAGGAGTCTCCTTACTGAGCTACCTACCCTACTGGGTAGGGTCCCCTCCTGTCTCCCTGGTCTGGAGTCCTGTGGGGGTCTCAGCTGGCTCTCACTAGCTGGTGCAGGGGCAGATCTCTGCCCCTCTTGATGCAGGTCTCTGCAGGGCTGGAACTGCCTGACCCATGCACTAAATCCCACAACAGTTCAAAGACTCCCTTAGATGTTCTGCTTCTGTCTGAGGACCCAAACTGAAACCTCAACACTGAAACCAAAACTAGTTTCTTGTCTCTAAGTCAGGCTGTCCCCTCCCACTGAGAGGCTGAGCAGCCATGGCTCAGCATTGGCCCAGCAAAGTGCTTGCCCATATCAGGCCACACAGAAGCCTCCCTACTGCTATCAGCAGGAGTTTCCAGTCAATTCTGTGTCCCCCTCCCCACCCGATTCCAAGCGTGCAGGGAAATGGTGTCAGAGGGCTCTGGGAGCCATTGCTGACCCCCCACTAGAGACTCAGTTCAGAATTCCAGGAGCTGATAAATATGTCAGTTTATAGCCTGTCCAGACCTTCCTCTTCAGATACCAATGTAGCTGTGTGCCAAATGTCAGAGAGCCATTAGTGTCCAAGGAGCTGACACTGTAAACATTCCCATAATGAATTTCACTGAAAGACGTTGTAAGCTCCAAGTGTGGGTTTGCACCTCTTAATGAAAAGTCCCAAGGTGAGCAGGCGCCATCTAACCACTTGTTAATTTTGACATAAGTGGCATGTTAACATATTCTTTCATTGCAGGGATGTGACAGGGCAGATAACTGGCTGTATTAACTTAAATTTGCTGCATGAAAAACAGAAGTTCTAAAACCATTACTGTGTTGTGTGACTTGATCTGAAGAGCTATAATAACATGTGCTGTGTAAATAAACAAGATCAGTACCTAGTATCCATATGGGTGTGGCAGGAGATGGGCTGATGGTTGGTTTACTTTAGTTTAGGTAATTGTCATTTGACTAGTGGATTTTACTGACTTATCTACAGGAATCCTGTGTGACACCAATCAAAATAAAGACTGTTTACTCATCCTGTTAGGGAACAGTTAAGATAGGACCTGATCTGAGCCCACTTAATTCAGTGGAAATGTTTCTATTGATTTCAGTGAGCTTTGGATTAGGCCAACAGATAGGTAATGCATGCCTCCTCCATATTGTGAAATACTGAGATGAGTGCACTTTTTTTTCTTATTGAGTAAATTAGTGTCATGAAAGACTGACGGTTCTGGGGACCAACATTTTCTACTTTTCCACCAACAAGAGCAATATCCACATTAGTATAAAGTTCCCTAGACTCCACTGCAATGTCTAAATCCAAATCTGAAATTTCGTGACAATTGCGTGAAAACTTTGTTGAAATGGGTAAGTATGACAGCTACCTTCCCTTCAGGATAAATGTAAGAAGCAGTTAAGCTCTTTCTAGGGTAGGATGACTGAAACAATATATAGTCCACATGCAAGGCCGGTCAGAAACTGAGCTTTGTGGGCAGAGGAGTTTTTGATGGGCATGGTTTAATGGAGGGGAATGTCTGCAGTCAGAAACAGGCAGAGAAAAGTAGCCTAACCCAAGTGGACAGCATGACAAGGACTGGAAAGGCCCTGAGAGAAAGTAAAGAGAGGGAGATTTTTGGGTAGAGTGCTGGCTGAAATAGAGTTCAGAACTGCAAGCAAAGAAATTGTCTCCTGCTGTTTGATTCCTACAATATTCAGGGAAACAGGATTTTATGTAAATTATTTGTAAATAAACAGGATTGCATCAAAGAAATACTTGACTCTAGCATCTATTTTTCTTCCTAATGTAAACAACAGCAAGACCCCAAATATTAGTTAATCCCTTGGGCCAAAATGGCTGAGGGTGTTTGAATCCAGACTTTATTTTGCCCTAATATAGAGATAAGAATTGGATTTATATCCATATTTCCCTAAGTACAAGGATGTTCACATATGAGGCCAGTACAAGTCATAAAAACACAGCCTCATGATTTCAGAGTTGTAGGTCACTGGACATCATGAGACTGCCAATAGCCTTTGGAAAGCAGAAAATTATTGGTAGTGCTAAAACCTATAGATTTGGAGCCCCTGTGTACTATAAAAATGCCAGCTGAATTGGTATTTATAAAAACAATGGTAGGCAGAAGCTGCAGAAATGGAATCCCTGGGAGTTATAAAGAAACTATTTATGTGCCCTAATCCTCTTAAAAATGATAGGGGTCAGAAAAATGTGATTGTTATGTGTTCTAGTACCAATACTCATGTAAGTTCTACTAATAAAACAATTTTGTCTGAACTGAGATATTGGTGGTTCAAGTTGCTACTTTGTGGGAGACTCAGAAATTGGACTTTTTTTAATGGTTCTCAGCATGGTGATTGGTTTAAATAGTCAGAGCATTGAAGATCTGGCATTGCTTCATGTCTGCCTTGTCAGGTTCAGTTTCAGTGTGAAAATTTGAGTAAAACATAAAGACAAACTTTTTGGTTTTTTAAAGACAGTTTCGAAGTTTTCCATATGGCCTAGAGAGCAGGGCTTGGAGATCAAATGTCTTATGTGCTTTCATCTATGGCACTGAATGGTTTTAATAATGCAGCTGGTTGAAACACTTTTCTGTCAGACAATACCACACAGTCAAAAATCAACATTTTCCAAGGGAACACGGCAATTTTGTCAAAATTGACTAAAAAAAAAATGTAATAAAGTATTTAAAAAAATGAGGCAGTGTTTCAGCCTTATTGGAATGGAAAGTTGGGGTTATTTTTATTTCAAAAATGGCTTTTCACTTAGAAACTTTTATATTATCAATTATAAAATTAAAAAGGTAAAACTAGAACAAAACATTTCAATTTCATCAAAACAGAACATTTTGATTGACCCACAATCATTTTTTTTAAACTTCACCAATTGGGAAAAATATGAAATTTTGTTTTTGTTCCTATTCAGAATAGAAACAAATATTGAAATTGCAGAATGGCCCTCAAGACAGCTCAGACCTCAGGTACATATACAACTCTACTTAGCAACAGAGGAGCAGTTGTTGGAACTTTGGTCAAGGTTTCAAAATACTTGTTATGAAATCAAAGGGACTCAAAGCAGGAAAATCAAGAAGAACGTAGAACACGGTTGCTAATGTTCAAAATCAGGGCTGGAAATTCAGGGAAAAAAGTTTGATCCTGTGGAATTGTTGTTGGATGGCTGTCACTCTAATGCCAATTTCTGGAGGAATAGTTATTTATCTTAGTATTACAGACTCGCCATTCAACACTGAGTCCTCTCTCTCGCTCTGAAAATGTGTTGTTACTTAAATATATTTTCCTGAGCAGAAATATTCGAAAAGCAAGGTCAGAAGGCAATCACAGAGACAATCTGTACAGAAAGTAGCTCATTAGTCACTACTGCTTTTGTGGATAAGGACCATAAAACTATCAAGTATATAGTTTTCACTAATTCTAAAACTCTGAAATAAGACATTCAAATTCTTCACTGCTCAGCAATGGCTTGACTTTTCTGCCAAAATGTTTTGTTTAATATGAAAGTATAGCATGCCTTGACAAGTCCAAGTGTTATGTAGGTAAGGAAACTGCAGAAAGCATTATTGTGAAACACACTCCTCCCCTTTTTCTCCCTTCCTGTCTTCCCTCCTCCCCCCACTCTCCCAGAAAAAGCAAAAGCAAAAGCCTTTTCTCTGTAATTAACTTAGATCCTGGTAAAAGCTGTCATGTCAGGCAGTGCTCCCAAAGAGCACTTACTTATTGGTAAGTAAATTCTGTTCCTCCAGCCATGTCTAACGTGACCTGTGTGGACAACCAATGTAAAATTATTTCATTTTTTTCTACGGTCAATTTTGACAAAATTGACACCTGGCCTTAGAAAATGTTGATTTTCGACCAAGTGGTATTTTCTGACAGAAAAGTGTTTCAACCAGCTGTATTATTAAAGCCATTCAGTGCCAGAGATGAGTCAGTGAGGCTTGTCCTTTTTTTCCTTTAGATAATGCACATCACACAAAAGGGCCCATGACGGAGCACACAAAAGGGGTGACAACACTATCTATTGGGGAAAATGGTCCCCCCCAGCAGTTCTAAATTGTGGCTTTAAGCCACAGCCCTCAGTAAGTGACAGTGTGGAATTCCACCCCTCAGTCAAGAGCACTAGAAGTTATTGGGAAAGACTCCTCATTGCCTGATGGTTCTGCCAGCCCTGTGTCACCCTCAGGGAAACCCCCAACATAGGGGGCAATGAAGGCAGGCTTGGGACAGGAGGCTTGGCCAGGGCAGCCCCACACCCCAGCAATTGCCCAAAGTGCCAGCACAGAATGACTGCTAGTTATGCCTAAAATAGATACAGTGCTGGTGGGACTACAGAGGTAACACAAGTTGACAATTTAGAGAGAGTTTCAATACATGATCCATATGGGAACCCACTTCCTAGCTGAAAAAGTGTGGCTCAGGAATTTATTACCCAGCCTTAAGTTATTATCTGGAAATCATTAGTTAGATTAGAATCCCTTTTTCTTCACAGCAGCATTTAGCAACCCTCCAGCAACATTTAGAAACAAAAGGCTCAGTGATTCCCCTCTCCCTATATGGGTTAGATCAGTTGTTCTCAAACCTTTGTACTGGTGATCCCTTTCACATAGCAAGCCTCTGAGGGCGACCCCCCCTTATACATTAAAAACACTTTTTTATATATTTAACACCATTATAAATGCTGGAGGCAAAGCAGGGTTTGGGGTGGAGGCTGACAGCTCGCGACCCCTCCCCATGTAATAACCTCACGACCCCCTGAGGGGTCCCAACCCCCAGTTTGAGAACCCCTGGGTTAGATTAATTAAATCTCCTTGTCAATTAGCTGACAGGTTTTTGGACAGATTAATCTGAAACAAGTGCAACATTGCTTTCTAGGGGGTTCTGAGTTTGCATGCTAGCAGATGCATTTATCTCACACATGTCAATAGGCATGGGCAGTGCTCCCAAAGAGCACTTTGTTATTGGTAAGTAATTTCTGTTCCTCCAGCTATGTATAACATGATTTGGTCTGACCTGTGTGGACAACCAAAGTTAATTATAAACCATGTTACAGGCCTCTAAAGATCAGGACCATATAATAGTATTTGTTCTAGCCTGTAGATGGGATCAGACCCCTTTAACCATGTTAAGTGGAAGACCGTGTTATAAGCCTGTGCAAATCCGAGCTATAACTCAGCACCTATGAAAATCATCCCACTTATTTAGTTACTTAAATATAGATGTAGGGCTTAACTTTTAGGTATCTACCTATGGGAATTCTGGTCATGACTGAAAAAGGGTTTGATCTGATCCACACAGGAAAAATACAACCTATGTTGTAACGGATGAAGGACTATCCACAGCGACATGTTAGAATCCATTGACATGATTAGTGTACTCACATGGACAGCTGTTTAGACTCCTTGGTGCAGGAGAAAGCAGGCGAAGGGATATAATGAGTGGTATTTTTCAATAATATGACCTTTAAAAAAAATTAGGCTGTAGACAGCACTGGCTCTATGCTGTTCTGCAGGAGGCATTCTTTGATGTACCTTCCACTGCACAGAGCAGAGAAATAAATGAAAATAATAAGTCTACCTTTTTATAGCATCTTTCATCTAGATGGGTTCCCAAATTGCTTTATAAAGCACATGTAGTATGTAGACATTGCTTGTTCATGAATGTAATGCAGCAACTTGTTTTGTATTTTACAAAGGAAAGTGGAGAACATTTTTCTTCAATTGTAAGTACAGGGGAATGTCAGTAGATGATATGTAAATGCCCACCTTGTAATTTGGCCAGGTGAATGCAGTTAATGCCTTTGAAGATTAATGACCATGAGCAGCCAGGGCTTTTGGTCTATTTGATCACTAGTAAGGGCAACAAGAGCCCTGAAGGGCAAATAAAATGGCCCATCCAAAGAGAGGGGGAGAAAGGAAAAAAGACATTGGGGTTAATCATTTATGGGGGACAACTCATGAGAGCAGGAATGGGAGTGAGATCAAAAGTTCAATAAAAGGCTATCAGAGGAGGCACTGAGGAGAGAAACTCTGACAGGCCCCACTGCTCGGAACCAGGGCTTTCAGTTTGACAGTACGTCTCATCCAAATGGCTTATGACTAGAGAAGGGGTTTGACTAATTAGATGACACTGGAAGGTGCTCTGCTTACACAATAACTGAATCTGGGCTAAGTGAATTCAAAGCTTAGGTGATCATCAGTCCAACATACAGTTATTGTTGAGGTAGCAGGAAGTACCTTCCAGTTATCAGCAAGAAATACACTTACCCTTCCTTCATCTGCTTTTTCAACACCTCTCTCTGTGAAACCCTCTCTATGCTCAGAAAGGATCAATGTTCTCCCCCTGAGAGCTGTATATTTACTTTAAAAGCTCCCCATCCTTTCTCCCACCATTATATCTTCCTTCCACTTTTCCTTCCTCTCAAAAATAGTATTATTTTCCTCTTAACCTGATTTCAAACTGCGCTGGGTCTTAGGGCACTAGGTTCCCCACTCCCACAAGCACTGAGGGAGAATTTTTAATATGAACATATTTAATCTTTCTTAAAATTAAGTTTTGATGGCTTAGCTTTCCTTCGGGGCAAGGAGCAGCCAGAATGGGGACATCTGTGAGGAGAGGTTGAGCTGGAAATTACAGGATCTTGGTGGTTGAGAAGCTGAAGTGGTCATGATCATTTTGAACATGTGGCTACTACCTTTTTGAGGGCTGTAGCCACTGAAGCTCAGGGGGATGCCTGATACTAGTCATAGTGCAGGGTTTTGCATGACTGAGAAATAACTACACTTGTGGTCGGTAACTCAACACCATCTCAGTGCTCTGCAATTCTAACTCTGGTGTGTAAAACATAGGAACTTATATTGCATGTGACAATGGGGCCTATAGAAAATGTGTGTTTTGCCCTCCTTGGGGCTAATCTTTGGTACAGTCTAATGTGGAAATCCATGTGAGAGGATGTTCTAGTGGAGAGGGTACAGAACTGGGACTTGGGAGGCTTGGGTTCAGTTCCTGGCACTGACACAGACACCCTTAGGTGACCTCATGGAAGTCACTTAGTATACTCTGTGTCTTGGCTCTTCTCTGTAACATGGGGCTTCTGTGTCCCTATATCTAAGGGCATGTCTACACTGCACCTGGGAGGGAGCTTCCCAGCTTGGGTCCACAGACTTCCAGATTCAGTGTAGCCCTGAGGGATTTGGGAAGGACAAAATGATTGTGAGATATGTGCATACTATGGTGATATGGGCCATATAAATACCTAAATAGATATTTACTTATGGCAGAGGAGCTGAAATCCAAATACCACTTGTCAAAATGGAATGTGGACAATTAAGGCTAAAAGAATGTATTGGTAACTTACTGTGACATAGTACAAGAAAAGGATTGCTCATATGTGCTTTGAAGCTGTTTTTTAACCTATTTAATCGCTAATATAAAGATATAACTTTGCTGCCAGAGCAATGCAATAAAGCAACAGATCTTGCTGCTCTATCTCCATAGTATCTAGCTTATCCACAGCAGAACTTTCAAGACACACTGAAGCATTTCATCATTTTTTTTTTCAATCTAACATTCTGTGGCAGCCTTATGCCACGTTATAAATGACATATGCAAAACCATTCTCCCCTAATGAAAAATTTCTGCTTCCCCAGCATACACAGAGAGGAATTCAGCCAGCTTGGCTCAGAGGCAACAAAAAGAACAATTGAACCTAGGCCAAAAATTGTTCTCCCTCCACCACCTTCCTCTCAACCAAACTTTGGGATTTAGGGGATACTTAAAATGCTCTTCTTAAGGCAGGTCTACATTAGAAGAGTTACACTGGCGCAGCTGCACGAATGCAACTGTGCTTCTCTGGTGAAGACTCTCTATGCCGATGAGACAGCACCGTGCACACAAGTGCTTAGGTCAGGGTAACTGACGTTGATCAGGGGGGTGCCTTATTCACACCCCTAGTAATTTATACCAAAAAAAGTGGTAATGTAGACCTGGCATTAGTCACTCCCCCATTCTTTACTGTCCTTCCCCTTTTCAAGTTATTCATAGCTGTAGCTTTGGAAAGGTGCTTTGGAACTGAATACAATCTCTCCTCAGTAACTTAGGGTCTGATGTCTCTCATTCCTGCCATGAACAACCAGGAGAGATTGCTGTTAATGAACTGTTTCCCTTTTCTACTCTTTTCCTACCTGACTCTGAGTCACTGAAATCTTTACTTTAGGAATTTTAATGTACAGTCAATGCTGCTTATGAGCCCAGCCCCCAGCATCTCTGCCAAGCTTTTACTTCTTTAAAAACCCTATGATGAGGCCAGCCTGGAGGCTAAGAAGTCTTTCTAAGAGCAGGATTTTTAAATGAATTGGCCCCATCCAGTTAGCACAAATAGAGATTTGAGTCTGGGGAGCTGAGGGAAGTATATCTGTGGATTGCTGCGATATGAATATTCTCCACTGAAATCCACAGACTATGTTGCACTAGTATAGGTCTGATCTAGGGAGAAAAGGCAAAAGAAGGGGATGCTTGTTTCCAGTAGGAAATGAAAGAAAAAGTTTGCTTGGGTACCAGCTAATCCTTCAGTTGCTTGCATTTACTTTGTTGTAACTTCTAGAGGTTGGCTGGCTCCCCTGTCACAAACCCTTCCTTCCCACTACCACCAAAATGTCTTTCAAAAACATTATTCATGTAATTGTTTTAAATAAGCCAGGTCTGTTTCTCCATCACACCCTTCAGGAAATAGGTTTGCCATTTAAGAGGATGTAGAGGACAACCTAACACTATAAAACTTATTTTAAGTAGTCTATCCCACACAGCCAAAGGCAAACTGACACAGCTGTCAAGGGAGCCTGGAAACTTAAGATAGCTCACTGACAAAAGTTATGTAGCCAATTCTTAACCCTAGATGAAGCCTTGTTCCAGTTTTAGTGCCAGGTTAGGTACTCAACTTTTCCTTGCATCATAGGTAGGTTGTCTCGTGTTTTATTCTGCACAGTCTTTTCTGAAGCAAGGAATCCAATCGTTATTAAGAAGGCAGACTTGCGGGGAAGGGGGCAGAATCAGTTTAGTACAGACTAATTGGGGACTTCTGACCCTCATTGTATCTCATTGGCAACTTGTATCTGTAAGCATTACAGGCACTTGGATGCTGTTTTTCCAAAGAGCGGAAATAAAAATGACATATGTTAGTGATGTATATTATGGTGCCAGTATATGGAGTTAAACTAGATTAATGCAAACTCTTAAATAGTGCTGATTTAATCAACTGTGACCAAGACAATTGTTAGAAAATTATAAAGGTGGGATTGGAAGTATATTTGTTTTTTATTTATTTATTTATTGGCAACTACATGTAAAATTTTTAACTCTTTTCTGACTGGTTCCATTGAATAAGTCTTGCCACAAATTCCTCCTGCCTTTCACCCTGGCTTCTATATCGCTGCTTTATCTAGAATCTTAATAAAGGAAAGAGGAATGTTTATGTTCTTTAAGCACACTTAACCACTTACATGCATCTATTCACTACTTTTATTTGAGGTAACCATACCAGCCTGCTACTTTTTCTCCTGATCATCTCAAAACTTTTTTTTTCACTTTTCTGTTTGTCTTGCATCTGAGGTTGACTTTATCATGGACACAAAGCTGCCATCATGCTGCCTTTTTATAGTCACAGTGCATATCGTTGTGAAAAGGTCTCAGTACTCATGGATGCAGTGTGGATTTTTGTCCAAAAGTGAGATTGTGCCTCTGGTTCTGTCTGTTCAGGTCACACCTCTCAAATGTCACCTGTTTCAAGGGAAGCCATTCATTTAAGTCCAAAGCGACATACGTTTGACACACGTGTGTCTCATAGACTCATAGACTCTAAGGTCAGAAGGGACCATTATGATCATCTAGTCTGACCTCCCGCAGGATGCAGGCCACAAAAGATGACTCACCCACTCCTGGAAGAATTCTCTCTCTTGACTCAGCTGTTGAAGTCCCGAAATCATGATTTAAAGACTTCAAATCGCTGAGAATCCTCCAGCAAGCGACCCCTGCCCCATGCTGTGGAGGAAGGCGAAAAACCTCCAGGGCCTCTGCCAATCTACCCTGGAGGAAAATTCCTTCCCGACCCCAAATATGGCGATCAGCTGAACCCCGAGCATGCGGGCAAGATTCTCTAGCCAGACCCTCTGCTTTTGCTGTTTAAAAAGTATTTACATCAGAAATAAAGAAACATGAAACTGAGGCTTATAGAAAGTTCATAGACTAGAATAGAATATACTGAGCTTACAGGAAATTCTAAGGAATTAATATAGCTTTTTAAATGTCCTTCCTGAATAATTTTGTCTCTCATTTTGGGTCTTTATCATACACTGTATATCTTGTTTGGATCTTGACAGGTTGAAAGGTTTGGTTCAAGTATATGTGTGTGTGTGTGTGGTTTTTTGTTTGTTTTTCTTCTAAGTAATGTAAGTAGGTAAATTCATTTCTTTTTCATACCCTTAAAGGGGCCGTGAAGGCATTTACCATAAGCAAGATAGCAAAGTTTCTAAACAGGTGCATAAAAGTGGAACCCATTTAGAGAATTATCATTTTAAACCTTTTTTCTAAATTGCTACTACCAAACTCAGCCAAACATTGACAATGTATTTTACACCCCCTCCATTAAACTATCACATACAATGCTGTCCTTGTATTGCCTTTCCCACTATCAATAGCTACCAAAATATATGGGTCTGATGAAACTTCTCATTTAAAGGAGTGTGACGGGGTGTACATACCCCACACTAGGCAGGAAAGGGTTAATCCCACACTATGGGTGGAGGAAGTCCTGCCCCTCAGACTCTGCTGGGCATGCTCCAACTGCTGGTGCTAGTATAAAGGAGAGCAGCCCAGCTCAGTCTGTGCTGACTGCCAAGAAGGAAGGATGCTTGGTGGAGGCTCCAGTCCAGGAGCCGTTACAGTCCTTACCCGCGGGACCTGGAGATCCTGAAACCCAGACAGGAGACCTGTTGCCTACAGCTGACTAGCTGGAGTTGGAGTCCCAGGGAGTTACCTGCATTGAGGAGCCCAAAGACCCTGTCCTCATATGAACTGCAGCTTCAGGAAGCCCAGGGAGGTGGAGTGAGTGGTATCTCCCACTCATGTAAGGTCAGCATGTTGCAGTTGGATTCCCTGCTGACCCAATGATGGACCCCTCTGCCACTGTTAGGGCCCTGGTTCAGAATCCAGTGGAGTCGGGTGGGCCTGGGTCCCTACCCCAGCCACCACCCCTTTTGGTAGCAGCCCCCCTGATTGGACCACTAGGCCACGCTGCCCTGCGCTCTTGGGCTGCCGTATTGACTCTGGCCACTAGGCCACGCTGCCCTGCGCTCGTGGGCTGCCGTATTGACTCCAGCCACATCGCTCCATGCTCGTGTGTGGCCAGTTTGTCTCGGGCCATTAGGCCATGCAGTCCAGAACCCAAGGGCAGCAACTTTTACTGTGGCCATTGGGTCACACTGTTGTGAGGCCCAGGGCAATCTGGTAGATTGTAACCATCATGTCAGAGCACCCATGATTAATCCTGAAGGGGGATGGGGTGTGCATACACCTCCACAAGGAGCCTATTCCTTTACTAGGTTTATTACACTGTTGCTATGACAGCAGAGTCATACAGAGTACTTTGGAAAGACCACAGCCCCTGTGTCCACAGAAAATTATGTGGAAGAAGCAGAGCTCTATGAAAAGCTATGTGAGTGAGGCCAGAAGGAAGCAGTGTAGCTTGCTTCCATCTCTATTGAATGTAATTCATAACTGTGGAGAGAGAAGTGAGACAGAGGATTTGAAGCTCCCAATGATGATGCAAGACCACGAGTACCAATCTCAAGGCAGACTATTAAAAACCAAGGCACAAACCCCAAATTGACTGAGCATTCTACATTTAAATTCCACCAACCAAGTGCAAACTCCTCAGGTGCTTTAACAACCTTAACACGAAGTCACATACAGTCCCCTGAGGTATTCTGGTCTGCCTTGTCACCATGTGAGCATATGTCTGTGATAGACGGCCCCTTACACCAAGAATCACAGAAATATTCATGTATCAGAGGGGTAGCTGTGTTAGTATGGATCTGTAAAAAGCAACAGCGAGTCCTGTGTCACCTTTAAGACTAACAGATGTATTGGAGCATAAGCTTTTGTGGGTGAATGCCCACTTTGTCGGAGGCATGTGAAGTGGGCATCCGATGAAGTGGGCATTCACCCACAAAAGCTTATGCTCCAATACATCTGTTAGTCTTAAAGGTGCCACAGGACTCTCTGTTGCTTTTTACAGAAATATTCATGTTACTCTTAATCCCAAAGGACCAGTCAGTTACCCCAGGTCATTTGTACTTTAGGTCTCGCACCAAAGACAACACTCGTAAACATGAACATTTATTAAATAGGAAAAAGGCAAGTAGGGAGTTATTTACAAGGTTAAAGCAATCAAATAGAAACACAAATGGGTTACAGTCTTGGGTTTCAAAGGTAACATAGGCTTCTATATCAGCAAGTTCTATTTTACCTTTAGGGGTAACCCATGCTAAGAAGTTGGGGGGGGGGGGGTCTTGCTTATGCCTAGAAACACTCTGCCCCCCCAAAGTCCAAGCAGCATAGAGCTCTTTAGTTTCTTTGTTTTGGGGTTTTTATTTTCCTCCTGCCATGTGCTCTGAGCTGAAAACTCAGCTGATGGAGGAGACCACTTGCATCACTCCACTTCAGGAGTGGGCAGGGGAGGGGAGAGCAGAACAACAAGTCTTTACTCCTTTTGTTGACAGTTTCTCTATCCAGATGTAGGAAGTTTCCAGCTGTAAGATCCAACCACAGCCCTTCTGGTACTGTTGGATCTCCTCTTTCAGGAGCGGGAGGAATTCTTCACATTAGTGTCCCTCTCCTGTATTGTGATTCATACAATCAGAGAGTCTCACAATACAACCACTCAAATATTACATTACAATATGTGACACAGATATTACAGGTAAAATAAGTGTTTGCGGCATCTCATAAGCATTCAATAGTCTAAACACTAAATACTTCTGATTGTTCTAATACCTATTTTATCAATATTAACCCACAAGTGAGCCAGAGAGATTCCAGCTATATATCTGTCAGTATACAACTGAGACATGGGGACCTTGGCATGAGGTAGCACCCGGCTGGCCAGTGTCACAGAGGGCACATAGCTAAAATTCCCATGTGAAATATCCCATCTAGGCACTGTTGGCAGGAAAGAAAATGCAGACACCACAACTGTCAAATATTTTATAACCTCAGAATGGCATTGTGTACCGGCACAGTATGTGCAATGTACCTCCCTTATTATTATAAATAAAGAGGAACTGTGGAAGAGGCATAAATATTTTTGATACAGCTCCCTGGGACCTAGAGAAAAGTTTTGTATCAGAGACCACTCCCTTCCAGCATCCTGAGACTAAAGCAATGAATATTCCTTGCATGCTTGGACAAAGTTAAACCTGAAAAGATAGAAGATTCAGCCTGTGTAACCCAGGCTATGGGGAGTCACTAGCCACAATATTCCCAATTTTGGGGGGACTGAGATTAGCATCAGCATTGGCAGAGTCTGAGCTATCTCTTCACCCTTTTCAGCTTTCTGTGAATGTACAACACGATGGCCAGAACTCTGCAGTTGGGAACATAGCATTTAGGAGTCTTTCCCTGTGAAGTGGGACTATACCTTATTTTGGTATTTAATGTATTGTCAACTGCTCCTTTTTTTTCTTTGTAAATTGGAGGGAAACACGCAGTAAAGATATTGAATTATGTGCATGCCCCAAAGGGAAACCAGATATCAACATCTGGCAGGTGGCCTACAAAAGTTAGTACAGTATTTTCTCTCTTTATCCCATGTCTTTCAAAATTAGTTGTTTTTTGGGGGTTGGAAGAGGTGGTGTTCTGGATCCCAAATAACTAAGCAACTGAACAGACATGCCAGGTCTTTCAAATGTCCTGAGATACTCTAACAGCACTTCCTGGTAAATCAGCCTATTTGATCAGTTCTTTTAGAATATGACACAATATAACCCAGGGGAGGAGCACTCTGTTTTGTAAATCCTCCACCTATTCACATGCAAACAGGGTTTCCATAAAACTATATGCTTCCTTATATGATACTTATTTGTATTGCAAGTCATATACAGATATTCAGAAGAATAAGCACCACTCAATACCTACAGTGTGATATATCTTGTCTTTTACCTCTTGAGTGACACTGGTTGTAAAATTTAGTCTCTTGGCTCTCTGTAAGTAGCTCTTATATGCATCACCCACACATCATATGCTCAGTATGGTGGCCGCTCTATTACTTGTTCTGTTTGTAGTTATCCATGCTAAGAAAAGGGTAATCAAATCTCACGCTTCACACACTTGATCACTTGATCAGTATTGCACAATTGGCTAGGTGTCTTATGCATTATTTCTTCTGCTGAAGCATCAGTTATTGGTTTCTGCCAAAATATTATACCAATCTTAATGGAGCAATGACCTAATTCACTACTGGGAATCCGATGTACCATAGAGCTTGCTGATGAATGGTTTAATTTTCAGTTAAATGTAAAAGACATAGAAAAGTTCATGCAACAAGAGTACGAGGATATGTAATCTTGCTCCTGCAGTACATAAGGAGCAATAAATAAGCAAGATTCTTCTACGATATATATCCATTAAGTTCCAACTTAGTACAATAAATGAGTTAAGAGGAGGTTTCTATTCTCTTGCAGGTTCCCAAAACATTTTTCTCCATGTAAGCTAACCTTTTCCCTTTCTCCTCTCTTGCAATATATCAATTTTTGTTTCTTTGTTTCCATTGTGCATACAGCAACTGGGCACACTGAAATTAAATCCTGGATTAACCATCCTAAATGCTGAGCTAATGTTTTTAAGTTTTATGTTCTCCTTTTAATTTTTTTTATTTTCTGACTGACAACTTGCCAAAAACGTTCTGTCAACTACTGTAATTAGCCATGAAAATTAGTGGTTATGCTTTCACTCTTATAAACAACCAATAAGCCTCAACAAGTCCCTGTATTAGTGTATTGATCCCATTATGAGAGAGCCATTAGAGCTGGTTGGGAACTTTTCAAGTAAATGTTTTTTTTGTTTGTTTGTTTGTTTTTTTTTCCATTGGAAAAGGTCAATTAGTTAAAACCGAAACTTTTTGCAGAAACATATTGGCTTTGACAACTTTTGTAGGAAAGATATTTCTGGTCCAAGATGGAACTTATGATTTAAAAAAAAAAAGTGAGTAAGTACTGGAATAGCCAATAGTTAAGTGGTTGTTTTAACAGAGTCATTGGTGTGCAAAGTGCTCTTAAGAAAAGGTCCTTCTTCTGAAGAGCTTGCAATCTATTTATATTTCTTTAGTGAGTTCTGCAAGGAAAAGAAATTATGCTTTTTGTGGTTATGGACTCAGGAGGTTGGAGTTCACTTCCAGGATTACCCAAGGGCTCAAAAGACATTGATGGTAAAGTCCCACAGGTCAGCTTTTAAAAGGTGTTTGGGATAGCTCAGTGGTTTGCGCACTGGCCTGCTAAACCCAAGGTTGTGAGTTCAGCCTTTGAAGGGGCCATTTAGTCCAACCCCCTGCTCAAAGCAGAACCAATCCCCTGACAAATTTTTGCAAAAATTTGTCTGGGGATTGGTTCTACTTTGAGCAGGAGGTTGGACTAGATGACCTCCTGAGGTCCCTTCTAACCCTAATATTCTCTGATTCTATACTTAGGGGTATCTATGGGCTTTAGGTGCCTACTGGGATTTTCAAGAGTGCCTAATACTCATAGATTTCAATGGGAGCTAGGGGCCTTAAAAAAGTCTCACCAAGTTAAGTACCTACCTACATCTTTAGATGCCTAAATGCCCACAGGGATTGATTCAATTCACATTGAAGCCTTCAGTGGGAGTTGGGTCAGCCCCCTCACCTCTCTGTGTCAGGTCCTTACTTGTAAAATGGGAATAATACTTACTTTGTCTGTTTAGACTGTAAGCTCTTTAGAGAAGGGCCTGTCTCTTCCTATATGCTCCATAAGGCATGGCAGTTTGTTCTAAACCCTCTTCTATGGATGTCTCAAAGGCCAGTTATGAAGCCCATTACTGTTTCCTGGAACCAATGAGTAGGCTCATTCTATAGCAATTGCTGTTGTCGTCCCTCCTCCTATTATGGCATCCTTGCAACTAAAAATATAGCTGTCTCCCAAATGTTCCATTCAGGTCCGACTCTACCTGTAAATGAAATACAGCTATGGAGACTGAGCAGTCTAGGACAGTGGCCTGACAGCTTCATATTGAAAAAGAGGATAATCAGGTCAACATTATTTTTCCCTTGATGATATGAGGTGGGTATGGTGGCTATTGCAGTCCTGAGACTCATTTAGCTAGATCCCCATCTCCTCACCCTGCTCATGTTGGGAATCACAGATTCATCAAGTTGGGGCAGTTCCCCTCCATCCCTATCATACACTGCCCAATTGGAACTCTTCATCCTATCCGAAGTTGACAAGGAGACTGCCCCGTGCTGGAGGATGATGGCTTGGTCTCAGTTCATGGGTGTATTTTGGGGGGGCATTGCTCCTCCAAACTGCAAGCCTCATGCAGGTGTGGAATTCTCCCCCCCATGTGTTGGCCTGACTGGAGCTGCCTCCCCCCAAATACAGAAGTCAATCTATGCTTATGCCTCCGTTATACATGTCCAGAGATGAGGTGACAAAGACTACAACAATGCAATATACCTGGGCATGAAGCCATCTTCCCTTAGGGAATTCCAACTATTACAGAATGCTGCAGGATGTCTTCTGCCACAAGCACATCAGACATATCCTTCATTCAGTGCACTAACTTCCCATAGAATGAGTTAAGGTCTTGGTCCTTATATTCAAGGCACTCAATGGTCTGTGCCCAGGCTACCTGAAAAATCACCTGTAGTTCCAGGATAAGGTCTGTGGTCAACAGCTCCTCTCCTTAGGCACAATAGAACTTTCTACCACAAGTGTAAAGCTCATCTTTGCAGGAGGCAGAGTTTTTTCAGGATCTGATCTGAGACAGTAGAGCAAACTCCCTCAGGAACCTAAGGCTCATCACAAATCACACCATCTTGTGCTCCAAGTGCCAGGTGCTCTTCAACTTTTTCTTCTCCTGGGGAAAACATGAGAGAGAACATGAACCACAAATGATAGACGCTTGTCATGTTGGTTGGTGCACTATTGGAAAGCACTTAGATACTATGGTGATGAGAATGATATAAGAACCTGAATAGAAAAGAATAGTCTTCAGGATTTGACATTTTAGTATGGAATTTTCTCATGTAGCCTTTATTTTATCAAGAACTGGTGTCAGGATATAGCCCATAAGTGATGAAATATCACTTTTGAGGATGTAAGAGTGTGAGAATCTGAGAAACTCTGGCCAGACAGTTTAAGAAAAACTAAACTCCTAAATAAAACACGTTTAGATTTCAGAAGCATGTGAATTAGAGCAGAAATTCCTCAGTGTCTCCTATCTGGGATTAGAATGATACATAGGAATAAACTAGCAATTCATTTTTTTGGAGATTTCACATAGGAAAATGTTTGCGATAAATGACAAATATCTTTTAATCTTTGTTCTTATCTTATTCGTAAGGGATTATATCCCATGATTTCAACTACTAAGACATTTGTTATGGTTTTTTTTTAAACAAAATAAGAAACAATGAGGCATGCATCTCCTAAAAAGCTCCTTATGGTGTTCATTCTGTTGCTGATGACTTGTTTAGTTTGGAACAATTCTTTTCTGTCAACCTTCAAATGTGAATAGTATTCAGTTACTTTGTTTCTCTAGGGACTTTGAGTTAAAATCCCCAAAGAGGCGCAGCACAGAACTCTCAGCCCATGAGGTGGGTGGGCTAAGTTGTCTTTAAGCACACTTTGCGCCCTTCTGATTTTTAGGCTGTGCAAGGGGTTGGCCCATGACATAACTTAGACATCTGTCTAGGGATGCCTGAGTTACTGCAGTTTTTTCAGTGGCTTTCTTGGCACTGCCAGAATCTTGGCAGCTTCACCCCACACACACATCCAGCTCTGTCCCTTGCAAGTTTTGTTTGATAAATGTAATAGTGTTGACATAATATACTTAGACTTCTGTAATGTGTGTATTCCAAATGTCATACAGTAGTAAGTCAAAAACACTAGAACAATATAAAATTAATATGGCACACATTAAGTGGATTAAAAACTGGGTAACTGATAGGTCTCAAAATGTAACTGCAAAAAGGGAATAGTCATAGAGCGGCCGTATTTCCAGTGGGGTCCCTGAGAGGTTGGTTCTTGGCCCCATGCAACTTATTTTTCCTTCCAGGTCACTGATAAAGTTGTTCATGCAACACTGTTAATGTTAGCAGATGATACACAAATTGGGGGAGTGGTAAATAATGAAGAGTACAGGTCACTGGTTCAGAGCAGTTATAGATCATTTAGTAAACTGGATGCAAGCAAACATGCATTTTAATAAAGCTAAATGTACATCTGGGAACAAAGAATGTAGGTCGTATTTACAGAATGGGTGACTCTACCCTGAGAAGCAGTGACTCCGAAAAAGATTTGGGGGTTGTGCTGGATAATCAGCTGAACATGAGCTCCCACTATGATGCTGTGGCCAACCAAGCTAATACAATCCTGGGATGCATTCGAGGACAACCTTGAGTAGGAGTAGAAAAGGTATTTTACCTTTGAATTTGGCTCTGGTGCAACTGCTGCTGGAATACTGTGTCCAGTTCTGGTGCCCGTAATTCAAGAAGGATGTTGGTAATTGGAGAGGATTCAGAACAGAGCTACAAGAAGGATTAAAGGATTAGAAAAAAAATGCCTTATAGTGATTGAGCTCCTGGAGTCTATCTACTTAGTTTAACAAAGATAAAGTTAAGGAGTGACTTGATTACAGTCTTAAGTACCTACATGGGGAATGGGCTCTTCTGTTTAGCAGAGAAAGGTATAACATGACACAATGGCAGGAAGTTGAACCTAGACAAATTCAGACTGGAATTAATTAAATGTTTAGTGGTGAGAGTAATTAACCATTGAAACAATTTACAAATGGTCATGGTGGATTCTCCAATACTGGAAATTTTAAAATAAAGATTGGATGTTTTTCCAAAATAATATAGTCTAGGAATTACTTTTGGAGAAGTTTTATGGCCTATGCTATAGAAGATATTTGATTAAGTGATCACAACAGTCCCTTCTGGCCATGATATTTATGAGGTGAGCCCTTTGTCAGGATTTCAGAGGGGGTGCTCTGAAGACAGCCACAAGCTATCCCCTTCAGCTCCTGTGTGGGTGGAATCCTTTCTTGGATGGATCTAGGACTCTTAAAGATCCTTTCTGCTGCTCTGGCCCTTTTACCTAGTGTACAGGGGCTGGAGTGGGAGTGAAAATCTTATCCTTTGTATCTTGTGGCCTTGGTTTGCAATGAGAGCAGTTTCCGGATGCTGCAAGTACCGTATTTGTAACAAGTGGAATATTAAAATAAAGGTTTCCTTATTTGCATAGAAGACAATTTTATGATCCAAAAAGTGAAGATTGCAACAAGAGCTGAAGCCATGTTGGGTGTAATTGATATTTCAATACAAAATTGATATTAAAAAGTTATTTTTTTTTAAATTATAGCTTACCATAACCATTTGCGTGTGGAACAATTTACTTTCTGACTACTACTTTTAGCCAAACTGATCTCAGCCCACTGATATAGAGTATAGAAGAAAAGTTTTGTTTCTAAAAAGGGGGAAAAGGAGATGATGGAATATACGTAATTTTCCTTCATTACAAGGGATTTCAGATTCCAAATGCAAACTTACCTCCATTGCCAATAAACCTAGCATTTCCCTCCCCCCGCCCCACCACTTTTACTACTATTTTTTTACCCTTTAATAACACACTTGAGCTGAGGATCCCAAAGCATTATCAAATTTAATAAAGCTCCACAACAGCCCACCAGGTATGTAGTATGAACTGGGGAACCGATGCTAAGAAACTTGCACAAGACCGTATAGTGCGTTAGTGGCAGAGTCATAATAAAATACGGGATCTTTGACCCAATGTCGTGGTCTAACCACTAGGCATCTTTTTCCAGTCATGAAAGTGGGGTTAAAGAAAATGTATTCTATGCTATGAAAATTAATTCCATGCCATTTTAAGCTTTTTTTGCCTAATTTCCTTGTGTGCTTATTATGGGTTTCTGAGGTACTTTCAGACTGAATCTAGTTTAAATTTATATGGAGAAGCTTCCAAGAAAGAGAGCCTGAAAATAAATGTTTGACCGTTTCAGTTCTGCCATCCAGCTTATGGATGTTATATTAATTGATGGCTCTTAGTACATATTGGAAAAAGTTCTAACTTAATATTTTTTATCTTGCACGTCTAAGTCATCTTTCTCTGAATGACATTTTCAAATGAGCCATACTTCATCACTGCAATGACATTAACTGACTTTCTGCATGCATCATCTGTGCCAGAAGTCAAAGTCCTATTATTTCAATCCTGTATGATGATCTATTTTTCATGGCATGTATTTGCAATGCAATTTCTTTGACAATGTAGAATGACCAATGGCTCAGTCCTTAAATTCTAGGTTATCATTCAGCAATATACATGGTAAGTAATTGAGTTCCCCATCAAACTGAAACAATTTCTTCTTAAGAAGAACAATGTAGTATCTAATAGTATAGTAAAATTAATGGAAAAAATTCTATTATGTTTGTTCTCCTTGCAGAAATCTCCATTATTTATTAATAGAACAAGGTCTCTTTCTTCCAGTCAGTGATGTATTTGCTCACTATATTAGTTCTTTAGATAATGCTCTGCTACTTGAAACAGGTCAGACAGAATAAGTACTTAACCAAACACTTATTCATTCCTTGAGCCTAAGTCGTCCCCCACCCCAGACCACCTCTTCTCTTCCACCAGGAGGCATCATTCCCAAGATGGCCAGTGTTCCCTCTTGATAGTCCAATGATTCCTCCATAATCTTTACCATTAAAGTTCTGATTTTGGGGGACTCAGGACTTGTCAACTTCTCTGCTCAGTCTTCACTACAAATGAATGAAACCCTTGCATATTCCAAGAGGTATAGTCAACAACCAGACTAGGAATTTTTACATAATGTCAGTAGAACCCCTCGGCAAAGTTGCAGGGGGACTGTACAAACCTTGGCAGGATCAGGACCTCAGTTTCACTTCTCTCATTCCCACATTTGAACTAATCAGTTTATTCTTAATCCCTAAATATAAAAAACCCATTCAACATAACTTCTATATCCTTGCCGTAGATTTGACCTCTGCCCTGGAAATATTTGTGATAATTAATTCAATTGTATTAAAATAAATTATCATAAAATGAAGAGATATTTTAAATCAGTGTAATGCAGCATGTAATGGATTAACTCCAGTTTACATAGTATTATCTCAAACTTTAGGCACTGAACATTAATTAAATATACCACACTTATAAATCAAAACTCTAAAAATACAAACAAACATAACCAAGTGTAGTTAAGATCTATTCTAAATATGACTAGTCTCTTCAGCTAGTTTGCTTCCAAATCATATTTGTTTACTTTTGTAACAAAACTAAGGCTTTGTCTACACTGGACTTTCGTCAGTAAAACTTGTCATTCGGGGATGTGAAAACACCCCCCTGAACAACAAAAATTTTACTAATGAAAAGCGCCATTGTGAACAGCGATTTGTCGGCGGGAGAGCTCTCCTGCTCACAAAGCTACCACAGCTTATTGGGGGTGGAAGATTTTGTTGGCAGGAGAGCTCTCTCCTGCCGACAAAGATTGGCTAAACTTCACATCTTTTAGCTGCCCGGCTGTGGTGACACAGCTGTGTTGCTAAAAGGTGTGTAGTGTAGACATAGCCTAAGTTTTCACTCTTTCTTACTCCAATTAACACTGCAGAGCTAAGTAATGAGCTGGATTCTAGTCTTCCATTTGCAAAAATCAACACACTTATTTACAGACCCAATTAGTTTAATTGGTGAAACAATGGCAATAGAATTGTAAAGAAACTGAGGACCTGAAAGTTGAACAGTTGTAACACAGGATAGAATTTGGCCTGCAGACCTTTGTTACTGTCAGTGACCAGACAGAAAATGTGAAAAATCGGGATGGGGGTGGAGGGTAATAGGAACCTATATAAGAAAAAGACCCAAAAATCGGGACTGTCCCTATAAAATCGGGACATCTGGTCACCCCTAGTTACTGATGAGAAGAAAATAACTCAGCTTGACTTTGACTGTAAGTCATTTGCAGGTCTGGAAATTAGAAAAAGATCTCTTTAGTTGTAAACTGAGCCCAGCTGATATGGAAGATGTTACCACAATAAACATAGAGAACTACAGCACCAATTTTATGGCATCACTTTTCAGAGAAAAAGAACACATTTTCAGGCTGTTCATTCATATGCACTTAATGTACCTTCAATCCAGACACCCCTTCCAATGTCATTTTCTTATGGACCCTTGTCAGAAGTCAACTTTTTGAGGTTCACTCAAAGCTGGTGGTGGCTTTTTAAAATGAGTTGCCCAGATTGAGCAGACCATGTGGAAAGTATACATAGTGTCTCCTGCCTCAGGAGACGAATGGACTATGATGATTTGGTTGGAAAGAGTCAAGGACTCAGCTCTGGAGAAATGGAAAGTCTAATCAAATATCCCCCAGCCATTGAACACCTTCCAAAAAAATCAGCATTAATTCCTTAGCTAGTTCTGAGCACAAGAAGCCCACTGAGCTTTTAATAATTAGCTGATTTGGAAGTTAAATTTGGCTACCTATACTATGTGGAGATGTCATTAATGTAGCATCAGAAACCACTTCATGGTGTGCAGTCTAGCCTACATGACTGAATTCTAAGCCAAGTCAGGCACAGCTTCATAAATACTATGGACATGGGGGCTATATGAGTATCTAAATAGAAAGACAAGGGAAAACCATCCTCTATGGTCAAGCCAGATATACAGCAAAGGGGCAAGGACTCTATGCTGGTCATGGCTAAAGGAGAAGGCAATGCTGATTCAGAATAAGTTTCTCACATCCACATCTTTAGATGACATTTTGTGACTTGTCTGAACTGCACTGCCCTGAAAGCAGAACAGGAAGGGAAAGATCTCTTAAGAAGTGCCACCAGGGCCGGCTCCAGGCACCAGCGAAGGAAGCAGGTGCCTGGGGTGGCCAATAGAAAGGGGCGGCAGTCCGTTCGTTGTTGGGGCGGAATGTCCGGGTTTGCGGCAGCAATTCGGTGGCGGGTCCTTAGTGCCTCGCTTCCTCTTCAGCGGCACTTCGGCGGCAGCTCATTCGCTCCACTCAATCGGGCTTTTCTTTTTTTTCTTTTCTTTCTTCGCCGCTTGGGGTGGCAAAAAAGCTGAAGCAGGCCCTGGATACCACCAGTGCTATCTAAAATAGTCTCATGCAAAGAGATAATACTCTTCACAGCATCATCTTTTAAGGCAAACTGGAAACCGAAGTGAAGAGGATGGAAGGCACTGTGACGAATCAACACTTCAAACAGATTAATAACTAAACACTTGAAAAAACACAGGGAGGCACATGAAGATTTTCCAATCCCTCCCCCTCAGATTCATTGGAGCTATGCTGCTTTACATCAGCAGAGGTTCTGGTCCTTGAAGTGCAAGTGAGGTTGCAATAGTAAACACACACAATAGGAAAAACAAAACAGTTGCTGGAGGAATTCTGACTGTGCAGTGGTAGTACAACAGAGAAAGGGTAGAATTCGGAAGACAAATACATCCTGATTTCCCCATTCTGGGTCTTTCACCAAAGAAAGAAAATAATCATGTGTTCTTTGAGGAAAGCCACACCAAAATGTATGCAGGAAAACTGTTGATGGTAAAATGATTCCATATTCAGAGTGATCCATTAGAAACCTTTGTAAAGCAGATCTCACTTAAAAACAAATCAGATAAAGGAGAATAAGCAGCCTTTTGAATATCACCAAAGGCTGAAGATGTCAGGGGAAGAAAGCTTGCAGGTTTGTATGAGAATAAAATTATGCAGGCTAACTTTTAATAATCCTTGGAGGGCCTATAGAACATAGTGGGAGGGTGTAACTGTGTCCTTTTTAAGGTCAAAATATTGTAATCTGAGAATCCCAGCACTGCTGGAAGTTAAGTATGAGCTGTTACTTTGGTGCAGGTTGCTTGAGCTCTCCTAGTAGAAGAGCATTACCACAATACCTATATATTTGTGTGGATTTACTTCCAGAAGACACTGTACTAAACGTCTCCTTGTACACCAAGCAAACTCCTTTGCTTCAGTAAATCCTCTTGAAAATCCACTTCTTCCTGAAAGTAATAATTGATTTTCCAGTCTGCATGCTATTATTCCCATCAAAGCCAATCTGAAATTAATTTGGAGTGTAAGATGCTATAACATCCAGTCTATAAGGTGCCACAGGACTCTTTGTCACTTTTTACAGCTCCAGACTAACACGACTACCCCTCTGATACTTAACAAAACAATGTGACTCAAAACACAAAGACTAATGGAAAAAAGTTCAACCCTTTATAATAATATTGAGCTTTAAATAAAACCAGTGCGAGTGCATTTAACCTGAGAAGTTAGGTAGGTTGCCTAGGCAATTTTCAATTACAATATTTATGGCCACAGCTTGCACTTCAGAGACAAAAGATTTAGCTTTAAATTATGCAGTTATTTTATTACTTCCTGGAAGCATTGAGTGGTAAAATATGCATTTATCAAGTTCAAAATAAAAATATCCTTCTACATAAAATGAAGAGGAGGAACAGGAAGGTGGTTCTATATTCTCCCACTAAGTGGCCTAGTGTATTCCTGTCCTCCTTGTAATGCTGAATTTTTAAGACTAAGGGCAGGTCTACACTAGAAGCACTACATGGGCCAAACTGCACCGATGCAGCTGCACCGCTGTAGCGCATCTGGTGAAGATGCTCTATGCCGATGGACAGCGCTCTCCCATGGCATAATTACTTTGCCTCTGTGAGGGGCAGAAGCTGTGTCAGTGGGAGAGCATCTCCTGCTGACATAACGTGCTTAGGTCACTGTAATTTGTGTTGCTCAGGGGAGTCTCTTTTTCATACCCCGGAGCGACATAAGTTAGATTGATTCAAGCAGCAGTGTAAAACTGCCCTAATATAGGACAGGAATATCTTCCTTGAGCAGAGGTAATTATTCAAGCACCAGGTAATTCAGAAGGAAAGCATCGATCCTTTCTAGCTGATTGAGAGCTTGAACTACTTTGTCTCAAGAATTAGAATGTAATTTTTCACAGGTAGGCACTAAACTTTAGGAACCTAAGTAAGTGACCAGAATTCCAGAGGTACTGAGAATTTACAGCGCCCACTGAGGCCAAGGGGAGTTCTCAGTGCTCATTACTTCTGAAAATGAGGCTATTTATTTGGGGGACCAAACATTGATGTAGGTGTTTGATTTGATAAATAAGTCTGGAAATTTTGGCTTTTTCATCAAAATGAGCACTTCAACAGGGGAAAAAAAATATAGGCATCTTTCTGGTTTTTCCCTTGAAGAAAAACTTGAAACAATTTAAAAAAAATCCCCATAAAAATATTCATATTTTATTTATTTGGTCAATACCCAATAAAATGTTATGGGAAACTTTGAAGAAAACAAACTAGCAAAATTTCCTATAGGGGTGCGGGGTGGAGGAAACTTTGCTATTTTCTAATTAACTGTAATGAACACCTTAAAAAGAGGAATATAGACATTATGAACTAGAAATAATAGCCAGTTGACTTTTAATTGAACCATCTTGAGAACCGTTAATCAGACACTGAACAATATCAGGTGATCAGGTTTTAAGCAGAGCTTCCCATTGAAATTTATTGAGAGGACAGACCTTTAGCATGTGTAAAACTGTGTAGCTTCAGAGCTACATTGATTTACCCTGGCTGAGGGTATGGTCTGAAGAATTTTGATTTAAAAATACAAAGTATAGTTCATTGTAAATTACTTTGGATAAGAAATCAGTGCAAAATTAGGATAAATGATGAATTTAAGATGTTATGACAACACTAACTTTTGCTCTATTTACTCTCAATTCTTGGCAATGGTAATCCAGATTCACTAATGCTAACCTTAAATTAAATCACATTAACTACGAAAGCCTCATCATGACAATGGCTTAAGTATCCACATATTTAATAATGCACTTTTTATTAGTACAGAGATTTTGATGTGTAGTACAGCAGTTAATTGATTCAATTATGAGGCAGTCTGATCCAGATCTTGCATACATTAGTGTAAAATGGGAATAATTTCACCAGTGTCAATGGAGTCATATTGTTACAGTAATGTAAGTGAGATAAAAATTGACCCTTAAAGCTGGTTGTAAGTTTTATGGTATGATATTAGAACTGAATTGGTCTTAGATTTTTGTAAAACAATTGTGTATTAACAGATGCAGTCTCCACAGAGGAGGTAAGTAGTTCACAGAGAGAGGCTAAATTAGTTTTTCCAAAGAAATCCAAGCAAAGTAAAAACTAGTCTGAGAACAAACAGCTAAAGTCACAGAATCATTATTCTCTAGGTAAGGTGCCAAATGATTGAGCCACAAGGTATGTTCAGAGCAGTTGAAGGATTATGGTAAAATACCCTCACAATGGAAGAATATCTCTCTGTCCTACTCCATGCCATCCACCACTTTATAAACATTCTCTTACCAATACTGGTATCTCAAGGAACAGACACTGCAGCTTCTTTGAAGCACTTATTGGTTAATGCTACTTCCACTATTTTATACTTTTGGGAACAGTTACAGCTCAGATCGGTTGGCTGCCCTGGTAAAAATGGGGGAAATTCATGGCTTTGTCACAGTAGAAAACTCAGATTCATAATTTTATTTTTAATAGAGAAAGTGGTGACACACAATAGTTTAACTCTCATTAATTTGTTCTTATAAGAGATTGAAAGAAAAGTCAAATATTTATCTTTGTATTTAATACATAACAGATAATTCAAAACAATTTTTAGACTGGTTGTCACTTGTCGTTTTGCTTGTGTAAAGAAAGCTAGATCTGGCCCAAAGCATTTGATGTCTCATTGCAGTGCTTTTGCATTCACTTAACTTCTTCACTCTCACACTGATCTGTACTTCATTGACAAGAAAAAGTCAGCAAAGGTTTCTGCAGAAATTGCAGAGAATAATATAAATCAGTGTGTGCTCTTTAAGGAACGTGGAAATGCCTTTTTTATCTCTTGGGAGTTATCACAGCATTTGTCATTGCACTCTGTCAGCTATCTTTTCTTCCTAGTCTGACTGATATGAGCCTTTACTAGAATTTAAACTGAAATCTTTTCCCCAACATATTTTATTGTTATAAATTCTACATTAATTTTCTCTTTATCCCCTAGACTCTTTCTAGCTGAACTTAAACACTTCTAGATATGATACCCAAATCTATAAAGCCTTTAATTTTTCAGCCTTTTTTCATTTTTGCCTGCCTTACTCAATTCCAGTTTCTGCCATTACTTCCTTTAACTCAAAACTAATATTCTCATAACTCATAAGAGCACAGTCAGCCAGAACTCTAGTTGTGCCTTCTCCATCTTCTTCTACCACCTCCCAAGTCTGTACAAATGCCTAATGTTACTTCCAAAACACTGCCAATATAAGATAACATGAGCTTGATTATCTTCCTTACATGATATAGGCCCATTTACTTCAACTATGTTGTTCCTGATTTACATCAGTATAAATGAAAGGAGAATTGGGCCTTATCTAAACAAATATGCTGAAACTGCCATTCATGGCTTCACCATGCCAAGTCTCAACTTTCCAAACTAGCTTGTCCCAAGTGTTGGCACCTTTATCTCTTAATCTACACTAAAAAATCCCACCTTATTCCTTGGAAATCTTCACTATCTTCAGTTCATCTCAGAATCTGGCACAAAATCTACTTCGTAGTTGTTGAGATCTTTAGATGACGTACTCCTCCCTGTCTCTCTAACTTCACATTTCCATTCTGCTGTCAAAAACCCAAACTACTTCTGTCTTCCTATCCTTGTACATCCATACTGGATAGAAGATCCTTCTTCTAAATTGCACTCACCAGGCCAGCTCCTTAGCTGGTGTAAATTGACTTTAAAAGAGCTACCACAGTCCACACAGGTTGAGGGACTGGTCCATCATCTGCAATGGCCTTTTTCTACCTATTGGACTTCCTACATTTCAGCTTGGTGTTGTCCAGTTTGGGAGGGGGAGGAAGACACAAAAAATACTTAAGTTTACAATTACATGCCACTGCAAACAATGATAAATAGTAGAAATATGAAAATTAAATGCACTATTGAATCTGTCAGTATGTTCTCCTTTTACATTGTAAAATAATCTAACCAGCTGCTTCAGTATTTGAGGCATCCAGCTTTAGTATGTTTAATATGCATCATTTAAAAATACCAGTAAGTTTGGCTCAGTAAAATAGTTTTCAAAATTGGTATGCATGCTTTGTAAAAGGAATTAATATAAATAATAATAAATCCTTGCTATATAGCACGGGCTCTAGAAATTCCACTAGCAATCATAGTGTTTTCTAGTTAGCCATAGTAGTTTTTTCCTCAGATGATTCATAATTCTGCTTACTTATGATCTGGCAGAATTATAAATCACCATGGTGATTCAGATCTTTCTTAGCTTTTGATTTAATACAAAGTCCAGTATATCTCAGGTTTAAAGTTTCATCCGCTGAAATATGTTTTGAGTTTACGTTTCTTTGGTGTATGGATCATATAATTCCTTTCAGCCTCTATGGATGGAAAGAACAAGATCAGGTAGGTCGTGATGGAGGCTTGGGAATAGAAAAGAGCATGAATGCCATGTCTGTGGAAGACCTTGTAAGGAGACATAAAATAAATAAATAATATATGGAGATATCCTATCTCCTAGAACTGGAAGGGACCCCGAAGGGTCATCGAGTCCAGCCCCCTGCCTTCACTAGCAGGACCAAGTACTGATTTTGCCCCAGATCCCTAAGTGGCCCCCTCAAGGACTGAACTCACAACCCTGGGTTTAGCAGGCCCCAGAGTAAAACAATTGTCTTCAGCTGCACATTCGGCTGACAAACCAGTTAGTTTTCCTCTCTTATAGGGAAGTGGCAACAGCCTAGAATAAATATCTTGCAGTTGAATGTTCCTATACACTGGAAATCTCACAAAACAAATTTTAGTAACTATAATCTATAGTTTATAACTATAAACTATAATCCTTTTTCACATATTGGGATTGCCACATTGTGTATCTATCCCCCAGGGAAAGTCAGTGCATTATTAATGTTAGTAAGGAGAATAGCCTATAGGGCATTCTCACTCTGGCATGCATTGTACCAGACTGTAATTAGTTGGGACCGGGAACTAATTGTTTTTCTGCCATACTATCAGATCTCTACTTCAAGTGATGGGTCAGTATGATCTAGAGATTAATGTGTGAGATTGGGTTCCAGGAATTGCTGAGTTCTAATCCTAACTCCACCAATTATTGACTTGCTATTTGGTATTTGGCATTGATGCCAAATGAAGTCAATGGGAGTCTTTCATGCATCAGGACCTCATAATCCTTCTGTTTTCAGCATCTCCATCTGTAAAACTGGGATGAGAATGCTTTCCTACTTCACAAAAGTTTTTTGAGGATTCGTTAATGTTTGTACATCATTTTGAAGATGTAAAGGATCTGAATTTTCTAAAGCAGCCAAATACTCTTAAATGGTGCCAAATTGGCAGTTTGTCCTCTGTTGTAAATATGAACTTCCAAATGCAGAAGGTAAATGAATGCAGAACACTTAAGTATTTGAATATGGATAAAAAGTTTGCTCCGTGCATGCTTGGTGCTTAGGCACCTGTTGCGTCTCTTAGCTATCAAATTCTGATGATGTTCTGCTAGGCTCATTTTCCCCATAGTCTTGTGTTATGATTTCAGGTTTTGCATTGTTCGTAGGAATTTATGTTTGCCTGATTTTTAGTAGCCTCTCTACATTAATTTGACTAGGGGAAAAATCTCCTTTTCTTTTCTGTTGAAGGATCACCTGAATATTTCTTTGCTTATTATCATTAACACCCCAAGGTGGCCTCCCCACACCATATCTTATTAATGGTTGGGCCGTCTGCCTCAGTTATCTGTCTAGTAGAGCCCACAATATATTAGAGGTCTTAAAAACATAGGAGGCATGATCCTTGCCCCGGGGAGCAAGCAACCTGAAAGACAGACAAGTAAATAGAGTGAAGGAGGGAGTGGAGCAGGAAATAAACCTTGTGATTCCAAATATAAGTAATTCAGGTAAATAATACTTAGGCTACTCCTGGAGTGTGACAATGTCAGTGAATTTCTCATTGGCACCACAACAGAAAGATCTTCTGAGGTGATTTTTGAAAGTGCAGAGGAGAGGTGGCTTGTGGGTGAGCTCAGGAAAGTCCCTCCCATAGAAGGAGGAGCAGTGGCACAGAGACTATGACAAATAGTCAGTGTAAGGTGGGCACATGGTTCAGAACTTGACAAAGGTAGATAAGTAGAGTCATGAATATACAGATGAATGATTTATCAGCATCCCATTCCTTACTCTGGGCCTGTTACTACTGTAGTACTTGATTCTAATCTTCAATGTCAATACAAATGGATTCACACAAACATCCCTTATGAATGCAAATGTAGCGTGTGGTAATGTGAACCTTTAAATCTGTATGTATTTATAGCTTGTTTTTACTTTGACCTTATTTTCTCCATTGCCTTACATGAAATGAGAGACTGCGTATTATTTATTTGTATTACAGTGGTGCACAGAGGCCCCTAGCAGGGATAGGGCTATGTTTTGTTGGCTATTGTGCAAACATGAAATAAAACAGAGCCCAGGCTCCAAAGAGTTTACAGTCTAGATCGGGGTAGTCAATTATTTTTTGTCAAGGTCCAAATTTCTTGGTCAAGATATAGTCATGGTCCAGACACCAAAGAAACATTTTTCACACCACAAGTGCCCCTGTTCAACAAACATACACAGTGCTGTGTATAATATACACAAGGCTTATATTTTTAGTGCATTGAATGAAAATAAAATCAAACCACTGTATAACCTAAAAATAACCTCAAGAAAGATGTCATAAATTACATCTGACACTTTGAGAAAGTAAATAGATAAAATGTCAAATAGATGCAAATATGAGCATTAAAACACTGTCAGACAACTCTTAAATTTTGAATTTGTTTTGAGTTTATGAGCATTAACTTTGTTTTTGTCAAAATTATTGTAGTCACATAACCCCCAATTGCCCCCCACCCAGCTTAGGGTTGCCATATTTCAAGTTCCCCAAAAGAGGGCATTGTTGGGGGCAGGAAGGGAAACTTAAGGATGTGGTACAGTTGGGGCCTGCTGAGAGGGGGTATTTTGGGGTGCAGCCCCACTCTCAAGGGGAGGCAGTGTTGCTCCTTGTCACTACGACAGGGCAGCTGGTGCATACCCAGGACACAGTGCCAGCCCGTCAGTCCTCCCTGCAGGCCTCTCCCACACCCCAGGGTGGGGAGCTGGGGCCTGGCTCTGTCACCCTGGCTCTGTCACCCCTCCCAGCTGGGCTCCAGGGTTCCATAGCTGGGCAGGTGCTTAGCAGCTCTGCTTACCTGGTGGGCCAGGTGGCCCAGCTTCCTCCAGCCTTATGATTGCCTGCCAGTTCCCCACCTGCTCCCACCGCCCGACTCACTGAGCCCAGACCCCAGCACCTGCTCGTTCGCCCACATGGCCCACTCGCCCCATCCCTGAGCTGCTGCCAGCCGGCGGAGGATGGAGCTGGTGGGGCTGCAACTACACAAGCAGCTGCCTGGGGACACACTGCCTCACACTCCTGCCCAGCTGCCCACCCCTTACTGGGGGGCCCTGTGCTGGGGAGTGGGCATAGCTCCTGTCCCAGCTTGGCTTCAGCCCGTTTGACCTTTGCGGTCCACTCAAAAACTTCTGGCAGTCAGGATTTGGCCCACGGTCTGCCTATTGACTATCCCTGGTCTAAATCTGTGTGAAAAATCTGTGTGAAAATGTGCCTCTGCATGTATTGGTAGAAGACCTCCTAATAGGTGCTTCCATGCTTTTAAGGAAAACAAATTTTAATAAAAAGTAAATAATAAGAAAATATTTATACTTCTCTTGGAAGTCTATTACTAAGGAGCAAAGTCTGACTCCTCCCTCCCTCTTATTTTGCTCCATCTCCTAAAATCTCTTATTATTCAACCACTTTTGTTACATTAAAATCAATCAGGGCCTTTCCATTTGCTTCAATGGGTTTTGAATCAAGCTCCTCTGCATTAGGGTACATTTATGTAAGTAGCAAGGGAGCATTTGATAATGGCCTTCGAAAATTAATTTAGCTGATGGCCTATATTGTTTGTATCTAAAAGGATAATAATAATCCAGGGTCAGAGGTATTGAAATTTCTACTTGAATTTCCTGGAAACCTGTAAACAAATTCATTTATTTTCAGTATTATCCCAACTCTTTATTATTATAAAGAGACTATCAAAAGAAGAAAATACCTGCCCACTGTTGTTGTTCTAGTAAGTAATGCATTATGTTCTCACAAAGTATTGAAAGCTTTCAGTGATTATCAAAAGCTATTCTTTCCTCAAGGCTATGTAGAGTAAAAGAAGAACCTAAATGATTTTGTCTTATGCTTTACCCCCAGTGTATGGGTGTCAATCATGAGTTTAGTAAGTATTATAAACACAGGAAGCTAAAACATTCAAAAATATGAATTCATCTGTTGCTGGGAGATGAAGACATGGTCATATGGAACTTACATAATCCTATTTGCATACATATTTGTATTCTAGCTCTAGTGTCAGAAGAAGCTTTTGTGTTAGAAATGGTCTTAAAATTCTAACTAAAAAGAAATATTAGATCTGATCCAGGGTGCATTGTGGCTGCTTTTCTGGGTTTCTCTGATCCATTGAGCATCATTCCTAGTATATGCATTTGACTTTGCTTACAACCTACACGTGAAACTCTAGAATTTGCAACTCAAAAATATTGTGAATTTTTTTCAGATAAAAATAAAACATTTCCATTAATTTCAGGGACCATTTAGGCCCTCCCCATCCTTATTTTAAAGAAGAACTCAAAATAATCCCATGGCTCTCACAATGTTTTTTTGTTTAGGGTAAAATGTAAATTGGTGCATTAAAAATGGGTAGTACCAAACACCAAAAATGCTGGGGAGGAAAGAGTAGATTTCATTTAATAGACTTGTGCAAAAAAAAAAAAAAAATTAAAAAAAAAAAATAATCCTTATTAAGAAATCATCACAGTGGATTTGCTTATTTACGTTCCACAGAAATCTGAGTACAGCTGGTCAGGAATCTTCTACCAAAGGCCTTTTTTGATGGAAAATGTAGTTTCTGCACATTGAAATTTTCTGCTGGAAAGTTTTGATTTTGCTGATTTTTTCCCCCCCCCCAGCCCTTTGTGAAAACTGAAATGAAATATTTTGTTTTGGGTCAGTGGTGCTCAATATTAATCTGAGGTGCTATAGCATCTCACAGGAGTTGTCACTCAAGTGCCTCATGCCTCTCTGTTCTCCTCTCTAGGGCAGGCTTCCTAAATGGACTATAGCTCATGATGCACCAGTTTCCTCTCTGGTGCATTATGGGAGTCACATGGCCACAATGCATCAGGGAGATGTAATCTATTGGGGGAGCTCAGCCCACAGACGAAAATGTTGCCATGAGACATCAGACCTATACTCCAAAGAGGCATTGTGGCAGTTCAGGGGGACACTCGGGGCCGGTGCTAGGATATTTTGCGCCCTAGGCGTATAATGTATGTGATTTATAAATCACATACATTATACACAATACACAGTCACAGAGTAACATGTTATAATTTAGAATTAAAGCAAAGCCATTTCAGGGGCCCCTTCCATAAAAAAAAAGTTGCAATACTATAGTAACATGTATTTGGAAATGTAAAAAATAACTAGTGAAATACATTCAAAAATTAATTTGTAATAATTTGAAAATACACTAAATACATTATTTAAAAAACATTAAAAGCTGTAATGGGATGTAGACATTTGCAATTACATAATGGGCTGTTGCTGGGTGATGGTGATGGTTGGTGCCAATGGGCTGTCGCTGCCTGGGGGTGGTGCTGCTGTTGCCCAGGGCTGGGTGGGGAGCTGGGCTCTGGGTTGGGGAGTGCCCGGCTCACAGGGGCTGGGCTCAGGGCTGTGGGGAGGATGGGGTTGGAGGGTTTCCGGCTCAGAGGGGCTGGGCTCGGACCTGGGGGTCAGGGCTGTGGGGGGGAATGGGGTCGGGGGGTGTCCGGCTCAGAGGGGCTGGGCTCGGACCTGGGGGTCAGGGCTGTGGGGGGGATGGGGTCGGGGTGTGTCCGGCTCAGAGGGGCTGGGCTCGGAGATGGGGGTTAGGGCTGTGGGGGATGGGGTCGGGGGGGCGGACCTGGCCCCTTACCTGGAGCTCCCAGGAGCCTCCAACATACTCATGGGGCAGGGGGAGCCTCCGACATACTCGTGGGGACCCCAGTGGGGCCCAGGGCAAATTGCCCCACTTGTCGTCCCCTTCCCGCCCCCCCTCCCGGGTGGCCCTCAACTCAGACACTGGGCATGACAGAGGCTGAAGCAGGGAGAGGGGGGCACTGGGGCAGCTCAGCTCTGCAGGCTGCCATCCTCTCCAGGCGCCCACGCACAAGGGGGCAGGAGCACAGGCGCGTGAGGCCGAGCTGTGGGGAAGCGCTTACCTTGCCCAAGGCACGGGCGTCGGGGTCCTCTTTCTTCCTCCGTTCCACCAGACCGCCGCCCAAGCCTCTTTTCTTCTCTGTGACCCCCACTGGGGCTGACCGGGGAGGCTGAGCCAGGAGGCAGCCGCCCCTTTCCTCCAGAGGCCCTGCTGTTGCGCCCGTCGCCGGGCTTGTGCCATGTGCGCTAAGCAGAGCTGCGGAGCTCTGCCCAGCCGCCGGTGTCCCTGCCGGCAATGAGAAGAATCGCATGGGATGTAGCGGCCGCTGCGCTGGGAGGGAGAGGGAGTCTGAACCACACACCATGTCAGTGCGCTGGGCTCGAACGCTTTAAAAAAAATTTGGGGGTGCCGCTTTTTGGTGCCTCCAAATCTTGGCGCCCTAGGCAACTGCCTAGTTGGCCTAAATGGTAGCACCGGCCCTGGGGATACCAATTAATGCCAAACTGAACTGGAAAGAAACACTTTGAGAGTTGCATATTGAAAACTTTTTGAACTTTTCACTTCTAGAAAAATTTTGATATTTCAATTTTCCATCCAGTTTCCAGCCATCTCTACTTTTGAGCTATAATTTTTTTTTTTTTACTTCAAACTGGATGTGTGGTGGTAGTGGTGGTATGTTTTTTGTTTTTGTTTTTTGTTTTGCAGGTAAATTAAAGTACAAAAGTGTAACCTGCTCTAGGTGCCAATTGATATGGCCAATCTCATCTTCATGTTAGGAAATCTAAGTTTTTATATTGCCTTTTTTCACAGCCTAATGAGGAAACATCAATAATGCGTAGGCGCAATAGTGATTTAATTAGCAGCTGGAGAGGAAGATGTAATTGATATCTTTATTTACAACACAACAGAATGTTATTAAAATGCTTAGCATTTAGAAATACTGAAGTTGTTTTATGAAGATTAAAAACCTTAAATAAAACTCTTATTTGAGTTGCTGTTCTCTGAAACAATAAACCAATGTTTGATGAATAAGTCTGAAGACAGCAAGATTATTCTCATTTTGCCCATTTGTAAAGAAAGGTTATTATCCTTAGAAACTAATAGACTACAAAGTTAATGAATTTTGCTATATGAAGAATCTGATACAGAAAAATTTCCGGGTGTTTACTGCCCCTTCCCATAGAAATAATACTGAGGTGTGGCTCTGATGTGGAGCAAAAGAGAAGAAAAACTCCAACAAGGGTCCCCTGCTGTTGTTTTCCTGTGGTTGTTGTGGGTGCTGGTGGGGATTGCATCCGTACAATAAGCTCCAATTCCACCCTCAGAGCCTGACTATCCCCGGGAAGGTTGAGAGTGTATGGGTGCTGTTTCTTTAGCTTTGTAGCAAGAAGGTGTCTGGGTGGAGTTCCAGGAAGAAGAAGGGAAACACAGAGTAACATAAGGGGTAATAGTGTTTACCTTGTTCTGACATTGAACAAAGTGACTCTTTCTGTGGTTTGTTACTGTGAAAGAGGGAAAAGGGGCACTACCCTTTAGGAGACAGGCTGAAGACTACAGCCTGGGGATAATCAACAAGGTCCTGCCCTGCACTAAGGCCTGCGTGATATAAAACAGGAAGAGGAAGCAAAGTGAGGGGAGCGAGAAGGTAGTGAAAGCCAGGATGGTGGCAGTTGCCCTGTGAAGTATCTGGAAACTAGCCTAATCTAATTCAAAGACATGGGTGAGGACTGTAAGTTTGGGTGCCCTGAAACTAGGCCAGATGAAGTGATGGTTGTAATGCTGCTTCTGCTGATGAATGATTTGCTGTAATGATTCTTAGACTGAAGTCTTATTAAAAGGGACATGGCATCTGATGAACAAATGTTGGCCTCTGCTTGCCCCTGGGCTGTTAAACTGAAATCTTTGTTTCTCCCCTTGCGGAGGTACACCTGCAGCACCACAACGGCCTACAAGGGAGTGCTCAGGGACTGCTGTCATCTTTACAGTGGCCATGACGATACTCTGTGTTTCCATGCTGCCTTTGGAGCCCTATGCCTTCCTCCTTGAATTGCACCTCCATAGGCGCCATGCAGTCAGGAAATTTTTCAGAGCAGAGAGGCCATGGAAATATTAGTACAAACTTAAACTGCACGAACATAGCTTTTTCATGGGGCAGATAGCTGATGAGTGAAGGAGGAAAGTACTTTCCTCAGAGTCTGCCTGTCCTCAACAGCAGATTCCTTCAATATAGAGAGCTCTTGTGGGATCCAGGCCAGGTGGAAATGATGCTGCAGATGCCCTCAAAAGATTAGGAATACTAGGATGGGGAATTTGCATTTTGTTCTCATTGGAGGTGGACCATTTGCTAGAATATTTTCTTTTCAATTTATTATTAGATTTCATGTTCGTTTATTCCATGGTTGCTTCAATGCACAAATGAAATTCCACACAAAATGCCCTTGAAATAAGACACAAATGGCTTCATTTGGCAAGTAGATCAAAACATTCTTCTTTCACCTTGTTAGTGTGCATTGTTCTAATTGTAAGGGCTCTTCTATAAATAGTACTGTCAAGGCTCCTTCCCCACTCTGAACTTTAGGGTACAGATGTGGGGGCCTGCATGAAAACTTCTAAGCTTAACTACCAGCTTAGATCTGGTCCGCTGCCACCACTCCCAATGGGCTAACTCCCTTCCCTGGGTAGCCTTGAGAGACTCTTCCATCAACTCCCTGGTGAACACAGATCCAACCCCTTGGATCTTAAAGCAAGGAGAAATTAACCATCCCCCCTCCTTTCTCCCACCAACTCCTGGTGGATCCAGATCCAACCCCCTTGGATCTAAAAACAAGGAAAAATCAATCAGGTTATTAAAAAAGGCTTTTAATTAAAGAAAAAGGTAAAAATCATCTCTGTAAAATCAGGATGGAAAATAACTTTACAGGGTAATCAAACTTAAAGAGCCCAGAGGAACCCCCTCTAGCCTTAGGTTCAAAGTTACAGCAAACAGAGGTAAACACCCTAGCAAAAGGTACATTTACAAGTTGAGAAAACAAAGATAAAACTAACATGCCTAGCCTGGCTGTACTTACAAGTTTTAAATATGAGAGACTTGTTCAGAAAGATTTGGAGAGCATGGATTGATGTCTGGCCCCTCTTAGTCCCAAGAGCGAACTCCCCCAAAACAAAGAGCACAAACAAAAGCCTTCCCCCCCACCAAGATTTGAAAGTATCTTGTCCCCTTATTGGTCCTTTGGGTCAGGTGTCAGCCAGGTTACCTGAGCTTCTTAACCCTTTACAGGTAAAAGGATTTTGGAGTCTCTGGCCAGGAGGGATTTTATAGTACTGTACACAAGAGGGCTGTTACCCTTCCCTTTATAGTTACCTTACTATATACATTCATGTGGGCTTGTGAAATAACTGAGGCAAACACTTATATTAGTTGTTAATTGGTGCAACATCTCCCTTTTGGTTGTAGAAAGACAGGCCTGAAAGACACGGGCAAGGGACTTCATAGGCAATGCGCCACTTTTGTGGAGGTTGGAGGGATATAGTCTCAATGAAGATATAAATACCCTCAAGCTGTTGCACTTTCCCCATCAATACCTAATTGGGGTTAATTGTTGAATTTAGTCTCTTAGGTCTTGTCTACACTAAAAAAACATTTTACAGGTATAGATATACCAATCTAGCTATACTGGCAAACTCTCCTGATGTTCTTTTGCTGGTATAACTTATACGAGTTCCCAAACCAAAATAAACTATATTGGCCAAAGCACTTTTGTACACTAGGGTTTTTGTCAGTAAAAAAATGTCATTGTAAAAAAACAAACACACCCTTAATCATTGTTATTTATCGACCAAAGTTTCTAGTGTATATGAGATCTTAATCACCAAGCAAGGCCCTTGGAAGAGAGGTTTGAATGATACTGTATTTACTAGGATAGGCTTGAAAAAAAATTAAGAGAAATTTAACCTGAAAAATCTTCATTTGAAATTTCAGATGTTCCAAAAACTTAAAAATTATTAAAAACAAGAGGTTTTTGTTTCAAATTGACATTTTCAAATGGAAATATTTCAAATTGTTTTGAAATGAAACACATGTTTAGTTTGTTTCAATGTAAATGATCATTTTGGGTTCCTTACTGAAATGCAACAACATTTATGTCAGAATGAAACACTTCCATTTGTTTTGAAATGTTGATTTGGAAAAAAATGTTTTTGTTTTGAATTTTCCATGGGAACTGAATTGCTTTTTTCATCAGAATGGCTGCTTTACCACAAATAATGAGTCTTTTGTGTAGAACATTTTCCCTCAGAACAATTTAACCAGCTCTAGTACTTATGAAAAGAGCTGTAATTCTCAAAAAGGAAAAAATTGTGAGGAAAGTTTAAGGCCTTGATCCTGTAATGTCTTGTACACATCGTACCATTGACTTGAATAGTGCTTTGTGCAGTTACAGGCACTTGCCAGTTCAGTACCTGTTGCAGGATCAGGGTCACAGTTCTTCAGTTATAAAAGTGATAGCCGAAATGGATTCTGAAGACAGATTTTCACTTCCCTTTCTTGATCCTCTCAGCTTTTACTTTTGGCATCATTCTTCATATAGCCACCTTTTTTTCCCTTCCCAAAGTATCTACTTCTGATTCCTATTGCTCTGGGGTTGGTTTCCCTGTAGGATATACAAATTATTATATTTTTTAAAATATATCACTAATAAACTGATCTTTCAGAACTCAGACTGTTCCATCACTCATATCCAGCTTTTCTAGCTATTCCTTCTGACAATGACTACTTTGACCCTTTGCTCACAGAAATGCATTTAAAGAATAGCTTTCCTTACTTATGTCAAGGAAGCATAAAATGAGGCATTTTACGAGAAAACTATCCTGATATAAAATGTCTTCTGTTTTCTAGTTATCAATTGTAATTCTTCTGCACAAGCAATTATTTTGTCATAGATGGGAGTTTTTTCTGATCACAGCTGAAGCTGGCCCTCCATCAAGAAATTTTCCAGACACCCAAGTTATATGGGCCAAGTTCACAAGGCAGCTGCTGTCATTTACACCTGCTTTCAGTCTGGCCTTTGTGTCTGTAGTAGAAGACAAAAGTTGTGGTTCTTCTCATTGCTGTCATATCTAGTTCATTTGAGTCTTCAGTTATTCTTGACATGAGACTGGCAGCTAGTGAAGGAGATAAGGAAGTACAATTATGCTATTTTAAATAGAGACCAGACTATTTTAAGTAGTATAATTGGCACCTCCAATCACCTCTGCGAGGAGTGAGACATAGGAGAATAACATGAATTAAAATCAAATCTTTTGTTTTTGTAATAGTGGCACAATAGCACAAGAAACCTGCATTAAATGGTCATTTAAATCTCCTAAACTCAACGGCAGCATATTATACAACAGGGATGGGCAACCTTTGGCATGTGGCCCGTCAGGAAAATCTGCTGGTGGGCTGAGACAGTTTGTTTACCTGCAGCATCTGCAGGTTCGGCCGATCACAGCTCCCACTGGCCGCGGTTTGTCATTCCAGGCCAAGGGGGGCTGCAGGAAGTGGTGGACGGCACGTCCCTCGGCCCACGCCGCTTCCCAAAGCCACCATTGGCCTGGAACGGCAAACTGCAGGCAGTGGGAGCTGCGATCGGCTGAACCTGTGGACACTGCAGGTAAAGAAACTGTCCCGGCCCGCCAGCAGATTTCCCTGACGGGCTGCTTGCCAAAGGTTGCCGATCCCTGTTATACAATCTTGACTTATTAGAATGTGATCTCTCATCTGTCTGTATCCATCTGTGACCTCTTATCCTACAATTAGACACTAAACTCTTTGGGGAAGAGAGAATGCCTTTATGTCTGTACAGAGCCTAGCACAAAGGCGCTGCTGACTTTAGATGCTTCTGCAGTCCACATAGTTAATAAATTTGCTGATGCTCTCACTAGTACGATTTCCTGGCTAGGATTAAAGCTACCGATTTAATAGTTCTTTTATCCTTCTGGTTCTTTTAAGGGACAGGAATCCCTGAAATATTGTTTAAGGTCATAGAAATGTGGATATTGTTTGGTCATCGCTGATGTACATATTGTGACTATGACTGAGTGGAGCTGCACTGGCTCAGCAGGAGCACTGGGAAGCACGGTGCCTCCAAGAGACACAGTTCTTCCCTGAGCTTTCTCACTTACAGAACTGGGTCCTTAAAGATAAGTTGAACTAGCTATGGAAAAAGTCCACACTTGGCTGTAAAGAAGTCTACCGGTTGGTATATAGCAAGTTTTTGAGCATCATTAGCAGAAATACTACCCCTACCCCTACTATCCCTGGGAGCATCATTTCCAAGAAAGACAGTGCTGGAAATGCTGATTAACTGGTATTGAGAAGGATTTCTGTCGTATATGCTTAGGAATTAGCATATAGTATTAGCTATCCCTTCCAGGGGGCAATAGAGATCCTAAAAATGTCTGCCTCTTGCATGACCTGTGAGTCCCAGAAACTGTATATAGTACCCGTCACTCCTGTGCCAGGGAGGGTATAATTTAGGCAGCAGGTTCATCATGTGATACCCAGCCTATAAAGTAATGACATTATGAGCCCTGAAGAAGCAGTGTCTTCCTCTGTCTTGTCCCAACATCCAATCCTTGCTCTTTCTGAAAGTGCCTTGTTCTGGAGTGGTATATTGAGGAATGCTACAAAATCATGGTATGTCAGAGTGCCTGTGAGAATGTATGCAGTGTTGCTGTAGCCACGTCAGTCCCAGAATATTAGAGACATGAGGAAAGTGAGGTAATATCTTTTATTGGACCAACTTCTATTGGTGTAGCTCTTCTTCAGGTCTCAGAGAATGTAGTTATTCCTAGGCCAGAAAACAAGAATTCTACTTCATGAAAAATTTAGAGTGTTCATATTTGTTTTCATTCCACTTCGGAATGATACTGGGGCCATTCAAAATGGCGAGACCTACCCACTCCAAAATAGCTGATAGTCCAGTGATTAGGGTACTCAGCTGGAAAATAGGAAACTCAGATTCAAGTCTCTGCTCAGCTGACATCTCAGGTGGGTACCCTGACCACCAAGTTATAGAGGTGGGCTCTGTCAGTCTCTCCTATTGAATCTGTTTCACTTTGTATAAATAAATCTTTGGGCCATAGACTGGGTCTATAGCGAAGTGGTTATGGCACTCATATGACCCATTTCCATGAAAAGTTTGTTTTGTCAAATAAGCTTTGTCTAACAAAACATAATTGAAAAATTCCTGACCAGCTCTATTTATTTTAGGTAATGGGTACTGTCTGTGACAGGTCATCTCTGGTAAGATGTTAATTTGACATTCTTATCTTTTACTCTGTAACATCTTTAATTTTTATACAGTTTCTTTTTATAACTAAAGAACAGTCCAATTAACATCGGTTATTTGCCTTGTAACTACTTCATGATGTAAAGGCCTAATATAGACAGCAGGGTGAGCAGGAAAAGCTTTTCGAAGAGGTTGACAGATAAGACAAAGTAAAGTTTATTGATCAATGGCAACGGGTTATTCAAAAAACCTGACCAGTTATGGCCCATCAGGCTAACATTATTATTGGACCCTCAGGTCAGCCGCTCATGCAACTACAGAAACACAAAGCAAATGTGAAAAAAGACTATCCCAGACAATTCTACTCTCTAAAATGTTGTGGAGTCAATTCAGAAGATTTTTAAGACCAACATATAGACTTCTCTAAACCCAATTGCATATCTATTATTTTTTCCTACCCAAACAATGTAAAATATACATTAAACAAACAAAAAATACTTCAAGCAATATTAATGGATTAAGAATAATCTTACTTTACGTGTACACAGTATAAGAAAAGTCCTTTAAAGGAGTATTTCTCTATATAGTTTATGGTAAAGTCAACATGTATCCATTAGAACACAGTACCACAACTAGATAATGTTTTTTCCACAATGAATCCAAATTTGGATTTAAGTCCAGATCCTCAGTCCTCACAAAGGGCCTTTTGTGGTGCTCCAGTAGCATAACTTAAAGCTATCTTAATCAGGCAGCCCAGGTTGCTCCAGTGCAGGGGAATCCTTTGATGGCATAAAGCTGGCACAGCTGGCTTTACACCGTGCACGCCTCCTCTCTTGGAATGGGGTGCATGTGAAGGACAAAAAAGATAGGGTCAGAGTGGCTCATAGGGGCTGCTGTATCTTGCACAATTTGGAGGAGTCTTTAGGCTGCTCTAAGTTACACTGGGGCATAAGGTTTGGTGGAGGCATAGAGATGGCTGTGCCACCTCTGCCACCAGAGTGTTGCCATTGCCATAGCCCAGAGTGTTTAGCACAACTGTTTCTGTCCTCACACTGATATCTTCCTGGGATTCAGGCCTTGTGCCAAAACACCACCTTGGGCTATAAAACATACATTGTCGAACTACAGACCGGAGACCAGACACAGGATTTATTACACTGTGTGTGAAATAGATTTTGTGTATTCGGTTCTAGCGACTGAATTATTGGAAGCACAATATGCCCTTTAATACTGTAGGTTGGGATAAATCAAAAAATCTCTTACACCGGAACAAATACAGAAGGCTAATTTTGCACCGGTGAATCTTACAGCCTGTAATCAATTGAATTCTGATATTCCAGATATATAATTACACTGTGATTTTTATCAAAACTACATTCCACAATTTCTGAGTCATGACACAGTCTCCTGGGATTACTAAGATGGGGCCTGATTCCAAAAGTTGCTGAGCATCTAAAGTCAATGGAAGCTGCAGGATTTAGAATCTTTGGAAGCAGGGCCTTTGAAAATTCACAGATTCCATTCCTCTCAATTATTAATGTCTTGGTGCAAGGGAAGAGGGGGAATAGCACCTGTAAGAATGTGCGTGGGAGGGGGGAAAGGGGCTAATTGATGGAGGGGGGTCTGGTGCTTGGGAGGGGTGTGGTCTTGATTGCATGGCAGTGTACTTATGAATGACAGGATACATAATGAATGGGGGGAGGGGAGTGAATCACAGTATGGGTTCATATAAGGAAGTTACTGAAGTGTGTATTGCTGAACGTAATTGCATAGAGGAATAGTGTTTGCTTAGTAATGTATCATTGTTCCTGATCATGTTTTCAGCTGTATTATCTCAAATCATCATTGCATGATGTGATGCAGTGGAAAGCAATAGACTTTTTCTTGATGACATAAAAGCTTTATTTGTAAACATGTGTCAGAACAGTACAACAGTCAGGCCAGCTGCCATTACAGCATCCCAAAACAAACTACAGAAGAATTTAACAAAACAAAACAAAAAGTTCAGGAAACAGTTTAAAGATGAGACAACCCTCCCCCTTACTGCTGCATGTCCCCTGGCCCCATGTTCTTTTTGCCCCATTTTCTGCTCAGCTGGCACTAGAAGGAAGGGTGTGAAGGTGTCCACAGGAGAAGAGTTTAAGAAGGAAGGTTTCATGGGGTTTGGTTGCCCTGCTAAGCTGCTCATGGGGCTTGAATGCATGGGCTGGCTGACATGGAGTTGTCCAAGCTACTTCTGGATTGAGGGTATGTTTCAGGGGGATCAGGCCGTGGTGTGGGAGAGGCAGCAAGAACTGGTGCTCTACCAGCCATGATGGAGATGAGTCGCTCAAACAGTTCTCTCTGTTGAGCTCTGTCCAGCTCCCTAGGACACAATTCTTGTTCCAGGAACTACATTGCAAGTGTCTGCTACCTTGCTGAAACCCAGGCCTCCAGCTGCATGGAGAGCCTCTGTGTTTCCTTCTGCCACTCGGCATGCCATTGCACCTGTCTTATGCCCCTCTGCTTCTGGATCTGGACCTGCTTGTCAGCTCTCTTAAGAACTTCAAACATAACTTCATCACGGAAATGCTTCTGCTTGGAACAGTCCATGAAGGTATGTTGGGCCAGGGTCGAATTCTGGATGTACAGTAGCCAGCAGAAGTCAAGGAGCCTGAAATAGGACAAGAAACAGAGGGTTAATGTCTGAAGTAGCTCCGCGGAGAAGCACAGAATTAATTCGTGTGGAATCTCAAGGATTTAAAATGTTACATTTCAAATCTGAACCAAAATATATCGTGAAAGGGATGCTTCAGTCTGTAGCATCTCTCTGGACACAGCTTGGTTAATCGCAACAGCAGAAGTGCAGAGACAATGGTAAGTTTCAAATTACAAGCTTTTTCTGTTTTATAAAAATTGCATAACTACTTGGGTTGCTGAGGGTGGTTGGGGGAGGTGGGAGATTGCAAATGGCCTTGCAACAAAGTGTTTTTCTATCATTTCAGGCCTTTCACACTTTGGAGGATGCAACTGTTCTGATGGTGCCTTATTGGCAAAGGGAGATGTTATTCCAAGCTGCTGGTGGGAAATCTGCAGTGTATGCAGCCAAAGTATTCAGACATATAGTGACTGAACAGCACATCTCTTAGTGGAGTGGGCTAGTCAGCTAAACTAGGCCTTTCCCTGCAATGTGACTACCTATCCTGAATCAGGAAAAGTTTGCGGCTATCAGCAAGCATGATTGGGTCAGAATCCATGAAGGGAATTAACCAGATACTGTGTTAGCTGACACATGGCTTACTCTGTTCTGGCTGCATGCAAACACGCAGAACTCCACAGCCTTCCTCCTCCCTCTCCCGGCACATTTTTGGACAAAAATTGACACCCCAGTCATTAGGAGAAACAATGTTGTCACCCAGGCACAGCAGTGACTACCTTTAACTGAAATAGACTAGATTTGGAAATGGAACACAGTTTCCCAAACTCACATAATGTGTTTGCTGTTTACAGGCAGCTCCATAAACCGTTGAGTGGTTACAGAATGGCAGACGTAGAGGCCTGGCAATGTAAGGTTATTATTGTTAAGAAACATAAATGGCTTTAGCTAAAATATGTGCTTTTTAAGTAAAAATACTTTTAAAAGATATTTTTTACTCGTTGCAATTCCCGGTTGCCATTTTGAACTCCACGTGGTGGGGGTCACGGGGGAGGGAGAAGGGATGCCAAGGAGTTGGGATACAATCTGCCATTAGTGGATATACATTGGTAGCTGGGGCCTCTCATCAGTGGCAGTGGATGGAGCCCCGCTTCGAGGAGGCTGGCCTCCCCCACAGTCAGAGGCTCCCAGGCTGGCTGGCTGGAGCCCCCCCCAGCCATGCCGCATCGTGCCTGCCCTCCTGAGACCCCAAGCCGCCTCATGGGAAAACAGTGTTTCTTCCTGAGGAACCTGAGTTTTTTATATGTGCCATGCAGGTTTTGGGGTGGCTGAGGAGGTGGTATGGACTACTCAGCTTCCCTCCTCACAGGGTCCCAGAGCTCGGTCTCCAGTCCAAACCCAGAAGTCTACACAGCAATGAGACAGCCCTGCAGCCCAAGCTCTGCAAACCCAAGCTGGGTTTTTCTTTGCTGTATACTCATAACCTTAGAGGCCCTACCTGAGATTGTACAGTGCCTAGGACGATGAGGCTTCACCCAAGGAGAGACAGTTCCTGGCCCTGCGTACAGTCTGACAAAGGGAGGGAGAGTGGGGAACAGAGGCATAGTGACTAATTTGGCCAACCACACACTGCAGGTCATAGGCAAGAACAGAACCTAGGTCTCCTGACTCACTGTGCCAGAGAGAGTGATACATTATTTAGCAAATGAAAGGGGAATGCCCATTAATTTATTGTGATGAGCAAATCTAAAATCAATGTATCATTAAAAATAGAAAATGGTAAATCTGGCAAATGAATAGTTCTCTATGTAGATTCTGAAATCTCCTTTCCAAAGGAAGTCAAAGGAGGAGAATAAATATGGTACAAAGGTGTCCTTATTAATTCTGCATCTTGGATAATTAGAAGAATGTTATCAGTGATGATAACAGGCTGCTCTGAGGGGAGTAAAATAAAATCCTATTTAAATGGAAACATTTACAACTAGGAAACAGGATCCTTCCTTTACAGTGTGAGCCCATTCTGTTCCCTAATCAAGTATATGATGTTCTTTAATCTTTTTGAAATCCAGCTTCAAGAACATTTTATAAAGATATAGCTAGCCTGCTGTAGCAGAAACATGTTCTGAAAAGAATTCTCTACAGAAACATTACCATCACTTAGTTAAAAGAAGAGTTCTTTTGTAGATTAAGTGTCTTATTTCCTAGTATTGAAATAGTGCAGAAAGAGATAAAAAAGGGCTGACTGCCTTCAGAAGGTGCTGGGTTCTTGTACGTGCAACAGGTTAGTTAATGCTGTCAAAGCTGCACCTTTCTGTTTGTGAGAAGAATGTTTTACTGAGATCAACAGACCTTTTAGGGTGTATTCAAAGAGAGAACATAAGGGACGGCCATACTGGGTCAGATGATCCATCTAGCCCAGTATCCTGTCTTTAAACAGTGGCCAATTCCAGGTGCCCCAGAGGGAATGAATAGAACAGATAATCATCAAGTGATTCATCCTCTGTTGCCCATTCCCAGCTTCTGGGAAACAGAGAGAGAGAGAGACAGCACTTACTATAAGGCAGTGGTTCTCAACCTGTTTACCATTGTGGGCCACATATACAGCTCTCTATGTGTTATGTGGGCTGCATCCACACAATATATATACTACCTGTATGGTCCTAAGGGTGTCACATGGGCCGCAGCTGTGTGCTGATTGGGCTGCAAGCAGCCCACGGGTTGAGAACCACTGCTATAAGGTATGGAGATATCACTTTTTTTAGACTCACTTTCATTGATTCTCACTCCTTCATGCTTTCCCTGTCTTCCCCCCCCGAGTCTTCCCTGCCCATATTCTTATCCAGCTCTGGCCGCCCCATTCTCTTCCACTGCCACATCTCTCCTAGTCTCTGTCTCCCTTCTTTTCCTGGTGCCTTTTTCTTGAGCCTTGCTGACTCTTACCAGTCTCTTTTACCAGTAGAATGGCCCCCATCACGACAATAGTTCTTCTTAGTCTTTCTCCAGTAGAGTAAGCTCTGCATGGCTTACACAGTATTCTTGGTTTCTCATTCCCCATTTCAGGCAGGGAAAAGGGACTCTTCTTGTCACTCAGTATTTGCTATTTCTATGGCCAAATAAAAACTACAATTTTATTAATCCCAGTCGGTCATTGGGTGGAGCAATGATTTCTACAACAGAAATTCTGGACAAGTGGGTGAAAATTATTGGGGGAGGGAGTGGAAAGACTGTGATCCATTTAAGCACAAAAATGCATGTCCTAAATATCTAGACATATTTAGATGTGCTCATTCTTCTGATTTCTGATGTTATAGCAGATTGGGTTATTACACTTTTTCTTGCTGCTCATAAAATTATCTCAGTGTTACTGTTTTATTGCAAGGCTAGATGAGGTGTTAGCTAAAAAGTAGTGCACAAGTGAAGTTTGTGATATAGCTGGCAGATTTAACTTGATTTTGCTTATATAAAATCATTCAGTAATTTAAAATCACAGTTTATTGACCTTACTTTCAGCACACCTAGAGGGCAGAGTAAAATGTCATTCATTTTCAAATGAAGGATTAAACCCATAGAGTGTAAAAGTCTGAAGTCCTAGGAGAGCACTCTTTAGTGAAGAAAGAAAGTAATTTAAATTATTTATGACTGTGTCACATGCAGCACATGTTAAAGAAGGATTTTTAAAAGTTACAGTGTTAGACCAAATTCATACCTGGTATAATTCCATTAACTCAAACGAGTTACACCAGGGATTCATTTGGCCTATAATCTTCAATATTAATGCACAACTTTTATTTAAGAACTGCTGCTAAAGATTAAAGCTGTTAGTCATACATAGTTTTTAAAAATAATATGACTCACATTAGACAGTGGATAATTCACATCTGGCATAAGCCAGTGGTATTGTGCTCGCTTACATCAGCAATGAATTTGGCCCAATGGCTCATTAATAGAGCTAGCTGAATAGTGGGGAAGAAATATTTTGGATTCTTCTTGTGAGTTTTGAGTCCTAATTCAATCTGACAATATAAGATATTGATCATATCAGGTCAATAGAGGTATATGTCATTGGATTAGCTTCAGAACACCGCATGACACCATGTGAGGTATGCAGAGCTTCATGTTCTACTGATCCAATGGAGTATAGCTTTTGGGCCATCCATACAGTTTTGGGGCTCCAAAAGAGTCCTGAAACCACTGAAATATTTTTCATAGGTTTTTTTTTTTTTTTTAAGCCAGAATGGTCCATTATATTGATCTAGTCTGACCTCTGGCATGACACAGATCACTAATTTCAAAGATAGTTCGCAGTAATTTCTGCTTCAAGCCCATAACTTCTGTTTGAGCTATAACATATGCAAATACTTATCTGGGCTCCTGCAACTTTGATTTGGAATAAAAATTACACAAACTGGTTATAAACAAAATGGTGGGTTGTTCACACAGATATAGCATCGGTGGTTCAGCAAAGGCCTTTAGCACTGGGAAGCTTCTGAACATAGCCCATTTGACCCTGCTTCTTCTGTCCTGTGATGAGGTGGCTGACAGATCTTGGGTCCGAGGCAGACAGGATATAGTGGGGAGGCAGCCCTAGGAGCAGCCACGTTTAGGGACCAAGCTTGGACTGGACTGAATTATGTTTCATTGTTCATTTGTTTGGTAATAAAGTCACACACCGATAGAGTGCTACATTTGGACCCTGATCAAGAAATATGGGCTATCCTGTAGAGCGGATGGGAAAGTCCTCTGCTTGGGCACAGCACAGTGACTTCCTACTCACTTCTTCCCCAATAATCCCATACCCCTGTTCAGACAATAATATTTCCCCTCACCTGCAATAGACACTCCTCATCTTCCCACCCTTTTCTAAAATGCAGATAAAGGAGAAAATAGCCATAGCTTAGTGATATTTTAAAATGCACGGCTTAATTTTTACTTCTTTATTTAAGTGGAGAATGGAAAGTAGTAGCTTCTAACATAAGTATCATGCAAGAAGGGAAAATTCTTGAGGAAAATAACAGAAAGCAGTGGTCAAAAATGATTTGCACAGCACCAAGTTTTTCGGTACCAGTGTGTTTAAAAAAAAAAAAAAAAAAAAAAAAAAAAATAGCTGCTACCTGCCACTGAAACCTGAAGCTGTTTCAATTTCCTCAGTCAAACCAGTAATTGATATTTGTTATTGGCTGCTAGAAATACTGATAGCCATCCAATCATAGGCTGTTGCTAACAAAAGAGGCTTTCTCTCAAACTGGAGTGGGACAGAATAGAACCAGTAAATGTTCCAGTTTTTCTCTACTCCATATATTTACTTTCAGAGAGAGAGAGAAAAGGAGGAGAAAAAACAAACAAAAAAAGACGATCTCTGGCATTATAGTATTAAAACTGATTTAGCCTGAGTAGTTTGAGAAGAATGGAAGTGCTATTCAAGCTCCCTAAAAGGTGAGTCAGAATACTAAGGGCATTTTACTGATCAGCAAGTCACTAAATGAAGGTTGTTTTGAGTGGAGGAAGTCAATGACTCCTAGAGATTTAAAATACCATACAAGACCAATTGCAGTTTGCTGGAAGCATATGTAGGTATTGAATTGGACCACTAAAAGATAAATAATTTCTACTGGGATCTTCAAACAAACTCAAGGGAATTGAGTGCTTAACTTCCATAGGTTCCTTTGAAAACTCCAACTCTTGTGTTGGAGTATCAGTGTATTTTGTATTTGCGTGCTGTAAACAATTACTTACTAGTATAAGGAATTCTTTACCATGGGTGTAAAGAGGGGGAGAGAGAGAAGATAATGCTATTTAGTGGATCTATGGCAATTAACACTAGCTGAGGATCTGCCCCATCTCAACCTCAGATAATTGTTACTATGCTACAAAACAAGGTGACCCTGAATGGCTGGTATTTGTGAGTGTGAATCTTTCTCCTTTTCCCCTGAACTGGGTTGAGGAGCTATTTTAAAAAAACTGAAGGAAATGAGGGTGAGGTCTATGGAGAAGAAAAAACTTGTTTAACTTCAAATAGGATGATGTCACTCAGGCGCTTAAAGAGAAGCTTGGGATACCAAAGTGCATTTTTTCTTACTGATGAGTGAGATACTTTGTTACAATTAATATTGAAGAACAGGAAAGACTCCTACAGCCTGTGTGAAACTCTGTTCTGAAAATAATAATTGACTCATGGAAATGTCTGATCTCTAGGATTTACAAATGTATCTGCTCCCCAGATCTCAAACTACTACCCACAGGTAATACAGCCTCAGCAGGGAGGAAGCATGGTTCTGGGTGTGAGCATTTTGACTGATTCTATTGCTGTCTCAGCATCCAATCTTGCAAACAACTGTGCATAGGCAATTTGCTGTGCCTATATGGAGCCCTGTTGACCTAAATGTGGCCCCGGGAAGGCATTCTGCAAACTGCAGGATTGAGGCTTTGCTGTGTTGACTTTGGGGAGGTCATTTAATCTGCCTGCTTTATATTTTCCTCATTGGTAAAATTACCTACCTCCCAGGGGTTTGGCTTTACAGTTTGTAAAGTGCTTTTGGTTCCTCACATTAGAAGTATTACAGGAGTCCAAAGTATTTCTTATTATGCTATCTATTTACTGTTAGGGCCTCTGGAATTTCAGTGGCCCAAGATGAGTCAAATGCTGCCAATAGAAACATTATATTTGTATAGATGTATGACTAGCTTTATAAAGCTCCTTTTATGTGTCACTTCAAAATGATCTGCTATGCTGAGTTATGCCAGCTCAGAATTTGGCCCAAAGTCTTCACTCTCTTCTCACCTATACTCCTGTAAATAAGAAGCAACTGCACGGAAGTATAATTGTGTAAAACTGGTGCCAGTGAAAGGAGAATTGGGATGATAGCATTTGGTATAGGTTTAAGGGAAGGGAGTATAATTCAATGAAGCCAGAATGTAAGGGTCAGGCAACCATCATCCCAATCTCCAAGCAGGCCGGCTCTGTTCTGTTGTGCAAAGAGTTTCTAGTAATACTTTAAGCAAAGGTGACTAAGGACCAGATTTTTAAACACCTTACTCCATAAGCAGGCTGACTGATGCCAGTGGGGCTACTGGCAAAGTAAGGTACTATCAAACAAGAGTAGGGGTATGGAACCTTGACCAGTATAGCATTAAAGATTCAGAAGGATACTCTAACATTAGTGCATTTGATTAGTTTAATGTTTTTGTTCTCTAAATTCTTGATCAATTCAGGGAAATTGTTTAATTTTCATGTAAAACAAATGAAAAAGGGAAAATTACAAAGGGGGGAGGATTGAGTTCTGCTCTGTTAAACCAGTGCAGATCTAATGGTGTTGTTCAGTAATTGAATCACAGAAACTAGATTTGGTTGCCAAATCAACCGGGATTCTATCTCTAATATACTCTAATCCAGTAGCTTCAGTTGACTGGTTATAGGCATCTACTATTGTCTCTGCCTAAATAGTGACATTATCATTTTTATTACTGAGGGGAAACAAAGTGTTTTTTCAGCTGCATGTTGCAGGCTGATATTTCTGATTATTATTTGCTTTCTCTATTTGAAAATGTCTTCTGACACCTGTGGGGAAATATGGTACTGAGCCACTGCATGTAATGTTAGCAGAACACTGAAAGATTGCAGTACGTTCCGCATATTGCCCCAGTAGAGTATGTCTAGCATCACTGCAAAGTTAGATAGAAAGAGACAATAGTACCTGGGAGCAAAAGCTCCAGACATCTGTTTCATGGCATTATCTTTTTATCCAGATAGTGAGCTAAATTCATCCCTATTGACACTTTATTCGGTGGAGTTACCCAAAGCATTCAAGGCTATTTGCTATATCCCCAGTAGAATGATAAGCACCATGGCTGGAACTGCAGTTGATGCATTCACAGTGTAAAGATATGTGGTTGTACCTTTAAATTTATAGCAGGAATATCGGTAGAAGAGGAGAGGGGGAGTATGGGGAAGGCTCTAGGCAGAAGATTTGTAGTGAAACAGAGAGAACATAGGGATAACATTGTTCCAATTATTCTAATAAAGTTCCTTGTTCAGTGTTAGAATTGACTTGTCTGATTCTTTAGCATTATCATGTGACAACACAGTCAAGTATCACTTAGAAGCAGTGTGTTCATGACAATACGACAGTGGTTTCCCACCATGGAAAAGCAGGCAACATCTTTGCACAACAGTGAGGGCAGTTTGTCCTTAATTCTTTCTCTTTTCCTGCTGAAACCCAAACTAACTGTTTCTCCTAAAGTAGGGTTGTTGCAGAGATTACAGAAAAAATATCTTATTATAGGCCAAGAATTTCAACCGCTGCTTCAGGAACCATCTAGAAGAGGGGAAAGAAAATGTTGACTCTTTGATGAAAGAATTGCAGGAGAAGTTCCTGAATAATAGTGAGATTAAAAAGTGCTATGAGAAAGTAAATAAAATTGGAAATGTGCTGGTGGATCACTTGGTACATGGCAAATCTTCAACGGAGACAGTAAGTATGTCCAGGACTATTTGCTATAAACGAATGAGCTGTGGAAAAGTTTAATCACTGTTAATAGTGCTACCTGGCTAAAATCTATCTACAATTGGATTTGTAATGGACAGATTCTGGTATCCTTAATCAAGCAGATTAACATCTCACTTGGCGTGAAGTCCCACTGATTTCAATGTAATTGCTAGTCATAGTAAGAAAGGGTGTCAGGATGTTGCTCTAAGCTTGAACAGTCCACGTTAGTCTAATTTTGGAAATCAATGGTACTGCTCAAGATGAGTAAAGATTGTAGACTATTTTGGTTTAAATTAAACTTGTTCTAAGTGGACTCAAGATAGCCTAAAAAATGTTCCTCTTAAACCAAAGTGAGTGCCCACACAGGGGTTTGTACCAATATAACTATATTGGCTTACGTTCAGACAATAGGTTATACCAGTGCAATGTTCTTATGTAGACAAGCCTTAAGTAAGTACAAAGTGAAGGACTTCAGGACTGGCCCTCTGTGCCTTTCATCCCAAAGACTTGCTTTGTGCTTTACATAGGAGGTATCTCAAACACTTGGGTAGCATGAGGAGGGGTGTGAGTTAAATACCTAGATAGAGGTTCACTGGACTATCTACACACTGGCTCTGAGTATGCAAGAATAAATTGCTGTATTACCCATCTTGGAGCAGGTGGAGATAGCCGGAAAGGGGAAACCTTGGCTCCAGGCCTCAATGCATTTGTCAGGACAGATGAGCTGGTGTGTGGGGGAGTGTCAGCTGGCAGCCTTTGGAACAGAGAAGCAGGAAGTGAATTGTAGCTCAGAGGGGTATCTCTGAGAGACAGTCCCTCCAGTTGGTTCATTCTGGAGTGGAGCACACCATCCTTTGCCTAACAGTGCAATCTAGACCTCAGTGAGTGCTCATAGAACCTGAAGTGCAACACCACATCCCCCTAAAGGCAGTACTCTACGGTAACAGGACTGTTGTGGGGCCTAATTTTGTTTGTAAAATATGTCGAGAAAGTTGGATGAAAGATGCTATAGTATATAAATGAATTGCAAATAGTTTGAGGTATATATAATCCTTGTATATCACTGAAAATCTCTATGGCAGTAAACATACATTTAATAAACTTCCCTGTAGGAGCATTTTTTAAAGTGTCTGAAAGTACCATTTAGAATTTTATTCCTCCTAAATTTGTAAAGCAGCGAGATAACACAGATTACGTAAAGCAGTGTTTCCCAAACTTGGGACACCGCTTGTGTAGGGAAAGCCCCTGGCGGGCCAGGCCGGTTTGTTTACCTGCCCTGTCCACAGGTTCCGCCCATCACGGCTCCCACTGGCCGTGGTTCGCCATCCCAGGCCAATGGGAGCTGTGGGAAGCGGCACGGGCCGAGGGACATACTGGCCGCTGGTTCCAGCAGCTCCCATTGGCCTGGAGCAGTGAACCGCGGCTATGGGAGCCGCCATCAGCTGAACCTGCGGACGGGGCAGGTAAATAAAGCGGCCCGGCCCGCCAGCGGCTTTCCCTGCACAAGTGGCGTCCCAAGTTTGGGAAACACTGACATAAAGGATTAGATTCACAAATGGCAGTTGGGTCATTGCTAAAAGGTTGGCCCCTTATTATTTTGTATTAATTCCAATTCCTATTACATTACTTGTCTCTTTCAGAAAAGGCAATGAATTGTTGCTCCCCAAATAAATAAGCCAGGGGAAATATGTTATTACTGTACAATAGATTTGTCATCTCAAATGTTCTGAAGAAAATATTGTTGTGGTGGAGAGGGAATGAATTTTTTTTTCAGTGGAAATAACTCTGTAATCATTGTTTGCAGTGTTGTTTCCCTGACCTGAAGAAGACCTCTGTGTAGCTTGAAAGCTTCTCTCTTTCACCAATGGAAGTTGGTCCAATAAAAGATATTACCTCAACCACCTTGTCCCTGTAATCACTATCATTTTGCACCCCATGAAGAGCACGTTTGTCTCTGTACTGAGCTTGCTGTTTACTGATAACACTTGTGGAACCAGCAGTGGGTCACAGGGCATTAATATCACAGAGCTCTAGGCATTGTACACAACATGTGGTAACACCGTTTTTGTGTATGGCTTTTTCTCTCTCGCTTCTTAAAATAAATCTTTCCTCCCAGTTTGTACAGCATACAGAACAATTCCAGCTACAGCTCCTTCAGCTCTTCATAATTTCAAAAGCAAGAGAAAGGCTGTTTGTAGAAGAATCTCACATTTCTCTAACAGCAGATGAGAGCAGTGCTCATTTGTACAAGAAAAACACAAACCAATCAATATATTCAGATATTTTAAAATAACCTTTCTGGGGTTACAGATGGTGGGTCAAATTCATGCCTGATGTATTATTTACTATTAGCCATGTGACTAACTTTTTATTACCCCTATATATTACACTTATACATTAGAAATTAACTTTACATATGAGACTGATTGTTTCTATCTCTTTTGTTGTTTTTAGTATAATTCACTCTATATCTAAAGCTTCTACAGGGCAGCCAGGATTTTGGGCTATGCGGTCCTTTCTCATATTGTAGAGACACAAGAAATAGAAGCCTAAATTTTTGTTCTTTATCTCAGAATCAGGTTTCGCTCTATTGAAGAGTACTAGTGAGTTGTAACATGTGCTGAGTGGTGATTATGGGTGGGATCCATGATGGTACTTAGGCACGAGTTCTGGCTCCATTGCTATCCACAAACTGCTGAATTGTGTAGGTGACTAAACTCACTTGGGGTATGTGTATGCTGCAATTAGACACCCACGGCTGGCCCATGCCAGCTGACTCAGACTCATGGGGCTCAGGCTAGACTTTTGGGCTCAGGCTGCAGCCAAATGCCTACACTGCAATTAAACAGCTCTTCTGTAGCCCAAGCCTTAGTCAGCTGGCTTGGGCTGCCCATGGGTGTCTAATTGCAGGGTAGACATACCCTTGGTAGCTCTGGTTTTTCAGAGTAAAAGTTCCTTTAGCGCCTAAGTTTCTGGCTCTGAGCATGCACGCTGCTGCCTCACTCTAGGCATCCGGATGCCTGTCTCCTGCCTGAGCTGCCACCTATCTTTTCCTCATTCTCCTCCTCCTGCTCTTGCGGCTACTATTTTGTTGACATCATTCCCTCAAAAAAAACAGTTTAGGCACTTAAGCCTCCTGACTCCAGGCAGCAGATTCCCATTTGTGGATTGCTAAACTGACATAGGTACCTCTCCCATGCCCCAGAGCCCAGACTTAGGTGCCTAGCTCCATGAGAGGGGCGCAGCTTAGCACACGTTCCTTTCCCTGGCCTCCCCCATTGGCTAGTTTAGGCATCTTCCTGCCTAGCATGCTGGCTTTTGTGGAGAAAATTCTCATTTCTAGGGAGCCTAGGGGTCTAAGTCAGCCTTTTGTGGATCACGATGTCATTCCTGTGATTTTTTTTTCTAGGCACATCAAAGTTAGGTGCTGTGATGCTCAGTGTTGCAATGCTTAGTTCCACCCTATGTGCTGATTGTTTGAAGAAATATTCTGGTGCTTTGGCCTTCTATGTTAGGCTTTTAATGTATGGAAAGTGATCCTTACCTAGATAGGGTGACCAAAGTCCCATTTTTAAGCCCTCCTGCAGGTGTCCCAACTTTTTCTTAAAAATGGAAAAATTGTCCCATATTTTCTGCCTCCCCCCACTATCCGTACCAGCAGGTCCTGCTGCTGGCTGGATCCCTGCTTGCCAGCCGTCCACCTACCAGCGGTGAGTGGGGTGAGTCCAGTGTCTGACAATGGAGGTGGGTGTGCAAGGCTGGTGGTGGGGCAAAGCTGCAGTATGCAGGGCCAGGCTGCTCCCCCTGCCGGGCCCTCAGTGCAGCCCTTGCTGCAGGCCGTCTCGGAAGTGGAGAGTAAGGGGGAGCGATTTCCAGCCTGTTCCTGCCCCAAACCTGCAGGCTTCACAGCAGCCCCCCAGGCAGGGGTTAGTACCATCTTCGCCCGCCCCTCCCACTCACCGCCCTGTGTCCTGCCCCCAGGGAGCACAGGGGTGCCCTATCCCTAGTCATCCTCCCCTGCCAAGTCACCTCTCTGGCCAGGCTCCGTGGCTACTGAAGCACCTGCAGTCAGGTTCCCTGGGCCCTGGTGCACAATACAGCCTTAAGGCTTAACCCCTTCCTGCCCACATTGTAGCTGGGGGACAGGAGGTGGCTGGGTTATGTCAGTGGCCAGCAGCAGCCTGGAGGTGTTAGCTGCCTTTCAACACTGTGCAGGAAGGAAGGGATGAACTCTGCAAAGATACGGGCCAAGTCATCCCTGCCCCTTCTCGCTCCCCCACCCAGTCATTGCTGGAAGAAGCTCCTGTCCCTTCCCTCCCACACAGTGCTGAAAGGCTGCTGCTGGCCATGTTCTGGTGTGAACCAATTCCTGGCAAAAATGGGGTGGGGAGAATCTGACCCTGCATGACCTCCCCATGCATTGCCTTAGGAAGACACAATGCTAGGTACTGGGAGAGGCAGGTCCATCCTGGGGGCCTAGCTAGGCCTGGAGGGTGGAAAGTGCTGAGCAGGGAGGGTTGGTAGTCAGTCATTTCCCCCCCTTCTTCCCATGTGATAGCGGTACAGGTGTGTGTGTGTGGGGGGGAAGGTAGGGGTATGTGTGTCACCCCTGCCCCTGTGAACCCTAAAGTCTTAAAGATAAGGTAAATAAAAAGAATCTGACTACACCGTATTTCTTTTCAACTGGGGCTCAGTCAACTTGGTGTTAATTTGAATGTTTGTACTGCATAGTTCTGATTGATTGCCATTGAACTTGCTTGAATACGAGTAATTTTACCAGGTGTCCCCGCATTCAGCATAGGGAAATATGGTCACCCTATACCTAGAGCCTGATTAGATATTATTTTTGACTAGGCTAGATTCACAAAGGAACTTAGGCATGGCAGTGCTCAGCTTCACTGCACCTAACCTTTAGGTGCCTAGAAAATCACTGGGATCCAAAAACTTCAGCACCTGGGCTCCCTATACAGTGAATGAGGAGAGGAGCATCTCAGAATGGGATTCCCAAAATCCAGCATTGTAGGTGGCTCCCTGAACAAGCTAACCAAGGGGGAAGCCAAGCCAAGGGTGGGCGGGGTGGGGGTGCTAAGCCACACCCCTTTCGTGGAGATAGGTGCCTAAATCCAGGCTATAGGCAGGCACTTCCCTCTGCTTGGACTTTTCAGCTGCAAACCCTCTCTTGGAGTCAGGGGTTTAAGATGTTTTAGCAAGAAGCTGAGGGTGGGTGTGGGAAGGCCCTCCCTCAAAACATTAACCCCAGTGGTTAGGGTACTCACCTGGGATAAGGGAGACTGCCGGTTCAAGCTCCCCCTCTACCTGAGGGGGAGAAGGCACTTGAAGTGGGTATCTATCACCTCTCAGGTGAGTGCCCGAGCCATAGGGTTTTGGGCTATGCTGATGTGGGGTTCCCTCAACCTCTCCTGTTGAAGCTGTTCCAGTGTGGCTAAATGATTAAAGAATCAGCCAGGGAAAGTCTTTGTAGCCTGGTGCTTGGGTCATTCCCCTAGGAAGTGGAAGACATAGGATGAAGTCCCCCTGGTCCAATGACTTTATTATCCAAAGTGGCACAGCTTCATCTGGAGAAACTCAGGAAGCCCCACATCAGAATATCTTATAGCTCAATGGTTAGGACACTCACATAAGAGGTGGCAAATCCCTTCTCTCCCTCTGGCAGATGGGGGACTTGAACAGGGGGGTTTCTTACAAACACTGGGCTAACAGTTATGAGGGAGGTGGTGGTCATCCTCTGGCTGTTTTGTGTAAACTCCAGCAGAGTGGCCCAGTTCAGTAGGCAAGGTTTGAGCACACTCATTGGATCAGGCCCTGCAAGCAAGTTAGGTGCAGGAATACCCTAGTTCATGAATGGCATTGGGGTGTAGGCATCCAGACTCCTGATGTGCGGCTGCAGTGTGCATGCTCATGATCAGAGGCAGAAACAGAGGCGCCAAGTAACCTTTACTGAGCAATTATTAGTTGCCTACATGCTTCAGGGGCAGCTGAGTGGGGGGTTTTGTGAATCCCAATCTCATTCTGGGAGGTAGGTGCCTAAAGTGTCAGTTATGTGTCCAAGTCCTCTTTATGAATCTAGCACACTGTATCTAAAGCCAAATAAATATGCACAGTATTTTTCATTTTGAAATCTTGAAGTGACACAATTCACCTAACTACTGTCTGAGCCCAAGGTCCTCCAGGGAGCCACTAGTGGCAGGGATCCATACTTGATGGCTATCTGCATTGTAGTAGTTTTTTCTCTCCTCTTAACAGTGAATGGGAATTAGGAGGAGGCATGTTCCATCCTACAGAGTAAGGATCAATCCTACCATTGCCAGGAGACTAAGGTAGACAAGTTGCTGGCAGACCAGTGAGGCCTCTGAGGCCTTGACATGAGATGGCACCTGAACACTGACACATGACATGCATAGCTGGAAACCAATCTGACTTATTTGTGGGTCAGTATAGTTTAAAATAGATGTTTAGACTCTATGGAATGCTTGTAGATGCTGCGTGTATTAATACTCCTTATAATATTTGTATCCTGTGTTATAAGGTAATGTTTGCTCTGTAATTATAAAACTGTTTGCCAAAGCTGTAAATCTCCCCCAGTCAGAGGAGCACTACCAAGTGTGAAATACTCGTTCAGCACAAGATGTGTTATCTCCTGCTCCTCAGGAAGGATTATTGAATCCAAATGGGACATTATGGAACAAAGAGTTTGTTGATTGCTTCCCCCACAGCCCTGAAGAGGGGACTTGGCCAAGCCCTTCCATATTCTAGCTTGAACTCTGTGGGGAAGGGAATAAAATTGCCTGCTAAGGAGAATTTATTATTCCTATGTTGCTTGAATCCTGAGGGTTTCTAAGCATGAGCAAGGAGTCCCCAACTGTTTATCTTGGGTTACCCCTAAAAGACATATAAAGTTTTGCTTATTATAAAGTTTCTATTATCATTTGGAATTTAAGATGGTAACTCCATTTGTTTGTGTAAGCGTTAACTGCTTTAAATAACTCTCATTTCTTTATCCTAGTTAATAAATCTTTAGTTAGTTTGTTGCAGGATTGGCTACAAGCATTGTTTATAGTGAGAGAACTTTGTGCAATTGACCTGAGGTAAGTGAATGATCCTCTGGGAATGGGAGTAAGCAGAATATTGTTGTGATTTTTGGTGTAAGGGACCATCTATCATAGAGTCAAGCTTGTCTAGGTGACAAAACAGATCGGAATGCCCAAAGGGACTATCTGTGACTCCATATTAAGGCTGTGTACCGCCTGAGGAGTTTACACTTATTACATGTGTGATAGGTTCCACTTGGAACTGGGGTACCACTGAGCCTGCCTGACCCACAAGCCTGGGCTCCCTTTAACTGTACTGCTGTGACAAGCTGCAGACATGCTCCTGGTCTCACATTTTCACCAGCACACATACAGGAAGGGACACACTCAGCTGTTGTAACATGCAAACAGGCTTTCTGATTAGCCCCTGCATGGGAAGGCTTCAGCTAAGGAACTTACAGATACTCAGGTGCACACCCTCTTCTAGAGTATAAACCCAAAATTATACTGTCTTGCACTGTACAGAGAACTATACAGTGTAAGCTCATGAAATTTGCCCCCTCCCTCAATGTGGAGAGATAGATGCAACAGCTTTTTGCCCCCCAGTTATGAATTCCATACACAGGGCTTTAGACAAAATAAAAACAAGTGTATTAACCACAAAAGATAGATTTTAAGTGACTGTAAGGGATAGCAAATAGATCAAAGCAGATTACCCAGCAAATAGAACAAAAATGCAATCTAAGCTTAAGATACTAAAGAAACTGGTTACAAGTAGTAATTTCTCACCCTAAATGTTGTCTTAGGCAGATTGCAGAGATTCTTGAAGGCCAGATGCACTTGCCTGTAGCTTAAAACTTCAGATGTTTCACTCACAGGCTAGACAACCTTCCAGCCTGGGCTCAGTCCTCCTCTCCTTGTTCAGTCTTTGTTTCTTAGGGCATGTCTTCACTAGCAACGTTAAAGCGCTGCCACGGCAGTGCTTTAATGTGGCTGTGTAGTCACGGCACCAGTGCTGGGAGAGAGCTCTCCCAGTGCTATAAAAAACCCACCTCAACAAGGGGAATAGCTACCAGCACTGGGAGCACGGCTCCCGGCGCTGGTGCACTAGCTACACTGGCACTTTACAATGCTTCAACTTTCTCGCTCAGGGGTGCGAAAAAAGACGCCCTGAGCGCTGCAAGTTTCAGCGCTGTAAAGTGGCAGTGTAGACAAGGCCTTAGATGTTTACAACAGTCATCTTGGGCAGGGATGCAGTGAAGAACGAACCCTGATTATGTCACTCCCCTGCCTTAAATAGGTTTTGCATATGGCGGGAATCCTTTGTCGTCTTATGTGATTCCCACCCCTGGTCAGTGGAAAAATACTAGTATTATCATGATGTCCAGTATCAGGTGACTTGATCACATGACCCTGCAGCCATTACTCAAAGGCTGTTTGTAGCATCCCCAGGAAGACTTGTTAGTGGGTGATTAGCATCTTCTAAGACCTATTATTTTCCGTAATGGCTCTTCACAGCAAGACAGAGACTGAGTGCATTCTGCCTAGTGGGCATTCCCTCAGAGTAAACACATTTGTAATAGATGCATAGTCAATATTCCTAACTTCAGATACCAAAATGATACATGCATATAGATAGGATAATCATATTCAGTAAATCATAACCTTTCCAATGATATCTCACATGCCTTATCTTGTATCAAATACATCATAGTTATGCCATGATCATATCATAACAATATCTCTATGAAGAATATGGAGCATAATGCCACAACATGGTTGGTGAAATCTAAGTATACAACTCATAACCATTTGGGGGTTTGTGTCCTGCTTTTTAGCAATCTGCCCTGAGGCTGATATTCTGGCTCGTGAACCACTCCAGACAGCGTGTGGATTTTGTTGATACTTACAGCAAGCCACAGGATGACAGTGCTTTGGTGGTATTTAACCTTGTGGGAGAGATCACGTGGAACTCCCAAATGGGTTTGGCAGTAGGAGGGCCAGACAAGTAGGTCAAATGCCTTTCTTTCCCAGCTACCAGGACTTCTGTTTAGATTAATGTATTTATTTCACATTTTGTCTTTATTAAATTAATTTTGCACATTCAATGACACATGTTAATCAAGGAGAAATATGCATAGGAAGGACCTAAAGTTTCATTTTCTGAAAAATTTTGCTTTTTTCCCCTCACGAAACTTCCCCTGTAGTTGAGTTTCATTTTCTTTCACCTTTAGCTAATTGTTGTGCTGTATTTGTTACTGGCCAAATGAGAGATAATTTATTCTCAGTGCAGTTTCACTTGACATTTGTGCGTTAATGTGAGACATAGATCAATGAGACCCCTTTCTCTTTGGGCTGCATCAATGTTCATTACTAAACCTACTAAATCAACACTGGCTTCCTGGGAAATTTTATTGCAATCAGGCTCTGTACAGGTGCCCCTTTCAGTTAGAAACAGTAAAATATTCTTTAAGAGAATCAGGCAACTCCTGATTTAGTCAGATGGAAATAATTCATCCTTCCCCATACTTTGTGTTGGGAACATCACACAGGGCCACCCAGAGGATTCAGGGGGCCTGGGGTCTTCGGCGGCGGGGGTGCCCCCGCCACCGAAGACCCGACACTTCGGCGGCGGGTCCCAGGGCGGAAGGACCCCCTGCCGCGGGTCTTCAGGGCACTTCAGCAGCGGGTCCCGGAGCGGAAGGACCCCCCCCACTGAATTGCCACCAAAGACCCGGAGCGGAAGAAGCTCCGGGGCCCCGGGGCCTGCGAGCGTTTTCCGGGGCCCCCGGAGCGAGTGAAGGACCCAGCTCCAGGGGCCCCGAAAAACTCTCGTGGGGGCTCGGGGCAAATTGCCCCACTTGCCCCCCTCCCCCCCAGGCGGCCCTGACATCACAGGCTTTGGGGAGGGCAAAATGGTTGATCTCTCACCCCTCTTACACAGAGGTAGGCACAATCTAGCTCCAAATAACTAAGATCTCTAATCCCATGCCCCCTTCTCCCTTTAATCACACACCTCCACACCATATTGTAGTAACGCTAGAAATGGTTGAGTTATTGGTTACAAATATATTATCCAAGTGACCTAATAGCTTATTCTGTTCTTTAAAACCAAACCTGAGTTCTGAAAATGTATTCATTTATTTGTAAGCTTCCATCAAATACTTTAGATCAACAGTTTTCAATCATAGAATCCTAGAATATCAGGGTTGGAAGGGACCTCAAGAGGTCATCTAGTCCAACCCCCTTCTCAAAGCAGGACCAATCCCAAACTAAACCATCCCAGCCAGGGCTTTGTCAAGCCTGACCTTAAAAACCTCTAAGGAAGGAGATTCCACCACCTCCCTAGGTAACCCATTCCACTGCTTCATCACCCTCCTAATGAAAAAGTTTTTCCTAATATCCAACCTAAATCTCCCCCACTGCAACTTGAGACCATTACTCCTTGTTCTGTCTTCTGGTACCACTGAGAACCGTCCTTTTTAGAGCCCCCTTTCAGGCAGTTGAAAGCAGCTATCAAATCCCTCCTCGTTCTTCTCTTCTGCAAACTAAACAATCCCAGTTTCCTCAGCCCCTCCTCATAAGTCATGTTCTCCAGCCCCCTAATCATTTTTGTTGCCCTCCGCTGGACTCTTTCTAATTTTTCCACATCCTTCTTGTAGTGTGGGGCCCAAAACTGGACACAGTACTCCAGATGAGGCATTACCAATGTCAAATAGAGGGGAATGATCATGTCCCTCAATTTGCTGGCAATGCCCCTACTTATACAACCCAAAATTCCGTTAGCCTTCTTGGCCACAAGGGCACACTGTTGATTCATATCCAGCTTCTTGTCCACTGTAACCCTAGGTCCTTTTCTGCAGAACTGCTGCCTAGCCACTCGGTCCTTAGTTTGTAGCAGTGCATGGGATTCTTCCTTCCTACGTGCAGTACTCTGCACTTGTCCTTGTTGAACCTCATCAGATTTCTATAAATTGTTCCTGAACAGGTCATTTCAACTGCTCAATATTTTTTAGTGTGTGATTGGTTGCATGTGTCACATGGTTCTGTTTCTGCTCATCGTTCAGTCTAATGTGCATAAAATGATTGCCTTAAAGGAAATAACTGAGTGAAGGGATTGTCCTATGTCCTTACTGGATCTGTACTTGCATGATAATTATTTTTTGTCATATCTCCTGAAAACCCTTACTATGTAATCAACACTCTCTTCATTATTGTTGTATTCTTTAAGTGTTGGAAACTATTTAATACATTATCAGGCAAAACATAAATGGAACAAACTAAAGATCATTACTGACGGTGAGTTTAAAATCTGAGATCACAGAAACAAAAATTTGCTTGTGTGTAGATCAAATCATGCAGCTAAAGGTAAAAGGTAAAACTCCCATTGATATTAATTCAAGGACTGTAAAATTTTGCTCTGGAATGCTTGGACAGCTACTTGTATTAGAATGGAAAGGACTGATAAGTAATGCTGTGTTGTGGCTATCAAGTCTTTGTGATGTACCAGAGTACTGAATATACAGTAAAGGGTTGCCTGCATGGACGCTGTTGTCTTAGTCACAGACAAATGTTGTGTGTTGTTCATAGCTGTGAACTTAAAAAGTGAAAGCCATAAGCTATTGAATCTTCAGAAAGGTTTCCATAAGGGTGAGGTAATGGAAAAGAGCCGATAGTAAGTCAGCTATGAGGAACTTAAGGCTCTGAAGCTTTCTTAATGGGTCCTTCATGATGTGCTTTCAAAAACATTTTTGTATGAAACTATTGTGTATTTGGGCCCATTTCAATGCGAGGCTGAACACCATTAATTTCTTTTAACTTCAATCGGAGTTGAAAATACCCATTGTGTAGCAAGTTTGAGCCTCTTATTACCTCACGTAAACTAATCAACAGTCTCCCTCTCCCTGCCCCCCCCCCTTCTGAAGCCTGCTGATCTTGCCATAGTTGCACAGAATTATTCAGAAATCTACAGAACTGGCTGCTTCACTCTGTAAACCTCAAGGGAAAAAATTGAATCTTTCATCACATTCATACAGCATTCCAGTCTCGTATTTCATGAAAAGGGGGTTGTTAGTTTTGATCATAGCAAAAAAAATTACATTTAAATTCAAATAAATGTTTGGTACTGTAATTCCACCCACAAGGGAAAACCTATTTCAGTTATTATGATAACTTGATCGCCAGTCAATGGTTGTGTTGATCAAAAATGGATATTTATAGGAAAAGAACACTTTATAAAAGTGAATTTTGCCTTCATATAGTGTTTTTCAACATCCATTATTTAATATTTGAAAGAAGATTAATAAATAGAAATGCCAACTGTTTCTTTGGGGAAAAAAATAGATCCATGATAGCCTTTAATTTCAGCACAGAAAATCAAAGCTTTCCTTTTGAGGTTAGGACAAAACTGAAATTGAAGTGCGTGCCTGGGGAGTTCTCACATTTCAAACTGTAGAACTTAAAATCTTCACAATAGTCTACAGGAATGTATGGCTTGTGTTTTCCTTTCTCCCTCTACCACGTTTCCCCCCCACCACCACGCCGCATATAGTATCTTGTACCTATAGTACCTTTTGGAGGGCTTAGCGGATTTAGTGCTTAAGGAGGTTGGTAGAGATTTTTTTGTCTTGGAGAATGGTGAAGAATGGGGGGGGGGGGAAATACTAGCAAACATTTTTTTTCAAATTCTAGATCCCATTTCCATTTGTCAAGTCTTGCATACCTTTTTATTTGCTTCCTCATAAAGAGTTGTTCAAATGTGCATATTTTTCTATGGCTGTTTGATGGGAAGTTGTATTCACATGAATATATGCATAAACATCTTTTTAAAATTACAATTGTGAGGATGTGTATTTCCAATGTCATTTAGCCATTCTGCACTCATCTATGTAGGGTTGGAAGAGAGGATGGTAGGGATGAAATGTGAAGAGAAAGCAGCTGATTATACAAAACACCCCACAAAACAACCTGATTGGTGATCACAAGAGAAGTTGGGAAAAGAGGGTGCTGTGCTCTAAAAGCAGAAAGGTTGTTTGCCTGTAGATACTTTGGCTGGATCCTCAGCTGGTATATATCTGCACACTTCACTGCAGTCAACAGGGGCTATCGTGATTCACACCAGATGAGGATCTGGCTCACTGTCTATCTTTCAGCTCAAGCATGGAGCAAGGAATCATACGTGTGGACAAAAGTTGGTGATGCGGGTGGGGATCTAAACCAATAGGCAGCTAGACCCAAACTGACATACAGAGGTGCATCAGCCTACTACCCTGTTTCCCCGAAAATAAGACAGTGTCTTATATTAATTTTTGCTCCCAAAGATGCGCTAGGTCTTATTTTCAGGGGATGTCTTATTTTTCAGAAATGAAAAATGCCTTATTATCGGTGGATGCCTTATTATCGGGGAGGTCTTATTATCGGGGGGATGCCTTATATTACAACGAGAGGCAAAACTGTAAGTAGGCCTTATTTTCGGAGGATGTCTTATTTTCGGGGAAACAGGGTAGCATCACTGGGGAAGAGGAGGAAGCCAGCAGCACCATTCACAGAGTAGCAGGGACCACAGCTATTTGCTGAACAATTACAAATAAAGAACGCATCATGAATTATCAAAAAATAGAGCATGAGTTTTTTTTATTTCATTTTTATTTCTTTAATCTGAGATACAAACTGGTCTCCATGAATTATATGACCAGTTCCAATTTATCACTAGAACAGCACAGCACCAGTAATGTCAGTGCAAGCTTCCCTATGCCGCCTCCCCTAAGGTACATGTGCCAGCTCATACCTGAAAGTGCCACAGCCCAAAACAAACCAGGTTAATTGTTTGGTCTTGCTGAGTTTAACAGCAATTATAAAGATCATTCCTGTGATTTGGATACATGACCATGTCACTGTCACTGGACAGCTATCTAATCCAAGATATATATATGCATTTCTAATGTATCATCACCATAAAGAGGAGCAAATTACAAAAGCTTTGTATCCGATGCTATTCTGAAGTTATCATTTTTAGTTTTTTAGAAATCAGGCTGGACATTTTGGCAATAGGCATTAGGGATTTTTGGTGCTTTCTGTTTTGAAGCAGATTAGTCTCTCTCTTGTGCTAATTCATTACTCCTGGTTCCAGTTTCAGTTGGTACCAGGTAGTGCAGCCAAGTGCAAAAATGAGGGGGGATGCGGGGAATTACAAAATGCTAAGTGAAGTCTTCTGACCTTCATAAAGGAGTTGGGTGAGGGTTCAGATTGAGCAACAGAGAGTCCTGTGGCACCTTTAAGACTAACAGATGTATTGGAGCATAAGCTTTCGTGGGTAAATGCCCACTTCGTCGGATGCATGTCGACGAAGTGGGCATTCACCCACGAAAGCTTATGCTCCAATACATCTGTTAGTCTTAAAGGTGCCACAGGACTCTCTGCTTTTTACAGATCCAGACTAACACAGCTACCCCTCTGATATGGTTCAGATTGAGTGTTTTAGCCAGACTGGTTCACTCATGCCTATGTAGTATTTACCTAGCTCAGATTAGAATCCGAGATCTTGAGATAAGAAACTCCATGCTCCAGTGTCAATACTCTACAAGTCAGCGGTATTAGGCGATATAGAATTTGGACCCAATTCTGTAGTCCTTAGTCAGGCAAATCTCTCTTTAAATCAATGGAAAGCTGGTTTGAGTAAGGACTGCAGTAGTGGGCAGGGCACTAACGGTCTGATTCAAAAGACTGTTGAGGTCACTGGAAAGACTAGTGATTTGTGTGAGTTATATGAAACACTTAGGGATGACTGTTCTTTTTAATCATGAGCAATATTTTTTGACTCAAGTAGTCCCGTTAAGATCAATGTGGCTGCTTACATGGATTAGGGTAATACACACAGAGAGGAGTATAGGACTTGGTGTATAACTTTTATTCCAAGTCCTTTTCTTCCCTAAAATGTCTGGGTTTCAGTGGTTCGTGAGGTGTGTCCAGGCTCTTTTCATTTTGCTTAGCCCTAGGTTTGTCTGCCTTTCATAAAACACCCTTGTGCAAATATTAATGTTTTAGAACTTGAGCCGTAAAAAGTTTAACTTTATTTTATTATCTGACAGTAAAGCCTGCAAAAAAGCTTGACTGTAAAAATTAAACTCACTCATCCTTAATAGTAGCTAGTTCAATTTTCCTGTCAAACTGGAACAGTCATTTCCCTTAGAGAAATCAAATATCCTTTTTTCCAGCTCCCAGATAAAAAAGACAAGATACTGTTCTCCTCTTACAATTTCTGAGAAGTGCATTAATACCAATTAAGCTATAATTTTAACTTAAACTGTCTTTCAGTGCTACTGAAATAGTTAATATGGAAAACACTCTATTGAGTTCAGCACCCTGGAAGTTTTTTGAATTTTGTACAGTTTGTTTATTTCATTCTTCCCAAAGTAACTTGTCAATATAACAGTTTAAAAAAAAATTCAATAGTATTTTTTTCCCAAGTCTCTGTTTTTTCAAGTCATTATTTGTATACAAACTTGCATATTAGTTTGAAACATATCTACTAATAATGTAAAGACAATTTTAGTCATAATTTCTGGGGGTGGGTGTTTACTGTTGGTAAATTGTGTTTTTTAGAATACCCTTGATGTATTTTCATATTTAAAGAAAATCTACAATGTTACAAATTGAGCACATACTGAGTGGGGTAGGTACATATTTTTGAATATTTAGCCTATTGGCCCTAATCCAGCAAAGCACTTATCTAGCTTTGAGCACATGAGTAGTCCCAATTGCTTTGTTTGATTGGGGCCTAAAAGGGAAGACTTCTTTCTTCTACCCTAAGTCATGAGGACTGCCTAGTTTTGTACCTCAAGGGATTCTAAATGTCATATGGAGCACTGAATTTTCTTGTGTAATTCCTTCAGTTCAGTGGAGGTAACAGACAACTGAGGGAACAATTTGGCACAAAGGTTTAAGGTAGAACTAAAGCCCAAATATCTAATTCAGAATATTCTGGTTTGGTTGGAAAAGTTCTTTGTTAACAATTTATTTAAATTGTGGTTTTTTTGTTTTTGACTATCCGTTTTAAAGCTCCAATGGGCTGACAGCAAATTCCAAATAGTATGACCCAGTCTTCAGGTGACTCAGGACAGAGTCACCTAGTGTACACTTGAACCTCCTACGGGCAGCTATTGAAAACTCTGCATTTCAATAGAATTTGTGATGTAGCTGCCTGGCTTGTCACTTCATTCCCCTCTCCCCCTCCCCCTCCGGCCACATTAGCAAATGATTCTTAAGGAACATGGTTACTGAAAATCAAGTTAAACAGAGATTGAGAGGGTCCCTCCATCCCATCTCTTTTCTTTTGCTGGTCTTAACATATGTATCTAATAACATTTTAATTTAAAGAAGAAAAAGGGGAAAGAAGGTCAAACAATCAATCCGAAACCATACACTATCACACCTCCTGATTTCCTGCTTCTCTATCCCTTATGTCTTTTTCTTGGGCATGCACACACATGCCCTCGTCTCTCTTTTACCTAGGCCAGTGTAGTTTTTTCCTATTGTTGACTGTTGACCCACAACTAGATCTTATGACCTATAACCCTGTTTCATGTCTTGTGAGTGATTTATACTTGCTGGAGGTAGAATGATATTTTAGGACTATATCATCAACTTCTTAGGCCTGGACTACACAGGGGGAGTGGGGATGGGGTTCGAACTAAGATACGCAACTTCAGCTACGCAACTTCAGCTACGCTATTCGCGTAGCTGAAGTTGAAGTATCTTAGTTCAACTTACCTAGCCATCCTCACGGCGGCGAATTGACCGCCGTGGCTCCCCCGTTGACTCTGCTTACTCCTCCTGCTGAGGTGGAGTACAGGTGTCGATGCGGGGATCTAGACGAGACGCGATAAATCGATCCCCGATACATCGAACACTACCCGCCGATCCAGTGGGTAGTATAGACGTACCCTTAGTTTGGAATGCGCATGGGGGCAAGTAGAAGAACAAATAACTTGGTTATTAGGCTTGCTATGATTAAGGGCCTGTTATAGTAGTATGAGGCCTTGAGTGAGTAGTTATGCTAAAAGCTGGGATTTATCTGAACTGTTATAGGCCTAAGTAGATAACCCTAGCCTAAGCCACAGATTCTGCACTCTCCTCCTGAGAAAACGACTAAGTGACCACAAAGGGTACAGTGCATTGCAGCATTCTGCAAGAAGGGTGTTTTGAGGGGGCTTTAGCAATCTGGTTGCTAGGCAATTAGTCCACAATAAAGTATAGGAATTATTAGTAAATGAGTGATATGGGCTATTAATATTAATGATGAGAGTTGTAGTTGTGACCCCCTGAAATGTCACCTATGGATAATGGGCAGGTATTATCACGGTCACAGAAGGTGGTCAAATGTGGTTAGATATCCAACAGATTACATGATACACAGTATACACAATGCAAGAAGCCACTTTACTGTACTTCTTGTATTTATGTATATTGATTTCCTATTACTTCAGTTGTAGATGTCCATATCTAATAAGGCTCTGTATGTTTTTCACCAAATTTTATCTTCAGATAACTCTAAGTAGCCATTTAGAAAAAGAACCTGTTGTTTTTGACAAGTACATGTTGCACCTTAATAAATAATCTTATAAGTGTTCTAATTGATCGGGCTATGCTACCTTTTGGGGCAATACTTAAAAAATTGCCAGTTTTGTGTGTTTTATATATATGGAAAGATAGCTGGGTCAAAAAGGCTAAATAGAACCCTAACATTCTATCACATTGATCTCTTTACTGTGTGGTAGCCCATTTCCTTTCTCCTCCTCTGCTTTTATCTTTCTAGATTGTAAGTTCATTGGAGCAGAGACTGTCTCTTACTATCTGTTTGTAAAGTGCCTCTCCTAGGGAGTTACCAGGATAGTAATAAAGATGTATAGCTATTATTATGTGTAAACTGGAATGCACAATTCACACTGAAACTTCTGGCATAATTTTTTCCCACGTTGTTACCAAGGAGCAGGGTTATAGATGACATTTTTTTAAATTTTGGTTGGGATGAGATAGTGTAAACATTATATTCAACAGCTATTTTATTACATTCTATCTAGGTATTAAAGCAAGGACAGTCCCCTGATAACTCAATTTGTTCTCTTCAGCCAAGGAAGTGTACAATCCTCTGGTCTTAGCTGCTTGAAATCCCTCCATTTCCCCTAGAGTCTTAGCTGACTCTTGATAGCTGGCACTGGGTTGAAGGTCTCTCCTGCAGCAGGCTCTGGCTGTCTTCTTCCCTGACTGGGAAATGACTCAGCAAGCAGTTTGTCCTCTAGATAAATTAATGGAGGCTAAGTCCATCAATGGCTATTATCCAGGATGGGCAGGGATGGTGTCCCTAGCCTCTGTTTGCCAGAAGCTGGGAATTGGGGCGACAGAGGATGGATCACTTGATTACTGGTTCTGTTCATTCGCTCGGAAGCATCTGGTATTGACCACTGTTGGAAGACAGGATGCTGGGCTAGATGGACCTTTGGTCTGACCCTATGTTCTTTTTTGAGAAGGGAAATTCTACCTACTGGAATGAGACTCACTTGTTAGCTAGGCTGCAGAAAGAGTAGGAAAAGCAATCTGTTTCCATCCTTCTCCCACAAAGACTATTGATCCACTCTCTCTGGGCAAGCAAGAGGACTTCTGATCCCCTCTCTATTGGGAGACCTGTCACAGGTCCAACCAGCTGCCACTCCTGCTCTGAGGCTGATTCCAAGAGTCTCCAGGCTGGCTCTTCTCTTCCCCTTCTCCCTTCCTGCTGTAACCCTTCTGCCAGTCAGATTTGGCAGCAACAAGGGCCAGGTTCAGTATCTAGGGGTTCCTTTTCAACAATACAACACAAAACCGGCTTCAGCCCCCACCCAATGACCTGGGAAAATTACACACCACCCCTTGGGCACCTCTAAAAGGCAATACTTCCCCACTCACAAGCACAGAGTCTAAGTGTAGCAAAAAACTTTTAATAAAAGGAGGGAAGTAACTCAGCATTAACTTTGGGGAAACACCACAAACAGGGTACATAAATGTGAACCATGAGCAAAAGTCCCACCCCCAAGTAAGTTGGGCAGTGTCCTTTTCCCCTCAGGTTCTTATGTCCAACAACCCAAAAGTCCCTTTAACGTGCCTGACCCTTCTCTGCACCCCACTCACAGTTGCTGTCCTTGGACAGTGCAGACCCAGAGTTCAGAGGTGCATCTGCAGAGTTCACCTCCCTCCTTGGGTGAAGGGGGGGAAGGAGGCATCTTACTCGCTCCACTGCTCAGGCACTCTCTAACCCCCCTCCCCTTTGCAGGGCTCTGCTCTAGCCCTCTCTTCCAGCTGCCCACTTGCTGTGCCTTTCCATCACTTAACACAGCTCTCAGTGATTTCACGTGCTGGTGCACACTGGGCTGTCTCTTACATTAGAGAAACTGTCCCAAAGCAAGTCTACTTAAACCTAGATATCAGTGACTTCAACTCTGCAGCATATAACAAGACTCTCAATTGGGTCTAAATTAACTGTTATTACACAGTGGCATGAGAAAGGTACAAGTATCTGACCCCCACCTTCTCTCAACTCACTGTGCTTTGGAACCCATGTCCCCTGCCTAGTGAGTGTCGTTTACTTGAGGGTAAGTCCCTCAGTCAGGTTATGCCAAGTACAGTTCTGCTGCCCTCAGTTCACACAACAAAGATAACAATGCTCTATTACTCCTGCCCCAATAACAAGGAGACTGGGGATCCAACACCAGCCAAAAGTGATCATTTGGGCAAGCAATCCCATCATGCTGAGCATATAGGCAGGATGGGTGTGCCCATGCAAATGAGATCAGCTCCTGAAATCTTCTTCCATATCTCATCACCAGATGTCAGCAGAGAGCTCATTCAAGACTCTACTTACACTGCATAAGTTCCATGTGCTGTTTTCACAAAGGGAACGGGGAGGCCAGACATGACACCATGATTATTTGGCTGTCTTTTCACACAGGCTCTGATACTAGTCCCATCATGTCTGGGAGTCAAAGGGCTTCCAACTGCAGTCATATTTGTAGCCTTTTCCTTGACAGAGTCTCTGGGTCGGAGAGGAACCAAGGCGGTCTCATAAGCAAAACATAAAAAGGAATTGTTTTCCAGTGTAATCAACAGATCACATATTCCTTTTCTTCATTCTGCCACATTCTAGACTGCAATGACTATATAAAACCAAGATGTTTATTGGCTCCATTATTCTGAAGGTAGTGACAGCATACTTTGTTTCTACCATTGTATCGGTGTATTTGGGCACAAACTACTTTTGAGTAAATATACAGCTGAAGCTTTCACACAGTCTGGATTCTGTAACTGGAAAATGATTTGAGACAAATTTGAGAGGCACCGATCATCTCTGTGGCGCCACAAATCAATTAATATTCTTCAAAAGCCAATAAAGACTATTGTTGACATACTGAGTTTTCAGGACTCTCAAGAGAAACAAGAAAACAGGAAGATTTTAATGAAAATGCTAAGTAGTATACGTTATCTTGTTAGACAAGGAAGTGCACTGTGGAAGCCATTATACTTAAGAAGCTGAAAATGCATTCTTAAGCGGAGAGGTTGACTTTATTCATCTGTTTGTTTGCAGGCAGAATATGACCCTGATACATCAAAGTGGCTAACAAGAGTCAGGACAAATCCAGTTATTCAGAATGAGATAATGGAAATCATGATTCTCAGAATCATGAGGGATATTTCTGAAAAGTGGTATAATTGTTAGATGAAACAGACTTTTCCAAAGAGCAAGTGATTTTAGGCTTGCAGTATCTAGCTGATGACATGAATGGTCATGAAGAGTTAATTGGTTGTACAATGTAGCCTGTACATCAGCAGAGGTAATATTATCGGTAATAAGTTGATCTATATCTAAGGATCAACAACTGTCATGGACAATGCTATGATGGTGCTGCTGAAGTTCCAGAATAGTAGTATTTACTATTTGCATTATCATACTCCCTAGGAGCCCTAGTTATGGGCAAGGACCCCATTGTGCTAGGGTCTGTACAAACACAGTACAAAAAGATGATCCCTGCCCCAAAGAGCTTACACTATAAGCATAAAACAAGGGACAACAGACGGATACAGACAGAGGGGGAAGTACTAGGAAACAATAGTATTAAGCTGTAGCAACCAGACTGCAACAGGAAGAACCATGAACTACATGTATACTAATTGTTGTGGGCATGCTTTGAATTTGGATGTCAGGACGATATTAATACTATCCTAAGAGATACTCTTGAAACTGTTCATGAAAGCAAAACATTAATTTTAAAATCACCCAAACAAGATGCTATATATTCAGGACTTGAAATATGAAGTGTTAAGCACATCAGGCAGCTGTGTTTTCTGTCCAACAAGACAGACTGCCTGTGCAGAAGCATTAGCTCTATTTCTGAGAACTTTCTTGCACTGTGTGCACCTTAGAAGCATGATAAGAACACAATGAAAGATCCTGATTAAGAGCTCAAAGTTGTGGCATAGCTGCTCAAGTGGAAAAGTTGAACTTCCTCTTTGATATTGAGCTGGGTTGAGAAGTCCTAAACATGATAAGACAGTCTATCCAAAACTCTGCAAGGGTCAAACATTTCAGCAACAGAAGACCAAGCTCTTAGGAAAATAGCACTCAATTCACTTCAGTCTGTCCAATCTGATGAAAGCTACTACTCATTCCAGGAGCTAATCTACCAGAAAAGTTAAAAGTTGGAGATATTCAGAATGCCTGAGCTTAAGTTGGGACAGGTGAACCCAGCTACCCAAGGAAGTTTCATAAGAACATTTACTTTCAAAGTAATTGATTTTACAATGTCTGGCATTCAGTCAAGATTTGAACAGAGGCTACAAAATGATTCACAATCTTAAAACTCTCCTAACTCACATCTGTTATGTTTGGAGTTCAAAATGTACATCAGGTGTGTGATTCTGATTTCACTCATGATCAACTGATTACTCAGCCATGCCTTGCAACCCAACTGTCCACGTACTGAAAAACTGTTGAAATCAGTTCAGCAATATCTCCATTTGCTCAGCCATACTGTGTGTCAGCTGTTTTCCAAAGTGGTGAAATAGAAAAAAATGATTTTGGTGGAACTGGCAACTAATGCTGTGTACGTGAACATAGTTGGTGCTCTGCCACTTTAAAACATGGCTTTGATCCACAGTGGGACAATTACGACTCAATGGGTATATGCTCTACACGTGCACAAGGACAAACCTGATGATAACTAGCTTACAGGGGTTGCCTAAGAATTCATTTCAAGAAACCCAGGGAGAAGATCGCTGTTTGAAACTTTGCTCACAAATCTGAAATGTTCCCTGTAAACTGCATGCACGTTTGGCTGTACTCATGTTTCCTCTGTGCAGCCCTAGCAGGGACATGGTGTGGCCCTTTAAGAGCCTGCTATTCTCTGCTTCCCTCTTCCCCTCATGACAGGGCATGTGTGGCCCTGTTCCCTCGCTGGGGGGGGGGAGGGAGGGAGAGGGGGGGAAGGGAAGGGAGTGGTAACATTACTTGTCTCAGGGACATGACCAACCTGGCTGGGAAGTGTGGTAGCTCCAGGACACCTCTTGAGGCAGAGCTCAAATGAGGAGTCTGGCTGGGCTCTGTGGTGCCAACCCAGGTCGAGGAAGCTCCAGAGCTGCAGCTTGATAGGGCCACATCTCTCCGCCCACCCTGCTGGCTGTCTGTTGATTTCCAGGGATGTGGCAGTTTGTGGAAGGGGAGGGAGCTGCAGCCCGGGTTCCTTCCTGGGAGTACTCAGCAGGTGGAGTCTGAAACTCCTAGCCTGGGGGAAAGTGACAGCCTCTCCCTCCCTCCGCCCCCCCACCCGTACTTCCCACACCCTGCACAGGTTCCTTTCTTGGCCCCTGAAGCTGCACTTGATGGAGACAGGGACTGGAGCCCCTCCAGACACCCCCTCTCACACATGCCCCCCCACTGGATTGTGAGAAACTGAGATGTGGAGGATCATGCCTAGTGGCTGAACCAGTGGCACAGGCCTACTGATCAGTGCAGTGATCAGGCCAGGAACTGGAGCTGGACTCAGGAATCAAGAGCGGGCTTGGAACAAAGCAAGCTTAGGGCCAGGAGCTAGTTGGAGGAAGAGCAAGGCTGAAGCTGGAGCAGGACTGGGAATAAGGCTGGAGTCAGAGCAGGCCTGGAGCAAGCTAAGGCCTGTGCAGTCTGTCCCCACTATCACGCAGGGGAGAGTTCCAAGCCATGAAGTGATGTTGGATAGATTGAACCGTTTCTCCTGTGAGGTTTATATACATGCCCTGAGAGTCACCAGACCAGTTCCTGTCTTGTGGATTGGCTGGAACCTGGCACAGGAATGACTCATCCCTGGATGTGGCTTAATCAAACTCCTAATTCAAGGATGACTCATCACCTCCCACGGACACCCCTCTCTCACACATGTAACCTCTCCATTTTGTCCTTGGGCAAGCTTACACTTGCCCAAGGACAAAATGAAGTGCTCAGTGGAGTTTGTAGCCTGCTCAGTACAAAGAACATTTAGAGGGAACATTATTTGTAAGTTCATCTCTTTACTCATGTTTTAAAAAGTAACACTTTTTGAAAAGTGGTTTTGTACCATGGCTATCACGATGCTGGCAGAGCAGGTGCTAACTCATGCCAAAGCCACAGGCCAATTCACTGTGTATTAGTATAGATCCAAGTGATTGTTATATGCATAAGAATGTATTTGGTCTCTAAACTTCATGAAAACTAATGGGATGTTACATGTTTTGTTTTCACTTATTTGTATCCCATTATAAGGTAGTAGCAAACATTTACATTGTGTTATACCCCTGTAACTCAATAACCCATCAAACGAGAAAGTAGCCTTGTGGAATGCAAATGAAGACCTTTAACAGAAGATAGCGATCCCCAGAGTTCTTTGAGTAGCTCTGAGTGACTTTTGGGAAACTGGCAGATTACTACAACTCTGCTACCGTTTGGAATTATAGAATACAACTCAACTGTATATATATTTTACCCACTTTAACCTCTCAATAACTTATTCCTTTTCTTAGCTAATACATCTTTAATTAGTTTACTATAGAATTTGGCTACCAGCATTGTTGTTGGTGTAAGATCTAGCAGTACCAGTTGATGTGTAATAAGTGGCTGGTCTCTTGGGACTGGGAGCAACCTGACTGTGGTATGATTATTTTTTTGGTGTAAGTGACCATTTTTCACATAGTCCAGCTTTCCTGAGCAGCAAGATAGACTGGAGTGTCTAAGAGGACTGTATGTGACTCCATTGTAAAACTATAGTAGTACTTTGGGAGTTCACATTTGGTACTGGGTTGGTGAAATCTAATTATAGGCCACACCACCAGGTTGGAGTCTAACAGTCTGCCCTGAGTAGGGTGTCTAGATAGCAAGTGTGAAAAATTGGGACAGAGAGTGGGGGGTAATAGGCACTTATATATGACAAAGCCCTGAATATCCCATAGTGGTGCATTATTGCAAGTTGTTTTGTGGTAGCTGTGTTGTTTCCAGGACATTTGAAAGAGAAGGTGGGAGAGGTAATATCTTTTATTGCAGTGGTTCTCAACCAGGAGTCTGGGGACCCACAGGGGGCTGTGAGCAGGTTTCAGGGGGGCTGCCAAGCAGGACCAGTATTAGACTTACTAGGGCCCAGGGCAGAAAGCCGAAGCCTTGCTGCATGGGCTGAAGCCCGGGGCCCTGAGACGTGCCATCTGGGGCTGAAGCCGATGCTTGATCAATATAATTTCATGGGGCCCCAGGCAATTGCCCAGCTTGCTACCCCATAATGCCAGCCCTGGCTTTTATATGCAGAAAAACAGTTGTTGTGACACAGGTGGGCAGTGGAGTTTTTATAGCATGTTGGGGTGGGGGCCTCAGAAAGAAGAAGGTTGAGAACCCCTGTTTTATTGGACCAACTTCTGTTGGTGAAAGAGACGGGCTTTCGAGCTAAACAGAGCTGATGAAATTGGTCCAATAATAGGTATTACGTCACCCACCTTATCTCTCTAGCTACTGAATATGTCCATTAAGAGATTTCACCCTTGTCACTCATCTCCTCCAGTGAAATTGTAATGTAGTCACAGTTTCTATGGCAAAAGAGAGATTTCAAAACAGACGTCTGACAAATTCAGTAAAAGATCAGTTAGAGGGGAAGATGGGCTGTGAGGTGGCAAGCTGTCTTCACAACCCAAATACCTTAAATAAAGACTCTCATCCCAGCAGAAATAATAGCAGGATGAAAGGGACTGGCAGATCGAACTCTTGCTAAACGCTCGAGGTTTAGTATTTTGTAATGTTTCCATGGAAACCATGTGTAAGAATCCACTAAATTACTGTAAGTGCAAATATATTTTGTAGATTTGAACCTCGACACTAGCAGAATGAAATGACACAGCTACCAATTTGTACCATCAAATGGTGTTGCCTCAGGCACTGCATCCTATCCTAAATGAGGTTGCAGTTTCTAGGATAGGGCAAGATTCTGCTCTGCGACTGAAGGATGTTTATAACCACATCCCCAAACCATGCTATTGCCTTGGACGCAACAGAGCTGCAGCATGTCGAGTTCCATGTATGATAAATATTGTAATGCTTTTTTAACATGCCATGTTGTACTAGCTGCTATGAACAAACATATGGCTGGTATTGTAGAGCAGAGCAAGCTGTGTCCCTATAGCATCTGCAGCAAAACACACAGAGTTAGGGCCTAATAAGAATCCCATTAAAGGTGAATCAAAGATACCTGTTGATTTCTGTAGGCTTGGGTCAGGCCCTTATGGTATGTCTAGACTGCAATTAAATACCCATGGCTGGCTCATGTCACCTGACTCAGGATGACAGGGCTCAAGCTCCGGGGCTGTATAATTGTTGTGGAGATGTTTGGGCCCAAGCTGAAATCCCATGGGGCGGGGGGGTCTCTGAGCCCAAACATCTACACAGCAATTTTACAGTACTGCAGCCTGATCCCCAACAGCCTGAGTCATAGTGACATGGGCCAGCCGCAGGTGTTCAATTGCAGCGTAGACATATCCTTTGTGCCTACCTTCATTCCTTTCCTGAGACTCAGAAACAATAGCAATAGGAATCAGTTGATTTGTCACTCAAGATCACTCTTTATCCAAACCTGTCCTTGGCAGCTTCTTTGTTTTTCATACAGTGATTATAAAAGCATGAGAAGCTGAAAGTTGGTACATTTTCCATTCATTAACTGGAAGAAAGAGCTCTGTATGAACATCGATTACCTGTGATAGACTATTCCCACTGATTTCAATATTAGCATGACCTGGTTCTATGTAATTTAGATAACTATATGTCTTTCTGACTTTTGCATTCAATAGGAGAAATGATCAAATCACATAAAAAAAGCATCCCAAACAAACACAACTCTACAAATGCAAGGATAAGGTAGACAAAACTACCTTCCCAAGAGCCAGACATTTTAAAGACGTGAAGCGCACTATATTATCAGGTTTCAGAGTAGCAGCCGTGTTAGTCTGTATCCGCAAAAAGAACAGGAGTACTTGTCAGTAACCTATGATTAGAGCTGTTCAAAACTCAGAATTTCATTTCAGGGGAAAACTGAAATTTTGAAATTCATTTTCATTCTGAATTGGAACAAAACCAAATATTTTCAATGTTTTCCACAAAATGAAAATTCTGGAAAAAAATCCATTTTGGAAATTTTTTTATTTTCAAAACAATTTTTGAAATGTATGTTTTTTTTCAGTTTTTATTACATTATTTCATGATATGTCAGTAGTAGTAGTAGTACATAGAAATACCTTCACATGTCAGTGACATTATTTAGTCAAAATATTCTATTAACTTATTTTTTAAATCATTCCAGGCAGCTATTACTTAGTACTGAGTGAAACATCTTATTTTCTCGATCAGTGTCTCCTGTTCCATTACAACACAAACAGAAGACACTTTGATCTAGAGAATAAGATGGTCTCAATCAGTAGTAAGTAGCAGTGCCCTTAATGATTTCAAAAATTAATTAATAGATTATTTTTTCTATTATATTATGACATATTAAGTCATGTCATATTATGCACTACTATTGATGGGTCATGTAATAATTTAAAATAATAAAAATGCAGAAGAAATTTTGTATTTTTTAAAAATAAAGTTTTATCATAATGAAAAAAAATCTTTAAAATATTTTTCACAGGAAATTTTGTCAACATACACAATTCCACACAAAATATAAAAACAGTATTTTCACACCAAAAACTGTTTTTGACAAACCTTTCGATCAGCTCTACCAATGATATGTGGAAATGGACACATTTTATAATTAATGAAATCTCTTTTGTTGCCTTCCACTAAAGAGGAAGAAGGTGGTGGTTGTTCTTTTCCCTTTTCCTTTGACCTTAATATTATTTTCTAGGAGAAGAATGATATTGCAATTCAGCATGAACTATGGGCCTAATTCTACTCCTACTGAATTCATTGGGGCAAGGTTAATACCATATTATGACATGAGAAACACTATATTCTGCTTAGAGTTATAGGAACGCCCGAGAGAAGAATCTGATCTTCCTTTTTACTGGGCATTACTTCTTTTTATATAATATATATATATATATATATATATATATATATATATATATATATATAGGAGATCTCTCTTCTCTTGTAGTACTAGTTACGTGGTGTGGGCACCAGTTCCAAGAAAAGGGTTTGGGGGTAAAATCTTGGCTCTATTGGAGACAATGGGACTCAGGCTTTTCTGAAAATGTTAACACTAGTCTCAGCATTAAGTATTCATACTTGAAAGAACAAAGCTTTAAATTATTTCTAGGTGTCTTATGCAGATTTTCTATTTTCATACAAATTTTTCAAAGGCTGTATGCAATTAAACTGTGGTTCTGGTGTTAAGATTATATCCAGACCCTTGCAGGAGCCAGTATAGAATGGGGATGATGGTGGTAAGGGATGTGGTCTGGCAGGGAGAAGAAATGGGGACAGTTGGGAACTGAATGATGGACAGAGGAGGGAAGCAGCAAAGGGTCAGAGATGGTCAGGGTCAGAGATTGACAGGGTCTGTGTATGACACCAGAAAACAACATGAAATAAAAGAATTATTAAAAGATAAAATGCTGTGTGAAGCTCCGCCTTAAGCAAGTTCTGGAGGGTGTGTGTGTGTGTGTGTGTGTGTGTGTGTGTGTGTGTGTGTCTAATATATATATATATATATATATATATATATATATATATATATGTATAGCCTGATCCTGAAGTACTTAGACAAAACTCCTGCAGAAGTAAATGTGAGTGTAGTCTAAGTAAGGATTGTGGAACTGGACCTATTCTGCAGTTTTTTTGTTTTGTTTTGCTTTTTAGACTTGACATACTTCTGCACATACTTAATTACACATTTAAACAGTCTCATTCAATTCAATGGGATGGTGCTTGGACACTCAATAGTACTGAAGTCAGTGGAACTATGGGACCACACACAGATAAAGTTAAGCATATGCATATGGGTTTTCAAGCTCTAGGCCTTAGCTGCTATTAAAAAAAAAAAAAAGCACCGCTATTGACATTGACCAAGCACTTTTCCTGTCCCCACAGATGAGGGAATATTTCTTGCTTCCCAACCACTATGCTTTGAGAAATGATGCCCCCTTTTAATGTTCTATTTTAATGTTAGACTTCCTTTCCTTAAAACACACTATAATGAGAAATGGAAAGCCAGGTACTACAGATTGCCATGATACCTCATGGTATACAATTCTGACAACCTTTGAAAAATAGATTCTCCTGCCTCCCCCCTTGGGGTTTTGGAAAGCAGATAACATAAATACTGAAGCATTTAAGTACAGTAGAGTGACAATGAAAGACTTTTGCACCATAATTGTAGCTAAAACAATTGAATTGTCAGAATCTAGGCTGGATACTGGTGTTTTCACTCAGGCAGAATTCCCCCCTTAAGTTCATTTGAGTAAAGATAGCAGTTTCAAGCCAAAGCATTGGATAGAATTCAAACAAAATAATTTGCAGATCCTCATTGGTTCATTCACTCCAGTGTCATTAACCCAGAGCAATAGTTCAACTTTGAGATGCCCTGGAACATGAATATAATTTTAGAAAATACACTACATTAGAATTTCAGACATGCATAACTCATTTCTCACCTCATGAATTTTTTACTAGGAGCATTTCTGAAACCTGGAGCAGTATAAATGAGTGAAAATGACCTATTTGATTGCATTCTGAGAATATTTTTCTTTAACCCTGTTAGCTCTGACTGTAAAAAAATTAGCATAAATTGAAAGTACCTAGTCCGTATGGGGGGGGGGGGGGAGGTTTTAGCTGCTTCCACTTCTGAGGTTTTAGCTGCTTCTAGCAGTAAAGGGGTTAATGTAGGAATAGTTTGTGAGCTCCTCTCGTGGCATTCACTAAGTTTCAGAAGCCAACTGAAAGCAGCCAAAGAAGTAGCAGGGTGTTGGCCTGGTATGATTTCTTATGTAACCCACTGGTGAGGGTGTGTTACTGATCCCCCTCTCCATGCCAGTCTACAGAGGAATGAGTCTGCTACATGTCTACTTAGTAAGCATGTTTATTTGGGACTCAATTGTGCTCATGTGGGTCTTTATATGTTCTTTCTGTTGTATAAAAAACAAAAGATCCAAGAGTCTTGTGTGACAAGATTATGTAAAGGAGATGCAAAGAATTATCAAATTTGCACATGATGCCAGACCTACCTTGATAAGAACATAAGTGATCTCTCTCCTGCCATCCATCTACATCCTCTAACAAACAGAGGCTAGGGACACCATTCCTTACCCATCCTGGCTAATAGCCATTAATGGCTGTGGTTTCATGCTACGGCATCAATTTCACAGTCCATTATGCCCACAAAGTATTACAGCAAAGCTAAAGCTCAAAGAAGACAACATGCGGTGACCTCCGGCTGACATATCACTGCTATATTAGATTATGAAACATAGCAACTTCTAATTATCATGACCAATATTTACTTTTAACTAGAGTGTATATAGAGAAGAGCCATCCCTCAGAAGATAATGTAACTATCACTATCAAAAGTCATTTTACACTGAATCTGTCTAGCATCAAATCTATGTCTTTTTGATGAAAAGCAAGAACCCTAACCACAGTAGCACCTACATAAGAATATAAGAACGGCCATACTGGGTCAGACCAAAGGTCCATCTAGCCCAGTATCCTGTCTACTGACAGTGGCCAATGCCAGGTGCCCCAGAGGGAGTGAACCTTACAGGTGATCAAGTGATCTCTCTCCTGCCATCCATCTCCACCCTCTGACAGACAGAGGCTAGGGACACCATTCCTTACCCATCCTGGCTAATAGCCATCAATGGACTTAACCTCCATGAATTTATCCAGTTCTCTTTTAAACTCTGTTATAGTCTTGGCCTTCACAACCTCCTCAGGTAAGGAGTTCCACAAGTTGACTGTGCACTGTGTGAAGAAGAACTTCCTTTTATTTGTTTTAAACCTGCTGCCTATTTATTTCATTTGATGACCCCTAGTTCTTGTATTATGGGAATAAGTAAATAACTTTTCCTTATCCACTTTCTCCACATCACTCATGATTTTATATACCTCTATCATATCCCCCCTTAGTCTCCTCTTTTCCAAGCTGAAGAGTCCTAGCCTCTTTAATCTCTCCTCATATGGGACCCGTTCCAAACCCTTAATCATTTTAGTTGCCCTTTTCTGAACCTTTTCTAGTGCCAGTATCTTTTTTGAGATGAGGAGACCACATCTGTACGCAGTATTCGAGATGAGGGCGTACCATCGATTTATATAAGGGCAATAATATATTCTCAGTCTTATTCTCTGTCCCCTTTTTAATGATTCCTAACATCCTGTTTGCTTTTTTGACCACCTCTGCACACTGCATGGTCATTTTCAGAGAACTTAGGGTGACCAGATGTCCCGATTTTATAGGGACAGTCCCGATTTTTGGGTCTTTTTCTTATATAGGCTCCTATTACCCCCCACCCCCGTCCCGATTTTTCACCCTTGCTGTCTGGTCACCCTAAGAGAACTATCCACGATGACTCCAAGATCTTTTTCCTGACTTGTTGTAGCTAAATTAGCCCCCATCATATTGTATGTATAGTTGGGGTTATTTTTTCCAATGTGCCTTACTTTACATTTATCCACATTAAATTTCATTTGCCATTTTGTTGCCCAATCACTTAGTTTTGTGAGATCTTTTTGAAGTTCTTCACAGTCTGCTTTGGACTTAACTATCTTTGCTTCCTGGCTCTCTGAGCTCTGGTCAAGTGAAAAAATTCTCTAAGTTTCATCTGCAAACTTTGCCACCTCACTGTTTACCCCTTTCTCCAGATCATTTATGAATAAGTTGAATAGGATCGGTCTGAGGACTGACCCTTGGGGAACACCACTAGTTACCCCTCTCCATTCTAAGAATTTACCATTAATTCCTACCCTTTGTTCCCTGTCTTTTAACCAGTTCTCAATCCATGAAAGGACCTTCCCTTTTATCCCATGGCAGCTTAATTTACATAAGAGCCTTTGGTGAGGGACCTTGTCAAAGGTTTTTTGGAAATCTAAGTACACTATGTCCACTGGATCCCCCTTGTCCACATGTTTGTTTGACCCCTTCAAAGAATTCTAATAGATTAGTAAGACACGATTTCCCTTTACAGAAACCATGTTGACTATTGCTCAACAGTTTGTTTTTCTATGTGTCGGACAATTTTATTCTTAACTATTGTTTCGACTAATTTGCCCAGTACAGACGTTAGACTTACTGGTCTGTAATTACCAGGATCACCTCTAGAGCCCTTTTTAAATATTGGCATTACATTAGCTATCTTCCAGTCATTGGTAGGGTGACCAGAGAGCAAGTGTGAAAAATCGGGACAGAGGGTGGGGGGTAATAGGAGCCTATATAAGAAAAAGACCCAAAAATCGGGACTGTCCCTATAAAATCGGGACATCTGGTCACCCTAGTCATTGGGTACAGAAGCCGATTTAAAGGACAGGTTACAAACCTTAGTTAACAGTTCCGCAACTTCACATTTGAGTTCTTTCAGAACTCTTGGGTGAATGCCATATGGTCCCGGTGACTTGTTAATGTTAAGTTTATCAATTAATTCCAAAACCTCCTCTTGTGACATTTCAATCCGTGACAGTTCCTCAGATTTGTCACCTACAAAAGCCAGCTCAGGTTTGGGAATCTCCCTAACATTAGCTGCAATGCTAGACAGAATTTTCTATGACCGCTCATTTCCCAAATGCTAGATGGTAAATGATTACATTTCTGTTTGCTGAGAAGCTTCAACTTCCTCACCACATTCATTAGACCCCTGTAATGTCTATTGTTTGTTTGTTTGTTAGTTATATTAAGCAATCATCAGTGTTTTCAATCAGCCATCATTATTCTCCCAGGATAAAGTTCACCTCTTGTGTATAGAGCCCTCAGAAGACCTATCCACACAGCACTTAATTCCCACTTAAACCTCATTGCACAAGCTCACTGTGTGGGGTATGTTTCTCCAACTGAAAATGTGTTGGTATTTCATTAATCCCCAGCAGGTGTATCTGAGGAATTACACCTGTGCCAATTGCATGAAATTAGTTCCCCCTTCAGAGAGCCAGTGCAGGCTTCTGCACCACATAAATTCCAATAGCATTCCCCTTAAATGGTGCAGTCATGGTTACAGGACAAACTGCAAGATATGACCCTTTTAGTCCCTCTCAAATGTTCCCCTTAAGTGACAAGTCTGGCTTCCTGCACCTGACTCTGGGTGGAGTCACACAGTCCAACCACTCTTAGACTGAATCTCTGAGCGACAGCCCCTCAGTTTCCCAACTGTGTTTAATGTGATGTGCCTCGCTGTGTTGGGCATCTTTACACTTTGGGCACCTGTGAACAGTGAGGTGGCTACAGTGACTCAAAACCAGCTTCCGAATATATATAATTTCACCCAAAGGTACAAAGCGCACAGAAAGAAGGGTAAAAACAATACACACATTTCTCTTTACATAATCCTTAATTTTCCCTTGCAAGTGTCCCTGCATTTCAGCTAGCCCAGTTACTGCCGTCTCCGGGTTGTGAGAAGCAGATGGCCCCTGCTACTGTTTCTGCCTTTCTCTTTGGGTACATCTGCATTTGAGCTGGAAGGTGTGATTCCCAGCTTGAGGAGAGATGCTTATTAGCTATACTCGAACTAGTGTGCTCAAAAGAGCAGTACAACTGGGGTAGCATAGGTGGCAGGTTGGACTAGCTGCTTCGGTACATACCCAGCTGGGTTCCCGTGGACTTACTCAGTTTGGCAAGCCCAAGCCTCCACCTGTGATAGCCCAGCTATGCTGCTATTTTTAGGGTGTGGCTCAAGCAGGGATAACCTGGGTACACCTAGCCTGAAATCACATCTCCCAGCTCAAAATGTAGACATACTCTTTATCTCCTTTTCAGCCTGCCAGCTCCTGCTGACACTCCCTAGGCAATCCTCTGGACATTCAGGACATAGCTACATTGCAATTAAACTCCTTTGGCTGGCCCATGTCAGTTGGCTCAGGCTGTGGGACATACAATTGTGGTGTAGATGTTGTTGTTTGTTCTTCGAGTTTGAAGATGACCATGACATCACTGGTTGGTTAGGTTTCTGTGAACACATAAGTGGCTGATCAGGCCAATTTGAGCTTTGAACTGTCTGTGGCACACTGAACAAGAGATGCCACTATGGATTACTTGATTAACAGCAGACCTGCTTCTGTTGTGAAATTTACGCTGCTGGCACTTCTGCTCTGCCTCAGTAGTTTTTCCTCTGCTCATAGACTATAGCTCCAGTATTGATGAGACTTCGCCAGGTAGAATGATCATGAGCGAGATCTTCCCAAAACTCTGGGTCAATGTTGAAACGCTCAAGGATAACTTGAGGGAGTCTTTGAAACGTTTCTTCTGGCCTCCCTGAAAGTCCTTTCCCTCCCTTAGCTCACCATAAAAGATCTTCTTTGGCAGTCACTTGTCAACAGAGTATGAATGCTTGGAATGCCTGCCTGTATGAGAATCCCAGTATCTGGAACTTTGTCTTGCCATCTTATCCTCATCAGTTTCCTCAGACAGACCATGTGAAAGTGATGCAGCTTCATAACATGACGTCTGTACACCGTCAGAGTTGGCAACATGATGGTTTTGTAGACCTTCAGTTTTGTTTGCTGACAAATGGCTCTACGCTCCCACGCCTTTACACACATTCTGCCAAAGGCCACACTTGCTTTGGCAAATCTGGTGTTCGTTTCATCATCAATGTGAACTGCATGTGATAGTGTACTGCTGAGATAGGTGAACTTGTTCACTGCTTGGAGGGTTTGGCCATTCACTGTGATAGTAGGCTCTACGTAAGGCTTTCCTGGTGTAGGCTGGTACATCACTTCTCTCTTATTGATGTTGACTGTGAGACCAAAATTGTCACAAGCTGAAGAGAAATAATCCATACTTTCCTGCCTGTCAGACTCAGATTTGGCATTCAGGAAACTGCCATCAGCAAACAGAAGATCACAAACAGACATTTCCTGTACCTTTGTCTTTGCCTGCAGTCTCCTCAGTTGAAAAGCTTGCCATCAGTCTGGTATCTGATGCCAATCCTGGTATCACAGTCATGAAAGGCATTAGTAAACATGGCAGAAAACCTCATACTGAAGAGGGTTGGGGCCAACACACAACCCTGCTTGATTCCATTGGTGACTGGGAATGGTTCAGATGACTCACCATCATGCATAACCCAAGCAAGCATGCAATCATGGAACTGCTGAACCATTGCAATGAATTTCTCCAGGGAGATGAATCCTCCAGGGAGATGGGATGAATTCCCCTCACTCAAACCCCACCCTTTTCTATGCCTGGGGTCCTCCACTTGTTTGGTATCTTCCTTTTGATCCTAGGCTTAGCTTTCGGAAGAATGAACCCTTAGCCTGGCTGGAGCCAGGTAGGGGGGATTTTCCCAATTAACAGCTTCCCCTTTGTTTCCTCAAGGATTTTTATATGTGTTGTTACTTTTTCCTGCTTGGTTTTTTTAACAACCCCTTTTGCACTAACTCCATAGCAAGTAACCCATCATAAATAAATGTGTGTACACACATGTACAAGCAGGTACGTTCATAAACAATAAAGATATTTCCCAATATGTCACAGGTACATTGACCTTTTGCTGACCCTCTGCACTGGGGAATATATCCTCCACTCAGAATTTTCTATTTAAAGATTTCTAGTGTTGTTATTGACATTTCTAGTCTGCTTTGTAAAGAGAGCTATGTCTAAGCCACAAGCTCAGTTCATGCAACTTGTTTGGAGATGTTTGTAGTTGTGTTTCTGTTCAGACCCATCTTTAATTTTAATGTACTATAAAGGATGGAAAATGCTGTGCTTAAGGGTCCATGGGCCTTCTGCTAGGAAGTCTTTAAACTCCATATTTTTGAAAAATAATGTTTTGCTATTTAATAATAGGAAACTATATTTTTATATAGCTTGACATTTCCCTTCAGAAGAAATAAGGCATGCAACTTCTCACCATTCTCTGTCCTTTGCCTAAGATTCCCTGCAAGCAGCTTTTATGAGTTACCCACATCTTCATTGCTGGCCCCAGTCTGTGCTGGATTTTGGAATATAATTATTTTTTTCATTACTGCACATACTTATTGCTAAAAAAAAAAATGCCTCTAAACTGATCTCGGGAAACACATACCCCACCAGAACAAACATTGACGCTTAAGCTCTAGGCAAATCTCCAGTTGGAAAATGTGCTGATAACATACTGAACAGAGAGAGAAAACTGGCTCAGACTAAGCAATACTTAAAAGACATGGAAATAAAGTATTGCACATTATAAAACAGACTATAACTGCACTTTAGTTATACTGCAATTACAGTTTTTGTGTGATAATAATTACTACTACATTTATATATCCAGAAGGTTAACTATATACATGAATCATTACTCTGTAGTTTCTTAGTTAATATGTTATACTGTAGTTTCCCACTTATTGTTATGCTGTAATTACTCTTTTTAGACAGGTAATACAAACACTTGCAATTGGAAATTACCATAGTTGCCATTTTAAAATTATACTGTGATTATAGTGTAATTTATAATATAACTACAGTCCTCTGGTTACATTTTATAATACACAGCGAGCAGTTATGGAGCCCAATCCTGGAATCCTGCACAGGCCCAACTTTCATTAACTTTAAGTTGAGCAGTATTGGACTCACAATGGACCCAATTATTTCAGTTGGGAAAACTGGTGGAACACATTTGGAAAGTCCATTACCTATCAGGGTAATTTTGTGATTTATCCATCTTGACTGTTTGGGAAAACGTCAGGATTGGTTAAATCTTCCAACATTCTATTCCTTAGTACTGTTCTGGTTCTGCAATTTTGTATATCAATGTTTTCACCATCAAATTGCTGTGGTTTAACCTCATACTCAGAATAATTCTCTTTAGTGAACCAAACAAATTGCACAAAGGAACTATAAAAAGCATTCAAGATGTCCAGTACTTACAGTATTTTGCTGCCATTGTTTGGTGTGGCATTGTATGCCACATTAGTCATCACTGCAGTTCCAAGTTTCCTAAGCCATGAATGTAGAGACCTAACTTCTGTTCAGTGCTTTTTCTGAGTAGGCTTTTTCATCTCATCCTTCTGCGGCATTAACTTCAGTTGACATTGTGTCTTTCCCCACTCTTTTCAAATTACATTTTTTGTTTCCCTTTAAGAGGGAGTTTTCATTGTTGTGTGTACCCAGGAACAAAACTATTATGGACTCGAAGACTATTGAAAATGAAAATGCATTCACATGGAGTTCATCAACATGAGACTCAACTAAGTTGAGAGAATGGAGTCACTGCAGAAAACATTTAGCCAATAGTTTTATTGCTTTATTCCTTGCCCGCAAGCCAGTAACTTTTCTGCCATGCCTTAAGCATTGTCAAAGCTCTTGTTCCTACAATCAGCAGCCTCAGTGACAAACTCCTTAAGATGGGGGAAAAAGTGACTATTTCAGCTAAACCATACTCATCATGTTCATATGTAGGGGAAAACTTCAACAAATCCTGGAGAGGTTCACCTAACTGTTTTACCTATCTGCTGATGATATCTGAGAGCTGCTTTACTTTGGTGATGTCAGGCACTGAATCAACTATTAGGATAAAATTCACCCCCATGCAGAAATACTGTACAAGGCCTATGCATCGCATAAGTAAAACTTAAGTCCCGTTTGAGGCTTAAGTTGTTACTCCTGGGGAAATTCTGTGCCAAAAATTAAAAATTCTGCACATGATATTTTAAAATTTTGCATATTTATTTTGTCAAAATAACACAATATAATCACACCAATTTCAATTATTTTTGGACATTTATTTCAAAATACCTGTCAGCAAGTATGTGTAACAATATAGACAACAAAAAAGATTCAGGATATGTTTTTTGACAAATAAATTCCTTACTAGGCATATTAATACAGAACTCTGAGTAATAATTCATTTGAACTACAATACAGAACCATATTTCCCATACCCCTTAGAAGCAGTGCAAAGGCTTGGGGAAGTCAGGGGTAATGGAGGAGCTGAGGGAGAGGGAAGTAAATTGTTGGGAAGGAGCCTGGGTGTGAACTTGGAGGGTTGTTGGGTATGGGTGGAAAAAGTATGGAGCAAGTTATTTTGGGGTGTGTGGTGGTATTGTTAGGGAGCTTCCCCTATGCAGATCCTGGCTGACCCCTAGCCTCTCCCATTCAGTCAGGCACATCTGCCCTGTCCCCATGTGTCCCTGCACCCCCATGTGTCCTTGCATCCCCTATCCACATGTATCCCTCCATCCCCACTCAGATACCCACTCTTCCCATCCCCATGTGTCTCTGTGCCCACACCCAGCCACTCTCCTGTCCCTATGTGTCCCTGTACACTGTCCCCATGTGTCTCTGTGTCCCCACCCAGCCACTCCCCTGTTCCTGAGTAGCTCTGCACCCCCTTCCCCATCACCATGTGGCCTTGCACCTCCCTCCCTTCTGTGGCCCTGTGCCTCCACTATCATTCAGTCCCTGCCCCAGTCTAACCTCCCCCACTAGCCTTTATGAGCTCCTGTCTGTCCCCCCGTAGCCTCTGACCTGGCCTGACAGGCGCTGTGAAGAAGGCAGGCTCTTTCTCTTCCCTCGCTGGCTGGGACCGGCTGCTGTGTTCCATCGCCACAGTGCCCTCTGTTGGGCAAAAGGTGGAGCTGCAGCAACATTTTGGCAGAAGCTTTTTTCTGCACAAAAAAAATACAAATATGCGTGGCTCATTAATTATGTCCACATGCAGTAGAGCAGAATTCCCCCAGGAGTAAACAGGTGTGCATAAGTCTTGTGCTAGCTCTTGAGGCAAGAGGAAATTGTGCCTTAGTGCACATCATTTAGCATACTTTATTTCAATAGTCATTTCTCTTCATTTAAGAATTTTCTCAGACATAAGTCAGATGAATTCATCAAAGGTGGCACATGACCAGTAACCTGTATTTTCATTGCTAGGATTTCCGTACTTGTACAGAAGTTTAACAAAGAGTAGATCAAGGTGGGCTGTTAAGAAGCAACAAATGAACAGTTTAAAATGAACAAAAAGAAGTATTTCTCCACACAATGCACAGTCAACCTGTGGTGGTACTCTTTATCAGAGGATGTTGTGAAGGCCAAGACTATAACAGAGTTCAAAAAAAGAACTAGATAAGTTCATGGAGGATATTCACCATGTCTATTCGCCAGGATGGGCAGGGATGGTGTTCCTAGCCTTTGTTTGCCAGCAGCTGGGAATGGGCGACAGGGGATGAATTATTTGATGATTACTGGTTCTGTTCATTCCCCCTGAAGCACCTGGCATTGGCCACTGTTGGAAGACAGGATGCTGGGTTAGATGGACCTTTGGTCTGACCCAGTATGGCTGTTCTTATGTTCTTAACAGTGCACATTCTTCTTGGATATTTATAATTTTTAAAAAGTGTTTATTCTGCATTTATGGCTTTTTTTAGTATTTCATGACTGGTAGGTTGGTTTGAAGTACTAGATATTTGCCTTGCCCATGCTAACTTCTTAAAAATGAATAGTGTGTTTGTGTGTGTGTATAGTTCTATGACTAAAGAGAACTATGTAGCACTTTAAAAATGTGGGTGAGAAAAATCATCCTATTCAGATAGGGAAACTGAGGCAGAAAGTTAAATTTATTTACTCAAGATCATTCAATAAATCAGTGACAGAACTGGGAGTACATCACAAGCTTCTTGACTCGTAGTCCCTTGTCCTATGCACTGGAACATGCTGTCCCTCTTCTTAAAACCAAGATACCTGTAAACCGCCGTCTACTAGGCAGAATGGTATAGTGGAAACAGCATGGGACTATGATGTAGGATACTTGGACTCTATTCCTGGCTCTGCTAGTGGCCTGCTGGGTGACCATGGCCTAGGTGTCAAAACATTGGACTGTGTTGTGACTGAAGCAGTCAAGCGGGAAAGGGATAATTACTAAAGGACCAAGCTTTTTACGCACAGATGTCATGGCAGTCGTCAAAACTCGGGGGGGGAATCTATAAATACTGGCATTTTGATATTTTAATCAATTTCTATATTTCTTTGGTAGTTCTTTAAGGACAAGGAGAGCTTGAGACAGGTAAAAGAAACTGGTGCAAGCAGTAAATTAAACTGAAACACTTAAATACACATTTTTTCACCTTGCATAAAATAGTAATATCCTTTTACTTGTGGAATAGGATGACTTGTAGAACCTGTCTGCTTCATCTCTGGTATCTCCGATTTCAGTCACCCTAAATTCAACTGCCAAGCAGAACAGTTTTCTGTATGGTACAGTAAAATCCTGCAAGCTGATACTATAGGCTTTACTTGCTCTGAGTTATGGATAACGGCATCATGAACTCTAATCTCTGAAGAGCCCAGTCTCTAACATAACAGCATTACTAATCCCCCACCTGCTTGGTGACTGCCTTTTTGAACCTAAGTTTAAAACCACTATTTACTTTAGATTTAGAGAGTGACATTAAAAGATGGGATCTATGGAGAGCATCGTGTTTGCATTTGCAGGTAGTGATAGGTCTGTCGGGCTGTTCCCCAATGTAACCCAGGAGCCTACAGCGTACGTTCAGCAAAGAGAGACAAGTCCGAGTCCTCTAGTACACAAAGGGCTTGAATTTAACAATGGGAGCTGCTCCTTTCTAACCACTCCTTTTTTTTTTTTTTTAAGGCTAGGAATAAATCTTGAATGCAGTGGGAGTAGCAGCTGCTCAGTAAGTTTCACCCTACTGTTTTATTCTGGGTAAATTCTCCAGTTCCCCTTTCCCCTCCACAGAAGTCCTGCAGAGTGGTGACTTGCCTTCTGATGGGCAGAGCTGAATATAGAACCCTATGGAACCAATCAGTGCCATTCCTACAGTACACTTGGATAATATGTGTTACTAGGAGCCTGCTGCTTCTTCATCTATTGAAGTCGAGAAGAGTTTTGCCATTGATTGCAGTGGGAGCAGGACTGACCTATCGAGAGTGTGGTGTAGTGTTCTGTAACACCGTGCCTTCAGCTTGGTGCTTCCACAGAGCTCTGCATTAAGCTTGGAGCCTGAATTGCGTGAGGTAATTTAAGAGTTAAGTAATATTATGCCAGGCTACTAAGGAACAGTTTTACATTCACACTGTCTGTCACATGTTCTAATTACTGAAGCACTTCAGTTATTTTGGAACATTTGACTAATTAAGAGTTATATGGAAAGAAACTTTCTTTAATAGCTGAGAAAAAGTAAGAGGAGGCAACAATGTGTATCCAGTGAGGCTTTACACAAATCACAGCAGACAAATACAGATTTCAGTTTGAAATGGTTTTTCACTGGTTTGATTTAGCACCTTTGTCAAGTGGTTGATAGTGTCTTCTCCCCACCTTCTGAATTGCTTATGAATTGTTCAGCATGTTTTTGCTGCCATGTGATTCAGCTACTGACCAGAGTTGTCATAATTTAACACTACTGCTGCTTGGCTGAGACACTGTTTGCAGAATCAGTGAGTCAATGTTGCATTGGTTTACAATTTGGAAGATGATCTTTACAACCAGAAAGGCTAGACCATTAATTATTTCTATATGAAAGTTTAAATTCTGTAGAAAAAGATGGTTTATGACCCCTATTCACCAGAGAGAGCTCCCCACTCACCTGTGGGTCTCCAGTTTGAATCTAATGGATCTTGGGTGGTCCCTATTCAAGATCAGTTTGGTGGGCCTCAGTTTCAGCTCCCATGTCAGAAACTTGTGACCGTGCTTTGCACTAACTGGCAGACTTGGCAAAGAGGCCAAAAACTGCATTGGCCATAGAGACTGAACTACTCCAATTACGCCCAGAAGTCTCCCTATCCCAAACCAATGTTGAGGCATTCTGTCATGGCACAGTGAGTGTGTTTGAAAGATTGCCCTGATGATAAACAGATGACTTCATTCACCAGGTCTATCGAGAAAATTCCTTTCACCAACACTAAATCCATGCAGATTGTAAGGATGAAGTTTATGGTTGTATGCAAAGTATTTTCAAATATGTAACTGAGCTCATTAAATAATGTGCATTAAATGGCACACATGCAGCTGTCCAGAATGTGGCAGCTCTCAAAACAGTGTAGTTCTGTTGTGCAAGGGAGGCCATAGGCTTATGGAGGTATGCAAGGTGTGAGCAGTGCAAACCCCTCTCTGAGAGTAGTTCTTTTCTCTAGTCCCATTGGCATTGCTGTGCTTTGGATCAGGCCATATTTAAAAATCTAGCTATGACCTTAAGAACCCCTCATTTCCCCACTGTCAGAGGGTCCACTATATTGTAACTCATATCAGGTCTGGCCCACTCACTGCCCCCAAAGGTATCTTATGAGGTATCATATGTAAACTGGTGACACACTGATTAGGAATATCACTGTGTGATGTAGGTACAGATTGAGTATAAAGAGTTATGTATGTGTGCTGGAAACATATTCTTAAAATACGTTTTGGAGGCAGTGCATAAATCAAGCTTGCCCTACACAAAGGGATGTGGGTTTATCTGTCTGACTGCATTGATTACAAGCAGAGGACAATGGAAGTGCATTTACATATAAAGTAAACAAAGCAATTAAGCTAACTAGCAACAGAGAAAACACAGCTTAGTGAGCATATCGGGGGACAGAATCTGTACTCCAGGAAGTATTCCTAGCTCTGAGTCAAAGACAATGGACTTTGGGAAATATAAGGGGGCAAAAAGACATCCTAATTATCCATTACTTAAGGGACAGTATCTTCTAATACTGTGAATATTGAATCCTCTGGCCTGGAGGGCTGGAGATGCTGGTAACTTGATCTGAGAGAGAAAACTGCATAAGCAAAGATTGTAAATTGCTTAAAATTAAGTTTTAGTCACTAGGAAGCGTGTTTTTGTTTGGTTTTGTGTACAACCGTACCTGTCTCGCTATCTCTTGCTTGGTATCACTTAAATCTCTGTTCTTTGTTAATAAACTTATTTTTCGTGTTACAGTAGACCAGCTCAGTGCTGTCCTGTAGTAAAGATTAGTTCTCGGCTAACCTAACAGCACTCTCTCTTTAGAGGCAGCAAAATTATTTTTTGTGAGGGGCCAATGAGAGGGACTGGACAATGCAGAGAGACATCCCTGGGGAACTAGGCAACTGGGGTTCATTGATTGTTACTAAGAAGGCAAGGATAAAACTGGCAGAGTCTTGAGGAGTTTGCTGCTAACATGGACAGCCTGGTGTGGCAGGGAACTGACACACAGTTTAAACTCTCCTTTGCTGAGGCAGAGGGGTAACACAGTGGCTTATGGTTCAGGGTGTCCCGAGGAAAGCTTGGCACCAGCACAGAAGTTATTACAGCATGAATAATTTTAATAAGAAAGGAGCTGAAATGTTGTTATGCTCCTAACATTTCCTTTTCTAGTCCTTGAAAAACTGGTGTTCATTTCTTTTCTTCACTTTGCTTCTTTCTTTGGCTTCACTGCATAGGTTTCTGGCCAGGCTACCTAAGCAGCAATTCTGACTTGACTGAGAACCTTTTCTACTTCTATTATAATTCCTCTCCCAAATAACTTTAGAAAAACAAGTTGGAATCATTTATAACTGCTTAAGAAAATGATCAAAACATTATAATACTTTTCACTATTTTTCTGTGTCTTCTCCTGTTCCTTCCAATTGTTTGCTAGATCCACTTGTTGCATTTTGTCTTAATTAGGCCTGGTCTATACTACCCGCCTGAATCGGCGGGTAGAAATCGACCTCTCGGGGATCGATTTATCGCGTCCCGTCGGGACGCGACAATCGATCCCCGAATCGGCGCTCTTACTCCACCAGGGGAGGTGGTAGTAAGAGCCGCCGGCGGGAAGCTGCAGAAGTCGATTTTGCCGCCGTCCTCACAACAGGGTAAGTCGGCTGCGATACGCCGAATTCAGCTATGCTATTCACGTAGCTGAATTTGCGTATCTTAAATCGACTCCCCCCTGTAGTGTAGATGTACCCTTAGACTCTTAATATCTTTGGGGAGCAGACCCTCTTTTATTCTGTGTTTTGCACAGTACCTAGCACAATAGATCCACCATTCTGATTGGGGCCTTTGCATGCAATCATAATACAGATAAGAGAAACCATTTATAATTTTTTATTTCTGCTGTATGGCTATTTAGTTCTGACAGGTAGAGATATATGCCGCCTACACATACACAGTATAATAATGTCCCTAGAAACAGTTATTGGATACAATATCAAGCAATATCATTTAAGACAGTGCATCATGCTTCAGGCCATAAGCCAATCTCTATCTAATTGGAGTTAAGAAGAAACATTCCTTGTGGGAAAATTATTCTACAACAGTCTTCTGCAGGCTTTCTTGCACTTTCCTCAGAGGCAGCTGGTACTGGCCTCTTTTAGAGACAGGATACTGGACTAAATGGACCTCTAGTTTGATCCAGCATGGCAATCTCTGTGTTCCTATGTTTACTTTAAGGGATCCCTTCCTGCAAAAAAACTGTCCTGAAATTTTTTTTACAGTTTTAACTTTTCATCTTGGTTCAGGATGAATTTTTTTCAACAACATGATTTTTTTTCTGAATAGCTCTAATAGAAATGCTAAATAAATTTAGGGTATGTCTACACTACGAAATTAGTTCGAATTTATAGAAGCTGGTTTTATAGAAATCGGTTGTATACAGCCAATTGTGTGTGTCCCCACGTAAAATGCTCTAAGTGCTCTAGTCGGCGGACCGCATCCACAGTACCGAGGCTAGCGTCGACTTCCGGAGCATTGCACTATGGGTAGCTATCCCACAGCTATCCCACAGTTCCCGCAGTCTCCGCCGCCCATTGGAATTCTGGGTTGAGATCCCAATGCCCGGATGATGCAAAACAGTGTCGCGGGAGGTTCTGGGTACATGTCGTCAGGCCCCTCCCCCTCCGTCACAGCAACGGCAGACAATAGATTCGCGCCTTTTTACCTGGGTTACCTGTGCGGACAACATACCACGGCAAGCATGGAGCCCGCTCAGCTCACCGTCACCATATGTCATCTGGGTGCCGGCAGACGTGGCACTGCATTGATACACAGCAGCAGCAGCTAACTGCCTTTTGGCGGTAGACAGTGCAGTAGACTGGTAGCCTTCATCTGCGATCTGGATGCTGGCAGCTGTGGGGCTGGCAGCCGTAGGGCTGCATTGCACCAGCCCCTTGCCTTTTGGCAGTAGATGGTGTATTACGACTGGTAACTGTCCTATTACAAGTTGGATCATCGCACATTAGCAGAGTCTTCCCTGAGCAGCAGATCGTGCAATAGGCCTGAAGGCCATCGTAGTACACTAACTGCCAAGCGCCCAGTATTTGCTGCCAAGCACCCAGAAGATGCCGAGGGCTATCAGTCATGCTGCACCGTCGTTAAGATGTAAAAAATAGATTTGTTCTGTATTCATTTGCTTCCCCCTCCCTCCGTCAAATCAACGGCCTGCTAAACCCAGGGTTTTCAGTTTAATCTTTGGGGGGACCATTCTGTGTGACAGTTGTTTGTGTTTCTCCCTGATGCACAGCCACCTTTCTTGATTTTAATTCCCTGTACCTGTACGCCATGTCGTCACTCGGCCCTCCCTCCCTCCTGCCCTCCCTCCTTCTCCTGGTCCGTCAGATACTAGTTTCGCGCCTTTTTTCAGACCAGGCGCCATAGCTAGCACTGGGATCATGGAGCCCGCTCAGATCACCGCAGCAATTATGAGCACTATGAACACCACGCGCATTGTCCTGGAGTATATGCAGAGCCAGGACATGCCAAGGCGAAACCCGGACCAGCCAAGGAGGCGATTGCAGTGCGGCGAAGAGAGTGATGAGGAAATTGACATGGACATAGACCTCTCACAAGGCACAGGCACCAGAAATGTGGAAATCATGGTGTTACTGGGGCAGGCTCATGGCGTGGAACGCCGATTCTGGGCCCGGGAAACAAGCACAGACTGGTGGGACCGCATCGTGCTGCAGGTGTGGGACGATTCCCAGTGGCTGCGAAACTTTCGCATGCGTAAGGGCACTTTCATGGAACTTTGTGACTTGCTGTCCCCTGCCCTGAAACGCCAGAATACCAAGATGAGAGCAGCCCTCACAGTTGAGAAGCGAGTGGCGATAGCCCTGTGGAAGCTTGCAACCCCAGACAGCTACCGGTCAGTCGGGAATCAATTTGGAGTGGGCAAATCTACAGTGGGGGCTGCTGTGATCCAAGTTGCCAGGGCAATGAAAGACCTGGTGATATCAAGGGTAGTGACTCTGGGCAACGTGCAGGCAATAGTGGATGGTTTTGCTGAAATGGGATTCCCAAACTGTGGTGGGGCCATAGACGGAACCCATATCCCTATCTTGGCACCGGAGCACCAAGCCACCGAGTACATAAACCGCAAGGGATACTTTTCAATGCTGCTGCAAGCCCTGGTGGATCACAAGGGACGTTTCACCAATATCAACGTGGGTTGGCCGGGAAAGGTACATGATGCTTGCGTCTTCAGGCACTCTGGTCTGTTTCGAAAGCTGGAGGAAGGGACTTTCTTCCCGGACCAGAAAGTAACCGTTGGGGATGTTGAAATGCCTATCATGATCCTTGGGGACCCAGCCTACCCCTTAATGCCATGGCTCATGAAGCCGTACACAGGCAGCCTGGACAGGAGTCAGGACCTGTTCAACTATAGGCTGAGCAAGTGCCGAATGGTGGTGGAATGTGCATTTGGACGTTTAAAAGCGCGCTGGCGCAGCTTACTGACTCGCTCAGACCTCAGCGAAAAGAATATCCCCATTGTTATTGCTGCTTGCTGTGCGCTCCACAATATCTGTGAGAGTAAGGGGGAGATATTTATGGCGGGGTGGGAGGTTGAGGCAACTCGCCTGGCCGCTGATTACGCGCAGCCAGACACCAGGGCGGTTAGAGGAGCACAGCAGGGCGCGGTGCGCATCAGAGAAGCTTTGAAAACTAGTTTTGTGACTGTCCAGGCTACTGTGTGAAACTTCTGTTTGTTTCTCCTTGATGAACCCTCCAACCCCCCCCCCTCCCGACCCAGTTCACTCTACTTCCCTGTAAACCAACCACCCCACCCTTCCCTCCCCACTTCGAGCACCGCTTGCAGAGGCAATAAAGTCATTGTTTTTTCACATTTATGCATTCTTTGTTAATTCCTCACACAAGTAGGGGGATAATTGCCAAGGTAGTCTGGGATGGGTGGGGGAGGAGGGATGGAAAAGGACACACTGCATTTTAAAACTTTAACTCTTATTGAAGGCCAGCCTTCTGATGCTTGGGCGATCATCTGGGGTGGAGTGACTGGGTGGCCGGAGGCCCCCCCCCCACCGTGTTCTTGCGCGTCTGGGTGAGGAGGCTATGGAACTTGGGGAGGAGGACTGTTGGATACACAGGGGCTGTAGCGGCGGTCTCTGCTCCTGCTGCCTTTCCTGCAGCTCAACCATACGCTGGAGCATATCAGTTTGATGCTCCAGCACATGGAGCATTGACTCTTGCCGTCTGTCTGCAAGCTGACGCCACCTATCATCTTCAGCCCGCCACTTGCTCTTTTCATCTCGCCATTCAGCCCGCCACCTCTCCTCTCGTTCATATTGTGCTTTTCTCATGTCCGACATTGACTGCCTCCACGCATTCTGCTGTGCTCTATCAGCGTGGGAGGACATCTGGAGCTCCGTGAACATATCGTCCCGCGTCCTCCATTTTCTCTTTCTAATGTTCACTAGCCTCTGCGAAGGAGAAACATTTGCAGCTGGTGGAGGAGAAGGGAGAGGTGGTTAAAAAAGACACATTTTAGAGAACAATGGGTACACTATTTCATTACAAGGTCGCATTTTTCCTCTGCCTGCCGGTTTGGTATGAGAGATCACTCACGCAGTGCCAGGCAACATATTTCGGCTTGCAGGCAGCCATGGTAAGCCACAGTCTTTTGGCTTTTTTAACCTTCTTAACATGCGGGAATGGTTTCAAACAGCAGCGCATTTCCCATATCAAGGATGAATTGGGTTGGCCATTTAAAATGGGTTTTCAATGTAAAAGGAGGGGCTGCGGTTTCCGGGTTAACATGCAGCACAAACCCAAGTAAACCACCCCCCCACACACACACACACGATTCTCTGGGATGATCACTTCACCCCCCACCGCGTGGTTAACAGCGGGGAACATTTCTGTTCAGAAGAGCAGGAACGGGCACCTCTGAATGTCCCCTTAATAAAATCACCCCATTTCAACCAGGTGACCATGAATGATATCACTCTCCTGAGGATAACAAAGAGAGATAAGGAATGGATGTTGTCTGCATGCCAGCAAACACCGGGACCATACGCTGCCATGCTTTGTTATGCAATGATTCCAGACTACGTGCTACTGGCCTGGCGTGGTAAAGTGTCCTACCATGCGGACGGGATAAGGCAGCCCTCCCCAGAAACCTTTTGCAAAGGCTTTGGGAGTACATGAAGGAGAGCTTTCTGGAGATGTCCCTGGAGGATTTCCGCTCCATCCCCATACACGTTAACAGACTTTTCCAGTAGCTGTACTGGCTGCAATTGCCAGGGCAAATTAATCATTAATCATTAAACACGCTTGCTTTTAAACCATGTGTAATATTTACAAAGGTACACTCACCAGAGGTCTCCTGTGTGCCCTGAGGGTCTTGGGTGAGTTCGGGGGTTACTGGTTCCAGGTCCAGGGTGACAAACATATCCTGGCTGTTGGGGAAACCGGTTTCTCCGCTTCCTTGCTGCTGTGAGCTACCTACAGTACCTCCATCCTCATCTTCCTCGTTCCCCAAACCCTCTTCCCTGTGTGTTTCTCCATTGATGGAGTCAAAGCACACGGTTGGGGTAGTGGTGGCTGCACCCCCTAGAATGGCATGCAGCTCCGCGTAGAAGCGGCAAGTTTGCGGCTCTGCCCTGGACCTTCCATTTGCTTCTCTGGCTTTGTGGTAGGCTTGCCGTAGCTCCTTAATTTTCACGCGGCACTGCTGTGTGTCCCTGTTATGGCCCCGGTCCTTCATGGCCTTGGAGACCTTTTCTAATTTTTTGCCATTTCTTTTACTGCTACGGAGTTCAGCTAGCACTGATTCATCTCCCCATATGGCGAGCAGATCCCGTACCTCCCCTTCAGTCCATGCTGGAGCTCTTTTGCGATCCTGGAACTCCATCACGGTTACCTGTGCTGATGAGCTCTGCGTGGTTACCTGTGCTCTCCACGCTGGGCAAACAGGAAATGAAATTCAAACGTTCGCGGGTCTTTTCCTGTCTACCTGGTCAGTGCATCTGAGTTGAGAGTGCTGTCCAGAGCGGTCACAATGAAGCACTGTGGGATAGCTCCCGGAGCCAATAACGTCGAATTCCGTCCACACTACCCCAATTCCGACCGGCAAAGGCCGATTTTATCGCTAATCCCCTCGTCGAAGGTGGTGTAAAGAAACCGGTTTAAAGGGCCCTTTAAGTTGAAAGAAAGGGCTTCGTCGTGTGAACGTGTCCAGGCTTAATTCGATTTAACACTGCTAAAGTCGACCTAAACCCGTAGTGTAGACCAGGCCTTACATTGTTGTAAAACTGCAATTAAATGACAATCAAGTCCAGCATACTTGCATATTGGACCCTCTGCATGTTAGAACCTATAAAAAAGACTAGCAACAGAGGGTCCTGTGGCACCTTTAAGACTAACAGAAGTATTGGGAGTATAAGCTTTCTTCAGATGCAATTGAGGTTCTTACCCACGAAAGCTTATGCTCCCAATACTTCTGTTAGTTTTAAAGGTGCCACAGGACCCTCTGTTGCTTTTTACAGATTCAGACTAACATGGCTACCCCTCTGATACTTGAAAAAAGACTAGCTTGACTATATTAATTGAGTAATTGATTTGCTCTAGAAAAAGTCATTGATCAACATATCTTCCATTTTTAGTTGAGGATGAAGCTGATAAGCAATCACGCAGTACCTCACAGTTTGCTGTGTTATTTATTACATCACCTCCAAAATAGTGTGACCATAAAATATCAGAATATATATCACAATATGCCTTCAGGTTTATCGTAGATCTCCCAATCATCTTTCTCCAGGAAACTATTTCTATCCAGGCAGAAAGAGGCCTAATATGTGCTATGCCAATCTGAATGGTTTTAAGCTTGACTTGTTTTAAGGTGTTTTGAAAAAAATTGGAAAAATGCAAATGAGATTGCGATTTTGACATTCAAATAACATGTGAATGAAAGGTAAAAGCGTGTTTATTTTTATTTCCCTTGCTCCCGCTCTCTCTCTCTCTCTGCACTATGAAGAGTGGGACCAATCCTACAATAAAACAACAGGAGAACATCTGGAAGGGAAAAGTCAATCATACAGGACATCCTCCCAAGGACACCTGTCTTCATGCCCTTAAACAAATAACCTGTATATTTAGTTAAGGGGGATTGGAGGCTGGGGATCTGCTTCTCTAAATTGTGTGCTTCCCACTGATCTCCTTGCAAGAGAACATGATCTAATGACGATCAGTACTTCTGAATGCCTAATGACCCCCCATGGGAGATCGAGAGGGAGCTGCACTGAGTGAGAGCCAATCGTAGTACAGCAGAATGCAATATCCATAAACTGACTGTAGGACAATATTCCTGCCTTATTAGAGAACAAAACTAACCTGTTGGAATTGTCTTTGCTCAGCTCTTTGTTCCATGCTCAAGGTCTGGAATCTAGTTTAATATTAAACCGCATCTTATAGGAGAAGATGACCTCACCCAGAATCCAACCCATTAGCTAACATGTGTCAGGTCTTTTTTAAAGACATTTTCATGGAACTTTAAGTGAATTCTCCAAGAATAATTTGGGATCCTCATCCTGCCAAAATTAACTCGGTTCAAGTTTATTCTGAGTGCTTTGATAGCACTGGTCTACAATTTTTGAGAAGTCGTCTGCTTCAGAGATAAAATGTGCTATTTATTATGTATTTTGATGTGCTGAATTCAAATATGACAATTAAAACAACTGATTGGCTACTGTTTCTAAGATATTTAAGTTTTTACATTTTATGTCTATGTATATTGTGTATATAGTAGAGTTTTAATCATAAATTGTAAACCTAGGACTTTTCATGTGTTTATGGTTGCTTTACATGATAATATTTCACCTGTCCTGTTTATGTAACACTTTAAAAATCAGCAAAAGGGTTATATAAAATTTATTATGAAACAAAAGGCAAAAAACTATTATGTACATAGTTTAGTCCTATTCAGTGTCTACTCGGCGCTTCTTGGCTTGTCTCTTGTATTCATTAAATGGAGCATCTCTTGTCACTGTCCAGCAATAGTCTGCAAGCATTGATGGGCTCCGTTTGCCCTGATAGCGTTTCTCCATTGTTGCAATGTCCTGGTGAAATCGCTTGCCATGCTCGTCGCTCACTGCTCCACAGTTCGATGGAAAAAAATCTAGATGAGAGTGCAAAAAATGTATCTTTAGTGACATGTTGCAACCAAGGCTTTTGTATGCCTTGAGGAGGTTTTCCACCAACAACCTGTAGTTGTCTGCCTTGTTGTTTCCGAGAAAATTTATTGCCACTAGCTGGAAGGCTTTCCATGTCGTCTTTTCCTTGTCACGCAGTGCATGGTCAAATGCATCATCTCGAAGAAGTTCATGAATCTGAGGACCAACAAAGACCCCTTCCTTTATCTTAGCTTCACTTAACCTTGGAAATTTTCCATGGAAGTACTTGAAAACTGCTTGTGTTTTGTCAATGGCCTTGACAAAGTTCTTCATCAGACCCAGCTTGATGTGTAAGGGTGGTAACAAAATCTTCCTTGATTCAACAAGTGGTGGATGCTGAACACTTTTCCTGCCAGGCTCCAATGACTGTCGGAGTGGCCAGTCTTTCTTGATGTAGTGGGAATCTCTTGCACGACTATCCCTTTCGCAGAGAAAACAGCAGTACTTTGTGTATCCAGTCTGCAGACCAAGCAAGAGAGCAACAACCTTCAAATCGCCACAAAGCTGCCACTGATGTTGGTCATAGTTTATGCACCTCAAAAGTTGTTTCATGTTGTCATAGGTTTCCTTCATATGGACTGCATGACCAACTGAAATTGATGGCAAAACATTGCCATTATGCAGTAAAACAGCTTTAAGACTAATCTTCGATGAATCAATGAACAGTCTCCACTCATCTGGATCGTGAACGATGTTGAGGGCTGCCATCACACCATCGATGTTGTTGCAGGCTACAAGATCACCTTCCAGGAAGAAGAATTTGCAAAATCAAACACTGACAAATAAGAGAGCACGACACTGGATGATTTCTAGAGCTGATATAGGGCAATTTGTTCAGCAGAGTGATGTAAGCTTCGTTATGATTGCATCATCCATGACTTCTAGGAATAACATGATGCAATTCATATCATGTATGACGCAATACCAGCTTCAGATTGCATCATTCATTGTTTTGCCTAAAAAGCAAGTACTGTCCAAACCCAGTCATAGATTTATTCATAGATCCAGTCAAAGATGTATTTTAGTCATTTCTGGTTTAAATTGAGATCCCTTCCCTTTATAACTCACTTATCCTCCGCTATTCCCAAGTCAAGGATCGTATATACTGACCCAATAGCATATCTTGAAAACTAGAGCCAATCAACAATTTTAAGCATCATTTTCATTCTCAGTGACCCAGAATTAGTAAAGTTTGACTACATTTATTTCCAAAGCATTTCGGCTGTAGAGCAGTGAGTTGATTCTTCTGAGCAAATGTTGGCTGCCTTGATTTTTCTTTATGAAAGGAAAATAGATTACTTTCAACTGGCTTTTCAGGAGCATATGAATGCACAAAGTATATTGCCACACATATCCAAGGCTTTAAAGATGAAAGAGTTATTATTTTTCCCTTGAGATTTGTCATTTTGACTCTACAATCAAAATTAAAGGATAGATTTATCATTTTGAAAAAAGCTATTTCAGCCTTATGACAATAGCTGTGAATTGACTTATTTCCTTTCTTTTTTTTTTCAACACTACAGAGCATTAACAAAGTATGGCAATAATCTGTTTCTTGAAGCAAAATTTTTCCAGTTTTTCTGCATGGTTTTTACTATATTTCTCTTATCCCAGCCACCTTTAACTCAGCATATGGGGAAATATCTCTCACCCCCAGGAATCAGCAGTGATCACCCATTTGGTTAGATCTCACTGATAATTGGGTAGCTTTAGCTCATAAAGAACACTAAGGTAATAGCCTCTATAGAAACTTAATAAAATGCTCACCAAAGCTTTATATAGTATCTTGCTGCTGAATCACTATGCCAACCAGAAATTACCTTTGTTAAATATGCGAGCAAGTTTCCATAACCAAGGACCCAACTTTAACATTTCCATGATAATCAAGGAGTGAAAGCAAATTAATGTAACAATGAAAAGTGATCTTGGTGAAATTTGTTCCCCTCGGTTCTGGTACACATCATCCGAGACTGCTATAACATGAAATATATGGCAGAATGCAGGTAAAACACAGAGCAACAAACATGCAATTCTCCCTCATGGAGTTCAGTCACAAATTTAATTAACACATTATTTTTTTTAATGAGCATTATCAGCACGGAAGCATGTCCTCTGGAATGGTGGCTGAACATGAAGGGACATACAAATGTTTAGCACATCTGGCACATAAATACCTTGCAACGCTGGCTGCAAAAGTTCCATGAAAACATCTGTTCTCACTTCCAGGTGACATTGTAAATAAGAAGCCAGCAGCATTATCTCCCATAAATGTAAACACATTCGTTTGTCTTAGCGATTGGCTGAACAAGAAGTAGAACTGAGTGGACTTGTAGGCTCTAAAGTTTCACATTGTTTTGTTTTTGAGTGCAGTTATGTAACAAAAAAAAATCTATATTCGTAAATTGCACTTTCTCAATAAAGAGATTGCACTACATTACTTGTATGAGGTGAATTGAAAAATACTGTTTATTTTGTTTATCATTTTCACAGTGCAAATATTTGTAGTCAAAAATAACAATATAAAGTAAGGCCGGCACACTTTGTATTTTGTGTTGTAATAGAAATCAATATATTTGAAAATGTAAAAAAATATCCAAAAATATTTAATGAATTTCAATTGGTATTAGTATTCAATTATTGTTTAAAGGTGTGATTAAAACTGCAATTAATCATGATTAATTTCTTAATTATGATTTATTTTTGGAGTTAATTGTGAGTTAACTGCAATTCATTGACAGCCCTATTCTTAACCTTTGAGACAATTTGAAAACAGCCCAAATTAACCAGGTTATTCACCCAAACTATTAACACTGGCAATTTTATTCAGATTCCATTTTTAATATTAGATCACCCACAAACCCTGTTATATTTATTAATTGTTACCCTTTCCAGAAGGAAAAACTTAGATTCTCCTGAGTCCTTGTGTAGCCCACACACCACCTGGTGTGGTGCTCTGTCCCCGCTAGTGGCACTGAGACCACTTAGAGATTAATGAGCCTGCTACAGCATTAGCTAATAGCCATGTGACTCATGCACTAAGCTTTAGAGATCCCAGATTTAATTCTGCCTGCTGATGACCAGGGTCTATTGGTGTTACACTGGCAGGGCTATTTTAACTTTTCTTTTCTGATAAGCTAACAGTTAGGACTTCTGATGTACTTTCCTTAGAGACAGAATATATTTTGTCTTTTAGTGTCTGAAATTGACTTGACCAAGTATCTTTCATTTTCCCTAATGCTCTGCCTGGTGTCCTAAATGACTGAAAATTGGCAGGAGAAAAGGGTAGCTGCCTTCAGAATGATATCATAATTGTGTCACCAGAGGAAAGAGATGCTTTAAAAGCAGTTCTCTTCTAGATTTATAATGAAGATGCTCTGAGAAGTTTTAGCAAACTTTACTCCCTCCCTCCAAAAATGCCTGCTAAAAATTAGTGATCTCAAAGTTTTTAAAAGTTTATTAATACTGGTCATGAGCTGCCCAGCCGAAGTATTACTTATGGAATTATGCTTAATTGGGTCAGGTACTAGGTTTGGCATAGGAAAGAAAACTTCTCCTGATTATTCCTTCGGTGGAGCTGGTACAGTTCCTATTAACATTATTGGGAGTTGCACATGCAACTGACAGAATAACCAGGTCCTTGAGTGGTAGCAAATCCTGCAGTCCTTTCTATTTAGTCAGGCAAAAATCACATTGACTTTGTTATTATTATTGTTATTTATTACAGCAGCACCCAGAGGCCCTAACTGAGAGTGGGATTCCAGTATACTTAACACTATGCAAACACATAGTGAGAGACAGGCCCTGTCACCAAGAGTGAACAGTAAATAGACAGGTGAAAACACTTGCCCAAGATTATGTAGCTCACCAATGGCACAACCAGGAAGAGAAGCCAGGTCTCCTAACTACTGACCAGCAACGTTAGTGACTAGAGCTACTAACAACACCAATTATTTTTCATGGGAAATAATTTTAGTTTTGTTGACATTTCCCATCATTTTAAAATGTTTTTTTTCCTCACTGAAATACTCAAACAAACAAAAATAGTGGGGGGGGGGGAGCTAAAAAATTTGGTTTTCAATTTAAAACATTGGGGGTTTCAAAATCCATTTTTGGTTTTAAAATAGTTTTCCGGTAAAAAATTAACAAAAATATAATGGGGATGAGTTTCTGGTTTATCTTTGGAAAACAGCATTTTTCTGTGTCAATTTTTGTTTTTACCAAACCCCCGTCTCTTTCTGAAATCTTGACCAGCTCTCTTGTGACCCATGGGAATTTTGCCTTAGTAAGAAATGAATAAGGACACTGCAGTATTGAAAGGGAGGGACCAATAGAAAGAGCCAGAGAGAATATGAATATTTGCCTTTTTTTTTAAATTGGAAGGATAGATTCATTCTTTGATCCTAAAAATGATATAGAAAAAGCAATCAAATTAATATTTATGTCCTGTTATGATTACTGGACCTAAAAATTTACCCCACCTGTAAGCTCAAATGTAAAAAGTATGTGCACGTTCATAAAATGTCACAATAACCTACAATTTTTGCCTGCTTGGAAATTAACCATGGAAAATAGGTCAAGTTATTTTCAATAAATGAATATTATGAGCAAGTGCTAGAAAACCAGACAGAGAGACTGAATCAGTCTGAATAAAAATACCACATTAATCTAATTCAAGGACTGTTAAAATCATGCTTGCTAAAAACAGAAGATGTGGAACCACATGTTAATGAACCAAAATATGTGTGTCAAATATTAGGACTAATTAGTGGAAAAAATAATGAGCGGTTGGACTCTTGTATCTATCACTCCCTTTTGGGGTCCTGAAAGAAGGAGATCTTGGAGGGGAAATACAAAAATAACTATGGAGGCTACTGGAGTGAGCTTCAGCATCATGGTTGCCACCTTCACCGTTTCCTGGGACCCCAGACCTTCATCATCCTGATCTTGAGAGATGTCCTTACCAGACCAGGTCAGAGAGACAGAGACCCCGATGACACTGCCAGCCCTACCAGCTCCAGCTGAAACCCAAACACCACCTGGGATGAAACAGGATTGAACGTTAACAACAGCTGCAACCCATCCTAACTTCTCATAAACTCAAAAGTGCAGTTATTGCCATCTTTGAGACCATCTAAGACACTGTCAAACAAGGGCATGGACCACACACAGGTGACAACATTTGTACAGAGGAAATGACTATGTTCATTTTCATAATGTTCTGCTTATACGGAGTAGGCAGTTGATGTATGCTCTGATTCACCAAAGCAATTGCACAGCTTTCGTTTCATAAAGGGCTGCCTTTTGTATGTATTCTGTGCTTGTGCAGCATCCAACACAGTGAGGTCCTGCTCCATGACTAGGGCTTCTAAGCACTACAGTCATACAAATAATTTCAGTGGCTTCCTGGGGACTTAACCAGGTGTTCAAAGCTATGTGCTTACATGCTGAGTCAGGGACTTCATCACTAACTTTGTGCTCAGCCTTCCATGAGCTATGGACCTCCCCCCACAGTCACACATCCCTGTTTATAGGAATCTCCAAATTGTTCTGCTGAGCACCTGGAACTTAGTTCTGCCCCCATGTTTGGATTCATACCGAGAAAATAAATGCCATTTATACCTTCTTTGTATGTTTTTATATAATTTAAAGTTATTGAGATATTATGATTATATATATATTGTTGTTTCCATAAGGGAGGATAAAGGCAAAATCATATTAATTTCAGTGTATCCTTCAAAGATGTGTGGAACTCTGTTGTTCTCAGGTTTTTTTCAAAGTAGCTGTTATGCGAAAATTGTAATTTTTCCTAAGGATAAATGTGATATTAGGCAATCAGTGCCATCTGGTGGACATATTTAGCAAACTGAAAAAAAGATTATTATACTTGTATAGTAAACTATAATGTTGAAAGATTACAATTCAGACCTGGAATGTAAAAAATGGATATGTTTTTTCAAATCCTAGATGAAAATAAATTCTTTCTCTCAGGGGCTAGTTAACAACTACAGCTGTGGCACCATTCTAAATTATACCAAATGACATTATTTTCATGTGTAGCAATTTTATTTAAGATCTGAATTAGGGCTGTCAAGTGATTAAAAATATTTGCACTGTTAATAATAGAATACCATTTAAATATTTAGGATGTTTTTCTACATTTGCAAATATATTGATTTCAATTACAAAACAGAATACAAAGAGTACAGTGCTCACATTTTGTTTAGTTTTTATTAAAAATATTTGCACTGTAAAAAAGAAAAGAAATAGTATTTTTCCATTAACTTAATACAGGTACTGTAGTGCAATCTCTTTATCATGAAAGTTGAACTTACAAATGTAGAATTATGTACAAAAAATAACTGCATTCAAAAATAAAACCATATAAAACTTTAGAGCCTACATGTTCACTCAGTCACTCAGTCCTATTTCTTGTTCAGCCAATCGCTCAAACAAGTTTGTTTACATTTGCGGGAGATAATGCTGCCCACTTCTTGTTTACAATGTCACCTGAAAGTGAGAATAGGCATTCGAATGGCACTGGGGTAGCTGGCATCACAAGATATTTACGTGCCAGATGCGCTAAAGATTCATATGTCACTTCATGCTTCAACCACCATACTAGAGGACATGTGTCCATGCTGATGATGGGTTCCACTCGTTAATGATCCAAAGCAATGTGGACCGATGCATGTTCATTTTCATCATCTCAGTCAGATGCCATGAGCAGAAGGTTGATTTTCTTTTTTGGTGGTTCAGGTTCTGTAGTTTCCACATCGGAGTGTTGCTCTTTTAAGACTTCTGACAGCATGCTCCACACTTTGTCCCTTTCAGATTTTGGAAGACCCTTCAGATTCTTAAATCTTGGGTCGAGTGCTGTATCTATCTTTACAAATCTCACATTGGTACCTTCTTTGTGTTTTGTCAAATCTGCAGTGTTCTTAAAATGAACAATATATGGTGGGTCATCATCTGACACTGCCATAACTCAGTCACAAATTTAATTAACACATTATTTTTTTAACTAGCGTCATCAGCATAGAAGCATGTTTTCTGGAATGGTGGCCAAAGCATGAAGAGGCATATGAATGTTTAGCATATCTGGCACATAAACACCTTGCAATGCCAGATACAAAAGTGCCATGCAAATGCCTGTTCTCACTTTCAGGTGACATTGTACATAAAAAAATAAGGCTCTAAAATTTTACATTGTTTTGTTTTTGAGTGCAGTTATGTAACAAAAACACATTTGTAAGTTTCTCTTTTATGATAAAGAAATTGCACGACAGTACTTTTATGAGGTAAATTGAAAAATACTGTTTTGTTTATCATTTTTACAGTGCAAAAATTTGTAATAAAAATAATATAAAGTGAGCACTGTACACTCTGCATTCTGTGTTGTAACTGAAATCAATATATTTGAAAATGTAGAAAAACATTCAAAATATTTTATACATTTCAATTGGCATTCTATTATTGTTTAACAGTACGATTAAAACTGCAATTAATCACAATTAATGTTTTTAATAGCTATTAATTTTTTGAGTTAATCGCATGAGTTAACTGCGATTAATTGACAACCCTAATTTGGATATTAAATTGAAGTAAATGTAAGATGTATCAATGTTCAAGACAAACATTAGAAGATTTCTTACTTTAATAATATAACATCAGCCCACTCTGTTCCCACAGAAAGGAGAGAGGTAGCTACATATGTTTAAGCTAGTCGCTTTAACTTTTCTGATTGTCTGGTCTGCCTCTGCAGCAGCCATTAAGGCTCAGGATGAGTCCAAGGGGACGTGTGCAAACCCTGTGAGTTTCAGCTCATAAGAAGTTTACAAAATGAACTATGTAGGTTTGATTCACAAAGATTGGAAACTGTCCAGCCCTGTACATTCACTTAGAGTACGTCTTCACTACCCGCCGGATCGGCGCATAGTAATAGATCTATCAGGGATCGACTTATCGAGTCTCGTCTAGACACGATAAATTGATCCCCGAATGCACTCCCCGTCGACTCTGGAACTCCACCAGGGTGAGAGGCGGAAGCGGAGTCAATGGGGGAGCCGCAGCCGTCAATCCCGCGCTGTGAGGACACGAGGTAAGTCGATCTAAGATACATCGACTTCAGCTACACTATTCTCATAGCTGAAGTTGCGTATCTTAGCTCGATTTCCCCCCCCCCCAGTGTAGACCAGCCCTTAGAGTGAGAATGCAATTAATTTGAACGTGCAAGGGGAAAATGTTAACTTCATATTCAGTCCCTCCTGTCTTCCACAGACCCCAGTAGCCCTCCAGTTTAACAAAGATGTCTTCAAGGTCGCACTCATCGGCCTATCCACTCTTCATCCTGGGGCCAGATGAGCCATTCTCCTGTCTTTGCGGGCACAAGGTGACATCTCCAAATGTTCTAATGCAGGATCTTCAGGGGGTCACTGCCCCTAATTTGTAAAGTGTGCTGCAGTGGGAAAAGAGTCTTCAAACACTCTGGGATTTCAGTGGGAGCTGCTAAGTGCTGTGTACATCTGAAAATCATGCCACACACTTAAGTACCTAAGTGTGGATTTAGGAACCTAACATTAGTCTCCCTAGTTTGTTTTAAAAATAGCCTTTGATCCTACTTTCATAGAAGAGTTAAGGGTTTTTTAAGATCACCCCACCCTCTGAAACACCTTGGAAGAAAATTATTCTGTCCTAAACTCTGAATATCCTTGTTCTGAGAGGTTTGTATCAGACTCCCAATGTTACTGTGATATACTTTACACTGTTAACAGAAAATCAATTTTTGTTAATTAAGCTGATTAGTAAAATCTGAAAAATAAGATTTTTTGTGGAAAAGAGAACTTGGAGTGGCATGACCGATAGTATTAACAAAAGTTTTGTATCCAGTATTTTCTCTGAAAAAGTTGTCTCCTACCTCCCTCTGGTGGTATACATTTTTCAGAACTAGAATGGACATTTGTGGATTGTTAAATTGGCTTTATTGTATAAAAGTTTGTTTGAGTTAAGACCTTTTCATTTTTCTTCAGTCTTTCTTAAAATTGATATACAAGAGGAAATAATCAAAAAGGAACATGTACAATTTAGGCAAAAATTTAATTTTTTCCATATTAGATAGAATGAAATTTTGGTTTCATTCATTTGAATGACAATTGTCTAATTCGGTATTATCTTCCATTGTGATCATGTCTTTGTGACACTGACAGACTAAGTTAAGGCCAGAGCCATAGGCCAATTCACTTATGTGTGAATATCAAAAGAGTTAAATGTAGTAGTAGACATATTCAGGCCAATTCACTTGTGTGTTAATAAGAGATCAAAGGACATGTTAATTGTATTGTTTTTGCCTATCTCTATCCTGTTGTTTACTATTACATTACATTTACATTATGCATGCCTGGTAATTAAATTACCCTAGCTCAAAGTGTGTGTTAATGTAAATGTGTATTCAGGTGTTAGAACTTCATGAAAACTAATAGAAATTTATTTGTATGATTTTCACTTATTTATTCCTATTATAATGTAATGGCAGACATTTATACTATGTGTATCCCTGTGACTAAATACTCAAATGAAGAAGAGTGCTTAATTCAAAGCAATTGGCCATTGTGTGAGTAAAAACGCTTATCAGACTGTTGTCTGAAGAAGAAGCTATACATACTGATTCAAAGGAAGATCGTTTATCTATGAACAGTCTTGGACTCTTACAGAGAAGTGTACCAGATGCAAAGCACAGAGTTACTGTGCGTAGCCCTGAAAAGACTTTTGGGAAACTGGAAGATTATACATCTCTGCTATCATTTTGGACTTACAAACTTTGACTCAGATGTTGTTATATTTTATCTACTTTAACCTCTCAATAACTCTCATTCTCTTCTCTTAGCTAATAAACCCGTAGTTAGTTTACTATAGAATTGACTGTCAGCATTGTCTTTGGTGTAAGATCTGGAGTATCAATTGATCTGGGGTAAGTGACTGGTCTCTCAGGACTGGAAGAAAGCTGATGTGGTGTGATTTTTTGGGAGCATGGGGGATGTTGGTGTTAAATAACCTTTTATCACAAAGTTCAGTTTGTCTGGGTGCCAAGAAGAGGCTAACGGGACTGTCTGTGACTCCATAGTAAGATTGGTATAGTGATCCAAAAGTTCACATTTTGTTAATGGCTTGGTGAAATCTAATTATAGAATATATCACCAGTTTGGGGTGTCTGCCCTTTTCTGACAGTCTGCCCTAAGCTTGGCACTTGCAGTTGTGAGCCACTCCAGACAGCTTGACAGCCTTGTTTTGGGAAATAAGTAATAGAAGTTTTTCACAAAACACAACTGGATTATGATAATCTAGTAAAATAGAGAGAAACTAGATGACCTAAGGAGTCAGGATATTACTGTCTCAAATTTTTATGGGCCAGTTTTGTGAGATCTTTCCTCACATTGGTGAACAGCTAAACAATGAGTGGTTGAATTTATGTCAGTGAGTGCTTACCAATGTGAGTAATTATTACTTCAATGAAAATTTCCTTATGCTGCACATGAAATTGAATGAATAGAGAGTTTGCCAGCTGGATGTACAATGAATATGTATGTTCTAATACTACAACATTACAATTAAAGAATTTGACATTCAGATTTCATCTACAAACTTCAACTCTTGAAATGTATGTTCTGCTTTGTGTTCTATCTTAGGTCTGGTCTATACTACCCGCCTGAATCGGCGGGTAGAAATCGACCTCTTGGGGATCGATTTATCGCGTCCCATCGGGACGCGACAATCGATCCCCGAATCGGCGCTCTAACTCCACCAGCGGAGGTGGTAGTAAGCGCCGACGACAAAAAGCAGCAGAAGTCGATTTTGCCGCCGTCCTCACAACGGGGTAAGTCGGCTGCAATACGTCGAATTCAGCTACGCTATTCACGTAGCTGAATTTGCGTATCTTAAATCGACTCCCCGCTGTAGTGTAGATGTACCCTTTACTGAGTTAAAATCAGGTCCTGAATCTTCTTTCTTCTTCAGGGAAACTAATCTAAACAGACCTGTCACTTCTAAGATAGGGGATATTTTTCTGCTGAATTATTTATGTAATAAGAGTTTATGTCTCATAAGATTGCTCACTGTGGAACTGGCATCCTTCTGTTTATACTCTGCAACGAGGCTTTGAGAAATCCATAACCCCCGATGAGAGAAACTCCATCTGGTTAGGAGTTTGAATTAAATTCCATATGCAAACTTCAAGTTACAAGAATAATGTGAGGTCCATTTGATGAAAGATAAATCGGACAAAAATATATGCCATCCTTCTTGTTCGGAAATGTATCTAGAAAAATCAAATGTTTTCAGGAAGATTTAAGATAAACTATTAATCTCTCCAACCAAGGAGAATGACCCAGTAAAATTAAGCACCAGCAGGGTATGGATAAAATTTGTTCTCAAAAAGATTGATCTGCAAAAATTTGAGAGTTCATTCATTAAAAGGAGTAGCAATAAAAATGCTCTATCCAGGAAAGGAAGTAGATTTGGTTGTGGGACCGTTCAGATGGTCAGGATGTTGGAGAATAAATTGGAAGCCTGCAGAGTAGATCTGGGCAAAATATTGCTCATGAAATTAAAAAGATATCAAATTTGCCCAAATGATCCTGGCAACAGGCACTTATCAAGGAGTCATCTGGATACACTATGGGGATTAGAAGCTTGTCTGCTGCCACCACGTGTACAGAATAGTTTCTGAGGCATCCGAAGAAGTGGGCTGTAGTCCATGAAAGCTTATGCTCTAATAAATTTGTTAGTCTCTAAGGTGCCACAAGTACTCCTGTTCTTCTTTTTGCGGATACAGACTAACACGGATGCTACTCTGAAAACTGTCAAGACCATTAATCATTATAATTTCATCAGTCACTCCACCCCCCATCAGAGGCAGCACCAATTGCAACTCATGAGAGAGTTTCATGACATTACACAGCTCTAATATGACCCAGATGGTAATGATGTCACTCATATCAACAAGGTAACCCTCTTAGACAGACAGGAACTCTTCCTGTTTTCATATCAAAATATAGGGCATCTGACATGTCAAATGCCTAATCACAGGCACAGAGGCTCATTAACAGGAGAATGTCACAAGTAATTCATTTTCAGCAGATCTGGCCAGGCAGGGGAGTTGGAATGCTGCCTGGTGGCTAATGAGTGGCTGTTGACTGGCACTCTGCTGTGGACAGAATTGCATTCTATATGTTGCAGGTGACTGGACTTAAATACCTGATTCATGACTCATGTTGCAAATACTCCCTCAGAAGGAACTCCTAATGCTGCACACCAGGCCACAATGCTGTATTTCTCCTCTGCAGGGGAAGTAGCCTTGTTTTTCATTTGACAAGCTCTAATCCATCTTGATCAAATAGCTGGAAGTACAGGTGCAATTAAAATGCTATTTCAGGACCAAATGTGATTGGTTACATTTGCTATTTAAAAAAAGTGTCTAAGGTGCATGTGCCCATATAAATAATCAGTGAACATGATAGTAATGCTTGTTCAGAAGTTTGCATGGTTCTCATTGCATCCCACGCAAAAGACTGCACCCATGTTTTTGTGTCCACTTTATTGGATTGTTTATAAATTTTAAATCTTTACTTTTTCATAAGAGAAAGTATGCCTGACCCCTGCAATGTTGGGATGGTGCTGCAGCAAAAAAGGTTGGCTTTATTGATCTGTATGTATATTAATATTGGAAAACCCTGAAGTAATTAACTTACAGCAGCCATAATGGCTCAGGCTGTGATCTTGTCAGATCTCCCACAAGCTATCCAAGGTTGGGTCCCCTTAGTTCTGCACTGAGTTAAGTAAAAGGGCTAGATCACCCCTTCTTATGGAAAAAACCCACAGGAAAGGGTCTCAGGAGAGAATGTCTACATGGAATTCCTCCCTTGTTGCTCCATTGGGAGGTCAGGGTTTGCTCTTTATGAAATAGACCACAAGTCCACCTCTAGTGATCCACATGCATTCCACAATAACCCATGCTGAAGCTCTCTCTAGATACTCTTTAGGAGTGCAGCTCCATTTGGTCCTCTCTTGGAATGTAGCTGTCCCTGAGAAAACAAAAAGGCTCTGTAGAAAAGAGACCACATCCTATTTTCTGCTTAAGCTTCATGAGACTATCATGAGGACAATGTTTTGTTTCTCTTGCCTTGTTCCAGTCCACCTTTTCCTTCTCTTTAACTGCCCAGTCTCTGCCCGCTCTCCCATCTGGTTCCCAGACCCATGGAGTACCCACTGTGGGGTCTGGAGGTGAGTGGAGGAGAATGCTACAGACCTGCCTCCAAAACACTCCTTCCATATAGAAGAGAAGAGAGCCAGGTCTGAGGGGTTCTCTCTCTGCATATGAGTTTAGGCCTGACTCGAGGCTTCAGGATTTTGCTCTAAATTCATGTTTTGGTGTATAGCCTGTGAGTAGTTGCCATGACGGGTTTGAAACAAAGATTCTGGTGCATTGAGGAAAATCTATTTCATTCCAAGGCATGCAAGAGAGGTTGCACGATACGTGTACAAGAGACCTCCCTGTTGTGGTGAGATTTATTCTAGTGGTCAATGTGTAGTGTCCACAGTATCAGAATGGGAGAAATCTGCCACATCTATATCTGCCATATAGTAGCAAAAATGTATTAAATTTATTACACAACATAATCAAATGGAATTTCCCTCCAGTATTATATGTTTGAAAAATGCTGCTTGGAGGAGGTCAAGCAAGAATCCATTATTTGAATACTAAAACCCAGTACCTACTAATCTTTTTATTCCTTTCTTCCAAGTCATACTTCTGAACTACTTAGTGAAGCGCAAATAAGAAAGATGGAGAAAAAACTGTTTTTATTCCTAATGTTTTGCATACATCATGTAGAACTAGGCAGCTCACGTTTCCTCCTAAATGCAGCCAGAAGGTGAATTGGGACGGGGTTGAGGCACACTATAGTGACACTGTGACACTGCCTGGCAAGCTCAACAGACCATTGCCACATACTTCTGTTGTGAGAAACCTTGGTGGGTTTTGATCCCCTGTAGCTAATGTAATAACCAAAAGCAACTGGGGAGAAGACCAGCAAGGTTAACACCTTTGGCCATGGTTTTGTGCTAAGGAGAATTTTAATGCCATCATTGATCATTGTTTTCGTTTCATGTTAACTGCTCTGTTTCAGGTTAGTTTAAGGGAGTTATGATAATTCAAATTGTTATGATAATTCAAAAACAGTTCTGTAAGGCTTTGGGAGGGACTTAATACAATCCTTACAATTCTGCCTGACACAGCATCTCAGAGCTCTTATTAGATGCTATGCATGATTGCGCCTCTGGCATGATTACTCCTGTGGTTGCCAGTGTAACTGTTTGGTGGAGTGGGAGAGTCAGTAAAGCTCTCAGTGCCAGGTATCTTCACTGATACTTTTTGTTTCCTTTGTCTGTATTCTCACTTAATTATAAACAAAGCCATAATGATGTTTCGGTTAGCTTGGCTCTGGTTTTCATGGGAGTGCTTTGGCCAGCAACAGTTATTTGACAACATACATCACTGCCATGATCGTTTTAAAAAACATTACCAAAATCATGGCTGAAGCATTGGGGGAGAAGCGGTTGTGGGAGGGATGGTATTGTTAGCATTTCCATGGCACCAGACTTTCACAGAAATCACACTGTCATGTGGTGTGTGAATCCTGCTACCTCATCCCAAACCTCTGGGAAGTATCACATTGATCATACTCAGAAAAGCAGGTGCACACACAAGTGAAGTGAACAGTAAGTTTTGTTTACATACATACGGGAAACATAGAGCTAGAACAGTTTGCAACAAGAACAAATGAATAAAAAAAAGAAGGCCAAATTCCCTCAGAAGCGGGCAAACATCACTTTCTGTGGATACAACTCCTTGCTCTGCCCCTCCCCCTCAACCTGAGAAGGAGGGAACTCCCACAGAATATTTTGTGGGGCAACAAACAAGGACATCTGCTATGTGGGGTTTGGGGACTTAGCACAGTAGAGTATTTTGTGGCGGTAGTCCAGCCTGCTCCTCCCTGCTGGGACTAGGGGGATTCACTGCTTCAACAGCATGCAGCTTTAGGAGGAGAAGGGGGGCGGGGGGGGAAGCTGCCTGTTCCAGGAATGGAGCAGCAGCAATCGTGATGGTCAGGCCTCAAAAGCATTCTGCCATTAATTGGACTAGGGACTGCATGATCCCATTCCCTGTACGCAGGCTCCCATTGTCGTGCTGTCTCTGCATTTGCAGGAATGCCTCATCCTGCCTAAGAGCTTGACCCCTCCCCTTGCCTTAAAGTCCAACTGCTCCTGACTCCTTCTGTCTATGGCAACAAGCAGGTCTTCCAGAGTCCTTCGGTATCTTCCTCTGCTATCTCTGCAGTGCCTCTCCTGGTGGAATGGGTTCTCCCTCAGCATCAGAGTGTCCTGCCAAGTCAAACACAAAAGTAACATATTTCATTTTTCTTTGGAAGGCACCTAAATCCCCCTACATATACTGATACTTTTTTAAATCCAAGGAATACAGCTGTTACAGCCTCCTTCCTTCAGACTACTTTTGCAGCCCACAAGGAAAGAGCTGAGGTGAAAAAGGGTAAGATACCTGCATTAATTTTATTAAAATGTTGTAATGTTAATATGCACAGATGAACTGCTTGGGGGTGGAGTTGGGTTCCTTCAGGGGTAAGGCCAAGTCACCTTTCTGTTCTTTAAAGGCTGTTCATCACGTGGAGAACATAGCAGTTGTGAAGGTACAGGGATGGAAAAGAGAAGTGGTTTTCCAGTACCACAGAGGATATCTGGCTACCTGGGGCAGAGACAGATTTCTGATGATGGTGACCCCTCTACTTATAGTTGAATGGAGGGGTTTGGCAAGCTGTGAAGGTTGATCAAGCACATTTGCCCTGCTGATAAACTTGAAGATCAAGCTTGAATTTCTTCTACACCAAAAATTTGCTATTTTATGCTTACAGGACTGGGTGGCAATTCAAGAGGAAGTTGACTGTATTCTATGTTAACAGATGGAGTTTCTGTGGAAGAGGAACAGAGACCTGTAGACAAAATATACCCACCTGCTAGCCCTCGGTCCATTGCCAGAAAGTCTGGCCGCATGTCCAGAAAACAGTATTGAAAGGCACAGAATAACAAAGTCACTATGGAAGCATAGTTTTTTTACTTTTAACACCACAACTTCTCCATTGCTGAGGGACATGGCATTGTGTTTATTCATTGGCTGGGGTGGATCCTTCACCCATCCCCACTTCTCATGGCTTCTGCAGAGTGGCTTGGCACAGGGAGAGTCCACACACCAGGGACTGGGAATGGTAATAAGTATTTCCAATGGTCACAGGGAGAATAGGCTGCTCTGACTTTCCTCAGACAAACAATTGATTCTCTTTCACTTCCTAGACGCGCAGCCAAGCTACCAACCCCTCTCCCTTCCTCCCTATCACTACTTGGAATGCTGGCTGGCAAACATGCCAACACACAGGGGCACAGAGACTGCTTGTTAATACTGTTATAACTTATGCTACTACTTTACAGTGGATCATGAGATTTCAATAAAATCTAATTTACAGCCCTGGCCTGCTCATGGACCAGGATGAAGGGTCAGGATGAAGCAGGGGCAGGGGTGGGGGTGTCAGGCATGTATTCTTGGAACAAGAGGGGCTATTTCCGTGGTGTGTGGGGATGTAAGGTAACTTACCCACCTTGGATTCTAGTTCCTGCCACAGGTAGGGGTCCTCCTCAGAGGGGGCTTCCTCAAGGGGGTCTGCTCGGTAGAGGTGAAGAATCACATGCTCCTCTTTCTCTGGGTCTCCTGGGGCTTCCTCTTCACCCTGCCCCTCATCAGCATCCTGTCATATGATGAGGCCAGTAGGGTTGAGGACTAGGTCATGAGTGACTGCGGGCTCTGTACTCACAGTGCTGGAGAATACCTGGTACAGTTCATTTTAGCGGGAGCGTGTGCTATGTCCCCTTGCAGAGCAACTCTTTGAGTCCTTCACCCTCCAGTACAGGAGCTTGAAGTACTGCGATGGAGTCTGGTGAACGCCTGCATCCTTCAGCTTCTGGGAAATCTCCCGGTTCAGTGAATGCTCTGGCTAACTCAGGCGAAGTCATGGAGAAAGGGGCACTCTGACTAAATATTGATCTGCACCTGCGTGTGCTCCAGAGATCAAATGGCTCCTCTTGGGTCACCTATGACCTTTTCTTAGCTCACCACACCATGATCTTGTGTACTGATCAAGAGATTTTAGCAGAAAACTGTTCTGAAGTGCACAGTGCAGGTTGCTACTACTCCTGGTAAGGTGGGGTCAGGACCTTTATATGTTTATATAAGGGTCAGGTGGCAAAGGGTTGAATGCATTGTAGGAATGGCCCTGGGGGACTATTGACAACACTACATGCCCCTTGCTCCCATCCACTCTGCATTTTAAAACAGGTATGGGACCATGCCACATCAGAGGTGTGTACATACTAAGCTCTCTCAGGTATGCTAGCTTTCTTGCACTAGACTGTCCTTCAGGAATGGTCTTCATGGCTTCATCTGTAGACAGGACAGGGGTTATGGCACAAGAACACACATGTAACTATGTACACTCGCAAATGTAGGCATAGCCATTGGGCAAAAGTTTTAAAAATGTGTAAATGACTTATGGGCCTAAGTTCCATTTTAATAGTGATTTAGGCACTTAGGAGTCTAAGTCTCATTGAAATTCAACAAGACTTAGGCTCCTTAGTGCCTAAGCCACTTTTGAAAATGGGCTTTAAGCTTCTAAGCTACTTAGGTGCTTCTGAAAAGTTTAAGTGTTGGACCTGATTTTCATTAATGGTGAATACCCACAGCTTGAGTTCAATGGGAGCTGCAAGTGGTCACTGAAACCCAGGCCCATAATCTCTCAGATTCTGAGAATTAGGGAAAATAATGCTTCTCTGCTGCACAGGGTTGATGTGAGGAAAATACATTATAAATGTATCTGAGGCATTAATTGTTTGGAGGGGGCATTCATGTACCCCCAGAAACAGATAGAAATGTTATTCCTGGTAACCTGAACATTTCATCTTGAATATCAAATCCATATGTTGTGTACTTTTGGGCCAGTGTTCAGAACATGACATGGGGGTTGCTACTGCACATAAAGGTAGCAAAGAAGGTATTAATGGATTGTATTTGCCACAAGTAATAGTGTTTTTCTGAATTTATGTTTACATTCCAGCACAATGACAGACAAGCCAAATGATCTTTCTGCAATTGCTGAACATGCATAAGAGGCAATGTGAAATAATGTTTATCTGGTGACAGATGCCAGGGTGTAACCCATTGTGTCCGTCCCGTCCCCCTCCCGGCCAGTGAGAAATGTGTTCAGAGGAAGGGAAAGGGGGAAACACAAGTCTCCCACACACAAGGGAAGGAAATGCCTCAAAATGGTTTCTTTAGTTAGTCCTCAAACAGAAGCCCCTAAATAGAAATAGTCACAGGGTTTTTCCTTCTGATCCAGATCACACTGCCCCAGAAATTGGTTAAGATGCAGGCATCCACAACTGGATAACAATGGGGTTGAATACATATTTTAACCTATTGTTAGTATAAACTGGACGGCTGACTAGGGCATTTGCTCTATAGGACCAAGTCAAACTTCACAGAAGCACTGCGCAGCTGTTTGTATCCAAGTCACATTGCCAGGGTTAATAGAAGTCCCAACAGGGGATGAGACAAGTATCACTGCACATCAGTTTAAACAAAATCCGCAGGCAGCTAGCATCATGGACAACACTCACATTCACGTCTTAAACTCGCCTGCTGTTTTCATGACTTTATTAACCAGAAAGGATGTTCCTCTTGTGTTATTTAAGCCACACTTGATGATCATTAAGTAAAACATGACTTTTGTTTGAATTATGTTGTTTACTTACAAAGCTGTCTTTTTCTTCACTTTTCCTGGAACATAAATTGCAGCATGCCATTAAATGGATTTGACACTAATTTGCTGAGGCACTGAAGTCTATTTGTAACATTTCCTAAAGATAAGTGTAATCACAATTTACAAGTTTAGTTGAGATGACATGTTCTTGGTACTAAATTTACATGCCATTCCACTTAGTCTTGCTTCCTGAAACAAAATGTAACTGATAACAGAAAGTTCCCATGTATATAGGATAGAGATTGGTACTCCATACCTCCTGGGGTGGCTGATAGATGGCCAATGAAATCAATCATGAATCCCCCATTGGCTTGAATGAAGCAGAATCAGGCTCTAAGAGATGTCTCCCCCCCACCCAAAGACGAATTCCTTCAGTGTCTATCTGAGCTGTGCTAGAATGGCTGTTCAAATGGACTTTGAATGTCTCAGCAATCACTGAGAAAGTCGTAAGGGGGAAATGCTTTTAAAATAGACCTAGTAAAATATGAATTTTCTCTGAAAGATGTTGTTTACTTACAAAGCTGTTTTATCAAAATGTCTGGTGGGACTCTGTTGATTTTCACAAACTTTTCTATGGGGGAAAAAAAGCCTAAATTAATTGTTTTCACTTTCTCATTTCATCTGGACTTTTAAAATATTATTTTGATTATATTTATATCATAAATTGTACGTTATACAGTATTAATTATGATCGAGTATACATAATGTGCTGACATTATCTATACAAAAATTACCCTATCAAAACAAAACATTTCATTTTGATGATGTCAATTTGCTGCTATCAAAATGAAACATGTTAATGTGTCTGAATCAAAATTTCTCAGAATTTCTGTTTTGTGAGAAATGTGAAATTTGTTCTGATGCAGAATGAAAACAAATTTCAAAATGTCAGAATTTCCCATGGAATGTAAATTTGGTTTTCCGACCAGCTCTTAATGGAAATTCATAATTCAGAAGCTCAGCACATGGCTGACTGCCTCACTTTCCATTAAAAAATGGATTGTAGTATCAAAGGATGACATTTCATACTTAGCTATACCCATGCAACCACAGTGAAGTCAATTTTTGCTAGCAAGGTTTGATGGAGTGTACAAACTCCACCCTGGGCGGGCAACAAGGGGATAAGGAACTCCTCTGGGCTGAGCCAGCCCTGTCTCCACCACACCTGTAGGAAACGCACCAACTGGAGGAGGAGTTAAAAGGCAGGGGAGCAGCTTATTTGGTGGCAGCCCAGGGAAGAGAGCAGACCTGCAACCTGCTCCTCCAGCAGAGGAGAGCTGAGGGAAGGTAAAATCTCTCCCTAAGACAACTGCCCATAAATCCTTCCCTGAGGGAAGGGAGGACGTGCTGCAGAGACTGCCTGAGGGGGAAACATTCCCCTCTCCCACCTCATACGAACTTCAGACTTTGGTAATTCCCTTTGCTTGGTTTGGACTGCCCCAGCAGGGGAAAGCCCTAGGACTGATCTGGCCATACCCCAGGAGGAGGCAGTTGCTGCCCAAGAGCAAAAAAGAGCTACCACACTACACGCAGCTGCCAGGAAGTGCCTGGTGGTGAGTGGACATCCCTCATGCAGCCTTAACTCAGATGTCGACTTTCAGACAATCATGGGAGTGGAGGGGAATGTTGATAGGGAGTGGTGGAGGGAGGGCAGCCTTAAGCATCCCCCGCTGTCAGATCATAGGACCCTCAAAGGGCCCTGGGTCAGAGCCTGGTGGAGGGGGAGGGACTGGGCTCCCCTACCAATAACCCCTTCCCCCTGGCAGGTCACAGGTCTAACCCCTGACCACTAGGTAACACTACCTGACCAATCAACCCTCGAGCGAGGACTGTCACGCAGGATAAAGGGACGAGTTAAATCTTGAGCTTTGAAATGCCTATTGAGCTTAGCTTAAGGTATTAAATTTAGATTACTGAAAGGGTCAGTGGTTACACTGATGAGACCATTCTAATGGAAATGGTCATTTAGCTCTTACCCAGCCACTGCAGCAAGATGCTTATCCTAGAGATGCCTTTACAAACAGCAAAAAAAAAAAAAAAAAAAAAAAAACCTCTTTGTGATATACATGCTATTAGTGATCCCTGTGATTAAATGGAATTTCATACCTCTCTCGTCCATTGCCATGCAGGAACTATTCATAAGAATGGAATGATACAGTAGTATGTGTTTACTGTGTATAAGGAATTATTGACATAGTATTGAGCTAAAGTTATACTACACTAACAAATATTTTATTATCCAAGTGTTGACATTCACACATACTCCTTAAATTAAAGATCAAATGTGGCCAAAGTGGTGTAGTATCTCTAGATTTTTTTGCTTCTGCTGACTTGAGTTCAAATCATGCCCCAAAAAAGGAGGTAAAGTAAAGGCGCTGATGATCTGAAATTAGTTCTTAGTGGTTGTTTGTCCCATCACATAATTTGACGGCTCTTTATACTTTACTCTGGTAAAGTCCAAGAACTGAAGTAGCAGGAAAGCCACTACTCAGTGCTAAGACATGGCCAAGTTCTCAGGGAAAGACTACACAATGCTTGGTTATAGTTAGTATAGAAAATCCCAGACTTTCATGAGCACTGTAATTCTCAGAAAGAATAAAACACCACAAAGTGTGCAGATATTTTAATTCTGTTTTTTTCCCCAGATTCTAAGAGAGTCTTCTTGGGGTAAAACTATTTTTTTCTGTATTATTCCTCCTCTGCTAGTCCAGCACCAGCCCAGATAACCAAGCCAAACCATGGTATGGTAGAAGAGTGGCTTCAAAAGGGGCACTTCATCCCAATGATTGACTTAGCATATAAGCCCCATATTGTGTCCTGCTCACAGGGGGAAGATTGAAGGTCTCCATCAGTAGCAGATCCTCCAGACTTCAATTAGACCACCCAATTACCTGTTCCCACTCACTTTTTGGTGCTGCGTTGGAGGTGGCCCCTTTGCATTGCCATACAGAGGGCATTTGCGACCTGAGCTCTGCTCTGTGCAAGTCTTGCGCAGACCCCTGTATGGCCCCTGGAAACCAGACCTGCCTTATTGCACAGTGGTAATGCATCACTTCTGCTGTCAGAGGCACCCGTGGAGGCAGCAGCTGGATTTAGGCCTGAATATTTATTACACTGATTAAACTATATGGTGCTAATGTTATACATGTTTACATTTAAGAAGCTGGAGCAGCTTTAAAATATACAGTACCATGATTTTTAATAAGTGCATCATTTGAAAGCAGTGCACATATACAACAATCTCTTAATACATCAGTAGCAATGACACAAATGTAACCAGCTAATCATACCAGCTCTACACTTCCAAATAACAGGGAAATTTATATAAATGCTGCACTGTAACTTTAACTAAGCATTTGCTATTAGTATATCTTAGTCACTAAGCATATGGAAAAAAGTGTGACTAGGTCTTGTAAATACCAACTTCAGAAGATTTGACTCAATATGTTTTCAAACCTGTCAGCTTTTGAAGTGTAGCCATTTTTTTCATTAGGGCAATTAAAAAAAAATTGTATCTCCACTACTATTCACAACAAGAAAAACTATCATCTTCACCATTCCTCAGATAAAGAGTATTATTGATTGATGTTTGTCTAACGAGAATCTATATCGATTTATATACCCTAGTTTTAGAAACAAAAGATGATCTGGGTATTTACATTTGACTATTTTTTATTTTTACATAGTAAGTTTCAGCCACATAAAAATCAAGTAGACAAGACTGTCCTTGTGCAGTGCCTAGCACAACGGGGTCCTGGTTCATGGCTGGGGCTCCTAAATGCTACTGTAATATGAATTAATAATAGTAGACATGACCACAAAGTTTTGCAGTTTCAAAATCTTATATGCCTGGAAATATTTTTACAAACTATATTTCAAATCTGTCAATTTTCCTTGTGGGGGTAGGAGAGAAGTGAAGTGGGGGGAAAAATGCAACCTTCCCCTGAACTGTTTCAGCATGTGAACAAGGGTGAAACTGAAAAGAGCCAAATTCATCTTTTTATTCTCATTGTCCAAGTTAAGATAAATAGGATTTTTGAAGGCAAAATAATGAATAATATGTTAACTTTTTATTCTGAAAGTAGTGTTAAGCTAACATGTGACTGCTAAGGGGTGGAAGTAGGGTTTTTTGTTTGTTTTTGACAGAACCCCTTTTAAAAGTGTTATCTCTGAAGTGAGGATTTATACTGAAATAACATCTGATCCTTAAGTAGCTAGGGGGGGGGGGAAGTCTGAGCGTTTTTGAGAAGATGTAGAAACCTATCATAAATGTATGTATTGCACATAAACCTAACCATATATTCTGGTCCTAATAGGAACTGAGAACTTTATATTATAGAAGAGTTTGCTGGGCTGAAAATGCCAGTTTCTACAGAAGGTGGCTCCAAACACACATCCATATTTCTACACACTATGATTCCTCTTTTCTTCTTTCTTAAAGCCAATGCAAAGGCTCCTTGCTACGTGCAGAAAAAGCAGTGGGATTTCAGGAGACGTTAATAGGCATATTTAGGTCCCATCTAAAAGGAAATAAGCTTCGTTGTGTTACTAGTGCTTTCCCTTATTCTTTCTCGTTGGGAGATCTGTCTTTCAAAGGTTGTTAAAGATGTAGAATTATAGCCTAATCTACAGGATCTAAAACCAGATAGTGATTTCTTTTTCAAATGTGTTCGGAAAGGTCAGACTGACTTTTAGCCAGCAGGATAGTATTCCATGCAAAAAACATTTTAACAATCATTCATGTATAGGGAAGGAGATTTATACATGGTAGCCTCTGAGCATTTACACTGAGCACTGCATTATTTCTGCTGCTTCTGGACTGAAATATGAGATCTGATTCTGAGTAACAACGCGCCTCAGACCAGAGGGTGACGGGGGTATATCAGGTTGCTATGAAAGCATAGGCTCTTTTAATTATGGTGTATTTATTTAGAAGAGTAAGGGAGTGAAGCTGAGCTACAACTTAAGTACGGCAGATATAAAACTAGCAGGCTTAAGATTCATTAAGCAAGGCACTCAATAAAATATCTTTATTTGGCTTTACAGATCTCCAGTAATATAGATAGATGTCAAAGTACTTAGCTATTCTTCACTAACATCTTGTAAAATGTTGAATTTTGCTCCTGCTCCATAATATACAACCTCCAGGACTCTAGAGCACCCTACTGAAGGAAAAAGAATGAGCGTGATGGGTAAGACTAGGCCAAGGAACTAGTGTGGATTTAAAAAGCCCCATTCCTCCCCTATGAACACTGTGCCACTGGCTGCAAGACAAACCGAAAAGAAATGGATCCTGCCTGTGCTTTGATTTCACGAGTACATTGGATCTAAAGCTTGATCAAGGCTGGTTCGCAGACCGGCGTCCGAGTCTTGTCCCCTGGGATGCGCTTTTCCCCTTTGAAAATGACAAAGGAGCGCAGCCGCGCCTGGGGGCTCTAGGGGGACGCCCTGCATTCAACCAGCTTGCGAAAGCTCTTCCGGAAATTATCGTCCAAGAAGGCATACAAGAACGGGTTGAGGCAGCTGTTGGCGTAGCTGAGGCTGGTGATGAAATAGGAGATGCCGATGATCAGGGGGGTCTGCGGGAGGTCCGTGGTGAGGGCCACCACCGTGCTGAGGTGGTAGGGGGTCCAGCAGAAGAGGCACACGGCCAGGATGACCAGCACCATCAGCGTCACTTTCTTTTTGGCTTTGTCCAGGGCTTTGGCGTTGCTGTGGAGGCGCACGCGTCTCAGCTTGGCTAGCAGGGCGGCGTAGAGGACGCAGATGGTGGAGACGGGGATGGCGAAGCCCAGCAGGAGGGTGTAGAGGCGGCTGACTTTCCACCAGAAGCTTTCCGGGCTGGGGAAGACGAAGACGCACTGGGAGCGCCCCTGCTCCCGGTGGAGCTTGGCGAACACCGCGAAGGGCGAGATGACAATGGAGACCAAGGCCCAGACGGCCAGGCTGGCCAGCTTGGCGGCGCGGTAGGTGCGGTAGGACATCTTCCTGGACCGGAGCGTGGCCACCACCACCAGGTAGCGGTCGATGCTCATGACGGTGAGGAAGTAGATGCTGGAGAAGGTGTTGTACTGGTCGATGGAGATGATCAGCTTGCACATGAACTCGCCGAAGGGCCACTGCCGCAGCAGGTGGTCGGCGATGTTGATGGGCAGCACCAGGGTGAAGAGCTCGTCGGCCACGGCCAGGTTGAGGATGAAGAGGTTGGTGACCGTCTTCATCTTGGGAGCTCGCAGGATCACGTAGATGACGGCGGTGTTGCCCGTCAGCCCCAGGGCGCAGATGAGGGAGTAGATGATGGGCACGGTCAGGTAGAAGTCGGGGAGCAGCTGCGGGGCGGAGGCGTTGGGCCAGGGGGCCCCTCTGCCGGCGCAGAACGCACAGGACGCGTTGGGCTCGGAGTGAGAGGAGAAGTTAGCCATGGGCTGCGGTGGGAAAGAAAGACCAGCCGCGGCTCCCCCAAGGGAGTGAAGCGTGGGCTGAATCCAGCTAGCCCAGCTCGGCTCAAACACCAGGTCGAGGTATATGTCACCGGCACCAGACCGCTTCAGATTTCCGGGGTGAACCTAGAAGGCGCTGCCTCTTTGGCTTGGATTTAGACCTTTAATTCTGGCCCTGCACCGGAGAGGTCTCTCGTCATCCCACCTCTTTGCCCATCACTCCTCTTCTCCTCACCGGAGATCCTTGCAGGGACAATGGAAAACACACACTTAAGTTCGGGCTTCCTCACCAAGAGAAATGCCCATTGTCAGAAAACATGGAAATAGGCACCTCACAGCCCAAGCACCTTCCACGTGCTCCGTTTCGCCTCTTAGGGTGGGTTGCGTTGAAACTGAGCGCCACACAGACACATAAATAAAAAGATAGTTATGAAGCACATTTACAAAGAGACAACGCAGAGCAGCAGATCTCAGGGGCATGTCATCTAAAGGGGATCCTACCGGTTTCCTTTCTCTTTCTCACACACACCCCTTCTCTCCCCAAATCTGACTCACTCACACACGCCTGGAATTGTGGATCTGCTTCTGTCTTAAGCTTTGAAATTCATTCTTCTTCCTTACCTTAGCGCCTGGGATCTGCTTTCCTTCTGCGGGTCCTTCTGCAGTTAGTGCGGGCTGAAGGTTGCCCGGGTAGCTGGCAATCCCGAAAGCGCAGAGGTGCTGAAATGCTGGACAGCTCCTCGGCAACTGACTCGGTGAACAGCTCTCTACATACTTGAGTCCCGGACAGCTCCTTTTGGATCTCTAGCTCACCACTTCGCTGCCTGCAGACGGGAACAGAGCGCAGGTGCGATCTCAGCAAATAGGGACCACGGCTTTCTGTTAACAGGTTAAACTGAGCACAGGGGCAAGGACAGAAATATATTCATTTCCCATGACAGGTTCGCTGACGTCCTTGTTGCAAATAACTCCACTTCGGAGCACAAACAAAAAGAGCCCCTGTTATGCCTTTTGTATTTTGAGTAGGCAGCTCACGCCTTGGGTTTCAGAGTGGTAGCCAAGTGTTAGTTTGTATCAGCAAAAAGAACAAGGAGTACTTGTGGCACCTAAGAGACTAACATATTTATTTGAGCATAAGCTTTCATATTTATATATCTTCCTACTGTATTTTCCACTGCATGCATCTGATGAAGTGGGCTTTAGCCCATGAAAGCGTATGCTCAAATAAATTTGTTAGTCTCTAAGGTGTCACAAGTACTCCTCCTTCTTTTAGCTCACACCTTGTAATTGATGGGAAGCATGTCCAGGTGTTTGTTTTTAATCACCTGCAGCCAGCGTTCAAATACGGAAAGCCAGTTCGAAAATACAGGTAAGAAATCCAACTTTCTCCTCCTCTTCTCCAGCCTGGTTCCTTTCAAAGTACACCCTTTGAAAAGTAGCATGGTACTTTACATTCCAAAGGAAGTGGCTCAGCCACCGGACTCTGCCCAGTGAGTCATAGTGGCTGATAGGGAACCTGTAAGTATGCAGCAACGACTTTACAAGGAAGACTAGAGATGCCTCTGGCTTTGCCTTTCCTTGTCTATTTAGAACTGAAGGGGAAGAGTCTGGCTCATACTCTCTTTCTATAGTTCCTAGCGCAATGGGGACCCATTCTCAGTTGGGACCTAAAGGGGCTGCTGTAATGCAAATAAATAATAAGAGATTGACCCAAACGAAAATCCCAGATGTGAAGTTTGAAGTAGTTAAAATCTGATCTGAGATACATGTAGCACCTGTCCCTTTAATGGGCCACATAAAAGCCTGGGATCCAAGCATCTTTGAACTTCAGTTTCAGGGTGTTCAAAATCAGGATCCAGTCACGTTTTAAGCCCTTCACTAATAAAAAACCAAACAGACACAAACCACCCATTGTTTTATTCATCTGTCTCGGATTTGTGAGATACTAGGATATCTTCAAATGCTCAGGCTGAGAATCAGTGGAGTATTTTTACTATTTCCTATTAAAAAATACACAAAGGTATAATAACCTTAAAATTTCCAATTAAATGTATAAGCAGGGGCGGCTCTATGTTTTTTGCTGCCCCAAGCACAGCAGTCAGGCGGCCTTCGGCGGCATGCCTGTGGGCGGTCCGCAGTCACGCGGATTTAGTGGCATTTCTGTGGGTGATCTGCTGGTCCCATGGCTTCACCATACCTGCCACCGAATTGCCACGGAAACCACGGGACCGGCGGACCTCCCACAGGCATGCCACCGAAGGCCGCCTAACTAGCCGCCCTCACAGCAACCAGCAGGCCGCCCCCCGCAGCTTGCCGCCCCAGGCACATGCTTGCTGCGCTGGTGCCTGGAGCCACCCCTGTGTATAAGCCAGAATTTTCAAACAGGAGCACAATTCATGCACATGGAGAAAACACACAAATACCACTTGTCATGGGGCCAGTGGCCCTTCAGAAGAATTAGGGCCTAACTGTCCCAGGATGACCCTATAGGCTACACATGGGAGCAATAAAGTGCTCCAGCTGGTGCCCTTTAACTAATTAGTAATGGAACAGCTGAGCTAGAAAGAGGTTGCTTGAACAATATAAAAGAAAAGTTTCTTAACTAGAAGGGGGAGATAAAAGCAGCTCCTTTGAGAGGAGTCCTGCAGTTTTTACAGGTTGGAAGGGTGGGGAGGGCACAGCGTGGACAGTAGATTTGCCAAGGGTCCCTGGGGAAGAGAAGCAATGATGGAATTCCTCTCATCAGGCTCTGGAAAGAGAGCTGGTGTAGATCTCCAGACCAGAGATTGCTACAGGTGGAAACTAGTTTCAGGGAAAGGAGGAAGAAGGAGAGTGGTCTGGTAGAAGAAACCTATAGGGAGCAGAGTAGGCTCCTGTGGAGAAGCCCTGAGTTAGGGCCTACATCAGGGATGGGCAAACTATGGCCCACGGGCCGGATCTGGCCCATCAGGGCTTTGGATCCGGCTTGCAGGATTGCCACCCCTGTGGCACCACAGGCTAAGGCAGACTCCCTGCCTGCCCTGGCCCCGTGCCACTCCTGGAAACTGCCGGCACCACGTCCCTGCGGCTCCTGGGGGGAGGAGGAGGGCAGAGGGCTCCACACACTGCCCTCGCCTGCAGGCACCATCCCCCACAGCTCCCATTGGCCAGGAATGGGGAACCGTGGCCAATGGGAGCTTCGGGGAGGTACCCGCAGGCGAGGGCAGTGTGTGGAGCCCTCTGCCCTCTCCTCCCGCAGGGGCCGCAGGGACGTGGTGCCGGCTGCTTCCAGGAGTGGTGCAGGGCCAGGGCAGGCAGGCAGGCTGCCTTAGCCCCGCTGCGCACCGGTGCCACCCCGGAGCCACTCAAGGTAAGCAGTGCTGGGCTGGAGTCTGCACCCCAAACCTCTCCTCCACCCCACACCCCAACCCCCTGCCCTGAGCCCCCGTCACACCCCTCCTGATCCCCAACCTCCTGCCCTGAGCCCCCTCGTACACCTCACATCCCTCCTGTGCCCGAACCCCTTGCCCTGAGCCCCTTCCTGCATACCGCACCCCCTCCCACACCCCGCACTCCCTCCTGCACCCCAACTTCCTGCCCCAGTCCTACATTCATATCACTGCATGCAATTTCCCCACCCAGATGTGGCCCTTGGGCCAAAAAGTTTGCCCATCCCTGGCCTACATGAATAGAAGAAATCCACAGGGTCCAAGTGAGGCTTCTCTGGAAGAAGTTCAGCAATGGGGCTTGTGAGTGGGGAGCAGGGAAACCACAGTAGTAAACTGCCAGTATCCCTGGGGGAGGGAGGATAGCCTGGTAATTCCTCCTGGAGAAGTAGTTATTAGTTTGACCTGAGAGGGGTTGAAGAAGTATTATTACTATTGATTCCTTAGGCCTTCTGTTTGGATCTTTTTGTTACCCCAGAAGGGGACTAAACTTTAGGTGACTTGGCTGGAGGCCTGAACTATGGAAGAGGGTGCTACAGGTGGCAAGTACACCACCTCATACCACCTCTGTGCTTTAAACCCTGTATGTGCATGTAAATTAGGTAAATGCCTGCCTCAATATTTTCATAGATAAATACACCCAACCAGGAAGCATTTCCAAACAAGGCCCAGCACCATTCTCAGCACCCCCAGTCAATATCAAAGCTAGCTGTGGTTTCGTGCTACAACCTCAATTTCACAGTCCATTATGCCCACAAAGTATTACAGCAAAGCTAAATCTCAAAGAAGACAACATGCGGGGACCTCCGGCTGACATATCACTGTTATATTAGATTATGAAACATAGCAACTTCTAATTATCATGACCAATATTTACTTTTAACTAGAGTGTATATAGAGAAGAGCCATCCCTCAGAAAATAATGTAACTATCACTATCAAAAGTCATTTTACACTGAACCTGTCTGGCATCAAATCTATGTCTTTGTGATGAAAAGCAAGAACCCTAACCACAGTAGCACCTACATAAGAATATAAGAACGGCCATACTGGGTTAGACCAAAGGTCCATCTAGCCCAGTATCCTGTCTACCGACAGTGGCCAATGCCAGGTGCCCCAGAGGGAGTGAACCTAACAGGTAATGATCAAGTGATCTCTCTCCTGCCATCCATCTCCACCCTCTGACAAACAGAGGCTAGGGACACCATTCCTTACCCATCCTGGCTAATAGCCATCAATGGACTTAACCTCCATGAATTTATCCAGTTCTCTTTTAAACGCTGTTATAGTCCTAGCCTTCACAACCTCCTCAGGTAAGGAGTTCCACAAGTTGACTGTGCGCTGTGTGAAGAAGAACTTCCTTTTATTTGTTTTAAACCTGCTGCCCAGTAATTTCATTTGGTGGCCCCCAGTTCTTGTATTATGGGAATAAGTAAATAACTTTTCCTTATCTACTTTCTCCACATCACTCATGATTTTATATACCTCTATCATATCCCCCCTTAGTCTCCTCTTTTCCAAGCTGAAAAGTCCTAGCCTCTTTAATCTCTCCTCATATGGGACCCGTTTCAAACCCCTAATCATTTTAGTTGCCCTTCTCTGAACTTTTTCTAGTGCCAGTATATCTTTTTTGAGATGAGGAGACCACATCTGTACGCAGTATTCAAGATGTGGGAGTACCATCGATTTATATAAGGGCAATAATATATTCTCCGTCTTATTCCCTATCCCCTTTTTAATGATTCCTAACATCCTGTTTGCTTTTTTGACTGCCGCTGCACACTGTGTGATCGTCTTCAGAGAACTATCCACGATCCACTCCAAAATCTTTTTCCTGATTCATTGTAGTTAAATTAGCCCCCATCATATTGTATGTATAGTTGGGGTTATTTTTTCCAATGTGCATTAATTTACATTTATCCACATCAAATTTCATTTGCCATTTTGTTGCCCAATCACTTAGTTTTGTGAGATCTTTTTGAAGTTCTTCATAGTCTGCTTTGGTCTTAACTATCTTGAGTAGTTTAGTATCATCTGCAAACTTTGCCACCTCACTTTTTACCCCTTTCTCCAGATCATTTATGAATAAATTGAATAGAATTGGTCCTAGGACAGACCCTGGGGGAACACCACTAGTTAACCCTTTCCATTCTAAGAATTTACCATTAATTCCTACCCTTTGTTCCCTGTCTTTTAACCAGTTTTCAATCCATGAAAGGACCTTCCCTTTTATCCCATGACAACTTAATTTAGGTAAGAGCCTTTGGTGAGGGACCTTGTCAAAGGCTTTCTGGAAATCTAAGTACACTATGTCCACTGGATCTCCCTTGTCCACATGTTTGTTGACCCCTTCAAAGAACTCTAATAGATTAGTAAGACACAATTTCCCTTTACAGAAACCATGTTGACTTTTGCCCAACAATTTATGTTCTTCTAGGTGTCTGACAATTTTATTCTTTACTATTGTTTCAACTAATTTGCCCGGTACTGACGTTAGACTTACCAGTCTGTACTTGCCGGGATCATCTCTAGAGCCCTTAGCTATCTTCCAGTCATTGGGTACAGAAGCCGATTTAAAGGACAGGTTACAAACCATATTTTTATCTCACCTTCATGTTGTGGTAATAATGCCAAATATGAATACATCATCCTATGTGGTAAGCCTGAGTATCAAATATCCAATTACTCTTACAGCATAGGGAGTGGAGACAGAAAGTATTATGACTTGGAGATAATCTTTGGCTACCTGAAATAATCTCTTCAAAGCTTTGACTGAAATCTATACAATGGTCTATAGCAAAAATTAGATAATATCTTGCAGCTTTCCTGCTCAGTATTGAGAATGTTGCCTGCTGTATTATTCCAGTTCTGTTGTCTTGGTTGTTTTGCTAGATGAAGATGCTAGTTACTGATGTAACACATATTTAGCATTTTGCCAAAGGATTATATTTCACATCCCTGATCCATCCAAATGCATGCAGAAAGAGCTGTATTGAACAAAAGCTGTTTGACTGGAATTATCCCATGCTCTGCTAAATAATGCAGCTAGAATATCATGATATCATAAATATGAAACTTCATGAAAAGCAAACAAACAAGCAAAAAACCAACTTAACATTAAGATAAAACTACCACTGCCTCATTGTGCTTATGCTTTTTAATGTGTTCTATATTAATACAAGATATAGTATATTATACAGAGTACATAGATTTGGCTTGTTTTATAGTTCTTATTGAGACATAAGAATTAAGTGAAATTTGAAGAAAATCAGTACATTTATACATGTAGTGACACTAGGTGGAGAACTACTCTGTGTGTTTGTTGCAACACAGAGTTACTTTTCTTCACAAGTCAGCAAGCAGAAATGCCACCAAATTGACCTGAGACAGAACCTAGGTTTCTTGACTCTCAGTTCTAAACTCCTACCCATTAATCAACTATGCCTACTTCATCTGTATCTTTGCCATCTACAGACAGGGAAAATGCTATTTACCTAGCATGGGAATAAAACTTCCTGGTATCAGTCCCTGTGCTCATTCCTCCATATCCTATGACTTCTGGGGCAGTGCATCCTCCTCCCTTTGTCTCCTCTTTCTGATCTAATCAAAAGGGTCCAATTGTAGGATCAGAACGTTCAATTAGGTTTTTGCACATTTTCTGTGCAGACTATATAACATAAAAGGTTTTCTTTCTTCTTTTGTTTTGGGATTCTTTCTTTCCTCAGACAGATCTCAGAAATGGCCAAACTGACTGCTTGCCCCTCCCACAAAATTTCATCACTGTTCTGAGACTAAGCATGAAAAATGTCACCAAAAAAGAACCAATGTTCAGAAACAATGAGCACGTCATAAAGGACACTTATAGTGTAACTAATATAGTCACTGATCTTGTCATGAAATCCAGGTGGGCAGACACTATTGACTTCACTGGGGTTCTTCGTAGGCACAGCAGTTTGTCTGTGCAGAGTCAGGGCTTTATTGTGGAACAGTAACACACAGTGTAATAGAGTAGCTAGGTTGTGGTCTACAAACAACTATGAATTTATCATTGAAAATATTACACATTTTATACTAGAGCACAGGAATTAATTATTGAATTGGAGATCATGTTAAACACTAGACAGTCACATATAATTACCAAAAATGAAGAAAAATGGGAATCTGTACCACTGTAAATTGTTTCGAGTTATATTATGCCACTAAAGCGAGAGACTAAATTATACTACTATTTTTTTTAATTTACTGTTTCAGGGGACATAGTATAATCTTATTAATTGCACAATACAAAATACTGGCTAAAATGATACTTCATAAGGACAGTATATGGATCAGTAATTGCCTTTGAGACAGCCCAGAACTTCTGGTGAATAATGCATGGCTGAGCAAGTCATCCAGCAAGCTGCTGAAAGGTGGGGTTCGGGGCAAGATCATGCTGCATAATGTGATCATTATGAATGTGGTGATACTTAAAAATGCTGCTGTTTTCATGAACCTGCCTTTTGACTGATGGAATCAGTATGGTGATTTATGCATTTTTAGCATTTTCCTTACTTCCAAAAGTCTGGTTGTCCCAGCCTGTGGAAATACCGTCAGGGAGGGCCCATCTGGGAAGGAGATCTTTGGAAACTGCATACATAGAATGAAATAGAGAAATCTTAGGATATTTTTTAATCTCTTATGTACTTCTGAAAAGAGATGTTTGACTTTAATTGAACCTGTATGTTTGTTTAATATAATTATTGATATATTGTAACTCCCGTGTTAGCCACCAACTGAGTATTACCTTGATCCTGCAAACCCGTATCTGCATGCTTAACTCTATGTATGTGAGTAGAGAAATACTTAAAGTTAAGATTGTGCATAAGCATTTGCAGGGTCAGGGGCTAAGTTATTCAAAGAACATAATGGGATAAATGGTATAATTTTAGCACATTAAGTTTACTTGCAGCAAGGAGTCCTGTGGCACCTTATAGACTAACAGATGTATAGGAGCATGAGCTTTCATGGGGGAATACCCCACAAAAGCTCATGCTCCCATACGTTTGTTAGTCTATAAGGTGCCACAGGACTCCTTGCTGCTTTTACAGATCCAGACCAGCACAGCTACCCCTTTGATACTTAAGTTTATTTGGCAATTCATGGAAATTGAGAGCTTCCTACTAATTCTAACAAGCTCAACATAAAAACACCATTGGTGAATTCCTGTCCCCGTTGAAATTAATGGCAAAATTCCCAGGAGTGAGGCAAGGATTTCACCCCATATGCATGTAGCTTGTTGACCTGGAAAAACTTGAAACAGCTAAGAGGAAAAAAAAGATACATTTGAAAGACCACAGCTCAGTGGGGTTATCTTGGACCGTTTCTCAAGATGAAGTATCCTCTAACTCTTCTATCTATCATCTTGTTGTTTGATGTGGGGGGGAGGGATATCTCAGTGGTTTGAGCATTGGCCTGCTAAACCCAGGGTTGTGAGTTCAATCCTTGAGGGGGCCACTTAGGGATCTGGGGCAAAAATAGGTACTTGGTCCTGCTAGTGAAGGCAGGGGGCTGGACTCAATGACCTTTCAAGGTCCCTTCCAGTTCTATGAGATAGGTATATCTCCATTTATTATATTATGTGCTTTTTTTTAAAAGAAAAGCCCAGCTTTTAGATATTTATGATAGTGATGTGTCACATTTTATTAAGGAGAAGCTGTCTTAGTCATCATGAATGAATCTGGGGCCAGAAAGTTTCCTTCCGTAGTTGGAACAATCCATGGAACAAGTCTGTGGTTAAATAAGTATGTTTTGAAGAGCTACCCATTGGCTTTTAAATTCTGTGGGCATGTATATTAATGTTTGGGAATAGAGCATTATCTGTGAGAGTCCCTCTTTTTCTCAACAAGATTTGCCTTGAAAATCCTCTAAACAATCCCAATACATAGTATTACTACACAATGCAGCGTATTGAAACCTTTGGCCCTATTCATGTTGAATAGCAACTTACTCCACAATTAGTCCCACTGATTTCAATGAGAGTACTTGTGGAGTAAGGTATTATACGTATTGAGTAAGCCCATTATAATATTTCCCTTTATTAGTAATATTATATTACATTGTGTCTTTGGATATTAGTTTTTTAGTAACAACAATCTGCAAAGAAAAACAATAGCAATAACAAGAGAGGCAGATCATTTCCCTGTAGCCTCTCCTCATCTAAGGGAATTAATCCTTAGTTTATTAAAGGATTTACCCTTTCAATATCTTATCATAGATACTAATTGAAGAGAAAGAGCATTACTATGCACAAATTTGTGATCCAGGTATGATTGTTTGAATTTCCCTTTTAAAAAACAATGGCACAGATACAAGTACAATGTAAAGAAAAATGGTTCTTCATGGAGAAATTAGCCCTTGCCTTTTATGTACCTATTTAAGACTAAGTTAAACTATATTACCCTAAATTATAGTACCAAACTAAATCGCGGGCATATTTATGGTACTAATCTAGAAGAACATACAAAAGACTTTAAAACAAATCAGAGATATTTAGAATTATTTACTCTTTAATTCTTTCCCATAGGCCACTTGGTACAACCCCTTGTCAGTCAAAATGCTTCATTGATCTCAGTCAGAAGTTCTGCTTGAAAACTGATGGCACAACCTACCCCCATACGTAGGAGCAGGATGCTGATTTAAGCAGTGGCAGGGGTCCCTCTGGATCAAGCCTGTCATCTCTTTTTTTTACTTCGTCGTGTGACAAAGGTAAGTTTTAAAAGGGTGCTCACAGAGCATCTTGTCTGGCTCCCAAAATAATGTGACTTCTCATTCCTCAAATGCGCACCATTGGAAGAATGCCACTGATTCGCTTCTTGTTTCATTGCAAACCCACCCTATTAAGAAAAGTGAAAAATGTTACTTTATTTTAGACTTTTAATGAGTGATTCACTAAAAGCTGTACATAATATTTTTAATACAGGCATCAAAATACACAAGGTAAGTGACAGAGAATTTATATAAAATTGGGTCACATTTTGAATAAAAAGGGGCAAAGCTGTTCTACCATGTATAAATACTTACAGTCACTGGGCCAGAGAGAGAGAGAATGACTGCTGTCTGATGAGTAGGGCACCCACCTGGGAGGTAGGAGACCAGGGTCCAGTCCCCATGCTCCAATAACTCTTTAATTACTGATTCAAGCTAGATCAGCTCCCACAGGGGAGACATAAGGAGCCCCACATCAGAATATCCCATATCTCAGTGGTAGGAGCATGTGCCTGCGAGGTGGGAGACCCCTGTTCAAACTCTCTGCCACAGGGGTGAAATTGATCCTATGTTCTTCACATCCCCAAGGTGAGTGCTCTAACCACTGGGCTGAAAGTTATAAGGTGGGCACCACCATCCCCTGCTCCTCTAGTTGCCAGATTTTAAATGGGACCTGATCCAGCAGGAGGCCTCTGAGCATGCCTACTAGATCAGGCTCCATGTATGAGTAAGGCAGATGAAATTCTATCATTTCTTGGTTTCTGAATTACTCTGGGGCTTAGGTGGGAGTTGGCACCCAGATGCCTAAAGTGAGGCAGGGCAGTGTCCATGCTCAGAGGCAGAAACGTATGGGCCTAGGGAACTTTTACTCTGAAAATTAAGGCACAGAATGAGGTTAGGCACCTACAGAGTTTGGTAGGACTTTTGTGAATTGCAGCGAAGCCAAAACTGGGGCGTAGGCACCTAAACCCAGACTTAGGTGCCTAAGTACCTTTGTGAATCCATGTCACATAACTTTAATGACAATCCTGGTAGCTCTCAGTGAGAGCTCTGCTCTTCTACTCTGCTTGCTCCGTAACTGGCAACATGAGAATCAGAGAGGGGCTTGTAGTTGAGGACCTGGAACACTTGGACCAGCTCTAAGGGTAGAGTTAAGCTGAGTGCCTGGTGCTAGTTGCGGGGATGAGAATCAGCCTTTCCATTGGCCCCATTACCTACAACCACAGTGGCTCCTTCAAAGCTATGCTGACTGCCAGATAAACAGTTAGAGCTTGGATTCAAGTAAGCACATGCCTAAGTGCTTTGCTAAATTGCAGCCTTTATTAGGAATTTTTAAAAAGTGAATGCATTGTGCTGGCTGGATGAGTATTTCTTGACATATGCACAGACACCCCAAAGGGCATGAATACTTCTGCCTAGGAAAGGCCCCTGACTCAGGAAATTACAATTCTTTGTGGAAGTTTAGGCAGAGTATCTGTTTTTCATGACTGCGAGAGGAAAACTGAATGTAATAGTAACACTAGCAGCAGAAGGGCAACTATCTGTATCTTCTCTTCTTGCATTAAAAGGCTGAGGGTTTTGTGGTCTTTTGGGTTTTTTTTTTTTTAGTTTAATAAAACTTGTAGTGCTTAAACTTGAACTACTGTCAGGCCACAAGTTCACATAACAGGACATATTATTTGTATTAAAGTAGTGCCCAGAGGCCCCAATGATGATCAGGGTCATGGTGTGCGTGGCATTGTACAAAGAGATATTAAGAGACAGGCTGTGCCCTGAAGACATTAAATTATAAGAAAACAAGACAAAGAAAAGGTAGTCAGGGGAACAGAGCTCAAGTGAATTGCCCGAGGCAGAAAAACTCATATTATGGGGGTCCTAGTTTAGTGCTTGATCCTGTGGAACATCTTGCCTCTTATATAAGATAGGACTTTGGAATCACTTGAAAAGTCTGGCAAACCTGCAAGCAAAACTGTTTGTTTTTATAGTTTTTCACGTGAAAATGAAACCTCCCTTTTGGATTCCCTCCAGGCTGAAATAAGCGTTTAAAAGCAAAAATGAAGCTTTAACACAGCTACTTGGACTTGCTTATAGCTACACATATTCAAGTCTCTGTGACTGCTTTTGAACATTTGTTGCCTACCTGGACATGCCCATATAATAACCATGCATTTAAAGTTCCCAAATGGTGCCATGGCTATTTTATCCCTACTGGAACATCGCAAAGCTGAGCACTGGAACTAGCTGCAAGAAGTTGATGGCTCCTTTGAAGCAAGTCTTTGAGGATCTGGAGTCACAACAAGCAATTATAGCAGCTCTGAAGACACATTAAAGTCTGTTGGCCAAATTCAGCCATGGTGCAATGAGGCACAACTTAATTAAGATCAGTGGAGCTGTGAAACTGTTGCATCCAGCTGTAATGCATGCACACTAACTCCCCATGCTAGAAACTCATGAGGAGACAGTTATTTATAATAACTACTGTACAGACACAAGTCTTACACCTCAGGACCTCTGGATTATTTTTCTTCAAAACAGAAGAAATGGATTAGCTCACACTGTCAGTGTTTGATCCCAAAGGAGGAATGTGAGATTTTCAAGGTTCCTTGTAAAAATCGAGGGCCTTCTTCTCCTCTCAGACAAATGTAAATCAAGAATAATTCCACATAAGTCACTGGAGCTAGGGTCCTGAAGACTCAGTTGTCATGTGTGGAGAGAATAACCAGAATTCCTCAAGCTGACATTTGTTTAATTATAAAAGACCCCTGACAAAAGCCACATCTCAGTTAATTTCATCCTCTCACATTGTGGGGCAAATCTCGCCCTCTCCTCTGGGAGTGTGGAAGATGCACTGGCAATGGAACTAGCACAATTCTGCAGTGCCAGGAGGAGAGCTGGACTTGGAATGGGGACACCACTGAAAGATATGCAGCATTTCTCTTCAGGGACTCCTTGCTGCTCAATGGAGTGGATGAGGGCAGGTTCAGAGAATCCACTGCTCTTGTATATATATAACCTATATATGCCCAAATCCTCTCTTCTAGCACAGAATATGAATGTTGGGTTACTCACTATACGTAGCTGTATAGGGAGATGGACTAGAGAGGAAGGAGCCTTCCTCCACACTGGAGGATAAAGAGGCTAAGAGAGCTATTACCTCCACCTTAAGTCTTCCTCCACAGAGAGGAGGATGTGCATAGCCCTAAAGATCCTTAAGTGAGACTGACACAGTGTATAGGCCTCATGCGGCCTTCTGTAGAAGGAAGAGTATCAGGGACTACAGGTCTCAAACCCTGGGCCATAGGGATTTTAGGAGCCAGTAAGTTCCAACCTGCTACCCAGTGTGTCTAGCTAATAGTTGTCAGGACTAGAAGCTGAACTCCAACAGAGGACTCCAGTCCTGGGCTCTGATTGGCAGAACTTGGAGGGTCCTAATTGGTTCCCTGCTGGTATTTCGACAGAGCATAGGAACAGGAAGTTGTCCATGCAACTTGGTTTTCCTTGCTTAGGGCAGCTTCCTTTATGCCACCTGCTCTGACCAATAGGTCAGACTGCCCATGTTCTGTTTCTGACACCCACTAAGAGCACCAAGGAGCTTGTTAGCTCATTTAATGTCTGCTTAGCCTTTCTGTTATAAACATACAGCTAAGGGTAGCATAAAATCCCTCTTTACCCTGTAAAGGGTTAATTCCTTTTTTACCTGTAAAGGGTTAAAAAGCTTAGATAATCTGGGTGGCACCTGACCAAAAGGACAAATAAGGGGAGAAGATACTTTTAAATCTGTGGGGGAATGTTTTTTTTGTCTGTGTCTCCCGGAGTCAACAAGGAAACAGAGCAGGGAAGATACATCTCCCTAAGCCATATCTGAACTAAGCATCTACTATTGCAGAAATAGTAAGTAATACAAAAAAATGCATTAGATTATCTTTTGTTTTAGCTTGTGAATTTTCCCTGTGCTAAGAGGGAAGGTTTATCCCTGTTTTTGTAACTTTAAAGTTTTGCCTAGAGGGGAAATCCTCTGTGTTTTTCAGTCTTTTGTTATTCTGTAAAGTACTTACCATCCTGATTTTACAGAGGTGATTCTTTTACCTTTTCTTTAATTAAAATTCTTCTTTTAAGAACACGATTGATTTTTCATTGTTCTTAAGATCCAAGGGTTTGGGTCTGTGTTCACCTGTACCAATGGTAAGGATATTATTCTCAAGCCTTCCCCAGGAAAGGGGGGGGGGCAGGGCTCGAGGGAATATTTTTGGGGAATAGGACTCCAAGTGGTCTTTTCCCTGATTCTCTGTCTAAATCACTTGGTGGTGGCAGCATACTGTTCAAGGTGGAATTTGTGCTTTGGGAAAGTTTTTAACCTAAGCTGGTAAAAATAAGCGTAGGGGGTCTTTCATGCGGATGGAAAGGCTCAGTGTATCTCTATAATTCTGGCTTATTTACACAGCTATTTATTTGAAGCCATTTAAGACAGTAAAGGGGAAAACATATTCATTTGAATAATTTTAATAAAACAACCGTAAAATGCTTGGTTATGGGTGTTTCATAATATGTGTTTCCACTCATTTCCTTAAACATATGATAAAGATTTAAGCATTTTAGGTGTATGTAAAAGGAAAATTCAATTTAGTGCAACTTGAATAGGGTTATAAATAGATTTACATATCGTGGACTAGATTCTGATCTCAAGTACAACAGTACAAATCCTGCAGGACTATAGTAACGTCAGGAGCATTATTTAAGGTTTATACTCTGAGACCAGCATGTGGTCCAATAGCTTTGGAAATCTTCATTTCTGTGGGGAGGCAGTTTATTTTTAAATAATTTCACTGAGGAACAAATAAAAGAAGAAAATTACAGGAAGAAGGAAATGGGAACTGGCGTATCAGACCACAATTGGTTTGCCTCAGATGTAGTGGGCTAGATCCTCAGCAGTGGGGACTGACAGAGCTCCACTGAAATCAGTCATGCTAGTTTGAATCAGATGAAGAGCTGGTCTAGTTTCTTTATTGCCATAAAAACATGAGCTGAGTCATATTTTCCATTTGTCCTCTAGTCCTGTAAAATGTAGCCATATTTCTTTAATGTTGATGTTAATAATGATCTTGTATTTACTACATAGTGCCTTTTACTCAAGTGTAAGTATGTGGGCAGATACAGCTAGAAATAATCTAAGCCTATGACAGAGCCAGAGAGTGTTGTGATTTAAACAAGTGATGAATACATCACCTCTTTTGCTTCCATTTCTCTTTCTACTTCTGTAGCACTGTTTTGGCCCCCTTTCTGGTCTTGCTTGCTTCCATTTTTTGCATCTCCTCTTCGCTCCACACCCCACCTCTGCTCCTTTTATTTTTGCGTCTTACAGCTCTGCTCACTCCACTGCTGTTGTTTTCAATTTTGTATCTGCCACTTCTGCTACTTACAACTAATACGGCCTGACATAACTACCACGTTAGTAAAATATCTCAAATAAACAAAGCTGCATGACTCTGACAGCTACTCGTGGTTGACCGCTATTTCTGCTTTTGTCAGATACCATTGTCCCAGTGGTTTGCTCAGTATGTATCAATCTGCAAAGGATTTTCAGAATGTCTTACTTTTCATGCTGTTACAGTCAGTGCGTCAAAGTCTACTCTCACTTGCACCGGTGTAAATTGGAAGTTTATAGCAGTGTAAAATGGTGTAAATGAAAGCAGAATCTGAACCAGCATTTTTTTAATATAGCCAGCTAGTTATTGATGGTAATAATATGAATTATAATAAATAATTATGGTAATGCCTGGGAACCCATGTCATGGACCAGAATCCCATTGTGATAGGTGCTGCACAAAAACAGAACGAGTCCCTGCCCCAAAAAACTTGTATTAAAGTTCCTAAGTTTTAGTCTTTATCAGTGTCACAGGGTGAGCTGGCTCCTGGGCTGTCTCTCACCTGTGCCTAGTTTAACTCCCAGACTGTGTGACCAGTAGCTATTGTCTGCTAGGAGACATAAGGGCAGCCTGTGTGTAATAGGAGGGAGAGGTAGCAGAAGTGGTTATATACTGACGATAGGCTTTTTGCAGCCAGGGAAAGGACTCTGTGGATTCCAGCTAGAAGGGCATTAACTTGCTGGGAAAGCTCCTGAGTAGTAAGTGGTGGTTTGCTGTGGTGCAGAAGGTGGAAGCTGGTAGAAGACCACCAGAGAAGGAATCAGGATGATGCCTTAAAAGGCAAACTAACCAATGTAGGAAGTATCCCTGGGGACAAGGAAAATGAGGGTGGAGGCTGAGATGGATGGCGACTTAATTTATTAGGGCCATGGGCTGGAGCTGGGATAGAGGATGGGAATGGGAGTCTCCTTTACTCTATGGTGCCGTGTAAGGAGATGGTATGGAAATCCCTGCAGTTAGAGGAGGGAAAGAACTGTTAAGGCTGGTTGGAATTTTTTTTTTAAACTAAATCTTATTTGGACTCTATTTCTTGAAAAAGGGAAAGATTCAGGCTTGGCCAGAGGGCTAAACCTCTTCAAAACTCATATCCAATCTGAGGGAAATGCCATTCACAGAGGGGAAGCTAAGGCAGCAGCCACGTCTTCCTGCTGGGGAAAGGTATGCTGTTATCACAGTACCACAGAGTAAATGTCTGTCTGCATTTCCGCACATTGTCCTATAATCCTCATAATTTTCTGGCCTTGCTTGCAGTACTGAACAACGTGCACATAGGTTAACTAATACTGTAGAAAATATCCATTTGGCTTAAATATTGTAGCTATTAAAGGCTAAGCATTACTATTATGAGCACATGCTTAACCATTGTCACAGTAAATCTTGAAAACATATGCTGGGTTTCAGTGAAGAGTTACAGGATGAAGCAAGTAACAATAAATTGGAGCTTTTTGAAACATCTTAATGCTGATATCAATGGACTAGGGAAGTGCTGGAATCATCTTTTCTTGAGATATGTACAGCTGGTCTAGATGAACCATCCAAAATAGATCTTGCATTGGCAATAGCATCGTCTTTCCCAGAGGTTTCTCATGAACCTTTAAACCACTCTAATGGAGTCTGGTTTCAAGGTTCACCACATCTGGAGAAACTGGAGGAAGCGCCCACCAAGATCCAGTACCAAGAAGGAATAGGAATTAGAAATAAGGATCTGACTGTATTAGTACTATGGAGTGACTTTTATTGTTTTACATCTGCCAATGGATCTGTATCTATCAGGTGAACAACACATTAAGGGCCAGATTCTGACCCTTCACTCAGATTCAGGGCTTTGGAGCGGAACCCGGAGCTGGAACGTGGACCAGTAGGTTTTATGCCCGGAGCTGGAGTGGAGCCGGAGCGGAGCAATTCAAAAATTTGATTGCTCCAAATCCCTGCTCAGATTGAGTAGCATGTTACTCCTTGAGATTTCCCTCTGAAGAACCTAGGACTCCTCACAAAGTGAGGTGATATTCACCATGAGTAAGGATGGCAGAATCTGGCCCTACCTGTATTTTCTATTCTTATTGTGAAAATTGTAAAGTTTGCGAGTGCCTAGATCATGGGATAGCTGCTTACTAATGGCTTAATAAATAAGATAAGATGCTCTTTGAGAACTCACATCCCAGCTATCCTGGTTTTACAATAAGGAAAGGAAATGTTTGGATTAGATCAAGCCCCATCTCAGTATATTTCTTCCAAAAGGCTTAGCAGTTGTAGTCATCCCCTCAGAAAAGTGTTCCTCTTTGTATGCACTCGGTTCTGAAAAATAAAGAAAATTCAGTAATATGTTTCAAGTTTTTATTGACTGTGTGGTGTGCCCCTTTTACATTATCTTTCCCCTAATATTCGAGCAAATGAGTTATATTAATACAAATGTTTGTGGAAAGTGAATGTTAGGCTTAAACATTCACCAGAAACAAATTTAGAATTATATATGCTTGAAATGTTTTGTAACTAACCAATGGAATATTAATTTGAGCCATCCACTCAGGGAACAGAAGAAATATCACACGTCTATGCAATTAGCTAGCACTGTGGACATTCCAAATTTTGAATATTTGCAGTGACTTCTTAGTGAATGACCAAGAACCAGTTGAAAACATTCATGAATTTTGAATAACAAATATTGGAGAAAATCACAATCCAATATATCAGAATGATACGTTTTGCTTCTAATTGTTCACAATGAACTCTTCCAACTGTATATACTAACCACTGTAAAACCTTTACCCAAACAATAAAACTCAGAAGCGACCAAACTATGCACTGAACTTCTCTATTTAGTCATGCAGCCCATCACTTTTTTCTGCATTTGTATGTGTTAGATCTAGATCAGGCCTGCACAACATGTGCAGGCCCGCGGGGAGTAAGTAGGTGGGCTCACTGTGTGGCCCGCGGGGGGTGAGTAGGCAAGCGGCAGGTGAGGGAGGGGGGCTGAGGAGGCGAGCGGGCAGGCAGTGGTGGGAGGTGAGTAGGCAAGCTGGAGGGGTGGGGGGCTGAGGAGGCAAATGGGCGGGCAGTGGCGGGGGGGCAGGTGAGGCAGCGGGGGCGGGACTGAGGAGGTGAGCAGGCGGGCAGTGGCGGGGGGTGAGTAGGCGAGCTGGGGGGCTGAGGAGGCGAGCGGGTGGGCAGTAGCGGGGGGCAGGTGAGCCGGCGGTGGGGGAGGAGGCGGCTGAGGAGGCGAGCGGGTGGGCAGTGGCGGGGGGTGAGTAGGCGAGCCGGGGGGAGGGGCTGAGGAGGCGAGCGGGCGGGCAGTGGCGGGGTGGGGCAAGCGAGCGGGTGGGCAGTGGCAGGGGGCTGAGTAGGCGAGCTAGGGGAGGGGGACTGAGGAGGCAAGTGGCGAGTCGGTGGCTGACCTTTTTCTACTGATCTGGTCTGGCTCCCATCCCCTCTCCAAGGGTTGCAGCTGTCTGGAGGTGCTGCCTTCCACACCTTCCTCATTCACACCTCATTCATTCAACAGGGCAATTGATTACAAAGTGGGGGGAAGATCTTATTCTACTTCTAGCAAAAAGACATTTTTCTTTTACCTTAATTATACTATCTTAGGGGCTAGCTATAACATATTATCAAGGTTCAATACTGCTGTTTCAGCAGGGCGGCGCTGGGGGAGGAGGGTTTTTTTTCCACGGGGCAGGAGGTGCTGGGGGGGGTTGTTTCGGGGGGGGGCAGGCGGTGCTGGGGGTGTGTGTGTTTTGGGGTGGCTGGGTGGTGCTGGGGGGGGATTCCGGCGGCGCTGGGGGGTTGTTCGGCAGGGCCGGGGGTTTCGGCCCTCAGCTTTTTTCTTTGGAGTAATATGGCCCTCCCCGCTTTGAGTTGTGCAGGCCTGAAAGAATTGCATGGGTATTTTGTCTCTATCCCCATCCCCTATAGCCTGCATGGGCGTGTTGTCTAGAATGTAAGAGATTTTGTCTTTATATCTGTCTATAGCTCCCAGCACACTGTTGCCACTGTACAAATACTAAATAAATTACAGTGCTGGCTGTTGCTCTGTAGTCTACAGATTCAGGCCCTATTTCAGCAATGCATGTGCTTAACTTTAAGCATGTGCTTCAGTGTTTTGCTGAACTGGATCCGCAATTAGGAATTACTGTTCAGAAAACCAACTACCATAAATGGGTCCAGTGGTGATGTGCCTCCTTCCTGGAGTGAGGATGCACACAATTAAATACACTGTACTAGAATTCATGCAATCACTTCTATACGAAATAATGACTGCTGCCTAAAACTGAGAAAAGAGCCAGACACCTCCTAGGAAAATGAACGAGGCAGTGCCAGTTCAGAAAACAGCAATCAGTACAGAATCAATAAAAGAGGTGTTAATGACATGTGGCCAGGAAAGCCCTCCCACACAGAACAGGCTGCAGTCATTCACAGTGCTCTATTGCAAACAGATCCTAGAGGGTTTAGACATGTGGAAATGTTTAAAACCAAACTTTTTTTGGTGGGGGAGGAAATCAGATGAAGGCAGGGAGCAAGTTGAAATGCAGTAATACTGAAACGGGCATTGCTGATGATGATAGACAGTAGATTAGACCTTAGTTTGGAATGTTGATATATACTTGAGCAAAACCAGCCAATGTACAGTATGCTCCCAATTATCCAAATAGCATGGGGGACATGGATTTTGTTTGGCTAATTGAGAGGGCAGGAGCCATTCAGCAGTGGAGTGGCCTCCCCTCAGTTACGGGCTTGTCAGTCATCCTCCCTCTTCTCCTCTCAGTCCTGGCCAGGGATCTCTGCTCTGCCCTGTCCTGCTTACTCCCTGCCATGACTGCAGGGCTGCAGAGGGCTCCCTGCACTACTTCAGGTCTGGTGACAACCCATACATACAGGGACAAGGTGCAGGGGGGAGGCCATGATCCTGTTGGGGGCGGGGCGAGCACAGACCCCTGACCAGGACTCTGCTCTGCCCAGCCAGGACCACAGACTTCCTTGAACCTCCAGAGATTGGGTGCCACTGGCCCTGCGGCAGTGCAGGAAACCCTCTGCAGCTCTGCTGTCATGGCCCCACTCACTCACTCACATGACAGTAGGGCTGCAGAGGGCTCCTGCACTGCCACTGGAGCCACTCATCAGCAAGGTGGCTTCCTCCTTAGCTGGGGGCTTGTCCTCCATGTGGTCCTGGCTGGGGGTGTGGGTGTGTGGGGGGGAGGATCTCTGCTCTATTATGTGAGCTTCCACATTATCCGAATCTCTTCCTTGTCCCCAGGCATGAGATACATGTTGCAGAGGGTGTGTATCTCGTGCTGGGGGACAAGGAAGGGATTATAATAGTGTGGAGTCTAGGATTGATAGGGGTACAGATAAAGGTGGGTAAACTGTATAATTGATTCTATAGGAAAAGCATAAGAGCAGGGAGGTAAGTCTCAATATTGCTCTGGTATAGTCACACTTGGAATAATATACTTAGATTGGTATTTAACTGTAAGCCCTATGCCTCAGACTCTAGAAGGTAAGGAACTCGCTGCTCTCATTTATTGGTGAACAGGTGAAAGTATGGCTATAGGGCTGCATTTGCATAATATTTCTACCCAGAATTCCTTCAATGACATTTTGGGAGTCACCATAACTATACACAAACTCAGAATTGGTTGAGTGGTGGAACTGAACAGAGAGGTGAAAGGAGAGCTATTTTGTACCAGGAGGGCATTTCTGGTGGTAAGGATGATGCTCAAGTGTTCTGTATGCTACTTGCTGCCCTCCACTGAGTATCCTGTAACCTTGGGAGGATTCTTTGCTAACCCCTACCCCACTCTTCTCCCAGAGCTGGGGAGAGAACCCAGGAGTCCTGACTCCCAGTCTGCCCCCCTGGACCTCACTTCCTTGCCAGAGCCAGGCAAGTCTCTGTCCTGCACCAACAGCATGAATTGAGGCCTCTGGGTACTCAGTGCTCCTGTGTTCGTAGTAGCCCATATTGCCAAGGAGACATAATGTTCTGTGGCAGCTGGAGTTTCCTAAGGGCTGATGGCTTCATGCCCAGTATACTGCATTGCTATAGTCCAGATGGGAGATGACACAGGTGTGTATAACTGAGACCAGATCATCATCCACCTGAATGGGATGGAGTCTCTAAGCCAATCAGAGATGATAGAAAGCATTACTTACAGATGCTGCTATGTTAGAGCTCAGCATCAGTGAGAAATCCAAGAACACTCCTAAACTAGTGACTGAATTGACCAGTTGTGGGAGTGTACCTTCAACCAAAGGAGACTGCACTGTGGCTGCAAATGCTTCAAAATGCTTTCCTCTGCCACCAGATAACCTCCATGTTGCTTGGATTCAGCTTTAATCAGCTCCATGACCTCATCTGATCCAAGAACTGGGCTATTTTGATGGTAGAAGTGCAGTTGTATGTGATGAAGGAGAGCAGAATTGTGTGTCATCTGCATATTGCTGGTACCTAAATGCATTTCATCTGACTTGTTCACTTAGTGATTGCATGTAGGTATTGAATAGGAACAGAGAGAACTCATCTTTGGTGGAATTGACAAATGTGAAACTAGTAATAGAGATGCAGTCTCCCATCACTACTTGTTGGATGCATCCCTCCAGGAGGGACATAACCACTTTAGAGCTTTTCCCTGGACCTCTGCCTCCTCCCGCAGATGGCTACAGCAGCATCTCCTGGTCAAGTGTTGAATGCTGACAAGTGATTCAGTAGGATGAGAATGGATGTCTGCCCATTATCCTGTGACAGTAAAAGATCATCCATTAATGCCACTAACATGTTATCTCATGAATCCAGATTGTGCTGAGTCTAGGATTTGGGCTCCAATTAGATGAGCTTGAAGTTGGCCTTTATCTAGCTTCTCTGAGCTTGCTCAGTAGCAGAAGGTTTTATGCTCAGTGGTAGTTGGCTAGAACTGATATATCCAGAGTTTCTTCAGTCTCTGTTGGGCTATTGCATGTTTGAAGGAGGAAGGAAGATTTCTTCTCGGAATGAGACCCTGAAGTGTTCAACAGCATTGGCTCCTGTTGAGAACAACGGGAGCTGCTGAGTGCAAGTACTTCTGAAAATATGACCACTTCATTCAGGAGAGCTGTTGAGTCCTGAGCTCACTTGAGAAATATAGCTCAATGTATCAAAATAGTTTTCTAAAAGTAAGTACTTCACACAAGAAGAAAAGCTTCAGAAAGGAAAAGTGGGGAGATAGAGGTACCATAAACTAAACTATTATTATTGTTTAAAGGGCTTGTTAAAGTATCTAGACGTGGATTTTTCCATCAAGGTTGGGAAAAAATTAGCATACAGAGTGTAGTAATGATGTTACAATATTAAGATCATTTTCATTCTAGTAGTCATTAAGCAAGGACTTACTAAGAGTGTAATTCAATCGGGGAGGCCACAGGGTGCACATGTAGTGTAATATAAACCTAATAACTTAATCTGCATACAGTGAGTCCAATGAATGTGAAATATGAATAGCAGTGTATATTACACATAGTTTGTCTTTATCTGATACTGTGGCTTCAAGATTAAAAAGTGCCTTGACTATTTCTTGTATTTTAATACGGTGTGTTGACTTTATCAAGGCAATCCATTTGTATTTCATTTTGTTGCTAAGACATTCCATTTAGAAAGGAAAAATTACAGCTTAAACTTTTATAGTTTGATATCATAGTCATGCAGTCATTGAGTCATTAGTCTTTGTGACTAATTTGCATAAAAAGCTAGAGAATTTGCTGTGGTTACTGAAGGATTGAATGACAATAATGTCCTTGATCCAAAATCAATTGAAGTAAAAGGAAAGAGTCCTGTTGACCCCAGTGGGTATTGACTTGAGCTCTTAAAGACCTTTCAGTTCTATTTTAGAGCCATTATCGCATTCTGTAGCTATACTTTATCCAATCCAAAACAATTGCAGCTCTCCAAACAAGCCCTTACAGTACATGTATTTTTAATGTTTTAGCCATAGAAGAGTATCCTTCAATCCTGTCAGTTAACAAGACTCTACTAGTCACATTGGATCTGATCAATGCCTGTTGAAGTCAATGGTAAAAGTCCCATGCACTTATGAGTAGAGATGGGTGAATAATTGATTTTCAATTCGACCAAAAAAACCAGAGCAGATACTTGGGTTGGCTCTGAACGTGTGTGGAATTTGTCAGCAAAGTCTGGTCATCTATGTAATCTTTGGCTCAGTGATTGGGGGACTTGCCTGCATGTGGGTGACCCAAGTTTAAATCCATGCTCTAGAACAAGGACTTGAACTCCAATCTTCCCTCTACCCAGGTGAGCATCCGAGCCACCAGGCTGTAGGCTATTCTGCTCTCACTCTTTCCTGTTGAAACTGTTCCATTTTGTATAAATATGTAAACATTCACTGCAAGAGAGAGAGCACGTGTAAGAGAATGAGTAAACAATTTGCCTGGAAAAATTTTATCCAGCTCTACTTTTTGGAGGCTTGAGTGTCATATACATCCTTATTTCTAGAGAAGGGTTTGAGTCAAAACCTTAGAGATTAACTTTAGAGAAGTTCATGTCTGGAACTGAATGTTGTGGCTCACTACCATCCGTAATCAGAGTTAATTTCCTTTCTGTGACAGCATCTGTGCTCATGTTCCCCTTAGTCGTACAGGAATTCGTTTGCTTGAAATTGCAATTTCAAGCCCTCTGGGGTGCAATTCTCTCTCAAATATACCTGTACAGTGTCTATTGAAGTCAATGGGGTGCCTGCATATCCCAGGCCAACTATGAGGCACTTATCTTATAAAAAGGACTACTTGAAACAATAAGATTAGAGCTCTGAGGAACACTTGACTCAAGACCTGTGTGCAATTAAAATCAGTTTTTCTCTGAATGCAATCTGTTCATGAATCAGCAGTGGTTGATTCATATTTTTGTGTAAACAAATTTTTCTCAGTGATGGATAATTAACTCTTTTGCTTTCAGGAAGTATCCACAAACACTTTGTGGCAGCTGCTCATTGGTGTATTTTGAGTTTGAACAGAGTTAATTGCCATAGTCATCACGGGAATTCAAATGGCATTTATCCTATATCCTGATTGGCTAAACTTACTCCTTTTGTGATCAGGAGAGTGAGCAGAGGCCATTATAACTTGGCTTTTGGGGGAGAGACTATATGGCTCTCTCACCTAGTTTTGACCAACATTTAATCTTTATTTCTTGTGATAATTTGTCACACAAACAAATTACTGTTTGTGCACAGAGGGACGGTGTTTTCCTTTTGGTAAAGTGCCAAAAGACGTAGTATTTCATTTTGCAGTGTAGTTGTATCTGTGTTGGTCCCAGGATATTAGAGAAAGAAGGTGGGTGAGATAACAAGGAGGGTCTTGGAAAGACCTGAAGAAGAGCTCAAAAGCTTGTCCCTCTCATCAACAGAAGTTGGTCCAATAAAAGATATTACCTCACCCACTTTGTCTCTTTATTTTGCAGGATATTTGCTCCACACAGCAAAGGGCCCTACATGAGATCCACTTCCCTATCCAGAAATGCAGCAGCAGGCTTCGCTTACCTGGAATAACTTAAAAGTATTCATTCTGTTAGCTAGGGGAAACTGGGTTAGCCTTCTGGTAATAATTTTGTCAGTATCAATTCTCAATGCACCTGCATTAGGATTTCCCCTTCCCCAGAGTGTGTTTTTGTCATTGTTGGTGTCATTAGGGGAGAGGTAAAAAGGAGAAAACATAACACGTTTTGATCAAAACTTATTTTTTGGCAAAATTTGCTCCTGTTAACCTAGGATTCTCCCCTCCCCTCAAACAAACAAAAGTGTAGTGTGACCAAAGTACTGCTTCATCATGGGCTTTATCACTTTTCCCATAGAAGAGGGTCAGAATAGGAAAGCTCTATGACAGTGGTTCCCAAACTTGTTCCGCAGCTTGTGCAGGGAAAGCCGCATCCGCAGGTTCGGCCGATCGCGGCTCCCAGTGGCCGCGGTTCGCCGCTCCAGGCCAATGGGAGCTGCTGGAAGCGGAACAGGCTGAGGCAAAAGCAGTAAGACAATGAAGCCAGAGGCAGAGGCCAAAGGAGAGCCAGAGCCAGTGGCAGCCATGGAAACAGGCATGATTTTAATTATTTATTGGGCAGAGCCAGAGGCCAAAGAGAGCCGGAGCCAGAGGTAGCCCAAGCAGAGTACTCCCTGACTGATGGGGGCATGAGAAAAGACTGTGGGGGAAGAACTACTGCCCCAAGCCTGTCCGAAGGGGGAGGTATGTGGCAGGGTGGACTAGGACCGGAGGCTCCCTGCTGGAGACCTTATAGCCCTGCATCACCTGGTCTCAGACTAGAGCAGCAAGAAGTCCTACAGGCAGCCTAGTGTGGCTGCAGAAGAGCTTCCAATCAGAGGGGCTGCTGGAGCAACCAATAAGGGGCAAGAAGGGCCGGATAAAAGGCAAACAGCAGAGCAGAGAAGTTCAGTTGCTGTATGGAGCTCAAGGAGTGAAGATTGGGTGATTGTCTGGCTGGAAGAGCAGCAGTACAGTGGACAGCTCACTGTGGAGAGCTCATTGCAGACAGGATTAAAGCCCAGGGAAGGCTGCTGAAGACCGGGAAGAGCAGCAGGACCAGCAGAAGGTCAGTGCCGACAGGCTGAAGCCTAGGGGGACTGAGCATAGAACCTGGCCAGGCCAGCGAGGCTACCAAGATGGGCCCTGCTGGTCTGGTTGAAGACTGAACTCAGGGAGGCCTGCTGAAACACCACCAACTGCAGGTACAAAGATGGTCCCTGGCTGGGTAGTTGAAGAAGGCAGTGCCTCTGGGACAAGCCTTAGAACTACGGCCCCATACCAGGTCTGAGATAAGAACTTGGACTGTATACCCCGGAAGGGGGGGTAGTGTATGTGGCTTGGCCGGAGGGCTGAGTCATTGAAGACCTGCCAAGAAAACCATCAGCCCAGGGGTGCCCATCAGAGGTGGGTGCCACCCTGATATAAGAACTAAAGCCAAAAGCAGCCTCATACCCACCAAAACAAAGGGTGCTGCCCATCAGTGGGTGCTGCCCTGAAAAAAGACCATGATTAAAGGTGTATTGGCCTAAAAAAACAAGGGTGCTCATGAGAGGTGGGTGCTGACCCCGTTACAGGTAAAAGAAAAGTGCAGCCTGGATCAAACATATGTCATAGATTAAAAACAGTGTGAATTGGTATAGTACATTTATTTCTGTCAAACTGGCTTTCCATGTAAAGGATAGGTTAAGAGACAACACATTGAGATGTTCTTTAGGGGTGATGGAACAAATCTGAGACATGCTAGCTAAGCATATAACTGGACTGATAGCACAAGGATTATTCTAATGTAATAATCAAAAGCAAACATCCAGACTACAGCTCGTCCATTCTGTTGGAAATTCCATGATTTCAAAATTTGTTTCTGTTTCAAATTGGAATGAATTGAAATTCAAAATTTCCTACAAAACAAATTTCAGACCAGGTCACTCATTTTTCAGTTTTTTATTTACCAGTTGCAATTTTATTTCTATTATTTTAATCACCTTAATTGTTTTATTTATATAACTTATAATATAGAAAAATAAATAATACAGAAATAAAATGTTTTGAAATGAAAAATCAAAATAGCTCATTCAATTACAACCTTATTGAATCACCATTTCATTTTTTTAAATGAAATGTTGTCAAAATTGTCATATTCCACTGGAATATGTCCCATTCCAAGAATCAGCATTTTCTGACGAGAAATGTTTCTTTGGAACTTTTTTTGACCAGCTCTAGTTGAGATAGATTTTCTCTTATCTGTTTTATCATTGCTGTCATCTTTGTTGGATTATAATTTCTATATTGTTCACCAGGATTGGATTCGTTGAGCTAATCCACCCAGGACTGACTAAATGTGCAATCTATATTGATCAGATCATAACATGATTATTCTAGGAGAACCTAGTTGTATTAATTTAGATGGGATAAATTGGCCAAAGGTATTACAATACAGTAACTGTCCAACATTTAACAGTTCTAAACAAGGTTTGGTTTTTGGTATAGAGAGGCCTCAGCCTCCTTAGTACCATGGGAGAAACACTACAGTATTTAAAAATCCTTTTAACCCTTTATAAGGATCAGGAAAAGCTGTTAAAATATTACGTTCAGCTTTCATTTTAACAAATTCTCTTGTTTCCTTTCCCTTTAGCTGAAGAGTTTTTTAGAAGAAACCCTGCCCTTGTTTGACAGTCTTTTAGATGGTAATAGCTGCCCCTTTGAGGAAAAGAGAAGTTAGTTGAGATGGGCTGGAGTTGCTGTTACTGTTAAAAATCCAATCCCATTTTATCCCAAGTAGTGGTTAGGATTCAGCTGGAGCCAGTAGAGGTGATGATGTTATCTGGGTTCCTCTCTATGGGCCAATTTGTTCAGAACATATCAGGATTTGGATGATAAAAGCCTAGGCTCCCAGGAGATGGTGGGGGTGGCAACTATGATGATGAAGCTTGCTTCAGTAGCCTCCATCTGTTCTTTTGTGCTTTCCCCTCTAAAGTCTCCTTTAAAGACCCACAATAGCTCATCCCCTCATTATTTTGTCCACTGGTTAGGCTGAATATCCAATATACCAAATAATTTCTGGTTCCACATCTTTTATTACCAAGCATGATTTCAATATAGTCCTTGAATCAGGGCCGGCTCTAGGTTTTTGCAGCCCCAAGCAAAAAACATTTTTGGCTGACCCCACCCCAGCCCTGGGCTCTCACCCCCCACCACTCCCTGCCGCCCCAGCCCTGGACTCCCCCCACCACCAGTGCTGACTCCGCCCACTCCTCCCTCACCTCCATCTGGTCCGGCACTGGCAGGGTCGGGGTAAACAGCGGGGCTCCCGGGCCATGCCTCAGCCCAGGGTCCCTCCAGCCAGGGCTCCCGCCTCCAGGACTGGACTGGACCCGGGAGGGCAGAGCCAGGGGACCGCCTTGGCAGGGGGCTGAGGAGCTGGGGCAGGGCAGCCCCAGAGGGAGCGGAGCCCCAGAGAGCGGGATGCGGGCCCCTCACGGCAGCGCCCCGCTCTCTATGGCCCCGCTGCTGCTGCTGCTCCTGGCTGCCCTGCCGCAGTCCCTGGGCGGCTCGGGCTGCTTTGCCCAGCCCCAGGTGCTGAGCTGGGGGGCAGCTGCCCTGCAGCACCTGCAGGCAACTCCAAGTGCCCTGTGGAGTGTCCCCCACTTGGAGCCTGCCCGGCCCAGCCACAAGGTGTGGCGCTGCTCCCCCACGGCGCAAACCGCAGCAGCCCCATGGCGACGCGCTGCTGCTGCCAGGGCCGGCTCTAGGCTTTTGCTGCTGGAAGCAAAAAAAAAAAAAGATGGCTGGAATGCTGCCCTGAAAATGTGCCGCCCGAAGCACGTGCTTGGTTTGCTGGTGCCTAGAGCCGGCCCAGCCTTGAATCATATCAAAGTGGCCCTTTTTTTTGGACTAATTTAGTCTTTAGTTTTCTTGCACCTGTTCATAACATTCTTCATAGAAAGCAACTTGACATAGATCATAAGATGTTGCAATATCATATACTTTTTACAATTGATCTTACAATTAGGGCTGGTGTGAGATTTGAGCCTACAAATTTACCCTATCTTAAAAGAACTGTTTTGAGATCTTAGTGCTGACTGCTGTGACAAGCCAGTGGTTCAAATAAGGGACAGATGAATTTAATCACCTAATGATGAAATCACCAAATGCATGCCCAGATTATATGTCCTAACCATGCTTTTGAATATCTGAGATGGTATAATGTAAAGTCATCACAAACTGGGGAAAACTCCAAGAACCCAACTGAGTGACTTAAAAAAAAAAAAAAGCCATAGCCTGTTTCTTTGACTATTTGTCTTGTATTTATTTTCTCTTTGTACCTGTCCTAAATTCTATGGGGCAGATCTTCAACTGATGAAAAGTGTCATAGCTCCACTGAAATCAATGGCGCTATGACACCTTTCATCAATTGAAGATCTGCCCCATTAACTTACAAGGAATGATAAATACATGTTTTGTCTGGATTTGCATCAATCTAATGAAAACATTATGTAATCATGAACAGCCACACTGACAAGCAGGGACTGGCTTATTTTTATTTAATAATGGAGATATCCCATCTCCTAGAACTGGAAGGGACCTTGAAAGGTCATTGAGTCCAGCCCCCTGCCTTCCTTAGCAGGACCAAGTACTGATTTTGCCCCAGATCCCCAAGTGGCCCTCTCAAGGATTGAACTCACAACCCTGGGTTTAGCAGGCCAATGCTCAAACCACTGAGCTATCCCTCCCCCCAACTCCTTGTCACTTTCCTCTTGGACTACTGAGCAAGAAGCCATCTAAGCAGTCTTTTCTTCCTTTGAAGGTGGGGCTAGATTAATAATGAAAATGATCCTCAGAATGAGAACAGACATGAATCTCAAACCATCTATAAAACTTCATCCTTTAAGGGTTGGATAAATCAAGAGTAGAGCTGGCCAGCAAAAGCTATATCCAGTTCATGAACATTTTTAAGAGTTCTAATTTTCCCTCCCTTTCTCACTGAGATGAAACAAACTTTCTGACCTTTTTGCAAAAAGTGTGTGTGTGGGGGGAGAGATACAGATCCACCTCACCCAAGTATAGCCAATAGCCCAGTGGTTAGAGCACTCACCTTAGGTGTAGGAGACCCAGATTCAAGTCCTTGCTGTGAATCAGACTATTAGCTATTCTGGGTATGTATGATCTCTATCACTTTGGTTTTGACAAAAATTCTTTCCTGGTCCTGAGAAACCTTGTTGAAGCTGATTCATTCCTGTGAAAAGTTTTGGTTTTGACATATTGGCACTTTCTGATGAAACCATTCTCCAAAAAATTCCTGACCAGCTCTAGTCAAGAAGACCTTCCCTCTCCATTTGCTCAACTTTATTTCTCTTGGGGATTTCAGAGAGCTTCTTTACCTTCAAACCACAAGAGTCTTTCCTCAGTCTGTCTCTCTTTACTTTCCTCCTTACCAGACCACATACTCCACTCTGGACTCTATCTCCCATGTCCCCAAATAGGCTTTCCACCTGCACTTATGCCTTCCTGCACTTTTCAGCAGGCTTTCCTGTCCAAGCAACAGTCTTCCCTGGCTATCCTCCGGTTCTCTGATACCCTTTGAAGATGCTTATGGGATATAATGGATCTGGTAGTGGTGTCTAATGAACCATGTGTAGAGTTAGGATTCATACTGCTGAAAATGCCTACAATCGCTTGCTACTGGGAGAAAATACTACTGCTATGAGTAGTGTCACTGAAGGCCATGCATTAAGACTCACAGTAGAAAACGCTTTGTTTACAAGATAGGGCCATTATTGCATATCTTTATGTAACATGAATACTGTATAAAACCTGACTATGTAATGTATAGTACTCATACAGCAAGTCCCAATTGCAGAATCTTTTTGGTGTACTTTTGAATGTTATCCCTCCATATCTGGCTTATTTTTCACTATCTCTCTTCAGTGCTTTGACAGCTGTGAGCTCTTAAGGATTTTTTTAAAATAATAACAAGTTATCCTCTGACTGAGAGCACTAATGGCTTCATTTAGTTCTGAATCAACCGCTGAGATTCATTTCACTGTGGTCCACCCTCTGTGACTTGCAGCTACAGATTTTGTCTAGATTATGTCTGAGAGATAATGTCAGAATGCAGTCATTTTTAGAAATTAATATATTGATATGTATATAGTTTAAATTTGAATTGCTCTGAAATGACATGTTTTGGTTCAGTTCAATAAGTGAAAATGTTTCTATTTGGGTCAGTTCCCAAATTAAATATTTTATTTCATTTTTCCTGATGAAAAATTACAAATCTGGCAAAATTCTTTTTTTTCCATGGAAAATTCTGGTAATGCAGAAACTGAATTTTCTGCTTATAGTTCAAACTAGACTTGGAATATTATAAGTGTAGGGAAAAAAAACAACAGTTGAATATGCATTGCAGGTTAGACTGATCATGATTAATTTGAATGAAAACAAATGGAAAAACACTGGTGTACTCTAAATCAAGTGAGAGGTAGAGTAGTAAAGGCTATAAAACCTCTCATTTAATTTCCCTAGTGTGAAGATTAAGCCAAGTATACCTTGCCAAAGCAAAAACTGTGTGTGAAGTAAAATTGGTTAAAAGATGGAGGCTTAGCAATTTACAAGAGATGTTTTTTCACTGGCTCAGACTTTTCTCATTAACAAATAGGCACTTGATATCTAACTCACTAACCTTAGTGCATACTTACAGAAAATTCCTGATATTATACTCCTGCCCTCAGCATGTCTCCTACACAGGGCTTGCAAAGAGTCCTCAGAAGACCACTTTAAAGTTGTCTGTCTTGGTTTCTGCTGGAGGGGAAATATTTCTCAACTGGAACTGAGGCTTTCAGAGGTGTGTGTGGGCTGTTTTTTAACACTAGTCTTTTTACTCCCAGTAAGAGACTGTAGAAGGGGGTAAGAACCTCACCCAGAATGTAAATGTAAAAATTGAATGCAGATCATTCTGAATGTCATGCAACACTGACCTTTGTGGAGCACAGGTGACAAATGATCTCCTTCCTTTTCTCCCACTCCAAGTCTATCACTCTAATCATTCTTAACGCAAAACATTGTTTGTGTTCTTAGCCCATATGAGTGCCTTTGTGAATTATACCTCACTATAACCTACTGACTGGCAGGGTAAATAAGTAGAAATACACCATTGTTACATATGCCAGTGGTGTCCAGCCTGTGGACTGGACTTTACATTGTGCCCCTCCAGGGTGATTAGGCTAAAATGAAAATGTTTGTTTGATTATGAACAGAAAATGTTTCCTAAGTCCTGCCCTGTGATTTTAAACCTATTTGCATCAGCTCCCTTGAAGTGGGAAGGAGGCTGATGGCACTGCTTCCCACTGTAGCTCCTGGAGCAGCTCTAGTGTGCGCCAGGAGCACCCTGACCTGTTCCTGTCCTTTCCCTTTTATATCTGCTCAGCAGCCCTTCTGTTGGCTGCCAACTGCATCACAGAACAGAACAATTTTGGCTGTTCTATTTCCTGCTTCATTATGAGGCTGTGGGGAGTTCAGTGAGAGCAGGACAGGAACTTCCTAGGGAAAAGCTCCCCTCCCTCACACAGCCACTCAGGACAGTGCAGGAGATAACCAACTACAGCTCTTTGATTCTCTGCCCCAGTGCAGATAACTATGTTCCATGTTTCCTCCAGCCTGACTCTCCCCCTGCAGTCCAGCCCCAGGGAACCATGTAGCAGGGGTTCATTCCCTTAAATCCGCATATCAGAGAAGGTGGCAGCAGCATCTCCTGCAGCCCAAGGAGCTAACTACAAGTCCTGTGAGGGCCAGGACCTGCAGACTAGAGGGATGGGTTGGATGAGGGAGAGCACAACATTTGAGGTGTCATTTCTTAGGGCCAGTGTAGGGAAGGAGGGAGACATTTCAGAGGATTCTTGTGAGGATGGGGGGCAGGAAGATTCCTGTGAAGGGAAGGTGACTCAAGACTCCCTCCATTGGCTCACTACCCCCAGGAACAGCACTTCCAAAACCCAGCTCATATCTCTCCACTTCTCAAACACCAAATGAGCTTTAGAGCTGGGAGCCACATCACCTCATTCTCCACATTACATGCTGCAGTGGCACTCTGCCCCTTGTTCCACACTTTGGCAGTCCCTGCTATCTGCTTGATGTTTAGGAAGCTGAAAGCAACGTGTTTGTCCCCTTACAGCCCTTTCAGATATTAAACAGAACAAAGGATTAAAATGGTAGCAATGGTGATGTGATGGCATTATGAGCTTGTAAACTAGGGTGACCAGATGTCCCAATTTTATAGGGAGAGTCCCGATTTTGGGGTCTTTTTCTTATATAGGCTCCTATTACCCCCCACCCCCTGTCCTGATTTTTCACACTTGCTGTCTGGTCATCTTATTGTAAACTGACAGTTGGTCAGTGTCAAATGGAGTTTTCCACAGAGACAATAGAATATAAAGGTCTGTTTATTGTCACAAACAGAACAGGAGGACTTGTGGCACCTTAGAGACTAACAAATTTATTAGAGCATAAGCATAAGAAGTGGGCTGTAGTCCACAAAAGCTTATACTCTAATAAATTTGTCACAATTATTCATAGAGATTAAAACTCTTGTTTATAGCTATGCAGGATTCAGTATTGACACTAGGCTTATTTACAGTCCCCCATCTTAGAGTGATTAGCTGTTGAGCCCCTGGAGTACCTAGCTTTTATTTGGGTATTGTGGCCCTCCACAAGGCTCTGTCCGTTGGAGCCATCGGACACAAACAATTGTACTGTGACTTGCTGTGATGTCAGGGTCTCACACCTGGTAACACCCAACAACTTAGCTTACAGCAGAGCTGGTCGGAAAATGGAAAGTCTGTCCCATAGGAAATCCTGATATTTTGACATTTTTCATTCTGAATCAGGACTGAAAAGTCTGCTTGAAATTTTCTGGAGCATTTCATTCCATAAAAGAATTTGAAGTCTGAAATAACATACTTAGACATTTTTTGATTGGAACAAAATTGCCTTTCAAATCGACATTTTGACTTCAAATAACATTTTAAATAGTCTTAAATCAAAAAGACAATTTTAAAATTATTTTTTCCATGAAAACTGAAAAATCATAATTGAGGATTTCAACAAAACCATACTTTTACAGAAAAATCTTTCATTTGAAACATTTAAACCAGCTCTAGCTAAGAAAGTCCTTCTCCATCCCATATCTTGTCTCTGAGCAGCTAACTTGGTGGTCACTAATTAGTCCCCTAGAGATTTCATAGAATGCTGCTTCATCCCCTGATAGTATAGCTATATTACATGCAACTAATTTCAGAGCATCTATACCTCATCCAGTACAGACTCTCTTTGATGGTCCAGGGAGAGTTCATCAAAAATACTGGAAGGTTGGCCAACATGTGAACCATGGTGATTTGATATGCAATGAGTCACCCTGCATTCAGAAATGTGGAACTTTGCAAGCTTTGTAGATCGGCCCACATGTTTTAGAGGAATAATTTAGACAACCAGTCTGAAAATTTGGTCCTTAATGTGCATGTGTTTAAGTCTTGCAAATATACAGCTTGATTTAATGCTGTTTGGTCCCAAATGGTTAGTCCCAATTTTGCTGTTCGTTACATAGATGTATATCCCATGAACTTCAATACATTACAATGAAGACCGAATTAGGCCCCAAGTCTATCTATATGTATGTAGATAAATAAAATACAGTCTGAAGTAGGAACCTTACCAATGATGACAAAAGAAAGTAAAATAAATATTTTAAAAGGGATTATAATAGATACTATAGAAGCAAAATACTTGCAGCATTGCAGGTCGTGTTTCCTCTCATATTAACCTAAACAGTGTTTTGTTAGGATGAGGAAAGGGAGATGTACATTAAAACTATTTGTGTCAATTTCTTATACATAAACAAATAGCTTCTATGCCAAAAAAAACCCAATTTCTTTGTTCAGTAACTAAAGTTACAGCCATTATAACAACTATTGCTCTATCTTGTATTTCCATTTGTAAAGGAAACAGCAGTAGATAATTCAGAGCAATTTCTGCAGGAGCCTCCTGCTCAACACAAGTGATTCCATCCTGAGAGCCCAAAGGGTTTGTGTTGGCTCTGCCATATTCTCCTTCTCTGGTTGGAATAGTGAAGAATCTCCTTCACCAGTCTCAGTGTTCAGTATCTGAAGGTTTATAGGGATGATGCTAAGGATGGAACTGGGAAATCGCTTTACTCAGACACCTTCTTTTGCTGTGAAGCCATGAATATCTGTTTATATAATGGATCTGGTATTCACATTTCAAGCTGGTGTTCATGCTTCCAGCGACATTAATAGCTGCAGACTTCCACAGCCCCTGAGAATCAGCCAATAGTAATGCAGCTTCTTTATGAGTTTTATCTCAGTTGTTCATGGATCAGCTATTAACTGATACCTACAACACTGCTTACTACTGTGGAAGATCTTTTGACTGCTATTAAGCTTTATACACAAGAGGTTTTGAAATGGCTCGGATTATATGGCTAGCTTGACTACCCGTGTGAAGCTTGCACTCCTGTATTTACCACATTGAATGGCCATTTTCTGATCAATATTTGACTAATCATCATTGTGTATATGGACAATCAGACACTGGAAATACTGAGGCTGAGGGAATGAGTGACAGGACTTGTCATGAGTGACAGCTCAAGAGTTAGAATGAGTCAGGCATTGGATATTTCATTATTCTCCTTTGACAAGATGTTCTTGGAGGGGTGTCATTGTTGAGACTATTTGAGATGGCAAGGAAGGGAATCTGGGGGTGGGGGCTGATTTAGTGCTAGAACTGGGCAAATACTGAAACATTTGATTAGTTTTTTTTTAATTTGCTTTGACTGTATTCATACCACTTTTGTGCTCGCTTTCTGCAGACATTTTAGTGGATGAATTTCCTTTTAGGAATGTTTATCATAATAGAAATATTTAAGTAAATACAGACTATCCATGGAAAGCAAATGGTTAGGGTCAGATTGTGAGCTGGTGTAAGTACCATTGATATCCAGTGCAGCTTTGTCAAGCTACATAAACTGAGGATCTGTCTGTATGAAATCATCTTTTCTCCAGTTGTATCTTGTTGAACTGCAGGGTTTTTTTTTGGGGGGGGGGGGGGGCTGTTTTTTGCCAGTGGATTGTGTTTTTAATACTGTGCCTGTATTGGGGTATGTGTGCATAATATACATATATCTCCTTTGCATTTAGCTGTAGTGGGCAATCTTCCCTCTAATTTTTCCCATCCAGGTGTGGAATAAATGTTATGTGCACCAAAATATGTGCAGATGTTTCTACTGGTGGTGCACAATATGTTACCATAGGGCTAATTACTCCAGCCAGGACAGGTTAGGTATTTTAGAACTCACACTTATATTTAATTCTTTGAGTAGTAAGAGAAATAAAAATTATGAAATGCATAGACCAGTCAAAACACTAAAATAACACACTTTGAAAGAAGAAAAATTACAGAGAATATATGTGCATTGCAGGAAGTACCAAGAAGTAACAACAAAAATAATACAAGTATCTGGTGGGAAATGAGTGAGACTCTGTGTGTGTGTGTGTGTGTGTGTGTGTGTGTGTGTGTGTGTGTGTGTGCGCGCGCGCGCGCTGGGGAAATCTCAGAAACAGTGCACTGTCTCTTTAAGAAAGTCACTCAGCATTCACCTCAGCAGCTCCAAGTCCTGAGCCAGGCTGTGTCTCCTCTCCCCTGCTCTGCGGAGATGGTGGGTGCCAGGGCTGTCTGGGGGGGGGGGGGGGGGGGGGGCAAGTAGGGCAATTTGCCCCAGGCCCCACAGGGGCCCCCACGAGCATATAGGATTCTATAGTATTGCAATTTTTTTTTATGGAAGGGGCCCCCGAAATTGCTTTGCCCCAGCCCCCCTGAATCTTCTGGGTGGCCCTGTGCAGGGGGAGGGGGACACCCTGACATCAGCACCCCCTCTCACCTCTCCCCATGCTTTGCACAGCCAGATCAAATGAAAATTTCAAGAGCAATTCCTCCCAGAGTTTTTCATTCTGCAGATTGCTCTCCTAGAGGTATATCCATGAAGGGGTTCTTAGCCATTGTTTTCTATATTGTGTAGTTATGGCTGAAGCTTTATTTTCTAATGTTGATCCAAAGCACCAAACATACAATAGTGGGTTGGTTGGTTTGTTTGTTTGTTTTCCCCCCCCAACTTGTCTTTGAGCAATTACAATTCTGAGAGTGAAAGTAAAATTCCATCATGCTAATTAGAGTAAATGAAATGGGCAGAAAGATCCATAATGAAAATCTGACAAACACATTAAAACAGAATATGTCCACATCACTATTGTTTGTGGGAGTAAAAGTGGTCAGCAAAATTGTCCATATACAAACACAACAAATGTTGTATTGGTCAGAAAAATATGCAGTGATGACCTCTAATCTGCAAAGTCAAATACTTTTAGAAAGGTCAAGAAAAGGTGGCCTGATTCTGATCAAGACAGTTTTACATTGTCATAACCATATTGATTTGAAAGTGCTGCTCCTGATTTACATCACCATACAGTGAGATCAAAATTGAACCCCACGGGCATTTCAGAGCTGCTGAACCAAAAATTATTAAACTTCTGGGTGGATAAATAGTCTAAAGAGCAAACCGACCAATAATGCTTACTTAATATACCGTATATACTCTATCATAAGCAGGTTAGTTTATAAGCTGACCCCCCACCCCACCCAAGATGGATAAGTAAAAATGGAAATTTTTATAACCCGTTCATAAGCCGACCCTATAATTCAGGGGCCAGCAAACTTTGGCTCCCGGGCCATCAGGATAAGCTGCTGGGGGGCCGAGATGGTTTGTTTACCTCAAGCGTCCGCAGGCACGGAGGTAAACCTAAGTAAACAAAGTGTCCTGGCACGCCAGCTGCTTACCCTGACGGGCCGGGACAGCAACTGGTGGGGAAATTTTTTTGGGGGGCGGAAGAAGCTGGGAATCAGGGGAGTAACCCCTGTGACCACCCCCCACATGACCCCACCCCTAACCAAGGACCCCCACACTCTCCCCATCCCATCCCTTCCCGCCTTATCTGGGGAGGGCCAGGGGAGGATGTCTCTGGCCTGGCTGGAGCTGCTCCGGCAGGCTGGGCAACGCAGCTGCAGCCTGCTCCGGCTGGCCAGACCAGGTGGCGCGGCCTCAGTATGTTCCAGTGGGCTGGGCCGGGCGACACGGCCGCAGCGTGCTCCAGCGGGCCGGGCGATGCGGCCACAGCCTGCTCTGGGGGGTGGGGCCAAGCGGCACAGCTGCAGCCTGCCAGTCCCGGAGCTGCAGCTGCTTTGGAGGCTGGGAGGACAGCAGCGTGGCCAGAAGTGGAGAGACTCTGGCCCTGCCTCTTCCCTTCTGTCTCTGCTGGCTGTACTGCCTCTCTTTGCTCCCTCTGTTGTGGGGAGGGGCTGTGTCCCACCTCTCCCTCTCGATACCTGTTCATAAGCCAACCCCTGTCTCTGGTGCTTCCCCTTTTTACTAAAAAAATTTGGCTTATGAACGAGTATATACGGTACTATTAGGGGGTGTGGGTTCTTCTACACAGTGCCTGATTTAGATGCAAATTATGACAGTCACATCATATTTACACAGCCACTAGCAACCAGGTCTGGTCTGTACTAGCCAACTTGAGCGGGACTCTGGCTGCAGGGCTGTTTCGTTGCTGTGTAGACTTCTGGGCTCAGGTTGGCGCCCAGGCTATGGGATTCTCCTAGAGTCCAGGCTGCAACCCAAGCCTGGAAGTCTACACAGCAGTGAAACAGCCCCACAGCTCAAGCCCGGGGAGCCTAAGTCAACTAGCACAGATGAGCCATGGGTTTATTTTTGCTGTGTAGACCCAGCCTCAGGCTTCTCTCGGATTCTCTCATCCCATTCCCATTGTCTCTGTCACATGAACACTCTAGTGAGTCCCCTTATTTCTGAGGATAGAAAGAAAAATCCCTTTCAAATTTGTTAAAGAATGCAAACTTTCAACATGACGCACTGGGTGATGTGAGTTGTTCTCCAGAGGCAAAACCAGTCATCGATGTTGGAGCCTGGCCAATTATCAAAAGGAGAACCGTGAGCTGACTCCTTAGCCTTCATCTTCCCCTAGTAGCTCAACACTTACTGCTATGGCATCAGGCTGCCAAAGCAACACCCAGTTAGAATAACAAAGCTAGCAAGCATACACCATCAAAACATCAGAAAATATGAAAAATTCACTAGTACAGGTCCATGACGTGACTTATTTGGAGTAAAAACATTATGCCATTAAATAAGGATTGATGGTAATAGAATAGAATACATTTGGAGTTACAGAGAGGTAGAAGCAAGTTTGAGAATAAACCGTGTAGGAGACTGACCACCAGAGTCCTGGCATTACCCCATACCTGGAAAGAGGAAAAAAATATTTGAACACACAGATAAAGAATTTAAAGGAACACAGTAAGAGAGAAGCAAACATAGCTTTTCTATCTGAACAAGAACTGAATTCCACCAAATCTTTCTTTAAGGGAGAGAGTCTTGCTTTTTTTTTTTCTTGTTCCATTCCCCCACCAGACACTGTCAGTTGAGAGGCTTTCATATGTGAATTGAAATCATCAAGGTTATCAATCAAATTAAAATGAAAATTGAAAATATTTTCTTATGCAGATCTTAGAAAATTAGCTTGAGCTATAAAACCCATAATAAGCAAATTTCCATACCATGGCAACTGAATTGCTTGTAATTTTTATCTCCTCTCATATTAACCAGCCATTGATAAAACCAGGGCCAGATTAACCTTTTACGGACCCAGTGCCAAACGTATTTGTAGGCCCCCATGGAAGCAGTGGAGCATAGCATGGGGAGGTCCATCCCTGGAGTGAGAGGCCAACCAGAGGCAATGGGGCATGGCATGGCGGGGACAGACCCGCTTGGCCCAGCCCAGTGTGAGGTCACTGTGTATAAACCGGCAGTTGCCAGATGCACACTGGCCAGCCCGGCCCTGTGCTGACAGCATGCTCCTTCCCCTTAGGGGTGGGCCCATGCCACTTCACACAGCCCCCTCCCCCCACCCAACACCTCATTATGCCCAGCACCCCCTGCACTCCCCCATCACAAATACACAACACCCTGCACATCACCATACCTGCCCAGTGCCCCCCACAATTACCCAGTCCCCCAACTGCCCAGCACCCCAGACAACCCCCCCACTCCCTAGCACCCCAACACACACAGACCTCCCCCACTGTCCAGCTCCCACCCAACAGACCCACCTTTTTGTGTTCTCTCAATCCTATGCCGCTCCATGAGTCACAGTGTTTCCTGGCATAACTGGAGACCTGTCTAGGATCTCCACAACTGTGTCCTGTGACCCCAAATCTGACATCCCTCTCACACCTAGCACACCTGCTGAGCCAGGGCTTGTGAGGGAATCATCAGAAGGCAGAGTTACAGTTGTCTTCTTTAGTTCCTGCACCTGGGAAATTCTCCCCCAGCTGGAAAGCCAGAACCAGGCATTTATGGCCTTTTACACTACCCCAGTCCTTTTAGCCAATGTAAAGGGGTTCAATCAGAGGTGAGGATCTCATCCAAGCTATCTTCCTCCTTATCTCCCCCACTCACTTCCTGAAGTAGTAAAACAAAATATCTTGTGTGGCAAAGTCCATCAAAAATGTGTAAACAAACTAGCCTGTGTTGAAAAACATGCCTAGTTTTTAACGGTGTCCACTGTCCTTGTATGGTAGCAGCGTTCTTGCATTCAGCATCCTAAATAACTGACAGATGTTCTGCTGGCCATTCTGGCTCATTCCCAACAGAGCTATTGCTCTAACTGCTCTTCACAAATATTTAAGTCTATCTGTCTGAGCACAACTGCTGTAGAATAACACATGCAATATTTGAGCAGAATGCGAAGGAGAAGCTGTTTTGGTTCAATACCTTTCCTTTTTTATAATGAGTCGCTTAGCATAGCAATTATCTTAATCAAGTCATCGTTAATGCCAAACGGCTGCATTGTTTAGACAACTTTACTTGCAAATGTTTTATTAAGCTCACTTGATAAGGAGGTTCAGATGAGTGGGATAAAAAGAGTATAACGAGCAGTTAATGACAGTACAGTAGCACAGCAGTTTGAGGGCCTGTACTGTGTGGAGCATGCAGTAGTTCAGCTTTAATCCTTTGATTGGGAGGGATCAGTGTCCTTGCTGTTGGCCCATGACAAAAGAGACAGAGCTTGTTTCACTCTTTGTAGAAAGTAAACGAGTCATTGACATGGAGGCAGCCATAACTACAAAATGGACACCAAAACAGAGGGGAGGAATATAGGGAAGGAAGGGGATGAAACACAGTTTAACTGATCTTTTTATTACAGAGATTGTTATATAATTGGCAATGTACTTTAAAACTGCCTTCGCAATAGGATGTTGATAGTTTTCTTTTTAGTGTGTATAGAAGTCATTCCCAGTCATGCCGGGTGAACCCGTCCCAATGGATTGATGTCTGGGCATGTCTTGTCTCTCTGCCACACAGCAACATGTCTTGAGATATTTGCCACTATCTTGCCTCTTCCTGTCCTCTCTGCTCTGTCTTCTTCTTCTCGGATTTTTTTTCTTTACAGCATTGTTTTATTCTTTAGTGTATTTGCTGCTCCTCTCTCTCTGTATCTCCCCTATATCTTAGCTCCTCCATTCTTTTCTTCCTTCTGTTGAACCTGGCAGACCTCCAACAAAACATGTTCCCTCTCTTTCCCTGACCAACTGTGCTTCAAAGACTTCTCGCTAGTACTGCAGTTTACCATGGAGACAGCAGATGGTGCTGGAAATAGAAACATTGAGTAAATCTGCTGGGGGAGTGGAGGGAACACATGGCTGGTAGCAGCAGTCACTATCATCTGGTGACATGGAGAGGTCTCCCTCTGTCCTCCCCGCTATCAGGAATATAGGTGTAAAGCATGATTTCTCTCCCAAGGCCATAAACAGATGTCTGGTGGTTGTGACTACCCTTTCTTCCTAGATTGGGGTATGGGGTAGCGGTTCAAAAGTTTTTGCCTTTATAACATGGTGTCAGCGGTTTGTAACTGACAGATGGGAGACCTGGGAAGTGTCAGTTCAAATGATCCTATTGAAATATGTCAGACAGGCTGGGACTTTGGAGACAATCAGTGCATAGTGGGTTTTCTGTAGAATTGCTGGGGAATGGTTAATGCAAATTTCACAAACAAGTTATGCCAGAGCCCAGTCTGTTGAACCTATGCCCTGAGGAAAGGGCTGGTGATTGCCTGTTCCAAGAGACCTCTGGTAAGCTTTTAGCATGCATGTAGGCTCTTTTTTATAGGTTTTTTTAAAAATATGTTTTCTCTGTAATGCTTTTGCCCTAAGAATAAATGCAATTTGCTTTTTGAAGGCTGGTTGGTAACTGGTGTACACTGTTAGTCTCTGGAGAAAGAGTTAACCAAAGGTGCTGGCCCCTAGGCTGAAAGCTCTGAGACACAGGTCTCTGCCCAAGAGAGGTGACGGCTGGGAAGCCTAAAACTTTAAGTGGGTGCCCTCAAGGAAGACCAGGAGCGAAGTATCAAAGGTGCAGTTAACCCTGAAACTGTGACAACAGCATGAACTAATAGACAGTATTTCAATATTACTGGTTTGAAAAATAATTGAAAGCTTTTTTTGCCTGGTAGAGTTCAGTGAATTTAGGCACAAGCATAAACTGTCTATGTAAATATGTAGAAGAAAAAGTAGACACCATCAGTTGGTCATAACTCGATCTCCGTTTACTACTTACTACTGTACACTCACTGACATAACTAGGGGGATCTTCAAAACAATGGAGGTCAGGTGCTAAAAAGAGAAAAGCCTTGAGAAAATCTATCGTTGTTGTTGTTTGTAAAATCTAACTTCCCTTCAGATTGCTCATGCTCACCCCCCACGGGCATAGAGACTGTGCTTGTCTGGAGCCTGCACTACCCTCAAAGTAGGGCAGCAGCAGAAATACCACAATCTAGCTCTGTAGCCATTAAACAGATAAGAAATAGCTTTTGAGCTTCCTCCATTGTTCTGCAACATTTCTGTGGGATTCAAAGAGAGATGCAGTTTTCCATTCTGACTGGAGTTTTAATCCCAGTTTGTTACTATATTGTTTTTAGAAGTCCGACATGTAGCATCCTTCCATTATGATGTGGCACTTGAGATGTATAAACAGTGTATTATTTTGGGGGAGTCCTGTATGATTATATTCTGTTTAGTTCGTTACACTGCACATACCACTGTGGTATCTGTAAATGTACCAACAGAATATGTCTTTATGCAATTTATCTTTGGGCCTTATAAGGCACTGGCCCCATGTTGTATGTACACCCCAGAGCACCTATTTCAAGGCTCAGCCTTTAAGGGAGTTGAGCTTGGCCTTACCTGTCTAGAACTCAGATCTCCTACAGGACTACAGTTTATAAGGAGTCTGTGGGCTCTGTCAGTCAGACTGAGTGAGGCAGAGATTATTCTCTAGGGCAGTGGTTCTCAACCAGGGCTACCCATACCCCAGGGGGTATGTAGAGGTCTTCCAGGGGGTACATCAACTCAGCTAGGTAGTTGCCTAGTTTTACAACTGGTTACATAAAAAGCACTAGCGAAGTCAGTACAAACTAAAATTTCATACAGACAATGACTTGTTTATACTGCTTGATATACTGTACACTGAAATGTAAGTACAATATTTATATTCCAGTTGATTTATTTTATAATTACATGGTAAAATGAGCAAATACAGAATTTTTCAGTAGTAGTCTGCTGTGACACTTTTGTATTTTTATGTCTGATTTTGAAAGCAAGTAGCTTTTAAGTGAGGTGAAACGTGGGGGTACACAAGACAAATCAGACTCCTGCAAGGGACACAGTAGTCTGGAAAGGTTGAGAGCCACTGATCTAGGGCAAGAGACCTGGAGGGAGCGGGAGCCTGCTGTGGGAAAGACTCAGAGATGTCTGCTGGGGAGGAGCCTCAGCTGGAAGGGCTAAAATGGACTGTTAGGTACAAACAAGGAGGAGGGCAGTGGATGCCCTACACACAGAGGCGGATAAAGGTTTCCTTGGGCCCTTGGCCAGAGCAAGTGTGTGTGTGTGTGGGGGGGGGGGGGGGGCTCTCCCCACCCCTTCCACCTGCGGCCCCACCCCCATGCTGCCCCTTCCGCCTGCGGCCCTGCCCCTTTCTCGGGGGCAGGGCTGCCCCATTCCACCCAAGGTCCCCCTCATTCTGCCCCCCCCCACTGCAGCTCCACAACCCCTTTTGCTCCTTTCTGACCCCCGCACTGCAGTCCCAAGACAGGAGAAGCTCTGTCCCCAGGCCCTGGTCCCAGGGCTTCTCCCACCACCATCCATGCTTCTGCGAGGGACCAGGGTTGTGGCACTGGGGCTTCTCACACTTCACCCACCTGGCGCTTCTGCCAGAGAAAGGGGTCGGGTGTGGGGGCTTCCCCTGCTGCCCTGCGGCTTCTACCAGGGATGGGTGGGGGGAGCTGGGGCTTCCCCTGTCCAGAGGCTTCTGCTGGGGACGAGATCGGGGGGGCTTCCCCTGTCCCACAGCTGCTGCCGCAAAGTGGGGTCAGGGCGCGGGGGGCTTCCCCCTCCTGGCGCAGCTCCCACAGAGCAGGGTCAGGGTGCGGGGGCGTCCCTCACCCTGCCTGCCCAGCGGCTGGAGCTCCAGGCTCCCACGGACTGGCAGTGGATTTTTTTCTGGGGCTCCCCAGTTGGCCAGGGCCCCTGGGCACGGGACCCTTCAGCCCAGGGGCTAATCCACCACTGCCTACACAAAGGGCACAAGGACTGTTTGAGCCCAGGGATGGGGTAAAGTACTACGAGGTACAAACCTCAAAGGAGGGTAGCGGAGAACCCCGCATCAAGGATTGTGACCTTGTACGAAGCTATGGGGAAGGGTTGTGGTTGAGAAACACTTACTTTGTTAATAAACTAATCCTAGGTAGGGGTGAGTTAATTTTGAAATTACGTATTGTGTGCTGTTTTGGCTGAGGAAGAAGGTAAATTGAGGCAATGGAGGAGCCTGATGCTAGACTAGATAAGCCCGTGTTACCAGCCTCAATTTCATTTGCTTCCTCTGCCAGTTTGCTATCATCTGCTATTTTAATAAATCATCTGTTTCGTCCTTTCCCTTAGATCATTAATAATGAAGTTAAATAATACCAGGCCTATCATCTTACCCTGCATCCCCTTACTGAACTCCCCCCACAACTCAATACATAGCTTTTTTTACTCTTGATACACAGTTCCCAGCTCTTTGGGCAATTTTCAAAGGGACAGTGCCGATCTAAGACAATTCGAGTTAATTTTCAAGCAACATTTTGCGAGTTGCTATAAATATTATGTGCTGTACTGAAGTTCAGATATCTAACAGCAGCTATATTCCTTTCATCGACTAATCTTGTCATTTGACTGAAACCAGCAATCCAGTTGGTTACTGTAATTTATCTTCTATGAACTCATGCTGTCAGACTCTGATTCAGCAAGTTACTCAGACATGTGCCTACTTTTCACCACACAAGTGATCCCATTAAAGTCAATGAGACTACACACAAGCTTAGAATTAGACATGTGTTTCAGACCTTCTTTCTCATTATTCCATTGTTCCATTTTTCTCCATTGTCTTCCATTTTTTCTCTACACATTTGGTCCACAATTTTACTAAGTATTGGAGTTAGATATCCTGGCTGATAAATGCCAAGATTATTCTTTATTCCAGAAATCACATTATTTTTTCCTGTCAACATACCCAATTCTCAAGGAGTCTTCAGATGAATTGCTACTTGTGTGTTCACTGATGCACTAAATGTATCGCACATGAGCAGATGTGTAACTCCTTTATTATTTTACTTTTTGGCAGATTCAGTATGAAAAGACATCTGTTCTAGAACAATTACCAGCTTCTCCACACTTCCTATGCTCAAAGTTGCCAGCTGCAGGATTTGAATTGAAAATACCAGGAATGATTTTGTAAGTGTCTAAGTGCATGAACTGCATCTGCAAATTACGTCCTGTTTGAAATATTTTGTGGTTTAATCTAGTTTCATCTAAACAAGTCACTGTCACTGGCTTGAGGTGAAGCGTAGATGAAGAGAGGCTGTGAAAATCCCTCCCCAACAGTTCAGCAGCTGTACCACAAACTTAGTTTTTAGCAACCTTCCTATTACACACAAGTCTCTACAACAGTCTCAGAAATATGCCCAAACAGACTCTTATACAGAGACCTTTGACAATAAATATGGATCAAATTTAGAATGTGTCAGTGCTATTGAGCAGTCTAAAAAATATTAATGAACATTCTACTGAAGGCCATCACAAAGCAAGTACAAGTTTTCTTTTTTTTTTAGTTGTAGCTTAAAAGACTGATAATTATTCAAAGCCTTCTGACAAACCTTCTCTAAACATATTTGTTCATTTCACTAGGAATTTAACCTCAAAGTTGTCAGTCCTCAAAATAACAGTGCCAGAACAGATCAATATAGTCATCAAGAAAAGGTGACTGGGAAGTGGTCTTTAAGCCCTGTAGGATGGCTGCTTGTGGTTAACAAACATTTTCCTGTCACTCAGTTTTGATGGAATAATGCTATAAGACACAGTAAGATATATTTTTGAAAAGTAAAACAAACAAACAAAAAAAGGTTCATTGTCACTGTCATAATCCAGGGTAAGCTCAGACAGGATTTAAAGCACTTTTTTCTCCAGCTGTGTATGGCTTTACTCCATTATTTTCACATATGATAAAAGAAGTTGCTTCTGTTCAAGGAGCTGTGGACTGAGGGCAAGTCTACACTATCGTGCTACATCAGTGAAGATGCACTGATGCAGCTGCACCACTGCAGCTCATCTTGTGAAGACACTCTATGCTGACAGGAGAGAGCTCTGTCGTCGGCATAATTACTCCACCTTGGAAAGAAGTGGAAGCTCTGTTGGCAGGAGAGTGTCTCCTGCCAACATAGCACTGGTATGGACAGCACCAAATTTGCATCACTCGGGGAGTGGGTGGGGGGCGGCTTTTACACCCCTGAACAACGTATGTTATATCGATTTAGGCGGTAATGTAGACCTGCCCTGAGTCTTTCAATTTAATGGATGGCCTGGAAAGTAATAGTCTTTGATGATAGTATGCTAGGCACACTGAAAATCATTTCCAGTACACTGAGAGCTTCAGGACAAAAGATGCCGTAGAAGGGAATTAACATTTTTGCATGAGCATCCTCGAAACATAAAATTGCTAATGAAAATGAAACCACAAGTGGACTATTTCAAATTGCATAAGAAAGATACTGCTTAACCACTAGTTTTCTAATATTGACATGGTAATTGCACCTGCAGCAAGAACTGATGGTGGGAAGAATTTTACACTCAACCACTTATAAAATTTGGCCCTGATTCAAGAAAGCCTTCTTGTTCAGGAAAGCACTTACACATACGTTTCTCTCCCTGGGAAGTCTTCATGTCACACTCCCCATCAGTACCCAGCCTGACCTGGGGAAGCTAATAATCCAACCAGGAGACCAAATTCAGTGATGAAACCTGGTCACGTGCCACCTGAGGCACATTGCGCATATGCTAAGAAAAAGTCAATGGTGTTTAAGCACGTGGTTAAAGTCTAAGTGCTTTCTTGAATGGAATTGTCAAATTTTACTGGTATCCATAGAGGTAGGCTTGTTTTGTGGTTAAGACACTGGAGATTTGGTTCAGTTTCTAGCTCTGGAACAGATTTCCTTGGGAAAAGTCACTTAGCGAACTGAGACTCAGAAATTATCTGTACAATGAAGATAGCAATACCGCTCTCTCAACCTTTTGTCTGTCTCCTGTATCTAGATGATGAAAGGGTCTCCTACTACATGTGTATATATAGTATGTTGTCCAGTGGGCCCCCAATCTAAATTTGGTTTCCAGGATCAAAATAATACTAACTAATAACAATGCAAAGTATAGAGTAAATATTTAGTATCCAAAATAATTACACAAAATGCCTGTCACACTTATTCAGCTAAATTTAGCAATTTATTTAATAGCAGCATTCACACTGGTGATAGCTATAATTTATTATGCAAAGCAATTACTTTTACAAAAGCCCTGTATGTTGTTAATTCTCCAAAACACTCATGATTTGGATGGAAATTTTCTATGCATGTTCTCTACCCAAATGAAGGAAAGTACAGGAAAAACACCTTCAATATTTTAATTACCTGAGGGTGAAAAACAAATATGTAAAATACATTTCTCCTATAAAATCCAAAACTCTCACTTTTTCTTTTATGGGGAGTTCTCTTAAATGTTTGAACTTCAGAATTTCAAATGTGGTTTAAAAATGACCATAAGGAGTTCAAGCTTTGCATTTGGGGGGAAAAGTTTTAAACATAAGGCTATGAATGGAGCAGAAAGTTTTTGATGAACCATTTTCTGTTTAAAAATGCAGTTTTGTCAAAATCTAAATGTTTCATGAAAATGTGGACATTTTGTCAACATTTTTTCACAGAGTAGAAAGTTGAAACATTTTGGTTTGCAAGAGTTTAGATTCATTATACAATATTTAATTTCATGTTGACATTTATTGTAATGTAATATTTATATATAATTTAAATTGTGTGTATACATTACATTTAATATTTTATATAATCATCAAGATGAAATTAATCGAAACAACACTAAGTAAACCAAACATTTTGGAGTGTATGTATGTGTGCAACTTCCTAATTGCATAATAACTTCTAAATTCCTCCAACAAAAACCTCAGGAATAAAAAGCTTAAAGCTAAGGCCCTGATCTTGCAAATCTATTCACATGAATAACTCTATGCATCGGAGTAGTGCAATTCAGCTCAATGGGCTACCAATTACGCAAACTTACTGACATCTGTGAGGTTTGCAGGTTCAGAGCCTAAACTATTGTGAAAATTTAGAGCCAAATTCTGAGACAATGAGCACTTTCAATTGCCGTTCACCTGACTCTGATGGCAGAGCCTCAGCAAGGGCTTAATTCAGTAAAATGCTGAACACTTTCTAGATTTGTTCCTTACTTTGCAGGATTGAGCCCTAAATGCTCAAACTTCCATTGGTGGGCCCTTAGAGCCCACCAATGGAAAAAATTCCATTGATTTCACTCTTAGGGCATATCTACACATGGAATTCAGGAGTAGATTGTCCTGATGAACTCTATGCATGCATGTTCTTATTCCAGAATAAGAGTGCTTTGTTCCAGATTAGTTTAATCCACTTGCTTTCTCCAATCCTAGATGATAAAGGAGCAGTCCTTCAAAACCCACAATTGGGTTTTCTGTGTGGTTACGAGTTCATAATTGTCTCAGATTCACAACCCTGGCAGGCAGATCACCTTGTTTCTTTATACAGCTCAGGGCTTTGATCTCCAAGACCAGATAACCAGCCAGTAATTACCCTCTGCTCAAGGAATATCTTAAATAAACTGGGTTTTTGCATAACCAGAGGTGGGGAATTAACATCTCTTTATATATTCCCCAGGAAATCCAGCTTCACACTCATTGTCTCAAAAGTCCATTCTTGTCTGGCACAATTTCATATAGTCCTTTGAACTCCCACATCTCACAACATCTCCTCCTTAGAGAGGTTACATACAATGCTGGCCCACAATAATACATAAGCTTAATACTTCAGGTTTTTGAAGGATATTGCAGATAATTGTCAAATCTGTCACAGTGGGCCTAGTTGTTGTTTTGGCCATTGTCAGACAGGATACTGGGCTAGATAGACTTTTGGTCTGACCCAGTAGGCCATTCTTATGATGTTCACTGGCTTTTACCAGCTAGGAGTGTTGTGGATCTGTTTCACAGGATGTGGTTCTAATATTTTTCAGGGCTTTTTAAGCTTTGCTATGTGTGTTTTGGTCAAGTTCAGTCTGGGTTGATTAGCTGGTTCACTCTGGAAAATAGCTCTGCTAGCCATGACTTTTGCAACATTGATAACCGAGGAGTAGACCGCTTGTTTTGCCTCTTTTACTGCTGTGATTTAATCCTGTAAGTGTTTGTCCTGCTGGAGGCAGGGCCGGCTCCAGGCACCAGCTTAAGAAGCAGGTGCTTGGGGCGGCCAAGGGAGAAGGGCGGCATGTGCGGCAATTTGGGGGCGGCAGGTCCCTCACTCCCTTTAGGAGAGAAGGACCTGCTGCCGAACTGCCGCCGCCAATAGCGGCTTTCCCCCCCCCCCCCAATTGCTGCCGCCGGTCACTTTTTTTTTTTTGCTTTGGGCGGCAGAAATGCTGGAGCCGGCACTGGCTGGAGGATAGATTCAGAATCGTTATATATTGTACCATTGGTGTTCTCACGTTTTATGTGTTGTTCATCTGCTGTACTTCATCTGTGAACCCTGATGTTGTACAAACTCATTGGTGCTTTGGCCTCAGATTTGGTTGCTTGTTCACCTAGGGAATACAGGAGTCTTTAGGGACAGACTAGTTTTGATTACTCACTGCCCTGTGGGGAAGGAGAGAAGGGTCTGATCTGTGCCTGGACGAGGTGGTGATTAGACCAGAAGAATGATATGCTGGTGACATCACCAATATCCAGTCCTAGGTTGATAGGATCCAACATATGTCTGGCTGAATGTGTAGGTCCAGAGACTGCCATGGATATTACTGTATCTCTAATAGAAATAAATATACCAGGTAATAGCTGAGTAGGCACTATAGAGATAGTAATCTGCTATGAGGACTGGTGCATTGAGGTACTAGAGGCAAATCTCTACCCACTCCCTCTCTGTCCATTTACTTGTGGAATGAGGGAGGAGTTGTCATGCAACAACTTCATACCTGTATAAGCTTGGACCAAGGTCAGGGGAGGTAACACATGATAGTGATATCACTCCCAGTGTGATCCTATTTGGCCACATTGGCTGGGCCATGATCTGGTTCTACAGAATATCAAGCTTTAGTATTCCAGAGATGGTGGCATGTAATAGGGATGCATATCAAAAAGGAAATGGTCATGAGCCTCAAGACGATGTAAAAGGGTTGAGTGTTTACTACATTGGAAGTGTGTTTTTGCAGTAACGCTGAAATATTGTGGACTGGAATAAATCTGAGTGAGCAGATGAGCCTGCAGATTAGTAACATTTCACTTAAATAAACAGCAGGGTGATTTGAAAAATGTGTGGTTGTATTTCCTGGAAATCTGACTGATATGTTCTCATTAGTGTAACCTCTGTGAAGGTTTTGAAGATTATTTTAATCATATGCTATATCTCATATTTGATGCATGTTTGTACCATTTTGGAAATAAAAATCTTAAACAGAAAACAATATTTTGTATCCTGGTTATACTCTCTTTGCAGAGGGAAATTAGTCCTGGAAAACTAATTTTAAGAATACTGGCTTAAACTATACCACAGGGTGCAACTCGATCATTTTGGAATTGTATTGGTTTCAGTTGGACAGGAGAAGAGTTGTTGCAATTTCCTTTGAGAAGTTTTATCCAGTGTGTATGTGTACAGGTCACAGGTAATGGAAAAGTTAAGGGTTAAAGGACAAGTTTTGCTCAATGTGACACTTGTGAGCCGATTGATATCTTTATAGTACCTTAATCTTCAAGTAGTCCCATTGAAATGAATGGAAGTACTTGTGGTAAGATACGTCTCAGCATGAACAATATTGGCCGAGTGAGACTACTCTTAGATGAGGTGCTACTCCATAACTGTAGCAGGATTTAGATCCCACATAGGAGTTGTGTGCACATCTATAACAGGAAAAGACTGAAAGGGGAGGAAAATGAATAAAATTATCTGAGACAGAACTACCCACTATGCATTTAGCATGAAATCCACTTCACTCCCTGTGATGCGGTGTCCTTCCCACACAAGCCCTCAGAGCCTCAATGTGAGCCAGGAGGGGCCAGTTACTTTAGGGGAACCAGGGATTGATAGGCACTAATGGCAGATGAAGCCCAGCTGTGGAAGGAGATGGGCTACAATGATAAAGCCAGGAAGTGAGAACAGGAAGGAGCTGTGAGGTGGGATCTGGGGCAGCTGATGGCCAGACTGCAGGCTGGCTGTGTAGGCTGGGAGATGCTCAGACTGGCTGGCTGAACAGAGCTGGAAACACAGGCTGAGGAGAAAGGCTAGAAGTTGTTGAAACATTATGGAGAAGAAGCAAGGGCTGAGGAAAGGTTTCAGATTAGGACCAAAAAAAAATAGAAATATCAGTATTTGAAGAAGAGGGAGCAGAAAGGGATGGAAAAAAGAGTAAGGAAAAAGATCAACATCTTAAATTATCAAATCACCAACTGAAGATGTAAAGATAGACGATGGTAATCCCCTGAAAACAGCAGAATGGGTTAGGCAAAGTATTGGAGATATTTTAAAAGCTAAAAGAATGCAGGGTGGAGATTTATTAGTCAAATGTACACATAAAGAAGAGGCTGAGAAATTTCTTAAACTTCAATTTTAGGGAACATAAAAGTAATTTGCCAGCCACCTAAATTTATAACAGCAGCAAAAGGGGTAATCTGTGGGGTTCCAGTATGCATGATTAAGGATGAAATTAAATAGGTATAGGCGATGACCAAGTGCTGTTTAAGTGATTGACTAGCAGGAGGGGGGGAGAACACATTCAGTCTATAGCCATCCAAGTAACATTTAAAGGTGCAATGCTACCTGAGGGGGGTAATATAGATTATCAACGCTTCCGTGTTAAACCATATCCTAGCCCTTTTACATGTTATAAATGTCAAAAGTTTGAGCATGTTGCAGCTGACTAAAAGGGGTGTGGTAAATGTGGAGAGCGCTCATATGAGAACTCTATGGAAGGAATAGAGCTAAAATGTATCAATTGTGGTGATAAGTCCAGTAGCAGGGACAATGGATTCCTCCTAAAAGTGTGTGTGTGGCGGGGGAGGCATGATGCCCTGTCCTTCTGGGCCCACCCCTAGCTAAACCAGAAGTAGATACCAGGTCCCTCCACCTGCCCTAGGTGGGGAGCCTGGGGAGTAGGGACAATGGCAGGGGGCTGCTCTTGGGTGGGAGGGGGGCCATCCTGGGCAGATATAGGGTCCATGGCTTCTCACAGCTGCCCAGGCTCAGTGGGCTGCTTTTACCTAGGCCAGGTTCCAGCTTCCAGCCTGGCTGGGGGTCAGGCCTCAGGGGTGGGGGGGAAGTGGAGGGGCAGGTGGCCAGGCCTGTGGCCAGGCCCGTCCACTTTCAAAAGTGGGAGTGCCATGGTCCCTTGGGCCCCCCTGTTCCGGCACCCCTGCCATGCAGCATACAAATGGTGCATGGCAGCAGAATGAGCTAGAGACCGAAAATTAAAACATAAGAAAGGCCGTACCGGGTCAGACCAAAAGTCCATACAGCCCAGTATCCTGTCTACCGACAGTGGCCAATGCCAGGTGCCCCAGAGGGAGTGAACCTAACAGGCAATGATCAAGTGATCTCTCTCCTGCCATCCATCTCTACCTTCTGACAGACAGAGGCTAGGGACACCATTCCTTACCCGTCCTGGCTAATAGCTATTAATGGACTTAACCACCATGAATTTATCCAGTTCTCTTTTAAACACTGTTATAGTCCTAGCCTTCACAACCTCCTCAGGTAAGGAGTTCCACAAGTTGACTGTGTGCTGCGTGAAGAAGAACTTCCTTTTATTTGTTTTAAACCTGCTGCCTATTAATTTCATTTGATGACCCCTAGTTCTTGTATTATGGGAATAAGTAAATAACTTTTCCTTATCCACTTTCTCCACATCACTCATGATTTTATATACCTCTATCATATCCCCCCTTAGTCTCCTCTTTTCCAACTATCCATAAAATATCCTATGCAGAAGTTATCAAAAGGTATTCACAGTGGAATATGGAGAAGGAGGAAAATGCCAGTGAGGGAAAAGAGCTACTGGTACAACAAGATGCAGTTCAGGGCAGGAAAGCTAATATAAGGGGAATAGATGAGCATGTACTGTTTGCAGACAAAGAGAAATTTATAGCATTTATAATATAAGTGATTAATTATACTTTACACACACGGAAGAAGACTGAAAGAATAAAAATTATAACAAAAGCAGCAGAAAAATATTGGCATATAGGAAATCTCTTGATAAACTGCATTCATGCCATTTTAAATTAAGGTAATGGAGTTTAAACATGATGGTTCTAACTTTTTTTTTTATGGAACACACAATTCCTGATCCAGTATTATTAAACTAAAGAAAACTGGTTTTGAAATGGAAAACAAGAAATATGGTTAGTGAGAGCTTATGTTTAGACTTCTAGGATATGATGTAATTAGATGCGATAGAGAAATAACAAGAGGAGGAGGGGCCAATATATTTATAAAGGCAGTCTTAGTTATGTTGATATTGATGTACAGAACTTAAGTTTTGAGTACAATACTGTTGATGTTCCTCTGTAGAATAATAGTCCCTTTATATGAATCTATAATATTTACAACCCATGTTTTAAAAAGCAAAACAAAAAACCTAAACAAACTAGAATTGGAAGTGTTAGTTAAGCATGCCAAAGACCTGCATATTATTTGAGGAAACCTTAATGGCCATAATGAAATTCAGGGAAGCAGGAAAACTGATTATAATGACAAAATGCCTGGAACAGTTCATTGACATGCACAACCTCGTATTGCTAATTTCTGGAGCACCTGCTAGGTTTAATTCAGTGGATGGAACCTTTTCATGTTTAGATCTGGGAATTGCAGCCTGGAAATCTATAAAGAAGTTGGAATGGGAAGTGATCACTTCCCTATGCTAATGCCATATCAAGGCCAAAGTACTGTTGAAAACACTAAAGGAACTCCTTCCTGGAGCATTTGAAAAGCAAATTGGAGACTCTTTAAGTGTAAGTGTGTTGAGTATCTACGTACCAATTGTATAAGTGATAATCTAGAGGAGTTTCATGATAATATAATAAAAGCTCTTGTAGCAGCAACCAGCCTAGTTATATGTAAGACACTGAATTGCCACAAACTCAGAAATCCAGTTCCCTGGTAGAATGAAGATTGTAAAGCAGCAATTAAAGAAAGAAAGAAAGAAAAAGCATACAAACGAGCAAAAAGTACAATGAATAGCAAGGACTTAATGAACTATACAAGATGTAAAGCAATGACAGAATTCTTAAAGGCAAAGAAAAAGCTGGAGAAATACTGTGGGGAAAATGCACAAAGATTATGAGGTTTCAGAGATATATAAACAAGTTAAAAGTATAAATGGGATATGGAGAAAAAACAGAGTTCACGCCTAGTGTTATAGTAAATGATAAAGTTGAAAATTCTAACTCAGGAAAAGTGGACATTTTAGCAAAAGAGTTCCAAAAAGTTAGTAGTGACACAAATCAAACTGAGTTTTGTGAACGAAAAGGAAAGTTTGCTGAATAAAATTATGAGCTCTTACATAGTTGGGTAGAATATAAAGGTAATGTTAATGTAAATGTCAGCAGACAGGAACTCTCAAAAGCTCCAGACAACAGTAAAAGTACAGCCCCAGGTAAAGAAAGCATGTAAAATGCAATGCTTAAGCACCTAACAGAAGGGAGTTTAAGAGAGTTTTATTAAAATTATATAATGTATGGAAGGGGGGAAAGGAACACTACCTGCTCATTCACCACATCTCCCTGCCCCCTCACTCACAGAGGGGAGTGTTTGATGAGATGCTCTTCCCTAGACCTGGACCCAAGTTGTGGGGTCATCTTACTTGGCCAAGCAGGAGTTTGGAGGTGGGACCTTATAGCTCTGATTGACTAAGTAAAACAAAGACATAATCTAGCTCTAAACAGAAGGATGTTTTGAGGAGTACTTTTCAAAAAGAAAGAGATAAAATCAAGGTCTACTGATATCAGCCAAAGCCAGTTCACATCATGCTCCCCATACCTGCAAAATGGCATAAATGTCACCAAACAATGTAAGACATTTAATTAAAATGTAGTGGATACATACGTACCTATTGTACTGACAAATTTCAAGGCTCTCCTTATAAATGAAATATTGTTTTTTCATTGGAAAAGAAACATATAGCCACTAAATGGAAAATAAGATAAATACTCATGTCCTTTGCATGAATTTACAGTGTAGCTTCAAACCCTGCCCCCAAAAGAAAGAAAAACCTAACAAACCTGAAACACCCTCTAATGTATAGACAATTCTATTGCATCTTTAAAAGTCATTCAGGACCCCATCCTATGTATGACTGAGAGATATATAATTTCCCCAGCCCTGGATCAATATTTGTTACCAGAATGTATTCATTTTGTCACTGTTTCTTATTGTTTTGAATAGGGATTAATAAGAATGCTTTTCACTTCAAAATCTGATTCTCACCACACCATTTATCCACATTAAGAGCAGTCAAAATTGTAGTATCCCTTACTTTTAGTGATTTATAGTGGCATTTGTTTTGCTGTATTTCTGAGCACTTTTTAATATTTTGGAATTTGATTTACTGTCAACTTTATTTCATTTCCTATTTTCTTTATTATTACTTAGTAATGTATTAAGGAAAGGAGTCAGAAGTCTCTATTCAGCAAAGGAAAGTAAACAATGGGGGAGACTTCTTGGCTTAGGAGACAGGTAATAGGTTTCCAAGCATAGCACTGGTTCAGATCCCACCAGAAACTTTTATCTTCTGACAGCTGCTTTATCCAATATATCTTTATATCTCATTGCCACTTTCAAAATTGTGTCTTAGACTTAACAATGCAGTTATATAGAATATATAGTTACAGAGCTAAAGAATAGCAGAGATAGGAGGAAATTTAGGGGCATGCAGCAAGGGAGAATATATATATTTTCATATGAGATTTGAGAAGAATGGACACTCGGTGAGGGAAAGATATAGAAAGTCCTTTTCAAATTATAAGTGCTACAGAGAAGTAGATTCTCATGTCCTACATGGGGCAAGAGTGGGAGAAAGGGGGGAGAGGAAGCTGGGGATAAATGGGAAAACAGATCAGGAGAGAGAGCGTGAAGCTATTCTGGAAAAGGATCTGATCTTCAAAGATAAGAAGGCAATTTTGAACTGGATGCTGAAATTAATAAGGAGTAAGTGGAGGTACTCAAGGATAGAATGATTATTTGGTATGTAAACTCTTTGGGGCAGGCACTGTCTTTGTTCAGTGTTGTGCATCACTTAGCATGATGAAATTCTGGGTTTCTAGCTGGAACAGTAATATAAATTTTGCTTACTGGTATGTGTAAGGTAGGTCATAGCTTCAGTTATTTAGTGGCCTACATTAAATGTATAGGTAACTTAGTTCAGTTTCTTTTACATACGTGTCTACATGATGAAACCAACAATCACCGCAAAGAGTCCTGTGGCACCTTATAGTCTAACAGACGTATTGGAGCATGAGCTTTCGTGGGTGAATACCCACTTCGTCGGATGCATTCACCCACGAAAGCTCATGCTCCAATACGTCTGTTAGACTATAAGGTGCCACAGGACTCTTTGCTGCTTTTACAGATCCAGACTAACATGGCTACCCCTCTGATACTCAACAATCACAGTGAACACCTTTGTGGGCAATGTCAGCAGCAAGACCAAGGACTGAATAAACTTAGGAACTACACTATCATCTCACTATAGGGATGGTCCCTCTATCGCAAGGGTGAGGCCCGTTGCTATGAAAAGGTGGGAAAGCTTTCACTGTTTCTCCCTGCTGTACCTGTTCTATAAATAATGGGATGCCATCTCCATGGCTGTCACTTCCAGGATACCACATACTCTAGCACTCCCAAAGGACTATGTATCACTACTGAACATTTAGGAGGAATTTTTCTTCATGGTTCTTCAATCTAAAATGCTCACAGAATCACCCTATTAGATCTACAAAAAACTTGCCTTTCCCTGTGCCTTCTGTTGGCATATTTTAAGATTAAAAGAGGTTCATGAATGAGGATTTTATATTTTTAAGGATTAGCAAACTGATTATGTCAAACTCTGAACCACTTTATACGTTGATAGCTGTCAATAAACAGGTGCATCTTTTTGGAACAAAAAAGAAATCCAGTTCCATTTAGGATCTGATCCAAAGCCCATAGTAGTCAATGGGCTTTTGGATCAGGCCAGTAATATTTTGTTTGATTCTTATAAAAAATAACTGTTTATTGTATGGTGTGATTATTACTTATTGGAGATTCATTATTAATTATTATTTTGAATTGTAACCGTTTGTCAGGTACCCCAACTAAGTAAATCATAGAATCATAGAATATCAGAGTTGGAAGGGACCTCAAGAGGTCATCTAGTCCAACCCCCTGCTCAAAGCAGGACCAATTCCCAGCTAAATCATCCCAGCCAGGGCTTTGTCATGTCATGTCAAATTGGCCTGGGAACACTGGGTGAAATATGTCCCTGTACAGATGATCAGCACAAGACCTATAACTTTTTAAATCCCACTCTTGTTGTCTGCACTGGATTGATTTCACCTTTTTTTTTTAAATAAAATTATGAATTAGTAGTATTATTCACATAACATATTGGCATTCACCTATCACTAACATTTATTGCACAGATTAATTTTTGACAATCATCCTACTTCAATCCACTGTTGAAAATGTTGCCAGCAGAACTGTGAATTGCTAAAAAAAATATTAATCTTTATTCATCAGCACACATCTAATAATGTTCACTGTATGCTGGGAGAAATCTTTTGCTTTTAGTGTGATTAAACATCTGGAATGTATTTGTCACTTATTATTATGCAGTCTTCTATAAAACTGCCTTTGGTTTTTTTTTTTTTTTTTAAATATTGAGCTTCCCAACTTTGGAAAGGTCTTTCATGCCATGCGTGTAAATCTGAGAGCTGTTAAATTTCTGGATAATGTCAAGGCTCAGTTCATTTCTTAATTGAAGTGTTCTTGTTTCTTAAGATATTTGAAAGTAACCCTTTCCAAAGGAATAATATTCAGTTCTGCTGGCATGACACAGCCAGCCTCGGTCTTCAGCTCTGAGAGGCCAGTTGAAATGAGGCAGCAACTAGTGTAAGAAAGAAATAACATTTGTTGTGTTAGTCCTCATAAAAATGTTTGAATGGGAGTTAAGTACTGAATGAATGGAAATGAGTGACTGAGGGCAGGTCTTCACTACGGGGGGGGGGTCGATTTAAGATACGCAAATTCAGCTACATGAATAGCGTAGCTGAATTCGACATATCGCAGCCGACTTACCCCGCTATAGGGATGGCGGCAAAATCGACCTCTGCGGCTTCCCGTCGACGGCGCATACTCCCACCTCCGCTGGTGGAGTAAGAGCGTCAATTCGGGGATTGATTGTCGCATCCCAACGGGACGCAATAAATCGATCCCCGAGAGGTCGATTTCTACCCGCCGATTCAGGCGGGTAGTGTAGACCTAGCCTAAGAGAAGAGCGTTCAAAATGCAATAATCCTAACACTAATTTAGGGCCTGATCCTTATTGGGGTTTGGTAGCTGCAACTCACATTAATTTCTGTGAAAGTTACAGGAGCTCAACAGCTCAAAAATTTAGGCCCTTAAATCCGGAACCCCCTCCCACTCAAGTTAATAAAATTCCAGTTGACATGAATGAAAGGAAAAAATTGCCCTGAACAATGCATATGAAAATATAAAACAAGGAGTTTCTAAAGGAGTTAAAAAAAGGAAAAGAGTACTAAGCTGGCTAGATCCTAACATGTTCTGGCAGGGGGTGTGTAGAAGACTTTCTAATATCTAACTGGACAAGTTTGTAGTTTGTTAATTTTACAAGCCCTAGAGCTATGTTGATTTGTTTCAGTTGAAGATCTGGCCCAGATAGTCAAATTTGTGGATGTGGGAGCAACAGGTATGTTCCCAAAACTACATGCACATGGCAAAACCTGTGTTATTGCATTCAAACTAAAATAAATACAGTAATTTTGTATTTAGCAAAAGCAGATTTGTGTGGGTGCAGCAGGTGCATTTTTGCCCAAGTTGTGCCCAAGTTTGAACATTTGACTCCAACTGTCTAGCACAGGAACCAGACTGTCTGATGTGGATGATGTAACACAGCGTTATGATTTCTCACTCATTTCTGCATCTCTTTAGTCAACTATGCTTCAATTCATATTTTGGAGGAAGGATTGTCTTGTGGTTACACAGTGGATGGGGCTCAAGAGCTATTGGTTCAGTTCCCAGATCTGCCATATTCTTTGTGTGTGTGAGTTTGGACAGGCCACTTATCTCTCTCTCTGCTTTGGTACCCCAGCTGTCTGCCTTGACTGTGAACTGTTTTGAACAGGTAATGCACAGCACCTGGAACAGCACGACCCTAATTTCATTTGGAACCTGTAAACACTATTGTAATACAAATAATGAATAGCATACAAAGAGTCCAATTACTCTATCAGTTAGCATCCTGGTTTGTACTGAGAGTTTTGCAAACCATATCAGGAATTATCTGTACTTCTTAGTAACAGGATTGTCCATCTTTACAGTAATAATAATAGTGACTTTATAAACAACTAAGCCTAGTCTAACAATGAAATAATTGCCAAATGATGAACAGAATTTAAAAATACAGGGTGAAGTCCTGATCCCCCATTATAGTCAATGGGAGTTCTGCAATAGACTTTAATGGGGCCAGGATTTCATTCACAGCTTCTGGAGACTGAAGGAAAGGGTGTTTGTCAAGGGGCAAATCGCTAACAGATGGGTTGAACCTTTTGCTTCAAAGCATCTTATAAAAGCAGCATGAAGGAACAGGGCAGGTAACCATGACAACCAGCACCAGTGTTTCTGAAGTGAGAATGGAAGCTGAAAGCAGAGGATGGTAAAGTACAATAATGAGTCCTTATGTTTTGCCGCTTATCATGTCTAATTAAAATCTAGCCATTAGCCAAGATAAGAGCTGGGTTATAATTGCTTCCTAAACCTACTGAGTTAAATTCATCCCTGGCATGACACTTTCTTTAGTGGAGTTACACCAGGGATCAATTTGTACTTAAAAACAAATTCATATACTACTAAATGTTTTACATCCAAGTGGGTACACTCATTTTGTGTCTAATCCAGTTTTGGCAAGATTGGGTCTCTGGCTATGTGCTCACACGGGTGGATAAGGGATTGTCTGTACATGGAGTTGGTCCTGATTAATTAAATGTGTGGACACTGTTTTAGGGCTTACCTACATGGCGAGTTAGTGAGTGTCACGCCAAGGTGTGAATGTACTATGCACCAGCATGCCACATTACTAACTCGCCATTTTGACAAGCCCCTATTCTGGAATTAAGTGAATTTAAAGAGCAATAGCACACACTCTGGAATAAGTATTTCACACATGGAAAAAGAACAGGAGTACTTGTGGCACTTTAGAGACTAACAAATTTATTAGAGCATAAGCTTTCATGGACTACAGCCCACTTCTTCGGATGCATATGGGCTGTAGTCCACAAAAGCTTATGCTCTAATAAATTTGTTAGTCTCTAAAGTGCCACAAGTACTCCTGTTCTTTTTGCAGATACAGACTAACACGGCTGCTACTCTGAAACTTCACACATGGAGTTATTCAAAACAACTATTGCATTTTAAATTCACACCCTAGCTTAATTCACATGAGTTTTCGAGTGTAAACAAGCCCTAAGAAAAATCTGTTGAACCTGCATATTTTCCTCAGACTGTTACCACAGAGACTATAAATGATACCAGCCTAGGGCTAAGTTCTAGCTCTTTGGCTCTGCTCCTTATAATATGAAACCAAAGCTCATAGTACCACAGCAATGTAAGTATCAAGAGTACACATCTCTGACCTATTAAGATTATACTTATACATAGATTATATGCTTATTTTATAAAAACATACCTCTGAAAAATGTAATGCTTCTTTGAGGGAGCTCCAGGTGCCTTACTGCCCCATGATGCGTGTTTGTGCAACAAAGTTAAAAACTCGTTAATCTTATAAGACACTGCAAATATTTGGCATCTGGCAAATTTAGAGGACTTCTTCCCTTTGCCTTCCTACCACACAGAGATAGAGAATTTTCCAGTGAAATAAAACTGGAAATAAGAAGCAAATTCTTAACAGTGAGGGTAATTAACCTTTGGAACATATTGCCAAGGAATCTTAAACCACAGCTGGATCACTTTGAAACTTTGATACTAGTTTGGGAAAAATTAGATATGCGCAGATTTTTCATCTTGATTTGGTGGAACAGACTGTATTAAGTGTTCTGAGAAACCAGAAATCACATTAAATGGGAGCAAGCCCAGGTAATTTAGGGAAAAGGTGAAAGTTAAAAATTCTGGTTAAAGAATGTCCTTTATTACAATAAAATCTCCAATAAACTCTCCACTAAGTAATTCTCGGTAGAACAAGAGGCATGAACAAAGGCTGCAAAAATGTCATCTTATTACTCAGTGGTAGGCACCAGAAGAGCCAATTAAGTCCTTCCTCAAGGGGAGTGGTCCTCCACAATCTTTATCAATCATTCACTGACATGAGTTATAGAATGACACAGGGCTCGGCAACCTCTGGCACGCGGTAAGCAGTCTGGTGGGCCGGGTCAGTTTGTTTACCTGCTGCATCTGCAGGTTCGGCCGATTGCGGCTCCCACTGGCTGCGGTTCGCCACTCCAGGCCAATGGTGGTGGCGGGAAGTTGTGGCCAGCACATCCCTTGGTTGCCGACCCCTGGAATGACTCATACGCCATAGTGGAGTACAGTAATTGCTGGGGAAGAGGATTCATAGTGGTCATTTTTTCTGATGATTCAAAAGGCCCAATTTTGCTCTCGGAAGTGTGCAGATCTGGAACAACTCTATTGAAGTAAATAGTCAGAAATGGACTTAGAGTTTAAAAGTGAGAATACTTCAGGTGCTTGTTTTCATCAGGGCCCAATTTACTAAACACTACATCCAGCTTTCAAACCTTGCAGATCAATTGGGAGGATGCTTGTATGATCTTGGAGGGCTGTGATAATGTAAGCTGAGGAATTTTTATTGAATCTACTACTCAGACACTAGCAAAATGAACATATGAAAAAATAAGAGCCTGTCTGTTGTTCTGAAAGGCTTGTTAATGTGTTCTTTTAATGCTCACTTCATTGAACTTGTAGCTAAAAAACCAACCCTTTCTTGAAATTATAGCCAATTTCTCATGAAATACGACAAAAATTCACTGAATTCTTTTATTATTCTTAGAGGAATAAAAAAATAGACCAGTCACTTAAATATTTCATGGGGTTTAAATATGTCTGCCTGTCTGTCTCAGTTGTAGTGGATGAAGATGACTTCTGAAAATATGTATGCAAACTATATTTAATTCTAAGGATTTGCCATTCAAACACAACATATTGCCAGGAATCACAAGGTAATTTCCTAACGGGACAAATATTGGAATGGAATTCTTGCAGTGTTTGTATTTAGAACTATCACCAGCAGACATGTGAAAACCTATTTTATTCTATTCTATATAGGTCCTTATACCACATTCACCACTGTAATATTTGAGCACTTTTCAGTAGTGCATTAAACAATATGATTATACATCTGTCATGGGGTGTTTGTTTTCTCATCCTCTTCTTAGGGGGGAGAAGCATGTTCAGAAACATGTTTTGGAACAAGTTTGTTTGATTTAAATATACATGCAGATTACAAGGCCTTTCTGATCATCTAGAGTGACCTCCTGTATATCACAAGCCATAGGCCTTCCCTGAATTAATTCCCGTTTGGATGTTTTTCTAAAAGATATGTTCTAGCTCAATCTTGAGTTAAAAATTTTCAGTGATGGAGAATCTATGACAGTCCTTGGTAAATTGCTCCAATGATTAATTACCCTTGTGTTTTAAAAAACTGGGTGGGGGGCTTATTTCAGCTTTCAGCTGATTGATCTTGTTATATGTTTGTCTGCTGGATTGAAAAGCCTTCTATTATCAGATTTCTGTTCCCCATGTAGGTAATTATAGACTGTGATCAAGTCACCCCATAACCTTTTCTTTGATAAGCTAAATAGAGCTCCTTGAATCTTTCACTATCAAGCATGTTTTCCAGTCCTTTAATCATTCTTATGGCTCTTCTCTGAATCCTTTCCAATTTATCAACATCCTCTTGAACTTTGGACACCAGAACTGGACACAGTATTCCAGTTGTGGTCACACCAGTGCCAAATACTCAGTAGTCCCTTGTTTGTTCATTCACAGATCACATTAGCCCTTTTAGCCACAGCATTGCACTGGAAGCTCCTGTTCAGTTGATGATCCACCATGAACCCCAATTCTTTTCCAGAGCCACTACCATCAACACTATTACTTTTATCTACCAAACTTGTAATCTTATCAATTGATATCTAGTTTGACATCTATTTTCCATATGCCTGTGTTATGAGTGTTCTGAGCCTAATGCTTCATCCCTGAGCATGAGTGTTCTGAGCCTGATGAATCATCTGAGGTAACTCCCTGTGAGTCCCAATGGTCCAGCCACTCTACAAGCAGGGGACTAAATAGGTTACCCCAAGTCAGGCCACTAATTAAAGCAGCCACTACAGTCTGCTCAATGTTGCTACCTTGTTAGAGATACTCCCAGCTGCCTGGTAGTTCTAACAGACTGTCTATGTGCCCTGCCTCTGCCTGGTCTTGCTCCAATCATACCCTGTCACCTGACTATACTGCAAGTTGATTGCTATTAATTATATTATCCTTTTTAAATTCTTTTTAAATCAAGTCCTGAATCAAGCATTCATTATTGTGCCCAGGATAGATGTCAGGCTGACTGCCTATAATTCTCTGGAACATCCCATTTCCTCTTTTAAAAATATTGGCACATTAGCTTTCTTCCAGTCCTCTGGAACTTCCTTGTGTTCCAAGACTTGTTGGAAATCAACATTAATGATTTAGCAAGTTCCCCAGCCAATGCCATTAAAACTGCTGGATGCAAGGTTTCGAGGCATGTGGATTTTAAAATGTCTAACTGTAGTAGCAGCTGTTTAATAGACTTCTGAGTTACTACTGGAATGGAAAGTGTTTCATCATCAGTATTTGATAGGAACACATCTGGCTTTTTCCCAGATACAGAACAGAAATATTTTTGAAGACTTTCAGCCATGTCTGCATTATTATTGACAGTTCTACCATTTTGATCTAGTAATGGACCAATACCATTGTTAGGGGGGAAACAATCCTAATATATTTTTTAAAATTCCTTATTCTCTTTAACTCTGCTGGTTCTTCTGTGCTTTTGCTTCCCTTACAAATTTTCTACAATTCCTAGCTTCTAGCATATTCATTGCTAAGGGATCCCCAGCTGCTTAGCCTGGGTTAGCCCTGGAGGACATGTAGAACTTGCATATTACAGCAGCTTCTATTGCTTCTTGGAACCTAAGACTGTAACTCGTGTGTGTGTGTATGTTTACCTGCTTTAACCTTGTAAATAGTTCTGATTTCTATTTCTTAGTTAATAAATCTTAGTTAATTTATTATAGGATTGGCCACAAGTTTTGTCTTTGGTATAAGATCTAGGGTGCAGTTGACCTGGGGTAAGTGACTGGTCCTTTGGGACTGGGAGTAACCTGAATATTGTTGTGATTTTGGGTGCAAGGGAACATCTATCACAAATACAAGCTTACCTGGGTGACAAGGTAGGTTGGAGCATGCCAGGATACTGTCTGTGATTCCATGTTGAGGCAGTTGAAACACTTGAGTAGTTCATACTTGATGGTTGGTGAAATCTAAGTATAGAACTCACAACTATTTTGGGGGTTGTGCCCTCCATCTTAACAGTCTCCCCTGAAGTTGGTACTCACACTTGTGAGCCACTCCAGACAGCTTGAGAGATGCAACGCTTTTTGAGTTAGGAAATTATCATCTATAATTTTTAGAAATTCTGAGGATGTTTTAATACTGGCAGCATGAGGCATACAGCATATGTTGTAAGAGCAGGATTTTATAATTGTACTATGAGAATTAATGTATGATTTGATTTCATCCTGCCAGCCATCCTTTTTGAATAGCAGAAAGGAATGACCCTCGGGGACACGGGTAAAAATGCACCTGACAGACTGCCAGTGTCTCTACTGATGTTAAGGCAGGGACAGACCAAAACAGTCCTTATGGCTGATTATGGTCACCTTTTTGTTTTAGGATAAGATTTCATTACAGTACACCTCTACCCCGATATAATGCTGTCCTCAGGAGCCAAATAATCTGACCGTGTTATAGGTGAAACCATGTTATATCGAACTTGCTTTGATCCGCCGGAGCGCGCAGACCCGCCCCCACCTCCCAGAGTGCTGCTTTACCGCGTTATATCCGAATTTGTGTTATATCGGGTCGTGTTATATCAGGGTAGAGGTGTATTTGCTATTAGGTCTTGCTTCTTGTATACATTGCAAACTAAGTTGTGTAAGGTTCTTTTCTAATCCCTTTAGTAACCATATAATCATTTCCAAAATGTTATCCTAGCTGAAGGCCTCTGTAAAAGACTGTTTGTGTGAATGAGGAATGTATGCATCAGGAAAAGATAAAAGGTGTGAAGGCCATTGCTATAGCTAGATGGTCAAGGAAGAAGTGAGAGAACCATCAACACGCATCCATAATGAAGGAAGGGCAGATTGACGACCCTGAGGTGCCGTCTGGCAACCCTAAGGACAAAACAATTAACTAAATCGAAACCAGAACATGATGACCCTCTCAGAGGTGTATTGGAATGTTTACATCAAAAGATAACACAAGTAACCAGTCAGAAACTGACACAGCGTAGCTGAAGTTGAAGTATCTTGGATCGAATTACCTGGGGTCCAGACGGCGTGGGATCGATGGCCGCGGCTCCCCCGTCGACTGCACTACTGCCACTCGCTCTGGTGGAGTTCTAAAGTCGACGGTGAGCGTGTTCGGGGATCGATATATCGATCCCGGATAAATCGATTGCTACCCGCCGATACGGTGGATAGTGAAGACATACCCTAGGTTATGATCATTGATTTTAACATTCCAATTACATGAATTGTTCCACTAGATTTCAATAATACGAATTAGATCAACTGTATGGACATAATCCAATTTTTCTTTATTAACCAGGCTCTAAGCATTGCTGTAGAATTTATTTTCTTCATGTTCTTTGGTGCCTTAATTAATTTTCTCAGCATCTTGATTTTGTGTTAAGGTGCTCATTTGTTCCCTCTTTCACCCTCCTTTTGTTAGTGTAGCACCGTCACTAATCTCCGGTTGCTGTTCACTTTTTTGGTGGCAACAGGAGTCATGTAGTTTCATTGATAGTTTTCCATCCCAGACATTTTCTTTTTACAATGGGCTTGAAGATTTGCCCACTTGTCTTTTCTGCCTCTGCACTAAAGGAAGCCAGATCAGATACATCTAGGATTGGGGGGAAGGGAGAACAGTAGATCCACTGCATGATTTTTCCTCTTTCCCTGATCTCATGGAAGAGCTTCCACAAGTTAACTGTGGATTAGAAGTGAAGCTGTGGATTATCAAGATTCATGGGAGAGGTCAGGAACCTTACTCACCTGCTTGGCTGAAGAGAACAAGAGATTCTTTCTTTCTCTCTTTCTTTCTCTCTTTCTTTCTCTCTTTCTTTCTCTCTTTCTTTCTCTCTTTCTTTCTCTCTTTCTTTCTCTCTTCATTGAAGTGTCTACTCCAAGAGGGCCTGATGTTAGAGCGCAGTAAAAAGAAACAGTAAACTGTCATCCCTCTTCAGCAAGCAAATAAAAAAAAATCTTCCCTGCCTATTAAACTTCCTTTTCTAACTGTATGGAAAGCAGCAGAGAATGTGACTGATGACTTGAGAATGTGTGAGACGGTACTATTAGCTCTATCATTCAAATTTAGACATCCATCTGATATATTTTGATGAATCTAGAGGTTAAATTATTTATATTTAATATTGTTGGGATTTGAAAATAACCTAATTTAGACTTATTCACTTCACACGTTCATTGAAAATATTGATATTATTTTCCCACACTTTACACACTCATAATTTTGAGAAATAATCCACTTGTTCAAAGAAGAACGAATTCCAACCCCTGGATATTTGTGCTCGCTTTAATATAAGTTGTCCTGAACATTGTCCTCTTCTTAGGGGTTGCTACATGTGCTTGGGTATTGACCATATTTAACTAGGATATAGCAGCATACCTGGAAATCCTTTCAGAAACCTTTATAGAGGCTTTTATAACAAAGGTGAAACTGGCTTTGCCTTGCTTGTAACTGCTAGAAAAAAACAGGGCCTCCTAAGTAGAAAAGTTGAACTTCAGGTGCAGAAATGGTTTAAGTTCCTTAGTACAGTGGATCCCAAACCGTGGTCCATCAAGGAATTTGGTGGTTCATGGAAAGCTGACTGGTCACATGGTGCTGGCTCCTTGCCTTTGTTTCTGGCTACTAAATCACATTGCAAGAAGATAAAATAAATCAGTTACTTTCTTAGTATTGCTTTTCTATGTAAACAGTTGCTGGAGTAGCCAGAGGGATGTTCTCCTATTACCAATAGGTGGTGGCCAATGAATTTATGTTTAGGAGGCAAGGTATACACAAGGCAATTTCACCACCCCCTACAAAATGTGGAAAACTATCCTCTTGTGTAAAGAAATATGAACCTCTTGATTGGTGAACCCACTACGTTTTCTGCAGCCTGAGAGTGTAATTCACTACTAAAGATTTCTGATTTATTTATAGTCTCTTTTTAGTTCATTTAATAACTAGAAAGGGGAAAATTGTTCTCCTATTCATCCTTAACATATGCTTAGTTTTGTCATAAATGCACTTTAATTCTTATTGCTGCGATAATTGTCAGTCTTATTGCTAAATGCCTCTTCCCAACAGATTGTTACTCATCAGCACCGATGGTCTTTTTATTATTAGAGTCATCTGGAAGCCTGGAAAGAGATTTTAACACAGGAATCTGCTAGCTTTAATTAATTAATTAGACTATTACTTTAATTATGATGAGGAGAGAGAGAGCACAAAAAAAGTTTCAATTAACCTCTAATCCTACACTGTCACCAAATTATTCAAAATATTCCTTAAGGATAAGGTTTTATTAATTAACTGTCCTTAATTCTTAAGGGAAGAATATTCATTGGTGTGATATCACTTGTACGCTCCCTTGTAAGTATATTTGAATGGGTTTTGAAGGATTAAATAAATATATGTGATCCCTGTACACATGGGAAATCAGTATTTACAAAATAAGCATTTTATTTTAGCTTGGATGTGAAAGAAGAGGCTGTGGGTCACTGAGTTTTTCTATTTACTTTTAGTACAAGATTTACTTTGTTTCCCTAACTTGATAAGTGTTTTAGGAAAATTTATTTGTCTACATTGCAAAGACTCTTGTACTTTTCTAGTTCTCAATATAGCCAAGGATATAAACAAGGCTGCTAAACCATGTACTGAATCTGTGGGACTGTGCACTTGTGCTGTACTACTTAGTGCAAATTTGTATTAGCTAGCTGTTGTGGCTGAATGTTCTAGATGTTTGTGATAAATAAATAAGACAGGGGTCAGCAACCTATGGCACACGGCTCCCCAGGGTAAGCACCCTGGCAGGCCAGGCCATTTTATTTACCTGCCGCGTCTGTAGGTTTGGCTGATCACGACTCCCACTGGCCGTGGTTCACCGCTCTAAGACAATGGGGGCTGTGGGAAGCGGCGCAGGCCGAGGCTTCCCGCCGCCCCCGTTGGCCTGGAGCGGCGAACCGCGGCCACTGGGAGCCGCGATCGGCCGAACCTGCGGACGCGGCAGGTAAACAAACTGGCCCGGCCCACCAGGGTGCTTACCCTGGGAAGCCGTGTGCCAGAGGTTGCTGACCCCTGAATTAAGCTCTTGTTTTCCTTTAATGGCCTGAGCAATTCTCATTGCAGTTAACAGAAGTCTCCCATTGGCCTAAGTGAGAGTTGGATCAGGCCCCATAGGACCAGATCTTGTGGGAGTCTTTAAAGGTGAGAGTTCAAACTTGCTGTTTGTACAGTTAGAGAAGCTGCCCATTGCTGAAAGGGCAGAGCCAAGGTTTTTTGCTGTGAATAGAGACTGCTCAAGTTTACACAAGAAATTTGCATGTAAAATATATGTACCACCAAGATCCTTGGCTCAAAATATAAAGGCTACAAGAAGCTTATATATGGATATTATTATGCCCCTTTAAATTCTAAGGGCCTGTTTAGTCTCTGGTATAAGCAGGGGTGTAGAGAATTCAGTATAGAACTTCATCTGATTATACAAAGGCTAAATTTGCCTCTAAAGCTACAAATGTCACTATAATAGGGTTATTGCTACCATCAATGCTTGTTTGCTGTCCCCTCTGTTTTGTTTAAGAAGGTAAAGTAAACTAACAAGCATAAATGATTCAGTAGCTTTTTCACAATGTATTTTAAAATGCTACTGCTCATTAGATACTAACATTGAAACATGAATACAGTTTCTGTAGGAGGTCTCTGTAGAGTGCCCTCTCTTTAGGGCAGACTGTGGTAATCTTACTTCACAGGGAGTCGCACCGAGTTCAGTGGGATTAATGATAGAGTAAGGGCCCGCAAAATGTGAGCAAGGGTGGAAAAGTCTTATCCTTAGAGACAGGTTTTAAATTTACTGAGGAGAAAGACAGTCAACCAGATTAAGAAACAGCTTCCAGGAGCTTCAGCTTTTAAGAAAAACAACAAATATATCAACAAAACATAACGCTAACAAACTGACTCCCCTTGCCCTGACTCAGCTGTGCTGGTCAGAGCATGGAGGTATGGAGTCAAGCCTCAGCCCTCTTCCTGGCCGTGTATTCTTTGCACCCACGTACTCCTGCATGCCCAGATCCCAAATCGGATTTCTTACTCTCCTATGTGGGGGTGCAGTCCCACTTACAATTCAGTCATAAGATCAAGACCCTCTGTACTCTGCAACAAGAGGCACTTAACTTCTGCAGCTAAATCCCTAGATTCTGGAACAATCTGGTGGAAATTCTCAAAATTCTGTTAGCTTTCTTCTTCTTTTACGGCATCTCCATTACTGGAGATTTGCAACCATAGTATTCCTTCTGTACAGTCAAACTGAGAATCTGTAACAAGAGTTGAATCCCTTAGCAAATTACATGGCTATGGAATTGCAGAATGACTGGGACTCTGCACATGAGAGACCTCTGGCTAGATTCTGCTCAGTTAGTGCTGATGTGAGCCAAAGTAAATGGAGTTACTTTATAATCTGCAGCAGCACAACTGAGAACATATTTTGGCCCTTCAGTGTCAAAGGTGCTACATAAAAACAAATGAATTTATATTCTGTTAATTCTGTGACTTTTAATAATGGTAATTTTTTCAAGTAGAATACTGAAATGTTCATTTATGACAAGTGGAGTTACTAGCCATATTGGCTCGTAACAATCTCTTCACTGCTTGCAGCAGCACAGAAAATTGTTTTACGGTCACTTTGCACTTACAAAGTTAAAATGCGTAGATGTGTATATAGCAAAAATGCTGGGTATGATACTACCACAGCTTGTGATGTTTTTAGTGTGAAAGACATTGAAAGAAATGGAGAGAAGAAAAATACATACAACAACAGAACAAAGGAAGATGCTGAAGGCTAGAGAATATGAGACAGATTTTCTTTATTAACAAAAATGTAACACAATCACTTTCATTGATCAATAACTGACACACAATTTTGATTGAAACACAAAAAGAAAAAAGCTTATTCACCTATTTGCTGTATATGACCTTTAAAATTTGACACAACTTTTAGCAAACGCTTTGTAGAGGAACTCTAAATGTCAAAGGAAAAGCTTTTCTGAACCAACACCAGTAAATTTTCATAATCTAAACCAAATATAGGAGAACTGCAGCTTGAAAATATAAAAAAAAGCAACTGGCCGGATCCTGAGGTCCTTACTCAGGTTTTCCTTAGACATGTCTCAGTAAGCACTGAGAGAGCCAGGTTTTAATCCTTGCATTATAGAAGACATCCCCCTTGCCCACCTGCATGTCTTGTGAAAGGGTCAGGGCCAAACACAGTTCCTCCCTGCACCCCTGAAAACACACATTGAGCCATAGACAGCATGGAGAGGTGGGGACAAAGCAGAACCAATGGGATAGCTCCCCAGAGGCAAGGCAGTTCTTCATCACTCCCAATGCGGTTTTGTGGCTAAATGCCACAATCTAGTCCTAAGTAAGGACTGCATGCATTGGCTTTACATACTTTAAAAACAAGATGTTTCAAGGAAGAATTTCATCCTTATTTAATGAACTGCAGTCTTGTCTATAATTTCAGAGCAGTAACCCATCATATCAAAGAAACCCAAAGTTAGATTCTCTGCTGAGCCTCAAGAGGTGCAATGCAGGACGCAGAGCCTAGAAGAGGAGGGTTGTCACTTTTGTCTCTCCCTAATTCTGATTACTTCAGGAGCCTATGTGACCCCTGGCCTAAATCAGGGCAGCCTTGCACTGCTACTTAGGGGCTGCTCTGCAGTCCAGAATAAAGTACTCTAACCACTCCCCATCCTGCCTCTAATCCAGCATCTCCCGAGCATGCACCCATGCTGAGGGCATCTTTTGTGGTTACTGGGTTCAGTGCATCTTGACCCCTTTTCAGTTTCTCCTGAGTACACTCTTTCAAGTGACATCCCTGCTTTTGAGGACAGGTGCAGTCTTCTCTGGGTATCCTACCTGTCTCAGACCAGGCACCTGGGCTGCAGCATCCCAGTCTGCATCTGTATTTCCTTAGCATGTCCAACAGGGTTTGGCCCCTGAAAGGGACTTCTCTTTGGGAGCTGTGGCCAATAGGTAAATGCAGTGACATAGAACAGCTTCTTCAAAACCACATATGATTTATTTATTAACAGAAATATGGAAATCAGAAAGGAAGGGGTTAAACAACAAAAAAGGCTACTCTCCTGTCAGTTTCCCCTAATGGTTTAGGTAGGTCAAGTTTAACCCAGACACCCCTGCCTCTGGGGACTATAATAGGTCTGGAAGGAAGCAGACTGCTGCCTCTCCCACTCTGTTCCAAAGTTCTTTGTTTCAGGTTTTCTGCCAGAAAGCCACCTCCCAATCCATCCTAAGCCAGGAGCAGGTGAGTGCAGCTTGGTCAGAGGCAAAACTTCAGAGGCATTGACACTTGTATTGTCAGTTAAGTACCGGTGACTGGGTTCTCTAAAGTCACTGTCTGCCTTCCTGTAGAGGTGAGGAAGGCTCCTGCAGAAGAACACCAAATATCCATAAAAATAATACAGATCTCTCACACATTCTTCAGAGTGTCACAGAAAGGCAGTCTGGGTCTACCTTAACTTTATGCTGCACCCTATGCTAGGGAAATTCCCCAAGAAGCCATTACGGCCTGTTTGTGCCACTGGAGCTGCAAAAGGAAGCTGTAGTATGGGGCCAGAATTTTGCCAAGGGAGTTTATAATAATTGTGCTCCTTTCTCACAGTGAGTGAAGACTGGCTTAGCCAGTAACAGTTAAGGATTTTAACACATTGTATAATCTACCATTGTCATAAATCCAATTTTCAAGGTATTTATTATAGCCCTGATCCTGCAAAGGCTTATGCACCTGCTTAACTTTACATACTGGAATAGTATCATGCCCTTCAGTGGGACTAGTCATAGTGTGTAAACTTAAGCACATAAGTAAATCTTTGCAGGACCATGACCTATATTTGTAATATAATTAATGTTCGGGGTTTTTTTTTTTTTTTTTTTTTTTTTTTGAGACTATTAACCTCTACACCCAAGAAACTTAAAAGGACAATTAGTGTCTGTGGTATTGTGATCAAAGTAAACAGCAGGAATATTTTAGCATTTTTGGAAACACTAAGTCAGTCTGTGTCTCGGTTTCCAACATTTTCACAAGTTTTTCAAGCCCAGCAAAATTTATGAACCATTAAATACTCTGCTTGTGCAGAGTTTGATTTTTTTCTTAATTAAATTGATCACCCAAGGGCCTGAATTAGCTATTAGGGTTATGGTTTTCTTCCTATGCTTGATTAAGGACCTCCACCTTTATAACAATCTAGACAAAAGATTTGCTTCTGTTCTCTATTAAAGCTAAACAAGTATAACTGGTCCCTGTGGATCCTGAAGGCAGATTATTGATGTTTTTTTATTATACTGGAATGAATAAAGATACTTGGAATTTATTAAAAGTGTTGAATTCTACAAAGGGGTGAACTGGCAAATAATATCGCAAGGGCCAATGTGTATACAATATAAAATTCTCAGAAAAACCTCAGATTGTGACTTCAGCCACAAAGGAGAAAGCAGGGGCTAATTGCCTGGTACTCCCCACTGAGCTAGTGGAGGCAGGGTGGGATGGAAGGCAGGGTGGGATGGAAGGCACTCTGGCAGTTGTGCAATAAGTAAGGCTCAGATTTTTGTCATGGATATTTTTAGTAAAAATCATGGGCAATAAACAAATTCACGGAAGCCCGTGACTTTTCTGTGATTTTTACTAAAAATATCCCTGACAAAATGGGGAGAGTGGAGGGTCCAGCACCTAGAGCAGCTGTGGGCTCTGGGGTCCCTCCGCTGCCCACCATGTCTGGGCATCTGCTGGGGAGGGCTCCTACCATGGGGAGTGTGAGCTCTGGGGTCCCTTCACCACCTGGAGCGGTGGGGTCCCCCACCACCCACCAGGGCCCACCGCCAGAAGCAGCTGAGAGCTTTGTTGCCAACTCCAGCCCCAGGGCAGAAAATGTCACAGAGGTCTCTGGAAGTCATGGAATCCCTGACTTCCATGACATAATCTTAGCCTTAGCAATAAGTAATCTACATAACTACAGAATCTTATCATCAGTTCCCTCCCTGTTCCTCCCCCTTTCCTCATATTGCACTCAATTAGTTTGTAAGCTCTTTAGGGCATGGACCATGTCTTCCTTGTTTATACTTATCCTTGCAGCACCAATCTTGTTGTGCAATAGCTCCTAAAGGTCCAAACAATAATAGCAGCAATAATGTTCGATGACTAAGAGTATGTCTACACTTGCTACAGCTGCAGTACTTCAGTGTAGATGCTACCTGCACCAACAGGAGGGCTTCTGCCATCAGCATAGGTAATCCACCTCCCCAAGAGGCGGTAGCTAGGTTGACCTAGCTTCTTCTTTTGACCTAGCGCAGTCTTCACTGGCAGCTACATCGGTATAGCTACCTTTTGAAGGGGTGTGGATTTTTCACACCCGTGAAAGACATAGTTATCCTGATGTAAGTTTCTAGTGTAGACCAGCCCTGATTGAATGTTGCACTCTAGTGTTCACATAGTTGTTCACTCAAGGTTACATCTCAGGGATTGAGATATTTCACTTTTGCTGTAGAAAATTTAGACAAGCCATTATGCTCAGATTAATTATAGCACAAAATTCTGTAGGAAATAGCTGGGAAACTTTAACAGAAGTCTTAGCTAATACATTAGGGCCTAGCTTGTTCATACTGTTGAGCACTCACTCAAACAGGGAGTCCCATTGGCTTCAGTAGCACAACTTGTGTAAGTGCTTGCCAACGTAAGGGTTGGACAATCCTGCCTTAAAGAAGTGATGATACTTCATTGAAGATTAATAAGTCTCTCTGTCAAAAGAGGACTCCAGAACACAGAAATCTGTAAGACAGATATTAATTGAAGGGAATGCATTACACACAAAAGGTCAAATTCTGATTCGCTTCTTCATGTTGAGTAACACCCTACCTCATTTACTTCAACAGGAGCACTCATGGAGTAAGGTGCTATTTCATTCTGACAACCAGAACCTGGACAGAATGATACAACATTTTAAGATATATATAGCTGTGTCCAGGTTTGACAGTATGATGAATGGAAGTGAGATTATATCTGAGGAGTTTGCATGGTCTATATTAGCAAATTGGAAAGCAAAAGGGAGTCGGCAGATGTACTTATATTATCTGGATTTTAAAAAGAAATTGTTTGAACTATATCACAATAATATAGACCTACAAAGTAAAAAAAAGAATATACCGTTGTAAAGGTAATTTCTCTCGTTTTCCTAACTTTAGATCAATTTGTATCAGTTAAAGGTGACAAAGTTCCAGAATGGTAACAATTTGGGGCATAGAAAGGATTAGCACTAGACCCACTTTAATTTGTCACATATATAGTAGATGCTTAGAGAAATGTAGGTTTAAGACATCAGTAAATCACTGGGTCGGGGCAACTTAATTTTGGGGAGACTGGCCTTGGATTAAAGTACTTCTGAAAAAACCCACTCTTGCCATTCCTACCTGCCACAGGGGGCTACAACAGTGGTACCCTCAACTCATCGAACAACATGGTCAATCTTTCCAACCACACACTTAGCCCAGCAGAAGAGTCTGTCCTATCTCAGGGACTCTTTCTGTCCCACCATCCCCACGAACACAATACAGTTCTGCGGTGATCTGGAAGCCTACTTTCCTCATCTCCAACTCAAGGAATATTTTCAAAGCACCACTGAACAGTGCACTGACCCACAGGAACCCTCCTACCAACACTACAAAAAGAAGAACTCTGCGTGGACGCCTCCTGACGGTCGAAATGACAGACTGGACCTCTACATAGAGTGCTTCCGCAGACGTGCACAGGCTGAAATTGTGGACAAACATCACAACTTGTCCCATAACCTCAGCCGTACAGAATGCAATGCCATCCACAGCCTCAGAAACAACTCTGATATTATCATCAAATGGGCTGACAAAGGAGGTGCTGTAGTCATAATGAACAGGTCGGATTATGAACAGGAGGCTGCCAGGCAACTCTCCAAGACCACATTCTACAGGCCGCTATCCTCTGATCCCACTGAGGAATACCAAAAGAAACTACACCATCTGCTCAAGAAATTCCCAGCTACAGTACGGGAACAAATCTACATGGACTCACCCCCAGAACCCCGACCAGGGGTATTCTATCTGCTACCCAAGATCCATAAACCCGGAAACCCTGGACACCCCATCATCTCAGGCATTGGCACTCTTACAGCAAGATTATCTGGCTATTTGGACTCTCTCCTCATACCCTATGCTACCAGCACTCCCAGCTATCTTCGAGACACCACCGACTTCCTGAGGAAACTACAATGCATTGGTGTTCTTCCTGAAAACACCATCCTGGCCACCATGGATGTAGAAGCACTTTACACCAATATTCCACATGAGGATGGGCTACAAGCTGTCAGGAACAGTATCCCTGATGAGGCCACAGCACGCCTGGTGGCTGAGCTTTGTGACTTTGTCCTCACCCACAACCACTTCAGATTTGGAGACAACTTATACCTTCAAGTCAGTGGCACTGCTATGGGTACCCGCATGGCCCCACAGTATGCCAACATTTTTATGGCTGACTTAAAACAATGCTTCCTCAGCTCTCGTCCCCTAGTGCCCCTCCTCTACTTGCGCTACATTGATGACATCTTCATCATATGGACCCACGGAAAGGAGGCCCTTGAAGAATTCCACCTGGACTTCAAAAATTTCCACCCCACCATCAATCTCAGCCTGGACCAGTCCACACAAGAGATCCACTTCCTGGACACTACAGTGCAAATAAGTGATGGTCACATAAACACCACCCTATACCGGAAACCTACTGACCGCTATACATACCTACATGCCTCCAGCTTCCATCCAAGACACATCACACGATCCATTGTCTACAGCCAAGCCCTAAGATAAACTGAATTTGCTCCAACCCCTCAGACAGAGACAAACACCTACAAGATCTTTATCAAGCATTCTTAAAACTACAATACCCACCTGGAGAAGTGAGGAAACAGATTGACAGAGCAAGACGGGTACCCAGAAATCACCTACTACAGGACAGACCCAACAAGGACAATAACAGAACACCACTGGTCATCACATACAGCCCCCAGCTAAAACCTCTCCAGCGCATTATCCACGATCTACAACCTATCCTGGAAAATGATCCCTCACTCTCACAGACCTTGGGAGACAGGCCAGTCCTCGCTTACAGACAACCCCACAACCTGAAGCAAATACTCACCAGCAACTACACACCACACCACAGAAACACCAACCCAGGAACCAATCCCTGTAGCAAACCTCGTTGCCTACTCTGTCCCCATATCTACCCTGGCGACACCATCAGAGGACCCAACCAAATCAGCCACACCATCAAGGGCTCATTCACCTGCACATCCACTAATGTTATATATGCCATCATGTGCCAGCAATGCCCCTCTGCCATGTACATTGGCCAAACCGGACAGTCCCTCTGCAAAAGAATAAATGGACACAAATCGGATATCAGGAATGGTAACATACGTAAGCCAGTAAGTGAACACTTCAATCTCCCTGGTCATTCTATTACAGATTTAAAAGTCACTATCATTGAACAAAAAAACTTCAGAAACAGACTTCAAAGAAAAACAGCAGAACTAAAATTCATTTGCAAATTTAACACCATTAATCTGGGCTTGAATAGGGACTGGGAGTGGCTGGCTCATTACAGAAGCAGCTTTTCCTCTCCTGGAATTAACACCTCCTCATCTATTATTGGGAGTGGACTACATCCACCCTGATTGAATTGGCCCTGTCAACACTGGTTCTCCACTTGCGAAGTAACTCCCGGCTCTCCATGTGTCAGTATATAATGCCTGCATCTGTAACTTTCACTCTATGCATCTGAAGAAGTGAGGTTTTTACCCACGAAAGCTTATGCCCAAATAAATCTGTTAGTCTTTAAGGTGCCACCAGACTCCTTATTACTCTTGTCATTCTTATGTATAATAAATTTACCTGCTTGTAGGTGTATGAGCCCTGGCCTTGTTGTTCTAGGGCAGGGACAATAGGAGGAAGTGGGTTCAGCTCTAAAATGGGTAAACATCTGGGTAGCAAAGCGAGCTAGCTACAATCCTTATGCTTCTACTCTGCATAAGCGCACTAGACAAAAGTGCAGAGGCTTATGCACTTTTGGAGACTGAATTGTGCCCTTTAGATACTGGACCATTCTAGGGGCAGTATGAAGCCTCACAGTGCAAAGCTGGCAGAATGTGGGAGCATTGTGCTTCCCTTCTCAAACTTCCCAGTGCAAAGGAGTAATGCACGGGCTGTGTCATCCATTAGGATGCTACAGCCAGCATTCATCAGGACACTACACAGACCTGGTAGGGCCACAGTCCTCCCTCTTCTCCTGGGTCAATGGGTATCCCAGGGTACACAGTGTGGGTACTTCATAGAGATCTATGAATTCTGAAAGTGGACCAGGATGTGTTGTAGAGGGAATCTAGTGTAAGACTGGGTCAGAACTCATTCTTGAGCTTTGCGCAAGCCATGTTGTGTTTGTCTGCTCTCCATCTGCCAGTACAAAAAAAAGGAAACATAATTTCAGGATGTATTAGCAGGCGTGTTGTAAGCAAGACACGAGAAGTAATTCTTCCACGCTACTCCGCACTGCTTAAGCCTCAACTGGATTATTGTGTCCAGTTCTGGGTGCCACATTTCAGGAAAGATGTGTACAAATTGGAGAAAGTCCAGAGAAGGTTAAAGGTCTAGAAAACATGACCTATGAGGGAAGATTGAAAAAGTTGGGTTTGTTTAGTCTGGAGAAGAGGAGACTGAGAGGGGACATAATAGTTTTCAAATACATAAAAGGTTGTTACAAGGAGGAGGGAGAAAAATAGTTCTCCTTAACCTCTGAGGATAGGACAAGAAGCAATGGGCTTAAATTGCAGCAAGGGCAGTTTAGGTTGGACATTTGGAAAAACTTCCTGTCAAGGTGATTAAACATTGGAATAAATTGCCTAGGGAGGTTGTAGAATCTCCATCATTAGAGATTTTTATTGGCAGATTAGACAAACCTGTCAGGGATGGTCTAGATAATACTTAGTCCTGTCATTAGTGCAGGGGACTGGACTAGATGACATCTCAAGGTCCCTTCTGGTCCTATGATTCTATGAATTTATTTATCCTTTGCTCCCAGAAGGCTAGATTTTCTGATACTCAATGGTAATACCAGATCCATTACAGTTTCAGGTTGGAAAAGCTACTTTATTGGCAAAAATAATTATTTTGTTTGTTTATATAAATAATGTTTACAACTGGCAAAGAAATCCCTAAATTTCCTTTAATTCATCTCACATTCTTACACAGTCTATCATTAAAATGAATTGATTACATACTGTATGTGCCTCTAAATCTTTCCACTGATATTTTCTAATAGAATAATAGAGAGAATATATTCAGTATACTGTATATTAAAGTTGGAGTTACATTAAAAATGTAGGGCTTAACTGTTCAAAATTCTGGGATCTCTTCATGTCCATCAAAGCAAGTGACAGTTGAAGAAGCTTAGCACTAGAGATAGTAAAAGCAAATAAATAAGAAACGAAAAAATAACTTTAGTAAAAAATTGGAAGTGTTGACATTGGTTCTGTTGCTCCAGATTTGAAATGCAGCAATTTTTTTTTCCTTTTCATTAAACTGTTTTTTTGAAAAATGTTGACTCTTTCAAGTTTCAGTTCCAACCTTCTCTCCACTGAGTGCAACAAAACACCACCCAGGGTCGTCTTCCTCTCCCTCCCTGCCCTGCCTTTTTTCCCTTCCTTTTTCCACTCTAAATTTTTGAAACTTCCTCAGCTTTTTAAAGAATTGCAGAGGGCAAGTTAATAGTTTTACATTTTTGCCACTCTAACCTTTCCCAAAGTAGAAGAAGTTATGAATACTTAGAGAGGAAAAAGAAATGGGACCCAGTGGACAATGTTCATTTTATTGTGCTCAGTGGTGAAAAAGGAGGAGTGGTGGACAAAAATAAAACCAACGCCACCATATCCCCAAAATTGGAAATTTATATAACAAAAAATATTGCCTTCAAAATGAATGGAAAGTACAATTAACAATGAAATTAGGTTTTTTCAGTTTGATTTTAAAATCCCCACAGGAAAAAAAAAAAGATAAAAAAACACTCTCTCCCTCCCCCTCCCCCCCCCCCCCCCCCAAAAAACAAGCTGTTTGACAAAACTTTATTTTGGTGGGAATTCCCCCTCCCCCCCTCACAAGCTACAAATCAGCTCTATTCAGCACTGAAAGAGATCAAGCTCAAAAGGACCCTCGCCAAGTTAAAGTGGCAGAAAAGAGTAAACATTGGTAGCAGACTACTACAGCCTTTCCTAATTCTAACAACAAGAATATAGATTCCAAAGGCCAGAATGGACCACTGTGATCAACAAGTTTGACCTCCGATATAACACACGCCATAAAACCTCCTCAAAATAATTCCTAGAACATGTCTTTTAGCAAAACATCCAGTCTTGCTTTAAAAATTGTCAATTATGGAGAATCCATAATGAACCTTGGTCAGTTGTTCCAATGGTTAGTTACTTCCACTATTAAAAAATTTAGGCCTTATTTCCAGTCTGAATTTGTCTAGTTTTATCTTCCAATAAGTCAGCATTAATGTGGGTACCTATGGCATCAAAATTGAATTTTTATTGTTGCCAACTTTACTGACAGTATTATTGTGTGTGTGAATTATTAGCGTAAGGTACTGTATGGTATTTTGTATACTTGTATTTTGCCTCTGGTAGGAAAATACCTTCTAATATTACATGAATTTATTGGTAATGGCATCAGATGGCAGAAACCAAACTCAGTTATTGCACAATGTTGCAATGTCACTAAACTAAATTTAACTGAGCCATTGTAATAAAAGGCTGCTTAGATATCATCCATTCAGCTGATCACAGTAGGAAAGATTTTCCTTCAAGCTTAATTTTTGATTGTTTATTCTGAATTATCCTTATATAAATGCAACAATATTTGATTAGATTCAGTGGCTCCTATATTTATTATCCACATATTTCATCCACTCTTAGCTGACAATGTGTCAGGTTTATATAACCAGTGACTGTCAGCTTCTTGTGAACTGGAGCTTTTCTATTGAGCTGTGAGTCAAGAAACAGTAGTGAGCCATTGGATATGATTAGTCACCAAAGTATACAAATTTTATCCTTTCCTGTATCTTATTACTAGGTGTAATTAGAGTGTAAGTGCGTCATATATTTAGTTTTTATAGAAAATTATCTTAAAGAATCTGCCTATTTCTATTCTTTACTTGCCCAACCCTACATATAGTTGTTGTAGTGAATGTTTCTCAATTCTGAGTTATAAGATATTTTATATGTAAGTGAGGACAAAAAGAACGCAAGTCGTATGCCCTGCAGCTTTGTCCACCTGAAATAAAGAAAAGCCTATGATTAAAAAAAAAATGCTGGGTGTCTGCCACAAATTTAAAAATAAATCACATTGTCCCTAAGTGAAAATTAAGTTCTGCAGAAAAAATTCACCATTTTTGCAATACCAAGTTGAACAAATTTATGCAATACATAGGAAACCAGCCAATTGGCCACTGCTACTCGTGTTAATTAGGAATCAACATAAGACTGGTTAGCTTTGTTTTTATGTTCTAACAGAGTTATCACAACTTGAGCCATACTAACTGGGATCTTTATTGAAGATGAAACAGGAAAGAAACTACGTTTCCAACTTTTACAGCCAAACTTGTTTCATATATGACTTTCTCCACTTGTTCTCACTTTCTCATAATCACTCTGATACATTTTCTTCAAAATTATTGCCTCCTTCCTCACAGATAGGTACTTTAAAAAAAAGTTTAATAGCTGCTTTAATTTCAGGAAAAGCAAACATCTCCACAACTTCCACTGTTTTTTCTGTAGTGTTGGCTGCCCCATGCTTAGATCTTCCTGGAACATAGTTGTGGACTAGCCCATCCAGGAAAAACTGTTCAAGGAAAAAAAAAAAACATTAACAGTACCTTGCTTTATAGAAATTTTCCTTAAAATACAGATAATTCCCAATAAGTCACTTTGCAAATTATTTATAGATAGGCTTGGCATAATTCAATTATTTTTAAATAGTTTTGATTAGATCAATGTTTATTTTGAAGCACTTTTTTCTGTTTTTGTCTATTTAAGTTTTCACAGTTGCACAAAATGATGTGTTTTAAGCCTTTTTACACATTTATTTAATTTTTCACAGTTGCAGGAGTTAGGACAATAATTATTTAATGACAGTTGTTGAGACTTAAAAAGTTAAAGCTTTATAAGCCTTAACACAAATTGTCAACCTCATAGGTCAAAATAGATAAAGTAAATATCCTTCAATCAAACTAATAACTTCTCAAGCAGCATTTCCCTACTTTGTGTATATGTAATTTTTTTCATTGTTGATGGGAATATTTTTTGGTGGTTTGTGGCTGGATGGTGAAATTGACATTTATCAACATTTACTGATAAAAATCTAATTCTTCCAAGCCAATGGATAGAGCTAGGAAAATCAGATTGTTTAATTTTCTGAGCTATTTTGGATGGATTAACAAAGTTCTTGTAAGTCTGAATCTATATTCAAACTTTGAGAGACTGATAAACACAATTATCTATTATGTTTGCATTTGTTATAAAAGCTTTTTGAGACTGGGTAACTGACCCCTATGGAGACATTCTTCTCCAAGAGATATTCCTTTCCCATATGTTTTACTCTGATAAATGAAGTCCAATGGGACTTGATCTGTTGTCTTTTGGACATTACATTTGTACTTTAATGGCCCCACTGGTTCTTCTGAAAAAAGGGCTAATCCACTTAATCTTCCACCAACTTGATCTGTTGGATAACCATAAATGACCCATAATGAATTATTATCTTGCTGAAACAAGATTTCCTGTTTTTTTTTTTTCTAACATCCTTCAACAGTTTTATGCCCCTTAAAACAGAAGATGACTCTGATGGAGGTTAAAACTTCTCTTATAAGGCCTCCCTTTAATGAGTAAATACACATACAGAGTTTAAGTGTGATGTTGCAATCTAATAGCTGGCCCAAAGAGAGGATAGAGAATCTACTTTTATCAACTATGGAAGATCTCCTTAAGTTCTTTCAAATTTAGATTTGTAAAGCTGAGGAAAGACATTATTTTTCTAGTGAGTGCTGTACTTTTTGGTTTTAGTGCCTGAAGTCTGAAGATGTGCGTCTATGCCATCAGTATTGGACAGTACACTGTGAACAAAGGGTATTTATGGTCTGCATACACTATTCAAAAAGGGATTGACTGAAAGGGTAGAGGAGCAGGTGAACTGGGTATTCAGGCAAGAGTTAAATGGCTACAATTTTTATCTTCATTCAACAGATTGTGCTGCTGCTAACCTTCTCCTGAAGGCATTTTAATTTTAGCTAAGCTTTATTGTTTCATGGAATGAATCCACTAACTACACTTTCTTATTTATCTCCATGTGTCTAAAATATTAAATTCTAACCCTCAAGGCTGAATTAAAACATATGGTAATAACAGCTGGAAGCAACAATAAAACTATGTATTAAGTTAGAATGCTAGAGTAGCCTAGATATTAAACAAATGTTTTTGATAATTTCTGTAGGCATGTATATATTGAAGCATTGTTGGATTAAAGAGTGATCTTTTAATAAATGCTTTACATCACCTGTCACAATACTAAATGGCCCAAACTCTGTCATTTTATAATTGGGAATCTTTACTTCACACACATTTTTTCACATTCAGAATTAGGTAGTGGGGTGGGGTGGGGTTTAAACAAAAAATATGTATTTAAAATGTTCTGACACTATATTAACCCTGCAGCTCCTTTCTTTCTATCACGATAGTGTAGGTGTCTCAGAGGAAGAGAAGCAGCGCAGGGCTACTAATGGACATTATTCAAAAACTTCTTAATCATTCAGCCTGAAAACAATGACAATATTGCAAGCACATCAAGCAGGCCCTCCAGTAATATGGACCACACATGTAGGATAATGCATCAGAACTGAAGTTTGTGTTTTTGGAATTATAATCCTCAATGAATGGCAGATAATGTTGGCAAACATGGAAGATGGGAATGCATAGCATTTAGCACATGGCAGGGATAATTGATTTTGTTTCTGTATAACATTGTGCTGTTTCCCTCTCTCCAGCTGTTTACATTCATGTATATGGTATCAGTCAAGATCCTGAAAGGTACAGAAGAGCTAACTTCCAGTAGTAAGTGTGATAGCTTATACCATCAGTTTGATATAAACCCTTAACTATAGTGTAACGATCTTGGGGTTCATTAAATAACAAATTAGTGAATGAGAAAGGAATAAAACTTTAGTAAAACAAACTGGAGAGCATCTCTGGTGAACTGCTGCACACAGCCATGTAGTGCTCTCAATCCCCACCTCCAAGGCACATTTCCAAATTCACACACATTCTCAACACAATCCCTTACAAGGGGGCATCTCCAAATCACAATCTTTCATAAAGATATCTCTACCTATAGATTGCAGTTTGGATTATTCCACCACATACAACTTGTACTCAAAGCTCTTTGAAATGGTAACACTAACCAGATCATTCACGTGCCAGAAATTTGTGCTACTTTGTGTTTTGATTGCAGTTCTGAGCATTCACCTGCTAAAAATATTTAGTACCACCCTGAGCAAAGGAAAATCAAAACTTATTTACAACAAACAACCGCACTCCCCTTTTAACCAGGAACAGCAGGATATTGAGTGAAACTGCAACCATAAAACTGTTGGAAGGAGATTGAGTGAACACATCTGTTATGGTCCAGTGGATAGAATACTAGGAGACCTGACTGCTATGTGACCTATAGGAAATCACTTCATCTCTTATGCCTCTGTCTCCCCACCTGTACAATTCTTCCTTTATAAGGCACTTTGAGTTGAATGGACAAAATACACTATATAAGAGCTAAGGAGTATTTATGCAACTTTAAAGTATATTTTAAGTGAGCATTTATCAGTATTTGGGCTTTTTATATGGGTTGTGCTGAATATAAAAGTAATTTGCCACAATGGTTGCAAGCTGCTTCCCAATAACCTGAAACGATGAAAGGAGGAATATTAAAATATAGTTAAAACGGGATACTATAATAGCATGCAATTTTCTCTTCTGCAGTTCTGTACTGTGGACGACTATTAAGAGACCACCACCAGGGAAGTTGTTTTGATAGTAACTAGTTGACCACCCTAACAGATATGCCAAAAGAGCAAACGTTCAAGAGTTCTGATGTTCAACCCTATTCCCTTCACCAGGGACTGCCAAACTGACTATAGAGGTTGTCTCATGGACCTCTCTCCCAATCACAGTTGTATAGGGCACTTTGCATATTGTTTACAATCAAACAACCCAGACAACAGCAGCAATTAAAAAAAAAACACACACATAGAAAGTATAACTAGCGACCACTTTAGCAAGTGGAAACAAGGAGGAAAGCCAGCACCATGTGATCCACCATTTTTCCAAAGACCATGAGCAAGAGTTCCATGGACCAGAGTTTGAGAGTCACTGTCCTACATGATACAGTGGAGGTCAGGAAAGGAACAAGAAAAGTGATCTGATCTGCGTGTGGTGTAATACCACTGATTAGGGGAAGCAGGCCCAATTTCCTCCTCCCTCCCTCCCTCCCTCAGTTGGTCATTTCTGGGCTAGGGGGAAGCTTAATGGACAGTTTGGAGTCGGAGGTGTTTACCAACAGTAGAAAAGAGTTAGACATGTACGTGTTCTATAAATATATAGTTTTCTTCAAGTGACATCTGTTATGGAGGATGTTGACCATTACCTTCCGTCTTTCACAGTCATGACAGTTGTAAAACTTACACTTTCCTTTGGATACCAGTAGACTGGGTGATGTTTGCAACATAGCTGGTTCATTCTGTTCCTCTTGGTTTGCCTGCAGTCTTGCCTGATAGTATGAATGCTAGATTCAAGTTCCTCTGTAATCAGCGAGCGATGTCCCCACTGAGAGGTGCTATTCTTGAGTAACTCTGCTCTTAAAATTCATCCTTCTCATCACCTCATTGTTCATAGTTTTGGGAATTCAGTTAATTTTTAATGTTCTTCTGTAACATCAAAATGTGAATGTTCTGAGTCACTCAGAGCCCTTTTAAAGTGTCCAGCTCTCATTTCCATACAGGAGGCTTGACCATATGTAGCACTTCACATCAGCACTAGAATGCTGTAGTTTTAACTTTTAACAACAGAGAGGACTTTGGAAGTTGCCAAATGCATTTTTTTATATCCTTTTGATTTCTTCATCGCAACTTCCATCTGATGTTGTTAGACTCCCTAAATATGGAAGACTATTCACCCATTTCACCACTTGACCATCAAGAAATAAGTGTTGCCTACCTTGGGAATTACTGTGTTTACCTACCATTTTGTCTTCCTAACATTAACCATTTCTTATTTCTTGCTGGCATTATTCATAGCAGTACGCATGTTCTGAAGTTCTTACCTAGTCAAAGCAATGCAAACTAGGTTGTCAGCATCTTATGTTGTTGATATCAACATCTTTTCAAAATCCACAGAGAACATAAGTTTGCTGTTGTACTTCTATTGCACACTCACATAAGATCCTTAACACAAAAATTACCTCCTTCTTGCCTATTCATGGACAGAAACCCAGCCAACTTCTGCTAATACTTGGCTTGAGATGTTGCTGTATGCATGTTGAAAATTGTCAGTACAAGTCTTTGAGTGCATTGTTTAATCAGACTTAGTTTGATGTTATTCATTCTCTACTATTAGAAACCTTTGGTTGAGGAAAGAAAATTGACCTCTTGAAGTTCTCCTTGTGTATATATATCTGATATAAGATTTGTAGCAGGAAATGTTTGCCTCTTCATTCAGGGATTGTAGCATTTAGTCATCCTCCCCAGATGCTTTGCACTTTTTAGTACTCCTTCTAGCTTCCACATTGTAATATGTAAGACATGAAAAATTGTCTAATTAAATCTACAACGAAGCTTCACAATCCAATATATAATCAATGTTGCCTTGTTAAATGGACTACTAGGTGCAATCATCCTGTATAAAAATCTACTACCGGAAAATTGAAAACAACAACAACTTGGGAGTGATGAAAGTAGCAACATGAATGTAAGAATACTATCAAGGCAGCAAATTTCAAAACATATTAGAAGAAGCTAAGTGTTTGAAATGTTATGTCCTCAGAATTATTGAAGTGAGGAGGATAGGTATTGGGCATATGCAGTTACAGGATGGGTATGACCTGATTTATTCAGGTGGGGAGAGGTACAAAAAGAGTTGCAATAATGTTAAAGAAAAACCTAGCCAATAGTAAAAATTTGGCTGTTATCTGATAGAATATGGTGGGTGAGAACGTCTCACCAATCAATATTTGCATGCTAACGTTTACACCCCCACGACAGGTGGTAGAGACGATGTGTTGGGCACTTTTAATGATGAATTGAAAAAAGGAGAGATATGTTGATAGTGATGGGTGACTTCAACACAAAGACAGGAAAAGGTTGAGTAGCTGACATAGCTGGAGACCATGGGTTAGGATGTAGGAATGAAAGAGGAGACAGATGGATTGAATTTGCAAACAGGAATGATCTAGTCATCTGAAATACATGGTTTCAGCATCGTCTGAAAAGATTATATGCAAATGTGAAGGGATGTACAAACCCCACATCCTGCAGATGAATGGGTTAAAGAGCTACTTTGGTCCATGTAGAAACACCCCGCCACACTTGCAAGTCATACATGATTTGAGGAGAAGCCTAGACAGGAGTAGAGGTGGTCAGAAGCAGGCATCCAGGGAAGTGAGCAGACATATGCTTTTAGCTCTTTAGAGGAAGCATTGCTGGAGGTCCAGCTATCTGGGGCACCTACCTGACTTGCAAAGAGAAAACTGATTCTAGACACTTATGAGGTCTGGGATTCATTATTTTTTATTTTGTTTATTATATCTTGCTTTGCCTTGAGTAAGAAGACTTGTAGGAAGCAATCCAGGGGAGCAGGGTACAAAGCATAGGACCCTGGATTGGAACCAGGGGAGAAGGTGGGCCTGAGTTCCCCAATCATTCCCTGCATGGAGCTGGAAGTGAAGAGTCTACCCCATATACAGGAGAATATGAACTAGGAAGACTCTATAACTCAGAGTCATGAGTTTGGGACCTTGGCCTAGTGAGGTCTGGAACCCCTTGCCTGACAATGAAGATATCCGTTGTGGGAATCTTTGTATGTCCTGAGAAAGGTGAACACAATTAGTGGCCTGGCCACAGGATCAAGTCACAGAAGGGGCAGACCACAGCAGTACCAGAACTACCAGGATCCATCAGACAGAGAGAGTTGCTATGCCATCCCTAGACACAAGGCGGTCCTGTGGCATGTGAACCCCTTCACAAAATGGTGAAGCCCTGGAGACAAACTGGGACACTAAGGTATCAGATTATATTTTAATTTTAAATTGATTTCATGAAGTTGTTTTTGATGCTAGAATGTTCCCAGCAATAGACTGTAATAGTGATAACAGTGACAGCAATACATATAACCACTATGTCGGTATGAAGGGAGAAAGGACAGGATGCCAAGCAGCCCATGGATGACTGATGAAATTGTAAGCTAAATGCAACACGAGAATGCAAAGATAGAAGTGAGGGATAATGAAAGTAACACATTCAAAAACCATGCAAAGAGGTAAAAAATGGCTAGAACAAACAGTAACTGGGCGGTGGAAGCCATGGCATGACCTACATGCTCGTCTGCTGGCTGTCCATGTCCAGGCTGTGAGCCACAGCAGCATAGCATTTAAGTCACCCAGAGTTGCAGGTCAGGCAGTGATCCAACCTTTAGTGGTTTGGGTTGAACCCCAAAACATCACATGGGAAACTTGTAGAAAGACATGAGTAAAGATGAAGCATCTATATTGTACATAACTAGCATAGAGACATGACAATACTACAGTATTATTTTAAGTTTGTGCAGCTGTCTGGATGGACATACATATACTTTTTAAAATAGCAGATATTTACCTTTAAGTTCTAATACCGTAATTCCAACCAGCAGGGCAACCTTACTGTTTCCTAAGTGATTCCAAGCCTTCGGCAATAAAAGTTACTCCTAGCTTAATAGGTACAATACAGTGTATGTGTGTTATGAAGCTGTTGTCTCCTACAGTTCAACCAGGACCACTTTCAATAAGCCACAAGTTAAATGAACAAGTCCATGTCATTGCAGCATCAACAGGATGTTTGGAGCTCTGCTTTGGCACTGCTCTCCGGAGCTTTTTGCTTGCTGGGGGAGGAGGGGAGAGGAGTGCTGATATCAGGATGTCCCCCTGCTCCTGCCCCTCCCGCTCTGTACCCCCTCTCCACAAAGCGGAGGAGAGGGACACAAAGGAGGGAGCTGGCTGGAAACTGTTGCTTCCTGTCTGACCAGGCTGATCTGCTTAAAAGGGCAATGTACTTGAAGTGGGGTCAGCTTACTTAGAGAGAGAGATGCATTGCCCCTTTCTCATGCACACACCCCCAGCATTTTGGAAAGTCACACCTGTGTATCCGTACATGTGCTGTCAGGAGGAGGGAGTGGTGCGCTCCAGCTGAATAGCGTGAGCTCATAATCATGTTCAGTTTTTACAGGGAAGTGTTTGGAGCTACTGTCCTGCATCTATTGTGTTTCCTCCCTCCTGCCTCAGTCCATGCTGCCTTGTAGAGTGTGAGGCTACATTAATAACAGCGTATTAACCCTTGAGGGCTCAGCTGAGTGCTAGTTCATCATTTAGCAGCAAGGCATTCCCTGGGAAATATCCCACCCTCTGACTCCACCACCTCAACCAAGCTTCACAATCATTCATTGCTGTGTACAATATTAAACTGTTTGTTTAAAATTGTTTAAAACATATACTGTGTATATATATATATATATATATATATATATATATATATATATAGTCTTTTGTCTGGCAAAAAACATTCCCTAGAACCTAACCCCCTCATTTACATTATTCTTATGGGGAAATTGGATTCGCTTAACATTGTTTCACATAAAGTCACATTTTTCAGGAACATAACTACAACGTTAAGTGAGGAGTTACTGTATAATCACACACAACATGAGGTGAGAGAGGAATGGATATGCCTTTAGTCTAAGAAGCAAATTGCTACAAAGTTTCTCAATTTCATTTTTATATTGACAACACCACCCTCCCTGGGAGGGACCTGTACCCCCCCTCCAAACCTGATCTTAGGGTACAATTATAAAATGATATCTCATGTTCTAAAGCATATTAAAATACATGAAGATAGTAAAGCTATTAGACCTGTAGGGCAAGGGGGGGGGGCGGGTGGAAGAATCTGTATAACAGCTAAGATAGGCCTGGCACTAAGTTGAGGTGTAGGAGGCATGTTAGTAATTTTGATAGTTACCATGACTGCTTAACTTAAGGTTGTAAGATTTAGGTAAGGTTGCAATATGTAGCCTGTAACTAACAAACACATCACAGAAGCTTGAAATAAATTTCTAGGTGATTTTGGGTGGTACATGCAACTATGGAGAAAAAACATTAATGCATTGCAGTTATTGGGAAATGCAGTGACACACTTAGCTTATGCTTGCAAGCAGAACCTTAATTATGGTCCCCTGGAATGACAAACATGGGCTGAGTCATAAATTAAATCTGGTCTGGATGTGTGTAAGACATAAGAAAAAAGGGTATAAGAGGATGGTCAGACCTGTCCCTAGCTGGTATACCAGGAATGATTGAATGGTGGAAGCCTGAAAACAAACAAGCCCTCTTGTGGTGATCTCCACTTACTTTTTCTTGTATCTTTGCTGTTACCTATCTCTATGAGGATGTAAGTATATACGATCTAGGGGGACATTTGCTATACTTTTTTACTATCATATTTTCTATTATGTTAATTATACTTGTCTGTACTAAAACTCAAAATCGGTGGGACCCACCAATTTCATCTTAATTTTTACATAACTGATCCCCTTAATCAGAGGCTATTTGTGACAAATTGCACCACAAATTAATCCAGTCTACCATGGGTTAGGACCTACTTACCTAAGAGGTCACCTTTCCCTCAGTCACCAAATGACATCCCACAAAAATATTTCACTAAAATCATGCAACTCATCCCCATTCTCACAAGTGTGGGAGATGGCCATTTATTGAATGTGGAACAGTCCATACAAGCTGGAGTATCTGCATTGCTCCCGCATTCAGCCCCAGGAACAAATATTCAGTGTGGAAAAGATGAACACATGGATCACTGGATAGATACTTCTCATGCAGTGAGGAGCAAAGTTTCTTAGTAAGTTAGAGGTAGATATTTATTTAGGTTTTCCCCTCACTGATACCTGAACTCTTAGGCTTAATGATTAGTGATATGACTATGAGCCTTGAACTGCTTTGATGAACAGGGCCTAAGGATGGGAAGAAGCCCTTTGATACAAAGGGAGGAGTGGGTCCCAGTTAGTTCATCAAAACGCTTTCCCCCACCAGCCAGCAATTGCCAAAAGGGAACTGGAGCCAGTTACTTTTCCCATATATGCCTGTTTCTTCCAGGCTGTCACAGGGTAGCCTTTAGCTAGCCCCACAGGCACTCTCCCTTTCTACATGCAAATCCCACCTAATGAAAGCTTTCCCCTTCAGATATAGCAGCCAGGTCAAAATAATGCTTTCCGATAAACAATCTTACTATTCAAAGATCAGTGCTATGAGCCACAATCTTCTCCTGATCTGAAGATTGCCTCTATTTCCACCTCCTGTGGTGTCTGTAAGGCAGATGACCCTGACTGTGCTGTTGGTTCCAGCCATAACCCTTTTCTACCTGGTCTGCAGAGTAATAGAGGGGGAAGAGGGATTTTGCTGTTTACCTCTCCCACAGCCCAGTGTCTTCCTGGCATCCCATCGTGTGGTACACTCCAATAAACAAGCATTGGAACATACTGGTGATGTGACTTTTTTTCAACAGGAGAGGTATATCTGTGTGCCATCTGTATATTGGGAATACTGGCATCCATTGTATCTCAAAATCAGATTGATTTCAGTGGGAGTCAGGTGACTAGTGGGACCTTAAAAATCTGGCCCTTAGGAACTTTTGAAAATCTCACTCTAAAAGATTTGGCCCTAAAGCATTTGTTAGGATGAACAACTTGTTTTGTTTCGTCACTAAATTGTTACACTAATGTCAAACTATTTTATAGCTATTCCCTTTGCGGTGTGTGTGTGTGAAGCTTGTTGCATCTCTCTGCATATCAAATGGGGAAAGAGAGATTGAGAGCACTTTAGGGACCCTAGGAAGTTTTCTCCACTCCTGAAAACTATGTGCGTTGCCTCTAGCCCTGCAGATGTGAGGTGCATGCTAATGTGCCTATAACCAATACCACTCATGTCTCTACTGAAGGAGTGTCTAGGAAATGCAAGCTGTCAGGCAAGTGTTCATAAATGTTAAACTCCAAAATGCAGCTATGAATCTATAAAACCTAATCATAGCATGACTTTCCTTTGATGGTGTATCGCCTAAAAATATTAAAATGAACACCTATTATATGGTATGTATAAACTGTAAACAATCACTATTTATAGTCCTTCCTATGGTCCTCATTACTGTAATACAGTGGTTCTCAAACTTTTGTACTGGTGACCCCTTTCACATAGTAAGCCTCTGAGTGTGACACCCCCTTATACATTAAAACATTTTAAAATATATTTTACACCATTATAAATTCTGGAGGCAAAGCGGGGTTTAGGGTGGAGGGTGACAGCTCATGACCCCCCCATGTAATAACCTCATGACCCCCTTAGGGGTCCCAACCCCCAGTTTGAGAACCCCTACTGTAATATCTGAACATATAGACTCATAGACTTTAAGGTCAGAAGGGACCATTATGATCATCTAGTCTGACCTCCCGCATGATGCGGGCCACAAAGCCGTCCCCAACCCCTTTCCCTTGACTCTGCTGTTGAAGTCCCCAAATCCTGTGGTTTAGAGACTTCAAGTAGCAGAGAATCCTCCAGCTAGTGACCCCTGCCCCATGCTGCGGAGGAAGGCAAAAAACCTCCAGGGCCTCTGCCAATTTACCCTGGAGGAAAATTCCTTCCCGACCCCAAATATGGCGATCAGTAGAACCCCGAGCATGTAGGCAAGATTCTCCAGCCAGACCCTCATTGGCCATTGATACTATTTACCAGCGATGGCACGCTGTTCATTTGACTAAAATCATGTTATCCCATTAAACCATTCCCTCCATAAACTTATCTAGCTTAATCTTAAAGCCAGACAGGTCCTTCGCCCCCACCGTTTCCCTCGGAAGGCTGTTCCAGTATTTCACCCCTCTGACGGTCAGAAACCTTCGTCTAATTTCAAGCCTAAACTTCCCCATGGCCAGTTTATATCCATTCGTTCTCGTGTCCACATTAGTACTGAGCTGAAATAATTCCTCTCCCTCCCTGGTATTTATTCCTCTGATATATTTAAAGAGAGCAATCATATCCCCCCTCAGCCTTCTTTTGGTTAGGCTAAACAACCCGAGCTCCTTGAGTCTCCTTTCATATGACAGGTTTTCCATTCCTCTGATCATCCTAGTTGCCCTTCTCTGTACCCGTTCCAGTTTGAGTTCATCTTTTTTAAACATGGGAGACCAGAACTGCACACAGTACTCCAAATGAGGTCTCACCAGTGCCTTGTACAACGGAAGCAGCACCTCCCTATCCCTACTAGATATACCTCGCCCAATGCATCCCAAGACCGCATTGGCCTTTTTCACCGCCACATCACATTGTCGACTCATAGTCATCCTGCGGTCTACCAGGACTCTGAGGTCTTTCTCCTCCTCTGTTATTTCTAACTGATGCGTCCCCAGCTTGTAACTAAAATTCTTGTTAGTCATCCCTAAATGCATCACCTTACACTTTTCACTATTAAATTTCATCCTATTTCTGTTACTCCAATTTACAAGGTCATTCAAGTCTCCCTGCAGAATATCCCGATCCTCCTCCGAATTGGCAATACCTCCCAACTTTGTGTCATCCGCAAACTTTATCAGCCCACTCCTACAATTGGTTCCGAGGTCAGTAATAAATAGATTAAATAAAATCGGTCCCAAAACTGAACCCTGAGGAACTCCACTGGTGACCTCCCTCCAACCTGACAGTTCACCTTTCAATACGACCCGCTGCAGTCTCCCCATTAACCAGTTCCTTATCCACCACTGGATTTTCATATCGAGCCCCATCTTTTCCAATTTAACCAATAATTGCTCGTGCGGTACCGTATCAAACTCTTTACTGAAATCGAGGTATATTAGGTCCACCGCATTTCCCTTATCTAATAAGTCTGTTACTTTCTCAAAGAAGGAGATCAGATTGGTTTGGCATGATCTGCCTTTGGTAAAACCATGTTGTAATTTGTCAGAATTGCCATTGACCTCAAGGTCCTTAACTACTTTCTCCTTCAGAATTTTCTCCAGGACCTTGCACACTACAGATGTTAAACTGACAGGCCTGTAGTTACCTGGGTCACTTTTTTTCCCTTTCTTGAAAATAGGAACCACATTAGCTATTCTCCAGTCCAACGGTACCACGCCCGAGTTTAAAGATTCATTAAAAATCATCGCTAAGGGGCCTGCTATTTCTCGCACCAGTTACTTCAATATTCTTGGATGAAGATCATCCGGTCCGCCCGACTTAGTCCCGATACGGTGTTCAAGTTTGGTTTCTACCTCGGATACGGTAATCCCCCCTCCTGTATCCCCTTCTGTCACGCTGCCAATATTCCTAAACCCTTCACTGGCCTCATTGAACACCGATGCAAAATATTCATTTAGATATTGTGCCATGCCTAGATTATCCTTAATCTCCACTCCAGCTATAGTCTTCAGCGGTCCCACTTCTTCTTTCTTTGCTTTCTTCCTGTTTATATGGCTATAAAACCTCTTACTATTGGTTTTAATTCCCCTCGCAAGGTCCAACTCTACATGGCTTTTGGCCTTTCTCACTCCATCTCTACATGCTCCGACCTCAATAAGGTAAGTTTCCTTACTGATCCTTCCCCTCTTCCACTCTTTGTATGCTTTCTGTTTTTTTCTAATCACCCCTTTGAGACGGTCGCTCATCCAGCTCGGTCTAAATCTCTTGCTTACTAACAGTTTTCCCTTTTTCGGGATACAGGGCTCTGACAGCTCCTGCAGCTTTAACTTAAAATAATCCCAGGCATCATCTGCCTTTAGATCCATTAATATGTTTGCCCAATCCACTTCCCTTACCAGTCCTCTTAATTTATTAAAATTAGCCTTTTTAAAATTGTAAACCCTAGTCTTCGATTTAATTCTGTTAATCCTTCCATTTAGTTTAAACCGAATTAGCTCATGATCACTCGAGCCAAGGTTGTCCCCCACAACCATTTCCTTAACGAGGTCCTCACTACTCACCAAAACCAAATCCAAAATGGCCTCCCCCCTTGTTGGTTCAGCTACTACTTGATGAAGGAATTGATCAGCAAGCACATCTAGGAACATCTGAGCTCTATTATTGCTACTAGCATTTGTTCCTCAATCTATATCTGGGAAGTTAAAGTCCCCCATAATTACACAGTTCCTATTAGTATTTACTTCCCTAAACACATTAAATAGTTCTTTATCCATATCCTGGGTAGATCCCGGCGGTCTATAGCACACCCCAAGCACTATCCCAGGGGAGGCTCTAGCTATATCTCTTCTTATCTCATCACTCTACTTTCCAATGTTGGAATCTGGCGTGGAGATTAACTGTACATCTCCCAACCATCTCTCCCAAATTCCTAGTTTAAAGCTCTTTTGATGAGATGAGCCAGCCTCCCTCCCAGAAGTCTATTTCCTTCCCTACTCAGGTGAAGTCCATCCCGTGAGAACAGCTGTCTGTCCCTGAAAGCCTCCCAGTGGCCATACATCCCAAAGCCCTCCTTATAGCACTACTCCCTTAGCCAACTATTTATCCTCACAATCCTGTCAGCCCTTTGCTGCCCTTCTCTAGGAACAGGCAGAATCCCACTAAAGATGACCTGAGCCTCGATTTCCTTGAGCGTCTTCCCCAGCCTGGCATAATCTCCCTTGATTCTCTCTAACGAGAACCTAGCCGTGTCATTCGTTCCTACATGAAAGATTATCAAGGGGTTCTTACCTGCTCCTTTTAGTATCCTTTTCAACCGCAGGTCCACATCCCGTATCTTCGCGCCCGGTAGACAGCACACCCTTCTGTTCTCTGGGTCCGCCCTAGTCACAGGCCTGTCTAACCTCCTCAGTATGGAGTCCCCAATCACGTAAACCTGCCGTCGCCTGGCGACAGTGCGATCTACTAATCTATCCTCTGTTCCCTCTAGTCGTAACCCATGTCCGTTCCTATTTTCCCTTATACTCCCCCTTGTGCCATCCTGTATCCTCCCGGGGCCCAGATTTGGTGTTGTCTCCATCAACTCCTCCCCTCGCTCTATTGGACTAGCTACTCTTCTCTTCTTCCTCACCCTCCCACCTTCAGTTACCACCTGCTGCCCCCCCTCCTCGTTATCCAAACACCCATACCTGTTCCTGAGTTCTATTTCCCCTTCACTAGTCCTCCTTTTCCTCGTCCTGCTCCTCACGGTCACATGCTTCCAGTGCCCTTGTTCTCCCCCTAAAGTTCCCCCCTCACAGTCCTCAGCCTCTGCTTCCAACTGCACCCCTGAGCTTTCCCCTTCAGCCCCTCCTTGCCTGTCCTCCATCAGCTGCTCGAACCCCCTTCTAAACTCCACCAGGGTATCTACCTGCATCTCCAACCCTCGGATCTTTTCTTCCAGTAACTGTATTAGGCGGCACTTCATGCAAACATACCTCTGTTCAGGCTTACCCGCTAGAACCATATACATACCACAGCTTCCACATGAAATCATCTGCATTCTGTCCCCTGCTGCTTGGCTCATGGCTGCTGCAGTCTCTGCCCACTGCACCTGGGGAAACAGAGCACACAGGACACCGCGCCCTCCTGCCTCCCCTTCCACCTCCCCTGCAAACTCCCACTCAAACTCCCCTGTGAGCAGCCCTGTTTGCTGCCTCCTGTGCCGCTGCCTGGCTGGGCGGCCGCTTTTATAGGCCCCCTACTCAGCCAAGCTCCGCCCCCTAATCAGGGCTCGGCGTCCCTCCCAGCACCCTGCCCCTACAGGCCTCTACACACACAAGCACTACAAAGACAGACGCAAGTACAGATACCTTCTCCTCCAATGAGACTCCCACTCAAACTCCCCTGTTTGCTGCCTCCTGTGCCGCTGCAATGCTCCTGTTAGGTATGGAGAAATATTATCCCTAGTCTACAAATGGGGACAGTTTAAGCACAAAAGGGTTAAGTGAATTGGCCAAGGTCACACAAGAAACTTGTAGCAGAGCCATGAATATAATTCCAATTTCCTGCCTCACAACCCTGTCATCTAACTACAGCACCTTTATCAGTTCCAAGACTATATCATCCATTTCCATACAAGAGCAGCACAATGACATGGAGATGGGCATGATTCAGTCCATTGAAAGGATCGAGGTTTTGTTAAAGTATATGATAATATCTTAGTAGAAGAGAACTTGTTGGGGTCCAGAATATGGGTATTGGTGGGGTGCAGGGTGAAGGTATGGTAAGAAGAGAAGGAGTAATGAAGGGCAGATTCCTGTCTACTGAGAGTCCTTAAGAGACTACAGTAAGGACAACGGGAAAGGTCAAGCAAGAATATATGATTCTACGTAAATGGTTAGTCACTAATAAGTAAAAAGCAACAGAGGGTCCTGTGGCACCTTTAAGACTAACAGAAGTATTGGAGCATAGGCTTTCATGGGTGAATGCCCACTTCATCAGACGCAAGTAATGCATTGGCACTCTCACTGAAGGACTGTCTGGATATGTGGACTCCCTACTCAGACCCTACGCCACCAGCACTCCCAGCTATCTCCGTGACACCACTGATTTCCTGAGAAAACTACAATGCATTGGTGACCTCCCAGAAAACATCATCCTAGACACCATGGATGTAGAGGCTCTCTACACAAACATCCCACACACAGATGGAATACAAGCTGTCAGGAACAGTATCCCTGATGATGACACAGCACAACTTTTTGCTGAGCACTGTGACTTTATCCTCACGCACAATTATTTCAAATTTGGTGACAATATATACCTGCAGACCAGTGGCACCCCCAGGGGCACCCGCATGGCCCCACAATATGCCAATATTTTTATGGCTGACCTGGAACAACGCTTCCTCAGCTCTCGTCCACTCACGCCCCTTCTCTACCTACACTACATTGATGACATCTTCTTCATCTGGACCCATGGGAAGGAGACCCTGGAAGAATTCCACCATGATTTCAACAGCTTCCACCCCACCATCAACCTCAGCCGGGACCAATCTACATGGGAGGTCCACTTCCTAGACACCATAGTACAAATAAGCGATGGCCACGTTAACACCACCCTATACCAAAAACCCACCGACCGCTTTGCCTACCTTCATGCCTCCAGCTTCCACCCAGGACACACCACATGATCCATCGTCTACTGCCAAGCGCTGAGGTACAACCGCATCTGCTCCAACCCCTCAGACAGAGACCAACACCTACAAGATCTTCACCAAGCATTCTCAAAACTATGATACCCACACAAGGAAATAAAGAAACAAATCAACAGAGCCAGACATGTACCCAGAAGCCTCCTGCTACAAGACAGGCCCAGAAGAGAAACCAACAGAACTCCACTGGCCATCAGCTACAGTCCTCAGCTTAAACTTCTCCAACGCATCATCAGTGATCTACAACCCATCCTGGACAATGATCCCTCACTTTCACAGACCTTGGGAGGCAGGCCAGTCCTCGCCCACAGACAACCCGCCAACCTTAAGCATATTCTCACCAGCAACCACGCACCGCACCATAACAACTCTAACTTAGGAACCAACCCATGCAACAAACCTCGATGCCAACTCTGCTCACATATCTACACCAGCAACACCATCACAGGACCTAACCAGATCAGCTCCAACATCACCGGCTCATTCACCTGCACATCCACCAATGTTATATATGCCATCATGTGCCAGCAATGCCCCTCTGCTATGTACATTGGCCAAACTGGACAGTCACTACGCAAGAGGATAAATGGACACAAGTCAGATATCAGGAATAGCGATATACAAAAACCTGTAGGAGAACACTTCAACCTCCCTGGCCACACAATAGCAGATGTAAAGGTAGCCATCTTACAGAAAAAAAAAAACTTCAGGACCAGACTCCAAAGAGAAACTGCTGAGCTCCAGTTCATTTGCAAATTTGACACCATCAGATCAGGATTAAACAAAGACTGTGAATGGCTATCCAATTACAGAAGCAGTTTCTCCTCCCTTGGTGTTCACACCTCAACTGCTAGCAGAGCACCTCACCCTCCCTGATTGAACTAACCTCGTTATCTCCATACTGATTTATACCTGCCTCTGGAAATTTCCATTACTTGCATCTGAAGAAGTGGGCATTCACCAACGAAAGCTTATGCTCCAATACTTCTGTTAGTCTTAAAGGTGCCACAGGACCCTCAGTCTGAATCTGTAAAAAGCAACAAACACGGTTACCCCTCTGATACTAGTAAGTGATTATTTCCAAAATGAAAGACTCACAAAGTGATGTTATCAATAAAATATACTGCACATTTTCCCAGATATCTCCTTTATAGTAGTGGAAGAAAAAGAATGATCATTTACCTTAATGTGACCAGACACATTGGACGGAGCTCAGAGAGGACCAACAAAAATGGCTAAATGCTTAGGAGAGTTACATATGCATAGTTTGGCTAAATAATTAATTTGGGGAAGAGTGTATAATAGTGTAGTATTTTTGAAAAAGGGTTTTAATTTAAGCCATGTAGCTGGTCATTGACTAATGGAAATGATGCATATGAATCTCCTATGCAACAATTTGAGTAACAACAATTTTGTGTATATAAAAAAAGTGAATATTTTCTTCATAAAGGGCACAGTCCAACTCACATGAAGTCAATTGAAAGGCTCAGATTGATTTCAATAGAAGATGGATTTTAAATCCCAAAAGACTCCTATGAAACTAATAAATCCCGACTGTATGTGAAATATTTTATTTGAGAAGCATGACATCAATTACACTGACATTGACAGGAAAATACTCTCTTGCTGAAATAATTTTGATTTGGAGAAGGCTTATGAGATTTTGAATGGCTTATACAGGGAAGGAGTAAGCAAAGCATATTTGTGAAACAGGTAACTATTTCTTGCTTCATATTCTCTAAACATTGAGATTAAATGTTAAAAGTGCAAGACAATTGAATTTTTTTAATTAAAAATAAAGTATAAAAAAATTGTTCCGACTGGAGCGTGCACAAGAATAAAAATGTGGATGATTTTGGAGGGGCACTTTCTTAAAATCACAGTGTTACACAGTCACGGTGGCCGGAAGAGCTGGGTCCTCCCCACCCATGGCCACAGGGCCAAAGGAGCTGGCTCGCCTCCTTACCCCCTGGGGCTGGTGGAGCTGGCTCTTCCCCGGCAGCCAGAGGAGCTGTCATCTCCTGCCCAGGGCCGGAGGAGCTCGCTCTCCCCGCCCAGCCCCGGAGAAGTTCTGTGCCCCCACTGATTGAGGGGGCCTGTGCCCCTGCATGCCCCCCCTTGCGCATGCCCCTGGTTCAGACATAAAGCACGTGCATTCCAGGCATTATTTCTGCTAAAACTCTTTGCCATGTGTTGTTAGGGAGATACTGAACAGACTTTATGGTGTAGGACTTTAAAAATGAGCTAGAACAAAGACACAGGGCCAGATCCTCAGCCCTTGTGAAGGTCTCTGCACAGCTAGAGTGGCCCAGAAGTATCTCAAAACAGCCCTAACAGGATTCCCCTAGTGTGGGAGGCTACTGGGCTAGTATAAAGCCAGACACACCGGCTGTATACTATCCACTCACACCTCCGGTTTTCTACTTCTTTCTACCACTGCCAACTCCCTTCCTTCCTGGGTATGGGAGAGGGCAGGAGCAGAGAGTCCAGCCTTCACCCAGCCCTTTGCCTATGGGACCAATCCTGCTGGTGCAATTTATAGCTACCCTGTTCTAAATGATGTCAAGGGCAGTTTCAACCTCTGGCATCCAGAGGATTGACAGAGGCAGAAAGGCGACTTTTAGACACCTTCCCCTGGCTGACCCAATTATGAGTTCCATACAGCTGAAGAGCAGGTCCAAAATATAAACCTCATTGCCAGGCTTATTTTTGTTGAGCTATTTGGTAGCTTTCTTATCATCTGCATAATGAAACTGCACAGCACTATAGCAGATGGCTCCACTTTGCTAAAGAACTGATTACAAGAGAAACACATTTTGTTTGACATGAGTGATTGGAAAAAGGTACAAGACAAGATTTGTGAAGAGATTAAAATGGCTGCAATGCCAGTCACAATACATTTGCTCAATAGTGAGTGTTATAATTGCCAGGAAGAAATAGCACTCCTCACATTAACAAAGAAAGAAAATAGTTCTACTGCTGGGAAACTCTGTGACAAATGGTGTACTGGGGATGACTCAGAGGATTGGTAATATGGATCCTTTAACTCATAGGCTATTGATTTGAATATAGCCTAGTTCAAAAACTTGGTTAAAATCCAAGGACTAGGTGGCCTACACTATAGGAATAGAGCTGGAGGTCCTGTACTGGTGTCCACAGCATGACCACTGCCTTTATAATCATCAGCCTTGTTGACTGCCTCAGTCATGAGACCAAAACTTAAATAGACATGGAGAATCTTTCATCTCTAGAAGGAATCCTCTGAGTCACACTGACTAGATGAGGTGGAGAAACTTCTACTGCTACTACTCTTGTTGTATGCATTGTTTGAATAAATAGTGAACATCACTGCTCAGTATAGTCAAGTCCTTTCCTTTTATGAATGTAAGTTGGCTGGAACCTCCTGAGCACCCCCTTGTGGCCTATAGTTGCCTTGCAAGCAGCCTGCCTCAGTTGCCCCACATCTTGCTTCCAACCATTTCCCCAAACAGCCAGACATATCTGTCACCTCTCTCCCATTCCTGCTCACTCAGCTTCTCCATATTCCTGTCTCCAACCTTCTTCCTCACATTAAAACAATGTCACTTTTCCTCCCAGGTCCCCTCCAGTCTACCAGACCAAGCCTTCCAGGATCCTCTTACCCTTACTTCTGTTGCAGATAATCCTCACCATGCTCCCTCCTTTTCCTTTAGCTTTGGGCCTGGAGTGGTTCCTCTGAATGCTTGTCTATACAGACAGAAAAAGAAGAGCCTGAGATTTTCCTCTTGGCTGACCTATCCCATTCAGAAAAAATAGGCATCTAGTTTTATTTATTGTTTTTAATCAGGGAAATAATCTCTCCCCAGCTTTAAGTGAATGTTGCTAAGTGTGATGCTCAAGGGCTCAGGAGCTGTCTTCTTTGCAACCCGCCATGACAGGGCCTCTCCCTCTTTAGTCCCTATTTGATTCCAATTTCTTCACAGTGGCCATGATAGGTACGATACCTGCAGCAACAAAAGACATTGCAAAAGTCCTGCTCTTTTGCAACCAGTCCTGTATGGCTATGGAATCCTCCAAAAGCCTGAGCCCTCAGACTAAAATCCTGAGATTAGGTAGGTTTGGTCCTGTGTTACCACCTGCCACTGATGTGCTCTGGACTTTCCCTTTTAGTTTTCTCTGTCTCCCCTCCCAAAGGCAGATGTTAAATTGCAAGTCCTCAGCCAGCCACCAGCAGAGATAGTCTAGTCAGACATCTGAGTCCCACACATTTTGCTATTTACCTTACATCCCCTGGGCAAGTCACATGACTTGATTTGAAGAGTCAGCTGTGCAGGCACACACTCCATGAAATCCTCTCCTCAATCTACCAGTTCCTTTTAACTCCTACACTGCGTTCCAGCCTACCTAACAGCTAATTACCAGTTCTGCACATAATGTCTCCCTGTTCTGCCACTACAGAGCCTTATGGGATCTAAGCTTCATCTGCCACTATCCACAAACGTTCACTCTTGTTGATAAACTAACTCAGATTGAATCTCCTTTATGGCTTTGAATCTTTGCAAAAGTGTTTTACTTCCAGTTTCCATTAGGGACTGGAAGTGCCAAAATATTGTGAAGGCAAATGTCTTACAGAGCGAAATCCAACTGTTGTTTCTTAGGCCAAACTCTCAATGCCTTCAAATGAGGAAGAAGTGGAATAGCAAAAATCTCATTAGAAAGCAATTACGGGTACGATTTCCAAATCTGTTTTACAGACATGAGTTTGGATAGGATGCTTCTTCAAACCTGAACTTTTGAATCTCTCTCAGTCTTTAGCATAGCAGAAGCAGTAATGATAAGAAATGTAAGGAAAGTGGTTGGAGGAATATGGTGCTGGAGAAAAAAATAGAAGGGGATGAGAAGAACAATAACTAGGCATATAGTTTCAGAAATTGAATGGAAAGGAACCCCAGTGAATTTAAAATAACTGCTAATTTTCCTATCTTTGGTGCTAAAGTCGTGGGCCTCAGAATTGTAATAGCTTCTCTGTGAGCCCTGATACCATTCTGAATGTCTACACCCAATGCATTTGGGAGATCCCTGTCCAAAGCAGCCTGATATAAGTAGCACAAGATTTTCATTTGGATTGGGTTTGGGGCAGTCTGTCCGGGACTGTAAGAGTGTCAAGAATTTTTCTAGGTTTGATTTTTTGTTAACCACAATCTGTACCCCACTGCTACCTGTTAATATCTCTACTCAGTCCAATCTGTAGCATTTCATACACTGCATAATTTTAAAAGTATGTCTGCATATGTTTGGATTTTTTGCATATGCAATCTATTTACAGGTGGTAAGGAAGAAATGCTCAACTATCTAATTTTCCTCTTATTTTCCCAACTTGTGTTCAATAGGTCTTTTCAGCCAGGAAAATCTGTATCGATTGTGATGGCTTGAGATTAAAAACACTGTTGAAAAAGTTAATGCTTATAACTGGTTAATCTTTTAATCTTATATTTTCCACAGGATGTGACAGGCCAAGTGACAAAAACAGATAAACCAATTAAAAAATGCAATACCTTATACTCACATGTTGGTATAGAAAGCCATTACTAATTAAGGCTGTGGCTTTTTTATCTGAAATAAAGTATATAAAATCTATGTCTAACTGCAAAACATGAGCTAGACTATCTAAGAAGCTATACTTTTTAGTGCTGAAGAACAGTGACTGCAGATATGGACACCCTCTTTGAAGTTACAAGAAGAAATAGTGAGATAGAAATCTTAGCATAAGATGAGGTGTGATATGATTCCTCCCCCGCGCCACTCCCCCAAGACCTGTAGAATCAAAATTCTCACATTTCAGAGGAGTGAGCTCCAGAAGGAGTAAATAACCAGTCTCATTTTTAATCACCATTAGGCCTATAGTTTATCAACACTGAGGCTAATCAAGAACACTTAAATTGCTGCTGAAAGTCTTAATTATCAGAAAAATTCTCTTGTCTGATTGATTTAATGTGCCCTGGCCTTCAAAATAATCATTCTCTAAGGAATGAGATCTATAGTGATCATGTTTTGAATCTGCTGTTTTCTACAGTTTTAAGTTCCCCTCTGCTCAGAGGCTTAGTTTCCTGCATGGCATGGCTTCTTAGTAGTCTGAATTATTGTGATGAATAACTTGCCTACTGTGAAAATGGTAGAGATCTCACAAGTCCGTGAGTGTTCTTCTGTTTCACAGGGAATAGTTGCCTGTCACCTCATTAATGTGTGTTTCACTTGACTGAATTGCTTACTCAACAGCAGGTGTACTGATTTCTAATTGTCATGGTAACTCAAAGCATATGAGGAATTTAATACTCACATTAGATTTCTTCATCTTTCTTATTGCCCATAATGAAGGTAATTGCAAATAATGGAATGAAATGTCCAGCATCATAAAAATTTGGAACATATATTCTGATTGCAATACAACACAGCCCAAAACATTAATGGAAAATGCACTGCTTAATCCCTATGCCTCAGGCAAAGGGAAAGGTATTCTGCAACCCTAAATATTTTAAAAGCTTTTCCATTCACAGTGAAAGCATCAAGCCCAGGCTTCTGATTGCATGGACAAGCTGAGAAATTAGGAAAGCCCTCGTGTTATTAGCCGATCTTCACTCTTTTTTAACCCTGCTGTTCTACTGTTGAGGAGCCTTCTCGAAGGAAACTTGTCCTGCAATGACTTCCCATCAAAGGAATATAAGAAACAGGTTTGCATGAACTGGCATCATTATGATCTCCATTATTTCCAGATCAGCATTAACACGACACTCATTTCCAATTAAGCCTATCAGCCCTTAACTTTTTGGGCTTCTAATCCTTAACTACCTCTATTTTATTGTCCCAGGCCTTTCTATCTCTCTTTTTGTTTCCTTACTCTCCCCTTTATAGCAGGCTTTGTTTCCTCTATTGGTTGCAGCTGTGGGTGCCTGCCTTCATAACTGGCAGCTGTATGGGGATGTAATCAAGCTGCTTGCTTGTAAACAGGTGAGACTCTCCTCCCCCTCTGTTTATGTTCAATATTAGGTTTGTAGACCCCATTACAAGCTCCCAAGTTAAAACATTTTGGCTATAGCGCCTACATTTGGTGGACTCCTCCTATATTTTTCTCTTATCTCTGATGCTAATCCTAATGTTCGGTTTAGATATCTATATGACTTAGTTGTCATACACAGGCTCTTTTGGGTATTATTTATAAAAGGAACATATTTATTAATCCTTTTTTTCCTCCTTGGGGAACTATTTTCCTTCTCTGCTTAAGACTTACATTGGAGCAGAGTGGAGGTGTTGCTGAGGATATGATTGGAGACCATCTGTTCAGATAAGATGATGAGGGGACCATACATATGCATAATCAGAATTGTCCCTGCTTTCATCTATGATTTTGAAAGCAAGGACAAAATGTTAATCTTGACACAATGCTTAAAAGAGGAATCTAAAGGATATGTGACATGATCCAATTGAAAAGTCAAGGAGATAATGTTAATAAGAATGGTTTGAAAAAACTGTGTGAGGATGGGGGTGTGCGAGAGGCTGGAGATGGCAGTTTGTGATTGTTATAGAGAGTATTTATTCCTATATTTGATCCTAATTGTACTTTTCTCTTGCTACTGTAGGTCATTTTTAAAGGTGTAAACTACAATAAGACAGAGTCTTGTATGCCGTGTTGTTGTAGCTGTTTCAGTCCCAGGATATTAGAGAAACAAGGTTAATGAGGTAATATCTTTTACTGGACCAACTTCACTCACATTGTCTCAGGTAAAGTCTTGAACAGCTTAATTTCACTGCATAACCACTTTAATGTATCATACTTTTAACTAAAATGCATTTCTACAGATTGTTTGTTTTTAAAAGGAAAGGATGAATTTGATAAAATGCTATATAGTCAGGTTGCCATTGAAAGTAATATGATGTATGAAATTAATCACATAATTGAACTAATACCAGGTTCTCTGAAACTATCAAATGTTTTCTTTGGACACGGTATAAAAGAATGAGATGGCACTCTTCAAAAAAACATAATAATTCAAAGAACATAACTAAATAGCTCAGCTCTATTACACTTGTAATTAATAAACAGTTTTACCAAAAAAGCCTTTCAGCTACCAACCATCTGAACAGAATCCTGTATCAGTTATTGTGTCCTTTTGAACCACTGCCTTTCTGAGAACCTCACTCCTCCTCCCATCTATATTTAATGCTGCCTATCATTGTAGCCTGCTCCAAAAGTAGGTATCAAGTTATTAGCATGTGAGAGGCTATGTAAATGAAGTGGTGTAATGTTAGTATGGAACTGTGTACACAAATGCTTGGGTTAAGTTTTTGAGCATACCTAGATGTTTCCAGAAGCCTCAGAATATTCAGAAAGAGCTGATTACTTGTGCAAGTAATATAAATACTGTTTATCTTCTGACAAACCCATCTCTCTGGATTTCTTGCCAACCATTGTATCTGTTGCTACCTTGGAAGCTGAATTTCTTCAGGTGTGAAAGTCAACATCTTGTTGGGAGCAATCTTGGACACACTTCAGCATTCTTTCTATTAGTCTCTATGGCAGCTGTAATATAACATGATACTCTCCGCTGAGTGATGGCTTGTCTTTACCATGGGGGTAAGTCGACCAAAGTTACAGTACTCCAGCTATGTGAATAACATAGTTAGAGTCGTAGCTTAGGTCAACTTACCCACGTGTCTTCACTGCGCAGTGTCAACAGGAAATGCTCTCCAGTCAACTTCCCTTACTCTTTTCAGAGAGTTGGAGTACCGAGGTTGACCTGAGAGTTCTCTGCCTATGAGTCTGACTGCTAACATCTCTTGTTTCTGTGACTCGTGGGAAATGAAAACAAGATGAGATTCTGTACAAGGGTTTGCCGCGGCTCGACCCTCTCCGGGGCAGCGGGGAGTCACACCTAGGGTTACCATATTTCAGCAAGCAAAAAAGAGGATGGGAGGAGCCCCGCCCTAGCCCCGCCCCTGCCCCTCCCACTTCCCGCCCCCCCAGAACCCCCAACCCTCCCCCCGTTCCTTGTCCCCTGACTGCCCCCTCCTGGGACCCCTGCCCCTAACTGCCCCCCAGGACTCCACTCCCTATCTAAGCCTCCCTGCCTCTTGTCCCCTGACTGCCCCAACCCTTATCCACACCCCCACCCCCAGACAGACCCCTGGGACTCCCACGCCCCATCCAACCACTCCCCACCCCCTGACAGCCCCCCCCCCAGAACTCCCAACCCATCTAAACCCCTCTGCTCCCTGTCCCCTGACTGCTCCGATCCCTCTCCCCACTCCTGCCCCCTGACAGCCCCCCCCAGAACTCCCAACCCATCTAAACCCCTCTGCTCCCTGTCCCCTGACTGCTCCGATCCCTCTCCGCACTCCTGCCCCCTGACAGCCCCCCCCCAGAACTCCCAACCCATCTAAACCCCTCTGCTCCCTGTCCCCTGACTGCTCCGATCCCTCTCCCCACTCCTGCCCCCTGACAGCTCCCCCCCAGAACTCTCAGCCCCCCACCCCGCTCCTTGTCCCCTGACTGCCCCCTCCTGGGACCCCTGCTCCTAACTGCCCTCCAGAACCCCACCCCCTACCTAAGATTCCCTGTTCCTTGTCCCCTAACTGCCCCCTCCTAAGCCCCCCCAACTGCCCCCCAGGACCCTACCCCCTACCTGTACCCTGACTGCCCAAAACTTTCTCCACTCCCCCCAAAAAGCCCCCCCCCCGTTTCTTGACTGCCACCTCCAGAACCTTCCTGCCCCCTGGCCTCCTTACCCTGCTGCTCAGAACAGGGTGTTGGGCTCTGTGCGAGCCGGACACGTGGCTGAGCTCCCCAGCACAACAAAACCCGGTCCCTGGCCCTGCACAACAAAACCCGGTCCCTGGCCCGGACCGGACTGCAGGGGAGAGCTGCCCTTGTATCAGCACAAAGTGCTCTCGCTCCCGTTTTGCTACCCTGCATGGCAGAAACCGCTCCCAGTTGCAAAAGGGGAGGGCTGCACTTTGTGCTGATACACTTGCTCAGAATGCAGGGCGGATCCGGCTCCTCTACAGCTGCTCCGGAGTCCAGCCCGGGACTTCCCTGCAGCCCTCCCAGCCACTCGGTCTGCTCTGCCTGAGGGGGAAATCCCGGACATTGTGAGTGCTTTACAAATTCCCCCCGGACGCTATTTTTAGTACAAAAAGGAGGACATGTCCGGGTAAATCCGGACGAATGGTAACCCTAGTCACACCGGCTCACTACACACTGGTACTTGGGTACTTCGTCCGGCTGCAGGGTCTCCCTCGGCAGCCCTTGCAGTCCTGAAGACACGGTAAGCCCGACCCTGGCTCAGGGCGGGGCACCAATGCTACGTCAGGGGCTCAGGTCCTCGGTCAGGGCTGAGCAACCAGCAGGAGTATTTAGCCCAGGCCCTAGATCAGGGCAGGGCAACAAATGCTGAGTCAGGAGCTCAGGCCCTCAGTCAGGGCTGAGCAACAATAGTAGGCCCAAGCCTCAAAAGGCCTGGGAGAGGGGGAGACTGCCACTCACGGGTTGGGTGGTGGGGGGACGCAGACCCTCCCACTCCACTGCGTCCCAGTCTGGGGCCCTAGCAGCAGCAGAAGACCCACTGCTGTCATTGGGGATCCTGGCCGCAACACACTGACATCGGCTCTGGCCGTGCTGCTGCCAGACTGGGGTCGGCTTCCCCCGGGCTACTTCCACACTCCCCCTCGGGGCCTACCTGGGTCTTGGTGTCGGTCTCTGGGGAATCCAGGATCATGGGTTCGCCAGGGCAGGGATTGTTCGGCAGGTCCGGCGGCTCCTCCGGATAGTGGGCGCAGGGCAGGCCCGGCCAGTCCTGGTGGCCGCCTTGGGCCGCGGGGTCTTCCCAGCCATGAGCTAGGCTGGAGACATCTGGTCTCTCCGGCGGCTGGGGCCTGACTGAGCTTTTATACTTTTATAGCCTGATCCTTTGAGGGGTGGACTCAGAGCTCCCTAGCTCCGCCCACTCCGGCCTCCGGATGGGCTCTTCCCCCTCCGGGGCGGCGGGAAGCCACACCGGCTCACTACAGATTCCTTCTTAGAAGTAGTTCGTCAATTTTCCTCTTATACCTGGAGGTAAAAGTTGTCAGGGTTCAGAAAGGTTCCAGGATCAATAGCAAGCTATGTCTTTAGAATATATCAAAATATGTTGAACTGACTTTAAGGTACTGTACTTCTTGGAGTAAAAGACTGGAAAAAATACTTATAAAACACTGAATATTCTTTTTAAACACTCAGCCATGCTATATTGTCTGTGGTATGTCAAGCCACAGTAACAAATTGCTAAGGTAAATACTGATCATCTGAGTTATTCTGGATAATTTGCCTCTACAAACAAATACCAGGTTGACGTTTTGTTTCTTTAGATATCAGGGTTGCTCTTTGGATAGCCTGTCTAACTAGAAACAATTTATCTGAAAATTCAACTTTTTCAGGCTACAACCCAACAAAGAGGCATCGTTAATTAAGGTTACTAACGATGAAGTTCTGGTTTTAGCAATTTATCAATATTTGTCCTGTTAGACATCAGAACCAGGTCTGATAGGCCAGAAAATGCCACACTTGAGATTATCTTGTAGGTAATTTCAGCCTACAGGCTTAATGCTTGCCTGAATCAAATACCATTGTCCCAGATGGATCAGATTTATTACTTTTGTGGGACTTCTCCCAAGCATTAGAAGTACGCTATAATTTATCAGGAAGCCCTTTGGTTATCTATTTCAGAGTTATTATTTTATACCACTTCTTCTGAGTATGTCATGAACAACCTTGATATCATTTTTTATATTGTTATTCATATGGTATAAAAACAAATGTCTGTAATTTGATTTCTGTACCTTGCTGCTTATAGAACATCATATCATATTTGATGGCTGTCCTTGAATGTTGTTAGTGTGAATAATTCAATAAATAGTATGCTTAAAGTCAAATTCTTATAACTTGATGTAAAAGGTATTTCTCTACAAAATAGAATTAATTTGAAGCAACAGTTAAGATTCCAAATTATTGCATTTCATTATAGAAGATTCATAGAAACATGGGAGTAGAAGGGACTCAAGAAGTCATCTAGTCCATCCTTCCCTGCACTAAGGCAGAACCAAGTAAGCCTAGACCAGCCTTAACAATTGTTTGTCTAACCTTAAAAATCTCCAGTGACAGGGATTCCCCAACCTCCCTTGGTAACCTAGTCCATTGTTTAACTATCCTTATTGTTAGAAAACTTTTCCTAATATCTAACCTAAAGCTTCCTTGCTCCCATTTAGCCAATTACTTCTTGTTCTTCCTTCAGTGGATATAGATAACAATTGATCACTGTCCTCTTTATAACAGCCCTTAATGTATTTGAAGACTTATCAGGTGACAGGTCCCCCTTCAGTCTTCTTTTCTCAAGGCTAAATATGCCCAGTTATTCTTAACCTTACTTCATAGGTCATGTCTTCTAAACCTTTTATCATTTTTGTCTCCTTCCTCTGGATTCTCTCCAGTTTGTCCACATCTTCCTTAGTGTCGCGCCCAAAATTGTACACACTACTCCAGCTGAAGCCTCACCAGTGCCAAGTAGAGTGGAACAGGTGCCTCCCATGTCTTGCATATGATACTTCTATTAATATTACATGTGTGTGTGTGTGTGTGTGTGTGTATATGTATATATATGTATATATATATATATATATATATATATATATATATATATATATATATATATATATATATATATATATATATATAGTTTGTGTGTGTGTGTGTGTGTACACACATACATTTTGCTGATATGATATGAGGTGTGGTCCAGCTCCATTGCTGTTTGTGGATAATCATCCAAAAGTTTGGATAAGTGAAGCTCTCCCAAACTTGTTGAGCCTACCCTATTCTGTCATGACTCCCTCAGTGGGCACTTAGAGAAAAATAACTGCAATATATTGGGCCCTGTGAGGAGTAGCTTTTTAAAAGCTGACTTTTCAGTTGCAACCATTGTATAACTCTAGTTGGCAGAGTATTGATGGTTGGACCAATGATGAGGTTTGACTCTGCTAATGTCTGCTAGCTAGGGTTACAATCCTTTAGCTCATGCAGCACTGGTTCAAACTTTTAGATCCAGTAGCCCTAGATTCAATTCTCACAGCCAACTCATCCAGGGACCTTGTTGCACACTGTAAGCCATTTAAGCACAGCTTTCCTTTAGACTACACTAGATGGAAATTGTCCATCAAAACTGTCTTTCTACAGAAAATTGAATTTTTAAACTTTTTTTTTTTTTCATAAAAAGTATCTGCTTTCCACATAAAGCTTTGGTTTTTATCATCAAAATAGCACATTCCTGAAAAATGAGAAGTTAAGCTTTTTTGCCAAAAAACAAAATATTTCAACCTTAAACTGAAAAACTTTGAGACATGCTGCTGTGGTACCTCATGGGAGTTGTAGTTCAGTTGCCCCACGTCTCCTCTATGGGCCAGGCTCCCCAACCAGATTTAATCTCCAATGGTGCATTGCCTCCCCTCCCAGAGAGAGGAGACAGTTATTGAGCCAACAAGAAGTGATGCTATTTTAGATTCGGTATTGGTGTGCAGATTGGTGTGCAGAGGATATCATAGAAGAACTGGTTGTAGGGGGAAACCTTGGTTCAAGTGATCATGAGCTAATTCAGTTTAAACTAAAGGAAGGATAAACAAAACTAGATCTGCACCTCAGGTTCTTGATTTTAAAAGGGCAAACTTAAAAAAATTAAGGGAATTAATTAGGGAAGTGGACTGGACTGAAGAACTCGGGATCTGAATATGGTGGAGGCTTGGAGTTACTTTAAATCAAAGATGCAGAAACTATCTGAAGCCTGTATCCCAAGCAAGGGGAAAAATTCATAGGGAAGGGTTGCAGACCAAGCTGAATGAGTAAGCATTTTAAACAGGTGATAAAGAGAAATCAGAAAGCTTATAAGGAATGGAAGATGGGATGGACCAGCAAGGAAAGCTACCTCTTGGAGGAGGTCAGAACATGTAGGGATCAACTGAGACCTGCCAGAAGACAAGCAAAGTTGGACCTTGCAAAGGAAATTAAAACCAATAGCAAAAGTTTCTATAACCATATAAATAAAAAGAAAACAAAGACAGAAGAAATGGGACCGCTAAACACTGAGGATGGGGTGGAGATTAAAGATAATCTAGGCATGGCCCAACACCTAAACAAATACTTTGCCTCAGTTTTTAATAAGGGTAATGAAGAGCTTAGGGTTAGTGGCAGGGTAGCTTAATGGGAACAAGGATATGAAAGTAGAAATTACCACATTCAAAGTGGAAGTCAAACTCAAATAGATTAATGGGATTAAATCAGGGGGCCCAGATAATCTCCAACCAAAAATATTAAAGAAACTGGTACATGAAATTGCAAGCCCAATAGCAAGGATTTTTAATGAATCTGTAAACTTGAGGGTCATGCCATATGACTCAAGAATTGCTAATATAGTTCCTATTTTTAAGAAAGGGAAAAAAGTGATCCAGGAAATTATAGGTCTGTTAGGTTGACCTCAATTGTCTGGAAGGTCTTGGAATGAATTTTGAAAGAGAAAATAATTAAGTACATAGAGGTAAATGGTAATTGGGATAAAATACAACATGGTTTTACAAAAGGTAGATCGTGCAAGATCAACCTGATCTCCTTTGAGAAGATAACTGATTTTTTAGACAAAGGAAATGCAGTAGTTCTAATCTACCTGGATTTCACAAGGCATTTAATACAATTCCACATGGGAAATTATTAAATTGAAAAAGATGGGGATTAATATGAAAATTAAAAGGTGGGTAAGGAAATGGTTAAAGGCGTGACTACAATGAGTCATACTGAAAGGTGAACTGTCAGGCTGGAGGGAGATTACTAGTGCAGTTCCTCAGAGATCAGTCTTGAGACTAATTTTATTTAACATTTTTATTACTGACCTTGGCACAAAAAGTGGGAGTGAGCCGCCAATTTTATTAGCAGACACAGTCAGGAGGCATTGGCAATAGGGAGGAGGACAGGAATATCATACAAAAAGCCTTGGACGACCTTGAAAACTGAGGTAAGAGAAATGGGATAAAATTTAATAGTGCAAAGCACAAGGTCATTTAGGGAGCATGAGGCACCTAGACTACAATCCCCACAAGGCACTGCAATGTCGTTGCCAAATTGAATTGTTTTTGCATGTTTGTTTTTTTGAAAAGTCAACATTTTGACAATTCTTTTGTTGTTGTTTTTTAAATCTTCCTCAGAGACACAAACATTTTCCAACCAGCTGTATTGTAGACATTTTATAAGTAGCATCATTCAACATCCAACGATATTGGTAATACCTCAGCCGAGTTGTGTGAATTAAGAATGAATATCAAACACTTAGCTTTCAGTATGAATATCTTCAATACAGTGGGTCTAACTAAAGTTACTTCAAAAAAATTTCAGTTGAACTTTAAAAATATTTAAGATAGAAATATTAAGCTTTCAAGAATGACTATGAAAATAGACACAGCAGAATAAACTACAATGTGAATGTATTCTATTAAAGCAATTTCTGAACTGAGTATCACTCTATAAACCACAGATGTTTATTGTTTAGTACTATAGGTACCATAAAAATATTAAGATAGGCATATTCAAAAGCCTTAAGAAAAAAATGTTATAAGACTTGCAGTCCCTGTTCATCAGCTGTTCATCAACCATATTTTAAAATACCAAAAGGGCATCACCTCCATTGTGTAATTACTAATGCTTTCCAATATTTCACTTTCAAAAGCTTAAGTCACTTTTTCCTTACCTGGCAATAAAACATGTGCTTGAGCACCCATTGGTGGCATACTCCTGAAGTATATATTACATGGATTTTATTCTAAACTTTTCAACTGCTTCTATATAGGGACCTGAAATGTTTTGAGCTGAAAAAAGTTTATATGGATGAATTACAAACCCTTGCAAATGTGAGTTTACATATAAAGCTCTGGCAATGCTAACAAATGAATACATTACTAATTCTCATGCATGTACAGTAGTTACATTAAACATAAACAGTTACATCAGGGCTGTCCCAATGAGAATAAGTGACAGGAGAATTTAGCCCTGGAATCACAAAGAGTCTTATCCTGCATTCCTTGCACAACCAAAACTACCTTAGACTCCAGGGGGAGTTTGGATGCTCATGTAATACACGATAGGAACCAAAGCGAACAGAGGGCAGGTTGAAGACACACAGGCAGAGGCATTGCTGGCCCATTGGGGGCCCTAAGCAGGAATATTCCCCCCCCACACACACACACACACAATGCATAATACAAAGTGAATGGGGAGGGGGCTTGAGCTGCTTGGGGCCATAAGCAATTACTCAGTCTGCTTATGCCTAACGCCACTTCTGCACACAGGCTAGTGAGGGCCAAACCCTTTCAAAAGAAATGCATGAAAGGCTCCTTCTGAAGTCCATTAGAACCATTTGTTTGTCTCCAAGCAATTAATTTGGCACTTCAGATGTTGCTAATTAATTAAATAACTTGTGCTAGATTGGCCTGTTTTTTTTGTTTGTTTGTTTGTTTTCTGTTTTCCATTCTTCCAATGACATGGAGCATCTGTACACCTATTTTTAACTAGCTTGTTAAACTCTTTGTGGTCTGTGTCTCCAGCACGGTACAAAGCAGTCAGAGCTTTTTGACAGACCTGGACCTGGTGATCTTTTCTCAAACCATGCACAACTTTTGTTTCCTAGACCATTAAAGAAAATTGGAAGAGCCAGATTACACCTGGCTTGATGCAGTATAAGAGAACGAGGCAGCAAAAATGAAAAGAGAAATATTTTAGCTGTCCTATATAACGTAATGAAATTTCACATCCTTTCTGAGAAATTCAATACCATATATGCTGTGGCATAATTGATTCTGGATTTAATTTACACTGTGGTAGTTCAGTACTTCAATATACTGAACATTTTATTTAAAATTTACAAATAGATCATTTTAATATAGAGAAAAGTTGACTAAACCACATATGTGGGGATAAATGTAAAGCTGGTCAAGAAATCTCCATCAACCATAGAATCTTAGGGCTGGTCCACACTAACCCCCCAGTTCGAACTAAGATATGCAACTTCAGCTACGTGAATAACGTAGCTGAAGTAGAAGTATCTTAGTTCAAACTACAAGGTACTTACCGCGGGTCCACACGCGGCAGGCAGGCTCCCCCATCGACTCCGCGTACTCCTCTCGCGGAGCAGGAGTACCGGTGTCGACGGCAAGCACTTACAGGATCGATTTTATCGCGTCTAGACAAGACGCGATAAATCGATCCCAGAAGATCGATTGCTTACCGCCGAACCCGGAGGTAAGTCTAGACGTACCCTTAGAAATGTAGGGCTCAAAGGTCCAGCCCCCTGAGCAATGGCTGGATCCAGTAAACTCAGACCAATCCTGAGTTGTTTTTACATGCGTCCAATGATAGGGACTCCACAACATCCCATGGAAGCCTATTCCAGGGCTTACCTACCCTTATAGTTAGAAAGTTTTTCCTAACATCTAAACTAAATCTCTCTTGCTACAGATTAAGCCCATTACTTCTTGTCTTACCTTCAGTGGTCAAGGAGAACAGTTAATTACAGGGCCGGCTCCAGGCACCAGGCACCCAAGCACATGCTTGGGGCGGCACCTGGTAAGGGGCGGCGGGGGGAGCGCGGCGCGGCATTCCGCGGCGGGGTGGCGCTCCGGCAGCGCAGCACTCGGCGGGGGGGGGGGCGGGCTCCGGCAGCATGGCGCTCGGCGGGGGGGCGGCGGGGGGGCGGCGAGGGGGGGGGGTCCGGCAGCGCTCGGCAGGGGGCCGGCGCGGGGCTCGGCGCTCGGGGGGGGGGGGGTTCCGGTGGTGCGGCGCTCGGGGGGGGGGGGGTTCCCGGTGGGGCGGCGCTCGGCGGGGGTGCGGCGCGGGGTGCGGCGCTGGGGGGGGTGTGTTTCGGTGGGGGGGCGTGCTCCGGCGGCGCGGCACGGTGCTCGGCGGGGGGGGGGCGGCGCTGTGGGGGGGGCGTGGCACGGCGCTCGGCGGGGGTTCGGGGGGCGTCACTTTTTTTGCTGCTTGGGGCAGCAAAAAAGTTAGAGCCGGCCCTGGTTAATCACTATCTTCTTTACAACAACCCTTAACATATTGGAAGACTGTTATCAGGCCTCCCCTCCGCCTTCTTTTATCAAGACTTACATGTCCAGTTTTTTCAACCTTTCCTCATAGGTCAGGGTTTCTAAATCTTTGATCATTTTTGTTACTCTCCTCTGGACTCTTTCCAGTTTGTCCACATCTTTTTTAATGTTCGGCACCCAGAACTATACACAACACTCCATCTTTGGGCTCACCAATGCTGAGTAGAGTGGGACAATTGCCTTCTGTGTCTCACACACAACACTCCTGTTAATATTCCCCAGAATCATATTAGCCTTTTTAATATTAATATTAGCCTTTAACAATAGTGTGTAGCTAGGTAAAAGGGTAGTAGCTAGGGCTTCCCTTGACTCAGCGGTTCCTGGGCTCTCAGCACACAAATAGCCTAGGAGCAGAGATGTGCAAAAATGGCTTATAAACTTAAAGCCACCTATGCTTCTTGCTGTCCTGAGTTCTGCTGTGTGCTCCTCAGATGCACCAGAGGAACTAGGTCCCTGCCCATTTAATTGTCAGCGCCTACCCCTTATAGACCATGATGCGCTCTCTCTGTAATATGTGAATTAAATGTAATTACAAATTTCTAAAGTGGGGGATGGAAGGCTTCTCAGAAAAACTAGAAAGAAAACATAATCATTTCTAATGTCACTGGGCTATGTGGGTACCTAAATGAGAAGGGGTGTACAAAGGGGCTTGTCTTCCTTCCGTGGTCAGTGGTTAAAATCCTCATGAAATTCAAGGCCATAGTGGAGAAAAGGGAATTTTGCTGTGAACAAAAGGTTCTAAAAGTGGAAAACAATGCAGATCACATATATATTTCATGGAATAATTATGAGACTTCCCACCCACCCAAAGGCAAAAGAGAACAAAACCATTTTTCCAAATAATCTATTCATCTGAATTTAATAACAGGATGCCAACGGCCTCAAGTGAAGTAAGAATTTAAAGGAGTCGTGTAAATAATTAAAAGTTTAATAGAATACAAGACAAATAAGTTATACTTTTTGGTCACGTTGCTTAGCATCAACTCTTCTGAAGTGTTTCTATAATAGTAGCTTTCAAATTGCATTCTGACCTCACACACAGAACAGCCCAGAAGCTCTTGAAGCAGTCACATGGAATTGGAAATTAACTTTTAGCTCTATTTGCTAAACAAAATATGTTTTTTTACAGCAAGCTAAAGTCAGAAATATATATACAAATTAATAGAAATGTTAGGGGTACGTAGGGGTTGTCATGGAGCAGGGAATGGGTGGTCAGGCCTAGTGCTCAGAGCCAAGGCAGTCAGGAACCAGGACTCGGAAACCGAGCAGGGTCTGAAAACTAGGCAAGAACAGGACTGGAGCAAGGCTGAGCATGAGAATGGGGAGGCACAGGTGCACTCGCACCTGCAGCATAAACATTGAGCAGCCACTGGCCAAGCCCTACTACTGGGTTTAAGAGCAGTCCTGGCGACGCTGAAAATCAGGCGACCTGGCCAATGAAGGGTTTCAGCTGTGGTTAGCTAGCTGATCCCAGGCCAGCTGGAGACCTTCATTCCTGACAGGGGTCAAGCAGTAGTGCAGCCAAGGGGAAATGTGGGCAAACGGAGTTTATCCACTGCTCATTTGGGGAATATGGAGTTTAGTTTAGGATTAGGTTACCCACTTCTGGGGTAAAGGCACAGAATTGGGAGTTAGGACACCTGGAGTCTAATTCTAATCTTTGAGTAAGTCACTGAACCTGTCCCATTTGTAAAATGGAAGAAATATTACTTTTGTGTAGTATGAGGCTATGATGATATTTAATTCATTATTGCTAGTCAAGCACTTTGAGATTCTCTGCTGAAAGGTACTATATAAGTGAAAAATATTATAATTGGCACAAAATATGGAAAAATATAAAGCAACTCAGAATAAAAATATAGCCATTTTAAGGCTTAGAGTTTTCAAGGCACTATTTGTATGTGTTCTGCATACAGATTATATTTTAATGTTCCAGCTTCTATACAGCAACAGACTTTAATGTGGGAATAATATATGTGCATATACAAACCTTAATGATGATCATATTTTAAGTAGTCATCATTACTGCATCAAAATAACATTCCAGAGACTGGTAATGAGAGTTTAAAGCCATCCACTTAAACGCTTCTGGTTCAAAAGTGGATCTTAAATCTTTTCCATCTGACAGTGATTCGGGAATCCATATGAACTGGAAAAATAGTTTGTAGAATAAACTACGTCCTCAAGAACTGAGTTGTTGCTTTTACGTTAGTTCCTCATGTTCACACCTACTTATTTGCTTAGTCAGAATGGGGACAAAGTTTGGGCATACGGAATACACGACCCTCAGACTCCTAGATATGGTCCTTTCAAAACAGGTTTGAGGCAATCCGGTGTATGGGACACTGGCATTTCTGCTGTTCATGTTGTACCTGAACTGTGGACAGCTGGAGATCTTAAGTGTTTTCTGTCTAGCTTTATTCACAGGCCTGACATAAAATTGAAAAAACCTTCAACTGTCATATTGCATGAAGCTTTTTATTCTGGGATGTTTCAACACATACCTTTGATGGCCATAAATAAGGTTTTCTTCCATGTCACAAGATGATAGAATAAATGTATACTCTTTGTAATTCTGGACATCTATGTGCTTTTGCTTTGTGTTTCCCGCTGGCTTTCACAGATGTCTTTCACTTGGTTTTATTTTTCAGAGAAAAATAATGGCTACAATTTACGGCACTGTCAATTCAAGCTGAAGAAATGATTGTTTAGGTGTTTTAACTTTTAAAAAATAGAGATCACATTAATTTTCATTGTCATTTGTTTTTCATTTTCTGTCTGTGATGCAGGAGAAAAAAAGACATTAATTGCTCTATTGAGTATCATTTGTTGTAATGCTACAACTCCACCAGTATGTTAAACGTCTTGTAAATAAGCACCAGTTAGCAATGCAAAACAGTGATATTTCTGATCTTAAGATGCCATTTTTCAGTTATATTTCTTGTCCCTTGTATTTTTGAGAGTGAGACTAATAAACTGGTATGTGACTAAGCAAATGCAGTGAGGAAACAAAACAGGAGGGTCAGTTACAAATAAATAACACTGAAAATTGAATAAGGTAACTCAAGTAAATAGAATAAGCAAGGTTTTAAATTAGTGATACACAAGAGATTAATATAGTAGGTTATTTAGCTGGTAGGGTCCTAGATTTGTATGATTAAAAAGAGAAAATAATTAGTGAAAAACTGATAATTTTTACAATATTCCCAATTAATTCGTTTTCTCCTGGCCAGGACATCCCACACCTAAGGAGAAAACAATGGAGTTGGGACACTGGGCTGCAGCAGCAAGTTGTACTGTAATCAACATGAAGTGCAGTAGACAAAGCAACTCTTTTTTTATATGTGCATTATCTATCTCAAATAAAGATACAGCCATATTGGGCCAAATCCTTAGAGCCAGCAGAGACCAGTGGCACAAGACCAGTAGGTGAAGGTGACTTAAGGATGCTTTTCTGTGTGTGCCCAATTCTGAGGGCAAGTGGAGGCTTGTTCAATCCTCAGAGCAAGTTAAAACAGCTTCAGGGTACAATTATTTGTTATAGAATTCAAATGTTAGCACATACATGTTTGAAAGTCCCAACTGTTGATTAATGCAGCTAACATACATGTGTCACATTGTATATAACACTTTCAGATGCTGGATAAGACCTGGGTAGTGTTAGATACTGTACATTGAGGCTATTTGCACAAATGGACATACCCTAACTGAATTTCTTTTGATGCCCATTTTTAATTCTCAAAGCTGCTTCCTACGTGGTAATACTTTTTAATATGTATGTCTTGCTTTCTCAGGGTCATTTGTTTGCCTTGTTTGCACAGCCCTCCAAAAAGTGGTAGGGAAGTTGTTGGATGGAGCTGCACAACCCCAGATGGGGCACACAAGGCCGAAGGATTGCAATTTTGCCTGGCCCTTATGCTGGCAGTGAAAGTGGGATGGTAGGAATTGCTAGGACTTCTAATATGTAAGGGTTTGGGTGTAGAGATATGCATATTATCTATTCAGGAAGATTTGGCGAGTTGTGCAAGCTTATTGCATATTTGTTCTATAAATAGTGACAATGCCACACAAGAGAGACCCATAGTGATTTGAATAGTTCATCCAGAAGTAATCATGACTCAGACATAATGAATCACACTTCATCCAACCCAAATTAATTGATCTTCACCAACAAAAAAATGCCTGATATTAAAAACTCACCGGCTACAATAAGTGACATGATCAATTGTTATTTATTTATGTGACTGTTGTGAATGAGGAGGGATATTGGACAATTACAAAAAGACAATGATACCTAGGCATCAGATAAATCTTAGCATTCTTGTACCATGATGTACCAGATAACTAAGCGTTTCAAGAGTCAATGTGTTTTTTATTAACTCTGTTTCCCAATTATTGTTTTACAAATTACAGCATATTTAGGTGAGATTCACAGTCATGTAGCATTGACATTGGAAGATGTGAAATAACTTGCTTTAGGGAAATTGGACTTGCCAGAGTTGAATCACTTGCAGACAAAGCCTTCAAGAGTCTTTAAAAAGAGTAGGCTCCATATAAATATTTGTCCTATCCACCTGCAGGGAATGATGCAAAAAATTGGACTAAGCCCTTGAAGTATTGGCAAGTGACAATAATTAAGGTAGTTAGGTAATTAAGTCCTGCAAGAATACCAAACCAGGAAAGTTTACATTTAAATAATGGGAGCTAAAAAGACACATTCACAAAACCATACAAGAGCTGAAGAATTAGAAAACTTAACTGGCATTGCACCCACAGTGGGAGCTGATATGTGCTCAGCATGACTGAAAATTGGATTGCTGATTTAGAAGGCAGAATATTGTCTTGAGCATCTAAATATAAGCACCCACTTAAATAAAAACCTCTGCCACAAGAAATAGTGGTATATTATATAACAACCATTCTCAATTGGGGGTCCGCAGCCAGCTGGGGGTCTGTGAACCCTTTCAAGGGGGCTGCAGGGCCCTGTGGCTGAAAATGGGTGCCCCAAACCCCAGCATCCCCTATGGGACTGAAGCTGGGAGTCCTGGTTGCCCCCCTGAAGGGCTGAAGCTGGGAGTGGCATGGGGCTGAAGCCGGCAAACCCCACCCCCCCTCAAAGCCGGGAGCAGTGCCGGATTGAAGCTGATGGTGTTACCCTAAATTTTAGATGCCAATTATGTTACCTACACATATGCTTGGGGCTCTTAGCACCTTGAACACAAGCCTGCTAATTATGTTAGCCTAGGATAGTGCTTATAATTTAACTAAAGGGTAACAAGGTTGTGGCCCGCACTAAAGGAATTGTCAGGGTATTACCAGGGGGCTTGTCTCCAACACGCAGAAGGCTCCCCAGAGCAAGCTAGTCTTGCTAACCCCTGAAAGGACACAGATACAGCCTTCTGCTCAAGGATTGACACACACAAGCAGAAATTCTTCAAAAACAAAAACAAATATTAACAGAAATAAAAAAAATACCGAGAGTTTAATAAAGCAAGAAAAGATACATAGGATTTAATAAAACACAATAGAATTACATTTAAGAATAATACAATAAAGTGTTGCAGCAAAATAAGACACAGACTACATAAAATACTTAACACATACATTGAAACTAGTGTATTCTCTGTAACATGCATATAAAGATTCTGCATACACAAAGGCTTTTAATCTTAGTGTTACAATCTAACCCTGTACTTAATACAACGCGGCCTCTATATACACATGAGAAACCATCATCATATTCACAGATTAAAAAGAAAACATTTACGTAACACTAACATTAATACTTAACACTAAACATTTAACATTTAATATCTAACATCCTCTGAGTGGTGACCAGAGTAGCAACAAGGAGGACACCTGAAGGCAAGTGAAAATGAGGCCACCTGAAAACAACATGGCGAAGAGCTGTGGAAGCCGAGCTGAAAAGCCTGGGGCACAGCTGGGGAACCATTGAAAGACTTGCCAGAAACAGATAGGAGTGGAGGAGCTTCGTTGCTGCCCTAAACACCAGAGGTGTAATGGGAACATGATGATGATGAATGGTGATCAGCCAGTCACAGGATGGGTAGGGGAGATCTCATTCAGAAGCAGGCATCCAATGTTATTAACAGACACACCCAGGCTCTCTCAAATAATAGGTAGAAAGAAGATCAGACTTACACTGGTACCCAAATTCCCTATGACTCGTCTGAGAGTCCTTCTGCTCTGTCAATGTTACGGATGACCATGTCAGTGCCTGGAGATGATGGATGTTGCTGTTTCCCTGGAGCTGGTGCTGCTGCCTTAGAAGCCACTGCCTTTGTAGCAGTGATTGCTGCTGGCCTTAGCTGCTGGCAGGAAGGCAACCTTAGAGTTCTGCTGCTGCTCTCAGGAAAGTTCCGCCTTTGCTGCTGCTTTCCTTCTTCGTTTCTTTTCAGGTAGCATTCTCTTCCTCGGATGTCTTGCCACTTCTGCTCTTCCAGACACCCTAAATCTACCACTACACTCAGCCTGCTAGGTATCGGCCTTATATACTGATTGTTTAATATAACATAATTTATTAGACCTTCCTATTACATCATACCTATTTTTAGATAAAGAGCTCCTCCCCCTGACACCATCTTGGGTGAAATCTCCTCCCTCTAACCTATTTTTAGATAGCAGAGCTCCTCCCTCTGAGTTGCTGGAACCTTCTGGAATTTTCCACTCTCTAAATTTAAACTACGTCATTCCTGTCTCCACCATTTTAATCTGCCATGTTGGATTTTCTAAATTTAAACTATCATCAATTTCTGTTTATTTAGAGCCTTAACCTTAAAATTAATTATTGTTTTATGCAAACCGAAGTGTCCGGATACTGTCATTGCCTTAATTATGTTAATTGGGAGAAGTGAATTTTACAGTGGTTTTTAAATCCCCTCCAAGATTTATCTGTAAGCCTCTATTAAGGTGCTGCAAGGTATCTCAGAACATTCAGAGCAAAATCTCTCATTACAGCGCTGCGCCCCCACACACACACCTCCCAAAGCCGGGAGCGACGCAGGGCTGAAGCCGGTGATACCCCTCCCCCTAAACCAGGAGTCCCAGTGGTCCCCCATCCCCGCCCCCACACTGAAGCTGGGAGCCACGTGGGACTGAAGCCTGAGCCCTGGCGCTCCCTGTGGTCAGAAGCCCTGAGCCCATGGGCAGAGTTGGGGGGCACAATGGTGTTGGTTTTCAAACTTTTTGAGCTGAGTCCCCCCTTTGAGTTATATTTTTTGGTTGCAGCCCCCATAACCCAGACAGGTGGGTGGTCTGCTGAAGTGAGTTAGGGGGTGGAGGTGGCACTCCCTCCCTGGACCTGCTCTGCGGAGCTGGCCCAAGTCCGCCAGCCCTTGCCTCGCCCCTCCCCCAAAATAGAAGTCAAACTATGCCTATGCCCAACGGTCCCCCCTGGCCAGAGACCTGAGTACCCCCCTCCTGCCCCCACTGGGACCTGGAGTTTTTATAGCATGTTGAGTGGGGCCTCAGCAAGAAAAAGGTTGAAAACCCATTATATAACATACACTCCATGCAAAACTGCAAAATATTTAGCTGTTCTGCTGGGTATATAAATACATCCCTATATTTTTTTGGACTGCTTGACTAGTGAAGTCTTTTTTCTGCTTCCTCCTTCTGCCTTACCCTCTTTTCTTGCCCTTCTCCCAGCATGCCTAGATCTTGCTCCCTTCCAGTTTGATTACACCAGCTCCCTGAAATTCAGAAATCTTTTAAGCAGAAGATGGGTTATCCTGAAGCCATTCAGTGAGGGCAAAGCATTCTGCAGCCTCAGGGTTGTTGGTCAGAGGGAGAATGGGTTCCCTTTCATGGTGGACTGGCTGGTCAGATGGGGTTTGGGTCGGCTTTAGTTCTCGAAGTGGGAAAATCTCTTCTCCTGCTAACAGGCTCTCCTAGTTCATGTATGGATGAGGTAATAGGTGTTGGTGTTTCCAGCCAATTACATCAAGGTTACAAGATTTTATTATGCACCAGAGGAACCATATTCTTTTAATAATGCATAAACCTATTTGACTGTAATATCAGAAGGCCTGATCCTTAGTGCCCACTGCACAAGGCCTGGGCATAAGTGCCATCTTTGTATTCTCCCAGGTCAAGGACTGCTCCTTTCTGGTGCCCTTTAGTACTTTCTGGTAGAAGCCTCCCCAAAGGGGGTGGGGCCATGTTCATGTCCTCTCCCCTACATCAGTCTGTAGAGAAGATTGCTCACTGCACCTTCTTAAGGGATAATACTGTGAGTGCACTTCCCCTGCATATCTGGAAGCTGTAACATGCAATCCCTCCCACTGCTTCACATAGGTCAGGGCAGCTTTGCAGAACCTCTCTGCAGGACAGTTAGCAACTGCCAAAATTGAGCACTTAATTTCTCTGTCTTGCTGTCACCCCATCTTTAAATGGGAATAATAATGTCCTTACCTCACAGGAATACCGAGAGACGAAGTCACTTAATAGTTGAAAAGACATTGAAATCTCAGCTGCAACATCCTATAAAAGTGCAACAAAAATACTTACTATTGCAACACTTCTTCACTGAAATGGTAACGTTGTATTATGGTAGAACCTCAACACTCCATCCAAGTCTGGCACCCCTTTGTGCTAGGTGCTGTACAGATGCATAGTGAGCTTACAGGCTAAATGGACAAGACAGACAAAGGATGGTAGAGGAAACGGGAGGCACTGAAGTGAAATCGCTTGCTGTACTGTATTTCAGTCCCAGGAATAGAATGCAGGCCCTAGAAGTCCCAGTCCAGTGTCCTACATATTGGATCCTACTGCCTCTCCTTTGGGCTATTCTTTGATTGGGCATGTTTTGTAATTTGCACATAGTATGTTGGTACTGCAGTTTCCAATGCTGTCTGCTTAAAACATCTTGGACCCCTGATATGCATAGAGCCAGGAAGATATGGAAGTTGTGAAAAGACTTTGGCAATGTCTGTAGAACTTACGTGTACTGTAACTACAACGAAATAGAGTTGTTGTTGCTGAACTACTTTGAAGATGAGACACCGTGAAACCTCTACTGTTCATATTACCAGTTTGCCAACTTTTAACTGTATCTTTAACATTTTTCTCTATACTGGACATATTGTCAACATGAATCACAGATATTAGAGCTAGCACAGATCCATTAGATAATCTGCATGCCACCTTCCACTACTGTAGACTTGTTCCTGATGGTACATCTCTAATTGCTTTGTCCAGCCTACTTTAAATCGTTCAGATGAGGGAAGCTTTCATTACTTCTCTTGGTGATCAGTTCCAAAGACTTTTAGCTGTTGCTATTAAGTAATTTGTTCTGATATTCAACCTAAATTGCTTTTTGTTTAATTTCATCCCATCACTCCTAGTTATACTCCCTTTTACCAATATAACCAATTCTCTCCCTCCTCTGTATTTATAGCCTTCATATACTTGCACACAATCAGAGTACCCGGTCCGTCAGCAATTTGCCAGGCTAAGCTTACTGGGCCAAATTCATCCCTGCTGAAACACATTTCAGTTAATTTCCCCTATGTAATCCAGTGTAATGGAGTAATCCAAAGATGAATTTGCTCAAACTCAAATGAACTACTTTGGAATAAGGTATTACACCGCATAACTAGAATCAATCTGTAATTATTGGAATGCTGTAGATACCAATGAGGGAAAGAAACTGTTGGTAAAAAGGAATACAATTAGGAGTGATGGGATGAAACTAAGCAAAGGGCAATTCAGGCTGAATAATGGAATAAACTATTCTATGGTAAGGTCTATCAGCCTTTGGAATTGCTCACAAAAAGAAGTACTGAAAGCACCACCATTTGAATCATTTAAATAGGCTGGACAAGTTATTAGAAAATGTACTATAGGGAACAATTCTACAATGATGCATGGGATAAATTTTGGGTTGCATTGGCAAAAGCCATCTTTTTGAACAGTCTTGTTAAGTAGGTTGTACATGTAGGTTTATTTATTTGGTACAAAGCATGAAGACTTTGTGTTGTGAAATGTAGGTGAGAGAAGCATGCAGTCACAATAAGTAACTTAAAAAACCTAGTGTTGTGTGTGCAAAATAACTGAATCTTTATCGTTTAAATTTCAGGAAGGATAATAAACAAGGGAGGGGAGAGAATTGTCTGAAGGACCTGTGAGAATGTTAGGACCTGGCCTAATATTTGCAGGATGAGGTTTTGCTTTTTAAAACAAGGTTATACACAGAGAGGGAAATGCAGAAGTTCAAAGTATGAGAATGTGATTAGAAAATAACAATATCATAGGGAAGCGCCAAGAGAAAAAGTGGGGAAGGAAACTGGGGCATGATCTCATTGTGCCACTTTCAGGGAGCCCAATAGGAGGAGTGAACAATATACTGAGATATATTAATAGGTATATTAGAACATGGAAGAAGAGATTGTGATATGGCCTCCTTTTAATAACCACATTTGAAATGCTTGGCCTCAGACTGATTTTGACTGTTACAATAGCTCCTAGGGTGTATCTACACTGCAGCTGGGACCGAGCACACCAGCATGGGAAGACAGATCTGCACTAGCAGGGCTCAGGCTAGTATGCTAAAAGTAGCAACATGAACATTCTAGTTCAGCCTGGAGCTTGGACTTTGAACCAAGGGGATAAGGCAAACTTGAGAGCCCAAACTTTTGCTCCAGCCAGAACATCCACATTGTTATTTTTAGTATGCTAGCTTGAGCCCTGCTAGTGTGAGTCTGTCTACCCATGCTGGGAGACTTGCTCCCAGCCCAGTGTAGACACACACACACAGATCCTGATCAAGGTCCCATGGTGCTAGGTGCTGTGCAAACACATCTAAGACAATAGTCCCTGCCCTGTAGAGCTCAAAGTTTACAATAACAGTGCCACGCAACAGTGGCAAACAGCAGGGGAAAGGGTAAGGTGGAATGATGGGAGGATGAAGTATCAGTAAAATGAAGGTTTATGCATAATAGACAGCAATCCCAGGTTACCACCAGCCTACCTCCCTATATGTTATGCAGATAATACTTTGTCCATGGCCACATATTGCACTGTGGGAAAATATGAGACATAAAATAAGAAGGTAAGTTGTTGTCACAACTACAATAGTCACTTCCAATTGTCTTAAATAAAATTACCTCAGTATTTGCACTATTCCCTGGAATGCAACAAATGCTGAAGTAACCTTGTCTTGTTACCTAAGGCAAAGTTGACATGATTATTAAGAACCTACAGTATACAAGCAAAGATGCTCAATGCCTGCGCTTTGCACAAAAGGCTGTAAAGCTCTTCTCACCAGCTCTATCCAACATTCTCCTCAGCATAGAGGGTGAACACTTCAACCTCCTTGGCCACACAATAGCAGATGGAAAGGTAGCCATCTTACAGCAAAAAAACTTCAGGACCAGACTCCAAAGAGAAACTGCTGAGCTCCAGTTCATTTGCAAATTTGACACCATCAGATCAGGATTTTAAACAAAGACTGTGAATGACTATCCAACTACAGAAGCAGTTTCTCCTCCCTTGGTGTTCACACCTCAACTGCTAGCAGAGCACCTCACCCTCCCTGATTGAACTAACCTCGTTATCTCCATACTGATTTATACCTGCCTCTGGAGATTTCCATTACTTGAATCTGAAGAAGTGAGGTTCTCACCCACGAAAGCTTATGCTCCCAATACTTCTGTTAGTCTTAAAGGTGCCACAGGACCCTCTGTTGCTTTTTACAGGGGGACAGGGTTCAGCATGGAATGAGAAGCTTCTACACCCATTGTTTCACCTTTTCCAAGAGTTTTTTTAAATTCAAACTGTGTTCTTTTTTTGTTTGGATGCCAAACTCCACATGATGCTTCAGCATCAGGAAAGGGACATTTGAAACACCTGTTGAGAGGACTCAGTTGTGGGTTGTTGCTTAACAACCCTCAGCAGGAAAATACTTGGCTAATATGTTCATAACTTAGGGGAAGATGGGGTTCTGCCTAGAAGTGTTGTTTACATTAGAAAGTGAGGACAAAAATGCTTTTTAAAAATTATCATTTTTGTTATACAGTGATTAGAGAGTAACATTTTATTCATGCTAATGTGAACATTCCTGGAAATGCTGTGTGTGTACTTCTGAAGGATGGTAGAGACCAGTGGTCCTAAATCCCCTTTCCTCAGTTTCTCTAGTAAAGTGTAGCAATGTTCATGTGGAAGTGGGGAGCTTGGAAATGGAGAAAGCCTTTAAATAGGTCAGTAGGAAGAAGGCTGCACCCAGTCAACAGAGGCTTGGGTGGCTAGTGCAGTGAAAAGTGTCAACCTTGCTCCCCTGGGGTAAGATCAACTGTTCATTCCTGTGAGAGACTTCCTTCAGTATTGGTATCTTTTGTTTCACTCCCTTTTGGGTTGAGACTTTGCTTCACTAAACAGCTCAAAGCTGAGAATCTTGTTTTGAAGTTTGTTATGCTGCTTATCTAAATATAAGTCAGCAGATTTCTTTAGTACGAAAAGCTAGGTTTTGGAGTCATGAGCTGTGTTTGCTTGTTTTGTGAGAATACAAGAAAACATAGACAATACAGAGAGAAACAAAAAGGGTACAAGGTTAGAAGGTGAAACATATAAAAGATGACTGAAAAGGTTAAATGTATAAGGTGGAAGTCTGCCGAGTTCACACAGATGGAGGTAAAGAGAGGAATGATGTTTTAAAGTTTAACAATAACCCAAAAAAAACCCAAACTATTTGATGTGCATTACAAAAAACAAAAATTAACAATACGAGGAATCTGCCAGTGGAAGAGACTTTCAAATGAAGGTACCATCAATGCAGATATTTGGGAACAGATCAGAAAAGCCATTTATGAGTGGTGTTGTATCAATGCAGGGGCATCAGATTAGACTTTTTGAGTATGGGGTGAGGGATTATGCTCCTACTTTCTGTCTCTATCTTTGATCAAAAGAGAAATGGTGTCAGAAATATAAAATGAGGGATTCACTTCTATGGCATGAAAAACTTTGCCTATAAACTCCACGTTCAGATCCAGCATTTCTAATAAAAATCTACAATAGCGGTGATAACAGATTTATGAGGGACAGAGGTATTTTTCATTATCAATGTGAGACAGCCATGGGCATCCAAAATATTAAAGGATAATTTAGATCTCTGGTGGCTCTAAATGTAGTTTGCATAACTGAGTTGAGGACTTGATGATGCCAAACAGATTGCTAGATGCCTTCCTAATTTACGAAGCCTAGAGGACTGAACAATGAATAACACTGCCATATGGTTTTTAGGCCAGTTTTGCAAGGCCATTTGTTTATATGCAAATTGTATTGGCATCTGTTGAGCTTTATGAATCAACTAGAATCTGAATACTATAGGAATGTTATTGATTTTGACTACCATGTTTCATGGGTCATTTGTGAAGCAGCAAAGCTACAAAATGAGGAGGATAATCAGGTAGTGAATGATATTTCTTGTGCCTCGCATTTGAAGTGGCAACTGGAATAGTAAAGAATTCTCTTCTTGAGATGGGTCACTACCAATCATTTTACATATAAATTAGTGCAATCTGTCTCATTTTGAGATATCCTCAACCTGTCAGCTACAATATTTAGTGTGTTCTTTTAATTCTACAAGCATTTTCTAAAGAATGAGGAATATTCTTCTCCCTTATGAATGACTTGTTCTTTGCATCAGAAAAAAGTTGACAAAAAAATCTGAAATATCCCAACTACATGTATAGACTCCTAAATATAGGAAAAAATAGGTAAGATGGCACATTGTCCATACTCAGCTTGGATAGGCAATGTCAGTCAGGAAAGAACCTTCCTTCTGTAGCAGCTGATAATTTAACAAAGGGGTGGTATAAATCCTGCTGCCCTAATAATGTCCAGATTCTAGAGAAGAACTGTGAGAAATCAAGACATTTAGGCCCAAATCATATGGATACAGAGATTCTGTGCTCCTCCTGTGAGGAGCTATGCATCAACCAGACTCCTGCTCCAGACAGTTGGGGACTATAAGATTGTGCTGTGGAGTAGCTGCTTAGTAGTCATGTAGTTTAGGCTCAGTGGAGGGCTCAGACAGAACTTTTTCAAAACAATATTAGGTGGCTGGAGGAGTTGGAGTAGGGGGACTGTAGGGGCCATGAGCTCTCTCCTTAGACCCTGAATGCCCTGTAGGGTAGCTCTTTGGTCCAATGAGACCACTTGCTGTGTTTAAAGTTCCATTTCAGAGTTGTCAGCTGGGTCCAGTTCTACTATTACTACAAGAAGGCCACTCAGGTCTCTGACTGTGTTCCCAATTCTTATTCAACTGGGGAGAGCTCATCAGCTATGTGGCCATGTTGAAGGAGGCATCACTCCCCAGATAATTAATCGCTCTATATGTCATGGAGAGGGCTATCTGGCTGCAAAAACTCTGTGGCCATTCCCTGAGGTTGATCCAGCCCCAAGATTCCACTTCCCTGAGCAGTGGGATGGTGGCTGGGATTCATGCTCATGCAGTCAGAGAGTCAGAATTTGACCCCTCTTTTGAACCTCACTAAAGGAGGAAGTATTGAAATCCACTAAAGTGAAAAGAGGCTGTGGGATCTATTGTGATAACTTGGCCTACAAATTTACCCTAATTGTGACCGCAGCTGTAAAAAGTATGTGAAAGTTCATAGGATATTAGAATAATCTATAACAACAAATGTTGGTGGGGAAAGGTACAAAGGGGAGACAGACTGAATTAGTCCAAACAAAAAAGGCAAACTGATATAACTCAAGGATTATGTTAAGATAAAACTTGGTAAACAAGGAAATGTGGGACTGGAAATTTAAGAACCAAAATTGGTGTATCAGATATTAGGCCTAACCAGAAGACAAAATGAGGGCATAATAATAATAATTAATAATGGGATCCACCCATCACTTCCTTTCATCTTTAAAGAAAGAGACTTTGGGGGGAAAAATGGCTACAAGAACGAGCTTCACCATCAAGGCAGCCATCCCCAACACCTCCTGGGATCTCCTGCCATCTTCATCCTAATCCTGAGAGATATCCTGCCCAGACTGGGCCAGAGTGAGGGGCCCAGATGACATCACCACCTCTATTAGCTGCAGATGAATCCCAAACAACAGTTGGGTTATGAGACTTTGTCTTTCTCTCCCCTCCCGCCATGTGACTTTTCTTTCCCCATCCTTATTTCTTTTCTTTTCTCTCTCTCTCCTTTTTTCCTTCTGTCTGATAAGAGTCTGGTTAACTGGCCAAGACTGCATATTTTGCAATGTTGTTGTAAGACTGTGAACAGAAAGAGGCAACTAAAAACAACACCCTGAATAGCCCAGTGCTGGTACGAATTTGCCAGGTCTGACAGTGGCTGATTGGACCATGTATTGGGCCTGTGTTTCTCCAGAAGTAAGGTTGTGGGTAAGCGTGAACACCAGAGACATACGCAGCATCTTGCGTCTTTGCTGTTTTTTTCCTCTCCCTTTTTGTGTTTGCCTTGTTTTGTCACCTTAGGAAATGGGATCAGACCTTAACAGCAACAAAAACAGCTCCAGCCCATCTCAATGAACTTCTCTTTCCCACAAAAGGACTGTTATTACTATCTTTAAGAGCATCTAAGAGACTGTCAAACAAGGGGCTTTTCCTTCTAAAAATTTTCTCCAGATAAAAGGAAAAGGAACAAGGAGTGTTGTTAAAATGAATGACTTATGTAATATGTTGCACTTTAACTGTTATTCTTCTTTTCTGTATCTTTAATAAAAGGTCAAAAAAGGATTTTAATGGTGTGTTTGCCATGGCACAAGGCAGGCTGAGGTCTCTGTGCACCAGACCCCAAACCTTGTTGAAAACTGTTCAATGTTGGACGGTGACTGGGTTATGTTAACAGCTTTAGCCCATATAGTCTATTTAAATTAATACAACAGATCCTAAAAGACACAATCAATATTCAACAGATTACAATTCTTCTAAAAAAGAAGTATACAAGAAAAAGACTATGTGGCTTAATGAAAGACTGTTCAAAGATTTTGGTTTAAAAACAAATAAACAAAAAAGCCCCCCAAAATCCTAAGCCATAAAGAGAAAAGGAAGGAAGCAACCGAAAAAGAATAGAGAGTTAGTTAAGAAAAAGACAATTGTAGTAAGCAGGGAGAAATAAGCAGGTTGTTTAATGCTAGCCAAAGAAAATAACAAGAGCTCTTATATCAGTGGAAATAAGTCCTAGAGAAAATGGACTGTAGATCTGTTAGGTTCACTCCCTCTGGGGCACCTGGCATTGGCCACTGTCGGTAGACAGGATACTGGGCTGGATGGACCTTTGGTCTGACCCAGTATGGCCATTCTTATGTTCTTATAAGTAAGATAAATTGAATTAAATCGAGGACTCAAAAATAGTTCAGGTGAACAGCTTTTAAAAATCTTCCCTTAACAAAAAAAGTCTGAGCAATTAGCTTTTTTATTTTATCATCCGCACTTCCTGTTTATTAAAAAGCAAGTGTGGGAGTACTTGGAAAAACTAAATATGTTCATAACAACAACTCCAGAAAATAGACCGTAGGGCACTGATGTACCATTGATATTATTTTTGAAAAGTTATGGACCATAAGAAAAGCCAGATGATCGAGTTTTAGAATTTTAGGATCATTTAGAGATGCTGTGGAAATTTTTCAGCTTGTGTTTTCTTATATCAAAAGAGCAAGCTATAGCCTTGTCACTTCTCTCTCCTTCCGAGCTTCTATACTTTCATTGGAGGAAGAAAAGAAAACATAAGGAAGTAAGACCACAAAATGAAATCTAATTCCTGCTTTTTAATCACTTATTGAACATTTTCTGTTTCATGAGCCCTTAGGTGACTATGTGCTACCATCTTAATCTTCATTTTATTACATAATTGAATACTCCTGATCATACTCTTGAGGTTCAGCTCACAAAAAATATATTGTACCCGATGGATTATTTTTATTCCCCAGCTGATATTACATACACATTCAAGAACAGCTCATTCCCTCCCATTTGAAGAGGCTCAATGCAGGGGAAATGTCCAGAAGGAACCCTTTATGCAGATCTTCTAACATCATTCCATTGGGAGCTGAGGGTTTACCCTCCCAAGGACAAAGTGGCGGAGCCCATCTCCAAAACCTGGTTGATTTGGTGGATGGGCACAGAGGTCTTGTTTTGGCCCCTGGTGAGGCCTACTTCCCTGCCTGGGCCCACAAACCATAACTGAAAGTGAAATTCAGCCCTGTTTACTGAATGAGTTTGACACCCCAAGTTAAGGCCTACTTAGGGGTTCTATATAGGGGTCCCACACTTAAAGGGCCACCACTCTGTGGTTGGGGCTCTTTTGTTTTGCTTTTACATTTACTCACTTTTGTGCAAACAAGAGGGGGGGAAATTAGGTGGCTATCAATGGAGCCAAACAGTTGAAGACATCGGGGGTAGGCCCAGTCTCAAAACGTGTGTGTTTGAAATAGAAAGATGTTGCACATTAACAAACCAAGAGTGAGCAAGTGAAGGGGTTTCAGAGGGGAGTATCAGCTGTAGCCCTTTCCTTGATCTTACTGCAAATAAAGAGCAGGGGATTTTGTACCAAACAAGGTAAGCCAAGCCCAGCTTTAACTTTCTCTAGCTGTGTCACTTCTAAGTGATGGGCTAGGCTCTGCAGTCTCTCTGGTACTTTGAAAGGGAAAGGTAGGAAATCTTCACCTAGAAATCCCACTGGCCTCTGCAACAAGTGTCAGAAGCTCACTACTGCATGTCTAAACAGTAGGAATTAAATTGCCTGCTTGGCTTTTAAAAGCCTAATTGAAATTTTACAAGTCTTTAGGAGGTGCTGTGGTTGAACCCAAAACTGTGGCACAACTCAGATGGCTGTATGAAAGCAAGGAAGGGGTACTTGGCCAGCTGGGAGACCTAATCTACACCTGATAACTGGGGTAAATTAGGCTTGGCAATTTGTTACAACTGACCTATGGTGCCTTTCTAGTGACCAGCTGGTACTGACTAACGGGAGGGTGGGGGGAGAGAGAAAGAGATTGCATCCATCCGTATGTGCATCAAACTTTCTCCTGAAGGAGGAAACAATTCACTGCAATTACTGCACTGCCATTGAAGTTCTCTGACCTATGTAGTGGTAAAAACTTGTATAAAGAGGCACCATAAATTTTCTCCTCCTGTCCCTTCTGGGAAGGGATGCCTGAGAATTCCATTTTTGTACTGTAGTTTAAAGGCTATTTGAAAACTTTTCTACAGCCTCTTAGTGCGGGGCACTGCTTGCTCGGTAAGGGGGGGCAGCCGAGAGACGTAATCTTCTCTTGTGCTGGGCCTCTGAAATCTGCACTTTACTTTCAGTTCTTAAGGGGAGTCAGACTTGAGCCCTGTAATTTCAGGAGCACAGTGGAGAAGTGATGTTGCAAAGGAACTGGCCTTGGCTGCCAGCTGGTGGGAGTAAATTAAACATTCCTCATATGGGCCCTTTTTTTAAAAAAAAAAAAAAAAAAAAAAAAAAAAAAAAAAAAAAAAAGGGGGGGCTGGACTCGATGACCTTTCAAGGTCCCTTCCAGTTCTAGGAGATGGGATATCTCCATTATTTAAAAAAGTGTTGCTCTCTGACTCTGACTAGTAGATGAGCTGTGCCATATCACTTATTCCTGCCCGGTCAGGGCCTCCACTACTGCCTATATCAAAGAAGCTGTCCTGTTCACAGTGGTTACAGACAGATATAACTAAAGGATCCGTGGGCTGGCCACTGGTGCTGAAGATCCCTTACTTTGGACAGCAGAACAGCAGGAGGTGGAGGAGCTATCCCTAGACTTCCTTCCTCTCAGGAAGTTGCAGAGTGATAGCCAGAGGCAGATTAGGGGTTTGTGGGGGCCCCATCCACCTGTATTCTCCCCAGCCCCCCTGGTACTCCTGCCAGGGGAAATGGGGTTGAGACACAGGGGCTTGTCCCACTCCACCTGCCTGGTGCTCCTGACAGGGATTAGGGTCGAGGCACGGGGGCTTCCCCTGCTCCCCCAGCAGGAGTGCTGGGTGGGCAGGCAGAGCAGGGAAAGCTCCCGCACTCAACCCCATTTCCCCTGCAAGAGCGTCAGGCATTTTTCCAGGGACCCCCCAATTGGCTGAGGGCCCCTGGGCACGGGCCCAGTGGCTAATCCGCTACTGGTGATAGCTTCAGGAGAGGTGTGATGGCTGGGTGGAACAAAATCACCAGCCCAAAGATTCATATGCCCAGCTTGAGCCCTCACTATACTTGAAGCTTCCTACATTCTGTGGGAGATGAAGCTGTGTGTATATGCATGCAGCATGAAGTCAGGGTGAGCACGTGCATAAATGCAGGGAGAGTGTGAATTAAGGAGACATGGGTAAAGGAGTGAGAAATAGTGGTCGAGGAGGAAAGGAGACAGAAAATATGGGAGACTTGGAAAGACAGAAGAAAGGAGTAAAAGGGGGAAACAAAAGTACAGTATGTAACTGGGAAAGAAGAAAAATGGGTTAAATAAAAGGGAAGGGTGGAGACATTAATAAAGACACAAGGACATTCAGGTACCAACTCTACTCTTTATTTTAGTTAGACTCCAGCCTGTATTTGTTCTTAAGGATGTGATATAGACTGAAATTATATTTCCTTTTTCCCTGTCAATCTGGGCTGGGGGGGGGGGTCAACAAAAATCTTCTTCCCAAAAAGAAGATGGCTGTTTGTGTCATGTTTTGCAGGGTTGCGGGGAATTGGCAGGTGTGACCAAATGCGCCCTTGTATTCAGACCCCTGTATTCACAGTATTGTAATAATATTTGTACAGACTATGCCTTTTGAGGGATTGTTTGAAAACTAATAACTCACTGGTCAATAATATCATGGTGAAATGTATGTAGCAACATTATATGTAAAGTTATGAACATAAGATAAAATTATGATTGAAATGTGGTTACCAGACAAGTCTGGGGAGTAGATAAGTGTATAAGACAAAGGATGAGCTGACACCTCAAACCAGGTATCATCAACTTTCATGATGATAATCACCTGTGGTAAGAAAGTTACCTTGCAACAACTCTAGTTTAAGTTTTAACACTAGAAAGCATTTTTTCTAGTAACCATTTCTGACTTTAATGCCTTGTACTTGTACTCACTCAAAATCTCTCTCTTTGTAGGTAAATAAACTTGTTTTATTCTTTAACCAAACTAATCCATATTGCATTCAAATTGAATTGTTTTTTGGGTAACTATTTAATGTAGAAAGCTGTTGGACATTGTTCCCCTTCTAGCTGGGGTGGCTGATTTTTTTTACTGAAGCAATTCTACCTATTCTAATTTAGCGTGCCAAAGAGCTCAGGGCATTGTGCATGAAGAACATGCATTCATACTTCCTACACAAAGATTCTAATTAAATTGATGACATACAACACTGGAGGGGGGAAATATCTACATCACCTGAATTGGCATGTTTGTGAATGGAGGTTTATTAGTGTAAGCCATATGAACACATAATATTATGCATGTCTGATAGAATACTGAGTACTGTTCCAGGGCAAAATGAAAGCAGGAATATATCATCATCAGTTCACATAAAGACCCAGGCTTTTAGTCAGTGGTGAAGTGACTGACTAACACAAAGACTTGTGCACAGCAAACAGACCCAAACACTTAGATAAATTCTTGGAGGATAGGCCAATCAATGGCTATTAGCTAAGATGATCAGGGATGCAAATCCATGCTCTGGCTGTCCCTAAATCTCTGACTGCCTGAAGCTGGGACTGGAAGACAGAAGATGGATCACTGAATAATTGCCCTGTTCTGTTCATCCCCACTGAAGCATCTAGCAGTGGCATCTGTTAGAAGACATGATACTGGACTAGATGGACCATTGGTCTATCCAAGTATGGCCATTCGTGTGTTCTTATGACTTAATTTAGCACCTGAATTGCTGTTGCATATAAATCTTGTATTAATCAGTCTTCCTCTTGATAAAAGCAAACAAGTCTGATAGAAAATTAATATGCTGCTGGATGGATAGGTAGATGGAAAGAGTATAGACAGACAAATACAGTTGATTAGACTAAGGAAGAATGTTTTTATACAACCCAAACTACACTGATTAAAGACACAAATCCTGCCATGAAACAGGAGGCAATTTTTGGTTCTTCCAGCTGTAGTCCTGACTCTTTCTTTTCTCCCTTTTTCTGCTGGCTCCAGTTATGAGCCTGAGAGTCTCTTGAAATGATACAATTTTGAAAAGCCCATTTAAAAGCCAAAGGTAAACATGCTGACTCTAGAAGTAAAACAGGAACTTTACTATCTCCCAGCTATTTGAATTGTTTTGTATCCCTGACACTTTTATCTGTGATTAAATATAATCAACTGAAATATAATTTACATAAAACTAAATTTTGATCCAATATAAAACAAATAACATTTTTTTCAGTTTGCTCTCTGGATGTCACATTACCTATTCATTACTTCAGCTTAAAGATCTTGCATTTTCTTTGCCGTTCCATTGGGGATGGACAAGCTTTTCAACGACCCTCTTCTATCAGACATCACATCTATTTTCCACTGGAATGGAACACTCCATACTTTATTATGTTCATTATAGTAGCATCTAGAGGCTCTAATTGGAGCTCCATTGTGTTAGGCACTATACATGCACAAAGCCCTGAGATTCCTCTAATTCATTAGTTTGTGACCCTGGAGGTTGCAAATAGGTATCAAGGAGTCACTCACAACTACCCTGCCTTTAACATATTGCTAAGTGGGAGAGGAGTCTTGGCTAGATACCAGCTATGTAGGAGGAGGATCCTAGTTTGATCTTAGCACAAAATGTTTGAGAGTCACCGATCTAATTTTTGGTGTATTCTTTTAGCTTTGTGTTGTGTCCACTGTGCTTCAGATTCAGAAAACTGGAAGTGATTCCAAAGGAGCATATCACTGCAGTGTCAAGGTTGAAAGTGGGATTAGGACTTGCACCAGTTGTGCTGGAGTGGAAAAGTGTGCTGAGTAGAGCTGTCCATAAAATAAAATAAAACAAAAAAATCAATTAAAAGGGACACATTTTTCTGCTGAGTTTTTTCCAAGAAGAATGTCAGCATTAGCAGGTGTGCAAGAGGAGAAGCATGTTACTGCAACAGTCTGCTTTCTGCTCTTGGGAACTACTCTACACCGAGAAGGAAACGTATTGACAGCATTAACCTGTAATCAGCAGTAAAAGTATCTGTGTGGAACCCTTCACTTTGGCAACTTACACTTGAAGGCTGATTTTTCTGCAGCTCCAGCTGTCACGATTCCATAGGCATGGGGTTTATTTAGCCTGAAGCTGTATGCACAGCATTTGGTTAATCCTGAGGGGTGCTGAGCATTTGCAACACATGTGGTGGAGATGGTTGCAGATTCTCATTACCTCTTCGAATTTGTTCCAAAACATATATTCCTCCTGAAAAAATGCAGATCTTAGTTTTGCAAAACACATTAAAAGAAAGCTGAGTACGTTCAATGCCAGGTGTTGAACTGTATTTACTATGGTCTCTTGGCTGATTTGAGCAGTATAGCGTTTGGTAAGTTTTTATAAAAAATAAATAAAAGTCTGTGAATAATAACCTAAATACACGTAGCACACAAACAGTGCATTGTTTCCATTTCCCTTAATTGGGGCAATGATTAACCATCTACTGAAGATAGGTTACATCTCACAAGAAGCTGAAATGAAGCTAGCTATTCATCCAATCCAAAGAACATATTCTAATATTCACACACCATGAACCGAATAGCCTGACAAAGAGGCGTGATACAGAAAATAATACATGTATTTTATGATGCTGAACTCTCTTGAACTGAGCATTTTAATATGAGCTGATCAAATGCTGGGGAAAACATTAGTTGAATAAATTATTAAACAAATAATGGCAGTATCTGCTACACATGTTCAATGAATGATATTCAAACATCTCCACATTATCATGTATTCAATTATACTTACATTTTGAAAATTAACTTATTACATTTAAAAACACCTAGATCTTATATAGTGCACTTCATCCATAGATCTCAAAACACTTTATAATGAATTATTTTAATTAATATCTATTCTGCCAGCTATCAGAGAGCTATTTTTAATCCCCATTTTTTAAAAAGTAAAAAATGTATTTAGGTCAATGTTCAAATATTCACTTAAATATTCAACTATTTTTGGTCTGAATGTTGGATTTTTGGATGTAAATGGACATCCAGAAAATTCAAGAGGTTGCTTTGAAAAGATAACCCTTAACATTGGAAAGAGAGGATGTAGCAGGATCATTCTCTTTTTAAGAAGACCACAGTCTGCACATACAACCTCTTAAACCCCATCCAAAAAATCCTCCAGAAATGTAAACTTAGCAGAGACCTCAAGCTTGGGGAAAAAATGTAGAAAGTGACTCTAAAATGTAATGCACCAAACTTTCTAAAATGGTCAGAGGAACCAGTTCTTCTTCTAGTCACCTAAATAAATCATTTTTGAAGCTTTGAAGTCAACCTGTGTGTGAAATATGACTTTTTAAAAAAATTAGGAAACCTTTGCAAAAACGAAACCCTCCAATTATCCAGACTATTATCTAAAGAACTCCTTGTCCAATTAATAACAGACTTCCAGGTAAAAAAATATTTCCCTGACTATACACAAAAAATTTTTGGTGGAGTGGCTTGGGGGGAAAGTAGAGATCAAATCTGAAAATCAGAGAACTAGTCACAGAGAACTAGTCACAACTTTAATATGAGGTCAAATCACTGTAAGTTGATCAAATATGGGAGTAAGCATTGATTCAAAAATCAGTTTTCATCTGAGATTTCACTTTGCTGACATTGAAACAAATCTAATTTTTGTTTCTTTCCCTCCATCCACCTTACTCTCCACCAACTAATTTACTGGCTCTATAAAAAAGCCTCTCGCTTCAAGTTTATTTACAAAAATGGGACTATTGTATCAAATAGAAGAAATGTGCCTTTATTACAACTAAAAAACTGAGGACAAGCAGAGTATAATTTATCTCAAATTGATTTAATTTTACATCCCTTGAAGTATCCTTTTATATTCATATAATTAAAATCAATTTCCTGGATATCTTTTGAGGGAGTTTAACTTCACTCCATTCAATAAGTCAAGATCAGTCATTTTTCTAAGTAGCAGCTTTAGTAGGCATTTTATTATACTCCGGTGTCTTGGTGGAACAGCTCTTTGATAGTGTTTGTAACAAGTTTCTCATTTTCACTCATTCAATTTAATTTAGACAATTCATTTGCATTGTCTTTAAATGGACACTTTATCTAAATGTAGCCCATCAAATTCTTCTGTTCCCAAATCTCTATTTTGATTGTGCTGCAAATTTAAATCAATCCTTATCTCTGGAAAGAATCTACTCTTTTCTGAAATTGATGGAGGAAATATTAACACTAAGTTATCTCATTTTAATGTTTTTTGGCAGATTCTTCCCAAAATAGCAAGGTCTTCTTCCACTGTTTTCCTTCTTAAAGGATGCACACTAAGGCCCTATCAAGACTAGGAAAATGAGGTGTTTTTCTCAAACATGTTAGAAAACGTGTTGTTTAAGATGATTTTAAGCAGCACTCTGCACCAAATGTAGGCAGAAAATGGTGCTTCTATTTAAAAAAGAAAGTTACTTGGTTATGAGCAACTAGCTAACATATTAAACATGTGTTTAAATACCATCTACACTGGGTGTTAACACATTTTTAACACAACTCAATTAAAATGTGATAGTTAACAGGGTATAAGTGGCTCTTTTGGTTTATCTTAAACCCCTTCCCAAGTAAAATATGCTAAATTATAAAAAGGCACTTGTTTACTGGAATAGGAGTGTCCACACTTGGTTATACCAGTATCATTATATTGGTTTAAATTAACACCTTAATGAAAAACTTTCCTGTGTAGACAAAGCCTTAGGCCAGGTCAACATAGGTATAACTACATGGCTCAGGGTGCATAAAATCCACACCTTTGAGCGATGCAGTTATATCAACCAGACCTCTGATGTAGACAGCGCTATGTTGACAGGAGAGCTTCTCCCGCTTCTCACGGAGGTGGATTAGCTACACTGATGTGAGAAGCTCTCCTGTTAGCCTTGTAGTGTCTTTACCATGACTCTGCAGCATTTTAAGTGTAGACCTGCCCTGTAGTCTAGACAGGATCTACAGATGGTGTGTGTATTACTATTTCTGAAAGAATCGTAGTAAAGAGAGCAAAGGTTGAAAGAGACTTTTGTTTTAAAGATTCACTCGCAAGCAGTTCAAAGACTGGTAAGGGAAGTCAGCTGTGTGCTCCACACCTCCTAAGAAAGTTTTTGGGGGGCTGGGGCGGAGTTAGAAAAATGTTAGTGATATGCTATGCCATCGCCACTACTTAAATCCCTTGAGTAGTCTCAGTGATTGAGCATATTTTTATTTACAAAACATCATTTGGATTTTCAAAATCATTTAAGACATTTAGAAAATTTGTGCTGCTAAATTACTTAAATACTTTTGAAAATGCCATCCCTATTCCCTTTTGGCTGAACACATGTAACTCTCATTCATGGATACAGAAGTATACATGTTTCAAGAGGAGAAATCAGATCTTCTAATGTGTATATAAAAAGACAGGAGTACAGCACATCACTTTAGAAATATGCAGCTGTGTGGGTACATAAAAATGGAGTGAATACATTCTATGCTTTCCAAATTGTGGATTAATGCTACTAGTACCTAATGTCAATAGTGTTCCGTCTTATTAGCCATTGGATAAACTTACAATATTTTAAAATGTTTTGCAGCCTTCCACATGAGGTTGTGATTTTTGTCAGATCTCAAACTGGGCATGGCCATGCTTGGTCAATACGCCGAGCCGCTGGTAATCCCTTGACACAGCATGGGGTTGGGGGCTTTCTGCTGCTGGAAGTGCTGGATAACCAAGAGCCTTTTCATTTCTGGTCACTAAAAATTCTATGGAACATTTCTGCTAAGTAGCTCTGTTAACTCTGGTATCAGTCAAATATTCCCATTTGGATAATTCTATCTTCATGCCATGAAGTTTCAGTTGTGGCAAATCAGCATTTTTCAAGGAAAAACATTTCATTGCAAAATTCCCAATCAGCCCTACTTAGAAATGACTTATAGTGAAAATTGAAGTCCTGATCCTATCTGATGTTTATGCAAATTCCACTGTTTGTCAGTTTGTTGGGCTTTAGTAAATACATTGTGTTTCAGAACGCAGCAGGACTTGCGTGAGATAGGAAGCTTAGGCATTTGATTAACAAAGGCTCTCATTAGAGAAAATTAAATAAGTTAGACTGTGCGTCATGTGCTCTTGGTTCTTATAGAAATACCAGAATAAAACAGCAGGTTTCCTTGAAGGAAAAGCCATGCAAACGCAACATCAAAATCTCACCAGGAAACTTTAAAACTTCAGAAGGATAGGAACAGATTAACTGTAATTGCCAGGCTATGGAGGAGAATTCAACTGCAACAACAAAGTACCTCTTGAATGCTATCTGCATTTTTGAAAGAAAAGCATTTTTTCAGAGTTGAGCTCCATTGAACTAGCTCCCTATGTTTTCTTAGGTGGCGACTCCTGCAGTCAGATACTGCCTAGGAAGAAATAACAAATTTCACAGCAATGGGAAAACTTAACGAGTTCACTCAGTCAGTATATTTCAGTATAAAATAGACATGCTTCCAATAATGAGTGATGCTGATCAGTGCAGTCTGGTATATGGTAGACAAGTGGCAAGCTGAGATTTGTCTTCCTGCCCCCTCACATTGTAAGTCTCATCTACCTGCTAGCTATGGTCCGACACCTAGACTGCAAGTTCTTTAGTACAAGTGTTGTCTTCTGTTACTTGCCTGTACAGTGGCTAGCACAATGGGTCCCTGGTGCTTGATTGGGGTTCCTGGATGCTACTGGAATAGAAATAATGTTCAGTATTCATGCCAATGCAATCAAGTGCATGTTCACATTGTATTTCTGATTTTTTTTTGTTAAGCACCTAGTAGCATTCTGTTCTGATCAACACTGAATATTTTACTTTCTAATACATCAAGACTTACTATAACCACTTCACTGTCACCTGCCCCTGTGTTTTAGATATCTAATATCCAGGGGCCAAGTCCTGATAACATGTTTTTACGCTACAGTTGTCAAAATTGAAGAAATTTGTTTTCAGGAAAACATTACCAAAAATATTATTTTTATTTAGGGATGAGCTCTCGTTTCAAACATGTTCTCTCATGAGGATGTAACCCCATGCTCTAGGTGTCCCTAAGACTGACGGATGCTGGGACTGGACAACAGGGAATGGATTGCTTTTATAATTGCCATGTTCTGTTTATTTCCTTTGAAGCATCTGGCATTGGAAGACAGGATACTGGGCTAGATGGACCCAGTATGGCCATTCTTATATTCATAATCACAGTGTAATTACAGGTTTCAGAGTAGCAGCTGTGTTAGTCCGTATCCGCAAAAAGAACAGGAGTACTTGTGGCACCTTAGAGACTAACAAATTTATTTGAGCATAAGCTTTTGTGGGCTACAGCCCACTTCATCAGATGCATAGAATGGGATTAGGTCACATCACATCAGCCACACCATCAGGGGCTCGTTCACCTGCACATCTACCAATGTGATATATGCCATCATGTGTCAGCAATGCCCCTCTGTCATGTACATTGGCCAAACCAAACAGTCTCTATGCAAAAGAATAAATGGACACAAATCTGACATCAGGAATCATAACATTCAAAAACCAGTAGGGGAACACTTCAATCTCTCTGGTCACTCAGTAACAGACTTAAAGGTGGCAATTTTGCAGCAGAAAAGCTTCAAAAACAGACTCCAAAGAGAAACTGCTGACCTGGAATTAATTTGCAAACTAGATACCATTAACTTGGGCTTGAATAGAGACTGGGAGTGGCTGGGTCATTACACAAATTGAATCTATTTCCCCATGTTAAGTATCCTCACACCTTCTTGACAACTTTCTGAAATGGGCCATCTTGATTATCACTACAAAAGTTTTTTTTTCTCCTGCTAATAATTAATTTGTTAGTCTCTAAGGTGCCACAAGTACTCCTGTTCTTTTAGTGTAATTACATAAATATTACCACTTTGTCTTGAGCTCTCCATTGCCTCCTGAGAGGGAAGATATGTGTAGCTTCCCACGCCTCAGCTCCTTTGCTATTCCTCATAAAGACATATGCATGTGCCTGGTTCCATTTGTGTACGATTATGCCAGCTGCCAAATGTCTTTGATGAATGACTTAGGAACAGTCTGGTGGATCTCATTATGAATTCCAATCTGAAGCCTCCAGCATATATTAGCCATGAACATCTTCTGAATATTTACGAATGTATCCCATTAACCAGAGGGAGACACTGGCTTGTAGATGTCTTTCCATACAGAAAAAAAGCCAGCCAGAAGTTTCCATTAACTTTTCTCATCATTTGTGATGCATTTAATATTATACTGTTATATGATTTTCACTTAAAAAAAAAGAAAAGAAAGAACAAACAAGTTTAGATGTAGGCCATTTGTGAAGAGGGAATTGTAGCACTGATGAAGAACCCTGAAATGGAAATGGTACATTTGTGTCATAGTATAACATACTAATGTTGTTGTTGCTCTTTTTTCCCTTAGAGATGAGGATTACTGCAATAGGGAAATAAACATTAAATCTGTCTTATATTCTCTTATCCTCCCTTAGGATGCCATTTGCTGATGTGATCCACTTTCAGTTCTTCAGCTGTGGGTGATATTGCAGATAGACTATGAAACTGTATTTTAACCTGATCTCCATTTCTACTTAAGATCTTGAAAAGTCTGTTAGGAGTTGTCTAGATTTTTTGAAACTGTGGCAGGACTCCTCTGAGCCTTTGAGAAAAAAAAAACTGCAATGCCGCTGAAGTTCTGTTGACTCATGGTAGGTGTGCTTAGGATACACCAGGATATGAGGCAGGTGTGGGTGTCTCTCTCTGCAGAAACACAATGTGAAAAGAACAGAGACTGACGGGAGTCAAGTTGAATCCTAGAAATGGCCGAACTTGGGGAGGATGCTTAGGCTGGAGTTTATGTTCTGTTCATTATTTTGGACTTATCAGGAAAGCAAAATCCTAGATAAGGGGTTGGTTTAGGTGCTGACTCAGGTTTGGTGTGTGCTGTTGTGTGGTTAGAATTCTTCCCATTTAATATATTCTTTTATGTTTCTAGAGCTGGTCAGAATACAGAATTTCTGTCCTAAGGGAAATTCTGACATTTCAACATTTCCCTGTGTCTCAAAGCAGAATGGACAGTTGACATTTTAAATTTTACTGAGGAATAGAAATTCCAAAATATGTTGATGTGGAAATATTGAAATGACTTTATCAAAACATTTTGATAATGTTGAAACTTTATAATATATATTTATAATATTTTATAAAATTAAAAGTTGAAATGAAATGAGAAAAATCAAACCACAATACTCCATTTTTATTCAAATTGTTTCAATAATTGTTTATCAAATTTCATGAAATCAACCACCATGAAACACTTGGATTTTGATGATGTGGCATTTTTCCATAGAAAATTGTTCCACTGAAAATTTTAGCTCTGTGTTTCTGATGTAGTCTATATTGTGTTTTTTATATTTGCTTTGCTTTGATTCTAGGACTCTGATTTTACCTTGCTTACCACGTCTCTCCCTCCTTGTTGTTTAATCTTCTTCTTTGGGATATACAGATTTACAGCCCATAATATAACTAAGCAGTTTTCTAAAATAAGTTTCTTGTTGCAAGTCTGAAAATAATTAAAATGCATATTCGGTAGAACATTTTATGACAAATCATCAGGAGCACTTCACTGTAGAACAACCGATAATCACAACATTTGTTAATTGCTCTCCCTCTCAGTTTAACTTACAAAGCAATTTGTTTGGGCCAAATCCAGGTTTTTACTAGAAATTCCATCCTGGACCTGAGAAACCATCCTGATGAAATTTTCATTGAAACCAATACATTCCAGGGAAACATTTAGGTTTTGACAAAACAGCATTTTTCTACAGCAAAAAGTTTTGCTGAAATTCTTTTGACCAGATCTACTCTAATACTTGTAAGATATTAAAAGGATAAATTACCCCTAAAATCAAGGTAAAAAAAGTGGGGAATAGAAACCAGATGATCGGACTCCCTAGACCACACGACATGCATGTAATTCCCTTCTAAACCACAGGCCTAAATAAGGTGAGGATAACTTTTCAGGACTGAGCATGTAGAGGTCTAAAGCTTACTCTTCACTAATGGAGTTCTGAAGGATGCCTAATGACCAAAATTATTATTTTTATTACAGTAGTGGCCAGCAGCCCCAATCAGATTGGGGCTCCACTGTGGTCGGTGCTGTGCAAACATATAATAGTCTCTGCCTTAAGAAACATACAAACTGAAGATGTAACAGTTGGTTGTTGCACATAGCCGAAGAAGAAAATACTAAGGCAGCAAGAACAGGATCACATGACTATGTAGATTTGCTATGTGCATAGACTGCTGTTTTCAAAATCTTTTTTGTGATACAGCCTGGTTTGGCAGATCTAAAAAGCTTAGAGTCAAAGATGATGTCCAGGTAATTCCTGGAATACTGGAAGGGAAAAGGTAGCATTTGTGATAGAATGGCTTTTTTGATGGATGGTAAGCCAGGTAGAGCCAGTGCTGCCTGGGTTCAGTCTGTTAGTATGAGGTAATCCATAGCATTTACCAAAAATGAAGGTGGATGGAACAAATGAAAGGAAAAGTGCTCTTTAAAATACTTGTAAACATTGTACTAAGGCTGCGCTGGATTCCAGAGCATTCAATTTTGCTGTATTTGGGTTTCTTCTTCTCAGTATGTAAACTGGTTCAGACAAAACAAATTCCAAAAATGAAATTGAAAAGCTTTTTGAACTGGACATATAATCATATTGGATGTTAGGCAAAACACTTGTTTTAATTTCTTGCAGATAATTAGCTGTCAGGCTTACTAGTGTGAAGAGGGTATTTCTGAGAGGGATTTGTGAATTCTGCTATCTTGAAGCTGGCACATCACTGACTAATAGAGAGAAGTGAAGGCAGGCTGATTTATCAAATGGCTTTCAGTGATATTAGAGTTGATAAAAAGGCCAGGGGAGAAAGCAAAAAACAACAACAAAAACTTGGCTTATTGTTCATTCTAAGTAATGCAAGTTACTCTGCAATGTTTATTTTCCTCCGTTAGGGCTGCAGGATTCGCATTCTCTGATCATCGTTCATAGCAAATAAAGGGATAGCGTCATCTTGCTTGCCTTTGAGTTATATGTGGCTATGCCAAGCTGGTAAATAAGCATAAAATAATTTGCATTAATTTCTAATGTTTTCCCTTATTGAGTAATAATGCTTAAGAACTGTCATAGCAAGTGATCAGTGAACCTCAAAAGCTTTGGTTCAAGCAAGCATCAAAAATTGCCAGACACTTATGACTTTACTTTTGGCTTTTAGAAATCAGACACTGCATAAGGAGGAGACAGCATAACCCTGGCTGATCCCAATTTAAAAAATAAGGAAGAATGAGTATAACTTAAAAATTGGAAACATGTCTTTATTTGCCTTTTCTAAAAGATTAACAGTCCTTTTGGGTAAAGTTGGCATTAGAGTGAAGAATGAACAGAAACGTTATAAATACATGAAAGAACTCAATCTAGTCTTAATTAACACCATGATAGTGATTACTCTTATGGTCTGAGTGATGTTTTGTGATTGAGGAATTGGGATGGAAAGGCGGCAAAGCACTTTCCACTTTCCTAGGACCACAGATATTGCCAGACGGAATCAGACCAATGATCTGTGTAATCCAGATCCTGTCCCCACAAGTGGCCAGTACTAGCAGTCTACACCAGTCAGAATAACCTGGAATAATATGGAATGACCACAGGGGAAGTGTCTTCATATCCCCCTGATAATTAAAGGTTGACTTATGCCTGAAGCATGAGGATTATGTCCCACTCTAAACTTCTTAGTGTCTTTTTTTTTAAATATATATATATAGCCTTACTATTGCAGCTCTGGATGGTCTTATTAGCCATATAAATCTCCAGCTGTTTCTGGAACCCTGCTAAGCTTTTGGCCTCAATGATACCTTGTGACAGTGAGTCCACAAGCTAATTGTTCACTGCAAGAAGTATTTCCTCCTATCAGTTTTAAATTTGCTACCTTTCAGTTTCACTAAATGTTCCCAACTCAGTCTGACTCTGCTTAGGCTTCTGGAAAGATCTCGTTCAAACTGGGTATGCTCAAAGGCTTACCACAGAGTCACTCCCATGCTCAAATTTCATAATTTCATTTGCATGGCCACTTTGTCTAATCCTAGCAACCTGATATATATCCTTAAAATCTGCTTGCTCCATGTTTCAACATCATATAGTCTTTGCAAAGAGTGTTATTGGTTTGAAAGAAAAGTTCCAGCCCTGCAACTTTACATGAACTGAAATGAATTTCATATGTGATTAAGTCAATAAAGGAAGCAGATACAACAGTTCTAAACCTTGGGCTTTGTGTGAGAATAACTTCACACATGTGAGGAGTCTAGCCTTCCAGGTGACTACTTAGGCGCACAAAGTTAAGCACAGAATCACGCTAGTCCAGTCTCCCTTATTTTCTCTACTGTGGATGTGACAAGATTCTTGTTGATCACTGGCTTCTGGTACTCCACAGTCCTCAGTGTTGGGCTGGCATTGCCTCATCCTGATGCTCAGGCTGGCATCACTGCCTGCACTTGCAGGCTCCCCAGCCAACTACCCCACAAAAGACACACACACACAAAAGAACAGCCCTACTAAGCATCTCCTCTCCTCTTACTCACTCCCTTAGTTCATGCTCCAATTTCATGTAGATCAGGGAAAATCAAAGTCATTCATTAAAGTCTTGCTGCCTTTAGGCAGAATGAAATACTGTGAAGGAATTTGCACTTTATTGGGACCATTCATTGCGGAAAAGGTTATCGAGAAACGACTGAAACTTTCTGTCATTCAGTTTCCATTCAGGAGTATGTTCAAATCAACCCCATGTGTGGCATGAAATTTATTCCAATTAATTACACGAAGCAACATGAAAACATTAGCTTGATTTTTTTCAGACGCATCCTATTTTAAATGTGGCATTTAAACTAGCTTTGGCTCGGCCCAGGAATCTGACAGAATTCTAGGAACTAAAATGTACATTTTCTTTTCATTTTACTTATGCTGCATTAAAATAAAAGGTTATTTCTAAAGTGTTGATTCTACTAAATTGCACAACATCCAGAATAATTGCTTTCATTTATATCTTGTTTGATCCTCTGGGTTGCTTACTGTATGCCAAGGATTATGCTCTGCAGAGCAAAAAATAAAACATTTTAAAAAACCAATAACCTTCTCTTGCCAAAGGTATTCTGTTCAATGGTAGAAGGCATTTCAAGAGGGCCAATTTCAAGTAGCTCAGTTGCATTTTAAATGTTGGAAGCAGCAGTTCATTCCAAAGTAAAAAAAGCTCTATTGACTACGAGGGATGGGTGAACCAATAGATACAAAATATTACTATGCCGGACTTGGGTAGAACCTTATTGAAGCTAGTGGGCATAACAGCTGCCCTTTATTCAAGATAAATGTAAGAAGCAATTAAGCTCCTTTTGGAGTAAGATAGCTGAAACAATAGGAGCCACCACCCAAAACACAGACCACGTGCAAGGCTGAGCTATGGGGGCAGAGGGGTTTTGCTGAGGGTTAAATGCAAATAGAGGGGTGGATATTATCTTGATGGAGCAGAGTGTGTGAGAAACAGAAGGCATAAAAACACCACTGAAGCAGATGGTAGTGAACCCAGGTCAGCAGGCACCATCCTTATGTCCTGTGCCATGAAATGCTGCCCATGACCAACAGCCTTATTGTTAAAGACCAACAGGCCTATAGCAGCCACATCTTAGGCATCTGATTGGATAGACAGGAAGCACTATCATTGGGTACCTGGACTATATAAAGGCCTCAATAGGAAGAGGAAGCCATCTAAGCAGCAAGCAATGGTCTGTGACTCAAACTGCCTTGCTTTCCCTACCTGATCCTGCCATGCTTGACCTTGTCTTCCAGACCTGATCCATTGGATTGGCTCTTCTGGCTACTGATCTCTCTGAGAATTCTGACCATGGCCTTGGACTGCCACTGGTTGGACTGACCACCTGCACACAGTTGATTACCGCTCTGAATTGCCTCCCATCCACTCCCAGTCTTTATTCAGGCCTAATTTGATGGAGTGGCGGGGTCACTACAAAAAGTAATTTTCCCTCTGCTGATACTCACACCTTCTTGTCAAATGTTGGAAATGGGCTACATCCACCTTGATTGCATTGGCCTTGTTAGCACTACAAAAGTAATCAACTGTTGAGATAGGCCACTTCCATCTTAATTGAATTGGCCTCGTTAGCACTGACCCCCCACTTGGTAAGGCAACTCCCATCTTTTTATATATATACTGCTTACTGTATTTTTCACTCCACACATCTGATGAAATGGGTTTTAGCCCATGAAAGCTTATGCCCAAATACATTTGTTAGTCTCTAAGGTGCCACAAGGACTCCTTGTTGTTTTTGCTGATACAGACTAACACGGCTACCACTCTGAAACATGACAAAATCCAGTGTCCAAAGTATCCTCTCTTATGTATATACAGTAACTAATTTATATTTATGTCCCAAATTCATTTCTTTCAAAGAATCAGTGAATTAAACGTAATCAACTTATATTTATTTATTGATTCCTATGTTTTTATTTTTTATTTTTAAGAAACACAAGTTGAAGTCTCTTTGAATTATCTCTTCTCTCTGGAAAAGAATTATAAATATCATAAGCACCAGACCTTTTTTGTCACCACTTGTTGCTCTTGTGGGAAGCCAATGCCTATGTTGCACTTTCAATAGTAATATTTTCACAAAATTGCACTTCTGTTAATTTCAGAAGGCCGTTGAGACTGATAGTACATGACCAAGGGCTGTACAATTTGTTATTAAACAATCGGAGGGAAATGCATTCAAGTAATAGTAACTGAACTTAGAGAAATACAAAACACTGAAAAATAGGAACCACAAAAAAAAAAAAAAAATGAAGGTGCGACCTACCTGTCTTTACAAATGTTTTCAAAACGTGTCTATTCTTTTCCCAGAAAACAGGAACTGCAGTTGATTGCAGTCATTTTATCTTCCAATTATCTGATGACAGAACAATATAATTACAGTGAAGCAAAGCTTGCAACAAGTCAAATTTTCCTCTCTCCACCCACACACAATTAAGTTATATGCTACAAGGGCTTCTAATTCCCGCTGGTCCAACACACAGACACTCTTACATCATTGAAGTTCTTTTCTTTTCTTTTCTTTTCTTTTTATTTTGCAAAGCTGTGCCAGTTAAGCTAAACTAGCTCGAACACCTTAATCAAAGCAGAGCAGTCTCTCAATGGATAGTGCCTTGGCATTCTCAGCTGTGACACCAATTTACTTGTGTGACTCAGGCAAATAGATGCTGGCCTCTTGTAGCTGGTAGCTTATTTGTAACTTAAGAAAACAGATTTCTCTGCCTCTGAAAAAGTTCAGTCCTGCTCTGCACACTGCTAAATTATTCCTGACAGTGATGGTACATTCATGCAAACAAATGCAAAATAATTCCTCTTTGGCTGTAGAAGGCACCAGACCACACTAAGGGCCAGATCCTCAAGGTATTTAGATGGGTCTCCGTGTTTTTAAAACATGTCTTGGTCAAAGATACTTACAGTAAATTAGGAGCCCCCTGTGAAGTTCCATTATATTGGACTGCAAGACCCAAGATTTAACAGCCAATTCTCTGGTTTGCTGCATGCCCTTCATGATACCCTGATAGAATAAAGCTACCAAATAGTGGGTAGAAATGCTCCAGTGTAGGGGATTCCCTGCTTGGCACAGACATGGTGGAGTAACTCTATGCCACCCCCTCCTGTACCCCTGCAGCTCACCAAGGGGGGAGGGGTACTGGGGCTAGGGAGGGGATGTCCTTCTTGAAGGAGAAATTCCCCTCCTGGCACTGCTCCCTACTCTATAACAGTGGTGTGAACTCCACAACTCGTATTCAGTGGGGGTAAATCAAAAGGTGTGTTGGAAATTTTCACATGCTATTTGCCAAGACGTTTTAAATTTACTAAAGTGTTTGGCAACGGGTAGAGATATCATCATTTCTTTAAAATTGACAAGTAAGAGTTATCTGGGACTGTAGTTGCTTCCAGTCATTCAGATCATAGTTGTAGTGTGTTACAGCTCTAAAAAAGTTTGTTGAATTTTTTTTCCCTACAACTCTGTATTTGAGCAAAGACTCATTCATCACTGTGAGTGTGTGAGATTAATGGATTAGTTAAAATATTTAATATCTCAGTTCCCTTTTCTGATAATCATTGACCTATGACCCATATTACTTATGTTGCATTAGCTATTTCCTGGACAACATTAGCCAGCTATCTTTAGGGAACACATAATCAATAAGACAAATGTGACATACATGTGTGGTGAATGTCACTTAAGACCGTGGATATTAGTAAACCAAGAATGAAAAACTATTCTGTGCAAATATTTAAGTGGCTTTACAAAATCATTAGCTGTCAGTGAAACTACACAGAAGTCTTTAAAAAAACTATTTCAAGTGCTAATATTTAGGGCAAAGTATTTACACTAACTTGAATGAGATTAACTTTTTACTTATGAGGGTTTATGTAAAAAAAAAATCTTGCATGAAGCTGTGGGATCAGATAATCATAACATTCAGAGGTTGGTTCATGTTTTAATTAGAAGGCTCATTACAACACTGAAAGTTTAACACAGCCTTTGGAGGTGCTGCTGAAGACTGGAAAGATAAGCATCCAAAAAGTGATAATCCTTCCAGTGGGTTATATAAAGTTCTGGGATGTGTTTTCCATATTAGCATCTGAATGTGTCTTGGAAAACCTGGAATGGTTGGCCATGAATCTGATCTCACACACCCTGGTTTAAATCTGATGTCCTCCATGAAGTAAATGAAGTTACATAGGCATAATACTCAGGTAAGTGGCCTATTATGCTCAGATCAAAGGTATCAGACAGCTCTGGGAATAATTCAGCTGATATGGGGAATCTGTCTGGATATGGAAATAGCGTGAAAGATACTAATTGGGGAAATAGGCTGGTGTCTGGAAGGGAACTGAAGGGTACGGGGAGAGTCACAGAGACATTTAGCTTTGGGACAGTACTTAATTGAATGAATTCTTAGGGCAGTGGTTCTCAAACTTGTTCCGCTGCTTCTGCAGGGAAAACCCCTGGCGGGCCAGGTCGGTTTGTGTACCTGCCGCGTCCGCAGGTTCGGCCGATTGCGGCTCCCAGTGGCTGCGGTTCGCTGCTCCAGACCAATGGAAACTGCTGGAAGCGGTGGCCATTACGTCCCTCAGCCCACGCCGCTTCCAGCAGCTCCCATTGGCCTGGAGCAGCGAATCACGGCCACTGGGAGCCGCGATCGGCCAAACCTGCAGACATGGCAGGTACACAAACCGGCCCGGGGCTTTCCCTGCAGAAGCGGCGGAACAAGATTGGGAACCATCTTAGGGAATGGTACATGGAAATTAGGAATCAATATGGAGTTATTAATTATTCCTATCTATTTTATTGTGATATCCAAGATTTTAAAGAGCTTCTGATTTGATTCAGTAAGTTTGGTTGAAGTCAGTCCAGAGATTTTTCTTAATTGTTATGACAGTCATTAGTTTCAGCAAGTTGCAATAAACCTCTAATAGTTGTTTTTTTTTACTTTGCTGCCTACATTACTACCCACTCTACAGGTGCATACCATGTTCTTCTCATTATTCTCAAACAGTACAGCAGAAATCTTGATTCTCCATAAATGTTATTGCCGGAGATCTGATAGCATCTTATTAATACTCAATTTGCTAATCTACAGTTCTCACAAAACACTCAGAACACACACAGCCTCCTGATTACAAGTCCACCAGGGACCCTGTGTACATACTCAGGCAGCTAGCCCTAGGCTGCTGCATCTACACTGCTATCTTTAGCAGCTCGCTCAAGCAAAAGATTGTAAGGGGAATTAGCTCAAATGGTAGAGTGCTCGCTTAGCCTGTAAGACGTAGTGGGATCAATGCCTGCATTTTCCAGACAGTTTTAGAGGGGGAGGGATAGCTCAGTGGCTTGAGTATTAGCCTGCTAAATTGAGGGTTGTGACTTCAATCCTTGAGGGAGCCATTTAAGGCTCGGGGGGGAAAGGGCAGTACCTTGGACCTGTTTCAAGATCCCTTCCAGCTCTACGAGACAGGTAGATCTCCATTTATTATTATAAAGCTAGCTTGGCTATGCCTATCTGTGCTGCAATCACACCTCCCCCTTGCAGTGTAGACATACTGCCAGAGGTCTTATCCTGCTTCTCAAGTGTACTGGTCATAGGAGATACTATAGTGAAATTACAAATCCCCAAAAATTATTACAAAATATACTACAGTATATTTATTATACTACAAAGAGTCACTGATTGAAAGGTAAATTACACTTGTCAAATAGATGAGCTAAGTATGATACAGTCCATCTTGTGATACCCAATAAACCAAAACAAACAGAAAACCCCAAGGCCAGTGAAAGTTATTTTGTTTGTGCCCACTCAGTAATTCTCAAGAGGTCTGTAATTTGCACTGTTTCCCAGATATTTGTGTGAATAAACAAGGTTCTACTGTATGAAGTTCTATGGACTATGCTCTGGGGACTGATGTCCCAGCATAGCAGTGATTAAAGCTATTGTGGAAATATTGGTGGGGAAACTCAGTGTTACAAACCCACAAACTTTTTATCTAGCCGTGACACGTTTTGCACCCAAGACTTAATCATGTGGTTTGGCCAGTTTGTATTTGTAACATCAGCTGACCAGACAGCAATCAGAGTTTTCATGCAAACAGACCATATGTGAGAATCAGATTCACATGAGCAAGTCAAGCAAGATTTTACTCACGGTTTACGTAAGGGCCTAATCCAAAACCCACTGAAATCAAAGTACAGATAATTGACTTCAGAGAGCATTAGATCAGGCTCCAAATCTTTTACCAAATATCCCTCAATGTCCTATGGTACATTTATTTGGCTTTCTGAAAGCTTTCATTATACATATCCCTTCCCATACTTGCAAACAACAAATTTGTAAAAATTGCTATAAATAACAGATTCAAATAAGAGTGATTGTATTAACCACTCCCCTGAGGTAGGTTGTAACAAGGCACACACTGTGCCCTGTTGGATTCAGCCCCTTGGCCCTGCTCCTTAAAAACTCAGGGACCCTCCAAGCTGGTGTAACATCCATGCTCTTAATTGTGCATCCATTTCCCCACCACTAGTTTCCTACTATTTACACAGCTTGACCTCACCCCTCCAAAGCTGACCTTTCCCTACTGGTCTCCGCCTTCCTCTGCCTTCCTTCCAACCTTATAGCTCCTGCTAACGAGCCTGGCAGGTGTGGTCAGTTACCAGGCAGGCATCAGGCTATCTACCCAGCCCCAATCCAATCCCTCTGATAGGGGCTGCAGTGACAGGAGCTGATTAAGGCCTCTTTAGCAGCACCCTGCCACATATATACACATATTGCACCAACTAACTCTGGATTGCACGCTTTGAAATTCTTAGATTTGTGTAACACCTTTTCTCTGTATTTCAGTAGCATTTTCTATAATACACAATAACCTGGAGCTGCAAAACTCTAAAATGTACATGTCAAGCAAAGAAGCAGCCTCGCTACTCTATTTTATAATATAGATTCCTTTATTAAAGAAGAAACTTATTAAAAAAAAAAAAAAAAGAACTGACTATGGCTGTTTACTTCAGACTCACTGTCTGCTCTAGCCATTTACTGTAAATGATTTTATGTTGTGCTGATTTATATAAAATGACCATACAGCTCTGGCTATCTTTGAAAAAAAGACACATTCTTAATAAGAAATAGACAATGTCAGCTATGATCATAAAGTGATATTTCCCCGTTCTGTTGTTCACTGTTGCACAGATCAGTATGACCCGATTTGGGTTGTTTTCTTTATCTACATTTTCAGTTTGAGGTGTTACATTTAAGGTAAAGAAAAGGGCATTAATACATTTATGGGAAGAAACAATGAGATCTGCAAAGGACAAATGAGGCTAAACTGTGGTTACTCAACTTTATATCTTAGGTCCCATTTAAATTTCAATTTGACATTATTATTTAATACTTGTATTACAGTGCAAACCAGCACTGAGCACAATAAGGGCCCTCTATGAACAGGGAGTGGTGGTCCCTGCCCTGTAGAATTTACAGTCCAAGAGCTGAATCCTACAAGTAGATTTGCCCAAGCTCAACCCTGATCCTGTACAGAGCCTCATTAATTTCAGTTTGCAGTTTCTAACCCTGAAGTGAGAAGGCAGACAAATAGTGGGAAGGAAACAGAGACCCAGACAGGTGAAGTTACTCGCCCAAGATCACACAGAAGGTCCATGGTAGAGTTGAGAATGGAACTCTTATGGTTGGTCCACACTAACCCCCCACTTCGAACTAAGATACGCAACTTCAGCTACGTTATTCACGTAGCTGAAGTCGAACTATCTTAGTTCTAACTTACCGCGGGTCCACATGTGGCAAGCAGGCTCCCCTGTCGACTCCGCGTACTCCTCTTGTGGAGCAGGAGTACCAGCGTCGACAGCGAGCACTTCCAGGATCGATCCGGGATCGATTTATCGCGTCTAGACAAGACGCGATAAATCAATCCCAGAAGATCGATTGCTTACCGCTGGACCCAGAGGTAAGTATAGACGTACTCTTAGAGGCAGATTCTCAGATGAAGTAAATGGCCATAGCGCCATTGACTTCAAAAGGCCTATGACAATTTTTACACTTGCTGAGGATTTGCCCCCAGCTTTCCTGACTCCCAGTCCCAGTCCCTGATCCATTGGACCACTCTGCCTCCTCCACTACTACTGCATGGAAAAGCAGGGTATTTTGCTATTTATTGGCGATACTGTTTACTTACAACTTGTACTCCTGCCTTTTGGGTCCCATCCTATGTTTGGATTTAGCCACAACTCCTACTGAAGACTGGATGAATTTTTGACTGTGGAATCAAGTCCCATGTTGGCATGTATTTTTGTAGAATATGTTTCCAGGTTAGTACTTTGTGCTAAAAGTTCAGTACCACATGAATGTAGTTTTATGAATTGTATTCCTAGCTGTCTAGTGATGTACTGTAATTTAATTTAAAATATACACCAGGCAATTATGGCATCAAAGAAAGATGCATGCACATCAGAAGTGAAAGTGTGTGTGTGTGTGTGTGTGTGTGTATTCATATACACTGCTGTATTCTGTTTTTAAAAGCGGATTCAGCAGTGTTGAAGTCATGGATAGTGCCACAGCTTTACTGCTTGAAGAAGGTAAGAGCCAAAAATGTTGTGGATCTATGCTTTGATGGATTTATCTATTTGAGTAAATTAAGTCAGCCATGAGAATTGTACCTTATGCAACATTGTTTATCATTTGCTAAATTACTGTCTTGTCTACTTCACATTCATTTACTCCAAGAACACATCATTTTTCAAATAAACCTGTTTAATGTATTTTCTTGGTAAACAAAAAATACACAAACAACCCTATAATCATTTACTGAACGTTTTTCCAAAAGGAGGTACATCGAATAATGTGCACATCATTTGGATTTTGATTGAACAGTTATTTTTCCACTTCCTTCTATGCCCCTCTCTTCTGTAAATATATGGTTAATTTAATGTGAGAAGCAACATAATCTAGTGGACTGGGTGTACAGGAGATCTGATTGTATCTCTGGTCTGCCAGTGACCTCTCTCTGCCTCTTTCTCCTTCCTCCTTTTGTCTGTCTTGTACACTTAGATTGTGAACAATTCAGAGAAGAGCCTGTCTCTCTTATAGCACAGAGAAGAATGGGGCCTCAATCTCAGATAGGGCTTTTTGTGCTACTTTAGTACAAATAATAACAATGACCATACTTTGACCAGACAATTTTGCAATATGCGCCAGAGACCGATCTCCCATTCTATGTGGAAAAAAGTTGTGGTCTGTTCCTGTGAACACTTGCACCAAATGTAGTGCTTATTACTGTGGGAGGTTCCACTGATAGCTGTGATAGTGTACATGCCCCACACTAAGTAGGCAGGCCTTTGAAAGGAACCAGATGGAGGGTCTTTGCCACCTTGAAGTTATTCCATCTGCCTGCTAGAATCAGAAGGAAGGGCACATATAGTATACTTGGTGTGAGTCGTTGCTGAGGGACTTCTCCCACAACCCTGGGCTGAAGCAAACTCTTCTTGGTTTTGCATTTTGCTCTCTTGTTGGCCAGGAAGGAAACCATTGGTCCTGACTCTCTTTGTCTTGTCCAGGTTGGAGAAATGCTCCGTGCACATGGCCGGCTCCAGCATTTCTGCCGCCCCAAGCAAAAAAAAAAAAAAAAAGCCGCGATCACAATCGCGACCGGCGGCGGCAATTAGGAAAAAAAAAAAAAGCCGCGATCGGCGGGGGCAGTTCAGCGGCAGGGCCTTCGCTCCTAGAGGGAGTGAGGGACCTGCCGCCCCCGAATTGCCGCACATGCCGCCCCTCGCCCTTGGCCGCCCCAAGCACCTGCTTGTTAAGCTGGTGCCTGGAGCTGGCCCTGTCCGTGCAGAGAAGTGAATAACTTAAAGCAGCAAGACACAGATTTGTGTGTTGCTATCTGAGTCTACAATCCTGAACTACATCCTTACAATGGGATTAATCATGGCTGCACACAGTGAGCTTCCTAATACATGTTTTCAGGTTCTGGCCCTTAATTGTTATAACTCCTCTGCTTGTCCTTTGTAAATATATTAAAGCATCTATTCTGATGATCTCAAAGTACCACTGAATCAACCAGCTACCTACTGCTGTCTTAGATAGTGTGCTTACATTGCCAAGCTTCCCCTTACAATACAAAGCAGGAAGAGTTCATGGAAGAGATTGTTTTGTTACTGATTTAATATCAAATAACACAGGGATGACTATATTGATTCAACTTTTCATTTTCATACTTAATTTAATAACAATCAATTCAAAAATGCATTTGAAGTATCAGCAAAATTTCCACCAGAAATGCAGAGATGGTGTTGCAGAATTTAGATCCATCTTGTTACGTAATACATGGGGCCTTGTGTAACCCTTTCAAAAAGCCTTGGCTAACTTCTCATGAAAAGAAGCTCAATAAATTGGCAAACTGAACAGTTAGCTTGGCACCATGGCTGAAAAATAAATACCTGGATGCCAGCAGTTTATGTCAAAATTCAAGGCACTCTCTGTCTTTGTCTTTAACTATCCTAACATATCTTAAACAGAGATTGAAATGTAAGAGACTGACATTCATCATCTGGTCTGAATTATTATTAACCAACTGGCTACAGGCCAGCTGTGTCAATGGGGAAAATTAAATAACTGATCATGAGTAAAGATGTATAAGTATAATAAAGTCAGTCAGTTCTAAGCTATTGTTACCCCTTTTGACATAAGTGGCTAGCCAGTAGAAACAACCTACAAGACCTCAAATATTCAGAGAATAAATTGATGAGTGAGTCGGATATTTCTTTTATGCAATCCTGATTATTTACAAAGTCTTTTTCCCTGAATACAGTAGGAATCAAAGAGCAGGAGATGGAACTGTGAGCAGAGAAACTAAGCCCCTTTCCAATCAGCATTCTACCCAAAAGTTCTTAGGGTTTGTTTGTCTTCCTCTCCCCCTTGTACAACACACAAGCAGCATGAACAACGTGATGGTAGCAAATGCCATATTAGTTACATGATATTTCATTGCTAGGTGGGTTTACTTAGGAGGGAATCAACTAAATGGAAAGAAATGGGAAGGGGAGTGAGGCAAGGGATAGGGGAAAAGAGGGGGAAAAGGCAGATGTGGAGTGAAGCTGAGAAGATGAGACTGTGAGGGAGAGGAAGGGTTGGAGCAAACAACCAATCAGTACAGGACAGAGAAAGCCCAGTCAAAAGTGTAGGAAGTTCTTTGAATGTCCAGCAGTCCCTGCTCAGGCTGCTTCTGCCCCTACCAGATGGAGTCTCTGGCTGGCTCCTCGCTGCAGTCTTCCCTCAAGGCCACATGGTTGGGGAGGAAGGGAAGGCATCACCTGGGTCCTCATGCCCCCAAACTTGTTGGGGGCGTCTCTCCCCTACACAATTCTGGGTCCAGTGGGGTTGGTGGGAAGAGGTGGCTTTGATTGGACTACGCTTTACAACCCCCCAATGCAGCAATCCCTACTTCGGCTGCTTCTACACTCCTCCTGCTGCTGGAGTATCTTGCTATTACTAGTCTGTTGGCCTTAACTCTATTATAGATAGGGCCCTACCAAATGCATGGTGTGATGTTACACCCCATATTCTTCATAGAAATATGGTTATGATATGAATATGGCATAACTAAGATATACTTTATGCAAGATGGCTCATATAAGATATCATTGGAAAGGCTATAATTTATTGAATGTGATTATCCAATTTGTATGCATGTATCATTTCTGTATCTAAAGTTAGGAATATTGATTATGTAACAATTGCAATTGTCTGTATATTTGGGGGGAATGCCCACCAGATAGTAGGCGATCTTCCTGAATGACCCATTAGGAATAAAAAATAAGACTGTGAAGATATCTCTCTCCTTCTTGAGAGGCGTCTTGGGACATAGCTGTGACACTACCAGGTCAGGTGGCCCTGTCACCTGATACAGAATACCACTTTGGACACTGCTGGTACTTTTCCACTGTAGGAGGATGGGGTTCAAACAAAGGATTCCCATCTTAGGTAAATCCTTTTTAAGGGCTGGGGAGGGGGTTGATCTGGACTCTCCTCCAATGCCTACCCAAGAAGAAGGACTGCTGAAAGAACATGAAGGGACAAAGGAACTAGCTTGAAGGGAAAGGCAGGGGGGAGTCCAGACTGGGACAGGGGTCCAGTCTGTAAAAAGAAATAACTGGAACTCTGAGCTACAGAAACTCTGCATCCTGCCTAATTCAACATTTAGGGTGAGAAATTACATTTTGTAACCTGTTTCTTTAGTGAATCAAGCTTAGTTTTTGTGTTTTGTTTTATTTGCTTAGTAATCTGCTTTGTTCTGTTTACTATCTCTTATAATCACTTAAAATCTGTCTTTTGTAGTTAATAAACTTATTACTTGTTTATAACATAACCCAGTTTGTGCAATCCATATGGGGGGGGGGGGCGGGGCAAGAAGCTGTACATCTCTCTCTTCTCATTGAGGGAGAGGGTGAATTTTTATGAGCTTGCGCTGTGCAGATTTTTCTATACAGCACAAGACAATATACCTTTGGGTCTGCACTCAAAGGTAGGTGGACAGCGAAGTGCTGGGGCAAGTCCCTTAAACTGAGTCTTCCCAGAGCTGATCTCAGTGTCTGTGTCTTTCTGCAGCTGGGTGTGGCCCTGCCTGTGTGTGCTAGAGGAAGCTGAAGAGCCTGGCTCAGCAAGACAGGGTAAAAGAGTCCCAGGCTCGAGGAACAGGTGGGCTCAGTGGCATCCCAGTTCATCAGGTGGCACCTTAAAGGTCACACATGGCCATGAAAAATGATTCACAGACTGTGAAATCTGGTCTCCCCCACAAAATCTGTCTATTGTAGGGGGTTTTCAGTATTGCCACCCTTTCTTCTGCATTGCCTTCAGAGCTGGGCAGCCAGAAAGCAGCAACTGGTGGCTGGGTGCCCAGCTTTGAAGGTAGCGCCGCCTCCAGCAGCAACCCAGAAGTAAGGGTGGCATGGTATGACATTGCCACCCTCCCTTCTCCACTGCTGCTGGCGGTGGTGCTGCCTTCAGAGCTGGGCGTCTGGCCAACAGTTGCTGCTTTCCAACCACCCAGCTCTGAAGGCAGCACAGAAGTAAGGATGGCAATAGCCTTGCAACCCCTCCTTACAATAGCCTTGCAACCCCCACCCCTACCCTCTTTTGGGTCAGGACCCATACTGTTACAACAACCTACAATTTAAGGTTTAAATATCTGAAACTGTGAAAATGAAGATTTTTTTAAAATCAAATGACTGTGAAATTTACCAAAATGGAACATGAATTAATTAGGGCCCTAATTATAAATGTCTTTCATGGGGAGGTGAGATCCATGAGTCCATCGTCATAACATCATGCATGGAGTCAGGGAAACATTGTGCACGTTCAGGCCCCCTCAGCACTCCAGCATTTATAATTTGTAAATGAGGCTTACATAGCTGTGGTGTGTATATACACACGTAAATGTTCCTCTTCAGGCACAGTTGCAACCACTGGTGTAGTTATGAAGGGAATGTCCCCCCCCCCCCCCCCAACCTGCATCTTTTTACTATCGTGTTGATTCCTCTCTCAGCGTGTCTGCAGAATTCATGTATATTCACTTGAGGTCTCCTTAGGTCATATAGGTGGTTACACCTTTGCCTTTAGGCTTCAAATTTGCCCTCTGCAGTTTCTGGCCAGTTCACATAGTATTGGTAGGTTCCATGCTGCAAACATGCCACGGCCTAGGACTTGGTCCAATATTATTCAGGGAATTTCAGTTTAAAATATGTCAGAGTTCAGTGATATGTAAATATAAATAGTTCTATTAAAAGTGTACTCTTTGCCTACAAAATAAATCTACATACTTTTAACCATGTTGATTCCATTTGTTTCAAGATCAAGAGGACATGATTTTCAGTGGCTTTTAATCATTTAATATATTTGTTTTGACTGAATTTAATGTTTATTAGAGCCAACAACTCCTTCATTATTATCTATAATTCACAGACATTCTCTGGAGTGCTTTCAGTCAAGAACCAGAGTAACATAACATAAAGGGGATATATGTGGATTATAGATTCACAGACCATTTACTAGATTTACTTGTAAATGAAGCAACTGATGCAGAAACAAATTAGACTTCAGAACATACCACACTATAATTATATATTGACAGATGTTTGACCTTTCCAATGTAATATTTTCATATACAAGTTAGCTTCAGTATGCATAACAGGTCTCTTTCTCTCCTCACTTACACCAGTGCAAATAGGAGTACTCCATCAAAATACATGGAGTTACACCAGTGTAAAGTTCTCCGTGTAAATGTGGAATTGGTCCTTTCACATTGTAGTCAAAAACACTTACTGAAAAAATATACTCCTGTCCATATAAGAATGTATTAGTTGAGAGAGAAAAAATGTTTCTTAGATACAAGCTGGTGTTTAAATTGTAAGCTGTGTACAGCTTATGAAATTCAGCAAAGGCCTGATTCAGTGCCCATTGAAATGAATTGAAATGAGCATTGGCTCGAACCCTATAAGACATTGCTTACTCAAAAGTTGTTTGCAAAATTTAAATGATGGCAGAGGGATCTTCCCTCATTAAAGGAGAAATTCCCAATCCTGCAAATTATAAAGTCTATGTTTTGTTTTTAAGATGTTAAATGAGATTTCAACAGACCTTCTCCATTATGACCTTTCTTAGGGGCAGTTTTGGCTATCTGGGATGTAAGTCTGCCTGGGCCCTTCTTAAGAAACTGGGTATTCTTCATAGAGGGCCCCCAAAAACTTTGGATGGACTCAACTTACTCTGTATTGTTCAAATGTCACAGCAGTTTTGAACTCTGAACTAAAGATTCATTTGTGTCTTATTACATGGTCAATATCATTCTCTGTTGCAAACCACAAACTAGTAAAGAGCATAGAATTCTGGTCTCAAATGTTGAATCTTGCTGAAGAAAATAGAGTAAATTATAATAGCGAGGTGGTGTCATTAACCCAAAAAGATTTTGTGCTATCTGTGATACATAAATAAAGGTAGAGACAAAGGGTAGATTTTTTCAGAAGTGCTTACCTCCATTTTCAAAACTGACAGCACTTAGGAGCCTAAGGCCAATTCTATACTACTAACTTACATCAATATAACTAAGTTACTCAGGGATGTGAAAAAATCCACACCACTGAGTGATGCAGTTATACTGACCTGACTCCTGGTGTAGACAGTGCTATGTCAATGGGAGAGTTTCTCCTATCATCATAGCTACCGTCTCTTGCAGAGGTGGATTGACTACATCGACAGGAGAAGCTCTCCCATTGGCGTAGTAGCATCTTCATTAAAGTGCTACAGTGGTGCAGCTGCAGCTTTTTAAGTGTAGACCTGCCCTAAGTCTCACTGAAAGTCAATGGGATTTAGGTTCCTAAGTCACTTTTGAAAATGGGATTTAGATGCTTTTGGAAATTGTACCCCAGCATAACAGAGAAGGAGCAAAAGGGGGGAAATGTAAGCAAACAAAAAAGATAATGGGGAAGAGCTGGGTATAAAACCATGCTTATGCATTGTTCTTTGATCACAAGTTCAGACTCAACACTTAAAGCTATGAGTTTCTAATTAATTAATGGAGATATCCCATCTCCTAGAACTGGAAGGGACCTTGAAGGTCATTGAGTCCAGCCCCCTGCCTTCACTAGCAGGACCAAGTACTGATTTTGCCCCAGATCCCTAAGCGGCCCCCTCAAGGATTGAACTCACAACCCTGGGTTCAGCAGGCCAATGCTCAAACCACTGAGCTATCCCTCCCCCCCGTGCTCCTGAAATAAAGAATGCAGGACAGAAATATGAAAAACAAGTGGCATCAGTTAGAGCTGCCACAATATATTTCATAAGCTGTCATTTCTGCAATTTTGCATTTCTCTCCTTTGTGATGGATCTTTTAAAAAACAGTTCTCTCATAAAACTGTTGCATTGAATTGATTAAAATTTCCACTTTGTACAGATGGCTTCAAAGAAAGCAATGCCTTATAATTTCCTGGGCTGGAGACCATAGGGAGTTCTATTTTCCACACAGTAGGGGACAGACAAAACTAAACAGCCCAAATCTTTTCAGTATCTTCTCATATGGAAGCCTTTTGTGCCACAATCACTCTTGCTGCCTTGCTTTGGACCCACTCTGCTATATCTTTTTTGAAAAGGGGAAGGTCCAAATGAGTCCATACCATCTATTTGTATAGTGACATTAATTATAACAGTCTCCGTGTTTCCTATTTCATTCTTTATGTATCTTGATTTTTTTTTTCCACTACCACATATTGAGAAGATTTTTTCATTAAGCTTCCACAGTGACTCCACAGGGCTATTTCCTGAGTGACTAGACTTGATTTAGAATCAAGCAATGCATATGAGTAGTTGAAATTATTTCTCCTCTTGTGCATTACCTTGTGTTTGTTAACGTGCATGCATTAATTAGATACCACAACACCCTGAGGGAAATGACAGATAGGGTCATTTTTACATTTACTTGGGTTGTAACTAGTGCTAGTCAAATCTGAGAATTTCCATTCTGCAAGAATTTCTGATATTTAAAAAATGTTTTCATTCCAAATTGGAACTAAAATAGGAAATGTCAACGTTTCCTGCAGAAAGAAATTCTGAAATGTGTTCATTCTGAAAAAACCTAAACGTTTGATTTTTTCCCCCCAAAGTGAAAAAGAAATGCTGCTGACCCTGGGGAGTTGCCCGGAGTCAGGGAAGTCCCCCACTGGGGGGCAGGGAGCTTAGAAAACCTGGGAGCCCTGGCTGGAGCAGGGGAGCTCTACTCTGCATAGTAAAACAATGTGTTGGATTTGCATCTGCAGACCCATTCTTTCCATGGTTTCCCCTGCCACCATGGTGGCTGGGAGCTTCAGGGTTCTCTCCCCCCACCCCCTCACAAGGCTGTCCCCGGTTGCTGGAACCCTGAGGAGGGCCCCCTGAGGAAGCTGTCACCTGTTGCTGGAAACCTGCAGCGAGACTCTGGGCTTGTCTACAATACCAAGTTTTGTTGACAAAACTTATGTGGATACCCAAAAGTCGACAAAACAAAAATCGCCAAAGGGTGTTCACACTTGCTCCCTCTGTCGACAGATCATGTCCACACTGGGGGCACCATCATCGACAGGATGAGCAATGTACCGTGGGTATGTATCCCACAGTGAAGTGTTGTGGGAAGAAAGAGCTGATCGTTGGGCGAGTTCTCCCACAGCCCCCTCAGCTGCTGAGAGCAGCATCATGAGTAGCTCTGTGAGCTCTCCATGCTGAGGAATGGCAAAGCAGCACAGCAGTCTGTCTCCGTCTGCCTGCCGCTGTGTTCCTAGTGCAGCGCAGAACAGGAGCATTCCAATGATTTGCTCTTTGCACACAAATACTTCCCGGAGCTTTGAAAGGGGAGGGGCGCATTCCTGCAGGGCAGCAGAGATCAAAACACTGAGCAGAGTAATCATGGAAGGCATTGTGGGATACTGGAGGAAGCCAGTTCTGTTGACAAAACAATGAGCAGTGTCTACACTGGCTCTTTGTCAACAATAAAGGGAGGGGAAAAGACAAAAGTCATTTGTAGAGGTGGAAGTTTTTTTCGCCAAAACTGGGCGTTTCTCGCAACAAAAGTCCCATTGTAGTGGGTACGCTCTTGCTGTTTTGTTGCCAAAAGGCAGTTTTTGGCAACAAAACTTGCCAGTGTAGACAAGCCCTCGGAGGATGCTGATGCCTGTTGCTGGAATCCTGCCGGGGCCCCGCTGGCTGCCAGCTCCAGTCCCACAGTTCCAGGGACTGAAGCAGAAAATGTCACCAAGGTCTCTGGAAATCACGGATTCGGTGACTTCCACGACCTCCATGACATAAACATAGCCTTAACCATGATCCATTGGAGATATATACCATTGCACCAAGAGGAAGTGAACGATAATTTGTGAATAAGATTAGTCATTTAAATCTTTGTATGGTCAGCAATAGATCCCTAACAAAAACGTAACTGGATCCCATGCTAGGAATTCTAAAACAAAATGATACTTGAACTACAACTGACAAATACAAACTATTCTTCTTCCATTCAAGTGGTGAAGTCAATGATGCTTTTACAAGTGGGCGGGCAGGTCCCAGCTTCAGCTCCCATTAGGATGGATCCATCACAAAGGATTTTAGCTCAGAGGGGGCGGGGAAAGAGAAGATTAAATGAAGAGGTATGCTTGAAGAGTATGTGGTAAGTTTGTGCAGTAGTCAAAGTCAATATTCATTAGAGAGTTTTCCTTCATTCTTTATGCAGGTGAAGAGGTTCAAGGTTCTGGTATGAACCATGATGATGGCTTCTTGGCAAAGCTGTTACCATTATCACATAACTGAATATCTAGTGTGGGTGTTGAAGCTAGAAACATGGGATTGACATTATAGTTCTGACTGTTTCATAAGCATGTGGCAGTGCTGCTCAGTCCAGATTCCTTATTAATTCTAACATCCAAACAGCAGCCTCTGACAGCAGCAGTGGAGACTAATAAAATAAAAGAGAAGCAAAATAAAGCTCTGTTTATCTAATCTATCTGTCTAGGTAAACAGAAAAACTTCAAAAACAGACTCCAACGAGAGACTGCTGAGCTAGAATTGATATGCAAACTAGACACAATCAACTCCGGTTTGAATAAGGACTGGGAATGGCTGAGCCATTACAAACATTGAATCTATCTCCCCTTGTAAGTATTCTCACACTTCTTATCAAACTGTCTGTACTGGGCTAGCTTGATTATCACTTCAAAAGTTTTTTTTCTCTTAATTAATTGGCCTCTCAGAGTTGGTAAGACAACTCCCACCTGTTTATGCTCTCTGTATGTGTGTATATATATCTCCTCAATATATGTTCCATTCTATATGCATCCGAAGAAGTGGGCTGTAGCCCACGAAAGCTTATGCTCTAATAAATTTGTTAGTCTCTAAGGTGCCACAAGTACTCCTGTTCTTCTTTTTGCGGATACAGACTAACACGGCTGCTACTCTGAAACCTGAGACATCTAAGTTCAAGTTATAGACCGTATTATATAGGAATTCATATATCAAGAAAAAATAAATCACAGCTTTGTATATAAAATGTGATTAATCATAAAAAATAAATAGGATTACCCATAAACGAAAGGAAACAAGGTCAAAGGCATCTGGCTTCTTATGCATAATTAGCTTTGTTGTAAACTACATGGGGATTTCTTCATGCCTTTTCATAAAAGTGGGCGGAAGGCAGGGCCACAAGAAAGAGTTCCCAAAATCCAAAAGGAATCCACAAATGTGGCTTTTCAAATACAGAGTTTTTATGGAAACTGCAGCTAAATCAGCACAGACAGCAACAGCTGCAGACACTTAAGAAAATAGAAGGTTTAGAAGCCAGTGACATTGAAGAATGTGTTACCTATATTATGCTGCAAGTCCAAATTTAAAGTGTTGATTCATTTTCTTAAACCAAAATAAATCAAAAATGCCTCTTAAAGATGGTGGAATTTGTGTGTCAATACTAAGCGTCTCAGTTTCCCCATCTGTGAAACGGGAGTGATGATATTTCCCTTCTTCTGTGAAGTGCTTTAAGGTCTATGAATGAAAAACACTATGCACCATTATACTCCGTCTATGCTACCTTTTCCCTTACTAATTAACATGTTATTACACCTATGACAGTGTTACGTCAGGAAGAATATTACTGCAACTTACTGTAAAAAGTTACTGATCAAAAACTTAAGACTTCCCTTTCACTTATTGAGGAAAGTCTGAATTTTTATCCTGCCTAACAGCATGACCTTCAATGGATTTTTTTAGGCTTGATCTTTAAGACTAAGAAGTACATTCAAACTTTCAATTGAGAGGGATGCTACTGGGCAAATGATGGTAAACTACTTAACCTGAGCCCCCAAGCTTTGAGATGCTTGTTCACAATTCTGGTGACTGTGGCTGTACATTGCCGGAAAGCAACCTTGTTTTTTCCAAATGTGTAGTTCCTGTCATGAGGTCAAAACTCAGATCCTCATATTGAATCATGCAATATTAACATGCTGATCCCCCAGGCTGTGCCATTTAATCTGAAATCAAGTCTTATAATCTATATGTAAAAAAAAGTGTTGTTTCTGAGAGGCTAAGGAAAAAAATCTGTCACATAGATCTGCTAGCAGACAGCTGGTCACAGACTGGGAACTTAAAATGAAATTATTTTACCATGGATACACAATAAGAATTCATAAGGTTACATTTTCAAAGCAGTGTGTGGGAGATGCATTTCATACACAAAATGTAGCTAGTAATGAGATTTTTGTTCAAACCACCCACACACTGCTTGGCAACCCTAGAGTCTAATTGACAATATACTGAGCCTGATTCTCCTCTTACTTAAACAGGTGTAAGTCAGCCGTGCCACAATGGATTGACACCAGAACACCACCTGTGTAAATGAGAGGATAATAAAGCCACTCCCTGAGAATACTCATTTTAGGAGTGATGTCAATCATTCCAACCTCAGATGGTTTGAGAAGATACACACTGGTTCTTTCAGGAGTTGTATACTCTCCCCAAATACATTTTTATTTGTAGATTTTTGTAGCATAAAAATGTTTTAAAGACAGTCTGAACTGTGTATGGGCATTAGTTTTACAGATTCCTTTCTGCTTTTAAAGTGATTTTCATTAATCTTCACATTTTTTAAAAAAGCATTTCCCTTCCTCAATTCTTCTGTTAACTGTATTTCATAAGCTGTCACTTTTATAGACAGCTCACCATTAAACACAAGAGATGATTTTTACTTATTAATTCAGCAATAACTTTTGGATTATATATTGTGCTGCAACAGGGACACATTGACAGCAGTTAACCATTAGAACAATTTGGCAAGGGTTATGCTGGATTCTCTATCACTGGCAATTTTTTAAATCAAGATTAGATTTTTTTTTTTTTAAGAAATGCTGTAGGAATTACTTTGGGGCCTGTATTGCACAGGAGATCAGAAAGCACCATTGTGATGATCCAGCCTGGTCTTAGAATCTAGGATATGAAGAGCTCTTTTCTCCTGGTAAGACAACTCTTACTCTTCTATACTCACCAGATACTTCCACTAGACTGAGACTGGGCTAGTAGTTTAAATTATACAGTATGTGGGTTGAAAAGCCTACTTTCACTGCAACTCTCTTGCTTTATGTTCAGTATGGAACCCTAAGACATGGGGCCATGTCCTTCTGCTCTGGACTATGCAGTCATTCCTCAAGAAACTATTGCATGATATTCATTATCACTCATTCTCTAATCTCCCCTTACTGGGGAAGACAATTTAGAAGCTGCTAGTTAATTGATACCAGTAGCATCTACTATCCCCCATTTGTTAATTCCTAAGCAGTCAAACTTCAGATCAGAATATGATACAGACACAGTGTTAGTCTATTGATCTCCTCAGAGAAACTGACAGAGATCAGACATCTGTCCTGACACACTTATTTCTGTTAGTGGCCTGCAGAACAGTTGTTCATGAGGTGCTGCAAAGTCAACTACAGGACCTGGCCTGGTGGATGGCCTTGTCATTTTAAAATGACTACACTCATTCAGAGCTAGCCAGAAAAAAATTTCCATTTTGTGGGAAATTCTGGGTTGTTGACATTTTATAGAATCATAAAGGGGATAGCTCAGTGGTTTGAGCATTGCCCTGCTAAAGCCAGGGTTGGGAGTTCCCTCCTTGAGGGGGCCACTTAGGGATCTGGGGCGAAAATCAGTACTTAGTCCTGCTAGTGAAGGCAGGGGGCTGGACTTGATGACCTTTCAAGGTCCTTTCCAGTTCTATTGGATATGAACTATCTTCATATGGAGATATACCTATTTTTGACAGAACAAGGAGTAATGGTCTCAAGTTGCAGTGGGGGAGGTTTAGGTGGGATATTAGGGAAAACTTTTTCACTAGGAGGGTGGTGAAGCACTAGAATGCGTTACCTAGGGAGGTGGTGTAATTTCCTTCCTTAGAGGTTTTTAAGGCCCGGCTTGACAAAGCCCTGGCTGGGATGATTTAGTTGGGAATTGGTCCTGCTTTGAGCAGCGGGTTGGATTAGATGACATCCTGAGGTCCCTTCTAACCATGATATTCTATGATAGAAATATTGGGCTAGAAGGAACCTCAAGAGGTCATCTAGTTCAGCCCTCTGCACTGAGACAGGACCAAGTATACCAGACAGGTATTTAAAAACTTCTAACAGGAATTTCACAACTCCCCTTAGAAGCTTATTCCACTGCTTAACTAATATTTCTTTTGTTTCATTTCACATCAGAACAAAATGTTAACACTGCAAATTTCTGATGAAAGAAAACACTCTGTTTTGGTGTCCAAATGCCAGCTGGCCAGGCAGCCAAGGAGCCTGATGGCTAGCCAAAGATCTTGGCAGCCAGGGGGGAAACCAGTGGGGAAGCCAGGAAGCTAGGTAACCTGCTTGCCCACCAGCCAGGCTGCCAGACAGCCTGCCTGATTTCCATCAAAAGTTTTGACAGAGTCAACATATTCCCACAAAATGTTTCTATTCCACTGAAGCATCATTTTCCAATGGAAAACTATTTCATAGCAAATTTTTGAACTGACTCTCCAAGCATTCCGTTCAAAGAGATCCCAAAAGATTGTGATTGACAGCTGCTATCACCACAGCTCCCATTTGGATTGACTGGTAGGTAAGAGGATTTTAAGGACCTGGTGGATTTATTCCCTGCAGCTGATGTTAAATCCACAAAACATACATGAGGGTTTGGTGGAGGCTTAAGACACACAATGAAGTAATTTAAGAAAAATAATTAAAAAAATGTGAGAACATAAATTGAAGTGCAGCACCTCTCTGAAAACTACCTTTGTGGAAGTTACCTTGAGGAAATTCTGTTTATAGTCACTCTGAATTCAGATAAAACCATACTTAGCTGACCCCCCCCCCCCCAAAAAAAAAAAAAAACAAAACACCTCCACAGTTGTATTCTTTCTGGTTCAACAATAATAAAGCATAATCTTTTTAAAATCTGACCTCAGACATACCTGTGAAACCTCCATTGTCTTCTCTGGGTTGCAAAGTTGCAGCTAATAGCAGAATTGGGCCTACAATTAGAACTTAGTTCATTTAATTATATGTAATGCTCTCTCTCCTGTAGCAATACTACCTCTGTATTTCTAACAGAAGGAAAACATTTGTTATTCTCATAGATATTACCCTGAGTACAAACAAGATATACATGTGTTGAGTAAAATAGTACTACTTTGTAGTCATTTTTCCAGAGTAGAACTTCATTTTAAGCTTGACAGACCATTAAAGGAAACCTGAGATCTCAATCTAGTTAATTTATCTTAATATTCCAGCAGAGGACTTGCTACTGCATTTATTTCAATGCAAACAGGTTTAGTCTTAAATTGTTTTTGTTTTTTTCACATACTTACAACTCAGTCTTAAAAACACTTGCACATTACTATCCATTGTCCTTATCTTTCTTTATTAGGTTTTTCTGGACTTTTATGTTAGGTTTTACCTGTTTAAGAAAGTTTACTAGGCTTACCAGAATGTGGCATTTGTAAAGCCTAATGCTTGAACTGTGCATCTGATTTCACCTCAGAACATCTGTGGTGGCCCCTGAGTGGCTAATGGTTATCAGCTTTCAAATTGGCAACCAGATGATAGGCAATAAAACAAGAACCCTCCTCCTTCTTCTATCATAGCTTATCTCAAAATAATTATGGGGAAAATGTTTCTAAAAGCACTTGTAGATTTACTAGTGGGAGAAAACAAAGGATATCTCTCCACAAATTAATAATCTATAGAGCTAGGAACAGAAAAGAATGCCTGTCCTGCCCTTATTTCTCAGCATGCAGTGATTGCTAACATAAACTAAATACTAGCTCAACATCAACCAGGCTCTTATAGTCTGTGCTCTGATGAGCAAGGCTTTGTGGTTTCATTCTTTATCTAATTCTTTGCTTTTAATTGTGAGATGGGGTGACTTTTAATACTACAAAAGAGTTCTAACTAGAAATAACCATGCTCATGTGCTACTTTGCTTTCCCAATAAAATATAAAGAAAAAATGTGCTCTAGTGATTTGAGTAAAGAACTGAGGAGTCAGGAGACCTGGGTTATTTTTCCATTTCTGCCACTGAATTAGTGTGACCTTCGTAAGCTACTTAACCTAGGGTTACCATATTTAACAAATTAAAAAAGAGGACCCTCCACGGGGCCCTGGCCCTGCCCATTTCCCACCCCCAGCCCCGCCCCAACTCCGCCCCTTCCCCACCCCAACCCCACCCTAACTCAGCCCCCTCCTCCCTCCACTCCCAGCCACGCGAAAAGGGCTGCCCGAGCACTACCGGCTTCACAGTTTGCCGGGCAGCCCCCAGACCCTGCGCCCCTGGCCAGCGCTTCCCCAGTGCAGCTGGAGCCCGGGAGGGGAAGCGCCCAGCCGGGGGCGCAGGGTCTGGAGGCTGCCCAGCAAACCGTGAAGCCGGTAGCGCTTGGGCTTCGGGCAGCCCCCATGCCTCCGGACCCTGTGCCCCCGGGCACTTCCCCTCCCGGGCTCCGGAGGCGCAGGGTCCAGAGGTATGGGGGCTGCCCAAAGCCCGTAGCGCTCGGCTCTTAAACAGAGCCGAAGAGTCGGGGAGGAGCAGAGCCGCCGCGGCCGGAGGCTCTGCTCCTCCCCTGACTCTTCGGCTCTGTTTAAGAGCCGAGCTGCCTGAGCGCTACCGGCTTTGAGCAGCCCCCATGCCTCCGGACCCTGCACCGCTGGAGCCCGGGAGGGGAAGTGCCCGGCCGGCGGCTGGGGTCCGGAGGCAAGGGGGCTGCCTGAAGCCCATAGCGCTCGGGCAGCTCGGCTCTTAAACAGAGCCGAAGAGTCAGGGGAGGAGCAGAGCCGCTGCGGGAGGGGAAGTGCCCGGCCGGCATTTTCCCGGACATGTTCGGCTTTTTGGCAATTCCCCCCGGACTGGGGTTTGATTGCCGAAAAGTCGGACATGTCCGGGAAAAACCGTACGTATGGTAACCCTACTTAACCTTTATGCCACGTTTTACCTATGTATAAAACAGGTACAATAAGAGTTACCTAGGAAATACATAGGAATAACAGGCAATGAAAGTGCTACATAAGTGCCAAATAGTATCATTCTTTTTACAAAATCAAATGTTTGGCTATTAGAAGATCAACCAGAGCAAAAATAAATTAAATCAAGAACTTTCCCCTGTACCAGGAATTCTTAAATACTGTTACAGTATTTTTCTATAAGGCTCAGTTAAAATATTTAGGCCTCCCCCGGTGTTAGGGGAGACATTGGCAGTGCAGCAGAATGCCTAGTCCACTGCCAGTACTGGAATGTTGATTGTTATGCCTATTGCCAAAAGCACCTGCAAGGCCTTTGTAGCAGCCTTAGCATAACTAGGCCGGCCAGGAGAGGAGGGGGAGTGACCACAAGAATTGAACATGATCCTGCACCATCCTGTCTTGCTTCTTTCAAACTGCTAAAGTATGCAGTTTGGAAAGACAGGAAGTCTATCTATATTTGACTTCTGGGGGATAGGGGGCAGGAGACTACAGACTCTGCAAAAACACATATGTGTAAAACTAGAGGCTTGAAACTTCCTGCTTAACAAACTGCTTCAGCAGTTATTGGTGATTGATAAGCTATGTGACATTTTGCATAAAAAGGGAAAGAGGTCTGAGTAATTTGGATTTGACCTTCTGGACATCTCTTGAAATCCCCAGAGACACGCGGACAGCTGGCCACTTGAACCTTGTTGTTTGACTACTCATAGGTGACCAGATGCCCCAATTTTATAGGGACAGTCCCGATATCTGGGAATTTTTCTTATATAGGCACCTATTACCCCCCCATCCCCATCCTGATTTTTCACACTTTCTATCTGGTCACCCTATACCTCTCCAGACCGTGGGTAACTATTGTTTGGAGGCATTCTAACCCTTTTGCATATTTGTGTGTGCTTGAGATCTAATAAAATAGTATGTTTGGATTGGGTTTGTGCCAATCTTTAATCAGATAGATGTGCTGTGTCCCCCTTTGATTTGTTCCTGACACCGCCTCACAAAGAGTAGTTACCCCGAGCTTTGGGTTGAGAGCACCTCAGGTAACACTGGTACATACCTTTTAAGAAGGTGTGTTAAGGGAATCATCACTTGCCCCTTTCTCCTAAAAGAATTAATCTGTATTTGGAAATGTGGACTGGTAGTCCCTCATTTTTTCCTTCTTCCGAGATCACTTGTACTTCAGGTTCAGACTATATTCAGTACCTTACTGAACAGGTCTACTTTGGCCTAGACCCAAATAAAATGATCAAGCAATCAAGAAAAAATATCTTTTCATTTCCCCTGAGCAGAGTCTGTCTACCTTGGAAGAGACTGTAGCTGCAGAATTTGAGAAATATTGCCTTCCATAAATGAACCTTAACAAGCAAAGTATTTAAATGTAGTGGTAAACAAAAATACTATGCATCCATTTTCATCGTATCTATGATACCTGAACTATCCTGATACCTGAACATTCTGAAATTTAAATTGTATTAGCCAGATTCATAATAAATTGTTTTTATAGCTGTTTGTGCTTGGGGAAAAAAAACCCAAGAAATAATTTGCTTGTGTGATGCTAATTTTTGCAGTTTATTCTACAGATACTTAAATTCATGGCTGAATATTTTGTTTGACTATTAGCACGTTTAAACTTCACAAGCATTTAGTAAAATTATTAGTGTATTAAAATGCAACAAGCTTTAGACAATTCTCTGAGGAAAATGCTAGAATTTTATAACACATTAATTTACAGAGCTTAAAGATAAGACTTGACAAGAGCATTACATTGAGCAGGTGAGAGTAATAAGATTAAAATTTTTGCCCTAAATGCCCTAAAACATAATGCTTGCCAGGTTTTGCTTCTATTATATAATATGGACAAAATGGAAACTATGTAATTCATATTCACGCTTTGAAGCATACAGCCCATAACTTACTGACCTCCATGTAGTCAGCTCTACAGACATGGGCCTAAGCATTAATCTAGATTTTTTTTTTAATATTCCTGTTCTTGGAACTGTTTTCTGCTAATTAAATGCCTGCAATCAAGATGATTTTAGCAGGACCTTCTAAGCATGTTCATACTGTCATTCTCTTTGTATATAAGGGGAGGGTATTTTCCACATACACCCATGCTGCTCTTTAAAAAAAAAAAATTCTACAGACTAGTGACCACATCTTACTCCCCTTTTTCATAAGTGATCCCACTGACATCAGTGGAGTACTTGCATAAGAGACTCAGAATGTATCTCTTAGGGCTTGTCTGCACTACGCAGCTTTTAGCGGCATAGCTGTGTCACTACAGTCGTGCCAGTAAAAGTCGTGCAGTGTAGCCGCTGTTTGTGGGCTCGTCTGCTGACAAGAAACATCCACCCCCAACAAGTGGGGTTTGTGTGGTCGGCAGGAAAGTGCTTCTCCCAACAATGCATTGGTCACACTGGTGCTTGTCGTCGCAAAACTTTTGTATTTCGGGGGAGGGGAGGTTTAACACTTCTGAAAGACAAAAGTTTTGTCGTTCAATTGCCAGTGTAAACATAGCCTTAGTCTGAAACTAATTTTCACACCCCATCAGTGTTTTGTACACGGAGAGGTTATAATGTTGTCTTTATTTTGATTAGGTAAATGCAACAAAATAAAATTATTAAAGTGTGAGAGACAAACTTCAGCAACAAGACCAATGGGGGTGCTAAATGTACAGAAAAGAAAAACTAAAAAGCACTATGGATGAGAAAGAAAAAGTTAATTACTCTCTGATGGAGCAACATCAGATTGTGTATTTTTTTTAAATGCACTGATCACAAATATTGAAAAATTCACCTGCACATATGAACGAGGCTTATAATAAAAAGGTTAACAATCTAGAACATAAAAAGCTATCTGAAGGACAAAATTCTACTTTTTCCACTATATTAAGTTTAACCCCCCTTGCCCCATACCCAAAACCTTACACAAATCCAATCTGCCTTACATTTCTGATCTTGTCTCATATCACATGCCAGACACATTATTAGGAACTCAGTCTAAATGCCAAGCTAAAGTGAGTGAAATCAATGTAAAACAACAACTACTGAATATAAAAGCCAATAAAGTCTTCATTCCACAAGGAAATCCTATATTGAAAATAAAATCAATCAAAACTAAGCAAAAATGGTAATTTGGTTATAATTCTTGATCAAATTAGTACTAGGGATAGATATTCAATCTCAGGTATTTTATAATCCTGTTAACTTCTAATTTCATATCCTGTGTATTTTATATGCATGTTTTCTTAAATACGTTAGTTCTCTTTATTCTAATTGTCTCTGAGAATTTTTATTTTCTAAATTAGACTTGTACAAAATGTTGCCTCCAGACTCCCTTTGAGAGTACAATATATATCTTCTAACAGTCACATTTTCTACTGGTAGAGTTAGAAATCAGTTTTAGCAGCAGCCCTCTTACTAGTGGCAAAAATTCCATTGCTAGAGTAGGACAAGCCTTCTCGTCATTCCCTACCTGAAAAGTGACTCAGGGTCAAATGCCATTTCTATGTGAATTAAATTTCTGTTTTCAGTAGTCCAGATGTCGACTTCAGTTTACAACCTGAATAGAAGAGAATTATTTTGTTTCTTGAGTAGGCAATACACTACCTTAGGCCTTGGCTACACTTGCAGCTGTACAGCGCTATGAGGTAAACCTGTCTTCGTACAGCTGAGTAGGGAAAGCGCTGCAGTCTGTCCACACTGCCAGCTGCCAGCGCAGTGGCGTGGCCACACTTGCAACATTTGCAGCTGTGTTGGGAGCGGTGAATTATGGGTAGCTATCCCAGCATTCATGTGGCTGCAACGTGCTTTTCAAAATGGGGGGATGGGATGGAGTGTGGGGGGAGAGAGTGTGCTTTTTGGAGCGTGTCAGCACTCTATTTTGCAAGTTCCGAACTCCGGCCCCCTGCTCATTCGTTTCACTCACTCAAAGCAAACAGCAAACTGTTTGCTTTTTCTCTGTGGCACGAGCTTTGAAACCGGCACTTCCGCATTCCTGCAGCCAGTCACAACAATGGAGAGGCTTGGCCACTTGACAAGGCGATCAGTACAGCGCTGCAGGTTGATTCCTGGTACACACTCACAGGGGAGAGTCGTAGCCACTCTGCTGTATCTCTTATGCTTCTCGGGGAGGTGGAGTAACTGCAGCGGTGTACCCAGGGAGATACAGTGCTGTACGTGCCTTGCGAGTGTAGCCAGTCAGTGAGTTACAGTGCTGTGGGCGGCTTTATAGCGCTATAACTCGCAAGTGTAGCCAAGGCCTTAGTCTTTTGTTAACATTTTTCAGCCTTAGAACATTCTACTTTCTATACTGAACATGTTTTGGTGGTGACAATGCTTTTCTTCTTAGATTACTGTAGCTGCAGCGATGGATATAATATGAGATTATGAGGCTTCTATACTCAAACATCTCCTCAAACCATTTTGCAGACTATATAAGACCAACGAAATATTGCTTCCAGCTTCCTTTTTAGAGCCTGGTCAAGGCTCCTGCCTTTGCTGGTGTCAGGGGCATCCACGTTGCAAGTGCTTTGCTACTATAATATTCTGGTATTCCTATACTGGTAAAGTGCTCCTACTGTAGACCTGGCCTAGTACTGTACCTAGAACTAGATTGCCCCATAAAAAGCCTTTTTTTCTGGCTGCAAACCATAACACAGGCTCCTGCGTTCAGAAGTACACTGATTCCTACCCATTCTAGACAGCATTATATGAAATGTATGTTTATGCTGAAATAATTGGGTCCCAATTATATACTTCAAAAGATTATTTCATGATGAATTAATCATAAGAATAATATTTTACAAATATTACCTATCACAAATGTGGACCAAACAGACACAATGGGAAGGAGGTGTATTCTAGTTGGGTGACTACTAGAAAACATTTTCTGCTACTATTTGAATTTTTAAACATCTTATGTCTGTTCACACCCCTTTCCTGTTCTGTTTAGGCTTTTATAATGTGCCTATCATTGTTTTAGCTGAGCAAATGAGATGGCCCAGGTAATTATAGGCCTGTTAGTCTGATGTTGATCCCAGGTAAGATAATTCAGTGGATGATATGGGACTCAATTGATAAAGAATTCAAGGTGGGTAATATAATTAATGCCAATCATCATGAGTTTATGGAAAACAGATCCTGTCAAATTTACCTGCCTTCATTTTTTGAGATTAACAGTTTAGTTGATAAAGATAGTAGTGCTGATGTAATAGAATTACATGTTTATAAGGTGTTGAGTTGGTACCACAAGACATTTTTATCAGCAAATTAGAACAATCTAAAATCACCATGGCACACATTAAATTAATTAAAATCTGGCTAACTGGTAAGCCTCAAATGTAATTATAAACAGGGAATCACAATGGAGCGGGTATGTTTCTAGTAGGTCCCTCGGGGATCTGTTCTTGGTCCTATGCAATGTAACATTTTTATCTGACTTGTAAAAAAAAAAAAAAAAAAAAAAACCTACAATCATCATGATAGTTTGTAGAGGACACAAATTGGGAGAGCGGTAAATAATGAAGAGGACAGGTCACTGATACAGAGTGATATGGATTGCTTGGTAAGCTGGGTGCAAGCAATAGTGAGAGACCCAGTGCGCTGAATCTATGTAGTTTAATAAAGAGAAGGTTAAGGGGTGATTTGATTACAGTCTGCAAGTACCTACCTGAGGAACAAATATTTGATTTGGGCTCTTCAATCTAACAGAGAAAGGTATAACATGATCCAAAGGCTGGAAATTTAAGCAGGGGAAATTCAGACTGGAAATAAGGTGTAAATGATTTACAGTGAGGGTAATTAACCATTGGAACACTTTACCAAAGTTGTGGTGGATTCTCCATCACTGGCCATTTTAAAATCAAGATTGGAATTTTTTCAAAAAGCTCTGCTCTAAGAATTATTTTTGCGAAGCTCTGTGGCCTGGATTATATAAGAGTTCAGACTAGACAATCACAGTGCTCCCTTCTGACCTTGGAATTTATGAATCTATAAACCAATAGATTTACTAGGTGAGATTTTTCAAAAGCTCCTGAATTCCCTGAGAGAATAAGTCCCATTGTTTTTCCATGGGATTTATGCATCTAAATCTCTCAGGTGGAAGTGGTTTGGAAATATTCTTTTTTCGTGTGAAACAATTTTTGTTTTCAGCTAAATTATTCTTCAAAAATAGTTTTGCAAAAAATTCCATTTAGTTGGAAAGCCATTTTCCATTGAAAAAGTATTTTGAATGAGAAATTTCAATCAATTCTATACTTAAGTACTTTTGATAATCCTACCTGCTGTCTGTGAAGCTAGAATACAGCTTTGTGTTCTAGCATTCTATTCCAGATCACTCCTGCTGTGAGACAGTCAGTTTAACCATTGCTAAATAACTACTGTAATTTGGCAAAAAGAACAGGAGTACTTGTGGCACCTTAGAGACTAACAAATTTATTATAGCATAAGCTTTCGTGGACTACAGCCCACTTCTTCGGATGGGCTGTAGTCCACGAAAGCTTATGCTATAATAAATTTGTTAGTCTCTAAGGTGCCACAAGTACTCCTGTTCTTTTTGCGGATACAGACTAACACGGCTACTACTCTGAAAACTGTAATTTGGGAAAGAAATACTTTGGTGTAAAGCTATTAAGCTGTAGCAAAATCAATAATACCCTTTAGTACATATAAAATATCTTCCTCCAGTATTATTTTATCTTGCTGATTCCATGTTTCCTATTTACTTTACCTTAAATTCCTTCTTGCTGCAGTTACTTAACCTCCATTGTCACCTAGTGGTCAGAGACGTTTATACAAGCAGTGGATGAAGTAGTCAAGTTTTCTAAAAGATTTCATATTTCTCTATCTTTAGATCATTTTTGGAAATGTTTGTCAGAAATTAACCAGTCAATATAGAAGAAACCTAAATCTCATGCTTTGTCTGCTCAGCCTTGAAAGAGTCTCTATTATTCTACTCCTTTGCAATTGGCTTACAATATGAAGAAACAAACTTTGCTTCATAATCTACTAGTAACCGACTTGGACAAAGAAATAATGAATAAGAAACATGGTAGTGTCCAGAATAAATAAATAATTAAATATCAAGGGGAATACAAATAGACTAAATATTAGGATATTGCCATCATATTCATTGCCATTACCCTTAGTAGATCTGTCAGTTATCATTTATAGCTTTGTTTATTCATTCACATTTGATTATTTCAGTAACTTTTGATGAAATGCCACAATGAAAACGTTTACCACTCCTTTCAAGTCAATCTGTATTTGTTGTTTCAAATTACAAAGATACTGTCAAGGCATTCTTACAAATAGGTTTTTTTTTTTTTTTTTTTTTTTTTTTTAGTATTTGCCACACCCACATGAGCATGCAAATTCAGGACAAAGCTCAGTCCTTCACTCTATTAGGCTGGTAGAAGATGAAAGATGTATGAAAAATATCAGCTTAATCCTAGGAGAAATAAATATGTCACCTTATTCTTGTGTGACCCCTTTTGGGCCCTTCCAAATAGTGTGGGGAATAAAGGAAGAAAAGTAACCAAATGAACACTCAAAGACAGTTATATTTACATATCAAGAAGAAAAAATCAGGTAAACAGGAAATAGAAATAGACATGCATGGCTACATTCATTGTTGGTGCTACTCCACTAACATCTGTGGAATTCTTCAGGGATGAATTTGGCTCACCACCTCTATTAAACAACAAAATAAACTCAGTGCTCAGACCTAAATTCTACCACCAGATGTGCAATGCCTATCTGTAATTTATACAGGTCATGTACAATAGGCTTGTTTGTATAAATTACAATGGACACAAATTCCTCATCAGGACCAAGTAAGGTTGAGAGTACATACCATTAACAGGCAGGTAAAACAAATCACAAGCATTATTCCCAGAACAACTATTTAACTAACTCTGTATGTTTATCTTAAAAATAAATAAATACAATCCAAACTTGTTAAGATATGGGAAAGCATAGTTAAAGCACCTAACAACCTTAGCTCTACTCTGTTGTGACCTCCAGCCAGGGGAAATTATTTTTTTAAAAATCATCTAAAAAAATCATCTAGGACCACAAATACTAAAATCCCTTAACTAGAATTTCATTGTTATTATATGTATTGTAATAATAAGGGAAGAAAGTAAACATTTTTTTCAGCTAAGTATTACATTGGTTTGAAGTTCATACAGGTATGGAAAGAACAGATCATAGTCATTAGCTATTTACATATCTCTGGAATAGGTTATTATTAACAATTGTATTATGGTAGAACCTAAGAGCCCTAACCAGGTCAGGCCACATTGTGCTAGATGCCGGACAAACCACATAATAAATGACAGCCTTGCTCAAAGAGCTATCTCCATTTTCCAATGGCAGGTGCTAGATAAAATGCAAAATAAAATATGAGTTTAACTTGTCCTGGCTACACACAGAACTGATGAGATTGACATTTACTTTGAATATATCTTTGGGGAATTCTGGACATTCAACTGAACTCATATGAAAGCAGAATAGCAATAAGAACCGGAGAAGTATGTTAACTGTAGTAATTCTTGTAATGTTATAAAGGATTGCAAACTATTCAAATGTGTAAGGCAGTATTCTCTAGGGTACTGAAGTTACTGGGAGGCCTATAGTCTTTATAAGGGAATCTAGATATTAACTAAACATAAAAATGGATAGAAATAAAGACTAATAGTTTGATTTTAAATATATTAATTACATAATTAATGAGAATAAAGAATAAACATGTTCTTAAAATTGTCAATATTGAATGCAACTGGCAGGGAGTTTTGACCCTCTTAGTCAGATTTTTTTTTCCATATCTTTTGATTCTCCTTCCAGTAACATTCAATATTTAAGCTATGCAATAGGAAAAATGTTATACTCTTGTGATATCTTATTATAGATTTCTGGTAATTTCTGTTGAGTATTATAATGAGATGAGTGGGAAGGTGACAATCAGTGTCCCCATAAATGATCTAGAGGTATACACGTGGCAAGTGCAGATGACACTTGAAACACAAATAAACAAAACATGCTGTTTTAAAATATTTTTTATTATCCTGTCTCCTGCCTTGCCTAGCACATAATCATGTGTCAGCACCCCATGGATTTGGAAGTACTCTAATACGTTTTCTGAAAAGAAGGTAACTTATTCTTTAAAAAGCTACGAGCACACTGTAAGACAAGGAACTTTTGGCTGGAGAAGTTTGAATAATACTAAATAAATAATGACCTAGAGAGATACTTTATAAAACCATATTTCAAAAAACTCTGGATTAATAGGTTTGTTAAATTCAGATGAGGGTAGCTATTATTGGCTCAAATACATGCTTTGCACCTGATTTAAAAGCTGTTACAGATTTAGATGCAATTTAGAATATATGCAAGATGTGCAATACATTCCTGAGCACCCTCATAGCAATAATTAAGGAAAACTGTGAACATAATTGAGCATGCATTTCTTTGTTTGATTCTCAAGTTTACTTTCTTATATCAAATGTTACCTTTTCAGTGTAAATATTATCTAAAATTAAAATTATATAATTTAAAAGCTAAAATTTATGGGTATAAATTGTTAATCATAATTCTTACAGTGCCAGTTAGTTGGACTATGAAGCAACTGAGTCCTGGCTCTCAACTTTACATACCAAGGCCAGGTCAGTCTAAGACCCAAAGTTACCCTCCCACCTCTTCATTTGTAATGCCTTTCTATCCCATTATTTCCTCTGCTCCCTTTCAATACATCAGCTGCTTTCATAACAGCTTATCTTCGAAAAGCAACAGAGGGTCCTGTAAAAAGAACAGGAGTATTTATGGCACCTTAGAGACTAACAAATTTATTAGAGCATAAGCTTTCGTGGACTACAGCCCACTTCTTCGGATGCATACAGAGTGGAATAAATATTGAGGAGATATATATACACACATACAGAGAGCATAAACAGGTGGGATTTGTCTTACCAACTCTGAGAGGCCAATTCAGTAAGAGGAAAAAAAACTTTTGAAGTGATAATCAAGCTAGCCCAGTACAGACAGTTTGATAAGAAGTGTGAGAATACTTACAAGGGGAGATAGATTCAATGTTTGTAATGGTTCAGCCATTCCCAGTCCTTATTCAATCCTGAGTTGATTGTGTCTAGTTTGCATATCAATTCCAGCTCAGCAGTCTCTCGTTGGAGTCTGTTTTTGAAGTTTTTTCTGTTGTAATATAGCCACCCGCAGGTCTGTCATTGAATGACCAGACAGGTTAAAGTGTTCTCCCACTGGTTTTTGAGTATTATGATTCCTGATGTCAGATTTGTGTCCATTAATTCTTTTGCGGAGAGACTGTCCGATTTGGCCAATGTACATGGCAGAGGGGCATTGCTGGCACATGATGGCATATATCACATTGGTAGATGTGCAGGTGAATGAGCCCCTGATGGTATGGCTGATGTGATTAGGTCCTATGATGATGTCACTTGAATAGATATGTGGACAGAGTTGGCATCAGGCTTTGTTACAAGGATAGGTTCCTGGGTCAGTGGTTTTGTTCAGTGATGTGTGGTTGCTGGTGAGTATTTGCTTTAGGTTGGGGGGTTGTCTGTAAGCGAGGACAGGTCTGTCTCCCAAGATCTGTGAGAGTAAAGGATCATCTTTCAGGATAGGTTGTAGATCTCTGATGATGCGCTGGAGAGGTTTTAGTTGGGGGTTGAAGGTGACAGCTAGTGGTGTTCAGTTATTTTTTTTGTTGGGCCTGTCTTGTAGGAGGTGACTTCTGGGTACTCGTCTGGCTCTGTCAATCTGTTTTTTCACTTCAGCAGGTGGGTATTGTAGTTTTAAGAATGCTTGATCGAGATCTTGTAGGTGCTTGTCTCTATCTGAGGGATTGGAGCAAATGCGGTTATATCTTAGAGCTTGGCTGTAGACAATGGATCGTGTGGTGTGTCCTGGATGGAAGCTGGAGGCATGTAGGTAAGTGTAGCGGTCAGTAGGTTTCCGGTATAGGGTGGTATTTATGTGACCATCGCTTATTAGCACAGTAGTGTCCAGGAAATGGACTGCTTGTGTGGATTGATCTAGGTTGAGGTTGATGGTGGGATGGAAATTATTGAAATCGTGGTGAAATTCCTCAAGGGCTTCTTTTCCATGGGTCCAGATGATGAAGATGTCATCAATGTAGCGCAAGTAGAGTAGGGGCGTTAGGGGACGAGAGCTAAGGAAGCTTATCAGAGGGGTAGCCGTGTTAGTCTGAATCTGTAAAAAGCAACAGAGGGTCCTATGGTACCTTTGAGACTAACAGAAGTATTGGGAGCATAAGTTTTCGTGGGTAAGAATTTGCAAATGAACTGGAAAAACTGCTGAGTTCCAGTTCATTTGCAAATTTGACACCATCAGATCAGGATTAAACAAAGACTGTGAATGGCTATCCAACTACAGAAGCAGTTTCTCCTCCCTTGGTGTTCACACCTCAACTGCTAGCAGAGCACCTCACCCTCCCTGATTGAACTAACCTCGTTATCTCCATACTGATTTATACCTGCCTCTGGAGATTTCCATTACTTGCATCTGAAGAAGTGAGGTTCTTACCCACGAAAGCTTATGCTCCCAATACTTCTGTTAGTCTCAAAGGTGCCACAGGACCCTCTGTTGCTTTTTACAGATTCAGACTAACACTGCTACCCCTCTGATAAGCTTATCTTTGCTTTACCTAGAAGGATTGTTATGAATTGGTTCATAAAGAGAACTCAGAGTGAATAACCATTGCATTTCTACCCTGGCCCTGATATCCTTTGTATTTAGGTCCATTTCTATTCAGGTCAGCACTTAAACATGTGCTCAAGACCCACAGTAAAAATCTTTAAAGTGAAGAAAAGTTGGATATTTTACTAAAAACAAATTTGTGAAACACACATTCTGCACATGACTGAGAATTCAGCTGTAGCAAGTGTTCAATTCTACAAGATTATTAGCTCCCCTCTGCTTGCCAATAGCTTGGATTTGTATTGAAACTATTCAGGGCCTGATTCATCCGGAGAATTACTCCAGTTTAATGTTTGTCATTCCATTGAAATTGACGATGAAATAAACTGGAGTAACACATTAATGAATCAAAACCCTCAGTTTGTATATTCTTTTCTTATTTGGAGTCCTGTTGTGAAAATGTTTGCCTCTAGGCAGCTGACATCCATATAGGACTCAAAGTTTCTTGAGTTATATTACAGCCTGAAGCCTGTTCAGAGCCAAAGTCCATATACATAAGATCAGAACAAACACAATGTACAGAAGGCAGAGCAAGTTAATCTGTCAAAGATAATTACTTTCTGGTGTAATAAAAAAGGATGAACAAATACTGTTGAAGTTTTTTTCCAACTTCATATTGCCTACAATGTTATTAAAAACAAAAACAAACTCCAGCACTCCATAAGGCTTTCACATCCATATTCAGCAGATACTAAAAAGCATTGGTATAAACCATCTTTATCAAACTTCAACTCTAATACAAAACCCTACCAGTGAAATGGTTATTTTGGTGAGTCACATCAGAGTTCGCAGATTATCATAGTTTTCAAGCACAAAAATCTGTTCTGAAGAAATCTTTTGACTGTGAATCACATACGATCATGGTATCCCCCCACATAGATCAGCAGCATTATTTGAGACACACCCTCTTGACCTTCAGATCCCTAGTTTAGACTCATGCTATTTGAGCTGCAGCAGTAACTGCTAGTTCCTTTGCTGACCAGTCACTGGAGGAAGTCTTGACGTACGCTTTCCCAGTGAGTTACACAACTCTTAGGCAGCAGTAGAATACAGGTGATAAGGGATCCTGGATAGGGTGACCAGATAGCAAGTGTGAAACATCGGGACAGAGGGTAGAGGGTAATAGGAGCTCATATAAAAAAAAGCCCCAAATATCGGGACTGTTCCTATAAAATCAGGACATCTGGTCACCCTAATCCTGGAGTTTATTTCTGATCCTAGGAAAGGATATGCTTTATAGTAGTAGTTAAAGAGAAGATGACCCAAAGTGATTTATTCTCTCAGAAAGGCAGAGTGGAGCAATATCTAACACTTTGCCACCACACTGCTCATTCATTTTCCAAAGCCATAATATATTCAAGTTAAAAACTATGTTAAGGTGAATACTAGTAACTTAAGGATAAAACATTACAGGGAAGTTGTAATGATCCTAAAACCAAGTGTGACAAACTCAGGAAATTCAGTATTAAGATTGCACTTAAAAGAAATCCAAATACTTAAGGTATATAAATATACAATTAAGGCATACAATGTTATCTCTGTCCTATAGTGACATTGTGTAATAATATAATTATGACTAGGGAATTTGGTGTTTGTGGCTTCAGATTAGACAACATTTATATTTAAAGACACATCCATAATTTTCATATCCTCCCAAGATTGTTTGGTGCCTTCACAGTGCATTTCCATACCTTGAAATATTTGGAATTATTTTAAATGGTACAAATTCTATGGATCCTTGTTACATCCATTTTACTCAGTCTCTTAGTCATGCATATAAATGTGCTATTCTTAACAATTTTTCATTCTGATGTTTTTATTTTGAATTATATCATATATTATAATTAGAGCTGGTTGGAAACTTTCAATAAAACAATGTTGCTGGAAAATGCTGACTTGCTGAATTCAAAACGTTTCACAGAAGCAGCTATTGTTCAATGAACTTTCAGTTAATCGAAGCAAATCCATGGGAAACCTATCAGCTCACTGGTCTGCAGGGGAGCCTGGTCTACCAAGGTTTTCGGTTTTGGAACAGCCCTGCCAAGCTGACTGCTAGACTCCAAGGGCAGCTGACATCCCAGACCCACCGACCTTGGAAGTGCCAGCAGCTGCTGAGTGAAAGTTACATTTTTGTCATTTTCACTCAACAGCTGCCAGGTTTCCAGGGAGCAGATTTAGTTTATCTAATACACCATTTTTTTCCCAGCATTTCTGGTTCATGGAAATTTTGAAAAATTTGGATATGTTCTGAATATTAAGTGGAAATCCTGTGTTTTGGACAGCTTTAATTATAACATTTTTTTTAAAAGTCAAAATGTACTGTTTCTGCTTTGTCAAAATGTTATATAATATTATTCACCTTTAATTTTCTTTCACAGAGAACTTGAAATTTTTGGATTCCTTTGATTCAGAACTAAGTCAAATTTTGAAAACTCAGTCTTTTGTGAAATAACATTTCCATCCTCTGTCTAGTTCTAGTCAGAACTTTAATCTTATTGGCTTCCCAAATGTCAAGTTTTCCCAGACCTCTAAATGCACTCTCCCCACCTTTGGAAAATTATGTATATTCAGTGAGAATAGTTGTGTGTGTGTGTGTGTGTGTGTGTAAGAGAGAACAGATAACTTAGAGATCCTTGACTGTTACTCTATAAAGTGCCACAGGACTCTGTTGCTTTTGACTGTAAAGGCAATTTGAAATGCAAGACCCAGGACAGAGCACAGTGGGGACACTACTTCCTGGCGGTGTGTGTGTGGGGGGGCATCACTGTAATATAAATAAATGTATTTATAAAGAATGGCCTCACCTTACCAAAAATGTCAGTTCTATAAAGTAATTCACAATTTTATAAAAATGCCAGTATGATAAACTCATCCTTTCTAACTCAAAAAATAAGGAAAACAAATAGAACAAATGGTCTAGAGAGGATAAGTAATACACTGATGAAAAGGAGTGAAATTCAGGTTCTATAGACCCCTTGTAGTGTATTCAGTACTTAAATGAACATTACACATTGTCTGTTTGAAGATTTTTTCATTTAGACTTCACCATATCTGAGAATTCGTTTCTCTTCATCCAGACAAACATGTAACCACAACAAATAAACAAAAGACCCCAGAGTTTTTAGCTTACATGAAAGGATACTGGAGTTTTCCTGTATAACAGCTTGATGTAATCGTGAAAGGGATCTGAAGTTCAAAATACAAGTTACAGGTTTATAATGACCTCTAGTGTTGACTTAAAAGAACTGCAACATGCAATTGATAAACCACAAAGACCAGCTATAAAATGGCGAGGAAATACGTTCTAGGTTATATGGCATACTATAAAATATGACACAACTAAGAGACAGATGAATAGTTCAGGCATTTCTGTATAGAAAAACAGACAGACAAAAAATATGTGATTTCCACTGTTTAACTTGAGCAGCTACCAGAAATAAATAGTGTTTTCAAAGCTCTTAAACACAAAGTAGTTTGGATGGTGTAGCTCCTACTTTACACGACATGGGGTCAATTTTCTATTTCTCTGTTCTTGAGACAGGAAAAGGATTGTGGAAGAATGTTCAAGGTTTCTTTAAGCCACCTTTGCCCTCTTCATATTGTTGGAGCAGCTGGGGAGCTGTCACATCCATAGTTTGCCATATGTAGAGCACTTTGCCAGTGCAGGCAAAATTCAACTGTAAATAAAATAAAAGATTCGCAAGGCTATTAAGTTTTACTATTTTCAGTGAAAGTTTATCAGCTTGACTGATTTTGTGTGAATTTACTATCAAGAGTTACAAACATACTTTGGGATAAAATTGGTTAACACTATCAAACTGTCTGGAGTGCCTCATGACCGTAAGTGCCAACTTCAGAGCTGACTGTTAAGAACCAGGGCACAAACCCCAAAATGGTTGTGTGTTCTACACTTAAATTTCACCAACCAAGTATCAAGTGTGAACTCCTCAAGCACTACAACAGCCTTAACATGGAGTCACAACAGTTCCCTTGGGTACTCTGGTCTATCTTTCCACGTAGGCAAGGCTTGCTTTGATAGATGGTCCCTTACATCAAAAATCACAGCAATATACAGGTTACTCCCAATCAAGGACCAGTCACTTATACCAGGTCAATTGCACCTTAGATCTCTCACCAAAGACAATGCTTGTAGCCAATCCTATAGTACATTAACTAAAGATTTATTAACAGAGAAAAAGAAATGAGTTATAAAGCAGGTAAACATACATACAAATGAGTTAGTCTTAAGTTCCAAAAGGTAATAGAAGCTGCCGTAATATGCAAGCTCAATATATCTATATAGCGCTATATTAGGGATAACTCAAGCTAAGCAGCTTGGGGATCCCTTGCTTAAGCTTAGAAACATTTCTCACTCCAAATTCCAAGCAGCATAGAGATACAGTTCCTTCTGGTCAGGAATTTTTATTTCCTTCCCCCAGAGTTCAAACTGATGGCATAAGTGTCAGACTCCTCTCCAGGGGTGGGGTTATGGGGCAATCAACAAAGTCTTTGTCCTTTGATGTTTCACAATGACTCATTTGGTTTCAATGGGCCTTCTTGTGTGCAGGACCAGCAGTTTACATTAATTAACACTTCTTTCCTGTTTGAGTCACACAATTAGAGGTTTACAATGCAAACACTTATAACTTTGTGGGCTACAGATGTTATAAGTGAGATCAATACATGCAGCATCTTACAAGCATTTCATCAAGTCTAAACACATTTTTATAAACTTAGCGTCTATCTTAACAATGCTAATACACAGGTGAGTGTTTGTCATTTGTCAGTGCTCATTAAGGCCTAGGGGCCTTGGCATGTGGTTTGCTAGAGTCACAAATACATCAATTAGAATTTTAATAACATTTGTAAGAGAAAGCATGCAGTCTTTTAAATACTATTCTATCTGATAAAAAGCAACAGAGGGTCCTGTGGCACCTTTGAGACTAACAGAAGTACTGGGAGCATAAGCTTTCGTGGGTAAGAACCTCACTTCTTCAGATGCAAGAGACTCATCTCTTTGACTACATTGACTTGCATCTGAAGAAGTGAGGTTCTTACCCACGAAAGCTTATGCTCCCAGTACTTCTGTTAGTCTCAAAGGTGCCACAGGACCCTCTGTTGCTTTTTACAGATTCAGACTAACACGGCTACCCCTCTGATACCATTCTATCTGATGACATTTTTGATTATTTCCAGAAGCTGCGACCTAAGAGAGCAATCATTTGTATAAGCATCTACCTGTCTGACTAAACAGAACGAGTTCTTTTTTAACGTTTTCACCTGTGCGTCATGGAAAATGTCTGTACTACTGATGTGTATAATCTGAGTACATACAAGTAATAGTAATGGGGATTAAGCTCCAACAATATAGCCTCATAGTAGAAACTATGTTCTTTATTTTAATATAGGACACAAGAGCTTTATTTGGAAAAAAATAATCAGGCTTTTTAGGACTGGGAGTACATGCTTAAACTATGAAGGTCAGGGTTTTTTAGGACGTAATACTGTTTAAAAGTACATAAATTTTACTTTTTATTAAACACGTAATACTTTACTAGCTCATATTTTTCATTATTAACCTGATATCGACTTGCAGTTTCTTAAATAGAAAACAGAAATATAACATTAAGAAATATAAACAGACTTTTACTGTATTAATCTCAAGCCACAACACAGAGATGCAGACATATTCTCTGTGTCAGTGAGACATAATTATCCCACTGGAAACAGGGAATCCATTGTGTGCTTTCAGATTTGTTTACTCCATGAGTGGAAGACTGTTTGCCAGGCTGTGCTGTAGTCATGCGAGTAGCAGATTGATTTAAGCAACTATGACCACATTGTATACAATTTGCATGCCTTTGATTTTAATAGTTGTTTTTTGTCTTCCACAGCAGTTATGTGGAATTGTAGAACTGGAAGGGACCTCGAGAGGTCATCTAGTCCAGTCCCCTCCACTCATGGCAGGACTAAGTATTATCTACATCATTCCTGACAGGTGTTTGTCTAACCTTCCCTTAAAAATCTCCAGTGATGGAGATTCCACAATTTCCGTAGGCAATTTTTTCCAGGGCTTAATCACCCTAACCATTAGGAAGTTTTTCCTCATGTCCAACCTAAACCGCCCTTGCTGCAATTTAAGCCCATTGCTTCTCGTCCTATCTTCAGAGGTTAAGGAGATTTTTTTTCTCCCTCCTCCTTGTAACAATCTTTTATGTACTTGAAAACTATTATCATGTCCCCCCTCAGTCTTCTCTTCTCCAGATTAAACAAATCCAATTTTTTCAATCTTCCCTCATAGGTCATATTTTCTAGGCCTTTAATCATTTTTGTTGCTATTCTCTGGACTTTCTCTAGTTTGTCCACATCTTTCCTGAAATGTGGCATCCAGAACTGAACACAATACTCCAGTTGAGGCCTAATCAGCTCAGAATAGAACAGAATTACTTCTCATGTCTTGCTTACACCATTCCTGCTAATACATCCCAGAATGATGTTTGCCTTTTTTTGCAGCAGTGTTACACTGTTGACTCATATTTAGCTTGTGATCCACTATGACCCCAAGATCCCTTTCTGCAGTGCTGCTTTCTAGGCAGTCATTTCTCATTTTGTATGTATGTAACTGAGGTCTCTTCCAACCCTAATATTCTATGATTCTATGATTGTTCCCTTTCTTAGTGGAGTACTTTGCATTTGCCCTAACTGAATTTCATCCTATTTTCTTCAGACCATTTCTCCAGTTTGTCCAGATCATTTTGAATTTTAATCTTATTCTCCAAAACACTTGCAACCCGTCCCAGCTTGCTATTGTCTGCAGACTCTACACTATACTCTTTATGCTGTTATCTAAATAATTGATGAAGATATTGGCCAGAATCAGACCCAGAACTGATCCCTGCAGGACCCCACTCGATATGCCCTTCCAGTTTGACTGTGAACCACTAATAATTACTTTCTGGGAATGGTTTTCCAAGTAGTTATGCACCCACCTTATAGGTACTTCCTCTAGGTTGTATTTCCCTAGTTTGTTTATGCGGTCATGCGAGACAATATCAAAAGCCTTACTAAAGACAAGATATACCACATCTACCACTTCCTCCTACCCACCAGGCTTGTTACTCTGTCAACGAAAGGTACTAGGTTGGTTTGACATGATTTGTTCTTGAAAAATCCATGCTGACTATTACTTAGCACCTTATTATCTCTTAGGTATTTGCAAACTGATTACTTAATTATTTGCTCCATTATCTTTCCAGGTAGTGAAGTTAAGATGACTGGTCTATAATTCCCCGGGATGTCCTTGTGAACCAGAGTGTGTAGGGCAGGGGTTCTCAGAACACATTTTTGTGTAGCCTCAGAGTGCAGCCACCAACTTTTCACTCTGACAATTAAAATACTTAATTAACTTTAGGAAGAACAAATGAATATACATATCCAAATCATCGTAATTTATTTATGTAGAGTTTCTTTTTGCAGACTCAATAATAAAAATAATGTACAATTGTCTCTATTTTTTTACTTTTTCTAAACAGAATAGAAACAGAAATAAGGTGCTTTGCACATTCTTGTCTTTTTGTTGTTGTTTCTTTGCTTTTTTGGTTGCTTTTTTTAAAAAGACTTGCTATCTAGTAAGTCTGCTGCTGTGAAAAGTAATATTTGTTAATATCACTTTTCACAGCAGACTTACTAGTTAGTTGGGAGGCTGTGAAAAGTGATATTAACAAACATACAAATATCAATTTTCACAACAGACTTACATAACTCTGCAAGCCAGAGGACAAATTAAGCCCTGGATGGGTAGGTGGGCAGGGAGACAGCAGAGGCCAGGGGCAATGCAGAGGTGGTAGTGAGCCAAGGGCCAGCACCTGCTGCCGCGTGGCTGGGGTGCAGGGCTTGTGTCCAAAGCCTCTTGACTGAAGCCTGCCACCTGCCACACCAGGGCTGAAGCCCGAAGCTGGAGCCTCACTGCCCCTGGGAAGGTGGGAACTCACTGGCTGCCTGCCTTCCCATGTTTGTGGCACCACAAGGGGTCAGGGTCCAAACCCTGCTGGTGGCTGGGGGAGGGTTCACTGCTCCTCAGCAGGAGGCTGTGGCCACAAGAAAAGCTCCTGGTAGCCGCATGCGGCCACAGTGGCTGAATTTGAGAAATGCTGACCTAGGGTAGCCCTCACTGAAAATGCCAAGGTCAGGACAGGCTGCAAAAGGGCGAGCAGTTTCTCCTCAAACTGGTGGTTAAAACTTAAGTTAGACTTACCAATCAGTCACAAACTGTGCTTCAGATTCCCTCGATACTGGTAATCAAGAAGCTAAAAGAGAAATCACACAGCCCCCTTTATTGCATTCCAGTTCTCTGGCTCCTAATCAGCACATAGGCCCAGTACAGTGAGAAGTTATTTAGAAACTCTGCTCACTATAAAAAAATGTTCTTCTAATCCCAAAGGCCCAGGCACGTTACCAGATCAATATTAGTTTGGAGCTTACCCAAAATACCATGCTGCCAGCCAATCCCTTAGCATCTAAAACTAAAGGTTTATTATGAAAGAAAGAACAAGAAGAGAGTTGTTAAATGGTCAAGCAATCAGATACATAGATAAGACTACAAAGTTCATATATCAGGTTCTTAAGTGTTGGTGAATTTGCTGGCTTGAAAGTCCCTCTGGAATTCCACAGCTTGTTCAGTGCTTCAGTTTGTAGAGAAGTTAGTCCAGAGGTAGGAAGCATGAATGAAGACAAAATGGAGATGTTGCAGCTGTCCTTTTATATACTTTGCCATGTGGCTTGTACTTCCTTTGTCCAAAACACAAACTCGTGGCACGGAAGAACCTTGGAGTCCCCTGTCCACAGGCATGCCCCTGTAAGTCCTGCTGACTCATAAGGTGTAGCTCCTGGCTTCTTTCAATGTCTTCTTTGTACAGCTGATGACCCTAGATGGGCCATCGAACAGACTAGATAGTGCTACATAGTACCATTCTGTCTGGGGGTGTCACTCAGAAACACAGCACAAGTTTGAAAATACAGATATACAATATATGTCTATAACTCACAATACAAAGATGATACAAACATAAACACAATTATCATACTTGGCAAATTATAACATTTTCGCAAATAAATTTCACAGCATATCTGGTCAGATTCATTGCAATAATATCACAAAGTGTTCCACATATTCCATACAGCATCACAGTCTTTATTTCCCCTTTTATAAATGGCACTATATTTGCCCCTTCCCAGTCCTCTGGAACATGTCTTACCACAGAGGAGACTGGAATTAGACATCCCCTGCCAGTGTCTGTATTTGGATGTGCCTAAATTGACTACGTTAGTAATATGCAAACTGGGGTCATGCTTCTCTGGAGGGAAGGAAGGGGTGCAGGAGGTTTTCTAGGTGTGTGTGAAGAAACCCGGATCCTGCAGATCCCTCTGGGCCACTGCCATAATAGTAGGAAAAAAATAGAGTGGGTATTGCAGGGTGGGATGGAAGCAGGATCAGGGACAGTGCTACAGGGTACTTGCGGGGGCTATGGCCACCCCAGAATTTGTCTTAGGCTCCTGTAGCCACCCTTTCCAGCACAAAGGTCAACCATTACACAGAAGTAAGGAATGTATGGTATGCCATTGCCCCACCCTTACTTCTGTGCTGCTGGTAGCGGCATTGTCTTCAGAGCTGGGTGCCTGGCCAGCAGTTGCCACTCTCCAGCTGCCCAGTTCTGGGCAGAGAGGAGAGAACAGTGGCTGTTGGCTGAGCACCCAGTTCTGAAGGCAGTGCTGCTGCCAGCAGCAGCAGAGAAGTAAGAGTGGTTATATTATTGGTTCTATGTAGTGTTTTAATGAATATTACCAAGTATAGTATAAAGAAGTGGATATGGAATATTAAATATGTTAAATGTTCTTTTGTTAATTGTTAATGTTTTTTATATAGAACATGATGCCGGTAAATATTGTTAATATGGGACCTGGATGTGCTGGTGTGAACATTCTGGCTTTTGCAGAATTTTAGGAAGGGGGAATGTAAGGGGACTGTTGGCCCCTTATCGAGCACACTGAAGGGATGGGGGCATGGAAATAACAAACAGGGGGAGGGAGCATGCAGGGAGAGAGATGGGGAGAAGTTTGCATAAGGGAGGGGGAATCACAGACTGGGGAAGGGAAGCATCAATGAGGAGAGGGATCACTAATGGGGAAAGGAGGAGCATTCATAGCGGTGGGGGATCGCAGAAGGGGGAGGAGCTACTGCTACCAGAAGGAAGCAGAAGTATGAACTGACATGGGCACTCTAAGAAGAATGGTGTGCTGAATAGAGTACTGGGTCGAGCGGAGAGGCAGTGACTCCCTGGGCCCCACTGGGCAGACTGGAAATGTTAAAGTAGGCAGAAAGACACGTTCTGGGGCATGTCTTGGTTTAATTATGACAAGCAGTTTAGATTGAGGGTGGGAACACAAACTGGGGTCCAGTGGGACATACCACACCATTATGCTGTGGTTGGAGTGGGTGATGCTATGGAGACTGGGAGCCCACATGGATTGTGGCCTATTTCACAGCAAGACTGGGAAGGGGTCGAGTCACACAATATTTACTGGCCATTTAATGACTGCAGTTGTTTTCACAGCATCTGTAAAGTCAGGCATGCTTGCAAAATATGTTCTGAGGCCCAGTCAGCCCACTCTTGCCAGAGAGGCAGAGGAAGGTCACGGGGCGGGGGGGCATTCAAGCAATTATCTATGGAGAACTTGTGGGTTTCCTGCCTGGGCTTGGTCCCCAAGAAGGCTCCAGGAGAATATCAATTAATTCATCACCTTTCATACTCATGAGGTAGCTCCATTAACCATGAAGACCGGTGGTTCTGTGTTCCATGCGTTCTTTATCCATTGATGAAGCCGTGCATCTGGTTAGGTCATGTGGCTCAGGGCACTAATGGCTAAGTGTGATATCAAGTCTGCTTTTTAACCTTTTGGGTTTTTCTTTTGAGGGACAATTTTATTTTGACACAACGATGCCCCAGGGCTGTGCATTATCCTGTTTAATATTTAAAAACAACAGTACAATGTTGCATTGGACAGTGATGCAGGCAGCTACTGTAGGTCAAATAGTGCATTATTTAGACAATTTTTTGTTTGCAGGACGGGCAGGGTTGGAAGATTATGTTCACCTGTTGAACAAATTTCAGGACCTAGCTCAACAGTTGGTGGTACCCCATAGCAGGAAAAAACAAAGGGCCCTTCCATGAAATTGACTGACCGAGGGATTGAGTTAGACCAGTGGTTCCTAAACTTGTTCCGCCACATGTATGGGGAAAGCCCCTGGTGGGCTGGGCCGGTTTGTTTACCTGCCGCTGCCGCAGGTTCGGCCGATCGCGGCGCCCAGTGGCCACGGTTCGCTGCTCCAGGCCAATGGGAACTGCTGGAAGTGGTGCGGGCCGAGTGTTTGTCTTAGTGATTGGCAGAACAAGAAGGAGGACTGAGTGGACGTGTAGGCTCTAAAGTTTTAAGTTGTTTTATTTTTGAATGCAGTTTTGTAACAAAAAAAAAAAAATCAACATTTGAAAGTTGCACTTTCATGATAGAGATTGCACTACAGTACTTGTATGAGGTGGATTGAAAAATACAATTTCTTTTGTTTATCCTTTTTTACTGTGCAAATATTTGTAATAAAAATAATATACAGTGAGCACTGTGCACTTTTTTGTGTTGTAACTGAAATCAATACATTTGAAAATGTAGAAAAACATCCAAAATATTTATAAATTTAAATTGGTATTTGTAGGGGGGTGAACACCCACTACAGCCCTGAAGGGGTTGAAAAAGCCCTGTAGAGGGCTGGGGCTGTGTAAAGGGGCAAAACCCTGGCTGATTGGGGAAGTGGCTGCAGCTGGGGCCACGCCCCAAACTGAGCCACTCAGCCTTATAAGAAGGCCAGGATAGCCAGAGCAGAGGAGTCTCCCTCTGACAGAAAAGAGAGAGGCCTGGCTGCAGGGAGCTCACCTGGGGACCTAGACTGAGGCAGGGAAGCCCTAGGCCAGCAACTCCCTAGGCTGCAGGGCCTGGTCCTAGGCCCATATAGGTATTGGGGTTGCAGAGGGGGCAGCCTTAGGGTGGGTAAAGGCTACCAGTCCAAACCCCTTGTTGCCTGTGATGATTGGCTGATACACTGTAGTCTGCCCCAGGGCGCGGGGGCTAGATCGTGACTAGCAGTAGCCACGACTGAGGTGACGTTAGGATAAGGGGTGGGGGTTCTCCTGGGTGGGGAGACCCAGAGAGATTGGGATACTGCCAGGGGGCAGCACCAAGCCAAGAGGACCAGGGTCCGGGAAGGACATGGGGGCCAGAGACAGGCAGGACACCTGGCCTGCAGAGGGTGCTCTGGATGCTGGTGAGCTAATTCCCGAGACAACCAGTAGAAGGTGCCGCAGGGGTGAGTCCACGCCTGATTACAGTATTCTATTATTGTTTAACAAGTTGATTAAAACCGATTAAGCGCAAGTAATTTTTTTAATCAAGTTAACTTTTTTCGAGTTAATTGCTTGCTCTAACTGCCATTAATTGACAGCCCTAATTTTTATGCCTGATTTTGTAAGCAAGCAGTTTTTAAGTGAGGTGTAACTTTGGGGGCAGGGAGTATGCAAGACAAATCACACTACTGTACCCCTTTCAGAAGTCTGGAAAGATTGAGAGCCATTGGTTTGTTTAATGATAAATTTAATATAGCATTACAAACTCTTCCCATAGCTGTAGGTGTCCCATACCTCCAATCTGTTGCATTCTGTTTTACAAATATGCCAATATAAATTAGTATAAATACCACTAAGCATTGCCTTTAATACAAGAAGTGCTACAACGAACTTTTTCAGACAGGATCTTAAGAGAAAATGTCTAATTAGATGCTTCCACGCCAACCAGTCATAAGCCACCACACCCTGAGCAAGATGAAGGAATGCCCCAAGAATAAACCAGATTAACCTGCTTTGCTGTCAATGCTTTATCATGAACTTTTTTCATAAATATGTTCTGTTTTTTCAGAATCTCATGATGCCATTATCACAAGTCCCCATATATACAGTACATGCTTCATTAAATACTCTTCATACTGTCTACCACATTACAGGTCTATCAATGCCTCTTTTTCCCTGTCTTGACACATGACACTACTGGCAGGACAGGAAGTTTCTAATGAGCTAGATTTAATTTGTGCGAACAAGACAGACAATGAAATCTTCACTTTCAGGTTTTGGAATTGCCAGCATTTCTCACTGTTCAAGCACTATATTGACATGAGGAAGTGAGTGTTTGCTACCTACAAAGGGCCATATGCTACCCTGTTTTCCATGGTGTGGAGCAGGAGTGAACAGAGTAAATGTGAAAAAATTGGATGGGGAGGGAAGCCATGTTTTCCCATGAGTGCCTATTAGTTAGTAGTTTTACATTTGTGCTTGTGTGAGAGGAAAGGTATGATATGCTTTATAAAACAGATGTCTTAATCTGCACTGAATCCAGCCATTTCTTGCAGAGATACCCTGGATATATTGTATCAGTTTCCAAAATATACTCATGTTTATGTAGGCAGTCAGCTTTACGAAATTAGAGAACTGGGTAGTATTTACAGAGTTCTTTGATTCAGGTTCACTGAGCATTGGCTAAAAACATTGAGGAAGATGTTATACATCTACAGTAGGTATCACATTACTGGCTTACATCAACACGTCATGCCAGACTGTAATACAGCAAGGATTAGTACACTTACTGGGAAAAAAAGTGGTTAGTCTGAGTTCTGTTCCGTCTTGGCACACCAGATATTTGGAACTACAGCAGGCTCCAATCTTGCAAGTGACTCTAGACAGGTGGACTCCTGTGAGCAAATAAAGCTGCACTGTCCTTATGTGTGGGATTGTTTGCAGGATCAAGGCAACAGCAAGGCTACTAACAAGTGAAAATATTAATCACAAGCAGGAAATTAAAGTGTGATAGGTCTGGAACTCTGCCTCTTAAATTAATCAAGAACTTATTGGGGAGGACAGAGCCATGTTATGTTACTTCCCTCTATAATTTGTTTTGTTTAGGTTGTTAGTCTTGACCCCATTATTGCTGACAGTCAACTCAAGGGTGAAGTTTTTTCACTAGCTAGATGTTAAGTGTGCTGTAACTCAGCTGATTTGATATTCCACCAGTAGTCAATGTAATGTTCTCCTAACCTAGAACTGACTCATGTTTAAAAATGAATTTATGAATCTGATCCAAAATCCAGAAGCTACTCTTAAAGACACCTGTCTATGTGATCATATGTAGAGCTGGACAGGCTTGCGAGCAGCAAGAGGCAATGTTGGCACTAATACCTGTGCTTTCCAGAAGCCATCACTGCTTCCAGGAGTGCCTCCTACACCCTGCCAGTTGAGTGTCAACCACTGCAACTTTCTTTTTCTCCCCTGCCTGGAAATAGCTGGACTGCAGAGAGAAAGGAAGGAAGCCTTTTGCCAAGCAGTAATAGCTACCCAGCCATGAAACTAGAATAACTAGAGATGCAGGAGGAGAAAAAGACTAGATATATAGGGCGGAGACTTTGGAAAAGGAGTGCTAGAAAGATCTGCGGAAGGTTTGGGAAAAGGCTACATTATGCTGTAGTAATAGACCTCATTACTATACGGATACTGTATTGAACTGGGCTACTTCAGTAGAATAGCGTAGTTTTTATAAATCAAAGAAAAAGGTAGGTATGACGGGTTGGATCACAGAAACCCCCTTGGTAACTGCCAAGTGATGTGCCAAGACTACTTCTTCCCCTGCTTTCCCTGCCAGCTTGGGACTCCAGCACCCTGTCTTGTTGAGCCAGACACACCAGTCTGCTCCAACACAGACCCAGGGTCTGAACCACATACCCCAAAGTTGCAGACTTAACTGAAAGCAACTTAAGAAGTGTTCCTGTTTTTAACACTCAGATGCCCAACTCCCAATGGGGTCCAAACCCCAAATTGGTTTTACCCTGTATAAAGCTTATACAGGATAAACTCAAATTTTTCACACTCTAACACCGATAGAGAGAGATGAACAGCTGTTTGCCCCCCCTGGTATTAATGCACACTCTGGGTTAATTAATAAGTAAAAGCGGATTTTATTACCTACAGAAAGTAGGATTTAAGTGGTTCCAAGTAGTAACAGACAGAACAAAGTGAATTACCAAGAAAAATAAAACATGCAAGTCTAAGCCTAGTATAGTAATAAAACTGAATACAGATTAAAATCTCACACTTCGATGTTGCAATAAGTTTCTTTCACAGACTGTGCCCAGACTAGGAAGGCATCCAATCCTTACCCCAGTACAGCCCTTATTCCAGCTCAGGTGGTAGCTAGGGGACTTCTCATGACTGTGGCCTCCTTTGTTCTGTTCCACCCACTTATATCTTTTGCATAAGGTGGGAATCCTTTGTCTCTCTGGGTCCCGCCCCCCCCTTCTAAATGGAAAAGCACCAGGTTAAAGATGGATTCCAGTTCAGGTGACATGATCACGTTACTGTAAGACTTCATTACTCACTTGCCAGCACACAGGTATACAGGAAGACTTACAAGTAAAACAGAGCCATCTACAGTCATTTGTCCTGGTTAATGGGAGCCATCAAGATTCCAAACTATCATTAATGGCCCACACTTTGTATAATTACAATAGGCCCTCAGTTATATTTCATATTTCTAGTTACAGATACAAGAGTGATACATTTATACAATTAGGATGACCACATTCAGATTATAAGCTTTGTAATGATACCTTACAAGAGACCTTTTGCATGAAGCATACTTTAGTTACATTATATTCACACTCATCAGCATACTTTCATAAAATCATATAGAGTGCAACATCACAGTAGGAAGAGGAAATAGAGAGGAAGAGCAGTGCTACAGCAGAGAACTAGGTAGGAACAAAGATAACTGAAAGGAGGAATGGTGAGAAATACTGAACACAGCAGGACTGGCTCTTGTTGAGTTGGGGGCGGGGCATGAGTCTAAGGCTGTATCTTAATGTGGAGCTGCAAATGCAATTCCCAGCTTGTTGTCATACAGGTGCTATCTCTCACTGAGCCAGAGGATTAAAAACAGTAGCACAGCATAGGGGTGCCATTTCAGATTTTGGTGGGCGGGGAGGGGCAAATTAGGCACCTGAAAACTCTAGGGTTTTTTTGCAGATAACTTAGAAATTAGCTGATAGGAGCACTGTATCTAATTCCTATATTAAAAAAGAATTAAATAAATGTTAGACCCACTGAGCTCTAATACTAACATTCTCGCATCTTGTGTCAAGTGACTTAAGGGATACTAGTTAGATTTAAAATTTTAATATATATTCTTACCTTTTTACTAACTCTTGAATACAACAATTGAATTCACCAAGCTTGGAATAGACTGTATAACTTCAGAAACATCCTACTACAGCAAGCCCCCGTGAGCTTATACTGCACCTGCCTGGGGCTGTAGGGGGTGTTACCCCACTACAGACGCTCCCCAACTTACGCATTGCGTAAGTCAAATTTTGCATAAGTCAGGAACATATACCCGACAATTATGCAATAAAAAAAAGCTTATGGAACTTTTTCCGTAAGTGCAGATTTCTGTAAGTTGGGTTTGCGTAACCTGGGGAGCGTCTGTACAAATAATAGACTAGAAACTTACTTTAAACAGGAGTGAAAGTGACTTTCACAGTATTGCCAATCCCAAATGTTCAAAAACCATGAATCAGGTTCACCAAAAATCATGAGATTGGCTTTAACTCGTGAGATTATGTAAAAATAATAGATTTGATGTGCTTTTTATTTGCCTTCTGCTTTTTGCACCTTTAGGGTGCATTGGGGTCACATTTTGAAGCTTTCCCCATAGCCACAAGGGCTTAAAGAAAAATTAAGAATGAAGGCTGAAATCATCACATATCCACTTGACTCCAGGAGCTGGGGCTTTAAGGAAAACAATCTTCATGAGACTCATGACAAAATCATGAGAGTTGGCAACACTGCTTTTACTTCTATTTAAAGCAGTGGTGGGCAACCTGTAGCCCGTCAGGATAATCTGCTGGCTAGCCGCGAGACAGTGTTTACGTTGGCTGTCCGCAGGCACGGCCGCCCCCAGCTACCAGTGGCCGCTGTTTGCTGTTTCTGGCCAATGGGAGCTGCAGGAAGCGGCAGCCAGCATGTCCCCGTGGCCTGCGCCACTTCCCGCAGCTACCATTGTCCAGGAACAGCGAACCGTGGCCACTGGGAGCTGCGGGCAGCCAATGTAAACACTGTCTCGTGGCCTGCCAGCGGATTACCCTGAAGGGCCACAGGTTGCCCACCACTGATTTAATTTTCAAAAAGGCTCTTAAGCACAACACTACAGTGATTGAGCTGCAGTTCTCACAGGAGAATATTTAAAACCAAACACCAAGAAAATTCCACATTTTAAAGTTGAGGAAAAAAAACAGAGGTATATCAGGGCCACTGCAGGCAGGAAAGAAAAATAAACAGTCACAGGAGCTCTGGGCAGCTCTTCCTCTTGAAAGAAAGTTGGAGGATCAAATCTAGTTCTTAAGCCAGTAAAATTTCTATTGCCATCAGTGCCTCCACTCATAAATATAAACATGTGCTTAATAACTATATACTTCATACTTAAATATCTGAGCCATCTTATCCAGGGATACACATTGGCTCTGGGACTACATTTTCTGGCATATTTTGAACAGTGCTGAGCACACAGAGCGTGCCCAATGAACAATACATATAAGGACAATTGTCATCGACTTTATGGATTCTGTGGATGAAATTTCTGTTCTTTGTTCTGGAATTGGCCTGGATCAGGGTGGATTTTATTTAAATCATATGAATTTAAATCACTAGTCAGGAAGACTCTATTTAATCATGGTTTTCTACATAAAAGTGTATTCTTGATGGTAGTTATAACCTTAATACATATTCTTCACAACTCAGATTTAGATGTTTCATTTTTAGAAGATACACACTATACATTTTTAAACAGTGATTTATTTTGAAAACTTTTCAGATTAATTTTACAGCTATATCAGAAAATGAATAATTGTTTGGTTATTTCGTTTACCAAAGGTAATCGAAGCAGATATTTATGAAGTCATTGGGAGGTGAACTATCTCCAATACAACAGGTTAATCATTAATATTTGGAGGATTTTCTTGCCATGCTGTATTAGGAGGAGAACATCACCAGACAGACATTTAAATTGTTTTATTTAACTAAAACAACGTTAAGTATTCTGGATTTTTTTTTCTTCAACAGCAACCTATATTAACAAAACAAGCATATGTCCCTTGCTTCTCACATTCATCTCCAGACTTCTTCTTGTCCAGATCTATTCCGCCCCCAACAATCTTCTATTCATTTAACTTTTTGAAACTTTGCACTTTTAGAGAGGGGAAAGGTATTGACTCTGTGTACACAAATTTGAAGAGGGACAATAGAGTTGAGGTCTGTTATTTCTCACCTTTTTATAATATACATACACACACACACACACACACACACACACATATTGGCTGTTAACAAGTATGTTACTTCTGGAGAGACAAATCCACAGTTTGAGAACTGCAAAACTAAGCATCTCCGATGGAATCTTCTAGACTGAGCACTGAGTCCCATTGGGTAGATAGAAAGATTCACTTAAATAATCTATAGAGAAGCCTGTGAAACCCCATAAGACTGGGTCCTTAATCCATGACCTATTGGAACTCATTTACAAAACTTTTCTTAAACATTATGTGAATATATTGTCTCATGCTATAGAATTAATAATCCCTATTCCATGATGAGATATCTTTGAGCTATAATGTATTTTATTTAAAACTATCTTTAGATTGCTTTTTGAGGGGGGAAAAAGCATTTTATCAAAAAATCCAATTTAAATAAACTCCGATTAAAAAAAAATCCATGATTTTTATCTATCTTGGCCTGGATACAGCTGAAACCCTAAACCTATGAGGTACGAACACATCTGACACTTATGATACTTTCTGATTCCTCCCTTTTCTTGAACTCTGAACCAAAATGACAACAAAATGGTTTTCAGTTAAAATGTAAAACTGCACAGCAGCCATTGCTCTACAACCTAGCATGGGACAGAACCTGCCACCCTTTGGGAATTTAAGTGATCTCCTCTCATCTGACTCTCATTCTCCATCCTTCCTGCCCTCGGTGCTGCTTTTCATGCTGTCAATCATGACATCCATCCCAACCTCCTCAGACTGTTGGCTGGAGTCTCAGAGAACTGGCCACCTTGGTTTTGCTCCCATCTATCAGAATCCTCTTTTGTTGCAGCATGCAGGAGAGAGAGAGGCTGGCCTGCTGGATAGGGAGCTAGCCTGAGACACCCCGGTTCTACTCCCCCCATGGACTGCCTGTATGACCTCGGGCCAGTAGCTTAAGGACACAATTTTAAAACTGTTTAGGCACCCAAATATGCAGCTAGGCATTTAATGGCATTTACAAAGCACCTAACCTTCTACGCCAGCGGCGGGCAAACTTTTTGGCCTGAGGACCGCATTGGGTTTTGGAAATTGTATGGAGGGCTGGTTAGGGGAGGCTGTGCCTCCTCAAACAGCTAGGCGTGCCCCCGCTTCTTGCACTGACGGCCCCCCTCAACTCCTGCCCCATCTAACCCCCCCGTTCCCTGATGGCCCCCCCGGAACCTCTGCCCCATCCACGCCCCCCGCTCCCTGTTCCTGGAACCCCCACCCGTGACTGATCCCTGTTCCTGGAACCCCCACCCCTGACTGCCCCTGCTGTCCCATCCAACCTCTCTTCTCCTTCCTGACTGCCCCCCCGGGACCCCTGCCCCATCCAATCACCCCTTCTCCCTGTCCCCCGACTGCCCCTGAAACCCCTGCCTCCTGCCGCCCCATCCAACCCCCCCCTCCTTCCTGACTGCTCCCCCTGGGACCCCATCCCCATTCAACCCTCCTGTTCCCTGCCCCCTGACCACCCCCCCAAACTCCCCTGCCCTCTATCCAACCCCCCCCGCTCCCTTACCACGCTACCTGGAGCACCGGTGGCTGGTGGCGCTACAGCTGTGCTGCCCAGCTGCAGTCAGCTGCACCACTGCGCATCTTATAGCACCGGGTCAGTCCGTGCTCTGCAGCTGCGCTTCCCCAGGAGCTCGCAGCCCCGCCGTCCAAAGCATTGCGCTGGCAGCGCACTGAGCTGAGGCTGCAGGGGAGGAGGAACAGCAGGGGAGGGACTGGGGGCTAGCCTCCCGGACCAGGAGCTCAGGGGCTGGGCAGGAGAGTCCCGTGGGACGGATGTGGCCTGCAGGCTGTGATTTGCCCACCTCTGTTCTAGTCTTTTTTGAAAATCACACTAGGTGTCTAAATACCTTTGAAAATCTGGACTTTAGTGGGTGTGTGCCTCAGTGCCCCATCCACGCAATGGGGATATCAACAGTGTTCTACCACACATACATACATGACATCACATACAGCCCCCAGCTAAAAGCTCTCCAGCACATCATCAATGATCTACAACCTATCCTGGAAAACGATCCCTCACTTTCACAGACCTTGGGAGGCAGGCCAGTCCTCGCTTACAGACAACCCCCCAACCTGAAGCAAATACTCACCAGCAACTACACACCATACCCACAGAAACACCAACCCAGGAACCAATCCCTGTAACAAACCTCGTTGCTTACTCTGTCCTCATATCTACTCTAGCGACACCATTAGAGGACCCAACCACATCAGCCACACCATCACCTGCACATATAACAACTTTATATATGCAATCATGTGCCAGCAATGCCCCTCTGCCATGTACATTGGCCAATCCGGACAGTCTCTATGTAAAAGAATAAATGGACACACATTGGATATCAGGAATGGTAACATACAAAAGCCAGTAGAACACTTCAATCTTCCTAGACATTCTATAACAGATTTAAAAGTAGCCATACTTGAACAAAGAAACTTCAGAAACAGACTTGAAAAAGAAACTGCAGAACTAAAGTACATTTACAAAGTTAACACCATTAATTTGGGCTTGAATAGGGACTGGGAGTGGCTGGCTCACTCCAAAAGCAGCTTTGCCTCTCCTGGAATTAAGTATCACCTGAAGAAGTGAGGTGTTTGCCCAGGAAAGCTTATGCCCAAATAAATCTGTCAGTCTTTAAGGTGCCACCAGACTCCTTGTTGTTTTTCTCCTGGAATTGACACCTCTTCATCAATTATTGGGAGTGGACTACCTCCACCCTGATCAAATTGGTCCTGTCAACACTGGTTCTCCACTTGTGAGGTAACTCCCTTTTCTTCATGTCAGTATAAAAAGGCCTGCATCTGTAATTTTCACTCCATGCAGCCGAAGAAATGGTTATTTTACACATGAAAGCTTAGGTCCAAATAACGAGTCTGGTGGCACCTTAAAGACTAACAGATTTATTTGGGCCTAAGCTTTCATGGGTAAAACCTCAATTCTTCGGATGCAGACTAACACGGCTACCCCCTGATACTATGCCCAAATAAATCTGTTAGTCTTTAGTGCGCCACCAGACTCCTTGTTGTTTTTGTGGATGCAGACTAACACGGCTACTCCCGATACCTACCGCACTGAGGGGCTGTGAGGAGAAATAGTTTAAACCTTGTGAGGCGCTCAGATACTATGGTGATGGGGCCACATAAGTACCACAGGTAGAGTAGGAACTTCTCTATACCACTGCTATCCCTTCCCTTGGTTTTGGCCCCTTCTTTTCACCTATGCCCCCAAATCTCCCCCTTTTCTGAATGTAATCATGGCTCAGAGGGCTTGGCTGTATTTTTTCTGTGTTTTCTCAAAAATAACCCCCTCAGGGATTCCTGTTTTACAGGCTAGACTTCCACACACTTAATTTAAGCATCAGCCCTTTCTTATCTTAATCACCCTGCCTCTGTTTGTAAATAAAATACTGACTCCCAGGGGCACATCTCCCCTGCAGAACTTACATTTCACACTAAAACAAGGAGTCCAGACTCCATGCATTTGAAGTGAAGTTTTTTACCCACGAAAGCTTATGCCCAAATAAATCTGTTAGTCTTCAAGGTGCCACCAGACTCATTGTTTTTGTGGCTACAGACTAACAGGGCTACCCCCTGATACTTGACTACATTTCACACTAATGTTGTGCTGTAGTTAATAGCTCCACCTGGGAGCTCCCACAACTCCTGTAAGAAACTCAGGGGGGCTCCCGCTGCTCCTCTTCTCTCAAATGGTGCCCCTGGCACAGCAGGGGTAGAACGGCCAGGGCTGAGTGGCAGATTAGGCTAACTGCCCTTACCACGTACCCACCGGCTTCAGGCAGGTTACTTGCCATGGCTAGCCTGAGCTGCTGTCTGTGCCAGCTATTATTTATGTCTACACAAGCTGAGAATCATGTGCCCAGCACCAACAGTAGACGTACCACTTAATCCCAATCACGTATGGTAGCAATGGAGGTCAGCCAGGAGCAGCGCCAGGGTTTTTGCCGCCCTAAGCAGCAGCACTCCTCCTCTGAGCATTCGGCGGTGGGGGTCCTTCCACTCTGCGTCTTTGGGGCACTTCAGCGGTGGGTCCCGGAGCGAGTGAAGAACCCGCTGCCGAATTTCCGGAGCTAAAGGACCCCCTGCCGCCAAGGGTGGCAAAATGCCACCCCCGAAATCCTGCTGCCCTAGGGGACCGCCTAGTGGAAGCACCGGCCCTGAGGCCAGCAGAAAAGGCAACTGGTGTCACATAAGGTAATTCTAAATGAACATGCAAAATGGGGTAGGAGTGGCTGGTTCTTGACACTTGGGCACACACCCACTCTTGTCTCCTCCCCCCCCCCCATGCTTCACTCATATACCCAGCTGCCACCTGTGCATGGGCCTCAGTCCCACACCCCATAGCCCCCCTCACCAGGCCTCGGTCCCACACCCCATAGCCCCCCTCACCAGGCCTCGGTCCCACCCTCCATAGCCCCCCCACACTGCACCTCAGTCCCACACTCCATAGCCCCCCCACACTAGGCCTCAGTCCCGCACCCCACAGCCCTTCACACCAGGCCTCGGTCCCACACTCCATAGCCACCCCACACTGCACCTCAGTCCCGCACCCCATAGCCCCCTTCACTAGGCCTCAGTCCCACACTCCATAGCCCTTCACACCAGGCCTCGGTCCCACAACCAGCCTCTTGCCTCGCTCACACACCCGGCTGCCCCCTCTGCCTAGCGCTCCATTGCACGCGCATGCCGCTCTCTTTCCTCGGTTTCTCCGAGCCCAGCCGCTTCCTTTTCAGCATCCCGCGGGGCCCCTCCCGTCAGCCTTCTCCTTCCTTCCGCCTCCGCTCTGTCCCGCGCGCGCCTCCTCTCTATGGTTCCACTCCCGGCTTTCCCTTACCCAGCGTGCACTGCGCCGGAAGAGAGTGACGACAATAACAAACAGCGGCAGCGGCTGCGCCAGGAGGACGGTGGCGGGGCTCGAGCGGTGCCCGGAGTCCCCCAACTCCCCCCGGGTCCGGCGCTTTCCCAAGCTCCTGAGGGAGCCCCCGACCGCGCTCTGCTGGGCGTCTCCGGAGCCCATCGGCCGGACCCAGCCGCAGTGAGGAGCCGCTGTTGCCGGTCACCGCAGGATGGTGCGCGGGGCCGCCTCGCCGCTGTGGGTGAGTGTTGCCCAGGGCGGGGGGGAGCGGGACCGCGGAGCCCCCCCCCGACTGCTGAGGGGAGGGGGAGTTCAGCAGGAGCTAGTGGGGGGGGCGCCCCCTCCCCGCAGGCTGGTGGGGCGCGGGGGTGAGGGGCTCGCTGGGCTGCGTGGGCCTTTCCCCAGCAGCGCGCCCGGCTGACACCCGCTGGGCGCAGCAGAGAAAGAGCGAGTCGGGGTAGAGGTGGGATCCCTCCCCTGCCCCGGGGAAGATGGAGCGGGGGGCTGCCCTTAGAGTGACCCGGGGAGTAGCGTCTCATTGGGGAGGGCGGGGGCCGCCCCGCTCCTTGACAGAGGCTGTTTGTAAACAGCGCGAGGGAGCGGGGCTGGCCGGGCGGGGCTGTACTCTCTGTTCCCTTCCCACCACTATCGGGAAGGGGATTCGCCCTGAAGTTACTACAGGGAATGACTCAGCCTGTCCATGCTTCTGTGCCTGCCTTTGACAACAGTCAAACCCGGTAAGAAGTATTAGGTCTGGGAGCGTGCTGTATCTTCAGCTTCTGCTGTGATCCACTTTCTAGGAATCACATGTTATCTACTACTCTTTCACACTGGATTCTCCTTGTCATTACTTCTTAAAAATACTTTCAAACTATGAACTAAACAGTGTAGACTCAAGTTGAATTTTATTTGTACCTTGTTTAGGGTTCATCTGCTCTGCTTCCTTGTGATTGTTACTACAAATGATTGGGAACAGATTGTGCAGAATAAGTTATTTTGTAGTTAGTGAGTAGTTGAGCACATTTAAAGTTAAAAAGGAATAATATGTCAAATGTACTTTTTTTACATTTTTACATTGTACACATTTATGATATTTCAGAATGTTACAGTTTTATATTTTGTAAAACAACATTAGACTTCCTCATAGCACCCTGCTATAAACCCCTTGCTGAAATGTAGGATAAAGTCATTGCTTATTGCCAGTAAAGGCCCTAATCCTGTGAACACTTATGTACACACTGAACTTTACTAATGTCAATAGTGTACTCATGTTAGTAAAGTTAAGCACATGCTTAAGTAATTGCAGTATCAGGACAGACTGAACAGATTACTCTTTACACCAGCAATCTGCTCTTCTTTAATGTAATACTGTTGTTTGTATATTGGATTTTCATAGCCATACTGATGTCTGACCTGAAAGCACCTTCTCTCCCTGCACTGGGCAGTTATCAAATCAAGTGCATTATAGATTTCACCTTGCATATTAATTTAAACATTTTGATTTTTAAATACGTTTTGCTTAACAGTTGACAACTTTTGAGACTTTTTAATGGGAGATTTGAATGAACTATGCTGAGATGTGAACTTCACTGAAATGAATGCAGTTACAACACAGATAATTGATCTATGTTAAGACTTAAAAATCTGCTTGCCAGTGGCAGGTTAGGAAGTTTTCTTTGAGGAGTGAGGGTGCCTAATTATGCTATTTATGCGGAATGTAAGCATTAATTTAAAAAACTGTTTACAATCCTTGCTGCTAACCTTCCAAATATGAATCAGTTATAAACTGATTTAGTGTGACTTTCGTCAGTCTGTAGACAAACTGTGTCAACATGTTTCCTGCTTTTCATGTGCCTGCTTGGGAGAAGTAGAGCAGAATCCGGCCGTGGAGCTCTTAATAAAGGAGGAGGAGGATCTGTAGTAAGTAGCTGAGAAGAGCAGAGTAACAGAGACACTTCCCTACCACTACACATAGATGCACACGCAGCGGCCAGGAAACTTTAAGAGAAGGAAGGGGGCAATAAGGAGGCTGGAGAAGGGATAAAAATCTACTTCTTCCTTTCATTAGCTAAAAGTGGATGGGGCAGCATAATATTTATCTGACAGCTGTCAGCCAGAAGCTGATATGAAAGATTAGCACCCTGGTGGAAATCCCACCTCCCTCTTCTTTCCCACCAGCACAGGCGTAGCAGATAGGCTGGGCTTCTCACCAGGTTATTACCCTAGATCTTGCTGGTTCAGCCCACCTGAACGTACCAGGTAACAAACCCTGACGATCAATTAAGAATATTTAATAAATATAGCTCCTTTCTCCCCATCTCACGGTGCATACTGTGTCTTTCTATGTACATCTTCTAGATTATAAGCTTTCCAGGGCAGGGATTGCTCTTGACAAACATATTGTCTGCTCTTAAACAATAACAATGCATAGAAGAGTTAGAGCATAAATCTTATTTCAGTTTTCAGCACTGTTCTGGAGGGGCTGCCTCTAGAGAGGAGGCTGTTCTCCATATCCATTCAGTGTTTAGCTTGTCTGCTGCAATTGCCATTAAATAGGTAAATTGAGATGTGGACACTTAAAAGTTAAATGAGTGGGTAGTGTTTGCTCATGTAAGTCTCCAAACAGCCATCATATACTCTTGGTTCCTACCAAATGGTGTTCAGACCTGTGATCTAGAAGTAAAACTGTATTAATAAAACTCAGCTGTTCAAATGAATTTGAAAATGGACAAGTTGAACTCAGTCTTCTTGGAAATGTGTATGTTTTTGTTATACCATTTTGGTTTTCACCTTAGATGATGGGGTGAGGCATTTTTCATTTGAAAACTTTCTTTGGTACATGTTAGACATTTTTTACACTGGTAGTGTATGAATAAATTGGAATTGAAAACAGATTGTATTTTCACTAGAAAACAGTATGGGATAGAAATGGAGATTCTTTCCAAAGTTTTTAGATATTGTTCTTATTTGATTAATTGGATAGTTGAGATGTCTTCCATTATCTTGGAAAAATCAAAGTAAAAATATTTTTCCCACTGTGAAGCTAAGTTTTGATAAAATATCAGATGCTTTGAGCACTTTGTGCAAGTCCCCACTGTTGGTGAAGGCTTGTCACGTATTTAAGTTAGTGGTAATTACATATGCTAAAAAAGAACATGCACTAATGAAACAGGAAGGAAATGAGACATTTAAAAGGAGGACAACGCATAGTTTTTCATCCAGTCACCATATTTGGCATAAATGGAAGGTAGCTACATTTATACTTAGTGTTCTAAGTGCTATCTGTAGATTTCAAAACATTTTACTATCCTAATATCAGGGATGTTGAAGGAAGTTGTGGCACAAGGGAGTTAAGTGATTGTCCAAGAGAACATAGGAAGCCAGTGGTGAAGCCAGGATTAGGATGCCTTATCTACTACATTTTGAAGTACATTACACATGTAGTTAAGTGCAGTATCACACCATGAGCATATTATACTAGGCTTATTCTATGATCTCCACTGACTACCTGTTGAATTCTGTGTGGAATATGGTTCAATACCAGCAACTTTATAAAGTCTTAAATGCCTGAGACCTACTTACTGAACTGGACCTCTTTGGTATTTAAAAGAAAAAGAAAATAAAGGGTGTGTTCTTGGAAAACATTTTCTGAGGACTTATTGGATATATTTTATGTTTTAGTGGTATACCTGGCCACACATTGGAGTAAACAAGATTGTACAGGCTTGGAAGATTTCACATTTGGGGGAAAAAGCACAGAGGTTTAAAACTGTTTCTCACTTTTGAGTTGTAATTGCTGCAGGTTATTGTTAAATATGTATGGAAAGGGAATGATTTCATATAATGTGAATTGTTACCTCTTTTCCTTGTAATAAGGGAAACCAGTGGAGAGATGAAATACAGACAGTGTTTGCCTCATTAGAAATCCTCACATTTGTAATTATTAAATGTGCAGGAGATAGACTAGATGATCATGATGGTCCCATCTGCCCCCTTAAAGTCTATGAGAGTGGGAATTTTGTGGAAGTATTGAGTCTGCTTGAAATAGGGGTTCCATGGTGGGTGAATAGTGATATTATCAGGATGTTTCTTCAGAAAAGCTGCAAAGTGCTTATTTGGATGGTGATCTGTTGCATGAACTCTTGGCCACTAGTGGAAGGAATGTAAGGAACAATGGTGCCATAAACTGGAGATTGGATTCTGTTTCCAGAGCTTGGGTTTGTTCATGGATGGCAAGGGGAGATGAGGCAATATGAAAACTTAAGGTATGTATTAGAATTGAAAATTGCATTCCCATTTCCTTTGGTTTTTGTTCGTAAATTTAACTCTGTAAAGAAGGTGTCAGTGGAGAAGAATCCTGGCCTTTGTTTCTTGTGATTTAATGTGTGGTTGGTAGTCAGTAAGATAAGTTATTTGAGAAAGGATGAGGCCTCACAGAATATGCATCTGTGTAATGTTTCAGGACTTGTTTCAGTGCATTTGATGCCTGCTGGGTGAGAATGTGGTATACCCAAGATAAGTGGATCCAATTCTAAGTGTATCCATCTTGTATGTAAGAGTTCTGAGATGGAGTTAAAATGAGACTGGTTTTAGTATATCCGTTTCTCCGTGGTATTGTGGAGTCTCCATAAAGTGCTGGTGCAGTGATAGTACTCAGTGACATTTACGTCAGCATAGGTTACCATCTCTAATTTGAAGTTGAGAACAGTTCTTTGTCAGGGCAGGTCCTACTCTGATGATCTGCCCCTAAGTCTAATGTGACCTAAGCATATTTAGAGGACTATGAGGGACAATACTGTCTCCCTGACAAACCATGTTGTTATTGGTTTGGAATACTGTACTCAACCATTGATGAAGTGATTCCTAGGTACCATCCTCCCTGGGTTCAGCTTCACAGGTCATCCTCATTTACAGCAAGTCTGCTTTTGACAAATGAAGCAGATTGGAAGATAGATCACTAGGGGCAGAAGTCTTGAGCTGAAACCAATTGTGAGAGGGAGGGTTTCTTTTGTTTTAAGTCTTAATAGCTTGGGTTTGGGGGAGGCAAAAAGAAGGTATAAAGGCCTTGATCTGAGGGTTAGGTTTTTTTGGGTGGTAAGCAGCTTGTAAACTGGGGCTCAATCCAGATAGAATTTAAGTGATGCTGGATTGGTTGGGAGAGCAACTAGGAAATAACATGAGGATTGTATCTTTCCCCTTTGAATGAAGCTGTATATCTGCCTTTTGTTCAAGTTTGCTGTGTAGGATTCTGGTAGGATTTCCTGGTTCTATTAGGTGATCAGTGGAATCCCATTAAATTCTTAATTTTGTATATATTTTTTAAATTTTGTTTTTATCACAGGAGACCTGGGGGTGGGGTACTACCACTATGTGGTCGGGTAGTAAACCCTGGGGGTGGTTGGCAAAGCAAACACACCACAGCAACAGCTCCAGTCCTGTGGGGCTTGGACTGGCACCCTACTCCAGGCATTGCAACCTGGCACATGGTGCCACAGTGCCGCTCATTCAGATTTGGCCTGTCCACTCCTCCCATCATGACAGAGGGGCAGACAGGCCAAATTTGACTGAGCAGCAGTGCAACACCATACATCAGGCCACAACATCTGGAGTGGTGACAAGAGTTGCCACTGTGGTATAAGTTTTTTGTTTTATCTTGTTTTTATTTTGTTTTAATATTAAGATGTTCATGCTTTTCCTTAATGTGGAGCTCTAATGATCAGATTACCTGTCTTCCTTTTATGTATGTCCAGGAAGTTGCCTTTCTTTTGGATGCACTTAGTGCAGCTTTCATCCACACCTTTGTCATTTGAAGGTTAGGTCACTACAATGTATTCTATAGAAGACTTTATCTGAAATATATTGGGAAACTTAAATAGCTGCAAAATGCAATAGCCTCATTGTTCGTGGAGTTTCCTGCCATAGGCATGGGGTCTGGCTTTGTGATCTTCACTGACTCTGGATTCTGTGTAGAATGCAAGGTTTCTGGTATTGACCTATAAAGCCCTCAATGGTCTCAGACCTACTTACATACAGGGGGAGGTGGTCTGGTCTTAGATAATATTTCTACAGTTGTGATAAGCAGAGATGCATGAGCTGGTATAAAAAATAAATAAAGAAAACAAGGTGGGGAGGGAAGGAGGTTGTTTGGAGAGTGTTTTCTGAGGGCCCTTTGACTTTGGAACTAGTTTTTTACTCTTGTGAGGGTGGGTGTACTTGTCCAGTGAGGGGTGAGTTCACTCCATGATTAAGTCTGTTGGACTGTTCTTGGCCTCAGGGCTCTAAGGCCTAGCGGCCAGAGTCAATAGAGTCGCCCTGGATCTCAGGGCTGTCAGGCCTAGCGGCCAGTGGGCTGTCACCTAGGATGACCTGGGCCCTCCCTACTCCACTGGGTCTCAGCCCAGGGCCCTAGCAGTGGCAGAGCGTTCCACCACTGAGCTAGCAGGGCTACAACCTAAATACGCTGGCTTCCCACAGGACTTCCCACTATAACTAGTCCTCCTCGGGCCACTTCTTACCATGTGTCTGGGAGTCATTGTTGAGACATCATTGGGGTCTCCGGGCTTCTCAGTGGGTGCAGTTCCCAGTGCTCCCGGTCCCTCTCGGGTGTCCGCATGCACTTGGGTGTCTGTCTGGGTTTCGGCACCTCTGGCTTCCGCAATCAGGGGTTCCAGCTGTTCCCAGGCTGGAGACAGCAAGGATCATCCTTCCTCCTCAGCAGTCAGCCTAGACTGAGCTGGACTGCTCTCTCTTATAGAAATACTTCACCGTGAGCATGCCCAGTAGAGATGTGGGGGCATGGCTTGCTCAGCCCATAGCGAGGACTTAATCCTTCCCTGTCCAGTACCGGGTGAGTTCACCCCATCACATGAAATAATGCAAATGTGGTGATTTTTATGGTTCTGGAAAGCCATATCTCCTCCTTAGTTTACTGAAGGACACAGGGAGAAGTTATTACAAGGGCTGGTGATGGGAAAAGAGTATTGTTTCAGTCTTTAAACTGCTTCTGCCTTTTTTTTGTTTTTGCTGGTGTGGTCAGATGAAACTTGCACTATTATGAGGAAGGAATTTTTGTCGTGTTTTTAAAGTATCTAAAGCAGGGGTCGGCAACGTTCGGCACGTGGCTCGCCAGGGTAAGCACCCTAGCAGGCCGGGCCAGTTTATTTACCTGCTGACGCGGCAGGTTCGGCCGATCGCGGCCCCCATTCGCTGCGGTTCGCCGTCCTGGGCCAATGGGGGTGGCGGGAAGCGGCGCGGGCCGAGGGATGTGCTGGCTGTAGCTTCCCACCGCCCGCATTGGCCCGGGACGGCGGGAAGCCGCGGCCAGCACATCCCTCGGCCCGCTCCGCTTCCCGCCGCCCCCACTGGCCCGGGAACGCGAACCGCGGCGAATGGGGGCCGCGATCGGCCGAACCTGCCGCGTCAGCAGGTAAATAAACTGGCCCGGCCTGCTAGGGTGCTTACCCTGGCGAGCCGCGTGCCGAACATTGCTGACCCTTGATCTAAAGTGTCCCTGTGTCCTTAGTATGAAGCAATAAGTACTGTCTTTTATTTTATACAAATTGAAATAAATACACCTCTACCCCGATATAACCCGACCCGATATAACGTGAATTCTGATATAACGCGGTAAAGCAGTGCTCCGGAGGGGCGGGGCTGCGCACTCCGGTGGATCAAAGCAAGTTGGATATAACACGGTTTCACCTATAATACAGTAATTTTTTTTTTTTTTTTTTTTTGGCTCCCGAGGACAGCGTTATATCGAGGTAAAGGTGTCCATCAAATCAAACTGAAGAAATATGTTTTCAGTAGCAATCATCAAAGTTTGAAGAAGCAAATGAAATGAACATTTGATTTCCCAGTCCTTGACTAAAGTAAAGGCTTTTATAGTACAGCTAAAATACAAACTTAGCTCAGAATTGACAATAGTGTATTCCCATAGTTTATCTCCACAAGGATTTGAGGCATTTATTCTAGAGTTCAGCATATGAAATTGTACCTCAGTTCTACCGTTATTTTCATAAAACTAACACTTTATATGCTTACATAATGGTTTGTTCATGTAATCCAGCACTTGTGTAAAGTTTCATTTTGTTTTTCATAGATTATGTGTGCACCCTATAGGAGTTTTCATCCACATGGGATGATTTACTCTTGATATTGATTGAGAAGCGTGTGTCACCTGTCTGCCAGTGGCCCTAAATATAGGAGGTGGTTCAAGATGAAGTTTCTCCATATTATTCTTTGTGAACATAGTGTTACTTCTTTCTCAACTCTTGATGTATCTGTTAAATTAACTGGATGCAAACTTGTTGATTTTAGTGTAAGTAAGTGACAACCAGAAAAGTAGCTCCTTTGTATACTTCGGGTAAGCTTCAATCTCTCGTGTGGGGCGGAGTGGGGAAGGAGGTGACAGGAAATGTGGCATACAAATATTAGTATCACCTTCACTCTTCTCCCACAATGAACCTGATTTTTAAGCAACCTTTTAACTTCCTTCCTGTCTTATTTGGAAGCAAAGCAGCTCTCGCAGAAATGATATGGCTGTGTGAAACCGAGTAGAATTTTTTTGTCATCTTTGTCAATTTACTCTACAGCCAAAACACTTCTGCTCAACTATGAAACTGTGTGGTTTCTGCTACTGTCTCTGTTCTGTTATAGTGTGCAGTCCGATGAGATATATTGATCATGCCATGGATAAATATTTGAGGTGTGGGAACACTATATACCATCTTAAATTGCCATCCCTATTTATTTTGATGAAAGAAAAGTATTTAGACAGTTCTCCTTTTCTGTCATGGCAACTATTTGGGATTAATGGAATAATTCATCTTGATGTTGTAGTGTACATTTTAAAAATAGATTTTCAGTTAATTAAACCTTGTATAGGTCTTTAAACACATTATATTTGTATATGTTTTTTTTGTATTGCTAGCTGGTATCAGTCCTGAGATACTGTAGAAACGGGTGGTAGGTACCTACATAAAAACATTTATACAATAGAATTAAATGCCTCACTTTTAGATGGGGGACACTACGGTCAGGTTTACACTATAGAGTTAGTCTCACTGATGTCAGTCCTCCACTATACCAACCTAATGATTCCACATCCATAAGAGGTGTAGCGCATAGGTCAATGAAGTCAGGGTGACACAGAGTCTGTGTAAACACTGCATTACTTGCATTGCCTGTCAGCATTGCGCAGAGCTCACAGCTGTGAGCCCCACTGCTGGGCGCTGACAGCTCGGGCTGTCAGCCACCCACTTAAATCGGTGCAAGCGCTCCTGGTGGGGACGCACACCACTGGCAGAAGGAGAGTAGTGTGAACATGAAAAACTACAGTAATTCATTGCAGTGGCTGTCGGTTGTCCTAACATAGGTTGACTTAATTGTGTGGTGTAGACAAAGCCTAAAAGGCATAATTCCTTGTTATGCTTAATGCTTTACAAAAAAGACAGGGGCAGGTGAACATATTATTCCAAAAAATATTGATGCATTTAGTGAATTGGAGTACAGATTGCTATTGTGTGCAGAAGTCACAATTTCAGTTTTGTTTTACTTAATCTGTATGTCTCCCTTATTTTGTTGTGTTCATTTTTATAATGTCACAATCTAATTTGCAAACTTCTTACATTTGTTATGCTTAATTGTCAGTCTAATCACTGTTCTGCTCATAAACTCAGATTTGTTCGGTTATTGTAATAGTTGGATTGGGTACTTCAGATGTAATACATTCTGATTGAAGGGGATTTGTTAATTTAGGGAAGTAAATGGTAATTTTGGTCAAAACAGGGACACTGTCAGCTAAAAAGTCTCATTCCAGTCTGAATTTTTTACTTAGTGATGTTCAGTTAACACCAAGGTATACTCTTAAATGGAAGCTGTCAATTTTTTTTGTCATATTGTTTATTTTTTACTGAATTTGTACTGTCATAGACCAGGACCCCATTGTGTTAAGTGCTTTACAAACACAGAACAAAAATGGTTTACTTTCTGCATTTGACATCACTTTTTATTACCACTTTCACTGTTTCCCTTGTATAGTTAGTTGCTTCTGATTTTGTGGGTCTTTCACACAGCAACTGTGGAGGAAAATAACATTTTCTAAAAAGGGACAATAAGACTATGAAACCAAACCAAAATATTCCTTGTGAAGAATCAGGGACAAGTGTAGTATCTGCAGCTGAAATTGACTAGGTTTTTAGTTGACAGTGTCCCTGTAATGGATGTCAGTAGCTCCTTAGCTATTTTTAAGCTACCTGAAACTAGATGTATCTTAAAATAAAATAAAAACACTTGCAAACTTGTGTGTGTTTTGAGGTCCAGTGAGGTTGAAGAATACTAAATTCCTTGCTTGAATTTTTAGGAGTCTCCATAGATTGATGCTATCATGCAAGCCAATATGTGTAATTGACTCTAGTGTGATAAACTTGAGGTATTTGGTATGGAATAATGTACTTCTGTAAAGAGCTATGGGTGATGCTTAGCTTGATGTATATACTAAGGGTTCATGAGTGTCCATGGGATTTATACATACTGATGGTATTTTTAAATCTTGTTCCTTTACTTTCTCTGCCATCTGCAGTGCTTCCATTCTTGGGTAATCAAGTGAAATTTATTAAATATCATTCTTTGAAGTTTTCTAGTGCTTCGGGGCAAGTCTTTTAGTAAATTGTGCCTGATTGTCAGAATGCAGAAATGTAGCAGAGGGAGAAAACAGTCTTAAAAGTAACACTCTAAGCGACCGTGAATTCAAACCACATTTTAAGCAGCCCTTAATTATCAGGGGATCTTAGACTGGGAATTAGACAGACACTGGAGATTTTAAAGAAAATTAACATAAAGACTCAGTGCTATGGAGTTAACCATCTGTGCCATGGTTATTCTCTAGAATTTAAATGGTGCCATCTTTTTTTCCCTTCTAGGAATTTTCACCCACTTTCCCAGCTAACTTCAAGTGTCAAAGTCAAGATGTACTTGAACTCCCCTTTTTTTTTTTTTTTTTTTTTTTGACATGTTGCTTGCAGAACCATTTGCAAACTTTTTGACCAGATTCTACAAGTTGTAATTCTTTTCCAGAGAGTTTGTTTCCACATGCAGTACCTTTCCGTCGTGGATAATGAGTCAATTATTTGAACTAAGCCATCTGAAGGAACACATACTTGAATATACCACGCTTTACAACAAGTTAGGAACCTCAGTTTGTCTTTGGAGAGAGAAAAGGGTATATTCTGGCAATGCTTCTGAGGTGATTTAAAAAAAAAAGTGTGGTTAAAAAACCAAAATGCTCCATCAGCCAGCTGTGAATCAAAGATCATACCCACACAGGAGAGGAAACTGCTTATTTGTATGATTAAAAAGGGTAAAGTAATTGAAGGGAAAGAACATAATTATATTAGAGCAGGGAGTGTTTCTCAGTGATTAAAACACATCAGAAATCCAACCTGGGTTTACTTCCTGACTAATGTGGTGTCACCTTTTAGTAACCATTTACTTCTGTGCCTGTTTCCTCAGTTAAGAAGTTTATTAGACAAAAGATGTGTATTAGAATTATTTCAGTGTCTAATTCTAAAAGACTAGCATCCACAAGCTCGTGAACGGGATTGGATCACATTCTTTTACCAAAGATGGATAATCTGTCTGATTTTTAGTTTTGTCATCATATTTCTATGAAACTATGAATATTAAAAATACTGTCCAAGATAAGCATATGAAATGTTAACTAGAGTGGAGGAGCATAAAACTCCAGGGATCACTTCAAAGAGTAGCTATATAGTCAAAAATAGAATGGCTACAGAAAGAAGATACAAGTAGGATATTTAAACTCTAGAACAGTCAAGTAATACATCATCTTCATTATGGCAAATCCCAAAGGACATGGCCTCCTTGCAAATTCAGTGATTGATCGCTGACAAGGTGCTTAATGGTAGTCTGGTTGTATATTTGGTTTATATCCATCAATGGCAATCTTGATGCCCCCATGATAGCCAGCCACATATCAACATTCCTTGGTATGCAGGTTTGGGATTCATTGGTCTTCCATTCGAATGATATGTTCATCCCAAGAAAGCTGCTGAAACTGAATCAATGCTGAAGGAGGTGATTCCTGTATTCGACTTCAAATATCCTAATAGCTGATCTTGTCCTGCAACTTGATATGAAGCAGTTGATGAAGACAGTAAGACTCAAAAACATCAGTCCAGTATTCTTCAGCTTTCCTCAGTGCCCACATTTCACTTTCATGCAATGGAGTTGGTATACCTGTTGATTTATAGTGCCTCAGCTTTGTAGCAAACTTGATGTAATGACATTACCACAAAGGCTGGTGAAGGGCCCAAAATGTGGCAGCTGCTGCTGCTATATGCATGTTCAGATCTTTTGAGCATCCTCAAGCTCCAATGTCCATGACACTGCTCAAATACTTGACAGGTGCCATGTGCTTGATGTCCTGTCCAGACGGACTAATACTGTGCTGGTTGTGATATGGAGCTGGAGACTGCTTCATGGTAATGACATGACACTTTGTTTTATCTGGCTTAATAACCAGTCTAAGGCATGATGCTTTTGCTCAACCAGAACGGCCATAACCTGCAATAATATACTGAACTGAGCCAACAAGATAATGTCATTGGGGTATCAAGATATCGAAACAGAATGATCAGTTGAATGTTACTGACAGCTGCCTCAAGTTTATCAACTAATCAGTGCTGATGTTGAACAGTGATGTTAACAGAAAACAGCTTTTACACACCCCTGTGGAGTCCGGGCAAATAATAAACAATAATACACATGATACTTCAAATAATACTGCATACCCCTAGACAAAAACAGTATTCAGTCAAGTGAAAAATCATCAGACAGATACAAAAGAATTGAAAGAAACTGAAGAGAAGGTTGTCCTAGACTTCAGTGAAATCAGTTTTAGCACTATGATAAACTCTAAAATTTGTCACATCTGTTCAATATTTATTTTTTAAATAAGTGACACTTTAATTTCTCTGACACCAGTACTTTAAGAGAAATGGCAAATTGGAATTTAGCCATTTGGGGAGAGGGTGCATGCATTCAGCAGGTGGGGAGGGAAACTTATTTTGAAAAGGAGGGAAATAACTGGCTGAAGTACCTAAAGGCCCCATCAATTTTATAACAAAAGGGAAAGAAAAAATTAAACTTTCTTCTATGAAAGAAAACTACTTACAGATAAGCCAGGTTGCCAGCAGGTTAAACAGACAGCAGAAAAATTCTTATAGTACCGGAAGCACAGAGAGAGGATTGTCTTGGAACATTAAACAAACCTGATCCCCTTACTTTTGTGGACTAAAGTCTGAATGGTGTACCCTGTGCCATTAAGGTGGCTTTTGTTAAGTAACACACAATGTGGTATTTTATAAAACCGCATATACCTTCATATATTTAGGCTTGGAAGATTTTTGTCGGTAAATGTTGATTTCAAGTTCTGCACACTCTGATGAAAAATATTTCCATTTATGGTAATCAATGTGTATGGCTAGGCAAATTAAGAAAAATGGTGCTTTAGAACTTATTAGAGTTTAAGGATTTATACATCTCATATTTTGACATGGGATGCTGACCACTTGTGTTTTAATGGTTATAAAGCATTAATGTTTTGAATCTCAACATCTACTGTCATTAAATAATTGACACTCCCCCATCATTGACACTCCCTCAACAGTCAAAATTTGAAAAAAACTTAAAAATAAACATTGATATTCATCAGATTTATAATCTGATCCTTTTGATTGGCAGCAAAGAGTAATTGGTAATTATCAGAGTGGACATCTGCATTTGAAGACCATAGTTGGAAGATAACACACAGAAAAGTGAAGTTATGAAACTAATAAAGGTGGAAGAAGAGCTGTTGATTGACGTTTCTGGAGAGATGCTGAGTCTGGCGAAAGAATTTGTGTACTTGGGCGGTACACTTAGTGCCATTGCAGAGAGATCTGGGAATTGAAAAGAAGAACCAAGTGTGCATCAGCAGCTGTAAAAAAGGTGTCAGGAGTACTGTGGAACCAGCAATTAAAGTAACATATTGAAAGGAGAAGCTTATATTGAAGGGGTGGCCAAATTAGTGGCTAAATTCCGAGCCACATAAGATAATCTTCAGAAGTTCGAGAGCCGGAATACACTACTGAGGGGAGCTGGGGCTTGGGGCTTCAGCCCCACTCCTGCGGAAGCCCCATGCCTCGGCAGGTGCGCCTCGTAGGGCTGAAGCCCCGAGACCCTCCTCCCCACTGGACAGAAGCTCCTACCCAACCATCCCACTGCAAAGCAGAGGTCCCAAGCTCTCCCCACCCCAGTCTGATATTTGGAGAACGGGCTTGCGAGCCGAACTTTAATGGTAAAAGAGCCACATGTGGTTTGTGAGCCAGAGTTTGGTCACCACTATTATATTACGTTTTTGTCCCTGCCTGCTCTGTGGTTTGTAAACAGTGGGTCTTATGGAGATGGAAGAAAAGATGCAGGTCGTAAAACTGAGGAGAATGGTAGTCAAGTGGAAGGTAGACAGATTGCATGGAAGAAATTAAAAGGAAGGTGAACTTGGGGTTCTAGGTGATTGACAGGCTGAAGAGCACATGTTTGAGGTGGGCTGGATGTGTAATAAGAGTGGGAGAAGAATGACCAGCAAAGAAAGCATGGGAGGAAGAGGGTAGTAAGAGAAGATGTGAAAGACCAAGCGTACAAAGATTCCATGAAGAGAAGATTGAAGAGAAAAGGAATTATCCACAAAAACTCCAAGATCTCTTTCTTGAGTTGTAAAAGCTAATTTAGATCCTATAATTTTGTATGTACAGTTGGAATTATGTTTTCCAATGTGCATTACATTGTATTTATCAGTATTGAATTTCATTTGCCATTTTGTTGCCCAGTCACCCAGTTTAGTGAGATCCCTTTAATCTTCACAGTGTGCGTTGACCTTAACTATCTTGAGTAATTTTGTACCACCTGAACACTTTGCACTGCACTGTTTAATCCCCTTTTCCAGATCATTTATGAATATGTTGACCAGCACTGGATCTAGTTCAGATCCATGGGGGATACCACCACTTTTTACCTATCTCTGTTCTGAAAACTGACCATTTATTCCTACCCTTGCTAGAGGATGTTGTGAAGGCCAGACTGTAACAGGGTTAAAAAAAGAACTAGATAAGTTCAAGGAGTATAGGTTCATCAATGGCTATTAAACAGGATGGGCAGGGATGCTGTCCCTAGCCTCTGTTTGCCAGAAGCTGGGAATGAGCAACAGGGGATGGATCACTTGATGATTACCTGTTCTGTTCATTCCCTTTGGGGACACCTGGCATTGACCACTGTTGGAAGATATGATACTGGGCTAGATGGACCTTTGATCTGACCCAGTATGGCTGTTCTTATGTATCGTTTGTTTCCTATCTCTTAACCAGTTACTGATCCATCTCTCTTATCCCATGATTGCTTGATTTGCTTAAGAGCCTTTGATGAGAGGCCTTGTCAAAGTTTTTCTAAAAGTCCAAGTATGCTATATCCACGGGATCACCCTTGTCCACATGTTTGTTTACCCTTTCAAAGAATTCTAGTAGATTTGTAAAATGAAATCATGCGTCGCCAAAGCCGTGTAGACTCTTTCCCCTACAAATCATGTTCATATATGTGTCTGCTAATTCTGTTCTTTACAACAGTTTCAACCAATTTGCCTGATACTGACGTTAGGCTTACCAGCCTATAATTGCTAGGATGGCCTCTGGAACCTTTTTTAAAAATTGGTGTCACGTTAGCTATCTTCCAGTCATCTGCTACAGAAGTTTGATTTAAGCAGTAGGTTACATACCACAGTTAGTAGTTCTGCAGTTTCATATTTAAGTTCCTTCAGAACTCTTGGGTGAGTACCGTCTGGTCCTGGGGACTTGTTACTACTTAATTTATGTATTTTGTTTCAAAAGCTGTTCTATTGACTCCTCAGTCTAGGACAGTTCCTCAGATTTGTCACCTAAAAAGAATAGCTCACGTATGGGAATCTCCCTCACATCCTCTGCACTGAAGACCAAGGCCAAGAATTCATTTAACTTCTCCACAATGGCAGTGTCTTCCTTAAGTGCTCCTTTATCACCTTGGTCCTCCACTGGCCCCACTGATTGTTTGGCAGTCTTCCTGCTTCTGATATACTTAACAAAATTTTGCTGTTAATTTTTGAGGTTTTGGCTTGTTCCTCTTCAAATTCTTTTTTGGTTTGCCTAATTATACTTTTACACATGTTTTGCCCCAGTTTATGCTTCTATTTTCCTCATTAGGATTTGACTTCCAAATTTTAAAGATGCTTCTAACCACTTCTTTTTACTTAGTTTAGCCATGGTGGCACTTTTTTGGGCCTCTTACTATGTTTTTCATTTGAGGTGTACATTTAATTTGAACCTCTATCATGGTGTTTCTAAAAAGTTTCCATGCAGTTTGCAGGCATTTCACTGTTGTGACTGTTTTGTTTAATTTCTGTTTAATTAGCTTCCTCATTTTTGTGTAGTGCCCCTTTTTGAAGTTCATTGCTACTGTGTTGGGCTTCCTTGGTGTCGTCTCCCCACCCCCATAAGGCTATTCAATTAAATTATAGTATGGTTACTATTACCAACCTGTTCAGCTATATTCCACTTCTTGCACCAGATCCTGTGCTCCTTTTAAAACTTAGCAGCAAACATGTACTGCTTAATTTTTTAATAAATGAATTAAAAAGATTGCAATAGATTACAGTAAATTTAGACAATAACATAGATTGTCATAATTTAATATTTTAAAATAGCTTTATTTTAAAAACCCTGTATTTAACTTAAATAAAAAACAAATTAATCTGTTTTTAATCAATTTTTATCCACCCTGAAGTGGATAAGTACAAAAGCAGAGTTAAAGTTTCTATGGCAACATCTAACTTTAAATTTAATGACACTTGTAAATTAAAATCTCAGCCTTAAAGGAGCTCTGACAACTTGAGTTTTTAGCTTAAATATATTTTTAAAAAGCTCCTAAAGACCTTAAAACTAATAATAATCCACTGTAAATAGTTGTATTTAAACACGCTTACTCCCTACAGAGTTTGAAATTCAAATTTTGGTGGACTAGGAGCCTTTAGCTTAGATAACAGAGTCAACAAAGCATAAAGGGACGCAGTGCATTTCTGAATTTTCACTTTTAGTAAACTAAGGTCTTAGCAACATAAAATTGTTAACTTTACATTTAATTGTCATGTTTATAATGTCATTTAAACTGATTATACTCATTGGTCTTTACCATTATTACATGGGCAGAGGAAAGGGAAGGAAGGATGGACCTAAGTATAGCATGTTTTTTTTGTTTTTGTTTTTTGTCATGCTTGGGTCTGCCCATTCACCTTTCCTGTCTGCAAAGAACTCTTTTGCAAATCAACAGGGGATCAGAAACACCATTTTGTTTTTAAAAAGGAAATGTGTACATGCTTTTTTAAATGTTGGGCTATAAGAAACTTGAATTATTTGAAATTTATCAACTAAAAAAAAAATCAAGTTGGCAGTGCGTCTTTAAAGCTGAACTATGGAACTTGGTATTTGTTTCTCTCTCCATTATCCAGAAGGGCAGTAATCCAGTTTCAACTCATGAGCCTGGCAGTGATTTGTAGTCTGAAAGGATGGTTCAGGCAAAATCAAGACAATGGAACATGGAGATTCTGCACATATAGCACAAATGGACCAAAAAGTTACTTCAGTACCATTTACATGTTAAATCAAGCTTGGAATGCTATGAAAGCCATAGTGTTATAGAGTTGTTACAAAAAAGTTGGTATTGTATGCCTGTAAGGAGGCTTTTACGTCGGCCAGTTTTTATGGATGCAAAAGAGGGTTTTGTTGATTAGGTGCAGTGTTTAATTTTTGCCAGGACTGAGCCCTGGCACCTCTAGGCTTGGTAGTTCATAGCCCCGGCAACTCTGGGCTTGCTGCATCAGTTATGAATGTAAACAAATTGCTTGAGCCCCAGCGCCTTTTTCATTACAAATTAAGCACTGGTTGGTTGGGTGGTTTTGGTTTTGTTTTAAATAAGCAATGTTGAGCTAAGTCAATTAACTTTCCAAATGTGCTAAATGAAATTAATAAGCTTTAAAGAACTCTGTGTGACAAAACAGTTAACTGCATCTCATTAATCATCTCTAAAATTGTCTCAGCTTTTCAGAGTTGCCACTAAATGAAAAAATAATCTGCATCTTGTAATATTTTGAGAAGCTTAACATATTTAATAATTGGACTTTGACTGCAAATTCACCACACAAAATAGTGAAAATGTTTTGCAGGAGATCTAAATATAACTTGGTTAATTTGTTTGATATTTTTTTTTCTTTTAGATGCTGTATTCTTTTACTTGTATTGATTTGGGTAGCTTTTTCTTTTTGTGTTTTTTGTATTCATGTTTTTCTGTTTTCTGTCTGGTATAGCCAGTGTTATGTTTAAATTGTAGCTTAGCCATTAAGTTGAGTGGCATGATTTATAACTATTGTATTTTGTCTGGTAATACAAATTCCCATCTTGTATCTTCAAGATCTCCTTTATAGAACTCTCCTGATCACAAGTTAGGCCGTGACTGTGCTGTGCCTTCAGTATCTGGTCCTAGCCCCCGGTCTGTTTTTGTTTTTCCACTTCGTGTTTGTCCCTTCCCTTCTTCCTTTTCTATCTCTCCCTTCTCTTTCTGTCACACCTGTGATATCTCTTCTACTTATAGGAATGCTACTATAAAGGAAAACGGTAAGCAATCAGCACTAATAGTAAAGGTGAATTAGATTTTTAAAAACACTGTTTTTATTCTGTGTAGTCTTTTTTTTTTTTTTTTTTTTTTTTTTTTTAAGCCTGAGTGTGCCCGTTTAAGTATTTTAGGATAATGTAGTGAAGCAGTACTACTAGAAGAAACACTTGCATATTTTATATTTAAAATGTAACCACTGGTTCTCAGTTTCTTTAGAATATTTCCCATTTCCTTCCTTGTGGAAGAATCCCCTGGATATTGAGTTCTCTGCTCCTTCTGTATCTATAATGTGGTGGTCGTTTTTGTCTCAAGTTTAATTAAGTAGGTCTAGCATATGTAACAATTTTTGTTTTTACACCAATTGACTAATCTTAAATTAGTCTAACTCTTTTTGTAGTTACTGAAAAAATTTGTTGAAAGTGTAATACTTAAAACAAACATTAAGCAAAATGTCACAAAATTAGAGTAATTAAATGTTCTTTATAACATAGATACATCAATTTGCTCCTGTGAGGTGCAGCACTGGCAATAAAAAATCTTCATTGTTCAGTTTTAACCAAACATTTTATGGCTATTCCTAATTACATTCTGTATCTTTTGTTTGCAGGTCTTTTACTCTTGTTTTGAACAGTCATGCCATTCTGTTGCCAAAATCAACTGAAGCAAATGTGCACCTTATTATCCTGCTGTGTTTTAAAGAAGGTGGTAGCTCTGTATAGCTCCTGAAGGTAATCCTTTTTTCCCCCTTGAAGTTGGTAACATTCTTCTTTTTTTTTTTTTTTTTAAAGTTAATTCTACTACATGGTGATGTGTGATAGTTAACCTCTAGATTGGCATATTTTTTGTTTGATCTTGGCAATGATTTTTTTTTTTTGTAAATATAAAAAATGGCAATACTAGCTTTATCATTAAGAATTATGAAAGAATTCTGAGGATGAAATTAACCCCTGTGCACAGGGGCAGCACAAAGCTTTTGACCCACTTACCAAGTGAATGCCACTTAAATCTGCAAAATAGGACTTTTCTTCCACATAAGCGTTGAAGAAGCCTTGTACTAGCCCTTTGCATAGAGATGAATTTCATCCTAAGAGAGTAGATGATGTTTAGTACTATTAGCTTTTTCCATACTGAAACATCAGAGGATAACAAATCATTCTTAATTCCTGCTGGGCTTTGTTTGACTGTTTTGTCTAGCAAGTTTGTGTTTGTGTGATTTATAGAAACCGCTTTATATTCTTCATCACTGAGATTCAAATATGGTCAAGGTGAAAACCACTTATTGTGATAACTTGTTTATGGGCACTGATTTATAATTAAGTTGTATTTTTAAGATTTGGAATTATAGCAATGATTGCTAGTCCATTCTTCAGATTCCACCAGATCATTCCACAGTCTAACAGTTTTGCTGAGACTGTACTCCTCTTTCACCAGTGTAAATTAGCACTAAATTCAGTGTTTTACCTGGGATTAAATTAGTGGAAGTGAGGGGAGAATTGGGTGATCTGTATATAACATTGTTGTGTTGCTTTCTACCTAAAAACAATGGTTTAGTCTCTGAACCCCAGAGGTGAAAACAGAGGTCTTTACTAGTTTGTGTATTTCCTATAATGTATATTTGAAAAGGTGGGGAGAGAGCACAGCTCCAAAATTTCGAAGGAAGATTTTTCTGAACTTTTCCAGAGGTAGTCTTTAGAGTTGGTAGCTATTTTATTTGTTTGTTTGTCTCCCCCATCCTCCATTTCAATTTCTATTTAGTCTGGTGCTTTTCCCACACTTCCATTTTTGTTTGGCTCCTTCTGCTCCTTGTATTTTGTTTTCAGTGTCTGTAGTATACAAAGGGAAGCACGTTTTGCTTTGGAATAACCTGAAGTTTTAATTTAAATCAATAGTTATATTGCCATATCCCTCTGTTTGGACACACTTATTCTAATACACTAGTGGCTTTTTTAGGTTTAGCTTATGTCACTTGGAAAGAAATTTAAGCTAAGCTGAAAAAAGCTTTACTATGCTGCAATAAGTGGGGTTATATACTCTTATAACTGGCAAAATTCTTCCAGGTAGACAAGACCTAACTTTCCAGAATTCCTCCAGCGGCAGAAGAGCTTTTTTTTCAATGTGTTTGAAATTACTCCTACAGCTGTTTACTGGCTCAAAATTGCTACTAATTTGGAAGTGGTTGCTCTCAAGCTTTCAGTTTTGACAAATTCTGCTTTTCCAGGGCCAAACGCAAACATGCAACAGAAGACAGGAGAAGAAAGAGGGAAAGAGTGCTCATTTTTGTTCAGATAGTGGGGCAGTAGTGATTGTTTTCAGCTCTGACAAAATGTGTCTCCCCTTTCTCAAGCAGGGAGGATCTCTAGTTTCTCTGAGTGTATTTATGGTAGCAAAATTCATACCCTTAATTCCTCACTAGTGCAAAATTGGATAACGTGATAGTAAAAATGACTGAGCCTTTTGTATACTAATGCTTCCATCTGCCTTAGTGGAAAATTATGGGCCTGAATTTTGGTAGTGTGTCAGTGGACAAGAGTGAGGTCAGAAAGACGGCATCGGAACACGAGGACCCCTTCTCAGATGGCATAGACTTCACCTCTTTCCTACTGTCAAATCTAGTAGGTACAGCATCTGGTAAGCAGACTAGTGCACAGTTCTGGGGCTATTAACCTGTGTTGTCAGACTTGAAAAATGCCATGTGCCGTAGTCCAGTAGAATGGTAACACGCGTAGAACCTAATTCAGAATGGAGGGGGGCGGAAAGAAAAGGAATAGATATTGAACTTGCCAAATTAAATAACCAAGGTTCCTCTTCAGGATAGTTTTAGGATTTTTATAATTGTTGAGTCTATGGAAAGACCCAGGATTCATTAGCAGTCACTTCTAGTAGTTGCTTGAACTCAAACACTCTTAGTTTGTAAACCGAACAACCTTTGAGACAGTTTAGGAAGATAACAAATCCAGCTTTCAAAAACAAAAGTTCCCAGCATGTATTTGGTTCTTGTTGTTATTACTTTGGTTGTGTGTTTAAGCCTTTTTTCCAGTGTTGAAGGGGAAGGATTTAATTGTCCATAGGCTTTAAACACATGAATCTCTTTTCTATAGGTAGGTCAGGTCATATTGGCCACACTGTGCCAACTAAGTGCATTATTGTTCTTCATAAAGAACAGGCGATACCTTTTGATCTGCATAGGGTGACCAGATGTCCCGATTTTATAGGGACAGTCCCGATATTTGGGGCTTTTTCTTATATAGGTTCCTATTACCCCTCCACCCCCTGTCCTGATTTTTCACACGTGCTGTCTGGTCACCCTAGCTTTGCATGAAGTAGACATTGAAGGATGCAAAAAACTACTTATTAGAACAAAACAAACCTCCATAAACTGCTGCTTTTCTGATGCATGGGGCCAGGACACGAGATGCTATGTTGGATTATGTGCCTGATTTAGTTTACCTGCATAAAAGGAGAGTGGTGTGATTGCAGGGTGGATATGCATATCCACTGATTTAGTACTCGGAGGTGATGCTGTAGATCAAAATATTTCCCTTCAGCTGAGTGTTCCTCATCCTGAAGAGTTGAGAGGAGACCTGTTCCCTCCTTGTACAAAGCAGAGAAAAAGAAACAGTATGGAGGTTCAAGTGGCATAAATCCCTTGTATTCTGTATCCACATTGCAAATGTGGTTTTCTGGCATCAGAGAAAGTGGTATGCAGCTGCTCAAAAGCAAATTGCCTTATTTTTTATTATTTGTATTACTGTAGTGCCTAAAAGCCCTAGTTGTGGACCAGGATCCCATTGTGCTGGTGATTGTACAGACAGAGAACAAAAAGATAGTCCCTGCCCCAAAGAGCTTGCCTTCTCTTACTGCTCTGTCAGTGACCCTAATGTGGCAGGAGCGGTAATGTATATGAGATCATAGAATATCAGGGTTGGAAGGGACCTCAGGAGGTCATCTAGTCCAACCCCCTGCTCAAAGCAGGACCAGTTCCCAACTAAATCATCCCAGCCAGGGCTTTGTCAAGGCTGACCTTAAAAACCTCTAAGGAAGGAGATTCCACCACCTCCCTAGGTAACCCATTCCAGTGCTTCACCACCCTCCTAGTGAAAAAGTTTTTCCTAATATCCAACCTAAACCTCCCCCACTGCAACTTGAGAGCATTACTCCTTGTTCTGTCATCTGCTACCACTGAGAACAGTCTAGATCCATTCTCTTTGGAACCCCCTTTCATGTAGTTGAAAGCAGCTATCAAATCCCCCCTCATTCTTCTCTTCTGCAGACTAAACAATCCCAGTTCCCTCAGCCTCTCATGTGCTTCAGCCCCCTAATCATTTTTGTTGCCCTCCACTGGACTCTTTCCAATTTTTCCACATTCTTCTTGTAGTGTGGGGCCCCAAACTGGACACAGTACTCCAGATGAGTCCTCACCAATGTTGAATAGAGGGGAATGATCATGTCCCTTGATCTGCTGGCAATGCCCCTACTTATACAGCCTAAAATGCTGTTAGCTTTCTTGGCAACAAGGGCACACTGTTGACGCAAAAGAGATAGTAGGTTGCTGCCTTTCCAACTCTAAGCATCTCGTTTTTCAATGGCTGTGTTTGATCAGGGAAGCATGAGTTGAGTCCATGGAAAGACCCAGGATTCAATTGCAGTGGACATATTCCCACTCTAATACTCCTGGGGGGAATTCTGTGCCACTTTGCATGTGCATATTTTTAATTTTTTGTGCAGAAAAAAGCTTTTGCTGGAAAGTTGCTGTAGTTCTGCCTTTTGCGGGGGTGCTGGGACACATGGGGACAGGGACAGATGTGCCAGACTGAATGGGAAAGGCTGGGGTCAGCCAGAGTCTGCATGGGGAAAGCTCCCTAACAATCCCTCCTCACCCCCCAAAAAAACCTATTCCATACTTTTCCCGCCCATATCCAGCAAGCTTCCAAGTTCACACCCAGGCTTCTACCCAGCAATTACTTTCCTTTCCCTCAGCTCCTCCATTACTTCTGACTCCCCAAAGCCTTTGCACTGCTTCTGAGGGGTGTGGGAAATATGGTTCTGTATTGTAGTTTATTATCTCAGAGTTCTGAATTAATATGCCTCGTAAGGAATCTATTTGTCAAAAAACATTTCCTGAATCTTTTTTTGTTGTCTGTATTGTTACAGACATACTTGCTGACAGGTATTTGAAATAAATGACCAAAAAGAATTGAAACTGGTGTGATTATAGCATGTTATTTTGACAAATAAAATATTCAGAATTTTGCAGACTTTTTAAAATATTGTGTGCATTATTTTTAATTTTTTGTTGCAGAAATTTTTAATGTTTTGGCACAGAATTCCCCCAGGAGTAACTCTAAGTAGCATTTAGCCTTCTAGTAGTTAGAGGAGTGAGAAGGGGGACCAGGTAAAACTAAACAAAAACAAGAACAGACAATAGACCAGGAAGGAGAGTGGTCATTGTAAAGGACAAAAGGTGTCAACTATAGGTATGTCCACACAGCAAAAATTGTGCCTGGGTTAACCTACCCTCGTACTAGATTGAATCTTGCTAGTACAGGTAACAGTAGTAGTGAAGACAGTATAGTATGTGCTTCAGTGTAGGCTAATGAGCTGACTATGTACTCAGAGTGTGTGCCAGGCTTGTATTACTCATACTTCATTACTGTTGTTACTGCTGTTATTGCTGGTAGGCAAGCCTGTGCGCAGCTGTTGCTGTGTAGACATACCCTATAGCAGGTCATATTGCTGGGGTACTGGAGAGGGAACTTGGGGACGCCAGTCAGCAAATCCACTGTAAGATGAGCACCAACAAAAATAAGAGTGGTAACTACTGCCGTAACCTTTCTTTCCATATATTTAAAATGGATTTTAGACCAAACAAATTCTGACTGACAAAAACTGTGGACAAAGATAAAGCCCTTCAAAAGATTGGTAGCTAGTCCAAATTTGTTAAGGATTTTGTGTGGTGAAAGAGGACAGGAGTAAAATATATTATAAATGATAAACTACAAATATACATACTAGAGATGTAAGCAAATATTGGTTTGTGTGATGTACTTTTATGTTCATTATACAATAATTGTATAGTTTTATTTCATACTACTGAAACACGTAGCCACAAAATAGTCCGAAATAATAAATGGCAATATCTGACAGTGCCTCATCATCTACTGGGGATGATTTGGAAGCAATTACATCAGTTCTGCCACAATGCAGGTGTACTGACTGGCATAACCCGCCATGGGTCCTTCCAATATGTTGTCAGTTGAAAGATTTAAGATCTAATAAGTTGTTTTTGAGGTTTAGCTACCTTCCTAGTTTTTTTCTTTAAAAAAGTGAGTTAACTGTAAATAATATGCTGTGCTTGGGTTTCTTTGCAGTTTCTAAATGATACTACCAAAGAGGAAGGTATAAACTTCAGGAACACACAGAAATCATCATGAAGTTATATGTATTTGTGGTCAACACTGGAACTACCCTCACCTTTGACACAGAACTGGCGGTACAGAAGTAAGAAAATGAGTGAACTGCTGTGGGTTTTTTCTTTAAAATAAAGCCTGTGTGTGTGTATGTTGGACAGAATACTGAAATTATCCTCCATATGTGTAAGCAACAACATTACAGTCTCTGTAACTGGATGTTTCAACATGATTAGTACTCATTTTAATTATCTTCCACTACCAGCAAAATCTACCCATACCTATGAATGTGGAGCCATACAATTTTTAATATTCATATGCAGCTGTAGCCAAAATAGTATCCAGTATAGTCTGTAACTGACATACAGTGCATTACTTCTATGCATAAAGTAATGTCATTCTGTTGATCTGAAGCAGCCAAGAATTCACTTATGTTTAAAATGATAAAACAAAACTAAAATAAAACTTCTAACTTGCTCTGAAGTATTTTCTTAATTATTGAGGAAATGTGCCCAGAAAGGGAAAAGGGAAACTGTGGAAGAAAGATGCCTGATGTGGTGGTAAGCAATAATATGAGGATTGTGGGCATTTTTTCAGGAAGAAAAAATAAAAGGCTGCTGGGATGGTACATAACAGGCAACAGTGGCTTACTGACATAAAGCTTTTGTGTCTGGCCACATTTGGAATATTGTCTTCAATATGGATTGTCTAATGTAGTGTCATCTTGACATGTTCCAATGCAACATCATGATTTGACTGGATATTTCCTGCTGAAGTTAAAATGGAGTTTTCTAAAGTGTTCTAGCATTTACTGGCTGTATAATGAACCCAGTCAATACTAGCTGATAAAAATACACAACACACACTCTCACTCTCACACTCACTCACTCACTCACTCACACTCACTCCTGTAGTTGGGACCCTCCTTCCAGATGTCATGATACCCTCTTACAATGAGGCCATCTCTCCGTGGGAGGGGACCCCAGTTACTAAGAAGAGACAGGTGATAGTAATAGGGTATTCAATTATTAGAAACGTATTTAGTTGGTTTCAGAATAGCAGCCTTGTTAGTCTGTATCCGCAAAAAGAACAGGAGTACTTGTGGCACCTTAGAGACTAACAAATTCATTAGAGCATAAGCTTTCGTGGGCTACAGCCCACTTCTTCGGATGCATGTGCCACAAGTGCATATGCATCCGAAGAAGTGGGCTGTAGCCCACGAAAGCTTATGCTCTAATAAATTTGTTAGTCTCTAAGGTGCCACAAGTATTCCTGTTTTTTTTGTATTTAGCTGGGTTTGTGTTGACCATGAGAACCACATGGTAAATTCCCTGCTGGGTACAAAGGTTGTGGATCTCTTGAGACATCTAGACAGACCTACATGCAGTGCTGGGGAGAAGCCAGAGGACCTGGTGGTCGTGGTAGATCTAGGTACTAGTGACCTAGGGCAAGATAGGTGAGGGAGGCCAAATTTTGGCGGCTAGGTAGGGAATTAAAAGTCCAGGACCTCCATTGTAGCATTCTCTGAAATGCTTCCAGTTCCATACGCAGGGCCAGGTACACAGGCAGAACTGTAGGGTCTCAATGCATGGATGGTGTAGGAAGGACGGTTTTATGTTTATTAGGAAAGAAGGAGCCTATACAGTAACTCCTCACTTAATGTCGTCCCGGTTAACATTGTTTCCTTGTTACGTTGGTGATCAATTAGAGAACATGCTGGTTTAACATTGCACAGTGCTCCTTATAACTGTTGTTTGGCAGCTGCTTGCTTTGTCCACTGCTTGCAGAAAGAGCAGCCTGTTGGAGCTGGCTGGTGGGGGTTTGGAACCGGGATGGACCAGCAGTTCCCCATTAGCTCCCCTAAATTCCCTGTGCTGCAGCCACCCAGCAGGCTATCAATTGCCAGCAATTCAGCTGTTCCTCCCGCTCCTGCCCTCTGCCTTGGAGCTGTGCCTGGGAGCCTCCTGCTTGCTGTACAGGGGGGTGGGGGAAAGAGGTGTGCTAATGTCAGGGTGTCCCCCTCCTCCTGCTCCTGTATCTTATCCACAGAGTTGGTGGGGAACACGACAGGGCTCAGGATGGAGGGAGCTTTGTGGCAGCAGCTACTGTCTCAACTTGCAGATCTACTTAAAAAGGCAATGTACTTAGAGTGGGGTCAGCATACTTAAGGGGGCAATGCGGTCTTTCTCTCTCTCTCTCTCTCTCTCTCTCTCACACACAAGGTGTGTGTCTCTCTCTCTCACACACACACACACACACACACACCCTCTGTCATGCTGTGTCTCCTCCCTCCATTCCTGCTGCCTTGTAGAGTGTGAGGCTACATTAACAACAATGTGTTAACTCTTGAGGGCTCAGCCGAGTGCTAGTTCATTATTTAGCAGTAAGGCATTTCCTGGGAAATATCCCACCCTCTGACTCCACCACCTCAACCAAGCTTCACAATCATCATTGTGTGTATGGTATTATATTGTTTTTTAAAACTTATACTGTGTGTGTGTGTGTGTGTGTGTGTAAGCTTTTGTGAAGAAGATCTGAAGAAGTGAGCTGCAGCCCACGAAAGCTTATGCTGAAATAAATTTGTTAGTCTCTAAGGTGCCACAAGTACTCCTGTTCTTTTTGTGGATACAGACTAACAAGGCTGCTACTTTGAAACCTATATATATATCTATAGTCTCTTGTCTGATGAAAACAATTTATCTGGAACCTATGAGCCTCCCCCCCATTTACATTAATTCTTCTGAGGGAATATGATTCGCTTAACATCGTTTTGCTTAAAGTAGCATTTTTCAGGAACATAACTATAACGTTAAGCGAGGAGTTACTGTACAAGAAGGATGGGTTGTACCTAAACCAAATCAGAACCAGATTGCTGGCATGTAAAATTAAATATGTTGTAGAGGAGTTTTTAAACTAAGGTCTGGGGGAAAGCCAACAGTTGTGGACGACCTCACAGTTTGGACAGATGCATCCCTTGGGGAGGGGAATCTGTTAATGGGTATTCTCTATACCCTAGTAAAGAGGTGAGGATAGACGTTGATAAAGTACAGGTAGGAGCTGAAGAGAAACAATCAAATGAAAAAGTCGCATTCATTTATTCTGTGATAAATCCCAAAAGTATGGAGTTATACATATGTCTATCAGAGACAGCAGAGAGCCAGTCACATGAAGGAAGACAACTAATATTGACAAATTTTATAAGTATTTCTATATAAATGTACAGAGTCTAAATATTAAGATGGATGAACTTCAGTGCCTGGTATTAAATGAGGATATTGCTATAATAACCATCACAGAAACTTGGTGGAACTGTGATAATCAGTAGGACATAGCACCAGAATACAAAATCTATAGGAATGACAAAGTAGGTCGTGCTGGTGAGAGAATGTCACTATATGTGAAAGAAAGCACAGAATCAAATCTAATATTAAATCAATCAAATTGTACCATAGAATCTTTATGGATAGAAATTCCATGCTTGAAGAATAAGAGCCTAACAGTAGGAATATATTACTGACCATCTGACCACTATGATAATAGTGATTATGAAATGCTCATGGAGATTAGAGATGATACAAAAATAGAAAACTCGATAGTAATGGGGGATTTCAACTATCCCCATATAGACTGGGTATATGTCACTTCAGAACGGGATGCAGAAGTAAAATTTCTAGATAGCATTAATGACTGCTTCTTTGAGCAGCTGGTCCTGGAAGCCACAGGGGGAGAGGCAATTACTGATTTAGTCCGAAGTGGCACACAGGATCTGGTCAAGAGGTGATGACAGCTAAACACTTGGTAATCGTGACCATAATGTAATTTAATTTAACATCCTTGTCAGAGGGAACGTACCAAAGAAGCCCAGCACAGTAGCATTTAACTTCAAAAAGGGGAACTGCACAAAATAGAGTAGGTTAGTTAAATGGAAATTAACAGGAACAATCACAAGAGTGAAATACCAGCAAGCTGCATGGAAACGTTTTACAAATACCATAATAGAGGCTCAAACTATATGTCTATCCCTAATTTACAAACAAAAACAAAACAAAAAACAGTGAAATGACCAAAAAAATGCCACCATGGCTAAACAGAGTAAAAGAGGCAGTTAGAGATAAAAAGACATCCTTTAAAATTGGAAATCAAATCCTACTGAGGAAGATAGAAAGGAGCATAAACTCTGGCCAGTCAAGTGTAAAACTTTTTTGGCTTGCCTAATTTTACTATTTGAAGAGCAACTAGCTAGAGACACAAAAACTTAAGAGAATTTTTTTTTAAGTACATCAGAAGTAGGAAGCCTGGCAAATCATCAGTGGGGCCACTGGACAATAGAGGTTCTAGCGGAACACTAAAGGAAGATAAGGTCATTGCGGAGAAGCTGTTAATTCTTGCATCAATCTTTACAGCAGAATTCATTCCCACACCTGAGCTATTGTTTCTGGGTGACAAATCTGAGGAACTGTCCCAAACTAAGGTGTAGATAGAGGAGGTTTTGGAACAAATTGATAAACAGCAATAAGTCCCCAGGACCACATGATACTCTCCCAAGAGTTCTGAAGTAACTCAAATATGAAACTGCAGAATTATTAACTGTGGTATGTAACCTATCGCTTAAATCACCCTCTGAATCAGATGGCTGAAGGATAGCTAATGTGATACCAATTTTTTTTAAAAGGCTCCAGAGGTGATTATGGCAATTGCAGGCCAGTAAGCCTAATTTCAGTAACAGGAAATTGGGTGAAACTGTAGTAAAGAACAGAATTATCAGACACGTAGAGGAACACGATTTGTTGGTCAAGTCAATATGGCTTTTGTGAAGGGAAATCATGCCTCCTCAATCTATTAGAATTCTTTGAAAGGGTCAACAAATGCGGGAAGGAGTGATCCGGTTGATTTTAGTGTATATGGACTTTTTGACAAGGTACCTCACCAAAGGCTCTTCAGCAAAGTAAGCAGATGTGATTAAAAAGGATGGTCCTCTCATGGACTGCTTAAAAGACAGAAAACAAAGGGTAGGAATAAATGGTGAGTTTTCAGAATGGATAGAGGTAAATAACAGGGTCCCTCAAGGATCTGTACTGGGTCCAGTGTTCAATATATTCATAAATGATCTGGAAAAGGGGGTAAACAGTGAGGTGGCAAAGTTTGTAGATGATACAAAATTACTCAAGATAGTAAAGTCTAAAGTAGACTGCCAATAGTTACAAAGGGATTTCACAAACTGGATGACTGGGCAACAAAATGGCAGATGAAATTCAATGTTGCTAAATGCAAGTAATGCATATTAGAAAACAAAATCTCAACTATACATACAAAATGATATGGTGTAAATTAGTTGCTGCCTCTCAAGAAAGAGATCCTGTTGTCATTTTGAATAGTTCTCTGAAAAGATCTGCTCAGTGAAAAAAGCTAGGAAGGGGATAGCTAATAAGACAGAAAATATCATAAGCCCACGGTACACCCATACCTTGAATACTGCACGTAGTTCTAGTCCGTTCATTTAAAAAAAAAGATATGTTAGAATTTGAAAAAGTACATAGAAGGGCAACAACATGATTAAAGGTATTGAACAGCTTCCATATGAGGAGAGATTAAAAAGACTGGGACATTTCATCTTGGAAAAGAGACAACAGGGGGAGGATATTGTAGAGGTCTACAAAATCATGGATGGTGTGTAGAAAGTGAATAAGAAAGTATTATTTCCCCCTTCAGATAACACAAGAACCAGGGAATGTTGTGAAGGCCAAAACTATAACTGGGTTTAAAAAAGAATTAGATAAGTTCAGAGAGGATAGCTGCATTAATGGCTATTAGCCAAGATGGTCAGGGATGCAATCCCATGTTCTGAGTGTCCCTAGTCTCTTACTGCCAAAAGCTGTCAGTGTTTGACATGGGATGGATCTCTCCATAATTGCTTTGTTCTGTTCATTCCTTCTGAATCATCTGATATTGGCCACTGTTGGAAGTCAAGATACTGGGCTAGGTGGACCATTAGTCTGACTCAGTATGACAGTTCTTATATTCTTATAACTTCCCCTAACATAATATTAGACTCGAAGAGGACAGTTAAACTAAGTCAGTAGTTGATTCATGTTCAGAGTTTAATATAACTTTGGCAGTAATTGCCAGAAATGCATGTTAATCCTGGACTCCAGCATTACAGTTGCAGATGTGCTTCTTGTGTAAATAGCTGAGCTGTATCATTTTGTAAACCCATTTCTCTGAGGATGGGTCATGTTTTGTTCTCAGTCTATGAATTGGGAAGCCAGAAATGCAACGGATTGCAGTATTTACACAAACATGCATTTTGCCCTTATTCACAATTAGTTTTTTCTCTACTGCTGTTAGAGTTAAAAATTACTTCGTATATTACAGGAATACTTTGCATGAGAGAAGATCAGTTGCTTAAATAAGATATTGATACTAAAGTTCCTGTTTTTCCCTTTTAGTGTGTCCGACCTTAAACATGCAATCCAAACCAAGTATAAGATTGCCATTCAGCACCAGGTGCTGGTTGTCAATGGAGGGGAGTGTATGGCAGCAGACAGAAGAGTCTGTAGTTACAGTGCTGGAACAGTAAGTGTACACTATAGTCTCTCTCTTTGTCCCCTTACAAAACAAAGTGTTGAGGAGAAGTGAGAGTTACAGCTTCCTAGTGATGTGTGGGTTTTTTGGAGGGAGGTAGGGGTTGTGTGTGTGTTTTTTTTTTTTTTCTTTTTTTCTGTAGACTTTTTTTGTTTGTTCGTTCTTGTTTTTAATATTAGGAAATAAGTGGTTTTACATATAATTGGATGCAGTACTCATATAAGTAATTTGCTGCGAATAGTTATGTAAGTTATGCTGTTTTCAGAACATGCTAGTGCAGTTAGTTGTTTGGATTACAGGCATGTTTTATTTTCTCAAAGTGCTTTATGAAGATATTTTTATTTTATTACAGGACACAAACCCAATTTTCCTGTTCAACAAAGAAATGATCTTATGTGAACGCCCACCAGCTATTCCCAAAACCACATTTTCAGCAGAGAATGAGATGGAATTAAAAGTTGAAGAATCTCTCATGATGCCTGCAGTGTTTCACACGGTAGCTTCGCGGACACAGCTTGCTGTGGTAAGTTATATTTGAATCCTTGAGAATTTAGTGGATTTAAAACTAATCAGAATAACTCCGTGTCAGATCAATAATAACTCCAGGCTAGTTGTCAATTTGAGTTGATTCAAAAAGCGGTAAATGCATCATATCAGTGTTGGCAGTTTTTCAGATGCCTCAGTTTCATATTTGGATGTACTGAAGTGTGCTAAGGTCTTCTGTATCTTGATGTTGCTTGAAGAATCTTCAGAGCATCTCAGCATAAATGGTAATTGTGATGGCATGCCCAGAGTGCAACCTGGAACTGGGGTTCCGCTATACCCCCTTAACTCTTCCTCCTGGGCTACCTCTCACAATGCTTTGCTAGTAACAAGCAGCAAACCTCTCCAGGAACTGCTGTCACTCAGCAAAACAGCATGTGGAGCCCCACACCCAGCTAGATTGCATGAATGCTCACAAATCACCTAGAGAGAGGCACCAGACAATTCCTCTCAGCTTCCCAGCCTCTTACCCCTGGACTATACTGTCTCACCCTGGTCAGAAGTCTGAACAGTGTAAGTTTATTACCCTGTCTGCCCCCTCCCTCAATGTAGAGAAAACATGCACCAGCCTTTGTATCTGAGCTGAGATTTCCCAAGCACTTAGACGCATAGACTTTAAGGTCAGAAGGGACCATTATGATTGTCTAGTCTGACCTCCTGCACAACACAGGCCACAGAAACTCACCAACCCATTCCTGTATCAACCCCCTAATCTGTATCTGAGCTATTGAAATCCTCAAATCGTGGTTTAAAGACTTAAAGGTGCAGAGAATCCTCCAGCAAGTGACCCATGCCCAATGCTGCAGAGGAAGGCGAAAACTCCCCAGGGCCTCTGCCAATCTGCTCCGGAGGAAAATTCCTTCCGACCCCAAATATGTCAATCAGCTAAACCCTGAGCATGTGGGCAAGACACCAGCCAGACACCCAGGAAAGAATTCTCTGTAGTAACTCAGATCCCATCCCATCTAACATCCCATCACTGGCCATTGGGCATATTTACCGCTAATAGTTAAAGATCAATTAATTGCCAAAATTAGGCTATCCCATCGTACCATCCCCTCCATAAATTTATCAAGCTTAGTCTTGGAGCCAGATCTGTCTTTTGCCCCCACTGCTCCCCTTGGAACTTCCAGAACTTCACTCCTCTGATGGTTAGAAACCTTTGTCTAATTTCAAGTCTAAACTTCATGATGGCCAGTTTATATCCATTTGTTCTTGTCTACATTGGTACTGAGCTTAAATCAGGGGTCGGCAACCTCTGGCACGCTCCTCACCAGGGTAAGCAGCCTGGCGGGCCGGGCCAGTTTGTTTACCTGCCGTGTCCGCAGGTTCGGCTGATTGCGACTCCCACTGGCCGCGGTTCGCCTTTATAGACCCCAGGGGCCAGCCATGCCCAGGGGCTGCTCCCCAGACCAGGTTCCCCCCTCCCCGCCCCCGAACTCCCCTGGAGGGTGCACAGCCCCCCCCGCGAGTCCACCCCCACCCTGGTGGCCCCCGCCCCGAGTCCACTCACTGGCTTTGCTGGGCTTGGGCCGCTGCAGCAGCTCGGCAGGGAGAAGCCACCTTCCGGAGGCACCGGAGAGCCAGAGCATCAGCGGCGAGCCCCAGCCATGGAGGAGTCTGCGCGGCGCAGGGGGCAGCAGCCCTGCAAAGGCAGCAGTGGCGCTAGCGGGGAGCAGCTGCATCCTTTGCCCCTCCTGCCTAGGCTGTGGCCAGGTGCCCCCGGCAGAGGACAGATACATGTGGGCAGAGGACTACATGCGTCCCCCGGCTCCTCCCTCGCCGTGCTCAGGCTCTGCGGGTCCCGGGAGCATGAGCTGCCGCTGTTGCTGCCCCTCCCAGAGCAGTCTCAGGGCCCCGCGCCCTGGCAGTGGCTCACATGCCCAGGAGCCACAGACCCCGAGCACAGCGAGCGGGGAGATGGGGGGCGCACGGGGGCCTCTCCCTGCATGCATCTGCTGCAGTCTGCAGGAGCCCCCGGGGAGGGCGCCAGGCTGCAGCCTGGGCAGGAGGGGCAAGGGGCGCGGCTGCTCCTCGCTAGCAGCGGTGCCGCCTTTGCAGGGCTTTTGCCCTCCTGTGCCGTGCCGGCTTCTCCATGGCTGGGGTTCGCCGCCCCCGCAAGCCAACGCTCTGACTCTCCGGTGTCTCCGGAAGGCAGCTCCTCCCTGCCGAGCCAGGGCACCGCTTTTTGGCACCCCTAGGGCCGTCCTTAAGATTTATGGGGCTCTATGCAGTATTATTAAACTGGTGCACCTATGCCTGATGGCAGCCTGAGCTTGCAGCCCGGCGGGGGCGGAGGGACAAAGCGGAAAGAATAATAAGACGCCCAGCCCGCCTCACGGTGGCGGAGAGTCAGAGTTCCCTGCAGAGATCCCTGTACCCTCTCCCTCACGCAGAATGGACATGCAGAAGGTACCTACTTAAAAGCACTAAATTTGGCAATAAAAAATGTCAGTCACAGGTTTTTTGATATGCCCTGAAGTTTGTCAGACATTTATTGGCAAAAACTTTGTGGTAAGGGTGAGTAAGCTGTCTTGCTGAATACAACATTAAATATTATGGAATACATGATGCAGCTCTTCTGTTTTACATTTTCTTAATCCGTATTTCTAAGCTGATTTTATATTTTAAATGTACTCTTAAACCTTCATAAAGTAATCATTCCAGATTACTACATATTTAACTCACTGAAACGGACATTATTTTAAATTAGTTACAGAGGTTTAGTGTGTTCATAACAATGTTCATTGCTTTTAGAAAAAGGGAACACTAATTTACTGTGTGTGATCTCCATAACAATACACATGTTTATGAAATTTCACCAACTTTAAAAACCTGTTTCCAAAGATTTTAGGCATAACAAAGGATTTTATATCTTACTGAGGTACTGATTTTGCTTAAAACTAGTTCATCAGATAGTCAGAAGTAAAGAAAGGGAAACTCTTCGCCCAGCTATCTGGAAGCAAAGGACTGTTGTCTGTTTAAGGGCTCTCTTCAGTGGGGGAGGAGAGAGGGGGTGAAGGGAGAAATGGATGAACAGAAAGGACTGGAAAGACTTCGGACTTTTTTACTATAGTAATTAAAATGTGTATTTTAGATAAGGGAGGTCTTTTGAAGGATTTATTTAAAAACCCATATGTCTGAAGATCCAAGCATTTAAGGCTAAAGATGATTGTGCATCTAAAAATCTATGCAAGGATTTTTTTAGAGATGTGATTTTATAATCTTCACCAACTCACCAATGACATATTTTTAAAGCAAATTTTAAACTAAGACCTTGGCTACACTGGCGCTGTACAGTGCTGCAACTTGCTGTGCTCAGGGGTGTGAAAACGCGCCTCTCCCCCCCCCCCCCCCCCCCCCCGAGCGCAGCGAGTGCAGTGCTGTAAAGCGCCAGTGTAATCAGCGCCTGCAGCGCTGCACGCTCGCTCGCAGCGCTGCAAGCTACTCCCCTCGGAGAGGTGGAATACATACAGCGCTGCGAGAGCTCTCTCGCAGCGCTGGCGGCACGACTACACTCGCGCTTCACGGCAGCGCTGTGAATTCCCAAGTGTAGACAAGGCCTAAGATCCTGTAGACTGACATGTCCTGAGTAAATATGACAGTCATGCACAACTGTTTTTGTCAGTACACTCAGAAACTGACAGTAGATACCTGAAGGTTGGCAAATGCCTGTTAAATGGCTTCATTACCCCTTGAATGGCTCTTTAACAGTTTCAGTGTTGTGCTAATAGGTCTGGCAGGCTGGAGGCTTTTTCTCTTTTAACTGCTAGATCCCCTTCCCAGGAAGACTCTGAGCCTGCAGGAAGGGTCAGAACAGGGATAGGAAAACGAGAAGGGTGGACGCTAAGACCCAGTGGGCGCCCCCAACCATTTGGTGCCCTAGGCGACCGCCTAGTTCGCCTAGTGGTTGCACCGGCCCTGCTTCCAACTGATGCGTCCCCAGCTTAAAACCAAAATTCTTGTTATTAATCCCTAAATGCATGACCTTGCACTTTTCACTATTAAATTTCAAACAAATCACAGTTTTAGATAAAATATAAAAAAAGATTTATTACGGAAAGAGATTTTAAATAAGAAATAAATAAGAGGTCAGAAAATAAAAGATAAGCGCAGAATCTAAATTTTAAACCTTATGACACTAGGTAGTATTTAGCAAGCAATTTTCTCACCCCACTGCATGTTACAGTTCTTAATACACAGGTCTCTCTTGAGCCTGGACCAGTTTCCTCAGTTGAAGTTTTCGTCTTCTCAGCATTCTTGTTGCTTCGAGCATAGGTGGGGGAGGAGAAAGGCCAAGGCAAGATGCCACTGTTTCTTAAACCCTCAGTCTATGTGCCTAGAAGACACTTCCCCAGATATGTCCTGGTGGGCTTTGCTGAATCAATAGGTTGAGCAATCCTCCTGGTGTCATTATCATTAATGATATACATATTTGCACAGAAGAGTGAGTTTCAACAGATCATGATCTTTCATATGATATCTTATATGGCATGTTTAGTATAAAATATCACAACCACATAGGAGTGATTAATCTGAGGGTTACAGGAGGCCATGTTGAGATGCATGTGTCACAGTAATAGAGCTTTCAGGAAACATTTTTGTGGATTCATGGTATTTGCTAAATGTATTGTGTGCTGCTGGTACAGACACTATAATTTCTCTGGTTGTTTGCGTCTTAATGCCTTTTGCTTTATTTTCAACATGCTTAGTCTATCTCAGCTTGAGGACAGGATAACTTACCAGTTGTTTTGCAAATATTATTAAACTAAATAGAATCTTGGTGGATACAGTTTTAAAAATTGTACTTTTCCAATCTCCTATCTAAGTTTTGGTGGGGTTAAAAAAATAAGCTTCATTTCCCAAAAGTTTGTATAGATCTTGGTTCTTTAGTTACCTTAGTTGTCTTTGAGTGCTAATTTTCCATTTATATAGTAAAACACTCTGAGTTCCATTTGAATTGGTGTATTTGTGTAGATAGGAAATGAAAGTTTCCTACAATAAAGGCATCTACAGATGAAGTACATGGTATAGACAACTGTGTAGACCCGGTTCAGGAATGTGGAACACTGCATTCAATACCTGGACTGATGTATTTCTCTTCAGACTAGCAGAGGTTAAATGAAAATGAAGGCAATATAGAAGTGAGCTAAATGATAAAAATGTTAATTATCTTCATTGTACACAGGTAACTGTTGAAGTCTCCAAACATTGGATGATGTGGTTTTTTTTGTACCACATGTAATAGGCAGGTCCAGCTTGATACCTAATGGTAATACAAATCCTTCCTTACAACAGGATTTTAATAGGCTGTCTTGGAACTAAAATGTTCTCTCAGTTCTGACGACTGATGCGTCTGGTGCACTCCAAAATAAAATTTGTCAACTGTTTTTGAAATAAAAGTGCTAAATAAGTGCTAAATATGACGCAACAGTATTGTGACTGAGAGGGACTCAGCATCGCGGCGCCTCCTGCTGGCCGTCATGGGAATTAGCTCTCAGCCTGCCAGTCCGCCTTCAGCTAGTGGTGTCACGCCACTCTTTGGCCTCGCATCACTCCCCGAACTGCAGCGTCTTCTTCTGGGCATGGTCCTCCGGCTGTGCCCCCACTCCGGTATCTCCCCCCTTCTGGGGCACCGGCAGTCCTTAGTCCCCCCCACTTGCCTCAGTGGCCTACTGCAGTCCCAGGTCCAGCCCCTCTCCTCAGGGGCAATCTGCCATCTAGATACCAGCCACTTTCCTCATTGGCAAGTGGGGTGCAAAAGGAGTGAGCGGGGAGAGGGACCCAGGCACACCTGCTACTCTGGATCTCAACCCAGGGACCCTATAGCCAGCAGCCATCTACTGCCCTCCTCTAACCTGCTGCTTGTTTTCCATGGGCCACTTCTCCAGTAGCTCTTGCACCCTCTCAGCCCTTGTAGCAAGGCATCAGCCAGCAGCTCACCCTCACACTCTGCGGCCCCTGCCCAGCACTGCTCTATCTATGGCACTTCTTCAGGCAGCCAGTCCTCCTCCCTTGCCCTCCAGGGAGAGACTCCCTTCTGCTCTGCTGAGCAGCCCTTTATATATGGCCCTCACTGGCCCTGATTTGCTGCTCCAGCAAGGCTTCCTCCTATTGGTGGGCTCAATAAGCCCTTCCCTGATTAGTGGGTTCTGAGCAGCCTCCCTGGTGCAGCTTTTAACCCCTTCTTCTCCCTGTGTGGGGCAGCCGCCCCGCCACAAGTATTAATAGGAATTGTGTTGGCAATGTGCTGGGCTTTATGCACTCCCCAGTGTGGAGGGCAGTTTCTTCCCTTGCCTGCTAATTTGTCAACCAAGGAAGAACTTTTTAAATTGGCTTTCATAACCTGACTTTCATGTGTCCTTAGAGGACATAGACAAATCTTTGGTCTAATAAGACCAAACTTATCTCTAACATTTTGGGGATGGAAAGAGAATAAAGTATTCTTACCCTGACATGCACATTACTTTCTCACCCTAAGTTTGGAGAGGAGATTTCCTATCTTCCTGGGGGAGAAAGGTGGTTTAATGCAGTGGTACTCCAACCTTTATTAAGCTCAACACCCCTTTGTAAACCTTGATAGGTTGTTGTGACCCAGAGAGGCCCCCCAACCCAATTTCCCCCCGCCCTCCCCCTGCTCTCTAGTGGTCCATTGGGGTGGGAAGGACTCAGAACTAAGATTAAAGATGCTCTGAACAGAGATGAATAGCTATGAAATGCCCCACTTGCAATTGGTGGAGGTGAGCCAACACAGTCCACCAAAAAACCCGCACAGCACCCCCCACAGTCCATGGGGTCCTGAGTGTGAGGGGTGGGATTTGGCGGTTTTGGGTTGTAATTTGGAAGTTTTGGGGAAGGACTTGCAGGGCAGAAGGGACCAAGGAGGGGTGGCAGGCTGATAGTCTCCAACCTCACCCCCTGCCAAACACAGACCCCATTCATGGCCTATGTGGGGCAGGATATGGGGGGATTTGGGGTTCTGTGGGGAAGATATTGGGGGCAGAAGGAGCTAGGTGTGTAGTGGGGGGAAGATTTTTGGGGCTTGGGAGGTGAGGACTATTAAGATGTGTCCCCCAGTATCCCTGTGGGGAGGGTTATGGAATGGTTGCACCTATGTTCCACACCAGGGGTTGGCAACCTTTCAGAAGTGGTGTGACGAGTCTTCATTTATTCACTCTAATTTAAGGTTTTGCATTCCAGTAATACATTTTAATGTTTTTAGAAGGTCTCTTTCTATAAGTCTATAATATATAACGAAACTATTGTATGTACAGTAAATAAGGTTTTTAAAATGTTTAAGAAGCTTCATTTAAAATTAAATTAAAATGCAGAGCCCCCCAGAGCGGTGGCCAGGACCCGGGCAGTGTGAGTGCCACTGAAAATCAGCTCGCGTGCTGCCTTTGGCATGCATGCCATAGGTTGCCTACCCCTGCTCCACACCCTGGGAGTAATGAGGATTCATGGGTCAGCCACAAATTTCCAGTGCGACCGTGAGCAAATCACTTAATCTACCCGGAACCTCAGTTCCCCCATCTATAAGAAAGTAGATAATACTTCTGTACTTCACGGGGTTGTTGTGAGGGTAAAATTTATGAATTGTAAAGTGCTCAAGTAATACGATAAGGGCTATATAAGATATTTGAATACTTATGGAGACAACCAGACTGACATCCATACAACTTTCTTCCCCACTTTGATTGGCAATGTGTAAGGGGGGTAATAAGATCAAGGACTGTAGTAATTACGATGTCTTCATGTCCTTGCCTTACGCCAGAGGGAACTGGACCCAGGATATGGAGTAGCAGGTGGAGAGCTGAGTTCCCCATCCCTCTTCCTCCAAGTTTCCTCCCCTCTATAAGCAGTTGTTTGAGTTCCAGTCTGGAGCTGTGGTTTCTGTTTTTAGCTTTGATTATGGACCACACTACATAGTTAATGTGTGTTGCTTAAGGCTCTGTTTCTTCTGGACAGAGCCTTACATTGTGAGAGTCTGCTGGGTTGAGTATAGAAAATAAATGTGATTATAATTTTAATAAAAATCAGACAGATTAATTTTTCTTTAATCTGAAGGAGATACTAATAACCTGTGACAGTGTGTGCAATTTTTTATTTACTGCACTACCTTATTCAGAAGTGTTAAAATACTTGCCAACAGTAACTATCTTGTAGGAAATCACATATTTCAGAATGCCTCTTTTGGGTCCTGATCACCTATACTAAGGATCCCAGAAGGATGAGCCTGTGCTGTGTGCCTTTTCGTGGCAGTCTTCTGTGAGTCAGCAATAAAGGGGTAAAATGGTGTGGTTACTTATCTGAAGCATATCCATAAAATGCAAGGAATTCTTCCTCAAATTATTCCAGATAAAAAAAGTTTAGAATTTATAGAGAGCACTGTGCTGGGACTTAGAATCTGGGTCTTGTATTTCCAGCTCTGTCACTGGCCTTGTGGATGACCTAGGGCAAGTCATTTCACTGCCCAGTGCCTCAGTTTCACCATGTATACTATGAAGATAATATCTTCTTTGTAAACTGCTTTGAGATCTAGGGATGAAAAGCACTATATAAGAGCTAGGTATTATTATTATTAAAGGGGAAATGAATAAACCCCTTCTCCACAGTTAATTTTGTCCTATAGTTTGTCTTTGGATATTATAGGCTTGTGTATTGGACAGCTCACGAAACACATCAGCAAGATTTGTCTCTTGGGAAAATCCTATAATTCGCTCTGTGATTGGAAGATCATAAGTATAATAAAATCATGGTGACTCTGCTGCATGATATTACAGCCCTCAGAGAGATTGTGAAGAAGGATTCTGTAACCTTGTACTCTTCAGAGTACTTTTTCATGGTGTCTGTTTTGAAGCAACATAAAGAGGAATTCAAGAACAAATGGGGGTGGGGCGTGGGGAGAGTGGAAATGTTACTAGTCACTGTACAATCCCCTGATATTGGTATGGTGGGAGAGTTGTGACTGCTGCTGCATTCCACACCCAGGATCAAGTATTTATTTGGAAGTATTTTCCCCATACTAATTATTTGGGGAATGTGGAAATCATGTTCCCATGCTGTGTTTGTAATAGTTTGCAGGTCATATTTCATATGACATGCCATTTTCCTAATGCAATATGATTTATAGCATATGTCTGAAAACATTCTCGCCTGTTACCAATGATAAACAGTGGTTTCAAGGAACAGTTTAAACTGGGGTGGGGTGCGGGTGGTAGTGATATTTATTACTTCTATTCAAGCATCACCTATGGGCATCTATTATTGTTGAGCCCATTGTACAAACAGAATAGGATAATGCCTGCTCTAGAACACACAGTATATAATTTGACGAGACACAACATTAGGATACCATAAACAATAGGAGGATGAGAAAAACAGTAAAGGCATGCATTAACAGGATAACTATATGGTTTAAATTTTAAAATGGAATTTTGGTAGGATACCGCTTGTGCATTTATACGTTTGTAAGTTAGTAATTTTGCGAACTTTCAGAATGTATTTCTCTTCATTTATTAACAATGCTAAATAAGAAATTAAAGAATTCCAAGGAGAGGCTGCATATCATTGGAAAGATGGACTTCTCTGAAGTTTGAATACTGAATGGATAGGAAACTTGCCATGACACTTAAATTTTCCAGTTAATGAATATGTAACTTGCAATAAAAGTAGGCTTGGAAGGATTAAATTATTTTTGGTAAATGTCGATTTCACCATACACACAAACTGAAAACATACTACTATTCATGATGATCAGAATTTACATAGAGGCAAAGTAAAAGAAATGCTGCCTGAAAACTTACTAGAGTTTAAGGATATTTATTTTTGACATGTGATAATGATATACAATTTTGTGTGTTAAGTTAAAGTTATAAAGCTTTAACTTTTTGAATCTCAACATCTTCTGTCCTTACATAATTGTCTGACTCCACCCTAGTCTGATTTGAATAACTTTCTGAAAATGTGAAAATGTAAACAGATAAAAATAGAAAAATGCTTAAAAGTAAACACTGATCTTATCTGCCAAAGTTATATGTATATAAAAAATAGAATTCTACCAAGCTTAAATAAAAGGAAATACCTCACCAAAATTTAAAAAGGCCAGTGGGAAATTGCCAAACACATACTTTAGGGGTAGACCAAGCCCCTCAATACAATGGGAAGAATAACCGTATGAAAAGTGTTACGAAATATCAGTTCACTGTTCTCTCCCCTCTGAGAGGCAGCTCTCTTCACCTGAGAGATCCAGTGCAGGTCCTGAGGTTCCGAATGCTGAGGCATCCTGATCTTGATCCAAGAAGAACCCTCCTATTCATGTAAGAAGTGTTCAGTGACTTTGCTCTCCCAAGAGAGGGTTTCTTTAACTAGAAGTCCTTTATGGACAGCAACCTGGATTTTCAAAGCGTAAAGGTCCGAAGTCCCCAAATATAAGCAGCCTTAAGAAAGAGAGTCCCTTCCTGAAGATCAAAGATGCCAAGAAGAAATCACCTCCACCATAAGACTTCCTGGACAACTGAAGGGTGAGATAAATCCCACTTCGCTCTAAAGCATAGGAAGATTTAAAAGTCAGAATTTGTTTAGATTCCAGGGAATTTCTTTGCTTCGAGGAAAGCCGGAATTTGGCCGTGAAGAGCAAAAATACTGCCTTTCTAGAATCTTGAACTCCCGTGTAGTTCAGATTCGTGTTCTATAAATCCAGACCATTGTTCTGGATTCTTTGAAATTTCAGATTAATAAACTTTAGATATCCTGATTCAAACTAAATACCAAGAAAGATTATCCTAGAAGTAAGAAAGAAATAAAGCCTTTAGCAGCCTTAATATTTGAAATCTTTTCCTAAGAATCATAAGTGGACTGAGTTACATGGTTTAAACCTAATGTCTTGTAATTAACTACTTGTTACTTGTCACTCATTTGGTCTTTATCTACAGAGCACTGTAATCAGGGGGAAATAATATTTGCATTTTTGTGTCTTAGGGACGATCTAACAGTTACCAGCTTACTAAAGCTTTTTGCTGTTGCTTAAAGAACTAGTCTTGAGATCATAACTGTACGTTTAAACATCTGGAACTATACTATATGTTAGATCTCTGTGAAAATTCAGTATTTGATGGTTAAACTTTGTTATGTTGTCTTGTTTAAACTCAGTATCTAACTTCAAAGGCGACTCAAAACTAGCAACTTTCTTAAATCACTGTTCTGCTATGCAAGGGTGTATAAAAATCAATTATTTAAAAAAAATCAGATTTTTTTTGTTTAAATTGAATTTTTAATTCAATTTGAAATTGACAACTTGTGTTAAGGCCTAAACTTGTTATCTGTTAAAATCATTTAAATTAAATACCAGATAAACAGCAGTACATATTTGCTTCTAATTACGGAAAATCAAACCACTGAACTGCTGGAAGTCATTGGCTAAGCATCTGGAGCCAGAGTTTAAGTGCTAATTTTTTTTTTTTTTTTTACAGCAATAGCCTTTTCTGCAAGTGCAGAGAGAATATTTTCTTAATTTCAGGTTATTCAATTAGTTCATTTCAGTGACTAGGTCACTCAAAGTGCAGAAACCCATTGGGAATTGAAAAGCCAAGAAAGTTTGTGTGTGTCTCTCCCCCCCTTCCCCCCACTTTCAAATCTGTGAATAAAAACTAGGTGATCAAGGTGAGATCCATTTAGTTCTAAAATCTTGAAGGACATGGTGACCAGAAATAATTAGTTCAATTCACTGATTACAGATAATATTTTGGTTTAATCAGTTTTAAATGCAAAATATGTTTTGATAAATGTTTTTTCTTATGTCTCCAGCACATTTAAGATAATTTTTTCTTTAAAAAGAAAATTAAAATGTTGTTTTTATGCATTTTTAATTTAAATTGAATTTCCATCTATATAGAGCTTGACAAAAATCAAAAGTAAAAAATAAGCTAGTAAACAATAAATGCCTCTTTTGACATTTTCTAAAATAAAAAATGTAAAAAATTAAGAAGCTGATTACATGTAGGTTAAGCTGTATAACTGCTTAAATAAATGTGTATAGCTATAATGTATCCTCCTAGTTAATAAAAAGAAGCACCAAATTTAGTGGAAAGGCTATATGTATATGCAAATCAACATGTTTTAATGGTTACCAACAATGAGAATTGATCTTTCTTTAGGAAAAAAATTAAAATTTACAAACACAAAACACAGTTGAAACCAGTTATTTAAATCAAGGTTTCCTGCTTGCTGATTTAAATCATGATTGAAATTGGTGATTTTAAATTACTTTGATTTAAACACCCCCTATTTTCTTCTCTATATCCTACACATTTACCCCCCACAACTGTGATGTCTTTGTATGTGTGAGAATTACCTTCATATGAGAGAAGCGTCCTCCGATCCCTTTGTCTTGTAACATTACACTGTGAGTGAGTAATTTCAAAATCTCCCTTCTGCCTTTATTTGAGTGTTATAAACTTTAGAATATTTTTACACTAACTTTAATTGTGTCGTGTGTTTCTAACTAGAGTTACGTAATGTGTTAATACGGTGCATGCCAATCTAGCCTTATCTCCATACTTCTTGTGGTAACTTAAATAGTTACTGTTTTACCTTTTGTCTATTTCAAATACCAAAAGCAATGTACTTCTTGATATTTCTGTTACACGACTTCCCCATTGGTGGATGTCCATTACCTGCATTAATCTCTCAGGTTACATCCATGCTGCAAAAATAAATAAACAAACAAATAAAAAAGCCTTATGGTAGCGAGTCTCAGAGCTCAGGTCAACTAACGTGGGCTTGCAAGGCAAACGCAATGGGGCTAAAATAAAATAAATAAATTAATGGAGATATCCTATCTCCTAGAACTGGAAGGGACCCTGAAAGGTCATCAAGTCCAGCCCCCTGCCTTCACTAGCAGGACCAAGTACTGATTTTGCCCCAGATCCCTAAGTGGCCCCCTCAAGGATTAAACTCACAACCCTGGGTTTAGCTGGCCAATGCTCAAACCACTGAGCTGTGTAGACATTGCTGCTTGAGTTGGAGCCAGGGTCTGAAAGGCGATCAGATGGGTCTCAGAGCCTGGGCTCCAGCCCAAGTAGAACATCTACGCTGCTGTTTTTAGCCCCATAGCATGTGCCTGGGTCAATTGACCTGACCTCTGAGACTTGCTACTGTGATGTGTTGTGTGTTTGGTTTTTTTTGCAGTGTAGATGTGCCCTCAGAGAGCTCTCTTTCTTTTGCTAATTAACTCAGACACCAGTATCTCCTTGCCATACACTGTCTGCCTATCGATTCTCTAGACTGTTCCCTAAGCCTGCTTGGTTCAACTTCAGAAAGTAATTTGATTAACCAATATGATAAAACTGAACTCTCACAGTTGTAAAATTGTCTAACTCCACCAAACCCAAAGCTAGTTTATTCACCCTGTATTATTATTGTAACAGTCACAATGTATGTGGTTATTATCTTTGCTTTCCATGTTGTCATAGGACACACTCTTGGCTGAAGTGTGTTACCTGAATACTGCTTATTTTGGAGCTGTAGTGGCCATATGACTGTGGATTTTCCCTAACAATCATGTTTAGTCCTCAGAATACTATTTCCTTAAGACAGAAGTAAGAGACGTAATAATGGTTTTGCTAGCTTTTAAGTTGATGCTACTTTCAATTACATTGCCATATACGACCTATCTAGTTTCATCCTAATTCATTCGTTAGTTTAAAAGTTTTGATGTCAAGTTGAATTCTAGTTGTTGTAAATTAGTTAAACTGATGTTATACTTGGTTGTGTGATACTGTTTCTCTTTAAGTTTAGCTGTTGAATTATGTTAATAATGCTTAGCTGCTTATTAACCTGTTGATGCTGTTAATGTCCTAAGAAATTAAGTGAAATCATTGTGGTTGATGCACATAGCTTTTTGAATTTTACACTCAATTTTATGGTACTAGTCAAGTCAATATAATTAACCAACCTTGCTTTGTATTTTAGAATTTCATGTTTAGTTAAGATGTTGCTTTAAAATATTGCTACATCGCATCACTCATTTTATGTACCTTTCTTTTTATATACTTAACTCATTTGCATAATTCTTGGTTTAATTGTTAGTTCCTTTTGTCATTTTTAATTACTTAAACATTTTGTTTATTTCAGGATCAAATTCAGTTGTTTATTTTATGGGCATACCTTAATGTATAGGAAAAAGAGTCCTTGGTAAATTTTATGTGGATTACCTCATGAGTGCATTTTCATTAATAACCATAATCAGTAATTCAATATTTTGATTTGGTTTTCCTGAACTAGTTTTGTGAGAAGCAGTTAATAAATCCATCTAATTAACTCTTTCTCCCAATTATCAATTTTAATAATTGTTTGTTTTTCTTTTGATAATGTTACTTTGAAAATTACCTGGTGTCCAACCCCTTGCTAGCCCACAATGCCTACGAATTTGTATCTGAGATTTTGATATAGAGGCTCCCTAGCATTTCCTTTCCTTTTTCCCATCCAATTCTCATTCTGCTTCACTTAAACCTGTTTACTGAGCTATCTGAAATAATTGTTCAAAATCAGAATGAGATATAAACAGATTAACCAAATAACCAGGAAGACGACACCTGCAGAGCAGTACTATGTGACTGCTAACAGGGTCTGTTCAAGTGTGGCTGCTTGATCACCAGTTTTTAATATAGAACCTTCTTAGTCTGTGCCAGGAGAACAGAAACATCTGGAAGAGCAAGGGAATATGTTTCTGTAAGGGATATGATATTACCACTATCATAGGAACTGGCGTCCTGGATCAAACTAATGTCTGATTTGGTATCCTGTCACCAACAGTGGTCAGAACCAGATGCTAACGAGAGAGGTGCAAGAAAACCCTGCAATTAGTTTTGGGAAAACTAAGAGAAGTTTTATCCTAAATGCCAATAGAGATTGTTTGTTGTCCTGAGTAATGAGAGTTTTATGTCTCTTCTAAAACTTGTCTAATTTTTAAGTATTTATATTAATTCTGGGTACTCCTTGTTATCCTTTATAAATGTCAACATTTTGAATCCTCCTAAGCTTTTAGCTTCATTGATATTGTGGTAGTCAATTCCACAATATACTTGCATGTTCAAGGAAAAAGTTTCACTTCATCCATTTTGCATTTTCCATATTTGTATTTCATTGAATGTCTCCTTGGTTTTTTGTATTATGAGATCAAATGAATAGAAGTTTCCAGTTTTCCTTCTTTGGTACCAGTCATCATTTTGTATATCTCCATCATGGCCCTTCTTGTTTATCTCTTCTTTATGGTACATACTTCCAGTCTCTCTTGATAAGAGTGTCTTTCCATGCCCCTAATCTTTCATATGCCCCATCTCTGAACCTTCTCTCTTCTACTATACCCTTTTTGCGTTGGCCTGACCAGAACAGAATACCCCATACTAGATAAGTGTATACCATAGATTTATGACAAATTTTTAATGTTTTCCATTTCATTCCTTCTGTCCTAACATTGACTGCGTTTGACTACTGCCATACGTTGAGCAGAGGTCTTCATTGAGTTAACTACAGTGATGCCCAGGTCTCTTTCCTGTTTGTACAGTTAATTTAAAATCCAGTAAGGTGCATGAGTAGTTCAAAATATTCCCTTTAATGTGCATTACTTTGCATTTATCAACACTGAATTTTATCTGTAATTGTTGCCCATTCAGCTAAGTTGCAACATGGATTAAATTTTGAGTCAGCTGCAAATTTTTCCACCTTCCAGATCATTGATAAATGCATTTGAAAGAACCATGTGGCACCTCACTGTTAATCTCTGGCCATGATGAAAACTGACCATTTATTCGTTCATTGGCCACTGTCGGTAGACAGGATACTGGGCTAGATGGACCTTTGGTCTGACCCAATACGGCCATTCTTACGTTCTTATGTCAGTCTTGTAGCCAGGCTCTGATTCATGACAATACTTTGCATTTCACACCATGATTATTTAGTTTCTTTTGAAGCATATTGTCAAAGGCTTTTAAAAAGTCTAAACACCTTATGTCAACTAGTCTTCCCACTTTTTTAAATATAACCCTCCTATTTACATTTCAGTGTCACTGCACTAATTTTTGGTACCTTTCTTTCCTCAAGCATATTAAGCTTAATTATATGCGAGTCATTGTCACTTTGTGGCTCAAATGTAATTACTACTTGAACCAACTCCAGCATGCTACTTTCATAAATATCTTTTTTTCTGAACTGGAGGCCAGTAGTATAAGCCTACTAGAATATTTGTATTCTTATGATTTGTATTAATATGGATTCATAGCGAAGATCAGTTTCAGTAGATTCTGTGGAATCTTTTAGTCCAGAGCTAGCACTGCTTTTCTACCCCTTTAACCCAAGTCCTTCATGTATAGTTTATAGCCACATGTTCAGCATCCCATTGTTTTTTGTGATTACACAATGTTCAGTAATGCTTGTTATGTCACGGTACTGTTTTATTGCTGGGCTTTAGTTTTTTACGCTTCTCTGATTTGTATATACACTCTTTCTTTCTTTCTTTCTTTTTTTTTTTTTTTTTTTTTTTTTTTTTTTTAAACCTTGGGTCTCATAGAATCATAGGGTTAGAAGGGACTGCGAGGGTCATCTAGTCTAACCCCCTGCCAAGATGCAGGATTTATTGTATCTAAACTATCCAATCTTGTTAAACTCCTTAGCTTAACAATTTGCAAGTTTAACAGAAATTGCTTCTGTGATCTTAACTTGTCCCTGTACCTGTATTTTTGTATTACTGACATTTCTAGCAGATATCTTTGTCCAACTTAGTTATCCTTGACGTCTATCATCTCTCCTCCAACTTTTAGTCTAAACAGTCTTTTAAAACTTTATTTAGTTTATGTACCAAAAGTCAGGTTCCCCTTTAATTAAAGTTCTGAGATGGGCTCACTCTACAATGACCCGATTTGCCAACTCTATAAATAATTCTCTCTGCTCCAATTCAGCAGCTCTGGCTTCAAGGTTAAGTATGTGGCCTCTGAGGGACATAAACTGTTTGCACCAGTTGCATCCATATGCTGCTTGACCACAAGGCAAGCAGTCATACACTCTGTGCAGTGAATGAGATATTGCTAACCCAGACTAATCTGCAACTGGTCTTCTACCTCCATACTTCAACTGGGTTTTAGCTCTCTGATTAGTAGATTACGCTAGGCATAGTCTTTGCTTAAGGTAAAGCTTTTACTGGTTTATTTAATTTGATTTCAAGGATCAGATTAGTTTACTAAAACTAATTAAGTGATCTACTTCCACTCAGCCTAAACTCACCTGTGCTGTTGCCTCTCACCATTCGGTTTGGGGCTATTCTTTGCTTTTGGAAATTGCAAATGCTTTTGTGGAGACTAGAGGTAAGGCAGGCCTCTGATTTAGCCTTCCTTTTCTGGGTTGAACAGATATGTCACAAGTCTCAAGCCATTACCCAGGTTGTTCTTTTTATTCCAGTGAAGAAAGAATAATAAAGTCTGACTGTGCGGATCTACTTTAGAAACAAGAACCATAAACCCCTTTTACTCTCACGCTGGTAATCCTCCTCAGATATTGGAAATGAGGTTTAATCTTTGACTGAAGGACCACCAGAAGATTCATACTCCTCTGGACTGCCCTTATTAGCAGATTTGCATTTCGTATGTCAAGATACTACCACTATATCCAAAATAAACAAGCTGTCAATTTAGGGCAACTTCCCCTTCTGAGGAAGACTCATAGAATACCAGGGTTGTAAGGGACCTCGGGAGATCATCTAGTCCAACCCCCTGCTCAAAGCAGGACCAATCCCCAGACAGATTTTTACCGCAGTTCCCTAAATGGCCCCCTCAAGGATTGAACTCAACCCTGGGTTTAGCAGACCAGTGCTCAAATCACTGAGCTATCCCTCCCCCCAGGTGTTTCATTTGTCCACATAATGTCTGGGTAACCGAACTCATATCATTTATTCTTTTGGCTCAGCTATAAAAGCTCACTAATATTAAGACAATACTCAGGCTTCTAAAGTCGACATAGTAATCTCTGCTCTAGGAAACCTTCCCTTTCCAGTCACTAGAAAGCCACTGTTATAGACCCTCTTGAAAAGACTATAAAAAAAAAAAGACATTCTTAAAATCTTATGAATATTTGGCTGGCCAAGTTTCTATTACCATTCATTCTGTCTGTGGCTGAATTATTGGTTGAATTGCTGGGTGAGCTCTTAGCTCTGTCTAAGAAAGTTGTGTCCAAACACATCCATAAATTGATGTTTATGCTTTGTGACTAGATCTGGGGCACAATCCATAGTATGCTTATTTGGCTACATTCCTAGTTTGGTGGGACAAGAGGAGGAGAACTTGTTCATTCACTTCAATCTGATGCTCCTCCTTTGTAGTTGGAAATGTATGGAACTATTAGACCAGCCGCTAAAAGGCTTCACTGAAATGGCTTTGTAGCTTTCTCTTGTACTCCATTATAATTGTAAATTGACTAGTAGGTGTTTCCTTTTCATACGTAAATTTGCATACACCATGTCCAGTGTCAGGATTTTTTCAGTTGATGACTTCCTGCTCGGCATCCCTCCCCTTGACAGTCCATTAGAGCCAGAGGCTAGTGACATTAAGGACATGATGCAAGGATCATTTAATTTTGTTACTGTTGAGTTCTGTGTTTTGACAACTGTAAGCGTCAGCTGGCATGGTATGTGCTAGATAAACTTGTTCTTACATGATATATGAATAGTATTAGCAAGAGTCACTATTCATACTATGCTGTTTTCCTCAGCTGTGTAGCTTAGAAGGCAGAACCAGACCTGTCAGTCACTGAGATAAGACTTGGTTCTTTGCATCTTAGATATCAGCCAGTAAATACTTCCAAGCCTGTGATATGAGAATGAAATCAATAAGTTGCACGGATATACTAATGGTCCTCTACTGCATATAGAAAACATCATACAGAACATAATCACCCAAAGTAATTTAAGATTAGTTAAGAAAAATGAATGTAATTACACTTCTACCCCGATATAACACGAATTTGGATATAACCGGTAAAGCATCGCTCCGCGTGGGAGGGGCTGTGCGCTCCGGCGGATCAAAGCCAGTTCGATATAACGCGGTTTCACCTATAATGCGGTAAGGTTTTTTGACTCCCAAGGACAGCATTATATCGGGGTAGAGGGGTATTCAAGAGAAGAGAAATTGCAAGATAAATTGAAATTTCTCATAGTTGTTTGCTTTATTTATTGTCTGGTTTAGAAACAGCAGTGAAATCTAAAGTAGTGATTGACAGAGCTATGTAACACTGCTGAAATTTTAGACTGAGTTATGTGAATTAGGGATGCTACTGTGTGTAGTCTACTGAAAGCAACGTCTGAGCAAGCAAAAGAAGCAAGGCAGCCTCTGTCCAATTTACTGTAAATATGGACTGAAGACGAAGTAGCCACCTTACATGTGTATGACTTCAATCATAAGGTGAAGACCGACCTGGTTTGGTGGACTGAGATGGATTTAGGATGTTGAAACCTTTGAAGTCCTTTAAACAGAATTTCAGCCACCTGGCAATAGAGGACTTTGATGACTTGTTTCCTTTTACCGCAGGATGGTAGAGGACGAAAAGAGCCCAGGCTTTCCTGAAAACTTTTGTTCTTTTGAGGTAAGTTTGAAGAGCTCTCTACGCAAACAATATGTGATATACTTTTTTCCTTCAGGTGAACGGGATTAGTAGGGGCAATAGAATGGAAGGCCAATCCATTGAAAACTATGGAAAACAGTTAGTTTTAGCAGTGAATTCCAGTTCTTGGTAACACAACACCTTATCCCGTCATCAGCTCCATTGACAGCATGTGAGGCTCAGATTTATTGAACTGAGGTAATCACTGAGGAAAGTCAGAGTGAGGTAATTTAAATAGAGGTTCTGTTAAAGCATCCAGCACTAGCTTGTGTTTCTGGAGAGCCTCTCTGAATTTCTGGAGGAATTAAGTGATGTTGCCTTCAATAATTGCTCAGCATGCAGAACATTAACCTGGGTTTGTCCATCTCCTGTGCTAGGAATAACAGTCGTATTTTTGTACATGGTGTCAGAGGTTATCTTGTAGGAAGTTGGCAGTTTAAGAAATATTGGCATATTCTGCGTTTAATGTGCTTAGCTCTGCACCATAAACTGAAACTTTCAAATAGCCTGGTATAATTTAGCTTTACAGACTTATTTTTGCTTCCAAAGAGAGCATGAAAACTACTCTTTTCTAGACACACAAATCAGGACGTAGTGGACCTTTCTTAATTTTGGCTGAATGGATCTTCTCTGTTCTGTCTTTACTGAATCCTTTAATCTCCACTGCAGTGCAAAATATCAGACTGGAAAAAGTACAGATACTCTAATAGCACCCCTTTGGCCTCATAAATTGTAGTTCAAGGTTTTTATTATGACCTCTCTTGCTGCTTCCATTTAGATACCAGCCCCCAGAAATGGAAAATTGCTTACCCTACTACTCAGTTTTTGTGAAAATACTAGACTTCAGGATTCACACTTCTGGTTCTGAATTCCCTAGCATATGAGAGAGGAATATTCCAAGCTCTTTAAGGTTTTGTGGTCCAAAAGGGTGGCAGAAGTAGTAGAAGCGTGAGCTACTTCTGCTCTGGTATGTCTTAACTGCCATCATTGGACCTCCCAGTCACTTCTTGCCTTTATCAGGATGCAAAGGCTCCACAGTAACCAATCTTAAAATAAAAATAAAAAAAAGGGGATGGGGGAATGCCTCAAATTGGAACAAAGGAACATCAAAAGTGGAAGATAAAACACCACATCAAAAGAATCCTCTCCAACCTCTGAAGGGAGTTGATGGCTAGGAAAGAATGCAAAAGAAGTTGCTCTGTCATGGATTGAACTCTGATGTGCTCTTCTAGCTTCAAGCCAGTCAGATCATAGAAATGTAAAATATGATCAGCAGAATAGACACAATCTTTCTGTTGACATCATTACTTAAGGAATTGGTGTCAAATTAAATACAAAGTTGAAGGGATCTTCTTATGTTTTAATGTTGTTTAAGTTAAACCCCAAAGACCTTGGAACATTGAGTATAAAGAGAAGAGCTTGGAAGTGGAACGCAGGAGTAGGGGGAAAATATTCGGAGGACAATAGTTTCATTTGAGGCGGCATTACATCATACCATCTTGGATAGGAATTCGAAGAGTTGTGGCATTACCTTATCCTTGTATAACTTGGTATAAAATGGATTGGTTACTAGAGCTTGAAGTTAACTAACTCTGAGCTGTAATCACTGCATCTAGGAAAACAACCTTCCATGTAAGCAATTTGATCTCAGAGTTACCAAGTTGCTCATAAGGAAATTTCATTGTCTATGATAGGATCACGCTTATAAGCCATGACATGCAGGGATTTTATTGGAGATTTTTTTAATTGTCAAGTCCCAAATGAACCTGACAAAAAGGCGCTGCAATGATCCTGGTCTGCCTTTAGATAGCGTTATCTGGGCTAAAGTGAACCCACTTAGAGTTGTTCTTCAAGTTACAGCCAAAGGTGAAGAAAGTAGTAAATGTTTTTTGTACTGGAGTCCAGGTGGACTTGATTGCATTACAGTCATACCTTTCCCACTTAATCATAAGTTCTTCTGGTAAATAGTTGGCAAACGGTGAAGAAGTCTTGAGTCACCTTGCTTGGAAACAACATTTCTACAGAGCTTTACTCAGCAAGTAGCCAGACTGTTAAGAAAGTTCCTAGGTTGTGATGTTGCAAGTGATCATTTTGGGCTAGACTCCCAGACAGATGGCATCAGCATTAGCCAACTGCAGTAGAAGAACTAAGAACAAACGTTAGCCAGGACATTCAAATTGCCTAGACATCAGAATATCAGACTATCTCCTTGGTTTCACAATGATCTTTTGCTACCAAAGGGATTCCAGGATTCTTTCTCCATAGGAGAAGGAAGAAGTGGCTTTTGCTAGCATGGTCTCTCCTCAGTGCCTTATTCAACAGTGGTCACAAGAAGACAGCCTGACGTTCTCCACTGGAAGAAAATCTGAACTACCATTATCTGACCTCTTGACCACTTGTTGTAATAAACTACAGGTAAATTTAGTCTATGTGCAGACATCTTGTCTTCCTGCTAAGTGTTGACCAAAAATGTCTAGTCTTCTCTTATCTGTTTGCATTTTTCTGTATACAATACAAAGGTTGTATTTGGAGAAACTGATCTGACAAATGTCACATCTTTTCAAATCAGCTGAGAATTTATGTTGTAACACTAACATCTTCATGTAAGAAAGGGATTAAATAATGCTGGTTTTGTAACTTGCATTTTTTCTTGCACACGTAGTAAATAAAATTAAGGGTTCAGCCTGACTGTTGAAAAGAACCCTAAAGTATAGGGTTGGTTCTGAGGTGCAAAAGTAACATCTAAATTCTGTAATCCGTGACAGCCTCCTGTAATTTACCATTGATATGAAAGCTGGATTTCCAAATAGAGCTTTTCCTTCTGCATTACCTCTGTATGTGGCATTAGTGAGACCACTCCTAGGATACAGTGTCCAGTTTTGGTGTTCACACTTCAAAAAGGATGTTGACAATGTGGAAAGGTTTTAGAAAAGAACTACAAGAATGATTTGATATCTAGAAAATATGCCTTACAGAGAGTGACTAAAGAAGCCCCATCTATTTAGTTTATCTAAGAGAAGGTTAAGAGCTAATTTGATCATGGTTTACAAGTATATATGTGGGGAAGAGATCTGATAGTAGATGGTTTTTTTTTAACATTGCTGAAAAAGGAATAATAAGATCCAACGTTTGGAAGTTAAAGCAAGACAAATTTAGATTAGAAAGAAGGAACACTTTTAACAGTCTGCTTAACCACTGGAACAATTTACCTGGGAATGAGTTGGATTCTCAATCACTTTCAGTCATGAAGTCAAGACTGGATATCTTTGTAAAATATATTCTGTAGTTCAAACAGAAGTTAGGGGCTTCATGAAGAAATTATTGGATGCTGCTCTTTTGTCTGCATTTTGCAGAAGGTCAGATTAGATGACCACATTCCCTTCTGGCTTTAAAATCTGTTCATTTTCCTCTGTAGTAAGGAAGGGGCCCAAGGCAATGCAGCATGCCTGTCAATTGCTTTGCCTTTCTAAGGAGGTACTCCCTGGCACAGGGTAAATAATAATAAGATTCTTCGGTGCCTCCTGTTTTCACTGGGAGCCCTACACCCTGCACGTGTCTATCTTCAAGGCAAAAGTTCTTACTATTTTGTTGGTGTCAAAGATCACCCATAATGCTGACCAGGGCTGTGCATTTGTGCACTAGGACTTTGCTGTTACCTGTAGAGAGAGGACTTGATTAAGGGAGAAAGGTTGTTTAACAGCTCTTTTGGCCATGAAGGCCTGTGCTCAGCCTTGGTCCTAAATGGTTTGAAATGGCATAAGGTGTTTCTTGATCAGCTGGACTTTCTTAAGTTTTGATTCTTCGGTCACCAGAGGGAGAGTGCTTTTCTGGTAACCATCTTGGCTTTAGGAAAAGCAACAGAACCTCCTGTGTGATGGCTGAATGTGACTGTGCCAGACATGATTTTTCTGAGATCTGGAGGGAGAGTTCTGGGGGGATATTGGAGCAAATATGTATGGTCTCCATCTTTAGTTTTGACTTAGACATTAAAAGGCTCAAAAATTATTCAAAAATTACTGTGATGCCACTAGAATATTTCAGTATCAAGTAGAGGGTAGACTAAGCTCCCTTTCACTTCTCTTCCTTTGTTTTGCCTCAATTTGTAGAGGATTCTTAGTGTACTAAAATGAGCACTATAAAAAAAACTTAAAATAAATGTTGAATATCTTCTTTCTTTGGGGAACACGTGTGTGTATGTGTGTGTGTTGGATAAGATGGCAGAATTGATTGCAAGGTGGCATATAAAAGCAAAAGGAGTTTAACAAGGAAAAAAAAAGAAAAGGGGAAAAAAAAAGACAATTTTAAGGCCCAGAAAGGACTCAAGGCAGATATAGAAAAGGTAATTTTTATGGCAAATTAGGAGATCCGAGGGGAAACTAGATCTGCAGACAGAATAGGACTGAGGATCACCTGAATTCTTGGAGGAAGAAAAAAAAATCACTGGATTCTAAGATGGGTGAAACCATATAGTATCTTAGTTACTGAGTGGAGGGTCTTGCCTCTAGGTCTGCACAATAGAGGGCAATCCATAAAAAGAATAGTGGACTTGGTAATGAGAGAAGTAGTAGTAAGTATATAAAGATTGTCATGTTTCCTAGTCAGGCATAAGCTATCCCGTTCTTTCCTTACCAGCACACTAAGTATTTGCTATTCCTTATTTTACTAAGACCTGGCAAGAATCATTTTTATATGAATCCACTATTTTAAGTTTTCCCCTCATTTGAGATACTCTGGGACAACTTTATCCAGTCAGCAGATGGAGTTAGTACTGCTGTCTTGTATATCATCCCATATGTTTCAGAGGTTTGCTTACTCTCACTTGAGCAGTTTCACAAATGAGAGATGTAGGAGGCTTTCTAACGGAATGTGAGGCAACATAAGCATCTATGTCAGGTGATTATGCTGGCAGACTAGCAGACAACCAATTTTAGCAGAACTTTTCTCCCTGACTTGTAAGAGATGCTCAGACAGATCTCTGAAGGAAACACTTTCTAGGGGAAGCGTACCACAAGCTCAGGACCTTCACTACAAAAAATGGGATGGCTGCTTCTGAGAGAAGTGATTTTGGCTAGCCCTCCCTTTTTTCAGGGCTCTGCCTCATGCTTTTCTCCAGCCAATCAGTTGGCTAAGGCTAGAGCCCTTTGCAGAAACCCTACAAAAATGTATTGCTCATGAAATGTGTAAAGGATATTCATTCTCAGGCTTTCCTGGAGCTCTCACCAGTGACTAATGGACAGAGCAGGAGACTGGGAGTCAGAGATTCTGTTCCTGTGCTCTACCACCGAATGTGTAGATTTTGGTTAGATGCGTCTCAGAACCTGTTTTGTATCTAAAATTGGGATATACATATTCACTTCTGTGTGTCTTTTATTAGATCATTTCAAAGTACTTTAGTGCAATGTATTGTCCTCTCAGGGAGACATAGTAATACGATGCATGCTCCTTCCCGTCTCAAAATCTGTTGATGGGTATTTCCATTGTGTTGTGGGACTGTTTCTGGATCTTTTTCCTTTGTTTTCCCACACCTTTCCCACTTTTATCAAGAATCTCAACTTTTGTAAATCACGTATGGAGTGTGAGGTCCCTCTAAAGAGTTTTTTGAATTTACTTAAATCATCTTGAGCCTGGAATAGTTGCCAACAGAGATGTAGATGCGAGATGGTGGGGCAAGATTATTCATTGACCACCTGCATTCATCTCGCCATACAGACATGTAAACCATGGTCCCTGCTCTGAATGTCTTACAATTTCTAAGAAACAGTATATAGATAAAAAAGGGGAGGGGATCGGTATAAGACTCTGAAGACATCATGTAAATTGAGTTGTATCAGGTAGTTTTCTTGTCAGTTCTGGATGTTGTGATTAAAATTTTTGATTTTTCTTTATCTGTTCTATTTTTTGCATACTAAATTGCTTTATCTCTAATGTTGAATATGGGAGGGCTTGTACGAAAGAATTGAGGAAAAGATGAGGACAAGAATGTTCAATAGTAGAGGAAAGATGGGGAAAAGAAGCAGAGTTGGATGGTGAGTCAGGTGCAAGGAGGCACAGTCAATAGGAAAGTTCAGTTCTTGGAGCAAAATATACCGAATAGTGAGGTGGAGTTTTGCATGAATTAATTTTCTATTTACAGAGTCTTTTGGGTGGTAATCCACTACCAGGAAAGGAAGGCTCTCATGGAGAGGGAAGACTGTAGTGCTTCCAGTGCATGGGCTCTGGAGAAGGTTAGAGCTAGCTGGGGAACAAAATGTCAGAAACTAACTCAGGGCACAGCCCCAACACATAACCCCTTTTTGACATTCCAACAGAGCTAGAATAGTCTTTGATCTCTAGTGGTCTCTCATGGGATAAAAGAACTATCCACTATTGTTATAAACAGAGGAATATCTAGAATACTGGAATGTGGGAGGCATCCAATCTTTTTTCCTGAATAGAGAGAAGTCTTCTTGCTCAGATGGTCATCAAGCTGATGGGGGAAACTGATTTTAGACTTCTCAGCATGTACCTTCAATGTACCATGCCATGGTATTCAGTTGAAGGAATTGCTCTGTAAATCTGTTTGTGGATGTCAAATTCTCGTTTTGCAGGTGTTTGGTTTAGGCACCCTTGAAATCTTATGGATCTTTGTACATGCTCTCACTTTTCTTTATTAAACATCTTGATGGTATTTTTTTGTGGTGAAAAGAGGAATATAACTGGGTGGTGTCAAAAGGTAAATGCTTTCTTTATACATGCTTACCCTACAGTGAACACAGTGGGGCACTTTGCTATCTTGGTAGCTTGTTTTTAGTCCTGTTACATTCTTTCATATATAAATACTCCTTGGGGCATTCAGCACCAAAAAAATCAACATTATGCAAATGTAATTTGTCAAAATAACACTACTTAATCACTCTAGTTTCAATTATTTTGATAATTTATTTAAAAATGTCTGTCAGCAAGTATGTCTGTAACAATACAGACACATACAAAAATTCCCCCAGGAGTAGAGATTTAAAGAAACCCCTATGACAATCCAGTTCCTGTTTATCTGCCCCCTTCCACCGCCTCCCCCTAAGAGGCCAGCCCGGGGGGGGTAGGGGGGGGCAGATACCCGCAATCCCTTCCCCCCAGAGCTCACCTGCGGAGCTCCTCCCAGCCAATATACCTGCACCCCATCCCCTCCCAGAGCCTAGCCACGGCTCCCCCCTTTCCCAGACAACCATTCTCCCTGCTCCCTTCCCTCCCCCCAGAGCCTAGGGATCCAGAGGGAGAAACAGCCTGATGCTTGGTCACAGGCTTTTATGGTCTTTCCTGTGCCCTCTCCTTCCCTCAGGGCATGTTGGAAACTGCAGCTGCCAGGAACCCTCAAGCTCCTTCTCCCTCCCCGCAGCAGTGTCTTGTATGTGCAAGCTGGGCTCTGTTGAATCCAGTGGCACCTAGTGGTGCCTAGCAGCACTGCAGCTCATTTCTGTGGGGGGAAAGGAAATTCTGCATGCACAATGTTAATTTCTGCAAAATTCTGCATTGTGCAGTGGTGCAGAATTCCCTTAGGAGTAATGTACAGTATGGGGTAAACTATCCCCTCTTCCAGTGGCTTAGTATGACAACAGAGTAGCAGCAATTCCAGCCTATTGGACACCTCCTCGAGTTTCTGGTGTACAGAAACAAATTTAAGAATGTATCCCAAAATATGTTTATATATATGGTGAAGTGTTTTTCTTTTAAGTGTTTGCGAGACTTTACTGTGAAATCTTCAGGTTTTCCTGAAGACTGTATAAATACACAGCTTTATAAACACAGGTGCTACCCAAGAATTCATTTTACCAATAGTTTGGAAGATAGCAATGTTCCAAAGGTTGTTAAGTTGGATGTAGTGGAATATTGTCATGTTGCTAGAGACTTGAAGTGGGATCTGAATAGTTGCACCATGTTTTAAAATCAATTATAACATTTTCTGAGAGGCCTACATGTTTAAAAATGTTTAGGTTTTGCAGCTCTGAGTGTTACAACACCTGACTGATTTAGGGGCCTGTCTCATTTTCAAAAGGAATTTAGGCAATTAGGAGCCAAAATCTGATTGACCATCACTGAGAGTCAGGCTTTTGAAAATGAGATTAGGCTTCTAAAGCAGGTGTTACAGCGCTGAGCGCAACAATGCCTAAGTAACTTAAAATTTGGGAGCTAAACAATGGTAGATTATCTTTCTAGAATAAAATGCCTAACATTTTGGCCAAGAATTTAATGTACTACATCATCACACACTCAGTAGCAAATGTATTCTGAAGAATGCTTATGTGTTTGGGTTTTAATATTGATCTCACCATATTTGAATAACTTAAAAAAAGAAAATCAATCTTATTCTAGCTTCCACACACAAAGCTGTACATGTGTACAGTTGACCGTGGATGATGTGCAGTCACCGCTTAGTTAAGTGTGGAATCTACAATAAGTATTACTGTTTTCTTTCCTTTCTTTTTTCATAGGTAGAGAGGTTGATATTAAAACCAAACACATAAGTATAATCAGGAGGACATTTCTTAACAGAATATGCAACTTCAAAGGTATGTAAAGATTGGGGTGAAAGCCAAAAGACTTCCTTTTAGTTATCTTCCCTTCTATAATGTAATTATCTTCCTAAATTTAAATACCTTTTGCTTTCTAAACTGTTAGCTGTAAATTAGTACATTTCCTGTTTACACCATTACAATAGGAAAATGTGCAGTTTTTAAACTTGAAAAGCAAAACAAAACAAGTTGTAAAGGGGCAGTATTTCAGTACATTGTTAATAGGATGCAGAGTTTTTAATGTCCGATTCAGCTGTACCTTGGGTTGATGATAACAAAACTCTTGATGGCTGTTAAATGACATGTGAAATAAATTTGTGATGTTCACCAGTTGCATTGTGGGCACTTTTCATTGCTACTCACATTGCACCTGGTTTGTTAAGAATTACCATAATTTAAATCTTCCTTTGATTAATTTCCTCACCTCCTACACATCTTCCAACCTGCCCTCCTCCTTGCTGTACTATTTTCCAAGCTGCCTCTTTACATTTAAATTTCCTACCCTTTGTTATGAGCCAGATAACCACTTCTTCATCAAAATGTTTTTCCTCCTGAGTTTGCCTCTTCTGCAAACCCCATACTCCAAAAAATATATAGCATAATACATATGTGCATAAAAAGTGATAATGTACACTGCTTTGATATTTGATCTGATTTCTTGTTGGAACAGTATTGACTAATTTATGTTGTAGGTTTCTGGGGCCAGGACTGTCTTGCTTTCTTTTGGATTAATATGACATCCAGTAAAAAGTCTTGAGTAAACTGAGTTTCTGTCATCTAATACAATTTTTGTTAAAAAAATAAAATAAATGTAAAGGAAGTTTGTATTACTTTCAGTAAATGTTTTTAGGGATGAGGGCCAAACAACTGTTCATATTTAAACACTTCCTTTTATGCTTTCAGTGTTTAATTTTCTGTTAGGTGTCACAGTCCATTGTTTTTGTGAAGTATGATAAACATTTGTGTACTGCATTGAATGCATTACTGCATTGAGTACAGGTTTAGATTGATAACTTAATTCTGTTTAATTTACTTTTTTTTCTTTTTCTTTTTTTTTTGGCATAGGAAATGTATGAGGTTGCAAAGAAGCTTTGTTCCTTTTGTGAAGGTCTGGTCCATGATGAACATCTTCAGCACCAAGGCTGGGCTGCCATAATGGCCAATTTGGAAGATTGCACATATTCTTATCAAAAGCTGCTTTTCAAGTTTGAAAATGCATATTCAAACTATCTGCAGTCCATAGATGATATTAAGCTGAAACTCACACAGTAGGTTTGCTGTTAGACTCTTCAATAAGAAAGTGCTCCACACAATCACTGCATTTAAAAATAAGTTTTTATGATTTTATATTTCCACAATTAATTCTTAGTAAACCAGTAGAAGTTCTGAATTCTGTACATTTGTACTACTTTTGTTGTATTTGGTATCATACAGTAGGTAACTTAATACATTAGAACATTCATTCCCTATAGCTTTCTTAAAAGCTTACTCTTGGGGGAATTCTGCACCAAAAAATTAAAAATCTGCAACAAAAAATTGTCTACCTTAAACTTTTTGTAAGATTAGTTTCTTGATAGATGTTTTGTTTGTCCTTTATTTTAAAGCTTGGGGACAGCTGTTTCTATAATGTCCAAGATCCCACTGCTGGAGTGCCTAACCAGACATAGTTACAGAGAGTGTTTAGGAAGATTGGATTCTTCTGTTGGGCATGGAGGGGCAGAAAGTGAAGAAACTGAAGATGAGAAGTCTGCTGAACTGGTGCTTTCTTCTGATATACCTAGAGTGCACAATAAATCACTTTTAGCCTCATTTTGCAAGTCTGTGGAACATTCAGCCCTGGACAGCACAGATCCTGGAAATGTCAAAGAAAATAGGGAATCCAGTCAAAACATTACTGTTGAGAACAGTAAAACTTCAGAAGAGCTTAACGAGAGTGATCTGCCTTCCTTCAATGTCTCTCTGTTGGACTGGATAAATGTTCAAGATAGACCTAATGATGTGGAATCATTAGTCAGAAAATGTTTTGATTCTATGAGCAGAGTAAGTTCACACTTAAAAAAGATGTCTTAATGAAATAATAGGAATGTCCCATTTAATCTTTCTGTTTGGTTTCCAGATGCTGCTGCTGTTGAAGTAAATGTTGAACTGACTTTAATTGTTTTAACTTTGTTTCTCCTGCAATTTTCTGCATTTGAAACAAAGGAGAAAATGCAGAAGAAAAAATTAGAGGGCTGCTTAGTTTGAAAATTTGGCCATCCTTAGATTTGTTAAAATTTCATGAGAATAGTTGTCTAAAACATTTTATTTATTTATTTATTTATTTTAAATAAAAAGGAGCATTTATGTTTGTGTCTAGCATGGTAACACATTTTTGTTTTCTTCGCTAACTTTGTGATGTTACTTACCCAACAAAATATACCCAAACCTGTGTGAAATTGAGGATGTTCCTGGTCTCTCAGGTGTAGAACATAATTTCTGTTAAACAAAAAAGATTAAATCCTCTATCATGTTAAAAACACAAGAAAAAAAATTGAGCTCATTAAATGGGTTTGACATTTGTACCAGCAGATGGATATAGATATGTTCTCAGAGTAGCTTATATCTAGCTGGGTGTTCCATTTCTGTCTTCAGTAGAGAAGCACCATGCTCTGAGTAGTTTTTAGATGGTTGTTTGTTAATAACTTTCTTATCTTTTTCTTGATTTTAACTAGTGACCTTTGTAGCCTATTAAAAACCTCTTCCTCATGAATCCTTTCTCATTTCTTACTTACTAGTTGTAATATGTAATTCTTAGTTTAAATCAGATTTTTAAAATTTTATATTTTGTATTGGGATCTTAGTTTTGCATTCATTATGGTTGTGCAACTCCAGTAAAATGCTCCCTGTGAACCAACACAACAAAAGTCTCTGGTGTCATGAGGAGGAGCGAGGGGCACACTGTGAGTAGGTGTTCCCTGTGTGAGTTTGTGCACTTGATATTTGAGCCAGTTTCAAGGAGTACAGGCTAAAGACTCTCTAAATAGAAGCTTATGCCCAGCTGGCTACAACTAGTTTCATATCATCTGGTCTGGTCACTGCAAAGGAACCAGCTTTCTCCCAACCTGTAATTGCAGAGACCAACCCAGCTGCTAAATTACCCAGTTTCCCCTTGATAACAACAATGCAGTTATGGAAGTGATGGTATATAAGTGAAGATTTGACATATTTTAGATTTAATTAGAATTCCTAAATTTTATTTGCAAAGAACTTAAGTTGTTGCACCCCTTCCTGTTTGTTTGGCTTTTTTAGAAAATCTGATACCTTTTCAGAATGATTCTAAGGCTTCCGTGATCAGTATTAGCTTTGTGATTTGATCATACTTAAAGAGAGGATATGTGCCAGGCATATTATATGATATTTTAAAAAAATATAGCTTGTCATATGAAAAAATCTGAGCAAAAAGAGGGAGTCTGCAATCAGTTCAGACATTTTCCACCTGTCCACCTTGCCTGGCCAATACCATTGGAAACAGGTTCCATTTTTGGTTCTGCATATGAAAGAAAAATTCTTAATGCTGAAATCTGATTGTCTTCTGCCCAACTCCCATTGTCAATCACGTTTACTTCCCAGGTTTTGTATGGGGATACTTCTGGGCACATTCCACCAAATTTAAATAGAGGTAATTGCAAACAAATTAAATTTTCAAGTGCAAAATTTATTACCTTTAATGCCATCAGTATTATCAGAAGTGTGACTGCAGCACTTGAAATACTGATTGACACAGAGGCAATAGGAGGAGTTTAAAAACCGCTATTTAGTTATAAATGTATCAGTATTAAAGTGGTAAATCTGGAAAAAAACAACTTCTAGGTTATATAATTCTAACCATTTCATATAGGTAACATTTTTGTAACACAGTGTACTTTGACCCAACTTCCCTTTACATAAATATATTCGCTGTGTTCGTGCCCTTTTGCCTTCATCTAGCCAACAGACCAGCCAGAAACATTTGTCATTCAACTACCTGCAATTATGTCTGACCTGTAATTACTTAAGAATAATTGCCTTCTGTAAATATTCACAAAGGCTGAAAACTGAGATGATTCCTGTTTAAAATAAAGTTGGTCTACTTCCAGTTATGAAAATAATTTTATATGTTAATTTATTTTGAAAGCTTTCAACCAGATTTTTGCATCTCTTTGGAGAGTAATGCTGTCCATAAGCAGAAAAAATGTAGGTGCTTGATCGGTTTTGACCTATTTTTTCCCAGAATAAAAACATCAAAGCGGCATGAGAGTATTTAGTTGCAGATAGAACATTTTAATTTATCTTGTTTCAACGAGAACACAGACAACAAACAGCTGAGTATTTGAACACCCTCGATTTAAAATTAAACTTTGAAATCAGAACTAATCTGGAACTGGAAAAAAAGATATTTAATAGGGCTGTCGATTAATCGCAGTTAACTCAAGCGATTTAACTAGAAAAAATAATCGCGATTAAAAACATTAATCGCAATTTTAACTGCACTGTTAAACAATAGAATACCAATTAAAATTTATTAAATATTTTTGATGTTTTTCTACATTTTCATATATATTGTATTCTGTCTTGTAATTGAAATAAGTGTAAAATTTTTATTACAAATATTTGCACCTTAAAAATGATAAAATACATACCTCTACCTCGATATAACGCTGTCCTTGGGAGCCAAAATATCTTATCGCGTTATAGGTGAAACCGCGTTGTATCAAACTTGCTTTGATCCACCGGAGTGCGCAGCCCCGCCCTCCCCCCCTCCCGGAGCACTCCTTTACCACGTTGTATCTGAATTCGTGTTATATTGGGTCGCATTATATTGGGGTAGAGGTGTAGTATTTTGCAATTCACTCATACAAGTACTATAGTGCAATCTCTTTGTCATGAAAGTGCAATTACAAATTTAGATTTTTTTTGTTATATAACTGCACTCAAAAACAAAACAATGTAAAACTTCAGAGCCTACAAGTTTACTCAGTCCTACTTGTTCATCCAATCGTTAAGACAAACAAGTTTATTTACATTTACAGGAGATAATGCTGCCCGCTTCTTATTTACAGTGTCACCAGAAAGTGAAAACAGACATTTGCATGGCACTTTTGTAGCTGGCACTGCAAGGTATTTACGTGCCAGATATGCTAAACATTCATATGCCCCTTCATGCTTCAGCCACCATTCCAAAGGATATGCTTCATGCTGATGACGCTCAATTAAAAAAAAAATGCATTAATTAAATTTGTGACTGAACTCCTTTGGGGGAGAATTGTATGTCCCCTGCTCTGTTTTACCTGTTTTCTGCCATATATTTCATGTTATAGCAGTCTCTGATGATGATCCAGCACAAGTTGTTCATTTTAGGAACACTTTCGCTGCAGATTTCACAAAACGCAAAAAAGGTACCCGTGTGAGATAGTTACAGCACACGACCCTAAGTTTGAGAATCTGAAGTGCCTTCCAAAATCTGAGAGAATGAGGTGTGGAGCATGCTTTCAGAAGCCTTAAAAGAGCAACACTCCGATGTGGAAACTACAGAACCCGAACCACCAAAAAAGAAAATCAACCATCTGCTGTTGGCATCAGACTCGAATAATAAAAATGAACATGCATCAGTCTGCACTGCTTTGGATTGTTATCGAGCAGAACCCGTCATCAGCATGGACGTATTTTCCTCTGGAATGGTGGTTGAATCATGAAGGGACATATGAATCTTTAGCATAACTGGCACGTAAATATTTTGCGACACCGGCTACAACAGTGCCATGAGAACGCCTGTTCTAACTTTTAGATGACGTTGTAAACAAGAAGCAGGCAGCATTATCTCCTGCAAATGTAAACAAACTTGTTTGTCTGAGCAATTGGCCAAATAAGAAGTAGGACTAAGTAGACATGCAGGGTCTAAAATTTTACGTTGTTTTATTTTTGAATGCAGTTTTTTTTACATAATTCTACATTTGAAAGTTCAAGTTTCGTGGTAAAGAGATTCACCTAAAACAAGTACTTTAGTGCGATTGAAAAATACTATTTCTTTTGGTTTTTTTGCAGTGCAAATACTTGTAATCAAAAATAAATGTAAAGGAGCACTGTACACTTTGTATTGTAATTGAAATCAGTATATTTAAAAATGTAGAAAACATCCAAAAATATTTAAATAAATGGTATTCTATTATTGTTTAACAGTGTGATTAATCATGATTAATTTTTTAACCGCTTGACAGGCCTAATATCTAAATACATATCCTGTGGCAGAATGCTTATTTGGTATTATGTTTATCCTGAGATGACATTTTGACATGTAAAACTGGAATAGGCTAGCATTAACTTATTGATTTTTTTTTTTTCACTTGCTATTTAGAAATGTGAACCATGCAACTGATTTATGATGGCATTTCTTGCTAATCTCCTTTATGGAATTCTTCCTGTTGTTCGAATTCTTTGTAGAGCAGTGGTTTCCAAGCTCTGGTCTGTGACCATTGGTGATCCAGGGAGAACTAGTATATGCTGCATGGTGTTGGCTCCTTGCTTCTAACTGCTTCTATAGACATCCAGACTCTTAATGCAAAAAGTGTAGCTTCTTGTAAAAGCAGTTGGCAACAAGGAGCTAATGTAGTTGCTTCTATTAGGGCTGCTGCTATGTAATCAGGAGGGGGTGGGAAAGAAATTACCATAGACAGAAATTGCTATCTACCAATGAAGGAGGAGCCAGATCCTGCAAATGGGACTAGAGTCAAAGGCAGCAGGAGAAGGTGGGCAGAGAGGAGATCAGACAGCAGGGTAGTATGTGCAGAAGAGTGAAATGAGAGAAACAGATCCTTTTTGTTCCAAAAGGTCAAAAACAAACTGCATTAGTTAAAAATAATGTACTTCCCTAATATTACTTTTCCATGTAAACAACTGTTCTAGTTGCGACAAGGACGATATATAGTCATGAATGGGATTGTAATTGGGAGGAGGATCCAGTTGACGACTCTGTTAAGAGTTTGTCCAGTATTTGAAAATCTCTGAGAACCCTTAGTACAAATAGTTCATTTAGAAAGACATAGCAAGGTAGGTCAGTTTTAAAACTGCCTTTCATGACGTCTCAAAAAGCTTTTAAAAAAATCCTGAAATATTCATAGATTCTAGGACTGGAAGGGACCTCGAGAGGTCATCGAGTCCAGTCCCCTGCCCGCATGGCAGGACCAAATACTGTCTAGACCATCCCTGATAGACATTTATCTAACCTACTCTTAAGTATCTCCAGAGATGGAGATTCCACAACCTCCCTAGGCAATTTATTCCAGTGTTTAACCACCCTGACAGTTAGAAACTTTTTCCTAATGTCCAACCTAGACCTCCCTTGCTGCAGTTTAAACCCATTGCTTCTTGTTCTATCCTTAGAGGCTAAGGTGAAAAAGTTTTCTCCCTCCTCCTTATGACACCCTTTTAAATACCTGAAAAATTGTATCATTTGAAATGTGTTGTGGCTATTTAATTTCAGCTGTTTTGCACTAATATTTTCTTCTGGAAATTCAGGCTGATTCTATTTTTTTTTCCAAGTTCAATCACTTTCCAACTTGCTTTGTTTTTTCCACTTTCCTTTTTATTATTATTATTATTTATTTTGGAGTAAATGGGGATGTCTTGAACTCTAGTACTTCTTTGTTGTAGTATCCCTCCTTCAAAGTTTCACATTTTTACATCCCACAACATTTGCAGCAATACTGACATTTGCTACAATATCTTACGTCCCAGATTATGTACTCCTGGCTTTTATGTAGGCATTTTCTTCATGTAAGCATTCACTCATGTATCTGGTATCATAGACTTCACGGTGAGCGTTCCCATGTGACTAAATGTTAGAGTAGTTCCCTAAAGATAAGTTTTACTGAACTCTCTTGCAACACCAGGTTTGCAGTAGCTGTTTTAGATGAATTGTTATGTCACACTACCCAAGGGTGACATGCTCTATGCTCTTAATTAGTTTATTCAGATCTGTGTTCCATTGAAACAGTAATTTCTGAAGAATTTGTATTGAAAGGCTCTCCTTTTTTTCACTAATTTTGAAGTTGAATTGGAGGAATAACTCCAAAGCCCTGTAGATGTTACTCTACTCTTTTAACATCTGTTGGTGATAGTGGGCTTGTAAGGGTGGATGAGTCAAACTTTTCCTCCAGCAAAAAAATTGTGACTAGTTTAAATTTAGTAAAAGTTTTAAATGTAATCAGAGGTGGTACAGATCTGTAACATCCTCAATTATTTGTTCGTGAAGAGATCTGCCTATTTTATGAAGAGCTGTCACTTTAGTTTTCTATTTTTTAAAAATTAATCACTATTCCATTTTCAAGGACCTGGATTGCATAGTCCTAATAGTTCCCAAATTATTTCTAATTTTATGCCACAAGTAAGAACAAAGACTAAATTGTAAAATAACAATAACAACAACAAAATAGAATATGTGGGCTACAGAAGAAACTCCCAGTGAAAAACTAAATCAAAAGTTAAGGAACTGTGGGTACATCTGCACAGTAAGCAGCAGCCTGCTGTAGTGAGTCTGAGTCTGAATCTACAGACTCAGGCTCCTACTATGGCACTAAAACTAGCTGTTGGGGCTCCTGTTGGAGCTTGGGCTCTGAAGCCCACCTCCTCTCTAGGCTTCAGTGTAGACATACCCTAAGAGAGCAAAATAATTTGGATGAATTTTTGATATTTTGTTTTCTCTGTAACATTAATTTCATTTTTTTATTTTAATTTATTTTTTTTTGCTCTGCACCAATCATTCAACGTCAGTGTTGTCCTCGTCTCTTTATTAATGAGTTGAAATCTGTTGTATACAGTGTGAAGTATGTTTTTTAAAAGCCACTAAATATATGTATAATTACAGTCTCTCTTTTCTTCCATCTTTTAGCTTGATCCAAAGATCATTCAGCCCTTTTTGGTAGAATGTCGACAAACTATTGCCAAACTAGATAATCAGAACATGAAGGCGATTAAAGGGCTTGAGGACAGGCTTTATGCATTGGACCAGATGATAGCTAGCTGCAGCAGACTAGTAAATGAACAAAAAGACCTTGCTCAGGTAATTTTTTTTTTTCTTGGGGTGGGGGAAATAGATGAATGTAGCACAATACTCTAATAAAACAATTAAACATAGCTCTTTATGTGAAACAATTTCCAACACATTTAACTTTATGTACAAGAATATTACAAAAACATGGCAGCTGTGGTTTTATTAGGGTAGAAGGTGCATTCTTATTTTTTGGTTACTTCTCACGTTCTAGAAATTAACCTTTGGGCTGAAATGTCTTCTACTTATTTTCAGTCCATAAGGGCAAATTTGGTAATTTCATTTGGTAATTTTAAGTTATCACAGAAGTAGACACAGTACTGGGTCATTCATTCAAATAATTTAAGGATTTTTGTTGTTTTAAAACATCGGCTGTGGTGGTTTACTCTATAGAGTAAAACAAATGAAACTGTAAACCCTAGATATAAAACAGTGGTCAAATGCACAGAGAACATCCAAAATTACAGTTCTCACTGTAACTGTAGCTCTGACAAACTGCATAGTAATATAAAATACCACATGTGGTCACGTTAAAATTGCTATGGATCCATAATTCTGAATGTCCTCACATTTTTGTATTTAAATTTTCAACTATTTTGATTATCATTTTTTGCATCATACAGTCCTAAATCCTGGGTAAATTACAAATATATTGAATGAAGTAGAGAATATTGTCCCCTCTGTTTCCATCAAGGTTATTTTCCTGTTTGTCTGAGCATTTTGGTATGACTTGGACATGTAAGACGCAAAATCAACCCTAAGCATGAAAAAGTTAGTGTAAATTATCAAAGGGAAGCAAAGAGGCACAAGCAGAAGGCGGCTATGGCCAGCAGAGATAAGGAAAATAAGCAGGAGGGTGTTTTTTTAAAAAAAATATATTAGGAACAAAATGAATCCTGAAAATGGTATTGGTTCATTTCTAGATGGAAATGGCAGAATTATCAGTAGTAATGCAGGAAAGGCAGAAATGTTCAATGAATATTCTTTATTGGAGGGGGAAAAATAAATTATGTAGTCTCATTATATGGTGACAATAACACTCTTTCCATTCCGCTAGTATCTCTGTAAGATGTCAGACAGAAGCTACTAAAGTTAGATGTTTTTAAAGCAGCAGATCCAGATGACTTGCATGCAAGAGTTTTAAAGAACTGGCTGAGGAGCTCACTGGATCATTAATGTTGATTTTTAATAAGTCTTGAAGAACTGGGCAAGTTCCGGAAGACTGGAAGAAAGTTAATGTGCCAATTCTTAAAAAGGTAGATGGGATGGCCCAGATAATTATAGGCCTGTCAGCCTGACATGGATCCTAGGCTAGATAATGGCTGATACAGAACTTATTTAAGAATGAAAGGAGTGTAATGTAATTTAATATAAATGAAAATGGGTTATAGAAAATAGGTCCTGTGAAACTAACTTCATTTCTCTTTTTTTTTATGAGACTACATGTTTGGTTGATAAAAGGCAATAATGTTGATGTAATAGACTTCTGTAAAATGTTTGACTTAGTACGGCAGAGCATGTTGATTAAAAAACTAGAACAATATGAAATTAACATGGCACACGTTAAATTGATTAAAAACTGGATAGGTCTCAAAATGTAACTGTAAATGGGGAATTGTCATACAATTAGTGTGTTTCCAGTGTGGTCCTGCAGGGATCAGTTCTTGGCCCTATGCTATGTAATAGTTTTATCAGTGAAGAAAACATAAAATCATCATTGTTTGCAGATGACACAAATTGGGGAGTGATAAATGATGAAAACGACAGTACACTGATTCAGAGCGATTTGGATCGGTTGGTAAAAATGGGTGCAAACAAACAATATGCATTTTAATATGGCTACATGTAAATATTATATCAAAGAGTAAACAATGTGGGCCATACTTAGGGGATGAGGGACTCTATCCTGAGAACCAATGACTCTGAGAAAGATTTGGTGGTCATGGTAAATAATCTGCTGAACATGAGCCCCACAGTGTGGTGCTGTGGCCAAAAAGGCTAATGTGATCCTGGGATGCATAAACAGGAGAATTTTGAGTAGGAGTAGAGAGGTTATGTTACCTCTGTATTTGGCACTGGTGGGACCGCTGCTGGAATACTGTGTCCATTTCTGGTCCCTCACAATTCAAGAAGGAGGTTGGTAAATTGGAGAGGGTTCAGAGAGGAGCGACAATAAGGATTAAATGATTGAAAATATGCTTTATAGTGAGATACTCAAAGAGCTCAGTCTGTTTAGTTTAACAAAGAGAAAGTTAAGGGTGACTTGATTAATCTGTAAGTATCTGCATAGGGAACAAATATTTGATAATGGGCTCTTCAGTCTGGGAGAGAAAGGTATAACATGATCCAGTGGCAAGTTGAAACTAGATAAATTCAGACTGGAAATAACTAAGATGTAAATTTTCAATGGTGAGAGTAACTATTGGAATAATTTACCAAGGGTGTGGTGGATTCTCCTATCCAGATTGGATTCTTTTCTAAAAGATACGCGGTGGGAATTATTTTGGAGAAGTTCTGTGGCCTGTGTTATACAGGAGATCAGACGAGAGGATGAAAATGGTCTTGGAATCTATGAATCTATAAACAATATTTGGGGTCCCAGTCCTTGCTTCTGAAAGACATTAGCTTTCTGATTTCATTTCTGGAATAGTACACATCTTATTCTTCCTTTTCAGAATGTGTGCAAAAATCAAACTGCTTACTATTTGAGATAACTAAGGAGAAATGGTTAGAATTTGAAGGAATATAATGATGTTTGAAATTTGCCACTGTAGCAACATATTTCCATTCTTAAACCTGCAGTTTCATGTTCTGCAGAAACTGGTTTGATATAAATGTTTTGATATTTTTTGATCTTTGGTGTGAGTGACCATTTGTCTCTAAGTCCAGCTTGCCTGGATGGCAAGATAGACTGGAATCTCTGTGATTCTGAAGTAAGATTGTTATAGTGCCTTAGGAGTACACATTTGTTACTGGGTTAGTGAAGTCTAATTATAGAGCATACCACCAGTTTGGGGTGTCTACCTGGCTTTTTGACATTCTGCTCTGAAGTTGGCATTTACAGTCATTAGCCACTCCAGACGGCGTGACAATGTTCCACCTTGTATTTAGCTGTGACACTGAATAAATTTCCCAGAAGAAGAGCTCTGTGTAAGTTTGAAAGCTTGTCTGTCTTACCAACAGAAGTTGGTCTAATAAAAGATATTATTCTTCGAGTGCTTGCTCATGTCGATTCCAATTAGGTGTGTGCGCGCTGCATGTACAGTCGTCGGAAGGTTTTTCCCCTAGCAGCACCCATTGGGTCAGCTATGGAACACCCTGGAGTGGCGCCTTCATGGTGCCTGGAGGGGCACCTTCATGGCAGTGAATATAGGTCCCTGTTGACCTGCTGCCTCTTCAGTTCTTACCGCCAGTGATAGTCATTGGAACTGGAGTCACTTGCTCTTGCAAGTGTTTCCCCTAGTTTTGTAGTCTAATAGCTTAGTTTTGTAAATAGTTGAAGTTTAGTGTTCAGTTGTTAGTTTTAGTAGGAGTGGGGGCTTTTCCCCACCCCAGATTCCCTTTCCTCCTTTTCCTCCTGTGGAACCTGCCATAAGCTCATACCAACAGGCAACCCCCACAACTCTTGTCTCAAGTGTCTGGGGGAGGTGCACCAAACAGAATGGTGCAAGATTTGCAAAGGGTTCTGCTCGAGGACGAAGAAAGAGCAGGACTTCAGGCTGAAACAGATCCTGATGGAATCCAGCACCGAGCAGGATCCGGCACCAAGCACCTACGTGCAGAGTAGCCCAGCCTCTGGGCGAGGAAGGACTCTGGTCAAAGAGACCCTCGGCACCGACGCTTCCCAGCATCGAAGCCAGTGGAGGCAGCGCAGCACTGCTCACACTCCCCAGTGCTGCATAAGAGGCACAGGAAAACAGAATGGGATACTCTCCCATACCAAAAGCTGCCGGATCAGCCAGTGGTGCCTGAGTGCGTCCAGCACCCAGCGCCGACAACACAGGAGTCAGCCCCGTTGACCTCAGCCCCGAGGAGGACCGTTGAGTGGATTCTGCTCAGCACAGGTGCCCGGTGCAGGAGCTGGAACTCCCGTCCACCCTGGACACTTTCGAGGCTGCAGTCCACTACCAGCTGGGATAGACTTCTGGTGTTGCAATGCAGGGCGATGTCTAGAGGCAAGCCTGCACTGATGTGGAGGTCACTGCTCCCCATGGCACTGGCCATGTGGCACTGATCCCCGGCACTGCCCCGCTTGGAACCGCTTCACGCTCCAGATCCACATCATCTGACTCAGAGGCAGAGTCCTGTTATTCAACTCATAGTTGGTGCCAGTGGGACCGCAACAGAAGGCAGGACATGGGAGTAGTGTCAGGGCAAGTGCAGTGGCAGGTACCCACATGGTGGCACTTTTAGACACCGAGGGCTTACCACCAGACCAAAGGCACTCGCTCCAAAGGTTCCCACTCCGTGGTGTCAGAACCACAAGTGCCCCTGCCAGCCACAAGTTGTCCCACCTCTTGGGGCTCCGCAATGACATCAATACAGGCTATGCAGCCATGTCCAGATCCCAAGCCTGCCACCGGTGCTGAACTTGAGATTGGCACTGAGGAGCATGGTACAGAGCAGGATATACCCAGGGAGGGCCAGGAATGCCCGGTGCCTCCTCTGGCCTCATCATCGTCCTCCCCGGATAAAACAGTGGTGGGGACTTCCTCCTCTGGGCCACTCCCTATTGACAGTGGAGTGCACCAGGACCTGCTGCACAGAGCCTGCATATTGGCTCACAATATGGGGCTGTAGTCGAATCGGAAGACCCGATGGTTGACATTATGGCCCCAGAGGGGCCATCAAGGGTGGCATTGCCCCACGTCAAAACTAAAACTCTGTGGCAAACCCCTGCCTGCATTCCCCCAACAGCGAAGGGGGGAGAGAGAAAATACTTTGTCCCCTCTAAGGGGTACGATTACTTGTTTACTCACCTGGAGCCCTGCTCGTTGGTGGTGGCCGCGGAGAATGAGAGAGAAACAGGGGCACTAGGGACTGACCCCAAAAGACTCCAAAAAGCTGGACTTCTTCAGCTGGAAGCTCTGCTCAACCGGGGGGCTCCAGCTCAGGATTGCCAACCAACAGGAAATCCTGAGAAGGTACAATTTCAACTCATGGAACGCAGTGTTGAAATTCAAAGAACTGGTACCTACTGAATCCAGGCAACCACAAAATTTCTTTCATTATAACCAAAGACCCTTTTGATTGAGATGCAGAAGTAAAACAATTTCTTAAACTGAAATTGAAAGGTGAGACCATAAACTTGTATGTTACCTTGCTTCAACACTCATCTGTTAAATTTTAAAAAGGGTGAGATTTACCATAGAATGACAGAGCCACCAAAGTACCCTCTATACCACTTAAAACCTACACTGGTTCTGTGCATGCACATAGGGAGTGCACGCATTGTTTGCATAGGGAGATGGGACATTTCTTGTATAGCCTTTAACCAGTTTTGCCATTGCTTGACTAACCAAGACGACATGCAGAGTGTTGTATTGATGAGACGGTGTCTAGCCCCACAAAGGTTAATGTGTTTTTTTGTTTTTGTTTTTTTTAAACGTATTTATTGTTAAAACATTAAACAAGTGTGGTCTCGAGTTTTGTGTCAAGTTATAACTGGCCTCCTCCCATTTGAACGACCACCTTTACAAATATTCTTAATGATTTATTACATGCACAGAAAGAAGAAAAACAGTGAGAGCATTTGAAATGGAAAAAAGTTAATAAGGCTACATGTTAACAGTTTTGCTTATTCGCTTTCTCTTCAGGTATATATGGTCTTCTTACTGTTATTACTAAATTACTAAAGATTGTATTTGTTGTCTTTTGGAGGAAAACAGAAAGTTTGTTTAGATTGTCTTGAGCTGCTATTGTTCAGTTCTTTTTCCTTTGGGATACCAAAATAGACAAACAAAAAACAACTTGCACAATGTGGGGAAAAGTGCAGCTTCTGTGTCTGATACTTTCTCATTTGCAACCTAGTTGCTGTGAAATTGTAGGAAAAGCACATGGTCTTTGAGACTTGGCATCCTTTCATCAGCAGTGGGCTGTCAAAGGCATTGCTTTCAGCTTGATGTTTTCGTTATAGTCTTCAGTATTGCCAGGGAAGGATTTGTCTTTGCCAGTTAAGTTAATAACATTCTTATTACACAGAAGGCAAAAAGAGGAAAGTGAGAATGGAGAAATATCAGAGGGGTAGCCGTGTTACTTTGTATCCACAAAAACAACAAGGTGGCACCTTGAAGACTAACAGATTTATTTGGGCATAAGCTTTCATGGTAAAAAACCCACTTCTTCAGATGCATGGAGTGAAAATTAAACTGCTGAGCTACAATTCATTTGCAAATTTAACGCCATCAATTTGGGCTTGAATAAAGACTGGAAGTGGCTGGCTCACTACAAAAGCAATTTTCCCTCTAGGTATTGACACCTCTTCATCAATTAATGGGAGTGGACCACATCCACCCTGTCTGAATTGGCCTTCAACATTGGTTCTCCATTTGTAAGGTAACTCCCTTCTCTTCATGTGCCAATATATATTTATGCCTGTATCTGTAATTTTCACTCCATGCATCTGCAGACTTGGGGTTTTTACCCACGAAAGCTTATGCCCAAATAAATCTGTTAATGGAGAAATAGGGAAAGGAAGGAAAAATGACTCGTATGAGAGAGGCAGAGATGGCAAGTACCTCATGTTCACATGACTGGTGGTATTAAAGATTCAGCTGAAGCTGGCAGGGCCTTTGATATCAACTGGTTCCCTCTGGCTTGATTTGCGCAGGGCATCTTGCAGGATCAGAATAACAGACGCAGTGGTACTGTGGTAGATAACAGTTCCCTCAAGCCATTGCGCGTACCAGTGGTTGTGATGATTAAGCTTGCTTTTTCCGGTCCACTTACTTTTTAGTGACCAGCAAATAAATAATATCCAAAAAGGGGAGGCAACCGAATCCAATTAAAAAGCTAACATTCAAAACATTGTTCTGCTGCTCTTTGACTTTAAACATTTCTTTCATTTCTGCCAACATGTAACTGTACTAAGAGTCTTGAAATCCTCTTATCACAGGATTTTTTTTTTAACTTAGAAATGCTGGTGCAAACTGGATTGTATACCTCTAAATTTGGCTTACTTTTATAAACAATTATAATGTAACTGGTTCAGTTGTTAAAATAAGATACAGATGACTTCTGCACAGTGATCTGGAGCCAGAGAAACTTCTTGAGGAATAAGCAGCTCATATGAATACGCCTCTACTGGTGACTGTAAATGAGCCTCTGCTCACAAAACATTAGTCTAAAATACCAGGCGGATCAGACCAACAAGTAGGCTGAGGTCAGGGTATTGGGGAAAATGGAGTAACAGGAATAAGAGGACATGGGCAATTATTAGCAAGTCAGAACCAGTAATCACAGCTCTCTACTTATCTAGCCATTAACAGCACTTTTCTGTGTGCATTACAGAATAGGTGAGTTTTGAAAAAAAGTCTTGAAGGAGGATTTTGATTGGGAGCTTTTCCCACAGGTAAGGACTGGCATGGGAGAAGGTGTGAACGTGTTTGGCAGTTTCATACTCTTTTGAGTTATACTCACAGGAATGGGTTATGTTAGTGCCTGGACAGTGTGCACTTGCCAGTCAACAAAATGACCAGTGCATTTTTCCTCCATTGTGGGAGGCAGGGCATACAGTTGCCAAGGCCTCTGTTGTAAAGTGGTAATAGTTGCCTTTGCGTAGGACCGAACACAGTGAAAGATGTGCCACCCAATTGTAGCCTTTACTGATTATGGTATTGAATAACACTGATGACCTCTTTAAACTCTAGTATTAGACAAAAGTCCAGTGGCGCTGGAACAGTTTTTGGAATGGGGTGCTGAGCTGCACCCTCCCCTTAACCCTGTGTACACCCCTCACCACCTCCTAGAGCTGGGGCCGGCGACCAGGACCCCGAGGCTGGCAGCGGAGCCCCCGAGGCCCGCAGCCGAGCGGGTCCTTGGGACGGCAGCGGAGACCCTGGGTGCGGGGCTGGCGGCTGAGCGTGGTGGCAGGGGCATGGGGCCAGCGGCCGGGATGTTGGGCGCAAAACCCGGGGGTGCTGCAGCACCCTCTGCACCCCTACTTCCTGCACCTATGCAAAAGTCTGGTCTCTGTGGCTGGCTACTGTTGAGGGACAGGAAGAGATGACCTACAGCCATCAGCCTGACACCATTTACAATAAGTTACTCATACACCTACCAAAGCTTATTAATATACATGAGAGTTGAACTCCTGTCTGTCTTTGCAGTGTTACCCTGATATTATCCGGCGGCTTTTCATCTGATAGGCCAGTTGGCTAGTTCTCCTTTTAACTCATTAGCATTTACATCACCTTATCACCATAGTAACATGCAGTTAACTTAAGGAGGTCTTTAACATTTCTCCCCACCGGTCATCTTTTGGTGTCTACTGATCTGATGGGAAAATGTAGAATGTATATATTAGAGCTAATTAATATCAAGAAGTGAAAGAACACAGTTCATTTGTTAAGGATAATATGTTAAGCTTCAAAATATGAAACAATGCCTTTATTAATATATGATGACACCTAATTGCTCTATGAAGTACTGTTTTTAGAAATGACTCTGGTTAGCTTTTATACCTAAAGAAAAAAAACCCCACCCTTTGCTTAAAACTTCTTCCATTGCTAAAATTAACTTTTCCCCGTTTATACCAGTTGTTTAGTTTTTCTCTTCACTATGTTCAGATTTTGAACCTAGACTAGTGAGTTTCGTGCACTTGCTAATATATTAGTGTTTGGGTTGAAAATGCCATAAGGAAAATGATAAAATCTAAAAGATATTTTATTGAAATTTCTGAAATCTATTAATATTAGGTCTTGGGAAAGCATTTTTTCTCAGCCAATAATGGAAGAGGAAGAGAGCGTAGTGATGTTGCAGTTGCTGTTTACTACTGCACTCTTCCAAGAGCAGCGAATAGCCATGGTAAAATAGCAGGGCAATTGAACGAGTCTTTAACATTTTGTAAACTATTTATTTTTAGCACATTGTGTTTTGTAGAAGTTACAAAATTGATGAAAGAGTACTAACTTGGAACAATTGTTAACACTTATAGGAAACTTCAGTAATAAGTTCACTGTCACCTTTCGAGACAGTAACTTTTTAACCATTTTGGTGGAGATTTTCAAAGAGGCAAATGTCAGGTAACTCCTACTGAATGTCAGTATATCTCTGTCATTTGTACCTTTGATCTGTTCCTCCTGTAGTCCTTCCCGCTCCAACACACCGTTTTGGAAATGGTAGGGACAATGACACAAAAGGTGTTTTTGTGTATTATGCCTTTTGAATTGTTGAATGTTTGAGTTTAAATGATTGACTGATTTGCAGATGCCCGCCTGTTTCATGGTATGAACCTCAGGAAGCATATTACACCAATTCTGCAGAGGATTAATTTACTCTCTTTTTGGTTTGGGTGCAGTTCAGTGTGTTAACTTGGATTACTACAACTGTGCCTGGCTTGTGTCCTGACTACCTGAGAAAATACCTCACTCCCTATGTGGCACCATGGCGATTAATCTTATCTGGCTTATTCAAACTAGTAGTACATAGATATAAATATAATAAGAAGTTGGTGGGAAAGTTGTAATACTGTTCAGTTCCCAAGACAGTGATGGGCACTCCTGTGTATTAAAAAATATATATAGATATAGATATAGATAGTAGTGAAACAATATAAATAATATAAATAGTTTTAATGTTTCATGAAAAAAAGTAAGTAATTTCTAGCTTTATTTGTGTGTGTGTGTGTGTGTGTGTGTGTGTGTGTGTGTATATATATATATTTACTTCACAAATTATTTTTTATATATATATATATATATATATATATATATATATATATATATAAAAAATAATTTGTGAAGTAAATGACATGCCAGATGCCTTATCAACAAATACAAGTAATACATGAAATGAAGCCAAAATGTTAGTTGGAGGTCAAAATAATATTAGACAGGAACTTGTCTTGGCTGCAATTTGATTCCCAGGTGGAAAATATTTTAATTATTTTTCATGTAGGAATCAGGTAATACAAGTATTCAAGCACAAGTCAAAAGTAAACATTACTCTCTGGGTTAATATAATTTTAAAGAACATTTTTGAGCTATGAAAGCTTGGAATTATTATCTTTGCATGTATAGTTATGGTCAATAGGGGGCATTACATAATAAGAATATAAGAGTACTTTTACAGAAACATCAAAGCCAACTCTGTTGTGCAGAATCATTGAAATAAATCCATCTATGCTTAGCTGTTGTTTTATTTTTCATTTACTGTTTTTGTCAAACTGAGCATTATTTTTTTTTACTATTTGAATTTTTAAAATGTGAATTATTGGCAGTATATTTTAAAAATATTGCCACTACATCAAATAGGTATGGAGGTGGTCCATTTTATTGAGAGTTGGAGAAGTGGTCCACAAGATGCTCTGTTATGATGCAGGCGATAAGAAGATAAAGTTGCCTGATTAAGGCAACTAGATAACTGGAATGATTTTAGCCTATAAAAATAGTTTTGTTGCAAGACTTGACAAAACAGTTTAAGATTTAAAAAGGACTAAAGGAACAGTTTTCCTCTTGATGTGTGAGAATATTCCATCTGCACTTCATTATATATATAGATTACTATAGTTCTAAGGACAAAATAAACTGCCCTGTATGCTGCTTTGCTTGCTGTGGGATGTAAAATTAGCCCATTTACAAAATAGCACCGGTCTTTGTTAATAATATTTAAATATACAGTGGTTCTTTTTTCTTTATTTGTTGATAGTAATTAATAGAATTTTATTTAAGGAATAAAACCCTGGAACAATACCACCTTGTTCAGTGATCACAACATATCTCAGAGTGAGGCCAGGTAAGTTTGTTAAAGCTGTTTCACATCCTTACAGATGGAATGTGCTATGTAAATAAGTAAACAGTGACACTGATATAGAACCAAGTAACGGGCGAAAGTTCTTCATTTTGTGACACAGATCCGCTTAACAAGCATTTCTCTTCTTATAGGGATTTTTGGCTAATCAGAAGAGAGCTGAGAACTTGAAAGATCCTTCTGTGCTACCTGATTTGTGTTTGAGTCATGCAAATCAACTGATGATTATGTTAACTAATCACAGAAAACTGTTAGATATTAAGCAGAAATGTACCACTGCCAAACAAGAGCTTGCAAATAATCTACAAGTCAGACTAAAGTAAGTGATGTCAGTTTTCTTTAAAGCTTTTTTTGGTTTATGTCACTGGAGTTTATCATATAAAGTGTCATATGAATAAATCTTAAATACAGTATTTACCAGATTAATTTTTTTCTGGATTAATACAGATAGATTGGGGGGGGGGGAGGAGGGAAGAAATGTGGTGAAGATTGAAATTGCATATATTATATGATGTCTGTGATGTAAGTCAGGCACAGTAATATGGCATAGTATGTGTTTTTTGTACAATAGCTAAAACTATTTTTCTTGTACTTAATACAATCCAAATTGGTGAAAACGTTTCAAGGAATTGGCAGTAAATGGACAAAATGTCTCATGTGACCTGTGATAAGCAATTACGTAGGTTTTGGTGCTTTAAAAGCGGAGTAATGCTTTCAGAATACATGTTTTAAACAGAATAATTTTCTGCAGTTTGTGATGAGATAGAATAAGTTAAACTAGTTAGTAATTTGTCATTTATTTACAGCATGTTAATATAAAGATTTCATGCAATGACAGCCTAATTAAATGAAGGCATTGTTTAACATTTGCGGTATGAGACAGATGCTGTCCGGAACTAAATGGTGATTAGCGTAATCATATTCAGCCTTGCTCAATGGAAACTAAAGTGTCTTGCTCAGTCTGCAGCTGTCCTGTACGCTTCAGGGCATTGTCAGCATGAAAAATATGAATAAAAACAGTGTTTGGGAAGGATTGTTAGTGTCTTTTTCAGGAAATAGACATATTGTCCGCAACGTAAACAAAATAAATAGATGACTGATCAACTGCTATCTTTTTAAAAGCAAAATGAGATAATCCATGGTGTGAACTTAATTGTGATAAATGTGCATCAGTATAACATCCTTGAAACCTTGCTTTCCTTTTAAAAGTCTGATGATCTTGAAGCTACTGGTATATTTTACTCTGTAGATGGTGTTGCTTTGTGATGCTTCATGCGGACCAAGATGGAGAGAAACTGCAAGCCTTGTTTCGCCTTGTAACAGAGCTGCTAGAAAGAGTCAAGATTGTAGAGGCTCTCAGTACCGTTCCTCAAATGTACTGTTTAGCTGTTGTTGAGGTTGTAAGGAGAAAAATGTTTATAAAACACTACAGGGAGGTAAGCAAGTTAAATAATTTCAAGGTTTTACCTTTGTGTGATCATAGGAACTGACTTACCATGCTAACTGTATGTGTTTTCCCTTTTGTAGTGGGCTGTTGCTTTAATAAAAGATGGGAAACATCTATATGAAGCTGAAAAGGCAAAAAGGGAATCTTTTGGGAAATTGTTTAGTAAGTGTTTTCCTCTTCTGTAACTTAAATCACAACTACCATTTTAGTGCATTTCTGTAGTTTTCAAACAACGAACACTGTATACTTGAGCTGTCTTAACAGCAGAGTTTGGAGTACCCAGAGTGATGATATGTAGTATAAGTGATGTTCATGTGAATAGAAATAACTTTAAATTTGATATGTACAAAATATATACAAATACAAAATATATTAAAAATTGAATTATGTTTCTAAAGTGTGCCAACAAATTAGTAAACCTTGCCATATATTTAATTCAAAATATTGTTAAAAATTCGCAGCTAATTTAAAATCTTTGTTTAAAAAACTTTAGTTATTTAACTTTTTTATTCTTTAATGCAATAGCTATTTTAAACTGATTTATACAAACTTCTATATTAATCTTGTTAAAGTAACTTTTTTGATGTTGCTGCTTAATATTTGTTCAGTGGCAGAACTTGTGCTGTGCTTTACAGAAACAGCAAAAAGTCCTTTCTTGAAGAGCATTTGGGCGTACACTTGAAATAACAGGCAAAAGAAGTAGAGAAAGGCAGGGCAAAGTTAAAAACAAAGAATTTGATTAATCTTATTTTTTTCTGTGAAGCTGGGTTGGCCTTACAGGTGGGCAATGTGGGCGACCACCCAGAGTGACATGGTTAGGGGCGGCTCTGTGGTCAAGAGACAAGGAGTGGGGCAGGCCTGGGGTGCAAGGCCGCGGAAGGGAGCTCGAGAAACTGTGGCACTGAGACAGTGGGTCCTGGGAGTGATGCCTAGGGAGGCAGCAGGGGCCTGGGAGCGATGCAGGAGGGCAATTCAGGGAGGCAGCAGGGGCCTGAGGGATAATGGGGATGGGGGAACCCAGGGAGGCAGCAGGGCCTGGGGGTGATGGTGGGGGGAGATCCCAGGGAGGCAGCAGGGGACAATGCGGGGCAGGGAGCCCAGGGAGGCAGCAGGGGACAATGCGGGGCAGGGAGCCCAGGGAGGCAGCAGGGGCCGGGGGACAATGCGGGGGAGGGAGCCCAGGGAGGCAGCAGGGGAGATTGGGAGGATGAGTGGGAAGCCAGGGAGACAGCAAGGGCAATGCAGGAGATGGGTGGGGAGCCGGGGGAGACAGCGGGGGCCAGGGGTGCCAGAATACAAGTTCGCCCAGGGCACCTTTTAATGCCAGCCCGTTGTGAAGCTTATTATTGATTTCTTTTGCCCTACTTTATTAAATTCAAAGCAAACAAAGAGTAGTAAATAGTGTTGGATTAAAAAAGATTAACAGTAAAAAGGGATTTTGGAGGGAAACTTCGAAGAGGAGAGAAGATATTCGGAGATCTATAAAGAGGATGATTGGTTTGGTATGAGGGCCACCATGAAAAAAGAAAAAGGCTTGAATGGGGGACAGAATTCTGACATGCTTTTTGGTCTGAAATGCTGCGGAAATTTGACATTATCTGTCAAAGAATGCAAATGTGTAGTGAGCTGCCAGAGTTAGTGCAATACTTACATGTACAATAGATTGTTGTGTTCCATCCTTGTGGTGTGTTTGAATGTTGTGTGCATTACTGCTAAATAACCAAAGTTTGTTTCTTTGTACAGGGAAGTCTTTTTTAAGGAATCGTTTGTTTAGGGGCCTTGACTCTTGGCCTCCATCCTTTTGTGTATGTATTCCATGCTATATATTCTACTACAGTCAGAAACTTGAGGCTTTTAAATGCATTTGTATAATCATAGTTTCTGTAGGAAAATCAATATATGAATATTCACACATTAGTGTAGGCAAAGTTACTTTGCAAGTCTAGCAGTTAATTGGCTGCCTGGATTGGAACACTCATTTGCAAAGTTAAGCAAAAAAAAAAAATCAATTTTCAGATGTTTTAAACCAGGGGTGGGCAAATTTTTTGGCCCGAGGGCCACATCTGTGTGGGGAAATGCTATCAGGGCCATGAATGTAGGGCTGGGGGTTGTGGTACAGGAGGGAGTGTGGAGTGTGGGAGGGGGTGTGGTGTGCAGGAAGGGGCTAATGGCAAGGGGTTGGGGCAAAGGAAGGGTGTGGGGTGTATGAGAAGTCTCAGGGAAGAGGGTTGGAGTGCACGAGGGGGTGCACAGTGAGGGTTGGGGCTCAGGGCAGGAGGTTGGTGCAGGAGGGGTGCAGAGAGTGAGAAGGGGCTGGGGTGCAGGCAGAGGGCTGAGGGCAGGGAGTTGGGGTGCAGGAGGGGTGCGGCAAGGGGTTGGAGTGCAGGCAGGGGGCTCAGGGCAGGGGGTTGGGATGCAGATGGGTGCAAGGTGCAGCGGGGGCTCAGGGAGGGAGTTGGGGGGCAGGAGGGGTACAGGAAGGGGCTCAGGGCAGGGAGTTGGGGTGCAGGGTGCAGGAGGGGTTCGGGCCCCGGCCCGGTGCCGCTTACCTGGAGCGGCTCCGGGGTGGCAGTGGCGCCTGCTCTGGCCCCTGCACCGCTCTGGGAAGTGGCCTCCACCACGTCTCTGCAGCCCCTGGGGAAGAGGGGGCAGAGAGCTCTGTGCGCTGCACTTGCCTGTCAGTACCTCTCCTGAAGCTCCCATTGGCTGCGGTTCCCCGTTCCCGTCCAATGGGAGCTTCGGGGGAGATACCGACAGACAAGTGCAGCATGCAGAGCTCTCTGCCCACCCTCTCTCAGAGGCTGCAGGGACGTGGTGCCGGCTGCTTCTGGGAGCGGCGTGGGGCCCGCGGTACCATGGGGGTGGCAATCCCACGGGCTGGATCCAAAGCCCTGAAGGGATAGATCTATCCCGTGGGCCATAGTTTGCCCACCCCGTTTTAAATTAAGTAATACCAATCTCTCAAATTAGGGAGGTTGGTTGATAGTACTTCTGAATTTTTGTTGTTGAATAGCACATTTTACACCGGTTTTGCACTGAGCCATGAGTTCAGAATACCTGTACTGTCTCTTGGCTATGAAGAGATATAAAAAATTAAGAATATAAGCTGTGTAATGGCACTTTGATTCAGAACTGTTCATGGATGGCAATATGATACTAGGGGAAGTGTCAACTTGGTACTCTTCTTTTTAAAGTCAAGTTAAAATTTTGTGGGATTATAAATACAGATATTTTCAGTGAGGGGGGAAAAAATGATTTAAGATTTTGAATCCAGGAGAGATCAGTATGATCTACTCTGACCGGCATAATACTGCCATAGAATTTATTAGGTGATTAAAAGCAAGCAGAAGGTTCCCATATTTTTCACACATTCACTGGATGGTGGAATGGAATATATTCACCATCCTAAATTGTCTGAAGTGGCTAGCAAATATAACACAGACTCATAGACTCTAAGGTCAGAAGGGACCATTATGATCATCTAGTCTGACCTCCCTCATGATGCGGGCCACAAAACCTGACCCACCCACTCCTGGAAGAATTCTCTCCCTTGACTTAGCTGTTGAACTCCCCAAATCATTATTTAAAGACTTCAAGTCGCTCAGAATCCTCCAGCAAGCGACCCCTGCCCCATGCTGCGGAGGAAGGCGAAAAACCTCCAGGGCCTCTGCCAATCTACCCTGGAGGAAAATACGTTCCCGACCCCAAATATGACGATCAGCTGAACCCCAAGCATGCGGGCAAGATTCTCTAGCCAGACCTTCTGGAAAAGTTCTCTGTAGTAACTTTTAATATCCCATCATTGACCATTGTTATCGACCTATTGACTAAAATCACTGTATCCCATCAAACCATCCCCTCCATAAACTTATCAAGCTTGATCTTAAAGCCAGAGAGGTCTTTCGCCCCCACTGTTTCCGTCGGAAAGGCTGTTCCAAAACTTCACCCCTCTGATGGTTAGAAACCTTCGTCTAATTTCAAGTCTAAACTTCCCGACGGCCAGTTTATATCCATTCGTTCTAGTGTCCACATTAGTACTGAGCTGAAATAATTCCTCTCCCTCCCTGATATTTATCCCTCTGATCTATTTAAAGAGAGCAATCACATCCCCCCTCAGCCTTCTTTTGGTTAAGGTAAACAAACCGAGCTCCTCGAGTCTCCTTTCATACGACAGGTTTTCCATTCCTTGGATCATCCTAGTGGCCCTTCTCTGTACCCGTTCCAGTTTGATTTCATCCTTTTTAAACATAGGAGACCAGAACTGTACACAGTACTCCAAATGAGGTCTCACCAGTGCCTTGTATAACGGAACCAGCACCTCTCTATCCCTACTAGAAATACCTCGCCTAATGCATCCCAAGACCGCATTAGTTTTTTTCATGGCCACGTCACATTGCTGACTCATAGTCATCCTGCGATCAACCAGGACTCCGAGGTCCTTCTCCTCTTCCGTTACTTCCAACCGATGCGTCCCCAGCTTATAACTAAAATTCTTGTTAGTTATCCCTAAATGCATAACCTTACACTTCTCACTATTAAATTTCATCTTATTACTATTACTCCAGTTTACAAGGTCATCCAAATCTCCCTGCAGGATATCCCGATCCTTCTCCGAATTAGCAATACCTCCCAACTTTGTGTCATCCGCAAACTTTATCAGCCCACTCTTACATTTGGTTCCGAGGTCAGTAATGAATAGATTAAATAAAATCGGACCCAAAACCGAACCTTGAGGAACTCCACTGGTGACCTCCCTCCAGCCTGACAGTTCACCTTTTAGTACGACCCGCTGCAGTCTCTCCTTTAACCAGTTCCTTATCCACCTCTGGATTTTCATATCGATCCCCATCTTTTCCAATTTAACCAATAATTCCTCATGCGGTACCGTATCAAACGCTTTACTGAAATCGAGGTATATTAGATCCACCGCATTTCCTTTATCTAAGAAATCTGTTACTTTCTCAAAGAAGGAGATCAGGTTGGTTTGGCATGATCTACCTTTCGGAAAACCGTGTTGTAATTTGTCCCAATTGGCATTGACCTCAAGGTCCTTAACTACTTTCTCCTTCAAAATTTTTTCCAAGACCTTGCATATTACAGACGTTAGACTAACAGGCCTGTAGTTACCCGGGTCACTTTTTTTCCCCTTCTTGAAAATAGGAACCACATTAGCTATTCTCCAGTCAAACGGTACCACCCCCGAGTTTATGGATTAATTAAAAATTATCGCTAACGGGCTTGCATGATTGTGAGTTGGACAGGTTTCTGCTTTGATTTGGTTCAACTTGTTTGACTCTAACAATGGCATGTCTCCATGTTTCTGATCATTATGAAATGTTGCTCCTGTCATTATATTTCTGACTTTCTGTCCCATAAAGTGCTTTTTCAGTATTTTACTCCTTGGCATTTTATAATAGTACCATACATGGTCAAAAAGGATGCCCCCTGTTTTATTATTGTAACTCCTCAGTTAAATTAATATTTAGCTGTTTGTTTAGCAACAAACTAATTTTCAAGCCTCTGTTCTCCTTTCTCTTTCCCCCACATCATGTTTATGACTAAAAAAATTGGTAAGAAGAAGGAAGAACTGCTACTCACCACATCATAGAGAAGGTTAATGAATATATGTGCAAGTAGACTTAAAAAAAATTGAGACTAGAGCATTCTATAAGAAGAATCAAAACTTTTGAGATCCTACAGATTTTTTTAAAAATCAGTTCTCTATTAATATGTTGTTCACGGTTTTCCTTCTTAATCTTACCTTTGTCATCTTGACTATACACATCATTTCATCATTGTGTAAATTTTCTCTTTTATACAGACACGAAAGCCTCGCAGGTTTGACAGTGAACTTCCAGATATCTTATTAACTGACTTGCAGTTTCTGCAGTCTTTTTGTCCTTCAGAAGTGCAACCATTACTCAGGTAAGTGGCTTAGTGAATGGAAATTACAGAACACAAAACAAACACACACAAAAACCTCCATTATGAAAAAGCAAAACAAAGATACAAGTTTTTTAGTAGCGTTGTCTGGCTATGCCAGAAGATGGACAGGAGATGATGGATGTCATTTAAGTAGGGTGCAGCTTTATTCCTAAATGTGAAAGAGTACCTGACAGATAAAAGGGTACAGTGCAGTTCATCATTGTTTTCTGTATAATGGAAGTAAAACTGTCCTGTTTAAAGAGGTTTGTATTTATATTTTTCTCCCCTTAATTCACATAATATTAACAGGAGTTCTATGCCTGTTGTATCAAAGAAAAACTAGCCCCTTTAATACGTAGACAGTGTACAAAATGTATAAAAACACTGGGCCAATAGCTTGAAATTGGGGTGGTAGTGAGCTGCTTGACAGGCTTATCTTGATCAAAGGAAAAGCTCTTTTTTTTCTCTGCAGTTAACATTTGGCTTTTGTGGTTGAAAAGGACAAATCAGGCCTGTGGGGTCTCTCTTCTCTCACAACTCTAGCTCCCTTATGGAACAATCACAAGGGTTGTTCAGCATTGGATTACATGACTTCTTCACAAATCTTTTCTGCCTGACTGATTTTGGTCAGACAGGAATAAACCGCTCACTCCCATGCAGGACAATAGGAAATGCATTAAACATGGTCATCGGATCCCCCAGCCACATTCTTCAGGGCCTGATTGTCATTTACGGCAGTCAGTCTAAGGCCCCCTCCTTACCAGTAATGGAAACTGTCCATGCCCCCGTGCCCCACCCCATTATTACACAGTTGGCTCTGTAGTGAAACTTGGGCTGAAGGTAGAGCTGGAGGCGGAACTGTGGCTGGGGACAGAACAGAGCTGCAGCTTGCGGAAGAGCGGGGCTGGGTGGCACTCCCTCCCTGTCCCCCCCCCCCCTCCCGTGGGGGCTCGCCCAGGCCCTGCTGCACACACCCCCGAACATTCCTCTGTGCCCCCACCAGGGGGGCTCACCCCACAGTTTGGGGACCACTGGTCCAGGGGTTAAATTTAGGTGGCCGGCTGAGGCTGAAATTGGCTCTACATGTTTGTATCCCAGGGCTCGTCTACACGTAAAATGCTACAATGAGCAGAGCTGCCATGCTGCAGCTGTGCTTCTCTAGTGCTTGAATGTAGACACTACCTATGTCAACAGGAGGGGTTCTGTTGTTGGCATATGTAATCCACCTCCCTGAGAGGCAGTAACTAGGATAAGAGAAAAATTCTTTTGTCAATCTACCTCTGTCTGCCTGCAGGGGTGTGGATTTTTTACACCCCTGAGCGACATGGCTGTGTCAATCTCATTTTCTAGTATAGAACAGCCCTCAGTGGGAAGAGAATACATCTATAAAATTGGAAGCAGTGTTTTGATCAAGGTTGGGTGAATAAATTAATTAAAGTAGTTAGGACAGTTTAAGTGCATTCACTGTTGTTGGTAGGTTAGAAATTCTTAAAAGCTACCATGCTTTATAACAAGGCACCTGCTCATAGAATTCTCTTTAAAATATCTTCAAGGGCCCATCAAAATTTTTGTCAATATTTTTCCTTTGAGATCACCATTCGTTACTGCAATAAATTACTTGTATAAGAATACCAGACAATGAGGTGTTGAATTGTTAAATTAATATTACATTTATTGTGAATCTAAAATCTGCGACAATGTTTAACATACGATATTTTGCACACACAAACCTTTCTTAATGCTTATCTATTGTTTAATATAAACCGCATCCTTTTTTGTTATATTCATAGTTCAACTTTAATCATATTAGTATTAATGTTGCTTTTCCTGTTCATATGTAATTTAAAGGGATTTAAGTTTTGAAGTGGGGGGAGTATTGAGACTTGGCATGAGACACTTGCATCATGATCACAACAAACTCATCATCCTGGGGTTTTTTTATATACACAGCATTGAGATTTCTGCCGTTAAGAATTAATATCTTTTCCCAAAGACTTATTGTAATATTTTTTGGGAAAATGTTTATGGGTTAGCAATGTTGTGTTAAATTCTTTCAATTTTAATAGTGTATCTTAATATATAGTAAATCTTTCCACTCTGTTTCTTTTTAAAAACATCTGAGAAATCAGTTGTAATTTGATCTCCTTTAAGTATAGTGTTCATCACTTCTTAGAGTTATTGTAACTCTACGTATAACTCATAAACATGTCTGGGGGTGAGGGAGAGGTAGAACATAACCTGGAGTTAACCTAAAACTTCTTAGAAATGTTATTTTAAATCTAAATGGTTTCTTTTGTCATTTGAAAGAACACGGTCACTGAAACTACTTAGAGTTGCTAATGTAAAGAACATGTAACAAAGTTGTTGCCGTAGTTTATTCCCTGCAAAGTTGGTGAAATAAAGAAAATGAATAAATCCGAATTAGATTGTTTACTGTATCTATAAATTTTAAATTGAATTTGTAATACTGTATTATTGAAGAAATTAAAATTTAAAAATACTTTGTTTTTGAAGGGTTCCCATACTTTGTGACTTTGAACCTCTTCACCAGCATGTACTTGCTCTACATAACCTGGTAAAAACAGTACAAAGTTTGGATGAAATGTCACAGACCATTACAGACCTGCTGAATGAGCAAAAGGTATTTTGTTTTTGTTTGGTAAGGTTTTAAGAAAAAAGTAGAATATTTTCATATTTTTTTTTAGTAGGTTGCTCACTAAATAAAATTCTTTTCTCCAAAATCCAAAGATTAATGTGTTGGGCATATATGTTTTTTTGCATAGGCCTAAAGAGAAAATCTCACCAAGTGCTACCAAAGATTTTGGGAGTCTAAATTCTTCAGTGAGAGCAAAATGGTGACATTTTGAAAAAATACAGGGAGCATAACATACCAAAGTTTATATTAGGATCGTTTTGGTAACATTTCCTAATTTTTGGCCAAATTTGTTATGTGCTAATGTGCACATTTTTGCTTTTTGCCTTTTTATTTCCATATTTAGATAACTAAATTGTAAATTTAATTTAAAATGATTTTATTTTTTGTTTTAAATATCTTTATTTTCCTCTCTGTTATTTTTTTATTGTTGCCTCTTTGGGGGTTTGATGGGTTGTTTCCTTTAGGATAAATTGATTGCACAAGTCCGGTATTGCTTTGGTGCAATCCTGTTTATTCACAAAGAGTGTACACAAAGTCTTGTTTCCCTTAATCACTAGAAACAAACAGCAGGTAATTTCCCTGCTCAATTTCCAAGACTGCCTTTCCAGTGAGTTCGAGGAGATCTGTCCTTCTGCTCCCTCTCAAAGCACTATCATGACTACTCTCACTTTCTGCCTCTAATGCACTCTGTTTGCCAAAGAATCCTTAGCTCCTGTGTTTGCAACTAATTTCAGAGAAACCCCTCAGACAACTTGGTTTAGCCCTGCTGAGGCTTTGCCCATCATCCCAGTGCAGTTTAAAACATTGATGCCCCGAATGACTTATCCCAAATAGAAAGAAAAGAAATACTTTAAACAAATTTAAAAATACATATAAGTTTAACTATTTGCTTATTTATATAGTATTTTTCCGTGAGGATATTTTCACATCACCAATCCAAATCAATTTTACTTCCATTCAAATCTTCTTGGAGTTGCCTTTTCCTACCTGGTTTCCTTTCAGCCAGCCAAGAAGGAGCTACTTTCAGTGGGTTCCTGAAGAGAGTCCATTGTTTCTGTGGATTCTGCTGGCTGAGACACTTTGCTTCTGTTCTAATGGGAATCTGTGATTGTTGCAACTCTTCCAGCCTCAGCTTCCACAGCTACAGTCTCAGTTTCTCAGGGTAGTCAAGCTGAGATTCTGTCCCTCTGATAATGTCTCATATAGTCCTTTATGCATGACTTTGGATTTTGTTCTGTGACCCTATCGTATCCTGTTATACACAACTTCATTTATGTGTCTCAGTACTGCATAGTGTCCCTCCTGAGGTTCATCCATCTTAGGGCTCTTACCCTTCCTTCTCCTAGGATTTCAGAAACAAACGAGGTCCCCTTTTTAAAAGTTTCACCATTTAACTATGATGTAAAGCCTTTTCATTGTATCAGAGGCTTTCCTGAGATTTTCCCTAAGAAGGGTCTGAGCTTTTTCAATATTAGATTTTAGAGTTTCTACATAGTTCAAATCTCTTTGTTCCTCTTCAGGAACACCATACAAGAAGATTGCTGGGTTCCTTAACTTATACCAAAACATGAGGAGTGCTAGCATACTTTGAGATTCTATAAGCTATCAAAAGGAAAGGGCTATGCTGGTCCTAGTCCCTTTTGGTGCTGTTTTACAGAGGTCTAATGGAACCTTTTCCGCCATCCCATCAAATTTGTTGTGATGGTGCAAGTTTTGTAGGTTCTGAGAGTCTTTCAGCAGGTGAGATTCAAGAGTTAGTTTCTCCCATGATCTGTGTGCATCAGCTAGACACCAATTCTGGCGAAGAATTATTTTACCAGAACCTCTGCAACCATCATGATCTCTTGGTTTCTTATTGGTAAACCTCACGCCACTCTGTAAAGTAGTCCAGAGTTACCATCAAATATTGATTACCGGCCTCTGTCACAGGCAAAGGCCCAACCTCATCAACAGCAAGGCACTCCATCGGTACCCCCATGAGATACTGCTGCACTTGGGCTCTCCCTGTATTAAGGGGAATCTTTCGCAGTGCAAACACCATCGAATTTATACATTATCTGCATCAAATTTATACATTATCCTTGAATTCCAATAGAAATTCTCTTAGCTTGGCCAAGGTTTTTGTAAATCCAAAATATTCAGCCATCTTAAAATCACACCATAATCTCAGTACCTCCTTTTTCAAGATATCTGATATAATCAGTTGATACCTGCATCCATAATGCACAGTTTTTTCCCATCTCCAGTACAACATTTAATCTTTAAATTCCAAGTTTTCTCATGGTGACCAGAGAGCTTTTACTTTAGTATTCTGAGGAGATAATAGATTCCAGGGTGTCTACATTTGCCATTTGATTTTTCCGGTTTCTCACTATTTTCATATTATGATCCTTTCTTTGGGAGGCCTTTAACTGCTCAACAGTTCATTCTCACAGCCCACTTCCATTGTTCCAGTGAATGTACCAGCAATTTCATCTGTCTTTATGAGCACAGTCATTCCCTTGAGCAACCAATTCCTTGCTCTCTTGTTTATGGTATTCTCCTTCCAACAAGGCCATCTGGACAGGGTATCACGGTTACCATGCTTGTGCCCCCTCTTGTATATGACTGTGAAATAATAACACTGCTGTCTTTCCAATCACTGAACAAGCTGTTCCTCCTTATTCCTGAATATTAAAAAAAAAATTGCAGGGATTTCTGATCTGTCCTGGCCCCAAACTTTTTTTCCGCACAGATAGTACTGAAAATATTCTATAGATTTAATCATTGCAAGGAGTTCCTTTCAACTTGTGTCTTAATTTCTCTTCAGAGAAATTTTTGAAGAGAAATTAAGACTTTTGCTGTAGTAAGCCAACACCTAGTCAAGCAATTTGTATTCTTATATCAATACTGCCTTCAACCCATTAGCACTAATATCTGTTGAATATTAAAGGGGTTTGAAATGGCTAATGCATGAAATATTTTTAGCTCTAAAAATGCTAAATTACACTCTGTTGACCACTTGATGGTTTTGCAATATTGGCAAATCCACACATAAGTCTTCTATAATAGGAGCAGAGCCCTACAAAACTATATGTATGGGAGTGTCTGAGGAGCTTGCAAGTTCTGCACATCCTCAATTTTTTTGTTGGGAAATTCCAAGAGAAGTTACTTCTTTTTGGAACAACTGACATTTCTTACAGTTCAATTTCAGATTGGCAATCTTAAGGTTATCACAAACCACTTGTAAATGTATCTGTTTTAAAGGTTTTATTGTTCAGTAGGATATAATATAGGTATATCCTTCGATATAATAAAGAGGCATGCCATACATCTGCTCTCTAAGCCTCCCAAATGTGGATGTACAGTACATGAGTTGAAAACCATCACTTTAAATTGCCACAGTCATTGTCCTGCTCTGAAAGTAGTCTTTTTCCTGTCTTTTGGATCCACTACCACTTGCCAGTAACTACTTTTAAGATCCAGTGTGGAAAATCAGAATGAACCTCCTTCACCATTGTATTTGATAAGAAAATCCTGTAAAATAACTTAATTTAATTTTCGGTAGTCCACACAGAATCTAAGGCTGTAATCTTTTTCTATCTAGAACTGTAGCTGAGTTCAGTTACACCTTCCTAATACATTTCCTCAATGGCCTATAAAGCCTCTTCCCTCTTGGCAACTGGTAGTGGTGAGGTGGCTGTTTAATGGGCTGATTTCCCCTGTATCAATCTTGTGCAGGACTATTGCAGCACAACCGATATCTCTTTTTGAATTGTGAGACATTTTAGGCCGCTTGCATCTAATTTAAATGTACAGCACTGTGCTGGAACAAGTCCAGTAGAAACTCTGGGAACTCACTTTCATTCATTTCTCCCTTAGTTTTAATCTGTACCATAATTTATTGTATCCATTGGTTAACATTTTTGCTACTTGGTCCCTTCTTTATTATCGCTGTTTGTCAGAAACATTCAGCAAATGAACAGGAATCTGTTTCTGTTACAGATCCATAAGACATTTAGCAACTAAAATTCCACCGAGATCCTGCATCTCAAAGCAGATCGCCACCACTCCTCATCTTTCCCCTGCTGGAAAACTACCAGAGCAGGTTTCTGCTTTTGGATGAAGGACAACTTGCTTACTGCAAACTAATTGTCTACAAATATTTTTTTTCACCTGGCCACACCTTTAAAGGAAATTTCCACAGACTGAATTTGTAACACACCTTTCCTGGCATTTATTACAGTTATTAACCATAATGAAACTCAGACCCATTAACTCATCTGCCATATTGGCTATCTAGACTTGGTTGAATTCCAGAGGTCCAACTTTGAAACCCAGTTTTCCCCACTTCGGGAATCACCACTTAAGAGATTCAGTTTTGGAACTCCTCTTTAACAATGTTAGAATGTCTGGTCTAATAACTTATGTACAATATAATATAATCTTGTATATTATATTGTATATAATAGAATCTTGCTAAAAGTACAGTCCTGTACTTTTAGCAAGATTCTATTATATATTCAATAACCAAACTCCCATTATTTTTGTTTAACTACCTAGAACTAAACAAAAACTATGTGGCTAATTCTTGTACCTCCCAGTAGAGCCCCTTAAACATAGTGTCCTCTTATTTCCCAAAGTGGGTAAGGGACTTTCAGCGGGCTTTTGTGATATTATGTTCTGGTTTGTGTTAAATTTATCACTGGTCCTACTTCTTTGGCCAATTTATTCACAAAACCAGTATTTAACTGAACATCTTCCCTTAATTTTTGCATTATTGCCATAATTTTTTTTATTTTACAAACTAAATTTAACTCTTTTTATAATTATTCAAAAATATAATGAAGTGTTATGAATCAGTGTAAAATCTCCATGCATGTTAAATACAGATTTATACTTAGAAAGCTCATGGTTAGCTGCTTCCTCATTAGGGTCAGTTTCCTCTTCTGGGGGCTTTTGCAAAGATTTAAGTTCCATGGCAAATTGCACAGCCTCTGAAAGTGTCTTTGGCCTTCTTTCGCTGATCTTAACCTGTAAGTCGTGCTGTGTGTCTGTAAACTAGTCCATTGCCAATTTATCCTGGAAGTCCTCAGTAGTATCTGGATATGTCAGGAACACAAGTCTCCTCAGGTCCTCACCAATTCAGGAGGTGTCTCTGTCTTTCCCTCTCCTTCTAGCATTTATCTGTTTCTTGGCCAGATGAGAGTAATTGCTGGCCCTGAACCACATATGAAGGATCTGCATTGGATCTGAATAACCTAATCTCATTTTGGGGGGTAAATTCTGCAGCAGCATCAGAACTGGAGCTCTCAAGCTGACTTCTAGAAGCCCCCCCTCTACTAATCTCCCCAACCGTTCATTTGGGCTGTGATGTTGAACTGAGCAAAATAAGCCTCCAAGGAAGTTTTTTCCTCCATTACAGTGGACTTTTGTATTACTTGTGCTCTAACACTCCAGTCTCTTCCCTCTGGGCTTCTGTGGGTTCACATGGGGTAGGAAAATGTTGTAACTATCCTGCCTTACTCAAGTTTTCTGTCTGGGATGATTCCTCATCAAAGAGGATGACATCCACTATGATTTGCTACCCTTTCAGTTCCTTTTCAAGATGATTATTTTTAGCTGCCCAAGTCCTTACTGCAGCTCTTATCTGTTAACAAGTTTCAAGTTACACTGCTCTACAGCCAAAATGCTTCTGAAATAAATGTAGTCAAACTTTACTAATTCTGGGTCACTGAGAATGAAAATGATGCTTAAAATTGTTGATTGGCTCTAGTTTTCAAGATATGCTATTGGGTCAGTATATACGACCCTTGACTTGGGAATGGCGGAGGATAAGTGAGTTATAAAGGGAAGGGATCTCAATTTAAACCAGAAATGACTAAAATACATCTTTGACTGGATCTTTGAATAAATCTATGACTGGGTTTGGACAGTACTTGCTTTTTAGGGAAAACAATGAATGATGCAATCTGAAGCTGGTATTGCATCATACATGATATGAATTGCATCATGTTATTCCTAGAAGTCATGGATGATGCAATCATAACGAAGCTTACATCACTCTGCTGGACAAATTGCCCTATATCAGCTCTAGAAATCATACAGTGTCATGCTCTCTTATTTGTCAGTGTTTGATTTTGCAAAGGGACACATTTCTGTTTAGCCAAAGTGAGCAGAGATGCCTCGTACTTGTGTGAGCAGTGCAGATAACTTCTGCTATGTTTGTGGTGAAGTGACTTTTGCATCACAAATGTGCAGTATAACCACTATGGTTAAGAAAGCCTATCACCTTTATTTTGGCTGCAAAATTGGAGATCAGGACAAGAGATGGGCCCCACACACATGCTGCAACTCTTGTGCAACAAATCTTCACCAGTGGTTGAACAGGAAAAGGAAATCTATGCCTTTTGCAGTGCCAATGATTTGGGGAGAGCCAACAGATCATACCAGCAATTGTTACTTCTGCATGGTGCCTCCAGTTGGGAAAGGTGTGTCAAAGAAGAAAAAGTAGACTGTGCATTATCCAAACATTCCATCAGCTATACGCCCAGTATCCCACGGAGAAGGACTGCCGGTTCCTGATGCACCAGAATCATTCTCACTTGAGTCAGATGAGGAAGAGGATGAAACTTCTGGTCCTGAACCATCGATGTCACAGGACCCACATTTTCTCCCATCCTCCTCCTCTGAACCACACCTCATAACACAAGGTGAACTGAATGACCTTGTCAGGGATTTGGAACTACCCAAGAGTAAGGCAGAGCTGTTGGGCTCCAGACTACAGCAGTGGAATCTCCTGGCAGGTGATGTTAGGGTTTCCATGTTCCGTGACCATCAAAAGGATCTTGTCCCATTCTTCTTCATGGAAGGTGATCTTGTAGCCTGCAACAACATCATTGGTGTGATGGCAGCCCTCAACATCGTTCATGATCCAGATGAGTGGAGACTGTTCATTGATTCATCGAGGATGAGTCTTAAAGCTGTTTTACTGCATAATGGCAATGTTTTGCCATCAATTCCAGTTGGTCATGCAGTCCATATGAAGGAAACCTATGACAACATGAAACAACTTTTGAGGTGCATAAACTATGACCAACATCAGTGGCAGCTTTGTGGTGGTTTGAAGGTTGTTGCTCTCTTGCTTGGTCTGCAGACTGGATACACAAAGTACTGCTGTTTTCACTGTGAATGGGATAGTCGTGCAAGAGATTACTACTACATCAAGAAAGATTGGCCACTCCGACAGTCATTGGCGCCTGGGAGGAAAAGTGTTCAGCATCCACCACTTGTTGAATCAAGGAAGATTTTGTTACCACCCTTATACATCAAGCTGGGTCTGATGAAGAACTTTGTCAAGGCCATTGACAAAACACAAGCAGCTTTCAAGTACCTCCGTGGAAAATTTCCAAGGTTAAGTGAAGCTAAGATGAAGGTGTCTTCGTTGGTCCTCAGATTCGTGAACTTCTTCGAGATGATGCATTTGACCATGCACTGCGTGGCAAGGAAAAGGTGGCATGGAAAGCCTTCCAGTTAGTGGCAATAAATTTTCTCGGAAACAACAAGGCAGACAACTACAGGTTGTTGGTGGAAAACCTCATCAAGGCATACAAAAGCCTTGGTTGCAACATGTCACTAAAGATACATTTTTTTGCACTCTCATCTAGATTTTTTTCCACCGAACTGCAGAGCAGTGAGCGACGAGCACGGCAAGCGATTTCACCAGGACATCGCAACAATGGAGAAACGCTATCAGGGCAAATGGAGCCCGTCATTGCTTGCAGACTATTGCTGGACAGTGACAAGAGATGCTCCATTTAATGAATACAAGAGACAAGCCAAGAAGCACCGAGTAGACACTGAATAGGACTAAACTATGTACATAATATTTTTTTGCCTTTTGTTTTGTTTATATAACCCTTTTGCTGATTTTTAAAGTGTTACATAAACAGGACAGGTGAAATATTATCATGTAAAGCAACCAAAAACAGATGCAAAAGACCTAAGTTTACAATTTATGATTAAAACTCTACTATCTACACAATATACATAGACAAAATGTAAAAACTTAAATATCTTAGAAACAGTAGCCAATCAGTTGTTTTAATTGTCATATTTGAATTCAGCACATCAAAATACATAATAAATAGCACATTTCATCTCTGAAGCAGACGACTTCTCAAAAATTGTAGACCAGTGTTATCCAAAGATTTCCTGATCTTCGCTATTTCCTGGAAAACTTTTGGTTCATGACAGTGAGATTGCTGATCACCTCATCAAACTGTCTTGCCTTCTAAGACTGGGTGTTTTGTAGTTGTCCTTCTTCCAAATATCCCAAACGCTTTGTATCCCCAACAAGGATTTAATTTTCACCATGTCGTTTCCCAGAAAGAACTGAGAGATCTTCAGATATTGCTTTAATTCCTTTTGTGAAATCTCCAGTTCAAGTGTACTCTGCATATTCACATTCTTGGGATGTGCTGATGAGGTGCAGCAAAACGGTGGAACGTTGTAGTAGCAATGTCTCTTAGGAGCATTTTTCCTCCCTCCCCCCCTCCTGCCCACAGCGTTTGAGCACACTCAGGTGGCATGGCCATAAGAGGGGCTTTGGCTCCATTGCTGCTTCAGTTCTTTCCAACCGCCACAGTGTTAGGATGTGAAAGATCTGTTTTTCTTTAATAGTGTCCCTGTGGATGCATCACTTTAGATGCGCATGTGCTCCATGCCTTTGATCGGAGATTTTTGGTGGCAGTGCCTGTTCAGCCCATGCATGCGGCCTACCTTCCCTGTGCCCTACACCCAGGGTATATAGGGCTGTGCAGACGAACCACCCTCAGTTCCTTCTCAACAGTCTTTGGCCAGAGACGGAGCCTGGCATGTGCCTGCTTGTTGTGTGCCTGTTTCCTCTTGTATTAGTGTTTTAACTTTTATAGTTCTCAGTAATACTAGTTTTAAGACCTTTTATAGTTGTTGGAATGTTTGTTCCCTCTTTTTATTTTTCTTTAAGTTTTTTTTGGTTTGTTTATTCTCTCCCCCGCCTCCCCCAAACGGCTCGAACAAATGTTGTCAGGGATGGCGAGTTCCCCAGGCTTTAAAAAGGTGCCTCTCTTGTTGAGACGCAAGCACTGTTAGTGATGGGTACTTGTAATACATTCATTGTTTGGGAGACCTGTCACATTCCCAGCAAGTATAAGACCTGCTCTTCTTTTAAAGGAAGATCCTAGAAGAACAGAAAAATAAAATATAGGCTCTTACTGATGGAGCATGTCTTGAGATCAGCTTCTGATCCAAGGGCAGAGAACCCCCCTCCCCCCCCCCCCGTCAGGGACTCTCGACTTCTATCAGTACCCATTGTCATCGAGATCACAGTCACTGAGAGCTTCCAAGGGGAAGATGGTATTAAAACTCCGATCTCCAACACTCTCCATGACTGAGGTACTGATCGCCATACTGCTGGTACGGAGCGCTTCCCACTCAAAGTATAAGGAAGGGAATAAGAGGAGCAGAAAAGAGAGCTACTAATCAGAGAAGAACTAGTCACCAGAGACCTTAGGCCCAAAGTGCTAGTGAAGCTCCGAATACTTCAGGAACCATGAAACATGCTAAGATTCCATACCTCAGTGGTAAAGGGCTCACTACCGAAGACTACTACTGCCAGTGGCTGGTTTCAATGGAATCCTCGACTCGGTTGGTACCAACATCATTGCCTCACACAACGGCTTCTGCAACATCATTGGTGCCGGTACCAAATTCTGTTGTGCATCGAGTACTGCAAGAATTCCAGTACTCAAAAGACCTTTTGGTACCAAATGAGCACGAGACTCCGCTCCGTGAAACCTACCTCTTTTCCATCTTCCACTATCCATGAGGAGTAGTCGTCGCCTCAGATACGATATTTGGAGGAGCATTCTGAATCATACTCTGAACTTCCTATTGAAGACTCTCCAACTTATTCCAGGAGATGTTATTCCTATTACAGATCTAACAAAGGCATGATACCAGATCCCTGCCTTCCAACACATGGAATGACCAGCATTAGATATCTCCTTCATGCCTTATGGTCTCCTTCATTGGCTTTACTGGGATCCCTGGGTAGTGTATCACCAGCAACTTTGGGGCACCTCAGTTCACTCCTACAAGGAATACAGAAGACCTTGCTCGCTGGTTCCATCCATCAATCCCTCCTGCTCACTCTGAGCCTGAGAAGACCTTTGAGGAGCAAGAGGCAAAGCTGGACAAGGTATTACCCTCCTTACAAACATCTTGTTGTTATCCCTTGATGCGGCAGTAAAGCCACCGTTGTCATCATTATCTGATGACTTTAAGCAATTCCAGGACCTGATGAAGTGGATCACTGACACCCTGCAAATTCCCCTGGAAAAAGACCAGGATTCCCATCACAAGCACCTGGACATGTTGCATAGCTGTACCTCAGCCTGGGTGCACTGCCAATTAATTAAGTCCTCCTTGAGCCAGCCAATTCCATCTGGCAAACTCCAGCAATGGTCACCTCTACATGAAAGAGGGCTGATCCTAACCAGGGATTCTGATGCTTTATTTTCTCAGCAGCACCAAATTCTTTAGCAGTGGACACACTGAAAGAGGCAGGCAAAATTTACAAAAAAGCCATCCCTGATAATAAGGACCAGAAATGTCTGGACATTTTTCGGTTGTAAGATCTACTCGTCAGCAACACTTCAAGATATCTAACCACCATCCCCTGATTTGAAAATATGACTGCCTGAACTACGAGAAGTTAGACCACTTACCACAGGACCAATGAAAACAATTCAGTGCCATAATAAGAGGGTCAGCTGCTAGCAAAAACTACACTGCAGGCTTCACTCAATGCAACAAACACTGCAGCCACGTCTGTTTCCAGTGCAATAGTGATAAGGCTAGCTTCTTAGCTTCAGTTGTCTGGGATTCCATGTGAGGTACAATCAACAGTAGAAGCTTTACCTTTCAATGGCCAGAAGCTTTTTGCATATTCCAAGGACTACTTGCTTCATACCCTAGAGGACTCTAGAGCAATACTAAGGTCTGCAAATAAAAGAAAGTTTAGCTGGTCTCAATTGGCACAAAGATCCCACCCTGCTCAACTTTCCTCATTCCTCATAAGCTACCAGAACAACGGTCTAAGGGGTCAAGGTCCTAAAAGAAGACACACAGGGTCCTGTGGCACTTTTAAGACTAACAGAAGTATTGGGAGCATAAGCTTTCATGGGTAAGAACCTCACTTCTTCAGACTTGCATCTGAAGAAGTGAGGTTCTTACCCATGAAAGCTTATGCTCCCAATACTTCTGTTAGTCTTAAAGGTGCCACAGGACCCTCTGTTGCTTTTTACAGATTCAGACTAACACGGCTACCCCTCTGATACCTAAAAGAAGACAACTTGCAACTATGTTGACTGCTTCATCCCAGCCTTCAGTATCATGCATATGCCAGTTTTGATGTTTTGGTCAGAGTTCAACCTCCAATAGCCAGGTTTTTTCAATTGCATCACACAAATGCGCTTCCTCAATTTGGATACCTCATCTCTATTTCTTCAAGCATGGGAGGCTATAACATTGGACAAATAGATATTGGAGGCCATTGCTTAAGGTTCTACATCCCGCCTTTCCACCTCTCCCCGCTTCCCTGACCCTTTTCAATCAATTGCTGACACAGGATATCTCTTTGTTCCTAAGTCAAGGAGCCATAGAACCAATCTCACTTCAGCACAGGGGCAAAGGGTTCTAGTCAAGATATTTTCTAATACCCAAGAAAAATGGATGTTGAAGGCAGATACTAGATCTCAGACAATTGAAAAAGAATGTCAAACACCTGAAATTCAGGATAGTGTCCCTAGGTGCTATATTTCCTTCCCTGGAATTAGGGGACTAGTTTGTGATGACCCTCAACCTCAAAGATGACTGTTTTTCTTTAGTGATTCATCCCTTTCACAAACGATTTCTTAGTTTCACATTCAGTCACAGTCGTTACCAGTACTGAGCCCTATCCTTCTGCGTTTCATCCACCCCAAGGCTTTTCTCAACAATCATGGCAGTCATAGCTGCCTGTCTCCATCACCTAGAAATAACTCTTTCCCTGCTTCAACAACTGGCTCCTCAAGGGTTAGTCATATCAGGAGGTTTGGCCAGCAGTTCAAACAACAACTTAGTTATTCCAGAGTCTAGACCTGCAGATAAAACTCAAGAAATCAATCTTGTCCTCTACACAAAGTATTCTTTTTTGGAGCGTTTCTGGATTTGATATTGGGCAGAGCTTATCTTCCTCTTGATAGGTTCCTTGCTCTGAAGGGCCTTATCCAAAGAGTGCAGCTCAGCCCTGAAGTTCCACCAAGGACATGTCTGCAACTGCTGGGAGTCATGGCAGCTTGCATTTTTTGTGAAACGAAACCAGGTTGTATCTTCAATGTCTCCAGGGTGGCTCAGGAAGTATATGTACCCAACAAACAGTCTGAAAAAGCTGTACCCAACCAGCTCCTACAGTCACTCACCTGGTGGATAAATCCTTCCAAGGTTTGTGCAGAAATCCTGTTCTACCAGAATCTGTCTACAGTCATAACATCGGACTCTTCCCTCTTGGGATAGGAAGAACATTTTTGTCCCTGTACAGGCTCATGGTCACAACAAGAACAGCACTTGCACATCAATCTTTTGAAATTAAGAGTGGTCAGAAATGCTATTGTCCCCTACTCAAAAAACAAATCCATCAAGATCATAGCAAACAAAATAGTATGCATGTGTTATGTCTGTTAAGCCTGGGAAACAAGCAGGGAAAACTGGAAGTCCTGGCACAGTCAAGACATTATGATGTGAGTGGAATAACAAAGAGTTGGTGGGATAACTCAGATGAGTAGCATCATGGATGGATATAAACTGTTCAGGAAGGACAGGCAGGGCAGAAAAGGTGGGGGAGTTGCATTGTATGTAAGAGAGCAGAATGACTGCTCAGAGCTCCAGTATGAAACTGCAGAAAAACCAGAGAGTCTCTGGATTAAGTTTAGAAGTGTGAGCAACAAGGGTGATGTCGTGGTGGAAGTCTGCTATAGACCATCAGGCCAGGGGGACGAGGCTTTCTTCAGGCAACTGACAGAAGTTACTAGATCACAGGCCCTGGTTCTCATGGGAGACTTCAGTCACCCTGATATCTGCTGGGAGAGCAATACAGTGGTGCACAGACAATCCAGGAAGTTTTTGGAAAGTGTAGGGGTCAATTTCCTGGTGCAAGTGCTGGAGGAACCAACTGGGGCAGAGCTCTTCTTGACCTGCTGCTCACAAACAGGAAAGAATTAGCAGGGAAAGTAAAAGTTGATGGGAACCTGGGAGGCGGTGACAATGAGATGGTCAAGTTCAGGATCCTGACACAAGGAAGAAAGGAGAGCAGCAGAATACAGACCCTGGACTTCAGAAAACCAGATTTTGACTCCCTCAGGGAACTGATGGGCAGGATCCCCTGGGAGAATAACATAAAAGGGAAAGGAGTGCAGGAGAGCTGGTGTATTTTAAAGAATCCTTATTGAGGTTGCAGGAACAAACCATCCGATGTGTAGAAAGAATAGTAAATATGGCAGGTGACCAGCTTGGCTTAACAGTGAAATCCTTGCTGATCTTAAACACAAAAAAGAAGCTTACAAGAAGTGTAAGATTGGACAAATGACCAGGGAGGAGTATAAAAATATTGCTCAGGCATGCAGGAGTGAAATCAGGAAGACCAAATCACACTTGGAGTTGCAGCTAGCGAGGGATGTTAAGAGTAACAAGAAGGGTTTCTTCAGGTATGTTAGCAACGAGAAGGTGATCAAGGAAATTGTGGGCCCCTTACTGAATGGGGGAGGCAAACTAGTGACAGAGGATGTGGAAAAAGCGAACATACTCAGTGCTTTTTTTGCCTCTGTCTTCCCGAACAAGGTCAGCTCCCAGATTTCTGCATTGGGCAGCACAGTATGGGAAGGAGGTGACCAGCCCTCTGTGAAGAAAGAAGTGGTTCAGGACTATTTAGAAAAGCTGGGTGAGCACCAGTCCAGGGTGACGGATGCACTGCATCCGAGGGTGCTAAAGGAGTTGGCGGATGTGACTGCAGAGCCATTGGCCATTATCTTTGAAAACTCATGGTGATTGGGGGAGGTCCCGGATGACTGGAAAAAGGCTAATGTAGTGCCCGTATTTATAGAAGGGAAGAAAGAGGATCTGGGGAACTATAGGCCTGTCAGTCTCACCTCAGTCCCTGAAAAAGTCAAGGAGCAGGTCCTCAAGGAATCAATTTGAAGCACTTAGAGGGGAGGAAAGTGATCAGGAACAGTGAGCATGGATTCACCAAGGGCAAGTCATGCCTGATTAACCTAATTGCCTTCTATGAGGAGATAACTGGGTCTGTGGATGAGGGGAAAGCAGTGGACTTGACTTTAGCAAAGCTTTTAATACGGTCTCCCACAGTATTCTTGCTAGCAAGTTAAAGAAGTATGGGCTGAATGAATGAACTATAAGGTGGATAGAAAGCTGGCTAGATTGTCAGGCTCAACGGGTGGTGATCAATGGCTCCATGTGTAGTTGGCATCCGGTATCAAGCGGAGTGCTCCAAAGGTCAGTCCTGGGGCCGGTTTTGTTCAATATCTTCATTAATGATCTGGAGGATGGCGTGGACTGCACCCTCAGCAAGTTTGCAGATGACACCAATGGGGAGGAATGGTAGATACGCTAGACAATAGGAATAGGATACAGAGCGACCTAAACAAATTAGAGTATTGGGCCAAAAGAAATCTGATGAGGTTCAACAAGGACAAGTGCAGAGTCCTGCACTTAGGATGGAAGAATCCCATACACTGCTACAGACTAGGGCCAGACTGGCTAGGCAGCAGTTCTGCGGAAAAGGACCTAGGGGTTACAGTGGATGAGAAGCTGGATATGAGTCGACAGTGTGCCCTTGTTGCCAAGAAGGCTAATGGCATTTTGGCCTGTATGAGTAGGAGCATTGCCAGCAGATCGAGGGACGTGATCATTCCCCTCTATTTGGCATTGGTAAGGCCTCATCTGAAGGCCTCATTTGTCCAGTTTTGGGCCCCACACTACAAGAGGGATGTGGAAAAATTTGAAAGAGTCCAGAGGAGGGCAAAAAAAAATGATTAGGGGGCTGGAGCACATGACTTATGAGGAGAGGCTGAGGTAACTGGAATTATTTAGTCTGCAGAAGAGAAGAATGAGGGGGGGATTTGATAGCTGCTTTCAATTACCTGAAAGGGGGTTCCAAAGAGGATGGATCTCCTCTCAGTGGTAGCAGATGACAGATCAAGGAGTAATGGTCTCAAGTTGCAGTGCGGGAGGTTTAGGTTGGATATTAGGAAAAACTTTTTCACTAAGAGGATGATGAAGCACTGGAATGGGGGAAAGCCGACTGCTGAAGAGGAGCATGTGGCTCGGACAGAGACTTCTCTTAGGGGAGAGTCTAATGATAGAGAATCTCCAGGTTATAGTCAGGAGCAGAGGATGGAAGAGGATAATGTAAAGGCCAGGTCAGATGATAAACATTCACATAAAAAAGAATCTGTCACATCAGAAAAGGGCAGACAAATAAACAGTGACAAGTTTTTAAAGTGCTGTACACAAGAAGTCTAAATAATAAGATGGGTGAACTAGAGTGCCTTGTGACAAAGGAGGATATTGATATAATAGGCATCACAGAAACCTGGTGAACTGAGAGCAATCAATGGGACACAATTATTCCGGGGTACAAAATATATCGGAAGGACAGAACAGGTCATGCAGGGGGGTAGTGTCACTATATGTGAAAGAAAATGTAGACTCAAATGAAGTAAAAATCTTAAGTGAATCCACATGTTCCATAGAATCTCTATGGATAGAAATTTCATGCTCTAATAAGAATATAACATTAGGGATCTATTATCGACCACCTGACCAGGACAGTGATAGTGATGATGAAATGCTAAGGGAAATTAGAGAGGCTATCAAAATTAAGAACTCAATAATAGTGGGGGATTTCAATTATCCCCATATTGACTGGGAACCTTTCACTTCAGGACAAAATGCAGAGATAAAATTTCTCGATACTTTAAATGACTGCTTCATGGAGCAGCTGGTACGGGAACCCACAAGGGGAGAGGCAACTCTAGATTTAGCCCTGAGTAGAGCGCATCAGCTGGTCCAAGAGGTAACTTTAACAGGACCGCTTGGAAATAGTGACCATAATAAAATAGCATTCAACATCCCTGTGGTGGGAAGAACATCTCATCAGCCCAACACTGTGGCATTTAATTTCAAAAGGGGGAACTATGCAAAAATGAGGGGTTTAGTTAAACAGAAGTTAAAAAGTACAATGACTAAAGTGAAATCCCTGCAAGTTGCATGGGCGCTTTTTAAAGACATCATAATAGAGGCCCAACTTCAATGTATACCCCAAATTAAGAAACACAGTAAAAGAACTAAAAAAGAGCCACCGTGGCTTAACAACCATGTAAAAGAAGCAGTGAGAGATGAAAAGGCTTCCTTTAAAAAGTGGAAGACAAATCCTAGTTAGGCAAATAGAAAGGAGCATAAACACTGCCAAATTAAGTGCAAGAATGTAATAAGAAAAGTCAAAGAGGAGTTTGAAGAACGGCTAGCCAAAAACTCCAAAGGTAATAAAATGTTTAAGTATATCAGGAGCAGGAAGCCTGCTAAACAACCTGTGGGGCCCCTTGATGATTGAGATACAAAAGGAGCGGTTAAAGACGATAAAGTCATTGCGGAGAAACTAACTGGATTCTTTGCTTCAGTCTTCACGGCTGAGGATGTTAGGGAGATTCCCCAACCTGAGCCGGCTTTTATAGGTGACAAATCTGAGGAACTGTCACAGATTGAAGTGTCACTAGAGGAGGTTTTGGAATTAATTGATAAACTCAACATTAACAAGTCACCAGGACCAGATGGCATTCACCAAAGAGTTCTGAAAGAACTCAGATGTGAAGTTGCGGAACTATTAACTAAGGTTTGTAACCTGTCCTTTAAATCGGCTTCTGTACCCAATGACTGGATTGTTATTGTTAGCTAATGTAACACCAATATTTAAAAAGGGCTCTAGAGGTGATCCCGGCAATTACAGACCGGTAAGTCTAATGTCGGTACCGGGCAAATTAGTCGAAAGAGTAGTTAAGAATAAAATAGAAAAAAAAAAAAAAAAAAACTCTTGAGCAGTAGTCAACATGCGTTCTGTAAAGGGAAATAGTGTCTTACTAATCTATTAGAGTTCTTTGAAAGGGTCAATAAATATGTGGACAAGGGGGATCCAGTGGACATAGTGTACTTAGATTTCCAGAAAGCCTTTGACAAGGTCCCTCACCAAAGGCTCTTATGTAAATTAAGCTGTCATGGGATAAAAGGGAAGGTCCTTTCATGGATTGAGAACTGGTTAAAAGACCGGGAACAAAGGGTAGGAATGAATGGTAAATTCTCAGAATGGAGAGGGGTAACTAGTGGTGGTCCCCCAGCGTCAGTCCTCGGACCAATCCTATTTAACTTATTCATAAATGATCTGGAGAAAGGAGTGAACAGTGAGGTGGCAAAGTTTGCACATGATACTAAACTGCTCAAGATAGTTAAGACCAAAGCAGATTGTGAAGAACTTCAAAAAGATCTCCCAAAACTAAGTGATTGGGCAACAAAATGGCAAATGAAATTTAATGTGGATAAATGTAAATTAATGCACATTGGAAAAAATAACCCCAACTATACATACAATATGACGGGGGCTAATTTAGCTGCAACGAGTCAGGAAAAAGATCTTGGAGTCATGGTGGATAGTTCTCTGAAGATGTCCACGCAGTGTGCAGAGGCGGTCAAAAAAGCAAACAGGATGTTAGGAATCATTCAAAGGGGGATAGCGAATAAGACTGAGAATATATTATTGCCCTTATATAAATCAATGGTACTCCCACATGTCGAATACTGCTTACATATGTGGTCTCCTCACCTCAAAAAAAGATATACTGGCACTAGAAAAGGTTCAGAAAAGGGCAACTAAAATGATTAGGGGTTTGGAACGGGTCCCATATGAGGAGAGATTAAAGAGGCTAGGACTCTTCAGCTTGGAAAAGAGGAGACTAAGAGGGGATATGATAGAGGTATATAAAATCATGAGTGATGTGGAGAAAGGAGATAAGAAAAAGTTATTTACTTATTCCCGTAATACAAGAACTAGGGGGTCACCAAATGAAATTAATAGGCAGCAGGTTTAAAACAAATACAAGGAAGTTCTTCTTCACGCAGTGCACAGTCAACTTGTGGAACTCTTTACCTGAGGAGGTTGTGAAGGCTAGGACTATAACAGCGTTTAAAAGAGAACTGGATAAATTCATGGAGGTTAAGTCCATTAATGGCTATTAGCCAGGATGGGTAAGGAATGGTGTCCCTAGCCTCTGTTTGTCAGAGTGTGGAGATGGATGGCAGGAGAGAGATCACTTGATCATTGCCTGTTAGGTTCACTCCCTCTGGGACACCTGGCATTAGCCACTGTCGGCAGACAGGATACTGGGCTAGATGAACCTTTGGTCTGACCCGGTACGGCCGTTCTTATGTTCTTATGTACCTAGGGAGGTGGAATCTCCTTCTTTAGAGGTTTTTAAGTCAGGCTTGACAAAGCCCTTGCTGGGATGATTTAGTTAGGGATTGGTACTGCTTTGAGCAGGGGGTTGGACTAGATGACCTCCTGAGGTCCCTTCCAACCCTGATATTCTGTGATTCTATGTCAATCATCAGGGCAGAATACATTCCCCATCACTCTCCAGTGCAGCAATAAATCTTTGGAACTGGTGCATAGTGACATAATCATCTTGGCTTCTTACCTCCCAAGTATACAAAACACCAGAACATATGATCTCAGCAGACACTTCTCCCTAAATGATGACTGGGAGTTGGACTCTCAAATCCTAAACAAAATATTCCTACCAGAAGTCCACCTTTTTGCCACAGCAGCGAACTCAAAGGGCAGGAAATTCTCTTCCTGTGAGGGACTTGATCCCCAATCTTTAGAACACACTTTCCTCATCATATGGACAAAAGGTCTTTTTTTATGCATATCTTACAACTCCAATGCTTTTAAAGGTCCTTATCAAGATCAGACAGGACCAAGCCAAAGTCATTTTGTTTGCACCAACTTGGCTAGGACAAGTTTGTTTTCCTTACATGATCAAACTCACCTCTCTCCTTCTGTGGCAGCTCCCAGTCACACATTGGTTGTTGTCTCAGGATGCAGGTCAGGCACTTCAACCCATATGAACTATCTGCAATTGCAAGTTTGGTCCCTCAGTGGTTCTCGGGACTAGAGGCTGCCCCTTCATTGGAAGTACCAAATATACTTTTAAATAGCAGAAAGGAATCTGAGATGTACTTAGTTTCAGAAATAGATAAGATATAATCTTTGGTGTAACCAGTGGCAATATTCTCCTATCCAGTCACCTCTTCCTTCAATTTTGTATTACTTGTTGGAATTGAAAAAAATCAGGCTTTTCTGTCAAGATTCATTTAGCATCAATTACAGCTTTCCATGTACCAGTAGAAGTTTTCTCTATATTTGCTCATCCAACCACAGCGAGAGTCCTAAAACATTTGTCAATCTTTTTCTGCAGATTAGAGCCCCCACACCACTTTGGGATCTCAGTAAGGTGCTTTGAACCACTAGCTGCATACTCACTGGTACGTGTGTCTATGAAGACAGCCTTTTTGGTGGCCACCACTTTTGCTAAAGAATTGGGGAAATGGGTCTGCTGGTAGATCCCTAGCCTTTTATTTTGTTCTCTAAGGAGAAGGTATCTTTATGACACAATCCAAAGTTTTTATCTAAGGTGTCTTCTGAATTTCACATCAACCAAACTGTTAATCTTCCTTCCCTCTCACCCCCCAAACCACATCAATCTACACAGGAGTCTGCCGAGGACTGATGCTGGGGGACCATCACTAGTTACCCCTCTCCATTCTGAGAATTTACCATTCATTCCTACCCTTTGTTCCCTGTCTTTTAACCAGTTCTCAATTCATGAAAGGACCTTCCCTTTTTTCCCATACACTATGTTAAGAGGGCATTAGTCTTTGACTTGGACAGAAAGAGGCCATTCAGGAAGACCCCTAGACTCTTTGTTTCTATTGCAGATAGGTGAAGGGGAGTGTCTGTCTCTGATCAGAGGCTTTCTGAATGGATTATTGCCTTTTCTGGTTTCACTGAGATTACACCTCCCCTAAGAGTATCTACTCTCTACTAGATTAGTCTACATGTGTAGCCCTACTCGAAGACGTACAGGTTGCTGAAATTTGCAGGACTGCAATACAGTCCTCAGTGCACACGTGTTCTGATGACTGTGCCTTAGTCTTAGTTCACACTGGAAGATCAGATGCCACAGTAGGCAACACCGTTCTTTCTTCAGTGATGGACTCTGTTTTGAAATTCCGACCTCCTTAAAGGGTTACTGCTAAGGAGTCACCTAAAGTCGAGCACCCACAGGGACACTACTTGAAAAAGGAGATGTCACTCACCAGTGCAGAAACTAGAGTTCTTAGAGTGGGTGCTCTGCTATCCTCCCTCCTCCCCTCTGCTTCAAAGTTGCCTCTATGGACTTTGGGATAAAGAAGGAATCGATGGCCGTTTACCCATGTAGCCCCATAGAGTCTTGATAGAGGGGACGAGCGGGTGTGGGGCACACATGCAGGGTGAATGGGCATTGCTACCAAAAATCTACAATCAAAAGCGCAGGAGAGCACGTGCACCTAAAATGGAGCACCGAAAGAGGGGGACACATCTCAAAAAACCTCCAGTTACTGTACAAGGTGAGTAACCTCTCCATCTGTAAGAACTGTAGTAGCAAAGTGCCTGTCCCCAAAGAGTACACCGGGAATCTGACATTACCTTGAGCATGAACACTTTGCTTGGGAAAAGGCTGTCTCATTGGCATAATCATGGTTTGCTGCTCTTGAACTGAGAGGCATATTTCCATATCCCTATAAGGATATCCCACCATAAATATCTCCTGGGTTCAGACCACGGATGTATTATCTTTCAATCTCTTCGCTACTCCTAAGGTTTTTACTTTGTGATTCTTGTGATTCATTGTGTGTGGGCACAGCAGTCCATCTACACTCAATGAATTGTAGGATCAAAGCCAAAATCGACAAGACAAATTGTAGAAGAAAGGAAAGGGCTCATTTATACCCAAACTGCAAAAATAACTTCAAATATAGTTCCAAATGCAGTGGATAAATGTCCTGATAGGATTTCTGTTTTATTCTTTTAACATGTTTTCAACAATATATCATTGGCATGATGTACAAGTTTAAATAATCCTGGAAACTTCTACAGTACCTTAGGTTATGGTATTTACTTAAGGATACTGGTGTTCTTCAAACTTGTTTGAAGATCTTGATCATTTTCTGAAGACACTCAGAGCTCATTATTTCATCTTTTAAACTCTTAATTTCCTGATAATATTAAGTAATATCCATTTTTTTAATATACTTTCTCCTTCATTGTAGGGTGTTTCCTACGAACACCGACGTTTTGTCACTCTACATTTTTATTTTGAGAACTTCTTTTTTGGAACTGCCCCCCCGCCCCCAACACTTTCTTGTTTGCCTATATTATTTTGTGCGCTTATCACAAAATGATTGATTGTCATGCCTTCTCAACGCACTGTATAAACAAAGATAAGCCTGGTCACTATTTGAGTGAGAGATGTCCAAAGAGAACTTAGGGAGTGATTTTGATCATTAAGTAACATTATTCTCTCTGAATAGGTAAATAATCACTATGCCAGTGTGATGTTAAAAATCACTGTACAGTAGAACCTCAAAGTTAGGAACACCTTGGGAATGGAGGTTGTTTGTAACTGAAATGTTCGTAACACTGAACAAAGCCTTAGAGTTCTTTCAGAAGTTTACAATTGAACATTGCATAGTAAAGTTTCAAAGCTGTATTTAGTCAAAGAAAAATGTTGCTTTTATCAATGTTAATTTAAATGAAACAAGCCCAGAAACAGTTTCCTTACCATGTCAAATCTTTTTTTTTTTAATGTTCCCTTCATTTTTCCTTTTTAATCACTTCTGCTGCGTGATTGCATACTTCTGGTTCCAAATGAGGTGTGTTCACTGGTCAGTTTGTAACTCTGGTGTTCGTAACTCTGAGGTTCTTCTGTATTATAAGTGAGGCTGGCGCTCAGATGGGATGGATATGTGTAATGCTTTGATACCTTTTAAGTAAAGAGCCATTTTTGTGAGAATAGACGTGTTACCCTTGTGTCCTGGTCAGCTTCAAACCACACTATTCCATAATCTTCAAACAAATTCCTTTTGCAGTAAAATAAAACTTTTTTTAAAAAAATAGCATGACTAACATGAAGCACACTACTATCCAAGCAACGTTGTAAACTTATTGTGTATTCTTTTCTCCCTCCCTCGCTCACTCCTGCTTTTCCTCCTCTCCTGCTGTTTCCCCCAGTGCCCCTATGTTTTTGTGATCAATTCGGAAAAGGGGCCATGCACCTATTCATTATACAATGTCATGCATGTCTGGGATGTGCCATACAAATTCTGAATAATAATCATTCGCCTTTGAATTGAGCTAATCTTTAAGGGATGATTTCAGTCTTTCCTAAAATATGGTATTAAGACTGCTGCATTCTTTAAATTTTGGATTTCTGAAATCCCCGGGACCTCCGAACCTTACATGTCTTTGAAGTGATATTTACTATGCTCACCCTGACATCAATACTGGCTCATGTTCCTCAAAACGTGTTTCTGGTTTGGCCAATATTAAACATATTTAGGTGTTGCTGATATATATATTTTTAAAGCATCTGTTGTGAATCCAGATGCTTGTCACTACAGCAGGGGTCCTGCAACTTTTTTTTACAGGTTTTACTGAAAGAAATTACATACATTGAAATTCAACCCCAAAGAAAAAAAATGTTTGATAGTAATATCAAACGTGGGACAATCCCTTTAAGAAAAATAGTGTCTCTTCTTGGAGACTTTTCCCCCTTTTTTAATATTTAAATCACCTCGTTTTTTCAGAGCTAAAAAGGCCATATTGAATACGAACACAGGAAATGCCTGCTGAGACAGACAAGTGCAGCATCAGTTTTTTAGACAGTGGCTAGTTGCAGAAGAGAAGCATGAAAACTCTTTAATATACCTAATTGCATTAATCTTTCTAATTTCCACACGGAATTGTACCATATTGCCTGAAGCTCTGAGGCTTGACAACCTGATAATTTTATGTTTGGTGCTAGTCAATCTACAAATGATATTGCTGTTATCCATATAAGTCAAGGTTGTCATACGCCCAGCCTATGTTTGACAATTAAGAGCGCTCATATCATAACAACATTCTGCAGAGTGCAGGATTTCCATTAGTTTCTAGCATTTGTAGTTGAAGGTAATTTTCTGAAAGAGAACCAGTGGAGGGCAGAAAATAGCAATAGAGGAATTTTAACTGCCCTGCTTCATTTTTCTACTGAACAATTCTGCAGGCAGTGGTAACTTTACTAAGGCCCTAATCCTTATCTTCAGAGAGATTTGTGTAGGCATACGTATCCATCTTCATGAAACTCTTTGCAGCATTGAGGCCCAAAAAATTAGTTACAACATAAGGGCAACAGTCTCTGAAAGATGTCTACTTTGTCATGGGATGCTTGTTGTACATTGAAAGTACAGTATCCAGCATGTTGGGAGACTGGGGGGTGCCGGTAAGTCAAAAATTCAAGTTAACTAAGAGGGAGGGAGTTTGGGTGCAGGAGGGGCTCAGGGTTGGGGTGTGGGAGGGGTGGAGTGTGCAGGGCGCAGGCTCAGGGAGGGAGTATGGGTACGGAAGGGGCTTGGGGCATGAGAAGGAGTGCGGGGTGCCAGATCCAGGTGGCGCTCACCTTGGGCAGCTCCCCAGAAGCGGCAACATGTCCCTACTGCTCCTAGAAGGAGGTGAGGCTAGGCAGCTCTGTGCACTGCCTCCACTCACGGGCTACCCCTGCAGCTCCCATTGGCCACAGTGGAACCAGTGCTCGGGATGGGGTGGGGGCAGCACACAGATTTTCCAGTTGGCCTTCAGCAGTGACATTAAATATTGTAAATATGTCTTTAATTAAATTCATTTTGGTTTCTACCTGTGTATTTCCCTGGGATATACAGATTTCAGTTATACTTCTGCTCTTTGGCAAATCTGGAGGGTCGGTGTGGGTGAAATATGAATAACTTACTCAGGTTTGTCTTTTTAATGGCTGTGTATCAACTCACTGGGATTACAGCAGAATATCAAGCAGAATTTGAAGTTCTTCGAGTGCTTGTTCATATCTATTCCAATTAGGGTGTGCGCGTGCTGCGTGCACGATCGTTGGAGAAATTTTCTACCTTAGCAACACCCGGTGGGTCGGCTGTGGAGCCCCCTGGAATGGCGCCTTCATGGCGCTGGATATATACCCCAGCCGACCCAGCGCCCCCTCAGTTCCTTCTTACCGCCCGTGACGGTTGTTGGAACTGTGGAGCGTGGCATAGCTGTTCTCCACTCTCCCTAGCTATTACCTGTTACCTCTTGTAGAGTAGTTATAAATAGTTTTTCATAGTTAGCGGGAGTTAAGGGGGCTCTTATTCCCCTTTTTTCCCCCTCCCGGCGCACAGCGGGGCTCATGCCCAAGGCTCCCGGCTTTAAGCTGTGTGCGACATGTGCTAGGCCTATGCCAACGGGAGACCCCCATGACTGTTGTCTAAAGTGCTTAGGGGAGTCTCACCAAACGGACAAGTGCAAGATTTGCAAGGCTTTCAGGCCAAGGATGAAAAAGGAGCGGGACTTCAGGCTGAAGCAGCTCCTCATGGAGGCGGCACTTAGCCCAGATCCTCCTGCAGCGCGCCAGCCTCCGGCACCGAGCGCCTCGGTGCGTAGCGCCCCAGCGGCACCTTCCGGCGCTGCACCGCGAGCAGACGTGGAGAAGGCGCCACGGCACCATCCTCCCTCGGCACCGCGTCCGCTGCAAGCCCCTCGGCGCCGGTCCCTATCTCCAGGACATAAGAGGCCTCGCAAGACTCAGGACGCTGCCGTCCAACAGGCACCGGCTCCCCCCGCACCGGTGGTAGAGCCGCGCCCGGCTTCCGAACGCCAGAGGGTGCAAGTGTCATCAGCACCGTTGACTCCGGCACCGGGAGTAGAGCAGTTGAGTCCAGTGTGGACTGGCTCACCGCCCCGCCAGGTGGTGGAGCCCTGTCTCCCCTCTACACCGGAGACGTTTGCCACGGCGAGAGACCTCATCGCCCTCACAGAGCCGGCGCCTTCTCAACCCGCGGCACCGCATGCCCTTCGTATGGTACAGTCCAGGGGCAAGCCAACCCTGATACGCCTGCCCTCTCCGGGCGTGGACTCACGGCACCGCTCCCGGTCTCGGAGCAGGTCTCGGCGCCGCTCGCAGTCCCGGCACTGATCTCCATCTCGGCGCCGGTCGTACTCGCGGCACAGATCTACCTCCCGGCACCGGTCTTCTTCTCGGCATCGACCCAAGCATCGGTACCGGTCGGAGTCCAGGCGCAGTTCTCGGCACCGGTATGAGCGCCGCTCCCATTCACGAGGCCGCTCCCGGCACCAAGTTTACAGACGGTCTTAGTCGTCCCGGTCCAGATCCGGATCCCGGTACCGACAGGGACATCGGCACCGTTCTCGATCACGGTACCTTTCACCGGCACAGCGGAGAGACCGCTCGCCGATGGATCGGCACCGCTCGGCACCGTACCAGGATGAATCCCTACAACCACGCTCGGCACCGCCCTGGCCCTCGAGATCGGCATCTCACTCGTCTGAAGGGGCTCCCCATTCAGCATACCCTGCTCAGGGTCAACCTGCAGACGACTTGTGTCATTGGCAGGAGGGGGCAGAAAGCCTTCGACAAGACCCTGCGCATTGGTCTTTTCTGGACCCCTTGGGCGTTTCAGCAGGCTCAAGGGGCTCCACCAGCGGCCTCTCGCTCGACTCACTCTGAGCCCAGGGTTTCTGAGGCCACCATCTCCCGTCCTCCCCCAGGGGGCATGGAGGCTCCGGAGCTAACGCCCACGCAGGCACCAGACGCTGGTGCAGGGGATCCTGCACCTCCAAGTCCCTTGGAGCCGGACCCGCACACAGATCCTTTACCCCCTGAGGCGTCCTTCTCATCTTCCCCAGATGAGGCAGTGGCGGGTACAACACCCTCAGGCCCACCTCCTATAGATCTCCGTGCCCACCAAGACTTGTTACGTAGGGTGGCACGAAATATGGACCTACAGGCCGAGGAGATAGTGGAGGTGGACGACCCGGTGGTGAGCATCCTTTCATCTGATGCCCCAACCCGGGTGGCGTTGCCCATTATCCGTACAATTCAGGCTAACGCTACGTCCATATGGCAAACCCCGGCCTCCATCCCTCCCACTGCCAGAGGGGTAGAGAGGAAGTACTTTGTTCCCTCTAAAGACTATGAGTACCTCTACACACATCCCCCACCGTGTTCACTGGTAGTCTCATCAGTGAACGCCAGAGAGCGCCATGGCCAGCAGGCGGCAGCGCCCAAATCAAAGGACACTAAGCACTTTGATTTGTTTGGATGCAAGGTTTATTCGGTGGGGGATCTGCAGCTCAGAGCCACAAACCAACAGGCGCTCTTAAGTCGGTACAATTATAACTCTTGGAATTCCATGGGGAAATTTAAAGAGTTTGTCCCCCAGGACTCGGTGGAGGAGGGCAAAAAGGTGGCTAGAACCTCCTTACAGGCCTCCCTCGACATTGCGGACTCGGCCGCCAGGACACTAGCGTCTGGGATAGCCATGCGACGTGTCTCCTGGCTCCAGGTTTCGGGGTTACCGCCAGAGCTGCAGCAGACCCTGCAGGATCTGCCGTTCGAGGGCCAAGGCTTGTTCTCGGACAAGACGGACTCTAGATTATAGAGCCTCAAAGATTCGAGAACCATCATGCACTCCCTGGGGATGCATGTCCCAGGACCTCAACACAGGCCCTTTAGGCCACAGCCACAACGGTTCTACCCTCCTCCTCCTCGTCTAAGGCAGGACTTCCCCTGAAGGTGGGGACGAAGTGGTAGACGGAGGTCGACCGGACCCCAACCCGGTCAGAGCCAAGGCCCTCCTAGGCCACCACCTGGACCTAGACAAAACTTTTGAAGCTGTGCCCGAGGACGGAGCACCAGCCACTACCCAGGATCCATTTCCTTTCTTTCAGGATTGCCTCTCCCGTTTCCACCATGCTTGGTCCCTTATAACTTCGGACTGTTGGGTCCTTCGCACGGTGGAGAGGGGATACGCTCTCCAGTTTTCTTCGTTTCCCCCCCTCCCACCCCCACTCCCTGTCCCTCTTCAGGGACCCTTCTCACGAGCATCTCCTTATACAGGAGGTTTTTGGGCTCCTCTCTATGGGGGGCCATAGAGGAGGTTCCCCCAGAGTAAAGGGGCAAGGGGTTTTACTCCCGCTACTTCCTGATCCCCAAAGCAAAAGGGGGTCTGCGACCCATTTTAGACTTGCGCGGACTCAACAAATTCATAGTAAAGTTGAAGTTCCGCATGGTCTCCTTGGGGACCATCATCCCTTCCCTGGATCCTGGGGACTGGTACACCGCCCTCGACATGAAGGACGCATATTTTCATATAGCAATCTACCCCCCTCACAGGCGCTTCCTTCGTTTTGTAGTAAACAAGGTACACTACCAATTTGCCGTCCTTCCCTTCGGACTGTCCGCGGCTCCGAGAGCGTTCACCGAATGTATGGCCGTCGTGGCAGCATACCTTCGGCGACAAAGGATACAGGTGTTCCCGTATCTAGACGACTGGCTAGTCCGCGGCCGCACCAGGGAGCAAGTTCGGGCGCACGTCCAGATAATACTACAAACATTCCACGAGTTAGGCATTCTACTCAACAAAGAGAAGTCCACTCTGGAGCCTACCCAGAGAATAGAGTTTATCAGGGCAGTCCTGGACTCCAGACTCGCCCGAGCTCTTCTACCAGACAATCGGTTTCGCACCATCACCAGCATCATTCGAGGGCTCCAGGCATTCCCGATTACCACTGTAAGGACGTGTCTCGGTCTTTTGGGTCACATGGTCTCTTGTACTTACATAACCAGGCATGCCAGACTTCGGCTTCGTCAACTTCAGGCCTGGGTGTCCTCAGTGTACCGCCCTTCTCGGGACAGCCTGAACATAGTGGTCACGATTCCGAACTCTCTCACCTGGTGGCTGGATCACAGGGCGGTTTGTGCAGGAGTGCCGTTTCACGCCCCACAACCCTTCCTGCACCTGGTCATGGACGCCTCATCTCTAGGGTGGGGTGCTCACCTCGGGGAGCACCATACCCAAGGCCTGTGGACCGCATCCCAACTAGCTCTGCACATCAATGTTCGAGAGCTGATGGCGGTGCGCCTAGCCTGTCAGGCATTTCTCGGTCTCCTACATAGCCGCTGTGTGTTAGTCCTCACAGACAACACCACAGCCATGTTCTACATCAACAAGCAAGGAGGAGCCCGAGCGTCTCCCCTATGCCAAGAGGCCATTCACCTGTGGGAGTTCTGCATTGCCCACTCGATACATCTCATGGCATCGTTCCTCCCTGGAGTCCAGAACTCTCTGGCGGACCGTCTCAGCAGATCCTTCCAGACGCACGACTGGTCGATTCGCCCAGACATCATCTATTCTATCTTCCAGAGGTGGGGATTTCCCCAGGTCGACCTGTTCGCATCTCGAGCCAACAGGAAGTGCCACGTGTTCTGCTCCCTACAAGGGCGATCTCCGGGCTCCCTGTCGGACGCTTTCCTTCTGACGTGGAAAGACCAGCTGTTCTACGTTTTTCCTCCATTCCCACTGGTCCACAGGGTACTGCTCAAGCTACGCAGAGACGAGGCACGTCTCATTCTAGTCGCTCCAGCTTGGCCAAGACAGCAGTGGTACACCACACTTCTGGAGCTATCGGTTCAAACTCTGATCACGCTTCCCTTGTGCCCAGACCTGATCTCTCAGGACCACGGCCGACTCTGTCACCCCGACTTGCAATCGCTCCACCTCACAGCGTGGATGCTCCATGGCTAAATCGGACAGAGCTACAATGCTCACATCCCGTGCAGCAGATTCTGCTGGGAAGTAGAAAGCCCTCTACACGGACCACTTACTTAGCCAAGTGGAAACGGTTCTCCTGTTGGTGCGCGCAGCGGGCTACGCCCTCCCCCCCATTGCAGGCGTCAATTCCTTTTATACTCGAATATCTCCTATCCCTGAAACAGGAGGGCTTAGCGATATCTTCAATCAGGATTCACCTGGCCGCTATATCGGCGTTCCACCCAGGAGAACTCACTTCCTCGGTCTTCTCTAACCCAGTGGTCGTTAGATTCCTCAAGGGCTTAGACCGGACGTATCCACAGCAACACCAACCCGTTCCGGCGTGGGATCTTAACCTGGTTCTCTCCAAGCTCACAGGGCCCCTGTTCGAGCTATTGGCTACCTGCTCACTCCTGTAGCTATCTTGGAAGACAGCCTTCCTGGTAGCCATCACTTCAGCAAGGCGTGTTTCTGAAATCAGGGCGCTTACGTCTGAGCCTCTATACACAGTTTTCCATAAAGACAAGGTGCAGCTTCGCCCCCACCCTGCCTTTCTTCCCAAGATAGTTTAACCTTTTCATGTGAACCAGGATATATTTCTCACGGTCTTCCATCCTAAGCCGCACGCCACCCGTCAAGACCAGCGTATGCATTCCTTGGACATACGCAGGGCCCTGGCTTTCTATCTTGAGCGTACAAAGCCGTTTAGGAAGACGACACAACTCTTCGTTGCAGTGGCCGACCGGATGAAAGGCTTACCGGTCTCCTCACCACGTCTCTCCTCCTGGATCACGTCCTGCATTCATGCTTGCTATGACCTGGCCGGTGTCCCGACGCCGCGCCTCACCGCCCACTCCACGAGGGCTCAAGCCTCCTCGACTGCCTTCCTGGCTCGAGTCCCGATCCAGGACATTTGTAGAGCTGCAGTTTGGTCATCGGTCCACACCTTCGCCACTCACTATGCACTGGTACAGCAGTCCAGAGATGATGCTGCATTCGGATCAGCGGTTTTGCACGCAGCGATGTCTCACTCCGACCCCACCGCCTAGGTAAGGCTTGGTAGTCACCTAATTGGAATCGATATGAGCAAGCACTCGAAGAAGAAAAAACGGTTACTCACCTTTGTAACTGTTGTTCTTCGAGATGTGTTGCTCATATCCATTCCAAACCCGCCCCCCGTCTCCACTGTTGGAGTAGCCGGCAAGAAGGAACTGAGGGGGCGCTGGGTCGGCTGGGGTATATATCCAGCGTCATGAAGGCGCCACTCCAGGGGGCTCCACAGCCAACCCATCCGGTGTTGCTAGGGTAGAAAATTTCTCCGGCGATAGTGCACGCAGCACGCGCACACCCTAATTGGAATGGATATGAGCAACACATCTCAAAGAACAATAGTTACAAAGGTGAGTAACCGTTTTTTCTTTGCAATTCTGCACTAACAAGATTCTTTGAGATGAGATTTCTATATTAACTATAAGATACACATCGTAAAGTGGGGTTTTAACCTCTGTCCCAGAATGTTGAGATAGAAATAAAACCGTATATTAACCATAATGTAAATTCAGACTCAGTACAGAGCAAAATCATCTATATGATTGTTTAAATGAACATTTTAAATTTTATTTGTGATTCTGAGGTTCAAACTTTGCCTGCTTGAAAATTGTACCACTCTTTCTGTTGGTAGTGTTTAGGAAATAAAAGGTGTTCTCCAGAAAATTATTTTGGAATATATATAGACTGATAAGTAACATAGCCCTTGGAGTGACAGCACTGGAAAACCTCTAAATAATCAAGTAAATCATGAGTGTGAATTTAGTGTTTGACGGTTGCTAGTCCTGGAGAATAAAGTACTCTCGGTATCCACAAAAGAAAAAGCCTACACTCTGCCATTGTGGCTCAGCCTTGACCTAGGGGGAGCTAAGTTAGTCTCTGTTAATTCAGTCCTTGCCTGCTTTGCTGAGACAAAAAAAGCTTGCCAGTTATAGCTAATTGTTGTTATTATTTCAGCTGGGCAAAATGTATCATTTTTCTCTGAAAAATGAATTTTTGGTTGACCCAAACCTGTTCACAAATTAGACATGAATCTACCAAATAAAAAAATACTCTTTTGGCATTGAGTAGCAGGAGGAGCTGGAGGAAGGCTTCCTTATAACTTTAAGCCCAGTGATTAGAACACTCACCTGGCATGTGGGAGACATAGTTTTGATTTCCCCTTCTGCTTTATGTGGAGAAAGGATTTGAACTTGGGTCATCCACGTTACGGGAGTTGGCCCTAGCCACTGCGCTTTGGGATATTCTGATGTGGGTCTCGCTCAGGATGTTCCATTGTGGATAATTAGTCATTGGATTGGGAACTTGAACTTGGTCTCCCACATCCTAGGAGAATACCCTAACCACCAGGCTGTAGTGTCATTTTCACGCTCTCTTTCTGGCCCAATGACTTCATTTTCATTCACATTACCAGTTCATAGTCGTTCTCCACATTAGGCAGAGGGAGGAACTGAACTCTGGTCTCCCACATCACAAGTAATAGGCCAAATAAAACGCAGATTTTTTGAATTCACTGAATTTTTATTGGATTTTTTTTATTTGGTTCAACCTGACCCAATTTTTCAGAATTGCTAGTGAACAAAAAATCAGTTATTCATTCAGCTCTAGTAGTGATGGGGATTTTGTGATTCAGATGCTTAAAACTGCACTGAGAGATACTAATGTAAATAAATTTGTATCAGAAATTACTTTATATTACATAACCTAGATAATCCTAGCCCATGAACCCTTGCTTTATTAGAGAAAGAGATTCAAGACTGGGTGGCTTATCCTACTCCACTGGGATAAAATTCACTTTTTCATTCAAGAATCTGTCCGGTGCTTGAGACTCGAAATGAGACTGCCCTTGAATTCTCTGGAGTAAATAAAAATTTGCCAAGACCCCTTGGTTCAGTTCACTTCACAAGGGAAAGTTCCAGGAAGTTGGGTGAGCCAAGTTCTGGAGCTCCATAGCCAAGTCTGAACTTTCTCCACTATTTATAGGAAGAGAGGTCCAAATGCGGGAGGGTTAGTTTGAGAGAGAAAATAATCAGGTAGGCTATTTTTCATTTGTCTGTGCCCTTCTCTGTACTATCTATTGAAGGCCCCTGTTGCTGCATCTTTCTGCGTCTCTGAAAAAGAGGAGAAACCCAATTTGCTTTTGATGTCTGTATTACTATGGATGAGTTTTACTGCATCAAGAAAATGTTTATAAATATGTTGGGAAATCTTATATTTTTGTTGAAATATTAAAAATGTACTTGATTATAAAAGTTTTAACAGTTGATTAAAAAGAAGACAGGGAGTTGTGTGCCATGAGAAGCCTTCATTAGACATATTTTTCTCTTTATATAAATCTAAATTTTGCATCCTATTATTCATATCGTTATAGTGTAAATCATAAGTCAACTTTTTTCATTAAGTAATACTTTCAGAAAAGTAATTTCAGACAGTATTAGAAAACAAAGCACAATAGCAAAGATAATTAATTTTCATATCAAATATGTGATGGTTTTCTTTATTTTCCTAGCTCCTAGGATTTTTTGGCAACTGCTATCACTTCCACATGTTTGTACAATATATAAAAGTACATTACACTACATATACTACACAATCACACTAATTATAGTAAATTTTGATATACATATAGTTAATATTGCACACCACAACATACTTGCTAACTAAAGATATCAAGGAAGATGCTGAAATTGTCGAAAGCATTTGAGTTTACATTTCCTTAACTTTTTAGTGTCCATTTTTGAAAAGTTATATGTATAATGATTCTGACACTTTCTAGTGCTTGGGTTACTTTATTTGTTATAATATTGCCAAGTTTTAGCTAACTCTTAAAATTAATATATTTATCATTCAGTTTGTAAAGCTTTCGTTTAAATTTTATACTTGCAGGTCTCCAATAGTCAAGCATCACCACAATCTGCTACTACACCAAGGATGGAAAGTGCTAAAGGAACCACAATTGCTACCTCTTCTAGAATTCCTCCATCACTCAGTCTTCAGGGTCCCTTGTCTCCTCCTGTGTGTCCCCCAGCTCCATTAGATGAATTGTCTCCAGACAGCATTGATGCTCATACATTTGATTTTGAAACAATCGCTCATCCAAACTTAGAGCAAGCCCTTAAGCAAGGGTCTTTAGACTTGGATTCACTAGCAGAAAGTCCAGAGTCGGACTTTATGTCGGCAGTGAATGAGTTTGTAATAGAGGAAAATCCATCATCTCCTAATATAGTAAGTGATCCGCAAAGTCCAGAAATGATGGTGGAGTCCCTCTATTCTTCAGTTATCAATGCAATAGACAATAGACGTATGCAAGACACAAATATTTGTGTAAAGGAGGATTCTCTAAATGCTCGCATGGAGAAGTGTAGAGTTGTTGCCCAGGAATCACAGTTTAATTTAAAAAACATAAAAGAAGACCTTTGTCACTTTAGAACATTTGTACAAAAAGAACAGTGTGACTTTTCGAATTCTTTAAAATGTACATCAGTAGAAATAAGGAATATTATACAAACAGTAAAACTTTCACTTGAAAAAGCACTGAAAGATAAACATCAAAAAGAATTGCAATCTTTGAAAAGTGAGTATGAAACTAGAATTGATACATTACTAGAAGATGTTGAAGAAAACAAAAAAAAGATTAAAAAGTTAACAGGAGACTTAATAGGTCTTGAAGAAGTTTTGCAAAATAAAGATAATGAATTTGCGATGGTGAAGAATGAAAAAGAAGCCGTTGTTTGTCTGCAGAATGAGAAAGATCAGAAATTACTTGCATTGGAAGGCCAAATGAAGGATCAGAATTGTGAAATTAAAGAACTGAGACTGTCACGTGAGATGGTATTGGAAGATTTGAAAAAGTTTCATATTGAAAATGATGAAAAAATTCAGCTTTTGAGGGCAGAGCTTCAGAGTTTGGAACAAAGTCACCTTAAAGAATTGGAAAACAATCTACAAATCAAGCATACGCAGGAATTTGAGAAACTAATAGTTGAGCACAAGGATTGTTTAGATAAGTTAAAAAAAGAAAACCAGCAGAGATTCGAACAAATGCAGGAATCTCATGCAGCAGTTGTCCAAGAGAAGGAGCAACAGATAGAGAAGTTAAAACTCAAAATTTCTGATCTGTTTGACGTGAGGTGCAAATTAGAAGTTGAACTTGCCATGAAGGAAGCAGACACTGATGAAATGAAGATTTTGTTGGAAGAAAGCAGAACTCAGCAACAGGAGATCCTAAAGTCCCTTATTGATAAGGAAACTGAACATTTAAGAAAGGAGTTAGATAACTTAAACCATAAGATTCAAGTTAATAATGATGAATATCAAGTGGGCCTAGTAGAGCTAAGAACTTTAATGACAATTGAGAAAGATCTGTGCATTTCAGAATTAGTGGACAGACACGAAGAAGAAACAAATGTTCTTAAAATTGAATTAAACAGAGTAACCTCTTTACATCAAAAAGCTTTTGAAGTAGAAAAAAGTCTCAAAGAACAAATAATAGAACTACAGAGTAAGTTAGAAGTGGAAGCAAATGCCCTAGAAAAGCAAAAAGAGGAAAAATTGGCTGTGTGTGAACAGAAGGACAAATTTGAAGCTGTTATCCATAATCTTGAGGAGGAAAAAGAACTGTTAATAACTAACCAAGAACAGGAAAGAAAACTACTTGTTCAAAGGCTCAGTAGTGAAAAAGAGGATGCAATACGTATAACCCTTAAGGAGTCTGAATTACAGAGGGAAGCTGTTGAAAAAGAACTCTTGGGAAAAATACAACTACTTGAGATGCAAGTAAATCAGAGGTACTGTAAGAATTAAGTTGTACTTTGTTAGTGATCTAAAAATAAGACAATTCAACAATTTTTATGGTGTACTGCATTTACAAGGTAGTCTACAATACACCACCTTAGTTACTAGACATTTATGATGCAGTTTAACTATTTTGACTTAGAGTTTCAAACTGTTAAGACTCATATATGATAACATTTTTTTTGCGTCAGTGGACTCTAAATTAATAAATTAACTCAAGATATTTTGTAGAGCTAAGTTAAATTACTGTTCCTTAACATTCTGAAAAGAACTTCAAAATGAGTAGTGGATTTAAAACCACGTTTAATACAGGCTTTTAAAAAATGTCAGTGTCTGTAATTAATCTTAAGGTTTGAAACATTTTTAAATGTTTTCAAAAAAATAGCGCTTTTGAATTTCAGCTTCGTAAACTACTGAAAAATGTCGCACAGAGATCCTAAGCAAAAGCAGAGTTTGATAGATTCATTACTTTAACATCACACCTTTTTATCCTTGCATTTGGAGTGTGCAATATTATCTTCTCGCCGTCTTGTCCAAAAAAAAGACAGCTATTTAAAAAAAATTGGAGTAACTCAGGGTTGGTTCTGTGTAAATTGTATATCATCCACAGTAGTTCAGGGTACACAGTCTGCAAAGATCTAGTTATGGTGCTGGTCCATGGTGCAATGGAAATTTTAGAAACAAGTATATTGATAGATGGTATATGAAAGCTGCTTTAAGAAACCATATTCCTTTTTTGGCAACCAACTACTCATTTGCTGGCAGCAGATAAACCTGCCACTTGCTAGCTGTTCCATGATAACTTACATGAAATATATCATATTATGCCTCTAAAAAAAGTGCGAGTCTGGCAACCAGAAATTCATTAGGTTTACAGAAAAAAAGAGATCAAATGTTGTTTTTGTTTAAGTGCTGTGCAAACTTCATTTACTTTCATAGTCACATAAATATAACAGAGGGCGGTATTTTGTTATTTATATTGTTAGCACTTAGTAACCCCAATAAAAAATACCATTGTGCTGGGCATAGTACAGATGAGTAAGAGAAGTACAGATGAGTTTTCAGTCTAGATTTGATGATGTGTGGTAGGTAGACAAAACTCTCAAATGGGCTTGGGGAGTAAGTTGAGAATATGAAATACCAATGCAATAGAGCTCAGCAGAAAAGCAATGTGGCCCAAGATTTGGATACAAATTTAAATTAGATCTTTCTTTTCTTTTTAAATGTCAGTGAGTGTGATAGAGTTCTAAAATTACTGCTTCTCTAAATGTAGAATTCAAAAATATTATACGTTTGCAGTACAAAATTTTAAAAAGGTGAAATTTGATTTAAATACTAGTTTTATCCACGTCAGTTTGATTTTGACACTATCATTTGTATAGTGAAATCTCTAACTATTGTCAGTACTACATACAAAAAATTTACATTAAAAGGTTAAGTTTAGAAAGACAAGTACTCCTTAATTCAATGCAGCTTTAATGCAGCCCATTTATACACTATGGTAGTCTTTAATTACATGATCACATACTATTTTTTCCATAGCTCACCTGCCTCATTCAGTGCTCAGAGTAGGTGATGTTTACTGAAGGGGTAGCAATCCTCTACTACAGTGGTTCTCACCCAGGGGTAAGTGTACCCCTGAGGGTACACAGAAGTCTTCCAGGAGGTACATCAGTTCATCTAGATATTTGCCTAGTTTTACAAGAAGCTACATAAAAATCACTAGCGAAGTCAGTACAAATTAAAATTTCATACGACTTGTTTGTTCTACTCTATATTCTATACACTAAATTGTAAGTGAAATATTTATATTCCAATTGATTGATTCATTTTATAGTTATATGGTAAAATGAGAAAGTAAGCAATTTTTTCAGTAATAATGTGCTGTGACACTTCTGTATTTTTTTGTCTGATTTTGTAAGCAAGTACTTTTTAAGTGAGATATAACTTTGGAGTACGCAAGACAAATCAGACTGCTGAAAGGGGTAAAGTAGTCTGGAAAGGTTGAGAGCCACTGCTCTACTGAATATTAAGTGACCAGCAGTTTTTCAGAGGCTTATAACATTGCCAAATTTGGGTGTATTTTCACGAGGGTGGCAAAAAGAACATCCTTGATATCAGTGTGACACCCTGCCAAATATCATATTCTTGCTCCCAAGGCAAGGAGGTGGTAGAGCTTCTCAGTGAAATAGTTGTAGGAGTTAATATAAGCAAAAGAGTGTCATCTCTAATTTCGCTTGGACATGGCTGAACTAGGAGAACTGAAACTTTCCAAAAAAAAATATTCATCCTGAGGCAGACACCCAGCATAGAAAAATTCATCCCAGGCAGTTAGTTGGGCAAAGATATAATTGATTAAAAACAGGATCTTTATAGTATCTTACAGTAAAGTTTGCCAAATAATTTCTATCTGTATTAGACAAATTTCCATTAAAACAGGACTTGAAAAAACTATTAACCAGTGACAAATAGGAAGCTTTCCATGGCAGTTGTGGGGGATGTGTACACCTGCTCATATCACCAATAAAATTGCTATGATGGGAGATTTCCCAGAAGTGTTAGGGTTTGTCTACATGGCTAAATTAGTGAGCAGCAAGATAAGATATACATTTACAGTGCACTAGCTATTTCACACTAACTCCCCATGTGGACATTCTTACTGTGCACTAAAAGTGCCTTTGCATGCTTTAGCTTAATACTCTTTAAAGTGTACTAAGCTAAACCGCCCAAGGTACTTTTAGTGCACAGTGTGCCCACATAGGGACTTAATGCAGACTAGCAAGTGTACAGTAAATTCTACCTTAATTTGCTGTGCACTAACTTCTTGTGTAGAAACGCCCTTAATGTTGTCAGAAACACAGATGGGAGCTCTTTTAATGAATTCATCTGTGTGACTGGATGACTCAGGAGATTAATAGGATATGGAGAATTTCATTAGAAGATCACTAGTTCATTTCTGGACTATGGGGTAATGACAAATATAAGCAACTAATGTCTGGACAGAAGCCCATATGTAAAATGATTCTGTCCCATTCTAGTTCTTCTTGGATAAGGTCTTTTCTCCACACAAGAAAAATTGCCCTCCAAAATTTAACTCTAATTCGCACCCTTGTTGGCCATCTTAGAAAGGTGAAAGATAATTCAGTCTTCATACTAAAACTAATTTCAAATGTCTATTGGTGGTCTCTGTAGAACATCATTGAAGCACATTAACAGGCAGCATGGTAAAGCTTTCCCTTTCTGTGTTTTCTTAGTCCATGAATAAAAAAGCTACACATAATGTAGCATATGTTGCAGAAATATCCAGGATGGGGAAAGTTTTGCAAATAGAGCAGTTCTCCCACCCATTATGAATCATGTAATGGAATCTTTTGTGTTCATGTAAAACAGAAAGGTCCTTGTTTGTAAGGTCTCATCCCAAATATGCCCGCTGTATACTGCACTTTAATAAATAAATTCCCTTCACAAATGAAGAGTTGAGTTGATTATTGCATGATTTAAACTTGTTCAAGGAAGTCTAGATATTTCAAATCAGGTTCCTAGCTCATTAATCCATCCATTCTGAATTGCATAGGTGTACAAGGGAGAAAAAATGGGAAAGCAACACTTATCCAAGCTTCTGCATGTACACAAAGCAATGTATGCAATATTTGCTATGATATTATACATGCATTGTTTTGTTTGTGTAGGGCCTAAAGTGCTATGTTTTTTAATAATCTAGCTCTGCAAATATACCTCTACCCCGATATAACGTGACCCCATATAACACGAATTTGGATATAACGCAGTAACGCAGTGCTCCGGGGGGCGGAGCTGCGCACTCCAGTGGATCAAAGCAAGTTCGATATAACGCAGTTTTACCTATAACGCGGTAAGATTTTTTGGCTCCTGAGGACAGCGTTATATCGAGGTAGAGGTGTAGTGCATACTTAAATGTTGTTGATCTAAACACTATATTTTCAAAGAATAATGTACAACTTTTAAAGGTATATTACTTTTTTAGATTAAGGGAGTTGTGTGCTTTCACGAGTCTTAACTATGTTCAACTTTAGGCCCAGTTCCACTCTCATTGGCAATGGCAAAACTGCAATAAGTAATGGTGGCTTGCTTCATCTTTCAGACACAGAAATGTACTCACTGGGTAAACAGTTTTATACTTTTTTTGTTTTGAAGCCTTTTAGCATGAGTAAAGTACAAGAACAAAAGTGAAAGAGTAAGCAAATTTACAAGTTAGTATACTGTAAAGTCTGAAACTTTTAATCTCTTGTACAAAAGTTGCAATGATTTTTAGAAGTGCATATTGTCTGTTTTATATAAAGGGATAGGAATTTTGATTATTTAAATAAAGGTAATCAAATCTAGTTGTTGTTTTTTCTCAAACTGCATTAGTTTTAGACTTGTTGTTACACTTTGAGTCTCAGGTTTATTTGAAATACCATTATAGTTGATAATGAATGAGGTCACATAGGTCTGTAAGGAAAGAAGGAGGAAAGGGGGAAATGAATTCAGTGGTTCCTATTATCAGTTGCTTAAATATAGGTTGTAAATCTAAAAGAGCTCTCTTGTTGATTCCAGCATTAGTAACTGAGAAATGCAGCTAATCAGTTTCTTCTGCTCACAGGCAGCTATTGCTTTGGTTGCAAAGAAAATAACACAAGTGCAGTTAGAGAATGAGAAGGAATTTGCATAAAAAATATGGTAGGCACAGAGATGGGAATGGAAGAAGTGCTTGGAGAGATGCACAGAAACTGATCATCATTACTAGCATGGCAGGGTATGTAATAGGAGACAAGTTTCAGTAATTATTTTAATATATGGACTGGAGGAAGATTTTGGAAGGTCTAGAGGTGTGGGGAGAATGACTCCAGATTGTGAACGTTGGCAATGGAGGGTAGAATTCTCAGCAGTAATAGAGAATTGAGGAAGTGAGGAAAGATGACTAAACCCAAATTCTTTATTTATATTAAGGTTAGAGCTGATGACATACCTTCCATTGGTATGTTTAAGACATGATGATATGTAGGACTGGACAGAAAGAGGGAGGCCAAGAGTAAAGCACATTTGGAAGTGGTCAGCACAGAGATAATGGTTAAATCTGTGTCTGCGCACTGTCATATAGAAATAAGATGCACAAAGGACAGGTATCCACTTACGACAGAGGCTTGTTGAACCCCATCAGAAAGGTAAAGGGAATATGAGCGACTGCTAGGGGAGACACTTAGCGGTAGTCAGATAAGTAGGAGAACAAGAACAATGCCATGAAAGCCAAACTACTAAATTATGAAGATACTTAAGAATATGGAGGGGGAGGAAGAGGAGGAGAATGAACCATAAGCCCCATGACTTAACCAAAGAGAAATTGCAGATAATACATACTTAAAATAAAACCCAGTCATTTTACAAAACACAACAAACTGAAATATCAATATCAGAAGCACTCATCATCATCAATAAAATGTAACAATATTTGAAAATAGCTTTTTAATTACGATGCATGCTTCTGCCAGTGCTAGCAGTAATAGACATGTTTCTGAAGAGTGGATGTCAAATTTATGACATTACAGGTGATAGAATTGAAGTCTCTGAGATAGAACTGTGGAAGCCTACAGTAGTATCCCTGAGAAGCCCTTTTTCTGAAGAAAACTTTTTTTTTTTTTTTTTTTATGACTGGCACACATCATCTTAGTTCATTGTTGTGTTACCACAGCTGATGGCTGTACTTCACATATTTAAAATTTGGGACTTAATTATTAGGAATCAGTGTTATATATAGTTATGGATGGAGCAGAACTCTTCAGATTTTATTAATCAAAAGTATAAATCTACTTTTCTATCCTGTCCACATTCAGCAATCTTCATACTGGATTTTCATCTGCTTCCAGAGGAGGAGACAGAGACTAGACATTATTCATCAGTTATATTCCCAGGTTTAGGACTATCCACTAGGAAAACTTGCCAAAATTCTTTTCTTTCACATGCTGATACAAGGAGGCCTGGAACCTGCCTGGAACAGTCTTTCTAATATAGAACATTTTAATTCCATTAAGACTTTTTAAAAAAGTAAATAAGCTTCTTTTTGGCAATTTTAAAATTGTGTGCAAAGCAATTATAGATTATACTCGGGACAATTCTGTTCCAAAAAAATTAAAAATTCTGCACATAGTATTTTAAAATTCTGCATGTCTTATTTGTGAAAATAACCAAGTAATTCACACCCTGGGTCTTTGTTGGAGCAGACGGGAGTGTCTGGCTCAGCAGGACAGGGTACTGGGGCCCCAAGCTGGCAGGGAAGGCAGGGGTAGAAGTAGTCTTGGCACATCAGGTGGCAGCTCCCAAGGGGGCTTCTGTGATCCAACCCGTCACAGTGAGTTTCCCTTCAAAGATCTCCATGGCGCAGGTCATCCTCACCCCGATGGTCTCACAGATGTTGGTCCCCAATGGGGCGGGATCGCTCCCCGTCCCGGCACAGGTCTCCATCCCCCCCCCCCCCCCCCCCCCCCCCCCCCCCGTACCACTCGTCAGGCAGGTACAGATCCTCGCCCTCGCTGGTTGCCGACCAGGGTTATCTGGCAGACTCAGGCCTCAATGGCTCCACCCTGGTCGCCAGAAGGGCAATGGTTGGACTCAAACTGGGAGTTCAGCCCCTCGCCAAGGAGGGGCGATTCGCCACCGAGCTTCGAAGCCGATGCGGCACCCTGCAGCACCGGCATGGCAGCAGGGACAGTAGCCCACTCAATGGCTGCACTGGAACCCATGGGGTGTGCCCATAATGCTGGTCCCATATTCCCACCAGTCCTCCCTTGCTGCCTCAGACAAACCATCCCTGGCATCGCTGGCACCGGAGTCGGAACATGGTACCGAATTCAACGTGAGGGCAGTGCATTGGACTCCATTACCTTAGAAGCTGTCCCTGGAAAAGAAAGGGGAACCTGTGGTGCAATCGTCATTGTCGTTTCCAGACGAAGCGGTGGCAGATCCCTCCCAAATGGGCAATCTTCTCCCTCCCCTCCTGCCCCCCCCCCCCCGATGACTTCAAAGAGCACCAGGCCCTCCTTAAAAGGGTAGCTACCAACTTGAACTTAAAAATTGAGGAGGTTGCGGAGGAGTCCAACAATATTTTTAACGATATATCCTCCTCCACTCCAGCACAGGTCACGCTGCCCGTCCACCCAGGAGTCCTTAAGATTGCCAAATTTCTGTGGCAGACCCCCTCTTCGATTCCACCTACTTCTAAGAAGGTGGAAAAGAAATATTACATCCCTGCGAAAGGGTTCGAATATCTGTATACACACTCTCCTACGGTGTCACTGGTCATGTCTTCTGTTAATGAAAAGGACAGGCAGGGCCAAGTCAGTGGCACGCAGAAAAGTAAAGATGCCAAGAGACTGGACTTATTTGGCAGAAAGATTTATTTGACAGCAGGCCTGCAATTTCGCGTGTCTAACCCTTTTAGGCCAGGTACAGTTTTAACCTGTGGGATTCCCTTAACAAATTCAAACAAGCCCTCCTGCAGGACCAAGCAAAGGAGTTCGCTGCTTTGGAGGACGAAGCCACAGTGGTGGCAAGGGGGACCTTCAAATGGCTTCAGTGGCGATGAAGTGCAGCTCCTGGTTGCAGTCCTCTGGGTTATCCCAGGAGATGGAGGCGACTATACAGGGCTTTTGAAGGGTTGGGGTTCTTCTCCCAGCTTACAGAGTCAAGACACCATGGCCTTAAAGGCTTCCATGCCGCCCTCCGCTCCTTGGGCCTCCATACTCAGCAGGCCAGGAAGCTGTTCCGCCCTCTGTTTCCTCCACCTCCACAGTCTAGGTCCTGGGGGACTCCCCAGCTAGGCACCTACAGGAGAAAGGATAGAGACAAAGGGTCCAAGGGGCAAAGCCCATCATCTTCCCGTTCGTCTGCTCAGCCTGGCCCTTCCAGGAACCAAGGAGGCCAGAAGCAGTCATTTTGAGGGTGCACTCGAGGACAACGCCCCAATCGCCTCTCAGGATCCACCCTCTTAGTCGTTTCTCGACTGCCTCCGCCCATTCTGTTCGGCCTGGTCTTGGCTGACCTCGGACTGTTGGGTGCTTGAAGTAATAGCCTCAGGTTACATGCTACAGTTCATGGCTGATCCTTCCTCCACCCCCCTTCCCCATCCCTCTTCAGGGACACTTCTCATGAGTAACTCCTTGTCCCAAGAGATCGAGAACCTCCTGTGCCTGGGGGCGCTGGAGGAGGTTCCTCAAGATATGAAAGGAAAGGCGTTCTACTCCCACTACTTCCTAATCCTGAAAGCAAAATGGGGCCACAGACCCATTTTGGACCTGTCATCTCAAGAAGTCTCTCAAAAAGTTGATGTTTCGCATGGTCTCCCTGGCCTCCATCATCCCCTCCCTGGTTCCAGGAGACTGGTACGCTGCCCTCGACTTGAAGGACACGTATTTCCATTTTATCAGGGCACAGGTGCTTCCTTCATTTTACGCTGGCCAGCACCATTTCCAGTTCACGGCATTGCTATTCGGTCTCTCGTCAGCCCCAGGAGCGTTCACAAAGTGCATAGCACCAGTGTTGTTCAAATTTACCCGTTCCTCAATGACTGGCTAATAAAGGGTTGATCCCAGGATCAGGTGCAGCAGCATCTTGATCTGGTTTGTTCCTTCTGTCGTGACCTAGGGCTGTTAATAAATGAGAAAAAGTTGACCTTAATCCCAGTACAATTCATAGAGTTCATTGGAGCGGTCCTCAACTCTACTCAGGCCAGAGTCTTCCTCCCCAAGGCTCGGTTCCAAGCCATGGCAGACCTCATCTTGTGCATGCAAACCCAACCTCTTCCCATCGCTCACACGTGCCTGCACTTGTTAGGCCACATGGCAGCCTGCACTTATGTGGTATGGCACGCGCGGCTCCACCACAGGCCCCTGCAGGCATGGCTGACATCAGTCTACGTCACCCAACAACCACAGTATGGACTGTGTGGTCAGCGTCCCGGATCATGTACTGTCATCACTCACCTGGTGGCAGAGTCCTGCATTGGTGTAGGAGGAAGTTCGCTTCGTGGCTCCATCCTCGTCCTCCACCCCCCTGTCTCTGAAGCCTCAGACCTAGGGTGCGGAGCCCACCTGGGCAATCTCAGCATGCAAGGTTGTTGGTTGAGTTACGTACGATTGCTCTCTACACATCAACGTCCAGGAGCTCAGAGCGGTTCGCCTGGCCTGACAAGCCTTCCTACCTCACTTAAAAAATAGGGTGGTCCAGGTCCTGATGGACAAAACAGCGGCTATGTTCTCTATCAACAAGCAGGGCAGAGCCAGATCATCTGCCCTTTGCCAGGAAACCCCTCAGTCTCTGGAACTACTGTATACATACAACACGGCACCCATCTCATAGGCCCCCGGGGCCCGGAATGCTTTGGCAGATCACCTCAGCAGGACCTTCTCATCTCGCCATGAGTGGTCCCTCCACCTGGAAGTGATCAGCTTCATCTTCCAGAGGTGGGGAACTCCCCAGGTGCATCTGTTCACGTCCAGGCAGAACAGGAAATGACATGTTTTCTGCCCGATTCAGGGGATTGACAGACTCCCTGTTGGATGCTTTTCTACTCCTGTGGTCAGGGGCTTTGTTGTACACCTTCCCTTCAGTACCGCTGATTACAGAGGTACCTTCCCTTCAGTACCTCATGAAAATCAAGCAGGACAGGGCAAAGGTGATTCTCATAGCGCCGGCTTGGCCGTGCCAACACTGGTTAGGCATGTTGCAGTCCTCTGCATCTGAAAATGGCGGCACTGCACCTGATGGTTTGGCTGCTGCATGGTTAAATGTGGAGGAGCAAGAATGCTCGGCCGCTGTCCAGCAGGTCCTGTTGGGCAGCAGAAAGCCCTCCACCAGAACAAGCTACCTGGCCAAATGGAAGTGGTTCACTTGTTGGACCTCAGATAAAGGTATTCGGCCCGAGCAGACTTCGCTGCAGTTGATCCTGGACTACCTTCTGCATCTCAAGCTCCAAGGCCTGTCCTTTTCATCTATCAAGGTCCACTTGGCCGCTATCTTGGCCTTCCATCCACCGCTCGAGGGTAGGTTGGGTTTTGCCCAGGACATGACTTCCAGGCTCCTAAAGGGCCTCAAGCACCTCTGCCCGCACATCGGGGATCCTGTTCTGCCATGGAACCTGAATCTTGTGCTGTCATGGCTCACAGGACCCCCTTCGAGCCTTTAGCTTCCTGCTCTCTCCTTCTCCTTTCTTGGAAGGTTGCATTTCTAGTTGTGATAACATCCACCCACCAGGTCTCTGAGATTAGGGCGCTTACCTTGGAACTGCTCTATACGGTCTTCTACAAGATCCAGCTGCGACTGCACCCGGCTTTCCTGCCCAAGGTGGTCTCACAGTTGCGTACAGGCCAAGACATTTACTTATCTGTCTTTTTTTCAAAGCCACATAAATAGGAGGAGGAGCATAGATTGCATTCCCTAGTCTAGACATCAGGAGGGCGCTTCTACATTGAAAGGACTAAGCCATTCTGCAAGTCGGCGCAATTGTTCGTTGCGTTGGCTCAAATAATTTCTTCTTGGATCACTGCGTGCATTCGCTGCTGCTACGATCAGGCAAAGATGCTACCTCCAGCAATTGTAACCACCCATTCAACCAGGATGCAAGCCTCCTCGGCAGTTTTCCTAGCCCAACTGCCTATCCAGAACATCTGTAGGGCGGCCACCTGGTCATCCGTCCACATGTTCACGTCCCATTACACACTCGCTCAGCAGGCCTGGGATGATGTTGGTTTGATAGAGCAGTACTTCAAGCCGCTAGACTGTGAACTCCAAGCCCACCTCTGAGGATACTACTTGTGCATCACCTAGAATGGAATCGACATAGACTCATAGACTTCAAGGTCAGAAGGGACCATTATCATCTAGTCTGACCTCCTGAACAATGCAGGCCACAGAATCTCACCCACCCACTCCTGTAACAAACCCCTAACCTATGTCTGAGTTATTGAAGTCCTTAAATCATGGTTTAAAGACCTCAAGGTGCAGAGAATTCTCCAGCAAGTTACCTGGGCCCCATGCTGCAGAGGAAGGCGAATAACCTCCAAGGCCTCTGCCAATCTGCCCTGGAGGAAAATTTCTTCCCAATCCCAAATATGGCAATCAGCTAAACCCTGAGCATGTGGGCAAGACTCACCAGCCAGCACCCAGGAAAAAATTCTCTAGTAACTCAGATCCCACCCCATCTAACATCCCATCACAGGCCATTGGGCATATTTACCTGCTAATAATCAAAGATCAATTAATTGCCAAAATTTAGGCTATCCCATCATACCATCCCCTCCATAAACTTATCAAGCTTAGTCTTGAAGCCAGATATGTCTTTTGACCCCACTACTTCCCTTGGAAGGCTGTTCCAGAACTTCACTCCTCTAATGGTTAGAAACCTTCGTCTAATTTCAAGTCTAAATTTCCTAATGTCCAGTGCAAACACTTGAAGAAAAAACAGTTAGTTACTTACCTTATTGTTATTCTTTGAGATGTGTTGCTCATGTCCATTCCATTGCCGGCCTTCTACCCCTCTGTCGGATTAATCGGCAAGAAGGAACTGAGAGGACATAGTCGGCAGTGCCTAATATACCAATGCATGAGCGCAGCACTCAAGGGGGTGCTACAGCCAACCCTACGGATACTGCTAAGGCAAAAATCTCTGACTGTGTACATTGGCGTGCACACACCTATAATGGAATGGACATGAACAACACATCCTGAAGAACAACAGTTATGAAAAGTTAGGTAACTGTTTTTTCCTGTGTGCGTGCAGTGGCTCAGAACTCCCCCAGGAGTATGTTTAAATTTTGTTCTTACGCTGTTAAACTACTTCAAATTAGCAAAAATGTCATTTGTAAATGAATTCATTCCATACTATTATGATACTGATATAATTCCAGTGCGGTTTGACTAAAACCTTAAAATATTTTCTGGCATCCCCTTTCTTGTCCTTCACTCTCTCTGATTGTACGTGGAAAAACAGTACTAAAACAATTGAGACTGTTATTTATTGTGTATTAAAACAAAAGATTTCAGGAATAATGTGTGTGACACTCGGCTACATGGACCACAAAGTCAGCATAGGAAGGAAAACAGGGTCAGAATAGGATGAACAAATTCAAAGATGTTCAGACAGGGTCCAGATAAAGAGAGGAGAGTCAGTAATTGGATAAAAAACTTTAGGAAGCTGTGCATGGCCATAACATGTAGCAGTTCTCCACATGCCTGGACTTACTACTTCTGAGTTAGAGCAGAAAAAAGGGAAAGTTGAAGGCCGGATAAGGCTATCGAAGAATTTGGACACAAGATAAGATTGGCAATGCTGGAGCCAATTCAGAAAAACTGCCCAGAGCCAGAACACCAAACATAACAAAAGCAAGACAAAGACAGTCTGTGACTATAAAATGTTGTATTGTAATTCTTGTGTAACAACAGGGTGGGTGAAAGAAATAGTATGTATACCCTTGTACCTTGAAATTAAACTAAGGCCTGGGGTCTTATTTTAGTTTTATCAATTACATACAACAGATTGGTTTTGTTTTTTTGGAAAAATATGGCTTAGGTTAGACATTGGCATGCTTCTAGAAAACCAGCAATGCTGCAATGTCTGAGATTTTTTTTTCAGGAAATAGAAGACTAATTATGGTAAGTTGCTGGACAGGAGACAGTTGATAAAGGCTTAAGGAGAGAAATCTGGGAAAACCATGCAGATCAAGGAGACAGCACAGGTTTTCAAAAGTAAATCATATGAAATCATACAGGAACTATGGGACTGTGAAAATAGGATCAGGAAACTGGATGCTTTTGGTGGTGGAGAAGATATAGACTTATAGGTTGAAAAGAATAGGAAAAATGACTTTGTTTTGAATTTGTGTACAGAAAATTTTCTTACTGTCAAATACATTTAAGCAAAATACACCTCTATCCCGATATAACGTGACCTGATATAACACGGTTTCGCATACAACGCAGTAAAGCTCTGACATGCTGCTCTGAGCAGCGTGTTAAGGGTGCTGGGCCAAGGCTGAGGGGTTGGATAAGGGGCAGAGGGTCTCAGGGGCTCCCCCCTCTGCAGGGTCTAGGAGGCAGGAGCTGTGGGGGAGCAATTTTGGGGGCCCCGCAGCCCCAGAGTGGCCCAAGGGGATTAACGGGGGGCCAGGCGCAGCCCGCTTCGCTTCCCTCGCCCCGGCCACAGCCATGTCGCTCGGGGAGGGGGGGTTGGGGAAAGGGATCCCCCCCACGCTCACCGGCAGCGGCGGAAGTGGAGCAGCCCGCTCCACTCCGCCAGCTCCCAGACGCGGCACTCTGCTTCCAGTCACAGATGAGTGCGGGACCTTTCCCCACCTCCCACCCGACCCCCCAGTGACATGGCTGGGGCTGGGGCAAGGAAAGCGGAGCGGGCTGGGGCCACATCGCTCCGCTTTCCGCCGCCGGTGAGTGTGGAGGGCATCCTTTCCCCACTCACCGGCGGCGGGAAGCGGAGCAGCCCGGCCCCAGCCCGCTCTATTCCGCCAGCTCCCAGCCGCGGCGCTCCGCTTCCCTCCGCAGGTGAGTACGGGGGGCGTCCTTTCCCCAACCTCCCCAAACTCAGTAGCAGGAGGAAGCGGAGCGCCACAGCTGGGAGATGGCGAAGTGGAGCAGGCTGGAGCCACATTGCTCTGCTTCCTGCCGCTGCCGGTGGGTGAGTGCCTGTTGGGGGCGGGGTGTGTGGATAGGGGTTGGAGCAGTCAGGGGACAGGGAGCAGGGGGGTTGGGTAGGGGGTGGGGTCCTTGGGGTGATTAGGGACAGGGGTCTCTGGAGGGGGCGGTTAGGGAACAAGGAACGGGGGAGCGGGAGCAAAGCAAGTTCGATGGTCTCACCTATAACACAGTGAGATTTTTGACTCTTGAGGACCATGTTATATCTGGGTAGAGGTGTATGTATTATATTTGTTTAAACTCATGAGGAAATGTGAACGGCTTCTGGGAACAAAGGGTAAACATGTATATATGTTTTAAGGGATATTGAAAGCAATCTGCCAAACAGTTTTTAAAAATTGAACTTGTACCCTATTTTTTTGGTTCCTTCTGACTTTTTAAAAATAACAGAAAACCCTCCCCAAAACTAATTGGCTGCAAAAAAGAAATAAGGGGAAATATACCAAATGCTCCCCTGCCTCCTTTTCCTATTGCTGCATCCATTTACCAAATGGTGGAAGTGAAAATTGATGATGGAAATTGATACATAGGTGTGACAAGAAAAAGGTCTAAACTACATAATCAGATTATGATTATGCACGATCACTTTTCACATTTAAATAATATTTTGGAGCACTTGTGTGTATGCGTACATACATACATAATTTGGACAAAGCCCATTCTTACTTTTTTGACCAGATGTTCTATTTATTCTGGTATATACGTCAACGAGGGGAATGAGTTGTAAGCTCCATTGAATGATTTATTGTTCTTTGTCTCATTTTAAAGTACATATGAAATTAAGAAAGCATCCTTGTCTCCTTCTTAAGGAGGATGCCAAATGCTCCTTTAATCATAGGGCATGTATTTGCTATCTGAGTGCACTTCCGTATTTCAGAATTACATCCTACCCTGATATAACGCGGTCCTCGGGAGCCAAAAATCCCTACTGCGTTATAGGTGAAACCCCATTATATCGGGGTGGCAGCAGCAGGGCTCGAGCGGTGATTTAAAGGGCCCGGGGCTCCCCACGACGGCCAGAGCTCCGAGCCGGCCAAGCCCCGCTGCCGCAGCTCCGGAGTAACAGCAGCAGGGCTCCAGCGGTGTCTGTCACAATTAGGTTGTATTCTCTGAACATTGACAAGTTTAGAATTTATATATAAAGCCCTACTTAATTTGTGATATTGCAAATCCTGCAATATCAGGCTTCCATCGCAGTTTTGATTTTAATTAGCTTACTTTGCACAGTCCACAATTTTGCATATATTTTGAGGTTTACAACACACACTTTTCTTCCATTATTAAAGTAGAACCCCATTTATCTGAGCTGTCAGTGGCTGAGGCTTGGGCTGTCAGCCCTGAGCATTAATGACTGGAATATAGTTGCAGCAAAATGTCTCGTTATCAAAAACAATTAGCAAGCATAATATTTGAGTGCTTATATTGTTCAAGCAATTTTTTCTTAAACAAATAGGTCTTCCCTGGCTTTTCCAAATTACTGCAATTAATAAAGGTCCGTTATTACTTTTCTGCAATTTTCCATGTCTTGTCCGCAACTCAGCTACAATTATTTGACAATCATCCCGTGATTCAAATAGGGCTCTAATTATATAACAGTGAGGAAGAATATTCAGTTGTGTCACACAGGGAAAACCAAATAACTTTCAGTGTGATACAGTGGATCAAAAACAAGGTGACAAAAACAATGAGTTAAACAGTCTGTCTGCCTGGTAACCTAAATCAGTAAGATTAAGAAAAATCAGCCAAATTGTAAAACATTTATAATTTAATGTAGGTTAATTCCTCCATGAGTCGCATCTCCCATGCTTTGCATGAATAATTGCTAAAAGTGGGACTAGAGAGGCTCCACTAGCATGCTGTAACAACCACTTTTATAGTAGTCATGATTGACAGATCAACCTTTCACAGTAGCTGGATGGTATTCATACCAATTTCCATACATTTAAAAGTGCCAGCTGTTAAGTTACAATGCCAAAAGACATTTATATTAGTGTTCTTTGTTTTAAGAAGTCTTTAAAAAGAATAAATTCTGCAAAACTTATCCCCATAGTGTGAGCTCTTCTGTTCAGGCATAAATTACTATTACCTCATCCCAGTCATAATTGTTACTATTCTATTACTATTTGCTCCTACAGTTATGTGATTGGCTTGAAATCTAAAAATAGAGTTTAATAAATGAACCCTTTATTTAGGAGTGGCAGGAAATTTTGAATTGCATCCCTGGCTTGTACCGTTTGAGGGAATGTTTAACTTAGATGTTTTAACACGTCTGTGTACATTTCTAACAGCATTGTTAAGCAACAAGTTTTGACAGCAGCACAAACACTGAAAAAGTATGTAAAAATATTCTGTGAAACTTGTGCAAGAGACCATCACCCTGACTAGAAAACCTGTCTAAAGAGATTGCCTCAATCTCCCCATTTTGATTAAATTTCGACTCCTTTTTATGTTAGAAGACTATCTTCATTGAGAAGTCAGTTTTTGTTGATTCTTTCAAATGGCTTTTGAAGAAAGGTGTTACTGTATAATGGAAATTAGATTTTTAAAAAGGCACATTCTATGATTGCAGTGGGAAAGGCATGTATCTCTAAAGATACAGTCCACCAGGATTCTCACTCCTGAATTTCAGTTTCTCAGGACTTCCCTAGCTTCTGAAGTTTTTTCATCCCTAAGGACAGCAGTAATAATACGGAATGTAAACCAGACTGCTTACTGGCAGTTGCCCACAGTCCTCAAAGCTGAATTTCTGCCCTTGGAACCTTTTAGTCAGTTCCTTTTGAGCACCATCAATGAAACATGCTCAGGAGCTGTCTCTTTTATGTCCCAGTCTTCCAGCCAGTCTGTTATTAATAAAGAAGAGCTCACTTCAGCACTTTAAAGACTTTCAGTGACTATCCTCAGTCTCTTGAGACTTATTTCTCAATGCTTTGCTGCTTGTTTTGACATCTAATTCCTATACTTCAAAGCTTGCTTTGCAATTTAGTGTTACTTTTCAGCAATATAATGCCTATTTTTAGCACTTTCATGCTTACAGACTTAAACACTTAGCTTTGGTGTCCATGTTTCAGTGCTGTTGCTTCATATTTCATGGCTTCAGGCCATGTCCATGTAGCCGAACAATGACTGTAATGGACAAGCATATCCACTGCTCTATCTTTGGAGCAGGGACTCATCAGGTTTTTCTTTGCTTGTGTTTATCTGTTCTTGAACTGTATTTCTGTAATACATATTTAAATTCTAAAAATTTTCTTTTAAAGTCCTTCCATTGAATTATCTGCTGCATCAAGCTTGGTTATTGAGCTTCAAGAAAAACTTGAGGAAGAGAAAATAAAATTTTTGGAGCAACTTGAAGAGCAAGAGAAAAGAAAGAATGAAGAAATGCAAAACTTTAGAATGTCTCTGACTGCAGAACAGCAGGTAAAGGAGTCATCAAATTTGATATGTTCTTTCTGGGATTTTAGAGATTTTTGATTTTTGCTATCTCTAGTTTGCCATCTGGTACTTCCTAAATTCAGATTGTCATCTGACAACATATTATATAAAATTATATTACATTTCATGGTTCAGGAACTTAATGGACTTTTATAAGCACGTTCTCTGGGACTTGGGCGAAAGGAATCCAGTTTAGGGGAAGTGTTACTATGTCATTGTTTTTTCTATAAGCTCGTGTTACCATAACTCTTCTCCAGCCAAGAGGGCTAAATTTGAGCTCCAAGGTAAACTCCATTAAACGTAACTTCTTATGAGCCATCGAACTTAACTGCAAAGTCTCTCTGAGCAATATTAAACTCTCTCTTTCCAACACCAAGCAGTTCGTTATCACATGACTGTTCCCAAACAGCCAGTTCAGGTAGAGACTGAGTTTTAGAATCAATTCGAACCTCCAACTTTGTATTTCACTGTAGATTTATAAACATCGCTCTAGGCACCCATCCTATGCTAGTCAATAAATTAAAATACAAAACCACCAAAATAAGATTGGTCTCATAAAAATATCCTCCAACTCCTACCATCCCCAAAAGTATTTTAAAACAATTGATTTTGCAGCATGGTTAGAAAGTCAACAAATGTGGGCTCTGGTGGACCAAGGGTGAAAGTGAGGGTTACAAAGTCAAAGACTCTTTGTGGAGCATGCCCTGCCTTGCAGCTTCCTCTCACTAATAGATTGAAAAGGGAACTCCACTTGAGCACCTCTTCCGGTTTCAGCAACATCAGTATGGGACAAGGACTGAGGCACAGCACTATTTCTAGTCATTTGAGCCATCCAGCTTTTTGGACTATAGCCATCAATTGCTAGGGGCAGAAAGAGGAGAAGTGGGTAGAATCTTCATGGACAAATGAACATTTTCTAAAAATGTGGGTGTGCAAATATACTGAAACCAGAGCAGATCTTACACAGCAAATAATCTGAGCACTAACAGATATAGAAGTGTTTGACATCTACATTCATTTTCAGTGTTGTAGGCTGTGAATGGAGTGCAGAATGTCACTGCCCATCCATGTGTCCTTTTTAGAGGATTTTAATTAAGATTTCATGGCCATAGAACAGATGATAATTAATAACATTCTGTACAATAAGTTGACTTTTATAAGATTTCTCTGACCTTAGTGTGTCAATACATAGCATGCCATTTTTCCCATCAGCAGCAGAGCATTTGAGGAAAGATCTCCCTGATGGCATTCTGTTACAATCTCCACTCTTCATTTTTTTCGGGGCAGTTTGTTTTCACATGCTGCAAATCCCACAAAATGTAGCATCTTTCCTCCTGTTTAAAATGTATTGTAGCAGCAATGTATCTGATTGGTATAGCAATCACTGAACCTTTTTGGCAGTTTTTATTCATCTGTGTTCAGTATCTTTAGAAAATTACTTGTTGGTTTAGTTTGTAGTGAACTATATGAAGTTTGCTTTATTATATCTATAGTAGCACCCAAAATGTGCTATATACTGTACAGACACAGGGAAGACAAATTCCTTGCCCCCCAAAGAGCTTACACCTTTAAGGTATGCAGATAGATGATGACTTGTGAGGGAAAGGGATACAGCTTACTAAACAAGTCAAGGTGATGACTGGCACACATCTGTCTAGTTTCATTTCTTAATTTTTTTTATTATGTAATGACTACCTCCAGTTGCCCCTCTACTAGGTTATTAGTTGGTGATGGGGATTTGAATGGAAAGCTGTAAAGTGAAGACAAGAAGCTTGAACTTGATACAGTGCAGAAAGGGAAAGCCAATGAAGTGATTCATGGAGGAGGGTGACATGGGCAAATAATTGCATGAGACTGTCTAGCAGTTGTTTTGTTAAAAGTTGTTAGTTTGTGCTAATTAGTCAGGACTCTTACTAATTTGTGTTAATTAGTCTGAACACCTGCTTGGCATTGGGAAATACTGCCTTCCAAAACTTCATGCAGTGCCTTGAAATCTATTTCAAGTTCATTCAAAGTATTAATATTTTAATGTGGTCATATGAATACCACATTTTGCTTATCTCTAATTGTAAATAACTTGGTTTAGTACAAGATCCTACAGCATCCACTCTAGTCTTAAAGAATAACTGGTTCTGAGAACAGTGTGTTACTGGATTTGTCAAGAACCAGAAATGTACAGATTCAGTGTTTTAATTTAATTGTATTCTTGAATACAAAGGGCCTTATTCACACCTAATATATTTCTTGTGATTATTTCATTAGGACTACAAATGTACACCACATCTCACAAAACAAAATTAGAACCAGTCCTAACCCAAAAGCCCTCATAATTGAACTCCAATTAAAACAAGCAGGGAAACATTTCCAGTATATGTATCCTTTTATCAAAAATGTACTTATTTAAGCTGATTTCCTTGCCTTTCAGTTTAGTTTGGGAAACTGCAAATGACAATACTGTGGGTTCTTCCTTGTTTTCTGTCTTACTTGTGTTGCTTTCATTTAGACTGTACTACTTCTACCTATGCTATTTCTGATTTTTCAGACCAATTTTAACACCGTGCTGACAAGAGAAAAAATGAAGAAAGAAAACATAATAAATGATCTTAGTGACAAATTAAAAACAATAACCCAACAGCAGGAAAGGGATAAGGGTAAGTAAATATTCTGTGAACACTGATAGATTTTGAAATAGTCTACATTCAGTTTCAATCCAAAGAATTGTTATAATATCCTGAGCTGCTTTTTTTAAAATAAAAATCTTTACATGTTTCTATTATCATCTAGATTTGATTGAAACACTTTCTGAAGATCGTGCTCGATTACTTGAAGAGAAGAAAAAACTTGAAGAAGAAGTGAATAAGATGAGAAGCAGTAATTTTATTCCATCAGCTTATTTACCTACAGCTTCAGAATCTTGTGAAGCCTGTGCACCTGATCTCCCAGCTGAAACAGAAAGAGTGGCTTCAGAGATTACAGATGAAGGAAGGCTGGATTCAGCAATGGAAACTAGCATGATGGCTGTACAGTAAGTATATAAGAGGCATTATATTAAAATATGTAGACTATATTTAGATCATTACACCAGTGTATAGTTGAATATTTCAGTGTATCAATGAGCTGTTCAATTACTTCTTTTTACTCATCTGATGTTCTTGCTCAAAATGCCTTTTTTGAGATGCATGTATAAAATGTTAAAATATCACCAGCTATCAGAAATGTGTTTTTTAGTGACTTAGCAGAGAAAGAAGTTAGAGCAGTGATTCTCAACCCATGGCCCAGTCAGCACACTGCTGCGGCCCATGTGACATCCTCAGGGCTGTAACTAGGGTGGGGTGGGAGGAGCACTTGCCCCAGGCACAGAACCAGTTTGGGGGCGGGAGGGTAGAGTAAAAATGGGGCGCACAGGATCGGACTCAGCATTAGCTCCCCAGCAGGATCAGGCCCAGCGATATCAGCCGTGTCCCCAAGCCCCCACCCCGAGCAGGATGAGGCCCAGCCACACAACCAGCAGCAGCGTGGGAGTGAGGGTGGCAGTACACCATGCCATGCCACTCTTACAGTAAATGATGAATTTTTTGACTTATTTTACTAATTTAAAATTCTCTTGGTATATATTTGCCAGTGTTGAAATGAAAGGTACTATATCGATTCGAATTGTATTGCTGTCATATAACAAATACTAATCTTAGTAGTAGTATATATACTGTGTGGATGCGGCCCACGTAACACATAGAAAGCTGCATATACGGCCCACAATGGTAAATAGGTTGAGAACTACTGAGTTAGAGGCTAAAAAATGGTAAAGTGAGGATGAAATAGGCTTCAGTGAGTAGATGAACGTTTTAAAGCTGAGCAGTAGAAAAGCAGTAATATACACTTTGTCCCACACACTGATGAAGTAGACAGACAAGTGGCAAGGGATGCGATTGAATTAGGCTGCAACTCTTACTATCTTCAATTCATCTGGGAACTATTTGGCAATAACTCTTATGGGCAGGTCATCGCTCCTTCCTTAATTATTTCCACCTGGTTGGAGGCTGCTGTCATCCCCCCACTCCTCCACACTTGGTACCATGGTTTTAATTCGTTTTTTCAAGATAGTGCAGGTATGTCTCCCCTAGCTGGAAATTACACCTCCAGCTCCAGTATAGACCTAGTCCAGTGTAAACATAGTCTTAAGTCCACTTATAATTCTGGTTTATCAGGGAACTGGACCCCTTATGGGGCAAGTAACTGCACTGGACACCTGCCACCTGTTAAGTTGCGATATCTTGATTCTTACATTCTGACTTAGCCTGTTGGATCCCTGAACTGCTCTGAGGAAGGGAAAAAACATGTCCTGTACCAGTCACTCTGGCAGTGAAGGAAACATTCCTTCCTTATCCCAAATAAAGCAATGCGAATAGCAAACCAAAAAAACATGGTCCTACCTTAATCCCAGGAGTGGGATCTACTAAACTGGATGCAAGACGGGGCTCCGGCCAGAGAAACAGGGCTCATCTACCCTTCTCCAGATGCACAGGGGCCAATGTCTTACATGAGCCCCACTAGTTTAGGTGTTTCTCCCCCATCTCTTAGCCCTGAGTGGGGGACAAGACCATGAAAGGAGCCATTACCCCTTTTTCCTGCCATTCCAGACAAAAACCCCAGCGGATGCATTCTGGTGGTCTATGGAGGACTGGCTCAGTATATGGTGCTGGCTCCTTGTTTGCAACTGCTAAGTAACATTAAAAGAATGTAAAACACAAATATGTTGCTCATATTACTTTTCCATGTAAACAGTTGTTGTAGTTGTCATAGGAAAGTTATTGAATCACCAGTGGTAGGTGAGATGGTCATGCATGTTGGGTATTTAGGAGAGATGATGAAGCCAGGCAATAACAAATGCGTAAAGGAGCCTGTTCAAGTCACTCCTTGTTAAGATTTATCCCCATTATTGGAAAAAAATTCAGGAACCTGGAATTGTAGCAGTTTTCCCTTTTAATCCTTTCAATCCTGTCATTTTTCTATTTATAGTAGTCTTACAAAAGAGACTCAAAATTTGATAGTTCTTAACCATTTACAGCAAATGTTTGTTATGCAGAAACCACATAAACTGGAGACCACAACCTTTCTGAAATAGTATCTGCAATCTTTAAAATTTATTGTTTTACATTGTTCTGAGTTGCTATGGTCTCTCTTGTTAAAATTTGCTTTGAAAGAAAAATCTCTTAAGTGCAGCTTATTTCACAGTTAACTGAAGAAATGCTAAATATAGAGGCATTAGTCTATTTCAGTAAATGACTAAAATTCTCAGCTCTCATTCATTTCCATGACTAATTATTCTTTTTTAATTTTTATTTTCTTTATTAAAAATTGCAGTTGTAGTGGTTCCCTCTGAGGCCCTAGCATCAGTAGGGTGATTCTTTCAGCACAGAGTGAATTAGGGTTACCGTTTCAGCCTGGAATCTGGATTTCCTGCATCTTCCTCATTTTGACAAGACATACTGTTTGTTTTGAATTTTACAATTATTTCTAATATTCGTTCCTGAACACTTTCTATATGGTTATCAGTTTCCTATATACTTCATTAAAATCAAAGTAATCTATTTTTATATGCAACACTGGAAAAAGGACTAGTTTGTTTTTGTTAGTAATTAAAATAAGTTGCTTTTACTGGTGGGGAAAAAAATATGTTGTCACTAACAACTAGTTTTCCTTGAATTATCTAAACATTACAATTTAGCATTAAAATGGGAGAGTAGTAATTCGACACCACAGTTTTTATTATGTAGATCTTTGACACTGTCAACATATGATTGCCTTAGTTATCTTTCACTGACGGTGGCTACAGTTGATAAACTGTTATAGGAGAGCATATTCCCATGTTAGATAAGAAATGAAGTATAGTGTCCAAAAGTTGGGTCCAAATTTGATGGGAAATGTACTAGTATTTCTCAAAAAAAGCACTCATTTTAAGCAGTCAGTAGTTTTGTTTTTCTTTAAAATTTAATTCAAAGTTTGGGGGGAGGGCATGCAGGGAGGGAAACTACTATGAAGTTGAAAAGGGAGGTAATTGTATTTCTACCCATATTTCTTCTCTTCTCCCTCTCCCACCTCTGTTAAAATAATCTTTCTTAACCATTCGTCCAACTATCACCCTGTACTTTTCAAATGCTTTCTGTGGTTCTCCCTTTTCCATCATCTCTAATTCTTGTTCTCGCCTATTAAGGCGCTTCACAACTCGACCTTTACCTGCTTATCTTTGCTTGTATTTTATCAAGTTGCCTATTCCTCCTCTCTCCACCAGTGATATCAGACTTGGCCACCTACTCGTTCACTCCTCCCATAAGCATCTTTGTACACTCTTCATCTTCATAGTTGGAATGCTTTCCTCAAGCTAATCTATAAAGCCATTAGACTCTCCTATTCCTTTTCAGTACCCTTTTTACCACCAGGTTTACAGGAAATTGGAATCTAAACTCCAAGAAAATTTGTGGCGACCGTGGGAGTGATTTTGAGTTTTACTTTAGCATACTTTTAATAGTGGTTTTTTTTCCTTATTTTTCTCTTAAAACAAATTCTCTTTTGCAAGATAAATGAACAAAGTACTTTATCCTTGCTTTTGTGTTTAGTGACCGTGTTAAGTAGTGTGCAGAATTCAGTCATTTCCAGTGGAATTCCCAGTATTTATTTGAAAATATTGAAATTGTACTCTCATATGCAATATATGAATTAATCTATATTTTGTCCAATGTGCAATGGATAAAATTTGCAGTTTGACTCCATCATGATTACATTTGTTCTGTGCATTGCTAAAGAGAATGTGACTTTTACTCTGAAACTGCCCTGTGTTCATAAGCAGGCATTCTCAACCTTTTTCTTTCAGAGGACCCCCTCCCCAACATACTATAAAACTTCATGGCCCAGTGAGAGGAGCCTCCGGGCATCAGCCATGGGGAGGGCTTCTGCCCCACAGGTATAGGGGGGGCACCTCAGGAGCTCCGTGGGGTTGTGAGGGCTTGGGGCTTCTTCCCTGTGAGAAGGGGGGAATGGGGTGGCTCAGGGTGCCAGGGCTCAGGGCTTCAGCCCTGGCTTGCAGTGGGGCTCAGGGCTTTTGCCGTGGCTCAGGACTCCGAGCTTCAGCCTCCAGGCTGACCAGCCCTGCCTCCTTTTTCAGGAACAGAAAGAACATAGACCACCCAGAGCCGTACATTTACAAGGCAGAGATCTCCCCTGGCCCATTCACAGAGTAAATCGCTCAAACACATACACACCACAGAAATGAGGATCTCTCAGAATATCGTGGGTCTCATTTTTTTTTTCTCCCTCCTCACCCCCACCAGTCCCTTAGTGGCTTCTAGCCCCTCCAAATTAATCTCATGAGGGTTATTTTGTTTTTTTGGGGTGAGTAGAAACAATTCCTATAGGGCTTCATGTCTCAAATGTTAAATTGGAGAGAGAGAATCCCCATGGCCCAAGCACATTTCTCAGGACAGCAGAAGACACAAGAGGTTCTCTTTTTGCTGTGCAAATAATTCAGTCAAGAATCTGAGACCAACAGGCTGAAAAGGAAAATAGAATATCCAAGTCAACATTGATCCTCTTTCCCTGATTCCAATCTAGCCATGAATGATCATCAAAGGAAATTAGGAAACATTCTGTTGTTCTTTATTTGAGACAGTATTTTACAATGTGATAGTCACAACTGACAGGGTTGAAAAAGAAGGAAACAACAAAAGCACCCTACTGCTTAAATAATTCCTTTCAAAATGTAAATGAGACAGGGCCCTTCATTCAAGGATGTTATTCAAGAGGAGTGGAATAACCCTCCTAACAATGGGAAACCCTTAGCAAATGGACCATAACATCTTACAAAGTTAGAGAGCCGAACACTTTTATCCAAGGTTGGAGTGATGGTAGCTGCCTTTGCAAGAGAGATGGTGATCCCAATCAAGCGGGGCTTGCTTCCAAAAGACTCCATCAACACAAAATTAGTCAGTATCCACAAGACATCCCACCCTCGGTGAAGCTCTATATAAGAGAGCTACAGATATTTTATTGAGCATCTTGGAACCACTCACCAGGCATGGCATGATGTCAAGTTTCTTCCCTCAAGTAATCCTCCATTAGAATGATGGACAGGGATGTAGAATGTATTGACAGGTTCCCCAGTTCAACTACAGAATCCTCGAGTACTGTGCTGGTACAAGCCTCTCTGAATGGAAAGCACACCCACATCATCTTATAGCCCAGAGTAGTAAGACTTTTCAAAACAACAGCAAGATTGGTTTTCCAAAAATGGGATTAGCCTCTTGTTTTACACGCTGTCACAACAGCACCCTTTGAAGCATAATCTCTGACTATAAGGACCTGTTAATTAGTCTCTATCATCTCTGTTACGGTGTTAGTCTCAAACTGGTGATTCTCTGAATTCTGGGATGCTGTTGTGTTTGCTTGATGAAAAAATGATGATCAGGATGCCAGAATAATTCCTAACACAGTTGGATTCTACTTTCCATATTTCTCAGGAAATTCTTTTCCTCCACCTACTCAAACACTCAACATTCCACAGAATACAGGCTTTAACATAAATTTAGATGCACTTGCAGCATTCCGAAGTATATTCCAAGAACACGCATTCAATCTTAAAGTCAACATCTGTAGTCATCTCTTTTTGCCAGATGCGCCCAGCCCTCTGAGTATCTAAAGCTACTCTGGACAGGTGGAGAAAAAAATTATAGAGTCGATATCATGCTAGTTGCTGAGGGATTTAGAGCTCATTCCTCATCTTCTATGATATCATCTTGGGGGAAAAAATGTCTTTGCAGATCTTTATTAAGATCTTTATCAAAGACTTCAAAATGGACTGTTTGGTACCTTTTGGTAGGAAGATGCTGCCAGAACCAGTTCCCAATGAATTTATAGCTCAAGGTACTTCTAATCTGTATTAACTCTTTTCCCTCCTCTTGCGCTATGTTTTATTGCTCATTACTTTCCCCACCTTGGGTTATGTTACAATTCAGAATCTTAAAATTTTGTGTCTGATAATTCCATAAAGAAAGTTAACATTTCATGCAATCTGACCTGCCCATATTGTCTTCATATTGGGAGCCAGGAAGTGATTTTATTTAGCAATCCTCTTTCCTTATGGGTGAAAACATTAAAGTTTTAATTATAATTGGTTTTATTTCTTACTAATTTGTCTTAAGTATTTCTACAGCTCTGGAAGAGTTCTAGCATATAGAAATGAGGAACTTTGATTTGTGCTGACTTCTCTAGAATCCCTTAGAAGCCTTTGAGATCCACATAGACCAAGACACAACACTACACATTAGTGATTGACAGATGTTAAACCCAGAAAGGAAATTCCTGGGTACTAAATTTTCCATTTAACTTGAACACACCATAATAAAGGAAAACTAAGAAATGGTAATGCTGGTGCATATACCAAGAAAAAACAGAACGGTAGCCATATTGATTCTTGCATCATAAGAAGGACAGCAGTATATGCTATTTGCCATTAAAATGGACAATTTTGCATTCAAATATATTCGAGTATTTCAAACAATAACCTCAAATGTTATATTATTATTATTCTATATGTTTTTAAATAGCACAAACACAACAGGAGATACAGCCATAAAACAGTAACTTTCAGTAGATAAACATTTTGGAAAAGAGAAAATTGCATTATTTCATAGTTTCTTAATCTCTCAAATGTTTTTCTTTTTTCCTTAGTGAAAACATCCATATGTTGTCTGAAGAAAAACAGAGGATAATGTTGTTAGAAAGAGTGAGTAGATTCTCTTCTATTATATTCACTCAGCAACTTAATGGTGTGTAAAGTGCTTTGAAAATGACTAGTACACGCGTAAAGTTCTGATGCAGTAAATGATTATTAAATTCTGGTGCACATGAGTATTTGCAAAGGAAAGTGCCTTTTCCAAGGAATAATGGGATTGATTTTCATTTACATTAAGAATAATTCACACCGTTCTCTTAGTGTACAGGATCTGAGAGTGAGTCTGTATATAATTTACTCCATCTTTAAGGACCACTTACACTTCACGATGTGTAAAGCAGACTTTGTATGAATGAGAATCGGGGCTAGTATTTCCATTTTAAGTAGCTGTAACACATTCTTGATTTGTTCACTGTATTGTTTGATCTTCTTATAGCAGAAAATTAATCAAGGAATTAACCAGTGCAAACATCTGGGTTTCCTAGAGAATAATAGATATTTACAGTAATATTAAAGGAAATAATTCCACCAAGTGATCAGAGATTAAATAAATTCCATGCAAGTGATTGCAGACCAATTTTTCTTTTCACATAGTAATCCAAGATGTGTTTACTCTTTTCAAAACAAGGCAAGTAAAACACTGATACACAAAGTATGAGAAATGCTTGAAACTAATTTCAGAAGAAACAAAGCAAAAGGATTTCATCCACTTCTCTGGCACTGTGTTAATTTATATCCTCTTAATTAAAAGTCTAATGTACTATAACCCTGGATGGACAGTTCTTTTAAAAAAAACAAAAACAAAAAAACTGACACTAGAACAGTTTTTCTTATAATGCAGCCCAATTATTTTGTGTGGGTTTTTTAAATGCAGTGTTTTAGTCTAGAATTTCTGTTCACAAATCAGGAAATTAGATTATTTCCCCTTTGTAAAGCATTCTTCTGTGTGTTGTATTTTGTATTCAAGTACTGCTTTGGACAGAGTTTCTGACTGATTGGACCGTGTCGGTGAAGTCACAGCTGTGTAACTACTCCCACTGGTGCAATGACTGGGAATATCATTGAAAATATCTGCTGTTTTTAATTGATTAGACTTTTTTTCTTTGAAGTACAAGTCTGAAAGCTTTAACAACCCACTTCCCATTTCCTTTTTTGTCTCCAGTCCCATTCCCACCTTCCTTTCTCTTCTTCAGAGTTAGGCTTAGTTTTTACTTCACTTAAAATTCTATTTTGAGCTTCACACCAGCTCCTAGTTCAGTATAATCAATCAGCAAAAAGAACAGGAGTACTTGTGGCACCTTAGAGACTAACAAATTTATTAGAGCATAAGCTTTCGTGGACTACAGCCCACTTCTTCGGATGCCACGAAAGCTTATGCTCTAATAAATTTGTTAGTCTCTAAGGTGCCACAAGTACTCCTGTTCTTTTTGCGGATACAGACTAACATGGCTGCTACTCTGAAACCTATAATCAATCAGATTATCTCTGTTTCATGGTTAAGCTGTAGTAAGAGCAGGGAGATGACACTTCCCCCAGTGGCTTGACAGCAGGTTCAGCGGCACCATGGTGGTTGCCAGTTTTTTTTTTAACTTTTAAATGTCTGTACCTTTTTGCTTGTGAGGAGATTATAAACGTTTTCCTAAAATTCTGAAACCTACAACAAAAAGTAGTTTGTGCATGGACAGTGCAGTGTTCATCAGTTCAAAACTATTTGGTATTTATTACAGTTTTATGCTATATAATGAACATAAATATTAAACTGGTTATTCATTTTAGATTACTGTCTCCTACAGACATTACAACTTAAAGAAGAGGAAAATAAGCGATTAAATCAAAGATTGGTAAGTACATTAAACATTTGTGCACTTGTCTGTTCATAAAATAGTTTTTTCAAAAATAAACAAGAATTTTAAAAATGTAAATTGTAATAATTCTCTGCACACCTTAGAGTTTAACATGCAAAGTAGAACAAAGTAAGGAAAAGAAAAAAATGGCAATGAGGAGTGATCTAATTCCATATAAGATGTTTTTTCATTGTTGGAGTAAGGGCAGTTTTCCATAGAAGAAAACTTGGAGGCAGCAGGGTGGGATGGAAGCAAAGGGAGACTTTTACTCTCACAAAGCATACAAACCAAACCAGTCTTTTGAAAAGACAGGCAAAAGCATTAACTCCAAGGGTCACATTTTTAATAAGGTAAACTTGCATAAATGCATGCACATGTGCACATCAGGCATTTGTGCAATTAATGGCCATTTAGTAACTACCTTTTGAAAAAAATGATTCAGATTATTTATGGACTATATTAGCTTTTTAAAAAATAAATTTTACTCAAAAGGGAGATTAGACCCACGTGAGGGAATGGAAATGAGACAGGAGACATAACAGCTTGCCGTATAATTCAGATGGAGTATGTGGGTAAGTCAGACTGCAACCCACATGACTTATATGGGGGTTAAGGTGACCAGATAGCAAGGGTGAAAAATCGTGACCGTGGGTGAGGGGTAATAGGCACCTATATAAGACAAAGCCCCAAATATCGGGATTTTCCCTGTAAAATTAGGACATCTGGTCACCCTAATGGGGGCATGCAATGCAAACTACTGCTCAGATTTCAGTTTAGGAGAGTAGGTGAAAAAAAGTTCTGAAGTTGGGGTAAGTATTGCAAGAAGATGGGAGGCTGGTCTTGGGTGCTTGACAAGGTTTGAGAATATTGGCCTAAAGAAGCAAGATGGATTGTAAGTACGTGATTTCTCATGGAGGAAGGTTGTCTCTTTCTGAATTTCCTGGATACTATCTGGCAACAAAATAAAGAAGTGCAAATTAAGACAAATCTTCTTAATTTTAGAGATTGCAGAATATATATTTAAATCTGCTTCATATCAAGCATTCAGAGTCCACTGTGTGATTTCCCCTTCCCAAGCAGAATGAGGAGCTGCCTGTACTTACATCTTTCATTTCCTGGCTACTAGAAAGGGAAAGACAGCCCCCAGGGGACCATGCTCAGATATCCATAGCAAAGCTGAAGCTTAAATTGAGGTTTCTTACATTATTTTATTTTAGTTGTAGGGGGGAGAGAGGAGAATTTGGTTGGATAACTTGAATTCTTTAATTCTGGTGAGCTTACTCAAGTTCATGAGTTCTTCAGCCACAACAACAAAAAAGTCCCAGTCTATATTTGATGACGTATTTGTTTCTATATGACTTAAATTTCTCTTGTACAGCAATATGTAAACTTTTTTGTTGCAAGCTATTGCATAATACACCTCATTCTTTTCCTTGTAAGTGCAGTTGATATTAATTATAGCATATGGCAAGAACTAGAAACAAAGTATAGGGAAAAAATCTACATTTAAAAAGGCAGCTGTGCTACAGCTGGTTAATAAAATATGGATGTCTTCAATTTCTTTCTAATTTACTTTGTCCAGTTATTTACTTTTTCTTTCCTTAAGGCCGAAGAGATTAATGTATAATTTATTTTGAAGTCTTGATAAATATGTATCATTGGAGCCAGATTACAGCTGGACCTGCATAGGTGCACCAGATAGGGGACAGGGTAGAACTGTGACTGAATAGTGGAGCCACTGCTCTTTCCAATGCCATCAGTGGAACTAGCTTTCTTAGTGAGACACAGAGGTGCAGAGTGAGGAGACAGCTGGCTGGGCTAGAAAGGAGTAGATGCTGCACTTCTTTGAAAGGATAGTGATGCTATTGCTCCATTGTAACACAGCCTCTCCACCTCCCGCCAATGCAGGACTATCGTTTAAAGGCACAATCCAGCCATCAAGATTGGGAATATTTTCACAAATTATGTATGAACTGAAATATATTACTCTGGGTTTGTGAAGTACTATGCACCTTTGTGGTCTGATGTAACCAATTGTTGGTAATTATGATATACTTTGCAGATCTGAATTCCTCACACGTTGTAGACAGTATTTTTTTTCTAATTTTTGTCCCCTTTAAAAAAAAATCTTGATTATATGTCCTAATATATATTGCCTGTTGTGTTACTGAAACACTAAAATTGACTTGTTGGGATAGCAATGATGGGATAGCAAGGGTTCTTCAGGGCTCTCTGTACATTCTCGCTGTATACTAATGGGATTGAACACGTCTGGAGCTGACTGCAGAACTGTATAGAAAAGCAATGCCTACTGGAAGGGCGCAGGAGCTCTCTACTCAGTTACTAGCCTGTCTTTAAAGAGAACAGTGGGTTTTCCATGGGCTCAAGCATCCAGGGAGCATATCCTAATGACCCTTCTTCCTGCTTCTGCAGGCTTGTGGGCTTCTGTCCCTTTTTATAGTTTTGTTTGCCCCTCCTGACCAAACAGGAGATGGAAGTACAGGACCCTAAAGCTGTGCTGGCAAGTTAGTTATTGCATCATGCGGACACATTGGGAGATCAAAGTTCATGTGCTCGAGCTCCCAGAACAACAGAAGGGAGCAATGAAATAGCGGTATGCTCAGTTCTTGAGAGGGGAGAATGCATCTCACTGCCTTTCCTCTTCAACAGCATTATATTGGGGGGAGGGATAGCTCAGTGGTTTGAGCATTGGCCTGCTAAACCCAGGGTTGTGAGTTCAATCCTTGAGGGGGCCACTTGGGGATCTGGGGCAAAATCAGTACTTGGTCCTGCTAGTGAAGGCAGGGGGCTGGACTCGATGACCTTTCAAGGTCCCTTCCAGTTCTAGGAGATGGGATATCTCTATTATTATTATTATTATTATTTGTGTAGACATGGGGGTGCTTTGAGTGATGGGATGACACCTGAGGACGTTCCACCAAGAGTTGCTACCACTGTCTTTTGTTGTCTTCAGTACTTTGAGAACTGAACCTTCTTAACACTTTTGTGACAGTCTGGTAAAGACTGGATTTAAAAATTATGCCTACTTGTGTGATAATTAAATTACCGTTTCCATCTGAATAGTTTGTTTTAATTAATGCTAGGAACACTGGTAAACAAAACCTCAAAACTCAGAATAGTCTTCTCATCCGCTAACCTTCATTTTGGCATAAAATAAATAGCAGATGTAAGACTCTTTCACAAATGCAGAGAACCTGAGGTAAGAAATAGAAAGCTTACTGTGAAATAGACAGTTAATAAAACTTTGGTATGACTTAACTAATGTAGAACACCTCTGTGTGTGTGTGTGTGTGTGTGTGTGTGTGTGTTGGTGGCAGGAAGGAAATATTAAAAAACAATGTCCCTATATATTAACTGTTTTGTACAGGTGAACCTCTTCAATTTATTAATTGTTCCCATCATTTCTTTTTAAAAAATCCATAATTAGATAATGAAATCTGTTTGCTTCAGAGGAAATTCCCATTTGTCAGTCACTCTGCTAAGGACCAAAAAAAAAAAAAAAACACCTCTGCTCATAAGGGGTTACTGACTAATGCTTTTAACCATCTTAATTTAAATGAAACAAGCACAGAAACAGTTTCCTTACCTTGTCAATTTTTTTTAACTTTCCCTTTATTTTCTTAGTAGTTTACATTTAACACAGTTGTGATGGCATGGCTAGAAAGGGTTAAACATCCTGCAAAATAAATAACCCTCAAAAGACATATGGAGAGATAATGTTTGTGTTTTTGTGTATTTACATATGTCTGAGTAGGGTGGACAATGTAATCAACAGTCCCTGTATGCTGTATTCTGATAATTCAGAGGTCAAAAGAACATCCTATCATTTAAATGAATCGTTAACATGGGATATCTCTGTATTCATCTCTCTTTGAAATGTATAGCACAGGGATCGCCAACCTTTGGCACGCGGCTCGCCGGGGTAAGCACCCTGGCGGGCTGGGCCAGTTTGTTTACCTGACACGTCTGCAGGTTCGGCCGATCGCGGCTCCCACTGGCTGCAGTTCGCCGCTCCAGGCCAATAGGGGCTGCAGGAAGGGCGGACAGCACATCCTTCGGCCTGCACCACTTCTCGCAGCCCCCATTGGTCTGGAGCGGCGAACCGCAGCCAGTGGGAGCCGCGATCAGCTGAACCTGCAGACGCGGCAGGTAAACAAACCGGCCCAGCCCGCCAGGGTGCTTACCCTGGCGAGCCGCAGGTTGCCGATCCCTGGTCTAGCAAATAATCTGTGAATGGTGGAGGAACAAACAAATTGCCTTATGTTAATTCTGTAGCTAAGGTACTGGTGATGGACCTCCTTCATAGTCATGCTAATTACCTTTTGAATTCCCTACTTGGCAAAAGACATGAAATTTTATAAAGATCCTTGGGTTCTGATTCTGTTATCTCGGATCTGCTTAAGCTTCATCTGGGGAAGTTTCAGTCGCAAGACTGAGGTCCCAGGTATGCTGGTACGCCTTGACTATGATATTTGGACATTGGACTGTAACCTGTGAACTATTTCTGAAAGAACTCTTTGCAACTACGAAGCCCACCATCTCTGCTATGAATCTGCATCTCAATGAATTGAACTCATGTCTGTATGTATATTGATCTTTTAACCATACTCTCTCTCTGTTTTTTAACAAGAATTGGCTGTAGCGTGTATTTGGGTAAGATCTGGAATTTAGTAACCTGGGAGGTAATGTGTCCAATCCTTTGGGATTGGTAGAACCTTTTCTTTTATATGATGAAATAAGATTTTCAGAAATCATCATATTTGACTTAGGTTCCTGGGTGGAGGCCTGAGGCTGGATCACTTTAAGGGAACTGTGTTGTTTGGACTTCTGAGTAACCAGTAAGGTAATAAATAAGATGTTTTATTCTGGCTTGGTAAATCTAGGTATTGGAATATCCACCAGCTTTTTGGGGATTGTCTGCCCCATTCTTTGCAGTTCACCCTAATTGAGTGACCACAGCTGACTCCCCACTAGGACCCTGGTCACAGTGGTGTAGTCGGCAGGATACACATTACCACAGGTTAATTGGGTTTTTGGATCAGAACCCACGCTTGTCAAAAAATTAATTTTGATATTGGAGAGTGTAAGGGTTAAAAATCAGTTACAGTGAGTGGCCCATGATCAAGATCCTGACAGAAAAGCCTGGAAGAATTGTGCTCACAGAGGGGTTGTCTTTTAAGAAAAAAGCTCCTGAGCAGGAACTGAAAAATCTATGAATTGCCAGTGATAAGGAAGCAGACCCAGCGAAAATGCTTGCAGTGAGAAACCAGCAGTTTGAACATGAACAAAAAGCAGCTAATATGGAAAGAGAAGCTGCTGAAAAAGAACGCCTGTGTTTTGAACATGACCAAAAAATGGCATATATTCGATTGCAGGAACTAGAAGCTAAGGCAAAAGTGGACAGACTTAAGCTCCAACTCAAAAGAATGAAGGAACCACAGGAATTGTATCATCCTGGAAAGCCACCTGCTCTCAACAACAAAGATGGGGATAGAATCTATCCAGTTTATAACAATGTTGGTGTGTTGTATGTAGGGATTGTCAGTTAATCACGATTAACTCAAAAAAATTAATTGTGATTAAAAAAACCCACGATTAATCACAGTTTTAATCACACTATTAAACAATAGAATAACAATTGAAATTTATTAAATATTTTGGATGTTTTCCTACATTTTCATATATATTGTATTCTGTTACAATATCTGTAATTGGAATCAAAGTGTATATTATTTTTCATTACAGATATTTGCACTGTAAAAATGATAAACAAAAGAAATAGTATTTTTCAATTCACCTCATACAAGTACTGTAGTGCAATCTCTTTGTTGTGAAAGTGCAACTTACAAATGTAGATTTTTTTTGTTACATAACTGCACTCAAAAACAAAACAATGTAAAACTTTAGAGCCTACAAGTCCACTCAGTCCTACTTCTTGTTCAGCCAATCACTAAGACAAACAAGTTTGTTCACATTTATAAAAGATAATGCTGCCCTCTTCTTATTTACAATGTCACCAGAGTGTGAGAACAGGCATTTGCATGGCACTTTTGGTGGCATTGCAAGGTATTTACATGCCAGATATGATAAATATTCATATGCCCCTTCATGCTTCGGCCACCATTCCGGAGGACGTGCTTCCATGCTGATGACGCTCATTAAAAAAATAATGCATTAATTAAATTTGTGACTGAACTCCTTGGGGGAGAATTGTATGTCCCCTGCTCTGTTTTACCCGCATTCTGCCATGTATTTCATGTTATAGCAGTTTCAGATGATGACCCAGCACATGGTGTTCATTTTAAGAACACTTTCATTACAAATTTGACAAAACTCAAAGAAGGTACCACTTTGAGATTTCTAAAGATAGCTACAGCACTCGACCAAAGCTTTAAGAATCTGAAGTGCCTTCCAAAATCTGAGAGGGACGAGGTGTGGAGCATGCTTTCAGAAGTCTTAAAAGAGCAACACTCCGATGCATAAACTACAGAACCCGAACCACCAAAAAAGAAAAAAATCAACCTTCTGCTGTTGGCATCTGACTCAGATAATGAAAATGAACATGCACTAGTCTGCACTGCTTTGGATTGTCATCAGCATGGACACATGTCCCCTGGAATGGTGGTTGAAGCAGGAATATCCACTAGCTTTTTGGGGTTTTACTGCCCCATTCTTTGCAGTTCACCCTAATTGAGTGACCATAGCTGGCTCCCCACTAGGACCCTGGTCACAACAGTACTGTACTGGGGTGGGGGGGGTTTGGGATGTGGCGGGGATCTCTGCTGTCGCCTGATTGCGTACTTCTAGTTCCAAATGAGGTATATTGTTGACTGGTCAGTTCATAACTTTGGTGTTTGTAACTGTGAGGTTCTACTGTATTAGTTATATTTCACATGGGTCACTGAACAGTCATCAGAGGGTAATAATTTTTGGTAACTAATAAGTTGAACCAGATTTGGAACCTACAGCCTCGTGAAAGGCCTCCTATCCTATTACAAATCCCTTAAGACAATCCATACCCCATTGAATTTATTCCTGTTACTTGTGGCTTAGAACTCTAGAGCTAGTTAACAAGATGACTTTCAGTCCTATATCCAGGTTTGAGCACCATTTCAATGAAAAATTATTACACAAGGGCCTGAATCAGCACTGCATAAATCTAATTTTACACCAGTGCATCAATAAAGTTAAAAATATCTGTCTGGGAATTGGTAAAGGTGACCAAACCCTTGGAGCTAGCAGAGTTTTATTGGGAAAAAAAATTCCACTTCGCTTAAGGAACCGGTAGCAGTAAAACAGTTGCAAGACAGCTGGAAGAGACTAAGCACTAATATCTATTAGTTACAAAAATAGGAATATTTTGTTGCATTTAGCTACTTTTCCAGATAAATAAAACTTGCATATTTACCTGGCCTTTCTAGCTAGAGTGTTGTAAGCATGAAGTATGCTTGTGAGGTGAAGTCCAGAAGTTACTTGGTGGTTTAGGTATATCTGTGGATATAAATAAATTCAGATGAATAAAAATTTATTTTAGGAGAACTTGTCATAAACATTGACCCACAGTTTGCTGAGAAATCATGTCATTTATGGAAGTCTAAATTTCACTTTATAACCTGTCCGCGATAGCCCTGCAAATGGTGAGGCTGAGATAAAAGGCCGGGCAAGCTGTGAAGTAAGTTCTCTAACAGGATTCATTTATAGCTTTTCTCAATTATTGAGTAAATCCTATGAGGTTCAATTCAGCCTTGTTGATGAAACAGCTGAGGAGACAGTTTCCTTTTCTAGGGAACGAACTAGTGGTCCAATTTAACAAATATGAAATAGGCTGACCCAAAAAGCAAAATATAAATATATAATTCTCTTTTACTGATTGTATGCTGCAAGGGGCTTGCCTGAACTAATTCCTGGTGCTCAGGAGTGATTAAAAATAGATTGATAAATACTTGCTATTGTACAAGACGTCTACAAACCTCCTATTCTCACTGACAAAGCCAGGGCTGGTTCATTCATGGGACGTTTGCAACTCATTCCACACCCAAGACAAGGCATGTAATGGTTTACCATTTCACACTTAATACTGCCTGGAGGAATTGTAAGATTTGGAAGGTTTGGGTGAGATTCTCACACCTGTTTTTGCCCCTGTATGCCAGGTAAAAAAGCCCACAGGGCATTAGTTCCAGCCCCAAAGGAGAATTCCCACAGTACAGGAACTGAGGCTATGTCTACACTATAGCAACATAACTACGGTGCTGCAGCTGTGCCTCTAGAGCACTGTAGCTGTAAATGTTTCCTGCATCGATGAAAGGGGCTTTTCCATTGATGTAGTTAATCCACTTCTTTGAGAAGTGGTAACTAGGTCAACGGAAGATTTCCGTTGCTCTAGCCACATCTACACCAGAGGTTAGGTCAACCTAACTATTGCACTCAAGGCACAAAATTTTTCACAGCCAAAAGCAACATAACTTGGTTAATCTAGTTTTTAATGGTAGACCAGGCTTGAGTAATACAGCCAGAGGGTGTCCTCTGAAGGCCTCCTTGCAAGTCCTGGTATTGGGAGACTTGCTGGGGTGGGTTTCTGGGAGTGGAAGGGCATGTCAGGACAGGGCTATAGCATATAGAACTGCAGAGTTGTGGGCAGTGTTGCTGTTCATGCCACAGGCCACTCTGGTCCCTGGAGCAGCCCAGAATCTGGAAAGGGGACAGAGATGTCTTGTAGAAGGCCAGCACAGAATTTCACCCATGACTTGCAGTGCAGACACGTTTTTTTAACCTGACAGGATCATCAATAGCCAACAATTACTCGGATCAAAACTTCTGTAGGGCAAAGGAGCTAGAAATTTAGCATTATGGTGAAATGGTAGCTCTTTCATGTTAGGTTTGCAACAGGGGCATATAAGCAGGCGGGGATCGGGGAGGGAGGCGGGGGGAGAGCAAGCTCCTGCTGTGGCCAGGGCCGGGGAAAGAGCGAGCTTCTTTCAGGGCTGGGGCGGTGGGGAGCAGTGAGCTCTTCCTGAGGCCAAGTGCAGCGGGGGGGAGAGCAAGCTCCTGGAGTGGGGACGACAGAATGTGTCTCTCCAAAAGGGGTCGGATTTTAATTTCTGCACACACCGCTGGTTTGCAACCACCTTTCCATTCTAAAACCCTGGTTTATCTCACTATAACCTTGTCTTTGGAAAATTGGTTCAATTTGAAAATTGTAAGATTTATTCTGAGGACAAAGGAGAGTTACAAAGGTTCTATACTTTACAAACTTGTTTTTGTTACAGAATAATGTTTTGAGTTAAAAAATTAGTCTGATCTGAAATTATTACTTTGTCTTGCATTTTGTCTTCCTCTGCAGCACTACCCATGCATACTTGCTGTATTGTTAAATCTCCTTTTACTTGTTTGCCCAACCACATTTGGAAAAAAAGAGATGGGGATTAAGAAAAGCTAATGACTATTTGTGTTTATTTATTCATTTGTAATGTGGTAGTAGCTAGACGCTCCATGGCAGAGAGCCTGGAACCTCTGGCATGGTGGGGTTGTCCCAGAGCCATGAACCCTGGAAGGGTAGGGACCCCGGCCGCAGAGTACTCTGCAGCGGGGGAGTCAGAGCACCTGGGGCTTCAACACCCTTCTGGAAAGCTTCTGTCAATTTTACTTTGCAGAAAGTGAAATTAACAAAAGCCTTCCAGGCAGGCAGCTGTTACTTTGATTTTCCTGATGAAAAATCAACATTTTTCAGCAAAACTGAAAATTTTTCACAGAAGATTTTAATTCTGTGAAAAAGACATTTTTGTCAGAAAATCATTCAGATGGAAATTTTTTCAACTAGTTCTATTACTGGTACACCACTTCAGAAATTTCTCTGTAGAAACTCTACAGCTCCCTAAGCTTAATGCCATCTGCCAAAAAACATGAGCTCTGCGTATTAATGGTAACTCAGTAGTAAACTTGGGTTAACGCATGTAAGCACAAGTATCAATTTACAGGTAACAAAAAAATTATCTTACTGGGATAACCTGAAAAGAATATAAATATATTGAAAAAGGATATGTTGATTTATTTAAGAGTTAAGTTATTTTAGGAAATCATGCTGGCTGTTATGTTGTTACTTGGCTTCATAATAGTACAGAAACTAGAGAGCCTATATAATGCTATGCCAGAGTTGATAGTTTGAAATGTAAGCATGTTGCCACCAAGTTTCTTACAAAATAATTACTTCAATGTTCGCCTTCCATTATTCTTCTCTGCCTGAATTGCAACAGGCACAAACCTGGAAAGTATTTTTTTTTCTTGATCTGTTTTGTAAAACCTGAGTTTGCAGTAATGTTTTAATGCTACTCTTTGCTTGGATGCTATTGCATTAAGATAGAGAATTCATATATTTAAGGTATTATGTATAATAGACAATACACTAAATACTTCACTTTTCACTAAAGTCAATGTGTGGGTCTCCCCTAGCAGCAGCAGAATAAATACCTGAAGGCTCTCCTTTTAAGAAATGGTACTATTGTATTTTTAATTATTTTGCACATTAACAATAAAGGCAAAAGAGAATGGTAGGGTTATTTTAAATCTTTGGAAACGCTGGGCAATAGGAAACTTCTATTTCTTTCTATTGAAAGGTTGTCAGTCTGTTTGTCTAGATTGTGGATCTCACAAGGATATATTAGAAGTGCTATTGTAACCCATGCCTGCTGGGTGTGGTGTTCTGTCCCTCTCTGGTGGCACCTAGACCACTTAGAGATTAATGAGTCTGCTACAGCCTTAGCTAAACATGGAGTATAGGCTCATGCACTAAGCTTCAGAGGTCCCAGATTCAATCCCACCTGCCGATGACTGGGGTCTGTCAGCATTACACTATGTTAAGGAGTTTTAAAACAAAAATTAAGTAATTATCTAAACAAGGTTAAAATTGTCTGAAAACTGTTAAAATGTAAAAATAAAATGTTAAAACTGAAACAGTAACAAAATGTTACTTGTATAAAAGACCAAGAAATGTAAGGCTTTGGCTTTACAAATCAGAAGATAACTAGATAACTTTCTCAAGTATTGCAAATGCTGCAAGATATTTCAAGTTTGGCAAACTGGGAAGAACAATTTAAACTACTTTTACACATTTGATAGGTTCCAAATTTAGTTGTGAACTTTCAGGGGAAAAAAGACTTATTTGTATATTGAGGCTGATTCAAAGGTGACATTGTCTCCCACGTATAGCAGTGCTCAAAATTAATCTGATTTTAGACTGTATAAGAGAATGATACCGGAAATGTCATTATTAAAAGTTCAGTGCATCCTTGCGTATTTTGCACTGCTTTCAGCTTTGGTCTCTTCATCTTAAAGTAAGAGCAGAAATAGAAAGTTTGGAGAAGAGTGATGTGAGAAATTAGTCATGAAGGGGCTTCCATACTTGCAAAGAGTACTGATACTGGGTTTTTTTTGTTTTGTGTTTTGTTTTTTTTGAAGAGAGGCTGTCGCTAGGATACATCATACTTGTATACTGACTAATGAGTTAGGTTTCTATCACGCGAATACTTACACAACATGTGAGTAGTACTGTTAGTGGGACTGCTTGCATGTGTAAGTGTTTGCAGGATAGAGGCCATTAAAGACCCTCTACACCAGTGGCGGGCCACACGCGGCCCATCAGGGTAATCCGCTGGTGGGCAGCCAGACAGTTTGTTTACATTTGCACAGCCACCTGCAGCTCCCATTGGCCGGAAACAGTGAACCGCAGCCACTGGGAGCTGCGGGCGGCCATGCAAATGAAAACAAACTGTCTGGCGGCCCGCCTGCGGGTTGCCCTGATGGGCCGCCGGTTGCCATCACTGTTCTAGACATTCCATTGTACCTTTAACAAGGTCATCTGGTCAAAATAAAAGGCAAATTTTAATAATAAATTATTTTAATAAGTAATCATTTGCAATTACATTTCACCTTAATTAAGCTTTAGAACACTTTTGTGTCATAGGGAACTATTACATCCAGTCTCAGGTCTCTGTGTCTAGCCATTTGACAACACTCCCCAAGGTATTGAGTTTAGCTGTCATTTGAGGCTGGACAAATGGGAGGGACACAAGGGAGTTAGGCAGCCAGCTCCCGTTGAATATTAGTGGGAACTGGGAGCCTTAAACCTTTAGGCACCTTTGAAAATTGTATCTTAACTGTAGTGTGAAAGTGCCTGCATCAACAAGGCCATTACACAACTTTCTAAGACAAATTGTTTTTCAAGTACATAGATCTGTGCTTTTCATTATGTACATTTGCATAGTTGAAAATGGTTTCTTCTAAGGCTTTCTTTTTGTTTTGATAGTTTCGCTCTGAAATTTACTTCTTTGGCAGAAAGGCTTTTCTTTATTTTCAGGGTGGGAGTGAGGAAAGAAAGAATAAGCAGCTGGGAAAGAAGTCATTCACAATGCAACATTATTTAAATCATCTGATTGTGTATTAAAAAAACCCTTAGGTTACTATGATCTGAAAATGTTTCACTGAGCTGTCCTAAAAGTTTTTCAAAATATAGGATGCGAAAAGAGGAAGCAACCTCTTTGTTTGGCACTTGTGCTAATGAACCAAGACACAAGTAGCAGTACAGAAGTAATTTCTCAGAGAATAAATACACTTATGAAAACCTATTAATATTTGAGGAGATTAATCTTTTTTCCCTCAATGGGGTATGTAGCTACTAAGGATTCCTTCTCACCAAAGTAACCTAGTCCTAGGATTGTTGTCAAAAGTAAGTGATTATTGGATTTGACTTAAAATGTATATGCCTGTTGCATAAAATTATAGCCATGTTTAAATCTGTCCTTCAGTATCTGTCAAATTTCTTTCCTTTTTAAGTATTTTCATATCTTCAATGTTTTAGTTAATCAGTTTGAACATGTGTAGCTCTATCTTATTGAAAAATGTTTTTATGCACTTGAATTCTTTCAATACATGGCATTTAAAAGTACATCATCTACTGCACAGTTAAACAATGGAGCAAAATACATTTTGAGGTGTGGCCATTCAGGTGAAAAAATGCATTTTCAAAAGAGAAGCTAAAATTCATTGCAGATGAAGGATTTATATATATTTTTAAAAAATATTAAAAAGCATTGCAATGAATTGCCCTTAATTTCTTGTAGGTAAAATTGTGATACTGTGCGGTACTTTTTGGTATACTCCTTTGGGCACAAGGAGTTATCCTGAAAAACAAAACGTCATATAATTTCTCAAATGAGGTATCTGCCTCCACTGTCCACAGGACTGAGTATAAATTCTTGAACCTGAACTTTTTCATCTCCTTTGTTTGCTAATATGCCTTCCACCTCCTCTGCAACATTGCTGCATCACTTCCACCTCTGCTGAAACTTTCACCCTTGTCTTCAACTCCTTTCAGCCTGGTCTCCACAAGTCTTATCCTACCTGCACCAGCATGTGTTAAATGCTTCCGCCCACTTTCTCACACATACAGGTAGTTTGATTTATATTGTGCCCAATCATTAAACACTTCATTTGCTCACTAATTATTGCAGGTTCTACTCCAAAATTGTCCTGATTGTTTGTTTTTAAAACCATCCGTAAACTTTATCCTCTTCCTTGCTCCTTTCTCTTGTCTAGCTTTGTCAAGTTCTCTGACCCTTCACACAGTCCCACCACGGTTAGTATAAAAGTAACTGTCTGTTCAACTGCCTACCATCTGCAGCAGTTTTCTTATGCCTTAGTGATGCTCTGCTTATTTTTATCTCATCTAAAAATATCTTCTTTTTCTACCTCTTAAGTTTTCTTTCACTCTGATATTAACTCTTTTTAAAGCGTTTTGGGCTATAGTTTGAGAGGCCATACAAAATAAAATTTCATTTATGTAATTATTATTCTTTACATTTTTTTATATTATGGAAGCACCTGAAATGTGCTGTGTTTCAATCCCTGTCCTAAAAAGCTTACATTTTAAAATGACCAAAGAAAAATACAAGAGAAGGGAAAGTATACACACAAAGAAAATGGTCAAGATGGTAATAAGAACATGTGTTAGTTTTAATATTTTTGTCATGGTTCGTATATAAATCAAAACGGTCTTAATTGCCCGCTACCTACAATGTATACTGCCAGTATTTTATAGTTGTTTGCTTTTTCATTATTTTTCTAGATGTCCCAAAGCATGTCTTCAGTGTCTTCAAGACATTCTGAAAAAATAGCTATCAGAGAGTAAGTATATTTTTAATCTCGCATTTTGTTGTTGATATGGCTCAGTAAATTTTATGTCTTCAGTAACAAATGTACAGGTAAAGTATGTGGAAGTAATGTGTAGTAATTCTTTTCAGCATCTAACCTCAAATTCATGTTTGAGACTACAGTGAATTTCCTTAGTAATAAATCTTTATTAAGTTTATGATTCTTTATATTCTATTACAATCAAGCTTTCAATACATGGTCCATGAGGCTACAATGTATTTTTAAATTATTTATATAACTTCATCACCATAATTTGGATTCATTCTCATTTCATGGCTTTTCTATAATGATAAATCTAGTTGGGGATTTCAGCTATGATTTTATGTCCAAGAAATAATTACTCTATTCAGAATAACTCTGCAGTGCTAAAAATATGACCATATGAATTCCCAAGATTACTTCTGAAGATGTCTTTTTTCAAAGAGATATGTATCATGGTAACTGGCTAGGCACTATTAAAAATTGCTGGGGGCAAATCCAGGACCCAAAGATGTCAGTGGGCTTTTTGCTATTAACTTCAGATTTCACTGTTGGTGTTTACAGCAAGGTCATCCTTTTCTTTAAGAAGCAACAGAGAGTCCTGTGGCACCTTTAAGACTAACAGATGTATTGGAGCATAAGCTTTCGTGGGTGAATACCCACTTCATCAGACGCACTTTGTCACCCACGAAAGCTTATGCTCCAATACATCTGTCAGTCTTAAAGGTGCCACAGGAGACTGTTGCATTTTACAGATCCAGACTAACACGGCCACCCTTCTGATACTTTCCTTTAAGGTATCTTATTTTATGTGTTAGTATCCACTTCTGATTGTCTGAGTTCGTATTGTTACTTATAATAATGTGAGGTAGAAAGGGGTGTTTCAAGTTGAGTGCCAAGTAATTTTATCATGATTAAGAACAAGCAAGATAATTGCAATTAACTATTATTTATTTATGTATTTATTAAGCAAAGGAAGGTCTGAGAGATGTTGGATCTGAACTGGAAGGTTGTTTCTTGATGTAGCTCTGTGGCTGTCTTAGAGACATTGAGCAGAGATGAGAGGCTGCATTGAGAGTGTTGCATGGAGTTAAAAGATGGGAGTGCTGCTAGTTTGCTTCCTCAGTTCAGACCCCCGCTCTTTCCTCTGATCCTTGGAAGGAGGAAAACACCTCTTTTAGGCTTGGCTGGATTCAGATCTGCTGTTGTCCTTTCACTGGCTCATGGGCTGGTCTTAGTAATATCTTCAGTTCATGACATGTAGTCTGTTAATTCATATGCAGTGTACATTTAATTGTCTTTGTTCCCGTAGCAGGAAATTTTCAGGATCTTTAGCGTTTTAACTATTTTTTTTATTCAGTCCATTTTCTTAAATATCGCTTGAGTTCCATCAGAGCTTAATAGGAGTTGAAATTTGGTTTCAGATGGGCCTATACATCCTTACGTCAGAGATAAAAGTTTTCCAGTTCTTAAAATAGCTTTTTAAGCTTAATTGTTAAAGAGGGTCTTCAAATTAAATAGCCATCCAAAAAGGCATTGGCTGCTCTTCTTAACAGTCCATGCAAAGTCCGTTTCTTTTTGAGTTTGGAAAGGAAATTGCTTAACTAAATAACTTAATTCCCCAATTAATATAAATATTCTGTATTCATTGCTGTGCAGTTATAGCAATGTCATTGAGTTCCATAGTGGTACATAAAACATCTTGCCTTTAACATAACAATGACATTAGGAAGTTTTTACATTAGAAGATGCTTGCATTTGGATGTAAAACATTTGCAAATGCACATCTCAGAAGAGGTCCATACTGTCTTTTAGCATCTAAGGAAAAGCATTACATAAAGTTTTCACTTTTAAGCAGGAACTTGAATTTAAAAGTGCCTGGTATTAAATGAGTATATTGATATAACAGGCGTCACAGAAACTTGATAGGACTATGCTAATCAAAGGGACACAGTAATACCAGGGTACGAAATACATAGGAATGATAGAGTAGGTCATGCTGATGGAGGAATGGCATTATATGTGAAACAAAACATAGAGTCAAATATAGTGAAAATCTTAAATGACTCACACAGTACCATTGAATCTCTATGGATAGAAATCCCATGTTTCAAGAATAAAAGCATAGCTATAGGAATATACTAGTGACCACCTGACTAGGATTATGCTGCTGATTGTGAAATGCTCAGGGAGATTAGAAAGACTATAAAAATAAAAAACCCAGTAATAATAGGTGATAGCATCTACCTCCAGATTCATTGGGTACATTTCACGTCAGGACCAAATGCAGAGATAAAATTTCTAGACACCATTAATGACTTCTTCTTGAAAAAACTTGTCCTGGATCCCACAAAGGGGGAGGCAATTCTTTATTTAATCCTAAGGTGTGCTTAGTATTTGGTCCAAGAGGTGAATATAACTGAACCACTTGCTAATAGCAACCGTAATGTAATAAAATTTAACATTCTCGTAGGGGGAAAGATATCAGAAAAACCTACCACAGTAGCATTTAAATTTCAAAAAGGGGAACTACACAAAAATTAGTAGATTAGTTTAAATGTAAATTAAAAGCAAGATGCCTGGAAACTTTTGAAAAACACCACAATAGAGGCTCAAAATATTAGTTGTGCTATACGCACAAAAGGAGGGAATGTGGAAGCAGAATTAAAGCAGGGTACACGTTTTAGTCAGGTTTAAGGATAGAGTGAAATGTAACTCTAACAACGTGAGAATTGTAAGAGATGCTGCTTCACGCCTTGCTTTTCTGCTCACTTTAGTTGATAAGAAGGGAATGCTGATTTAAGCAGAAACCTTGAGATAAGGTAGTGTCTGGAGGGAGTTTGTATAAACAAAGGATAACCATTAGCCATTGGTACATGTAACGGGAAGGTATAAATACTTGTCTTATGCTGCTTGTAGGGGGAAGGTCTGCCTAAGGCCATCCCTATCCGATCTCCGTCTTCCCTTGCAATTGCTCGTAATAAAACTGTCTCTGACTTTTTGCTAACAAACGTAGCGTGAGGACTTGGTTTCTTCCACAGTCCCAATTAAAAAAAAAAAACAATGAAAGGACAAGGGTGATCCAGTGGGTATAGTGTACTTGGACTTGCAGAAAGCTTTGACACGGTCCTTCACCAAAAGCTCTTAAGAAAAAAGGAGTCATGAGATAGGAGGGAAGGTCCTCTCATGGATCAGTATCTCATTAAAAGATAGATAACAAAGAATGGGAATAAGTGGTCAGTTTTCACAGTGGAAAGAAGTAAATATTGGGGACCCCCAAGGATCTGTACTGGGACCAGTGCTGCTCAACATATACGTAAATCATCTGGAAATGGGAGTAAACAGTGAGGTGGCAAAGTTTGCAGATGATACAAAATTGCAAGATACAAGATAGTTAAGTCCAAAGCAGACTGCAAAGATGACTGGGCAACGAAAAGGCAGATGAAATTCAGTGTTGATAAATGCAAAGTAATGCACATTGGAAAACTACACATACAAAACAATGAGATTTAAATTAGCTGTTACCACTCAGAGATATTTCCCCCCCACACCTTCCCATGTATTGGTGTGACCCAAGGACCTCTTGATGCCAACTGGCAGAGGGTACGAGGCTACATAGGGGTACAAGTGTCCCCTCGGTTCGCCAAAAGAATGTCATGTAAGGTTTCTAATCAACACTTGTGTTACACTAGTCATCATAATCATTGTATGGAAAATATGTGAGGAATTATGTGTATATGCTGAAAATTATGTTCTCTAAATCTTGTAGTTAAAGGCAGGTCACTCATATGTAGTGCTCTTTGAGTCGAATTCTCCAGACAAGAGGTAGGAGATACTTATCTCCCTGGTGAACCATTTTATACTGTGTGACCTACAGCCAAAGTTTATTAACATACTGAGGCCTGATCAATACTAGGAAATTAGGTTGGTATTGCTACATCACACAATCCACGCCTCTGGGCAACGTAATTAAACTGACCCCCATTGTAGAATTCTCCCATTGACCTAGCTACCGTTTCTCAGGGAGGTGGAATACCTATACTGACAGGAGAACCTCTCCCATCAGTTTAGGTAGTGTCTTCAGTAAAGCGCTACAGTGCCACAGCTTAATTTTAGGTGTGAACAAGCACTGAATCAGCTGCTAATGAAGAGCTTTTGGAGACTTCAGAAGTAATTCACAGAAAGAGGTAAACAGCTGGAAGGTGGAACACCCTGTTTTCAGGTGAATATCAAAGGTCTGCTCTGGTATATGTGAAGGGGGATATCAGTCATCCTGGTTGAAAAAACTGGGAAAAGGGCTTGAGATAAACTATCCTGTAGGTCTTGTGAGTTAAGTTTAAGCTCTAGAAAGCGTGTTACGATTTTGTTTTATATGTAATCATTTTTCCAATGTTTTCTTACTATCATTTGAAAATAAGCTTATTCTTGCCTTCACCATAATATATCTATATGCTGTGTGTTAAGCAGAGTAGTGATCCTGAGTTGAATCGAGTACGCTGGTTGTGCTATTACTTTGGAGTAGAGGATGACCTGAGTTCAGTGCATGGTCAGTGGAACAGGGGCTGATCTCTCCAGAGGGATGGTCAAAGGTTGGTTTGTGCCTATTGCTAACCTATATAGAAAGAATGAGGCCTGTGGAGGCCTGGAAAGGAGTGCTTGGGTTGCCAGAGACTGGTGGAGTTAAGGAGCTGATCCATGGCAGGCACAGACAAGATTCCCTCATGCTTATAGCAGGTGGTGGCAAGGTGCCTCACAACCCTGGGTAGCCCCTGGCAAGCATCACGGCTCCTTATGTGTAACTTCTTGCAGAAAAATTTGTTTGAAGCACATTGTTCGGAGAAAAAAGAGGCACCAAAAGATTTTTTTTTTTTTTTTTAAACTGTGAGGAATTGACACTGTCCTCATAGGAAACCTAATACTCAATTAACTGGCATTACAAAATGTACAGATATGTATAAATTCTAAAATGTGTTTCACATAGTGATAAATAGGTCTGTGTAATGCTTTAAAAAAGTGCTTTAGTAATCAGTGTAAATATTCAATACTATATTTTTATATTTTGCTGTTAAGTATTCTTATTTTATCCAGTTTTCAGGTTGGCGATTTGGTTCTCATTATCTTGGACGAACGCCATGACAACTATGTATTATTTACTGTCAGTCCAACATTGTATTTCTTACATTCAGAGTCTCTTGCTGCGCTGGATCTGAAGCCAGGTGAGTGTGGTAAGTGTCAGATAACTCTGTGGCATAATGTTCTGAGGCACTTAACATGATCTTATACCCTTATTTTTCTAACAGCTGTTTAATAATTACGTAAATAGTTGAATGTTTTAGCTATAGACATAATGTATATGTGTAGCAAAAGTTGTAGTTAATCTGCCATTGAGATTTTCGTTATAGCCTCATTCAGTAATTTTCTGAAAGATTTTTTTTTAGGCAGAACTTTTCCATATTACATATTGTCCCAGAACTGAATACTTTGGACAGCTAGAGCAAAATGCATTCATCCTTTTTTGATTTATGCTGTAAAACAAATTTAAGACTATATTTCTGCATACATACATACATGCACATTTGATACGTGTACCATAAGAAATTACCATTAGGCTTAGTCGTGTTACTATTTATGGTACTAAAATAACTACAAAATATTGATGATGGCTGTGTAGGTCTGTTTTTGTGCTGCTGTTTACAAAATTCAGGTCTTAGTCCATTGCAGAGGCTTGAACATCCACCTGTGCTATAGAAGGAATTGACTTTAAAAAAAAAAAACCTCAGTTTTATTTAAAGGTATTTTCCCTTCAGGCAAGGAAATCCCCTGCAGCATGGGTGGAATTTTATGGATCTGTATGTTCAGTGTGAGAGAATTCAGAGAGAACCATAACTTTTTGTTTCCTGATTTTTAAATGCCTACATTTGCTGCTGTTTCTCAGCCCTACATAAATGAAGTTCAGCAGTGCTCAAATTCTTTCAGGAAAATGTGCGCTTTAGATCAAGGGTTCCCAAACTTTTTGCCAGCGTGACCCCATTTTAGTGAATTATTTCCTTGTGGGCCCCAGACAGCATGGAAGCCACCATTTTGAAGAGCACAGCATGCCTTGAACATATGGTACATGAGGTTACACTGTGCAGAGAATGCCATTTTGTAGAGCAAAATGGTGTTCTCCATATATTATGACCTCGCACACACCGTACATGTGAAGTCATACTGTGAAGAGCAAAATGACATCTTCTGCACCATGGGAATCTCCTCAACCCCATCTGCTGATGGTGGGACCCCATTTGGGGATGCAGTCCACAGTCAGGGAACTGCTGCTTTAGATATTGTTAATCCTTTGTACTCAAGTTTAGCGAAGCAGGGTTTTTCTGCGTTTCAAGGTTTTTGTGGGGTACTTAGTTCAGTTCTCCCTCAAGTAAGCTTAAGAAACTGCAGCTTCCTTTGTTTGCTATTTATGTTTATTCACTTCAGTGTTCCTAGTGTTTTGTTTGCTATTATGATATGGAGTGCATGAAATAAGTATTTAAAAGTAAACTTAAAGTAGCTAGTTCATTGAAAATCTTCTCTGCAACACAAAGGCCATGGCCTCTCAAAATCTGTTCCCTGTGCCCCCAGTTTTGGATGAAATGAACATTATTGAGGGCATGTATCAAAAGATAGTTTTATATTCCTCTCCTAATCTGTTCATGAAGGCTTCCACAGGTATCAGAAGGAAAACTGCCACTATAGAACATTTTCTCCATTAGCAAACCATGGCATAGAGTTATGATGAATAACACTAGTAACTTTTTGTTCTTCTTCGAGTGCTTGCTCATATCGATTCTAATTAGGTGTGTGCGCGCTGCGTGCATGATCATCGGAAGATTTTTACCCTAGCAACACTCGGTGGGTCGGCTGAGGCGCCCCTTGGAGTGGCGTGCTTATGGCGCCGGATATATGCCCCTGCCGACCCAGAGCCCCCTCAGTTCCTTCTTACCGCCCGTGACGGTCGTTGTAACTGTGGAGCACAGCTAGCTGTTCTCCCCTCTCCCTAGCATTTGTTGTTTGTACATGTTAAGAGTTCTCTTTAGTGATAAGTAGTTGTTAATAGTTGTTTACAGTTGTTGTAATTAGATTAGATTAGTTTCTTTCTGAGAGGGAGTGGGGTCTTCTCCTCCCCTTCCCCCCCCCCCAGCTCATCGGCTCACCAACCGCCGGCGCCTCCCGCACCGCAGCCAGAGCTGCGTCCGTTATTGGAGCGCGTGGGACAACTAGCGGCCCCGGCGCTGTCGACTCCGGCACCGCAAGGGCCGTTGAGTCCGGTGCCTGTGAGCTCCCCAGGGTGCACCGTGGTTGAGCTGGGACTACCTTCTACACCGGAGACCTTCTCAACAGCGCGGGACTTGATCGCGCTCATGGAGCCAGTTCTTCTGCAGCCCCCGGCACCGCCGGTGCGGACGCTCCGATGAAAAGGGAAGCTGTCCCTGATGCAACCGCCATTGCCCAGCAAAGCAGGACGGCACCGGTCCCAGTCCCGATCGTGGTCCCGGCACTGATATCGTTCTCGGCGCCGGTCGTACTCGCGCCACTGCTCCGGCTCCCGGAGGTCTGAATCGCGGTATGGCCAGTACCGATTGGACTCTCAGCACCGCTCCTAGTACCGGTCCCAGAGCCGGTCTAGCAGCCGATCTCATCGGAGGTCTCCATCAAGATCTAGATCAGGCTCATGGTACCACTATGACCGCAGGCACCGTTCACCGTCTCAGTACCGCTCCGCATCACACCACCGGTCCCCGGCAGAGAGGGACTCGGCACCATCCCATACCGCACCGCCTTGGCCGTCCTGCTCCACTTCTGCATCATCACGCTCTCAAGGTGGCTTCCATGCCCAAGACCGGGGCGAGGGTGATGCAGGCCAGTGGCTGGAAGAAGGCCAGGACCTGGGCCAGGAACCCCCACAGTGGTCCTTTGAGACCTCTTGGGCATACCATCAAGCCCAAGAGGTCCCTTCGAGGGCCTCTCGTTCCGTCCCTTCGGAGCCACGAGTACCGGAGGCCACAGTATCTCTCTCCCCCTCCCCCGGGGGTTGCTGAGGCAACTGCTCCAGTGCCATTGGGGGCCCACCCGGCTAACGTGACGGACCTTGAACAGCAAGACCCTCCACAGGATCCTTTAGCCCCGGGGGTAACTTCCTCGTCCTCACCAGATGAGGCGGTGGCAGACATTACAGTTACGGTCCTCCCCCTATGAACCTCCACGCCCACTAGGAACTGCTCTGCAGAGTGGCGTGCAGTATGAACCTCCAAGTGGAGGAAGTGGTGGAGGTAGAGGACACTGTGGTGGACATTCTGTCAGCGGAGACACCGTCCCTAGTGGCCCTCCCCGTCATACGGACTATACAGGCCACTGCCAAGACAATCTGGCAGTCACCATCGTGTATTCCACTGACGGCCAAAGGCTTGGAAAGGAAGTACTTTGTTCCCTCTCAGGAATGCGGGTTCCTTTACACACACCATGCTCCCTTGTCGTGGCTTCGGTCAACGAGAAGGAACGCCATGGCCAGCAGGCTCCCGCGCCTAAGTCAAAGGATGCTAGGTGCCTAGACTTGTTTGGACGCAAGGTGTATTCGGCGGGAGGCTTACAGCTCAGGGTGGCCAACCAACAGGCATTCCTGAGCAGTTATGACTATAATTCATGGGTATCTATGTCCAAATTCAGAGAGTTGGTCCCACAGGAGTCCAGAGAAGAGTTTGGCGCTCTAGTAGAGGAGGGCAAGAAGGTGGCAAGAATCTTCTTACAAGCCTCTCTGGACGCGACAGACTTGGCGGCTAGAACCCTGGCCTCGGGCATAGCCATGCGCCGCATCTCATGGCTGCAAGTCTCTGGATTACCACCAGAGTTGCAACAGACTCTCCAGGACTTACCCTTTGAGGGCCAGGGTCTGTTCTCTGAAAAGACAGACTCAAGGCTGCAGAGTCTGAATGACAACGGGGCCATCATGCATTCACTGGGCATGCATACGCCAGTAACGCAGAGAAGGCCCTTCAGGCCGCAGCCCCAGAGATTCTACCCTCCCCCTTGGCCAAGGCAGGACTTCTCGTGAAGACGTGGCCGGGGTGGTAGGAGGAGACAATCTGGCCCTCAGACGGGTCAGAATCAGGGCCCCCCCCAAATCATTGGCGGGGCCCAAGCAAAACTTTTTTGAAGGTGCACCCGAGGGTGGAGCACCTTTCCGGATCCTTTTCCACCCTTCACCAACCAGCTCTCCTATTTCCTCCCTGCATGATCCCACATAACATCGGACTGCTGGGTCCTACGCATGGTAGAAAGTGGATACTGACTCCAATTTGTTTTGTTCCCCCCTTCCCACCCTCCCTCCCCGTCCCTCTTCGGGGACCCCCTCACAAGCAACTCCTTTTGCAGGAGGTGCAGTCGTTCCTGGCCATTGGGGCGATAGAAGAGGTTCCAAGAGAACTGTGTGGTAGGGGGTTTTACTCCTGTTACTTCCTAATCCCCAAGTCAAAAGGGGGGCTACGGCCCATTCTGGACCTGCGCGGACTCAACAAATTCATGGTAAAGTTGAAGTTCCACATGGTTTCCCTGGGGACCATTATTCCTTCCCTGGATCCTGGAGACTGTTACACTGCCCTCAACATGAAGGACGCGTACTTCCACATAGCCCCACAGGCATTTCCTCCACTTTGTGGTCAACCAACAGCACTTCCAATTCACCGTCCTCCCTTTCGGCCTCTCCACGGCCCCCAGGGTGTTTACAAAGTGCATGGCTGTTGTAGCTGCTTCCCTTCATCGACAACGGATCCAAGTGTTCCCATATCTCGATGACTGGCTCTTTCGAGGTTGCTCCAGAGATCAGGTGCAGTCTCATGTTCAGACCACCATGGACATGTTCAATCGACTAAGCCTACTGCTCAACGTCGCGAAATCTACTCTGGTACCAACCCAGAGGATAGAATTCATAGGAGCAGTCTTAGACTCTGGCCTAGCCCGGGCACTTCTGCCGGACGTGCGCTTCCAGTCCATAGCGAACATTGTCCGCGGTCTGCAAACCTTCCTGACCTCAACCGTGAAAACATGCCTATGCCCCCTGGGACACATGGCATCTTGCACTTATGTGACCAGGCACGCCAGGCTACGACTACGCCTGCTGCGAGCCTGGCAATCAACAGTTTACCAACCAAGTCGGGACAGCTTGCACACGATAGTTACCATTCCGCCAGGAATATTAGCCTCTCTAGACTGGTGGCTGGACCCTAAGGTAGTGTGCAAAGGGGTGCCATTCAATGCCCCACAGCCCTCCGTGTCCCTGGTCACGGACACGTCATCCCTGGGATGGGGGGCCCATCTTGGGAATCTCTGCACACCGGGACTATGGTCGGCAGCAGAGTTATCCCTACACATCAACGTACGAGAGCTCAGAGCAGTGCGCCTAGCATGTCAAGCATTCCGACTGCGCATTCAAGGCAGTTGTGTTGCAGTCCTCACAGACAACACAATGGCCATGTTTTATATCAACAAGCAAGGGGGAGCCCGGTCATCCCCCCTCTGTCAGGAGGCCACTCGTCTGTGGGAATTCTGCATAGCCCACTCGATCTAGCTGGTGGCGTCGTTTCTCCCGGGAGTCCAGAACACCTTAGCGGACCGCCTCAGCAGATCATTCCTGGCTCATGAGTGGTCGGTTCACCCGGATGTCATCCATTCTGTCTTCCGGAGGTGGGGCTTTCCCCTAATAGACCTATTCGCCTCTCGCGACAATCGGAAATGCCAGGTGTTCTGCTCTTTCCAAGGTCGCTCCCCGGGCTCTCTTTCGGATGCCTTCCTAATACAGTGGAAGCCTCACCTGTGCTATGTCTTTCCTCCATTCCCGCTAGTCCACAGGGTCCTGCTCAAGCCCTGCAGGGACAGAGCCCAGCTGATTTTGATCGCCCTGGCATGGCCCAGGCAGCACTGGTGTACTACTCTCCTTGAGCTGTCAGTGGACACTCCGATTCTACTCCCGCTGTGGCCAGACCTGATCACTCAAGATCACGGACGGCTCCGTCATCTCGACCTGCAATCTCTCCACCTCAGTGTGGATGCATGGCTAAATCAATCTGAGCTGTGCTGCTCTCATTTGGTTCAGCAGGTACTTTTGGGTAGCAGAAAACCCTCTACCAGATCCACATACTTAGCCAAGTGGAAACGTTTTTCCTGCTGGTGCACTCGGAATCATAAGACCCCCCACGGGCGTCTGTTCCTGTCATCTTGGACTACCTCTTGTCCTTAAAACAGCAGAGCTTGGCGATATCGTCCATCAGAGTGCACCTGGCAGCTATTTCAGCGTTCCACCCGGGTGAGGACGGGCGTTCTATTTTCTCCAATCCCATGGTCACTGGATTTCTCAGGGGATTGGAGCACCTGTTCCCACAAATTAGACAGCCAGCCCCTACATGGGATCTTAACCTGGTCCTCTCCAGGCTCATGGGTGCTCCCTTTGAGCCCATGGCGACCTGCTCGCTCCTTTACCTTTCCTGAAAGGCGTCCTTCCTTGTAGCTATAACCTCGGCGAGATGTGTATCAGAGCTTAGAGCTCTCACATCGGAACCACCGTATACGGTGTTTCATAAGGACAAGGTACAGCTGCGACCACACCCCACCTTCCTTCCTAAGGTGGTGTCTACTTTCCATGTCAACCAAGACATCTTCCTTCCAGTCTTTTATCCGAAGCTGCACGCTTCTCGACTAGAGCAACAGCTGCACTCCCTAGACGTTCGCAGGGCCCTCACCTCTTACATTGAGCGAACGAAACTTTTTAGAAAGACGACCCAGCTGTTCGTAGCTGTGGCAGACTGGATGAAGGGTCTCCTGGTCTCCACCCAGCGCATCTTGTCCTGGATTACATCATGTATCCGTGCATGCTATGACTTAGCTCGTGTCCCAGCTACACACCTGACCGCCCACTCCACTCGGGCTCAAGCTTCGTCCTCCGCCTTCCTGGCTCATGTTCCCATACAGGAGATCTGTAGGGCAGTGACTTGGTCATCTGTGCATACCTTTACTTCCCACTATGCTATAGTGCAGCAGTCCAGGGATGATGCAGCATTTGGTTCAGCGGTCCTTCGCTCCGCGACATGGCACTTCGACCCCACCGCCTAGGTAAGGCTTGGGAGTCACCTAATTGGAATCGATATGAGCAAGCACTCGAAGAAGAAAAGATGGTTACTCACCTTTGTAACTGTTGTTCTTCGAGATGTGTTGCTCATATCCATTCCAAACCCGCCCTCTTTCCCCTCTGTCGGAGTAGCCGGCAAGAAGGAACTGAGGGGGCGCTGGGTCGGCAGGGGCATAGATCCGGCGCCATAAGCACGCCACTCCAGGGGGCGCCTCAGTCGACCCACCGAGTGTTGCTAGGGTAAAAATCTTCCGACGATCGTGCACGTGGCGCGCACACACCTAATTGGAATGGATATGAGCAACACATCTCGAAGAACAACAGTTACAAAGGTGAGTAACCGTCTTTTAGTTAGCAAAATAATTACATAGTTCCCAATAGTCCACCAAACTCTTACAGAATACAGAGACTGTGCTGAAAATTTGGGACTTATACACTGTGCATTTCCTATAAAACAGGTTGAACTCCCACGTCAAATACAAAACAGAAGGCATCCTTAACAATGGCATCACAGTGGCACAGCCATAATTATGAAATATAAAATAAGGCTACTAGAACCTAGGTATCCAAACCAATATGTTTTGCCCTCCAATTCATTTTGATAACCTCATACATGTAAACCAATGGCTAAGTGAACATCCTCAGCAAAGAGAATGTTAAGGAGTATATAATTATAAGCACAAACAGGCAGCATGAAGAGATGAAAGGCTACTGCTTGCTAAAAAACACTTGCCGGATGGTTAACAGTTAGGTCCAGAATATTTGTAGTGGAAGTTAAGGTTTTACAAACCTGTAATATTAAGTACAAGAGTGTTTTGATTTTTATTTGAAATGTCAACGAAAACAGGTTTTTGTTTTATTTAAATATTCCTCTATAAAGTGCACAGGCCAGACATGGATGCACTGAGCTAGTTCACGAAAACTCAGAAGTGACTGAGTCTATTTTCATTAACTAAACTGAGAGAAACACAAAAAATAAGACCGTATAAATGCTGAAAAATAAATGTGATTTTTAAACTCTTCCAGTTGTATTAGTCTCAGGTGGTGGTAATAATATACAGTAAATACCTGAGCAATGATTTAGTATCTGTATCTCATTGCACTACTTTAGTTTCTTTGTTTTATATGTAGAATCATAGAATATCAGGGTTGGAAGGGACCTCAGGAGGTCATCTAGTCCAACCCCCTGCTCAAAGCAGGACCAAGTCCCAACTAAATCATCCCAGCCAGGGCTTTGTCAAGCCTGACCTTAAAAACCTCTAAGGAAGGAGATTCCACCACCTCCCTAGGAAAGGAAAACTGTAATTTATATATGTAACTACGGCATGTATAAAAAATGCTACATCTAGTTTTAAGAGCTATAATATACTATCTAATGTATTATTTAATATGATTACTAAAGACATACAAATTCACTGTCTTCCTTGTATGCTGTGGTTTTACTGATGGGTCCAGAATCCTGCATTCTAGTGCTAACCCAAAAGGGCAAAACCAAAGCCAGGGATTGATACAATGTGGAGATATCCCATCTATATACCCCTTACAGTAGTAGCAGGGAGGAGTAGTGGGGTAAGAGACTCTACACACCAGAGGATCAGTTTCGTTATGGTGACTGTTTCAGGGCTGTATATGCTCTCAGTACAGCCAGAATTAATCAGCAGCATGGTTCAAAGCACGTGCAATGGAGTACCTGGCCAAATGAATTTAAATGACTTCCCCAAGGCTGCATAATGAATCGTTTGCAGACATTACATTAAAAATCAATGGTTCCTGGCTTTTGGTCTAATGTTTCAAACATGCTGTTTCTCATTAATATGCCAGTTTGAAAATGTATCATATGCATAATGTGTATATCACATGATCCGTTCCTTTCATACCTGTTTTAAGATTTTTCTTCACACTGATGACTGACCATTTGAAAAGAGTAAAATAAATAACACTTAGCATTTTTGTAATGAGAATGCAACATAAGCATGTGTTCTCTAGCTGCTGTGGTAATATAGATGTCCCTAAATTGTCTTCATGAAGAGTTTTGTTATTAATTTGTCCCAGTACAGTTGTTCTAATTTCTAGTTATCCTGTTGTTTCTAAAGCTGTTTTAGTTTTCATTTTAATATTTGTATGCGTTCATCATTGCAGCTAACTATTTGAGAATTACTCCTAGTTATGAAATTTAAGGTACTTCAGTGTAAAAGATTATAGCCAAAATTTTCAAACATGTAAATGCATGGTCCCTGTGAAAATCAAGCCAGCTTGATGTAGGAGGTGAGCTTGCAGCACCCATGTTTGAAAATGCTGGCCTATCTTTTTGAGGACAGTAATTTATCATGTGTAATTAAAATAAATGTTTTGATTCTGTTTAGCTTCAGGTGCATCTAGAAGACCTTGGGTGCTAGGAAAAGTAATGGAAAAGGAATATTGCCAGGCAAAAAAGGTACGGGAATACTACTGATAAATATGTAATTATTAAAATCAGTATACAAGGAAAATGGGTCCAGATTTTGCTATTCTTAACCATGTTCAGTACTATCTTCTCCTCAAGTAGCAAGACTGAAAAGTATGAGACTGCTTGTGTACTAAGTTCTACTCAGCTTGAGTAAATATAGCAGAATCTACCCAGTAGTTATTACTGGTGATTGGAAATATTCACACTGATGTATTCTGAGTTGAGGGTGTTTATGCTTGCCTTGATGAATTAATTGGAAATGTCCTGTGCACATCAAAAGATGAATTTGGGGAAGTAGTTTATTTGTAATTTTGCCATCCTACCTGGCACACAGCCATTGCTTTGTATGAGCTATTTTGGAGAGACTGCGTAAATCAGGATGAAAATGCTCATTTTTAAAAGGCTTTGACCTCTGAGCTATCGCTGCATCACAGGGCCAGAGGACTAACCGCTGGAGCAGCCTAGAGCAGTCAATAGTGCTACTAGCCAATTGGCACATCTCCCTATTAATGGTAAGCGATCACTGGCTGGTCTCAGCTGTCAATTCAGACAAATAGGGTTTTCTAGACAGTCTAGTCAGTTTTAAAAGTGCTGGTGGTGCAAATAACTTCCTGCTCTGAAAAATCTTAGTGAAAGCAGAATAAAATAGAACATTTTTGGTATGTAGTTTGAAATAATTTTATTTGTTTTTTTCCTTAGGCACAAAACAGATTTAAAGTTCCTTTAGGTACAAAATTCTACAGAGTGAAAGCAGTGCCGTGGAACAAAAAAGTATAACACAGTGGGAACTCTGTTCAATCTGTCTCATTCTTTTCTGGATTGTCCTTCAGTGCTCATTCATCGCTCCAAGTAGCAGGCCATCTTTTTATACGGAGGTCATGTGACAATATGCTTCACAGATATACTACTTTTAATTTTTAATGGGTTACATTTTAGAAACAAGAATTTCATTAAAATCCCTGGCCCTATAATTGTTCCAATTTTTTTACCCAGATAACTTTAGGAGTGTGGACCAAAGGAGTTCATTTTCTCAAAGGGCAAACCTTGTGCATCATGGCTTATTATTAGCCATGTTAATTGCCTGTTAAATATACATTAGCTTGTATTTAGATGTTAAATGTTAGTTACCATTATTACCAGCATATGTCCTTTTGTGAAATCATTTAAGTACTTGCACTCTTTAACAGATTCTTTATAATATGTATAAATTCATCAACTATTTAAAGAGGAGTGTTCATTGCATGCCAATAATCATAATTTTTCTTCAACATGAGTTTGCCTCAGTAGATGAATAAAGCTAACTACTGCATCTTCTTTCATTACATTAAAATGCCCTTTAATGTTTAAAAAACCAACCTTGTAATTTGATGGGCTGATCCGAAAATCAGTCACAGGTAAATCTGCAATCTTCAAAAGCACTTTTGATGGATTGATCACATAGATTCTGAAGGGAAGAATCCCTGTGCTGTTAGATTTAAAGTGAAGCACTTGAACCTTCCCAACAACACAGAAGTCTTGTATTAATCTATTTAGAAAAATCATATTGATGAAAATTGTATTTCATGGTTGAGTTTCAGGAAAAAACTCATTGTACATTAACCATACAAGAGTCATTTAAGTAACAAATTATTGTAATTGTAAAAGACATGTAGACTTTTAAAACAATAAAGATTTGAACCTGAAAATGTCTGAATGGTGTGTGCCTTTTTAAATGTCCCCTTTATATAATACTATTCTGTAATTTTCAGTGTATAGATGGGGCTCTTCTTGTAACAACAAATAGGATTTAATTAAATGGCAATCCATATTTTGTCAGCAAATCCGATGAGCAGACATATTATTCAAATGAATTACTGTGGTCAAGGAAGATAATTTGTATACTGTTCTAACTAAACTGTAATGAACAAATGACACTTTGTTTTCTAAAGGTAATTTCTTCTTAATATTTTGTGGTTCCAAAACATTCACTTTTGTGAACACTGGGGAATTTAGGGTCTGGATTTAGTAAGTAAGTGGGGGTTGGGGTTTGCCCCTTAGAGTTCAGCCTGGGGTTTCTACACAGGGCTGTAGGTAAGAAAAGAAACACCCACAAAGCTCAGAGACTCTGTCAACATAATCACAGACATTTTTCAATCCATCTGATCCACATTACTTTTAATAAGCTCCTGGACATGTTTTTTTATTTATCTAAAATGTTCTGATATCAAACTCCAATTGAGTATTAGATGTAGGTTTTTTAATCACAGCCTTGAAGACTTTTGAAGGGCCTGCATAGAAATCTAGTTTGCTTCTCATCTTCCATCTGCCAAACTGCAATAAATACCAGTGGGTAAATTAAAACTGTGACAGCTTCAAGGCACACTTTTTGCTGGATGTCAAATTTGTGTTACTTATGTACTGTATATACTAATCCAGCTGATGAGTTAGATGACTTCTGAGTGGAAACATAGTTTCTTCTTCAGCAAAAGTATTTCAATAGTTTTGAATACTTGCAAAAGTGAGATAGGTGTTGATTGCCAGTTAAATGGGTGATGTTTCTTTTTGAGTTTCTAAAATGGTACTTTTCTATTGACCAATGACTCTTTTGCCTACAAATTAGTAGGATTCCAGGTCTGAAAGGTTTCAGAGTAGCAGCCGTGTTAGTCTGTATCCGCAAAAAGAAGAACAGGAGGACTTGTGGCACCTTAGAGACTAACAAATTTATTAGAGCATAAGCTTTCGTGGACTACAGCCCACTTCTTCGGATGCATATAGAAAATAGCATTTTTAGTCAGCTTAGTTAATTGGGTCACACATGGAGTTGGCACATACCTGGATACCACAATTCTTCCTTTTAGCATATGGAGTGTTAAAAAGGCCTGGCACCTACTAGTCTTTTTTCTAAACTTATGCCATGTTTTAATAGCTTAACCATTACTTCTGCATGCCTGTTTATACAGTTATCACTTTAAATGAAATTAAGAAGCCCTGAAATGTCATTCCTTCCGAGGACATGCTCAATTGAGACTGTGACAATGACTTGGTGTGCAACAGAATGTACTAAAAAGAGCATGAAATGGATTTTATTAATACTATTTAGCTGCTTGTGAATGCTTTTGTGACTATACATATTGGTGACTTTTTTTCTCTGAATGTCACTGTAATTGGCAGTGAAAGTTGCTAGATTTGTCACTGGTCACTTTGACACTTATTTTCTCGGTAGGGAAACCATAAAGTCACTAAATCTAGTGACAAAGTAAGTTGGCAACACTCTTATCTGCAAGCTCACTGGGCATGGAACCTGAGCAAGGTTCAATTTCCACAGAGCTTTTGCATTTCTGGGAGGGAAAGGGCCCCCAACAGCAGCAGGCCTGGAGCTGCTCTAGTAGTCTCTTCCAAATGTGGAATCAGATTCCTCCACCTCCATTGCTTTATAATCCAGGTGGAATGCAGGCAAGTAAAAGTTCCCCCAGTGATTCTTCTGGAAGGGGAAGGAACTCTGACTGGGGAGCTCTTTCAGGGAAAGGACAGGACCACCAAGTGACTCCCAGCCCCTGAGACACAGGCACACTAACAGTTCTGAAACAAAGCTCTCATTGACTCAAAAACACCTTCTTTCCAGGCTAATGGGTGGTGTAAGGGGTAGCACGGCCCATAGGGTGACCAGGACAGTCCCTGTATTTGGGGCTTTTTCTTATCTAGGCTCCTATTACCCCTATCTTTTCCCGATTTTTCACACTTGCTATCTGGTCACCTTAACGGCCCATGAAATGACCTCCTCATCCTATCTTGACCAAGCAACTTATCTTGGTGTTCTAAGCTTCTTGAATACCTGGCACTTCTATCACTTCCACACAGGTTACTTCATGGGGGTTACTGCAGCCTCAATACTTCTCCCATTTGGGGGCTCACAAAACTCAGCCACTGAGTGGCTGCTCAGATACCTAAAACCAGATACCATGCCAGTCTCAGGATTAGCACTCCCCCTGTGTAGGAACAAGAAGTCTGTCTGTTCCTTTTAATCTTCTGTTATTAACTAAGCAGCTAGTCTCTTAACTGTAAATATTCCCACAGATCATTGACTCGATAGTTTGATAAAATCTGCTAAAACCAAGTCATTTTACATGTGGAAAGTGAGGGAGGAACCGAGAACAGATTATATTGTGAAAGTTGCCTTTTGATTTCTTTGATTTAGCTTCTATTAATATTTACAGATATAAATCATGTCTCTTTTCTTCCTACTCAAGGCACATGATAGTAGTTGAACAATATAAGAGTAATAGCTATCACACCTGTGATAATTCTTCAAGTTTGGGACCAGAAGTCATTCAGAGTATGAAAAGTAAATATATACATCACCTAAAGAAATAAAGCACTGGAATTATTAATCATAAATGCAGACTGTGAAAAGGAAAAGTCCTTCTTTGCTTATATTCGCCGTTAAAAAGAATGTCAGGATATGGACTATTATTGTTTCATGAAGTCATGCTTCTAGACTATAAACAACCAGCAATAGCTTGAATATTTTAGGAATATTTGTCATGTGTTTCATTTTATAATCTTTATGTATATTTAAAATGGAAATTCTGTCAAACAAAACCCTAACATGTTTGGTAATGATTCTGAACAGTCATTTAAAAAATATTTAGTTTACATACTTTTTAGATGGTGCAGGCTTACTAATTCCTGGAACTATGAATGATATGTACCACCTTTATGTTTCATCTTGCCCCACAATAATAAAACCTAGTATATATCTTTATATTTTGCATAAGCTATGTTTCTCCAGGGTAGAGGAGGGACTCGATTTTCTAATAGATACTTTCCATTGCTCATTTCTGTGATTCTGTATACACTTGCATCATTGCAAGTCACTGGGGGGGGGGGTTGTTTGTTTGTTTTGTTTTGTTTTTTTAAAGACAAAATATCATGCTGCTGCTTGAACAAATTTTAATCAGCCAGTCTGGCCTTTGAATAGTGGTGGATCTGTTTTGAAATGAGTGGCAAACTAAAAAGGAATGAAGAACCTTGAATTACAAAACACAAAAATGAAAGAAAGGAAGTTTTAATTCTATATACTTTATCACAAATGGGGGCTATTTTTAAGATCTTTTCTGTGTTCTTGAAAAGGCTACATCCAGAAGAAGACTTATATGCTATTAAACAAGGTTAAGTTGAAATACCTGGTCCAAGACTAAAAGAGTTAAGCAAAATAGAATAACCTAAAGGATTTTGGGGTTAGTAGCACTTTGTTTTAAGCCACTTTTATGCCCTTCCCCCAATCAAAGGAGGCAATAGGACCCATTTGAAGGAGATTTACAGTGGTTTTAATGCTTGCCCTCTTGAGCCATTATGTCAAAGGTGAAACTCCCTACACCAGGTAGGCCAGGCTAAGGTGATCACAAGAGCCATCTGTCTACTTTATGCCAGTAAAGGATTTTTCCATGCTGGGGGAATACTCAACTGCCCATTTAGAGCAGGTTTAAGGTTCTTTGCACCACTTTGGTTCTACCGGTGTAGCAGAAGGCAGGATATGGTAGTACTTACGGTTCAGTTATGGCTCCTATGATTGTAAGATGGCATGGGGGTGGAACCACCTGAGCAGAAGTGTGATTACTTATGAAAAGTGTAGTGATTTCTGAGGGCAGAGTATGGGAGACTTCATATGTGCAGCCAGTGTAGTTAGCTTTCCCTCAAACACAGCCATCCTTGTGCACTTGGGTAGGAAGCAGGACAAAGATCCGGTCTTTGTTTCACCCAGCAATACCCCTTCTGTGGCTGCTAGCTGTGTTGGCAGCTGACTGCCCCTTGTCTCCTAATATTCTTCAGAATGTGTCTGTTCCTTACAGGGTGGTAAGTGCTCCAGGTGTCCTTCTTCTCATGCAGGTGGAGACATTGTTTAGTTGGGAGAGAGTGGTTAAATATTGGAGTAAACCTCTACCCCGATATAACGCTGTCCTCGGGAGCCCCAAAATCTTACCGCATTATAGGTGAAACTGCATTATATCAAACTTGCTTTGATCTGCTGGAGTGCGCAGCCGCCCCTCCCCCCCACCCCCCCTGGAGTACTGGTTTACCACGTTATATCCGAATTCGTGTTATATCAGGTCACGTTATATCGCGATAGAGGTGTATTAGTTACAATAGAATAATCATTCTGAGCCGCATGTACCGTGTAGTGCTCATCCATTTAAAATTAAGTGCTAAAAAGAGGCATTTTTTAATTATTCCCAGCTCTTACACTGAAATGTTGAATTTTGGTAACAAGGGAGTTTATCACATTAAGTTTGGATATTAAACTTCAATGACATTTCTATATGCCATATTAGCATTCACTGAAGCTCTTATATGCTTTTCCAAGCAGTCTGCAGTACCAGTGTAATAACAAATTACAGTAAGTGGCAAATGATTATGAATACTTTTAGCATCCATTGTAATAAAATTATTAATGTCTTTTAATAGAGCTGGTCAGGATTTTTTTGACAACATATTTTTTCGTCGGAAAATGCCAATTCATCCAAACCAAAACTTTTCATGCAAATGTATTGGTTTTGACTAAACTTTGATAGGAACGGTTTCTCAGGTCCTGGAAGGAATTTCTGGTCAGAGAGATGGAAACCCACCCCAGTATAGCCAAAAAACCAGTGGCTAGAGCACACACCTGGAGTGTGGGAGACCCAGACTCAAATCGCTGCTGCGAATCAGGCAGATCAGGGATTCAAACCTTGATTTCCCACATCCCAGGTGAGTGCCCCACCTGCCAGGCTATTGATTAGTGTTGAGTCAGCGTTTAATTTCTTTTTCCACAGAAAATTTGAAAAGGTCTTAGTTTAATTCTCTTGAGAAACAGAATTCTTGTTTTCCAGCCATATTAATAAACGTCTATATGGAACCACTTATGAACTCTATTGTAATTTAGCATAAATTAATGTTCATTCCGAGTATTTTAATTCAGGTTGAACCTGCTTAATAGTTCAACAATGCTAGTATGTTAGCAAGTTTAACAATGTCATATTTGGGTATTGTAAAATTTAAGTAATTCTGTTGCAAATTTTGAATTTTGCAGCAACTTGACTTCTGATTATGTAAAACTGCATGCTTCTTCCCTTGAACAGTAGGTTAAAAGTGGTGGGTACAGAAAATGTTTACATTGTATATTTTTCCCATAACCACATCATTGCCTTTGATTAATGTTAGGTATTAGCATGTTTTCATCATGAAATTGGTTTTGAGCTTCAAACACAATGAATCATTATGATTAGCTGCCGGAGGAGATGTCATTACCGTATTTATTCCCAGAAAAAAACAGTGAGTTTATTTTCATTATTTGCACACACTGACAAATTCATTTTCATAGTAGCACCAGAACCCTCTGGCATTGCATTTATGGAAGATTATTATGCTACTTTGTGGTTGGTCAATAATTTTTGTCTTGTGCCTTATGACACTAACCAAGGCAGCCTTGTTGTAATTCCCCAGCAGCTGCTTGTCTCGTTGCTTAAGTTGCCTTTTACCTATTTATCTCAAAATGCTTTTCTCAGTAGATGTCACTCCCTGTGATTCAAGTTTAATCTGGATTTGTCCCAAAATTCTTGCACAAGAAAGCCAAAATACATCTTCTCTTGTTAAATTCTTCTGCAAAAGTCTCAGCTGTGTGTGCGGATGCGTGCACACAGTAGTTGGTAGCTCCACACGCAAAGGATTGCAAGGCTTTTCATCTCCAGATCTTGTCTCCAAAGCAGACTGCCTTTCTTGTCACTTAATCCTCTGATTCTCACCCCATCTCTAAGGGTGAGGATTCACTCCCCTTTATACGGTGTTCTGATAGCTGTGAATGCAAAGTGTTCCGTATGTTTAGAGCAGGGACTGTCATTTACACTACAGCATCTAGCACAAAAGGGGGCCCAAACTATTCTAGACACTACTGAAATACAAAAGTCAATAAGTATTATATTTTATCAATACAATTCTTTTAAAAATTTGCTTAATTGATTAGCCCCTTTTGAGGAATTGCAGAGGTAAGGTTCATGCTGATTTTATAAACCCTTTCATTGCCTTTGAGGTTGTTGACTAATCTGTGGGATCTAGTGGGGGCACCTTGAATCAATTTATAGTCTCTGTTCATTTATTTTGGGGAAAACCCTTGTGTCAGCTGTTCCTCCACACTGAATGTTCAGATTTGGGTTGTTTAATCTGCCTTGTTGACTTGGATCAATGGTTGGATGGACATCTGTCAGTGAGGACAGAGTGGGAATGTTCTGTTTTGTAGATATTGGTCAAAATTTGATATTGATTGCTTTGATTTTTCATATATACTCCAAAATAGTGTCACGATAAAAGTTATATAAATTAAATTAAAATAGGAAACTAACACTGCCTATAGTAAACTGCAAAAACAACAAGGAGTCTGGTGGCACCTTAAAGACTAACAGATTTATTTGGGCATAAGCTTTCGTGAGTTAAAACCTCACTTCTTCGGATGCATCCGAAGAAGTGAGGTTTTAACTCACGAAAGCTTATGCCCAAATAAATCTGTTAGTCTTTAAGATGCCACCAGACTCCTTGTTGTTTTTGTAGATACAGACTAACACGGCTACCCCCTGATACTATAGTAAACTGTGCTCTGTTTGAAACCCATATATCAGTGATGGGCAACCTGCGGCCTGCGCCACTTCCCACAGCTCCCATTGGCCGGGAACGGCGAACCGCAGCCACTGGGAGCTGCGGGTGGCCGTGCCTGCAGATGGTTAATGTAAACATTGTCTCGTGGCCTGCCAACAGATTATCCTGATGGGTCGCAGGTTGCCCACCACTGCCATAGATAACAAAGCCACCATAGGCAATTTTTTTTGTGCAAATGATTTATTCATCAAAAAAATACAGATTCAGGTTGACTAAAACAATTCATGGAGTCAGGTTGACTTCAGTAAATTGTTTTGGTAGGGGGGAAAAGTTCTTAAATGTCTAGGTGGTTTGTTTTGGTATTTTTTAAATGAAATGTTTTGACTTTTCATTTTGGAAAGAGGTTTCATTTTGGAATTTACCTCAGTTTTATAAGGAGGGAGGGGAAGAGAGAGGTTTTTTTAAAGCCTTGGAAACTAAACAAAATATTTAGTTTGACTCAAAATAAAAAATTTACTTTTGGTTTGACTGATTTGACACCGTTCAAAGTCCTTAGCAGACAAAGGACTTCGAACTGTTTAAAATAACAGCACTGATCTGGCAGGAGAGAGTGACCGTCCAAGAACTGAGAGGTGTGATACTGTGACCAACATAAACAGACCCTGAGGACAGAGTTGAAGTATTTTAGACTTATCACGGTCTCCATGTGAAAGGAACAACCACCTGAAAATCCAAGCTCATCATCAGAAGCAAGCTCCCCACAGACCAGGACACACCAACACAATGTAGCACCAGAGCAACAGATGCAAAACCCGCAGACATAGCTCCACTGCTGCAATGATCAACCCCCCAGAACACACTTTTCAAGATCCATGGATCCTACACATGCCTATCAGATGTGGTGTACCTTATCCAGTACACTCAATGCCCCAATAACAATGTGGATGAAACCAGGCATCCACTACACTCTGAAATGAATTCACACAGGAAAATGATAAAAGACAAAAACATCCTATCACCTGTGGGTGAACGTTTTTCACAAAGCAATCAGTCTGTCTGACCTATCAGTCCTCATCCTGAAAGGAAACCGGCACAATACTTTCAAAAGATGAGCCTAGGAGGAGCTAGGGCAAGACTATTAAGAAAATAAAGTCATTTCCCTGAACTCAAAATCCTCTATTTAACCACAGTCCACATACTACAGTAGCCAAAGGATTTCTGTACACAACAAAACTTTATTAAGCTCTCCAATGCAATATCCACTGCATCAAAGACCTCAAACAAGTAAGAAACAATTAAAAATCAGTGTTTAAAAGTCTTTTTATTTATAAGTATGTAACATTTACATTTTTTATAAAAATTAAAGATCAGAGTTTCCTAACTATAAAGGACAGTTAGCATTAAATGGAAGTGAATAATCTATGACTGAATATCTGTTTCTCATGGCACTTCTACCCCAAAATTAATTAGAAAAATTGAAGTGTGGCTATTATTAGAAGGATTTAATATATTCAGAAGTGTGGCTGAACAGAATATAATAATTTAATTTCACAAAATATCTGAGATTTTGGAATTTGTTTCCATTCCACATTGGAAGGAGACCTTCTGAATTTTTTTGTGAAAAAGAGAGAGACCCCAGAATAGCCAGTAATCCAGTGGTTGGGTACTCATCGTATGGTAAACCCAGGTTTCAAGTCCCTAGTCTATTGAATTCAAAGTAGGGACTTAAACCTGGGTCTCCCTCATCCAACGTGAGTTCCCTAGCCCCTGAGCTATTCTGGACTCTGTGATTTTGACCAGAAATTCCATCCTAGATCAAAAAGACCTTCCTGACAAATTGGCATTTTCTGTTTTAAAAACATTTCATCAAAAAAATCCTGTTGAAACCGTAATCAGGAAATAGTGTTCAGTTATGCCAAACACCAGTATGCAGATTACTGTGACATTCTTTAGGAATACCACATCTCTTGCGCATGGATGGAATTCATGTTCAGAACATAAGTGGAATTTGTTCCCATTATAAGCTTGTTTTCTATCAAATTGCACAAGAAAAACTTCCTGTTACTGTTTTAGAAAATAATTTATCACCGTTTTTTTCCCCAAAAATTTAAGAGGATTATCTTGTGTAGACAATATATGCATTCTACTCAGAACTCAAAAGACAATAAAATATTAGTGATAATCAGAACAAACTTCACTGAAATACAGAATCAGTTCTATCTACAAAAAGAAGAACAGGAGTACTTGTGGCACCTTAGAGACTAACAAATTTATTAGAGCATAAGCTTTCGTGGACTACAGCCCACTTCTTCGGATGCATATAGAATGGAACATATATTGAGGAGATATATATACACACATACAGAGAGCATAAACAGGTGGGAGTTGTCTTACCAACTCTGAGAGGCCAATTAATTAAGAGAAAAAAAACTTTTGAAGTGATAATCAAGCTAGCCGAGTACAGACAGTTTGATAATAAGTGTGAGAGTACTTACAAGGGGAGATAGTCAATGTCTGTAATGGCTCAGCCATTCCCAGTCCTTATTCAAACCGGAGTTGATTGTGTCTAGTTTGCATATCAATTCTAGCTCACCAGTCTCTCTTTGGAGTCTGTTTTTGAAGTTTTTCTGTTGTAATATAGCCACCCGCAGGTCTGTCACTGAATGACCAGACAGGTTAAAGTGTTCTCCCACTGGTTTTTGAGTATTTTGATTCCTGATGTCAGATTTGTGTCCATTAATTCTTTTGCGTAGAGACTGTCCGGTTTGGCCAATGTACATGGCAGAGGGGCATTGCTGGCACATGATGGCATATATCACATTGGTAGATGTGCAGGTGAACGAGCCCCTGATGGTATGGCTGATGTGATTAGGTCCTATGATGATGTCACTTGAATAGATATGTGGACAGAGTTGGCATCGGGGTTTGTTACAAGGATAGGTTCCTGGGTTAGTGGTTTTGTTCAGTGATGTGTGGTTGCTGGTGAGTATTTGCTTTAGGTTGGGGGGTTGTCTGTAAGCGAGGACAGGTCTGTCTCCCAAGATCTGTGAGAGTAAAGGATCATCTTTCAGGATAGGTTGTAGATCTCTGATGATGCGCTGGAGAGGTTTTAGTTGGGGGCTGAAGGTGACAGCTAGTGGTGTTCTGTTATTTTCTTTGTTGGGCCTGTCTACAGAGATCTACAACCTATCCTGAAAGATGATCCTTTACTCTCACAGATCTTGGGAGACAGACCTGTCCTCGCTTACAGACAACCCCCCAACCTAAAGCAAATACTCACCAGCAACCACACATCACTGAACAAAACCACTAACCCAGGAACCTATCCTTGTAACAAACCCCGATGCCAACTCTGTCCACATATCTATTCAAGTGACATCATCATAGGACCTAATCACATCAGCCATACCATCAGGGGCTCGTTCACCTGCACATCTACCAATGTGATATATGCCATCATGTGCCAGCAATGCCCCTCTGCCATGTACATTGGCCAAACCGGACAGTCTCTACGCAAAAGAATTAATGGACACAAATCTGACATCAGGAATCAAAATACTCAAAAACCAGTGGGAGAACACTTTAACCTGTCTGGTCATTCAGTGACAGACCTGCGGGTGGCTATATTACAACAGAAAAACTTCAAAAACAGACTCCAAAGAGAGACTGGTGAGCTAGAATTGATATGCAAACTAGACACAATCAACTCCGGTTTGAATAAGGACTGGGAATGGCTGAGCCATTACAGACATTGACTATCTCCCCTTGTAAGTACTCTCACACTTATTATCAAACTGTCTGTACTCGGCTAGCTTGATTATCACTTCAAAAGTTTTTTTTCTCTTAATTAATTGGCCTCTCAGAGTTGGTAAGACAACTCCCACCTGTTTATGCTCTCTGTATGTGTGTATATATATCTCCTCAATATATGTTCCATTCTATATGCATCCGAAGAAGTGGGCTGTAGTCCACGAAAGCTTATGCTCTAATAAATTTGTTAGTCTCTAAGGTGCCACAAGTACTCCTGTTCTTCTTTTTGCGGATACAGACTAACACGGCTGTTACTCTGAAACCTGTCAGTTCTATCTACATTAATGAGATTCCAGGTTGACTGTCTAACCTTCAGAGCACACATCAGCCTTTTATATTTTGGATTCGGTTTAGTTAATTAGTTTTTGTCCAACATCCGTTATACAGAGTGAATCAGAGTTTGTGAATGAGAACAGTATGCAGCTGTAAAGGCAATCAATCAACATAATGCTTAAGCACTAAAATGCTTTTGTTTAATGTCAGTTCTTTAAATTTTCATTGTATTAACTAATTCTTACGTTTATTGTTATCTCTGAGTAACCTCTTGTACTCAGACTTGAAGATTTACGAGAAATATGATGCATGCATTGAATATTTTTCCACTGAGCTTTGACAAATAATAGCCAGCAAGCTTCTAAAGCTTTCCAAATGAAGTAAAATGTATATTGAACATTTAAATAGTGACTTTAATGTAGAAGGACTCCCAGGCCCTTTACAAACTAGAAACAGTAGTTCAATGGGTGTATGTTACATTCCAATGATGTTAAAATATTCAAATTAAAATTATATATTAATCATATTTAATTATATATAAAAATACTAGAAATGCTGCAGTATTAAAGACATAGCCTGAGTCTCACAAGCATAATGAAATTGTCTTTGCTAGTCTTTTAAAAGAGGCTTGGAACAGAGGTTGGTCATCCAGAAACTGAGGGACAGCCTCTACGTAGCAAGCTGTCCGTGAACGCTGGGTCCCCCACATAGCTGGCGAATATGCTGGGAAACTGTTCAAAGGCAATATGTAACTTGAATTAGAAAAGCAATTTTATCTAATATAGAAGTGTAACGGCTGAGGTTGTGTATTTGTGTTTCTTTTCTATGTAACTTGCATTAGTTTGCTCTCCCTTGCTATTTCATCTTTGGATCTGTGGTTTTTCTATTAAAAACATATTTTCAGATTACTGTATATACTCGTTCATTAGCCCGTTCGTTTATAAGCTGACTCCCCAAGATGGTTAGGTAAAAATAGCAATAACTGTATGACCCTTTCATAAGCCGACCCTATATTTCAGGGGTTGGCAAACTTTGGCTCCTGGGCTGTTAGGGTAAGCCACTAGCGGGCCTGAACGTTTTGTTTACCTGGAGCATCTGCAGGCACGGAGCCCCTCAGCTCCCAGTGTCTGCGGTTTGCCGTTCCCAGCCAATGGGAGCTGTGGGAAGTGGCGTACCACTTCCCGCAGGTCCCATTGGCTGGGAACGGCAAACCGCGGACACTGGGAGCTGAGGGGCTCCGTGCCTGCAGATGCTCCAGGTAAACAAAATGACAATGTATTAGATATTCAATTCAATGATTCCATAGAGTTTTAAATAATCAAATTTTGGTGTAGACCCGTTTATAAGCCGACCCCTGCTCTTTAATGCGTCACTTTTTTACCAAAAATATTTGGCTTATGAACGAGTATATACGGTATTTTTATCTCAAGCAGGTGTCTGTTGGGCAAACTGTGTGGAGTGTGTGTGCCAAAGTAAACCGGTGTCTGGGGGGCTGGGTTCATGCCTTCAGGGGGTGACGAACAAGAGGGGATTGGCCCAAGTGTCAGCTAGTTAAGAACTCAGGAAGGATGGATTTGGGAAGGCCCAGGACTGGAAATATGTTGGTGTCACCCTGCAAGGAGTAAGTAGGCTGGTGAGAGTCAGGGTGAGACTTTATGCTTGTGGGCAGGCTACCCATGTCGGTCTGAACCACAGCTGCACAGCACCCGGACCTCCAAGGTTACAGGGTATGCAGTGACAAAGTCCCTTTCTGGTCTGGGTGGTCCCCAAAATGTCACAGTCACTTAATCATGGTCTTTAATTACATGGGGAGAAGATTTCTAATAAATCTCTGATCTGGCAGACAAAGGATAACAGTCAATGGCTGGAAGTTGAAGCTTGACAAATTCAAACTGGAAATAAGGTTCAAATGTTTAACCGTGAGGATACTGATGTGTTCAGTAGTTTGAAACTTTTCTCCATTTACTCATTTTGTGTTTTTTTCATCTGGCAAAAACTAACTCTTTTTACATAGAGCTGAAACTAACATGGCTGTTACTATTAAACAACAAACTTCCATAACATTTCATCCTGGAGACAATTCTTGAAGTGACGTCATCTAACGTCAACATAGCTCTAGAAGATGCTGCTTGTCACTTCTCTGCTGCTGCATAGCTAAATAGGCAGAGGGTGGGGGGAGCAGAAAATGCAGGTTTTATAATCGTGGATGTGTGGAGGACGTTCCCTATGAAATCGCATTTTTAGAGCCCATTCTAGCAAATCTCTGAGTGCTCTCAACTCCTTTTGGTGGTACAGGAGGTTAAAATTTAGATCTAAAACCTACAGACATAAATGTTCGTTTACAATTTTCCCTTTGCTACAGCCTTGAACTTTCAATTAAACAATATGTATATGGATAATGAGGACATCCAGAGTTACATTAGATAAGATTATTTTAAAAAAATAAAAGGCTTGTAAAAGAGAGAAACTACACCTATACCTTGATATAACGCTGTCCTCGGGAGCCAAAAAAATCTTACCGCGTTATAGGTGAAACCGCGTTATATCAAACTTGCTTTGATCCGCCGGAGTGCGCAGCCTGCCCCCACCCCCCGGAGCACTGCTTTACTGCGTTAGATCAGTATTCGTGTTATACTGGGTTGCGTTACCTCGGGGTAGAGGTGTATTATGTTTTAGAGCAAAAACTAACCTGTAATTCAGTGGGGTAGGGAAAAACTTCCACTATGGCCAAGCTATTCCAGAAATGCCCATTTGGGGATCTTGCATCTTCCTTGGAAGACATGCATTACTGGCCACTATCGGCACCAGGATAATAGATTGGTCCAATCTGCTTCGTTAGCTGTGTTCCTATGAGTCTGATTATACTGACCAGCATAATAGAAAGCCCTTTAATGTTCTGGGGTCAGATGTGATGCTTGCCATTTTGGCCAACATGAGGGATTGAACTGAAGACCTCCAGGATTAAAAGCATGAATCTTTACAATTTATGCTAAAGAACTAGACTTGTTGCTTGAGAGCTAATAGAGTCTCATCTTTTGAGGAGCTGGCGGAGAGGGAAACAGCACATACTGACCAATGGATTAGAGTTGTTAAACAGAATTTTAAACACATTCTTATCATTGCACTACTGGGCAATCGAAAGGAGATTGGTATTAAAAAGGACATTGTTTGTTCTTCTGTTTTTCACAGCAACTGTCTGCATTAGTATTAAATACTGTAAACATTTTGTTTTTATGCCCCAAATTTGTCAAAATAAGAGACTAGCATTTGTGTGCAGCTTCCATTATTTAGCTGGTTGTTGCAAAATGCAAGTCAGACAATTATATTTTGGGCCCAATCCCGTTTCTGCTGATTTGAATGGCAAAGTTCCACTAGACTTCAATGGCAAAGCCCCTTTAAAACACAGTTGATTTTTGTCAACACATTGCTGAAATTACTTGTGTCAAAATCAGCTGGTAGCACTGTTCAGCTAGAGACCAAATACGCTAGTTTTGGCCCAAAGTGTTAGCATAATAATTACAACTTTCTTTCTGCTCCAGATTGGGTTATAGAGTGTTCTTTGGTTGTCGGTGTTTTGTCAGTGGCATACATTCCATAACAGTGATGCACACATGCGTTTTATGACCAGAGTTCTGCTGCATCGGTCATTTGTTTGATATGTTTTGGCTGCTGATCATTAGTAGCACACTGAGGTTTTCTGTTTCACACTAAAATAATTATCTACCCAATTACATCATTCCCCATATGGTCCTTCACCAGTAAAAGCCCACTCCTAAAATGGGCCGGGCAGCTGCTGCTTCCTCACTTCCCCTGGAATTCAGTTGGTCTCTGTGTGTTGTGAGCACTAGATATTGGATGATTTTTAGGGTTTCAATTATAAGGTGAAAAGGAGCGTGATGAAGTGCAGTAGGGCTGTGTCTGCTGGAGATCTGAATCTCTGGTTAAGCAACACTGGGACCGTAGTGATGTAAATACTTTGGATGTAGGTTTGCTCCATGCCCATGTTTGCACGGAACCACCTTCTTGCACTGATGTCTGGGTGTCTATCCCACAGTTCTTGGCACAGCTTCTAGAAGCAATGGCTTGTGGGATATTTAGAAAGTCCTTCAGGGAGCACCCATAACGCTCTGGAACACTTCCATAAGTCCCGAGAAACAAGTGCTATTTCCAAATCCTTTCTCAAAATGGAGGCCAGGCTGAATGCTCAGCTTTTGCTCCTTGCTCCGTAAAATGAAAAAGAAGCTTCTAATGGAGCTTTTGAAAAGTGGCCCCGAACTGAGGTTGTGGATGGTGCCTGAACAATGCTAGAGGCAGAGATCAACAGTGCACAGAGTAGTTGTTGCAACAGTTGCACACCTACCATTCCTGGAGAAATTAAAATCCATGCATTACCTGAGAATGGTGTCCTCTCCCACAAGGTGTGTTGCTGTCGAGACTACAGTCCTTGTGTTGCATAACGAACACCCGGTAATGAATGTAATATGACATACATGTGTTCATACACATACATGTGTACACACACACACACTCAGAGAGATAAATCTAACCTATTACTCCATTACTTCCCACTGTCCCTTTTCCCAAGCAATTCAGACCTCACATGTATAACTCTTGTCTTTAATACAACCAGTAAATTGTCTTCCCCCCCCCCCAAAAATTATAGTCTTCCGTTTTATTGAATAGTACTATTAGCCAATCTCAGCCACCATCACCACACACAGCGAAAACCGCGTATATTCAAAATTACATTGAGTTCATGGCGAGCGGAATTGCCCGCACTACAGGTACAGTATTAAAATTGTTATTTTTCTCTCTTTTTTTGTTTTTGTTTTGTTTTTGCCAACCGCGTAAAGCTGAAATCGCGCATGTTAAATGAGCATAAAATGCGACAGCCCTGTACTAACCTTTGGTTACTAACATGAAAATATTTTCCTAAATCCCCAACAACAGGTATCTGACACATGGAAAAACAATAGCGGCGCATTTGTTTTTGCATGTTTAATTTTATATATTACAGAAAAGTCATGTCACTTTTTTGTGGTTTTGTTTTGTTTTGGGGGGTTTTTTAGTTGAAACGGTTGGCTGAATGTCCATATTTGCTTATAAGAAGACTCAAATATATGTGAAAATAATGTGCTGAAATTCTGATGCAAAGGAGGGTTATTACTCGAGTTGCAAAGGAACTATATAAATCATATGGCTGTTTATAAGCTGCTCCTTCAGTAGTATAACAGCTAAAAAATGTAAAGAGCCTGGAAGGAATCTTTTATAACATCACAAAGGAATTTCTTTGCTTATTTTACTGAAAAGAACAAAACTAAAGTATTAATCACATAAATGTTTGATTTTATATGCAACACCTTTCACTGTTTAATGTTTTTATTTTCTAAAGGACAGGAACTTCCTTCTCAAATTGGGCTGTTGGGTTTTGATATGTATTGTATAATTATAGAGTAAGTCCTATTAGAAGCCAATTGATTTAGGTGTTTTTTCACAGCTGATGACAACTCTTGTGTAGGATTATTAGACTACATCTGAATTATGAAAATAGATACAGACGTAAGTTTTAGAAAAGTGGTCAAAGAACAAAACACTAGTAACTCAAACCTACAGTAAGTCACTTGAATCTTCTGCCACATTATAATCTACAACTAAATGATCATAACTGAATGGTGGTAAACCTGAAAAAGCACTAGAAAATATATTTTAGAAGCATGGCACAGTGTAGATATGTATATGTATTTGTTATATAAGTTATGGTATGGGGGGGGTCACTAGGCAAATCAAACAGTGTAACATTAATATGCAGATAACTATAGTAATGAATATGTGATGTTTCTGAGCATGCCTAATATAAACTATTAAACTATATGGTTTCAGAAGCCTGATCAGACTCAGTCTGATCTGAGTACTCCTGTAATTAATGAGTTGCATGAACCTTCTCCTTAGCCAAACTGCCTCCTGAGGGTTTATTAATCATTACATGGTGTTAGAAGTGACATCAAATCCTAGATGGTATAAGTACTTCCTACAATGGGGAGCAGATTAAGCAAGATGCAGTGGCATTGGAACAATTTGTACAGTGGGGGTGCTGAAAGCCTTTGAACCAAACTGTAAACCCTGTATATGATGGAAACCACTTCAAGCCATGGGGTGCAGGAGCATCCCCTGCACTCCTAGTTCCAGCACCCCTGGAAAGATGTCTGTCACGGCCTCTCTTTCCACTGACATGAGTGGATGCAAAACTTAATCCATCCCCTGCAATAGGGTTAGTATTAGGATTTTTAGGATGTTAGGAAATGAACTAATCAATACAAATCTAAGACCCTCATCCTGCAAATTAATTAGTGTGTTTGGAATCTTTGTGTCTATGTGGAATCCCATTGATTGCAGTGGGACTTTGCATATGGCTAAGGGTTTGTCAGTGTGGACCTAGTCGCAGGATCAGGGGGTTAGTATATTTTTCTTGTTGTTTTTAGGCCTCACCATAGATCCTGTCTGTTGTTGCAGTAGAGTTGTGAAAAAGTTGGTGTGTTGTGTTTTTTTAAGATTAAAAAAAAGATGATAAAGTATTTTATTTTATGGTTTCTTTGGGAGAAGGGACGGACAAAGCAGTGGTAGGGGACCAGGTTTCTCCACGGCTTTGCTTTTTCATGTTTTTGTTCTTCGATGTCACCCCCAAGTATTTCTGTGAACACAACATACATAGGGCAGCTTTTTAATAATAGCAGTGTAGAGTTTTAATTTCAGTCTGTGGATGGAAGCTTTCTCCATTACTATAGTGTCGAGGCAGTCCTACTGATAGTTAGGGGTTCACCATGGCTTTTGTTTAAAGGTTGACCTTTCTAAACTAGACATGCTTAGTCAGAACCCGTTGAAATTTGTTGTCCCTCAGTAGGTGTAGGGTAGGGATACTGGGATGCTTGCGGTTGCAGTGATATAAAACCTGAGTTCAAAAAGGCTAGAGATCAAACTATTGATGTGATGTGGGTCAAAATGGTCTCAGTCTGTCACATTTAATCTAAAGCAGTGCATGTCGCCCACTAAATCTTTGCAGAACCCAGACTGAGAATGATAGTTAAGAAAATGTACATTTTTAGATGGTTTCCATTCCCACCATTTCATATGATTTTAAAGCTTGACTCTTGTAAATCTTCTATCATCCCATTACTTGGATAGTTTTGAAATGTGACGTGCCCCCTGGGGACCTCAGGATAGACTTAATGATCTGACTTCAGGATCATTTGACCAAGGGGTTCCTGAGTTTCAGGCTCTTCCCCCTGCCCCCCCCCCCAAAAAAAACCCTCTCCACTTTCCTTCCAATGCCTTGTATTGTTAAACTGAAGATATGTCTTCACAGCAACTAGACCCCCACAGAGGGCTCATGCCATCTGGCTGCGGCTCGCAGGCCTTGGGCTGTGGGGTGGTTTCATTGCTGTGTAGAATTCCAGGCTGAGGCTGGAGCCTTGACTCTAGGACCTAGCGGGGTGGGAGGGTCCCAAAGCTTGGGTTCTAGCCCAAGCCCAGAAGTCAACACAGCAATGAAACAGCCCCATAGCCTCAGCCCTGTGAGCCCCCATAGATTGGCACGGGCCAGCCACGTTTTTTGTTGTTGTTGTTTTTTTTGCTGCGTAGACCTACTTTGAGAGGTACTAATAACTGGATGAATCACAGAGCTCAGTGAAATTGATGACTGAGTTCACCATTCAATTACTGTCACTAAGGATAAGTTAATCACAAATGCCCATATCAGACAAAAAGAGTTTTGGACCGAGTTGCTGGAGGTTTCTACAGTTTGAGAGTCATGGGTGGCAATTTTATATTGAGGCCAATATAATGCAAGTATCTGGTTGGGGGTGGGAAATTAGGCATGTGAATGCTTCCTGGTAGAGGTGGGGATATTAGGGGGTGGAGGAGTTGGGGAATGGGGGGGAGAGGGGTTTGAGGTTGTAGAAAGGGGAGGGGGATAAATGGAGATGGGTGGTAGGGGAGGGAAGAGCATTTGGGTGCTCAGGTGTGGGAAGCCTGGCACCCACCAGCTCTGCCAATGCACCCCAACCTCTCTTCACCCCACAGCACCCCAATCTTCTTGCATCCCACAACTCTGCCACTACACCCCAACTTTCTTGCACTCCACAGTTCTGTCAGTACACAACAACCCCCTGCACTCCCAGTGCTGCCAAGCCCCCCCAACCTTCCTGCACCCCACAGCTCTGTCAGTGAGCCCCAACCCATGCGCACACCTGCACAACTCCCCCAATTCACTTAGACTGTGAGCTCTTTGAGGCAGGGATGGTCTCTGTTACAGTGGCACCGTAGCACCACTATAGTTAAGGTTGCGTTATGACTTCTGTTTCAATGTTGACTGTTCTAAGTCCTCTGAAATCGACATGCTTAGTTGGATTCCTTTGAAAGTAGCTATGTCAGCAATCGAAAACTCAATTATGGTTACCTAGATAGCCATATGTGGAGAGACTTAATAAAATATGGACGCAGATATATTAATGTGCAAACAAAGAGGTATAAAAACTGGCATATAGAATCATAGAGTATCAGGGTTGGAAGGGACCTCAGGAGGTCATCTAGTCCAACCCCCTGCTCAAAGCAGGACCAATTCCCAACTAAATCATCCCAGCCAGGGCTTTGTCAAGCCTGACCTTAAAAACCTCTAAGGAAGGAGATTCCACCACCTCCCTAAATAACCCATTCCAGTGCTTCACCACCCTCCTAGTGAAAAAGTTTTTCCTAATATCCAAGCTAAACCTCCCCCACTGCAACTTGAGACCATTACTCCTTATTCTGTCATCTGGTACCACTGAGAACAGTCTAGATCCATCCTCTTTGGAACCCCCTTTCAGGTAGTTGAAAGCAGCTATCAAATCCTCCCTCATTCTTCTCTTCTGCAGATTAAACAATCCCAGTTCCCTCAGCCCCTCCTCATAAGTCCTGTGTTCCAGCCCCCTAATAATTTTTGTTGCCCTCCGCTGGACTCTTTCCAATATCTCCACATCCTTCTTGTAGTGGATATGAGTCGACAGTGTGCCCATGTTGCCAAGAAGGCTAATGGCATTTTGACTGTTCTGGACACAGTACTCCAGATAAGGTCTCACCAATGTCGAATAGAGGGGAATGATCACATCCCTCGATCTGCTGGCAATACACCCAATTACAAATCCCAAAATGCCGTTAGCCTTCTTGGCAACAAGGGCACACTGTCGACTAATATCCATCTTCTCGTCCACTGCAAACCCCTAGGTCCTATACTGCAAAACTGCTGCCTAGCCATTCGGTCCCTAGTCTGTAGCAGTGCATGGGATTCTTCCGTCCTAAGTGCAGGACTCTGCACTTGTCCTTGTTGAATCTCATCCGGTTTCTTTTGGCCCAATCCCCTAATTTGTCTAGGTCCCTCTGTATCCTATCCCTACCCTCCAGCATATCTACCACTCCTCCTAGTTTAGTGTCATCTGCAAACTTGCTGAGAGTGCAATCCACGCCATCCTCCAGGTCATTAATGAAGATATTGAACAAAACCAGCCCCAGGACCGACCCTTCGGGAACTCCGCTTGATACCAGCTGCCAACTAGACATGGAGCCATTGATCACGAGCCATTGAGCCTGACAATCTAGCCAGCTTTCTATCCACCTTGTAGTTCATTCATTCAGCCCATACTTTAATTTGCTGGCAAGAATACTGTGGGAGACCGTAATAAAAGCTTTGCTAAAGTCAAGGAATAACATGTCCACTGCTTTCCCCTCATCCACAGACCCAGTTATCTCCTCATAGAAGGCAATTAGGTTAGTCAGGCATGACTTGCCCTTGGTGAATCCATGCTGACAGTTCCTGATCACTTTCCTCTCCTCTAAGTGCTTCAGAATTGATTCCTTGAGGACCTGCTCCATGATTTTTCCAGGGACTGAGGTGAGGCTGACTGGCCTGTAGTTCCCCAGATCCTCCTCCTTCACCTCCTCCCCATGCTGTGCTGCCCAGTGCAGTAGTCTGGGAGCTGACCTTGTTTGTGAAGACAGAGGCAAAAAAAGCATTGAGTACATTAGCTTTTTCCACATCCTCTGTCCCTAGGTTACCTCCCTCATTCAGTAAGGGGCCCACACTTTCCTTGACTTTCTTCTTGTTGTTTACATACCTGAAGAAACCCTTCTTGTTACTCTTAACATCCCTCACTAGCTGCAACTCCAAGTGTGATTTGGCCTTCCTGATTTCACTCCTGCATGCCTGAGCAATATTTTTATACTCCTCCCTGGTCATTTGTCCAGTCTTCCACTTCTTGTAAGCTGCTTTTTTGTGTTTAAGATCAGCAAGGATTTCACTGTTAAGCCAAGCTGGTCTCCTGCCATATTTCCTATTCTTTCAACACATTGGGATGGTTTGTTCCTGCAACCTCAATAAGGATTCTTTAAAATACAGCCAGCTCTCCTGGACTCCTTTCCTCCTCATGTTATCTCCCAGAGGATCCGGCCCATCAGTTCCCCGAGGGAGCCAAAGTCTGCTTTTCTGAAATCCAGGGTCCGTATACTGATGCTCTCCTTTCTTCCTTGTGTCAGGATCCTGAACTCGACCATCCCATGGTCACTGCATCCCAGGTTCCCATCCACTTTTGCTTCCCCTACTAATTCTTCCCGGTTTGTGAGCAGCAGGTCAAGAAGAGCTCTGCCCCTAGTTGGTTCCTCCAGCACTTGCACCAGGAAATTGTCCCCTACACTTTCCAAAAACTTCCTGGATCTATGTTTACAGTTGGGATATTGGAATGACATAGTAGGTGACAGCCAAAACCATCATCACCATTTACGATGACCTCCACTGACTGATCTGTTTGATCTCTGTTTTCATCAATCCATGATGTTGGAAAAATGTCAACTTTGTGAATTGCGGTATACTTTATATCCATTTATTGCTCAATAAATTCTATTTACTGCTCGATAAATTTCATTTATGAATGGCGTTGGCTCTTGATTAAGATTTGTAGGTCTCTGTGTGTGTCTAACCAATCTCAAACTGAACCTGAATACGTTTCTAAAGTAGTTAGTTTGAGTGATGAATAAGGCTACGATTTTGTCATGGATATTTTTAGTAAAAGTCATGGACAGGTCACGGGCAATAAACAAAAAATCACAGAAGCCGTGACCTGTCCCTCACTTTTACTAAAAACATCCCTGACAAAATGGGGAGGGAGGAGAATCCAGCATCCTGCCCCGCCTGCAGTGGCTGGGAGCTGCAGGGACCCCATTTTCCAGCGGCTGGGAGGGGTGCCTCTGCCGCCCTGCAGGGCTGAGAGCTGCGGGGGGCCCCCTGCCAGTGCTGAGCAGCTCTGGGGTCCCTCTGCCACTGCCAGCTGGGACCTGCAGGGGGTGGGGGTGGCTGCTGCTCGCGGTGGCTGAGAAGCTGCAGGGGGGCCCCCTGCCAGTGGTGGTGGCTGGGCAGCTCAGGGGTCACCGCTGCGCAACGGCAGGAGGGTTGAGTGCCGCCCGCGGAGGCTGGTCAGCTGCGGGACCCCCACTGTAATGAAAGTCACTGGAAGTCACAGATTCCATGACCTCCGTCACATAATCTTAGCCTTAGTGATGAACCTGTATTTTGTGACGAGTGTAATTTTGCCCTCTCTTAAATCTAGTCAAGGCTATGCAGACATTGTGGTGATTCACTTGTGTGGAAATGATCTGGGCCTTAGGTCTAGTGTACGCCTCACAAAATGTATGAGAGCAGATTTGGCCTGCATCAGAGATTTGTGTCCAGGAGCTGTGATAGTTTCCCCTGATTTGGCTGAGCGTCTGAAAATTGCTACAATTGAGACAATATGGAAGCTATTAATAAGTGTTGGAAGAACATCAGTAGTAAATTGGAGGGTTTGTGGCTGACCAGAAAATGGGTGCTGTATGGCATAGATAGAAACATTACAAGATCTAACACTCACTGTTTCTCGGAGATGGGCTACAGCTCTTGGACAAGGATCAGAGGATCTTTTTCTCAAAGAAAACTGTCAGTATTTTGGAACAGAGACGCGGTCTGTGATTTCTCTCGCTGGCCCTGCCAGAAACTCCTCCCTAGAACCATTCTGAAACATGATCAGGAACACAATTCCATTGTTACACAATTGTCCTATGCTCCAGGTACTGCATTTGAGTCAGATTATTCAGGGCAGAGTGTAGGGGAATTAATGGCAATAGAAACATTAGTATACCAGGGAGTGAAAAAGTCAGGGAGACATGTTCTGTGCTTGGAGTGGGAGGGAGGGAGGACATGTTAGAGAGGGGAATGCAGTGAATGAGCTGGGGTGTAGCTGGGGAGGTGTACTGAAGCAGGGCTAATGGGGCCAAGCTGATAGGGATAGGGATGGGGATGGGGACTGACTGGCTTGGTATGCAAATTGCAGAACACGTGCAACTGCCTAAATGACTCTTACCAACAACATATCATTTCCTGTTAAAAAAAACAAACTAGGAAATTCAATGAGAAAAATATGACATTAATGCAGAGTTCAGGTTGCTTGGTGGTATGTTGCAAAACACTGAGTTGAGCAAAACTCACTTTTGAAAACCAAGCAATGCACAGTTAAGATTGCCCATACAGCCGTAACTGTATCTTCTTTCACCAATACCCCAAAATGCCCTGTTAACAGACACACCTTTACTCTGCCAGCTCCATGGTTGCTGACATGTATAAGCTCTTCACCTCTTTTTACAGCCCATTCACCTCACCCACAGAATTCCATCTAACACTATTGAAGAAAAAACATGGGGGGGGGGGAGGAAATCTTGCCCATGTCACCTTCTATCTGTTCCTTTGGAACTGGCAGTAATCAATGGGAATTATTTGCATGCACTTCAGGTGCAGTCAGTATGTGAGGTGAGATGTACCTACACTAAAAGGTGGGCCTACTTGGTAAAGGTATGTATGTGATCTGAGACAGAGCTTCTTGAGCACAGAGCTAGCAGGAGTAGCAGCCTAGGGGATTTCTAAGCAAGGAAACTGTCTGCTGTTGTTTATTTCCACTGTGTTCAGGGAAACAGAAGTCAGACTCTCTGCACATTTTTTGTGCATAAAAAAGAGACTATGCCAAAAATACAGCTGACTTCTTTCACTGATTTCTCATCCAAACAGAAAGAACCCTGCAAGGCTCCACATTTTAGCTATCTGCATAGGCTCAAGGGGCAACAACACCCTGGAAAGAGTGTTCTCAGCATGCCTCTTTCTTAAAGAGTGCTTGTTCATCTTCCTGCTGGAGAATACCCAATACCTTGTACTAGGCTGAAACACTGAACAATGAGAGAACAGAGATATGTTACAATGTTTTTGAAAGAAAAAGAAATCAACCAGTGGCTACTGCACCTACCAGAGTAAAGATGAAGTACTTCTTTCCTTTTCCAGTAGCCAGGATACTAGGAAAAAGCCTAAGCGATAGCCAGGCTAATCACAAACATTTCTGCGCCATAGTCTTGAAAAAGCTCCTTTCCTTGAATTAGAAAATGACCTAAGGCAGAGGGCACAATCCAAAAGAAGACAAGTTAATGAAATAACTTTTGACGCTTCCAGTGAAAATACAATGATACATGGTGAGCAGTCTGTCTTCAGGTATTTTATTTTAGATTTTGATGGACAAGTATTCATTTATATGGAATGCCAATGGAATCTATGGAATTCTGGTGAGTCCAATGAAAATAAATGGAAGGATTGTTTTTCTTATCTATCTTTTAAAAACAAAATCTCTCAATAACCAATCCCTGCAACTGCGTGACTTGCTTTCTAAAAGGAAAGGAAATCTAATTTAAACTCAATATAATTCTTCATTGATTATATTCATGCCAAGTATCGTTAAACATTGACTGAAGTCTGTGATGTCTGTAGAAAGTTGCTTTTGTTCTATAAAAAAGCCAGTCGAATCTAAAAGAAATGTAAAAATTAAAAACAAATTAGAAATTGGCTTTATTTTACCCACGGGGTGTGTGTGTGTGTGTGTGTGTGTGTGTGTTAATTATTTACCTTTAAGGCCTACAGTTATTGTACTCGGAGGCCAAGCACACACACATTACTTTATTTAAAAGCGGCTAAAGCCTGCAGATCTTTTTCAAGCACAATGAGTACAGAAATCAGTAGGATTTTTGAGTTCAAGATGGCAGGATCTGGTCCTTTGCAAGAGTGTTCTGCTACAAGGTTAGCTCATCTACAGCACTTTGCAGAAATAGTCACTCTGCAGTAATAGTCACCCCAATAACTCTGAATTTAAAGGCCCAAGTGCATTATTACTGGAATTCATGTGATGGAAAAAGGACTACTCTTAACCTCAGTTGAGGAATGATTTGTTTCACATAATTCAGTGTGGAGTCCTTGTGGCATCTTAGAGACTAACAAATTTATTTGGGCATAAGCTTTCATGGGCTATAACCCACTTCATCAGAGGCATGGAGTGAAAAAAAGTAGGCAGGTATAAATATACAGCACATGAAAGATGGGAGTTGCCTTACCAAGTGGTGGGTCAGTGCTAATGAGGCCAATTCAATTAGGGTGGATGTGGCCCATTCCCAACAGCTGACAAGAAGGTGCGAGTATCAACAGAGGGAAAATTATTTTTTGTAGTCACCCAGCCACTCCCAGTCTTTATTCAGGCCTAATTTGATGGTGTCGAGTTTGCAAATTAATTCCAGTTCTGCAGACTCGTTGAAGTCTGTTTTTGAAGTTTTTTTTTGTTGAAGAATGACCACTTTTAAGTCTGTTATTGAATGTCCAGGGAGATTGAAGTGTTCTCCTACTGGTTTTTGAATGTTACAGTTCTTGATGTCTGATTTGTGTCCATTTATTCTTTTGCATAGAGACTGTCCGGTTTGGCCAATTTACATGACAAAGGGGCATGTGCCAGCAATGTACAGACTCTGCCATGGTGGTGCAATCTAGTGGTTGACAGAGGAGTCATGCCTAGTGGTTAGAACAGAGCTGGACTGCAGAACCAGAGTTGTGGTTGTGAGACAAGCCAATGGTTGGAGTCAGGAGACAGGGGGTTCAGAGGAAGGTAGAGACTGGGGCTGAAGTGGGACCAGGCTGGAGCAAGGACCAGTACAGGAAGCAAGTCTGGCACAGCTATAGGCATGGAATGCATTGAACAGCTGCTGTGCTGCTACTGCTACAAGGCTTAAATGATGGTCTGCTGGCTTTTCTGTACAATCTTGGAGCGCAGTCACTTAGTGAGAGCTTATGGGCCCAGTTGAGCTCATGGAGTTGCCAGATGACCATGCCCAGAGCCATCTTAGTGCCTGACAGAGAGAAGATGTACGTTTCCTTGTGTGTTAATTTATTAATTTTTCCATTGAAGAACGGTGTCCCTAAAGAACTGCTACTATTTGTGAGTGTCTTGATGTGGCCCTGATTATTCCTTGCACAAGCATAAGTGATCGCAAGGTGCCAGGCAGTGGAGAACCAGGGCCCTACACCTTTTATTTTAGCTTATCTGTTCATCTCATGTGTTTCTAAAACCTCAATCATGTTGTTATACTCCCAGAAATTACAGTCTGGTGGTGGAAAATTATGGTAACCCATAGTTTACTAAATATACCCCTCACCCTCCCCTGCAAAAAATATCCAACAAACCATCATGCAATTTCCTTGTTAATAATTGAAACCATATTCACTGTTTTATATCTCATTTATATATTTTTCATGCTTCCAGATTTACAATATTTTTGATTGGGTATATTTTGAAGAACTGTGTTTTAGATTACAGAGCACAACAACTTTTCACCACAGTAACTTTATTCTTCCTTTGGGAAGAGAGAGCTCAACTACTGAGACAAAAAACCTTGAGCCAGACATGCCAGGGTACAGAAGCACCAGGCTATTAAATTAGCAATTGTGAAAGCCCACAGCATTGACATGAAAGAATATCATGTTTCTGTTTAATTAATTTATTATTATTTTTTCCATTAAAGGGCAGTGTCCCAATAAAACTGTCACTAGTTGTGAGTGTCTTAGTATGGAAATTGGTAGCCCTTCAAGACACAAAATGTCACCATTTCCAATTAGCAAATTTGCAGCTGGACTAAGATAATTTTCCTAGCTTGCCACTTGGACTATATCAAATTTGACCCTCTCGGAATGCCTCGACTGACTCTCCATTGTCCACTTCAAGATCTAGCTTCTTGTTTTCATTTTCAAGGCCCTTCACAAATCTAGTAGTCCTCACTGTTCTCTTCATCATGTTCCCTGTCCTCTCTTCACCACCAAAAAAGCAAGCTTCGTCCCTCCTTTCTTCAGCAAACATCTTCCTGATTCTTCAAGTAATGTTCCTATGGGTGATCTACTTTAGGTGTGCTTGCGTCCCTGAGCTGCTGATTGGAGAACTTCGGTAGCAGTGTCTGTTAGGATCACACGTGCATTGTCTCTCCTTGTGCTAACCCCCCTCAGTTCTTTCTCAACTGCCTCTGGCTGGAGACGGAGCCATTAGCAGTCCGTTAAAACTATTGTTCTCTTGTTTTTTGCAAAGTTATAATTAGTTTCTTAGTTATAGTTCTAGCTGTAGTTTTTTCTTTCCTCCTTTCTTATTTTACCCTTAAAATAAAAAAAAGAAGAAGAAGAAGAAAAAGAGAAACATACTTAATATTCTTCCCACCCTTTTCCCCACACCAGGAAACCTCCTCCACAGGTTATGCCCAGTTCATTGGGCTTCAAGAAGTGCCACACCTGTAAACTGTCAATCCCAGTTGTGAATATGCACTCTCAGTACATTTGCTGCCTTGGGGAAGGTCACATAAGTGTGTGGTCTTTGCCAACAACTCTGGCCAAGATCTTGCAAAGACAGAGAGCTCTGCCAGAAGATCATCTTCATGGAGGCAGCTCTCCAGCCCCAGTCGTCTAGTAGACATGAGTCTTCCCCACAACCTTCTACATATAAGCGATGTGGGTTGAGGAAACATGCTGCAGACCCTTCTCACAAATCATCTAAGAAGAAAGTGGAAAGTCTCGTTAGTGAGTCCCGAGATATCCATAAACAATCACCATCTCGCTCAGTAGCTCCAGCACCGCCAGCACTGAGACCACCTCAGTGTGGCACCCATGCCTCATGAAGACTAATGGCTACCGGTACTGCTGACAGGCTCACAGACGCGGTGGGCCTGGGCACCAAGTCATCTGTACTGAAGGTCAAGAGTAAACACTCTGAAAAGATGCTTCTAGTAGATGAGTCCTCTATCTTACCACAGCGACAGTTTGCCCAGTACCTGAGAGACCAGTGAGGACAAAGTCTCCATCCCCACTGGCACAGCTACCAACGCCAGGACGATTGGTACCAGCAGAATCCTGCCATTCCAGAGACCTCTGCATGCTGGATGCACCCAAGTCCCCACCTCTTGGTACTGAGACTTCTGTACTAAGCACGGGAAGTATCACCGCTGCCATGCCATGCCCCCTCCATTCTCTAGCAAGGATTCAGACAGTGAGCCAGAGGAGATAGTGTCACAGTACTCCTTCCAAGCTCCATATAGTGCTCACTACCAGCAAGGCCCAAGGATGTACCCACAGATGGTCCCACCACCATCACCATCTTGGTATGGTCACCCATTGGTGCCACAACTGGGCTATATGTCACACCACTAGCCATACTGGGACCCTTGGGAGGCACACTGACAGCATACCTCTCAAGCTTGGAGCCTTGCCCTAGAATCCTCCAGGCACACCCCCTTGGCAGCATGATCCTAAAGACATAAAGGAACAGGAAGCTGGTACTGAGGAGGAAGTGACACCAAGGACCATTTCCTCCTCTTCTCCAGATAAGTCGTCATGCCACCCCCACCATCTTTGGCAGAAACTTTCATTTTTTCATGGAGCTGGCGAAAAAGGTGACAGACACCCTCCAGATACCATTGGAGAATGTCAGATGCCCACCAGCAGCTCCTTGATATCCTCCACTCTTTGTTCTCAAAGATCGCTATCTCAATTAATGAGGATGTTTTAGACCTGGCAAAGACTGTGTGGCAAACCCCACTATCAGTGGTGCCAACCTGCAAGTGAGTGGACAAAAAATACTGCATCCCTGCCAAGGAATCTGAATTCCTATTTTCCCAGCTGCCACCCAATTCCATCCTGGTGGAAGCGACAACACCAGTCAAGGGCTACTCCCTATGACAGGGATTGGAAGCATCTTGATCTTTTCAGCAGAAAAGCATACTCCTTGGCCACTCTGTATCACCAACCACCAAGCCCTCATGGCAAAATATGACTATATAAATTACTGTAAACTGAATGACTTTATTGAAAAGTTGCCCAAGGCACATCATGACTCCTTTAAGGCCATTATCCAGGAGAGCCAATTAGTGGCAAAAATATTGCTGCAATCTGCCCTCGATGTGCCTGACACGGCACCTACATCCATCTCCACAGGTGTGGTGATGTGACAAGCATCATGACTTCATTTGTGGGGACTTCCAAAAGAGATGCAGTCCACAGTTGAGGATCTTCCCTTTGAGGGCACAAAGCTCTTTGCCAAGAAGACTGATGCCTCCCTTCACACCCTGAAGGACTCCAGAGATACCCTTCTGTCACTGGGTGTCTTTACACCAGGAAAAAAGGATGATTTAATCCCCATTTCCAGCACAGAACACATGCATCTCAGTACCAACCTCAACACCTCTTCAAGCTACAAAGAAAGAAAGAAAAATTCCCTAAACGCAAACCATCTGGCCTACAATCATTGTCCCAGCCCTCTATGTGTCTAAACATCACTTTTGATGGGCAGTAGAGGCGCTATTTGACCACTTCCCCTGACTGATACAGCCGACCATCATTCCACACCATGCCTGGGAATGTATAACATCAAACCTAGAGATTGTCCGAATTGGGTACTCCATTCATTTTACCTCCCTACCCACTCCACAACACCCTTCCCCATCCCTCTTCAGTGACCCTTCTCATGAGTGCTTACTACGGCAAGAGATAGATCACCTGCTACAGCTAGGAGCCATAGAACCAGTACCTCAACACATACGAGGCAAGGTATTCTACTCTCATTATTTTCTAATACCCAAAAGGAAGAGAGGTTGGAGACCCATGCTACATCTCAGTGCTCTCAACAAGTTTGACAAGAATCAAAAGTTCAAGATTATTGACGATTATTCCAGAACTGGAAAAGGGAGACTGGTGTTCAGCCCTCGACCTCCAGGATGCCTACTTTCATATCTCAATACTACCAGCTTACAGACTATTTCCGAGATTCACTCTGAGACATGACCACTACCAATAGAGAATGCTCCCTTTCAGGCTATCGTCAGCCCTGAGAATATTTTCGAAGGTTCTCTCAGTGGTAGCCGCTCATTTAAGATCTCAAGGGATAATGATTTTCCCATACCTGGATGATTGTCTCCTCAGAGCCCGATCTCTCCAGTGTCACTGACACTACAATACACTTGTTTACAGAACTGGGTCTACAGATAAATACCCAGAAGTCAATCCTCACTCCCGTGCAACACCTGGAATTCATAGGGACCGACCTCGACACTCTACAGGCCAGAGCACTCCTACCTTAACACAGGTTCCTATCCTTAGTCACACCCAAAGACACAGTTCAGAGCAGCACACAAATACCTTCTGGGCTTTGCCTCCAACTCTTGGGACATATGGCACGGCGATAATAACGCATGGCAGATTTCACATACAATTCCTCCAAATATGGTTCAGCTCCATTTACAGACCAAACAAGGACAGGTTGTACAAAACCCATCACTACCCACCAGGATCAAAAACTCCTTAGACTGGTGGAAGAACCCAGCCAATATTTGCGAAGGAACCTCCTTCTTGCAAACATCATTGTCATTGCTCCTCACCGCCGATGCTTCACTCATAGGGTGAGGTACTCATCTAAATGATCTCATGATGCAAGGCAAATGGTTGTCCATGGAGATAACCCTTCACATCAGTCTCCTTGAGCTGGGAGTCATTAGGAACACCTGCATTCTTTTCCTCCTGCTGATCACAGCATCACACACACACATCCTAATAGACAACGTAGCCTGTATGGACTACATCAGTCGGCATGGGGGAGGCAGGTCACCCTCCCTATGGGTGGAGATGATGAGGTTATGGAATTTGTGCATCTTCCACAACGTTACACGGTCTGCGGCTTATCTTCTGAGTACACAAAACTCGATAGTCGACAGTCTCAGTCTGAAATTTCCACACGACCATGAGTGGGAGAGACAACCATCAGTACTTCACAACCTATTCAGACAATGGGGAACACCTTCCACAGACCTGTTCACCACTTACCTAAACAAGAAATGTCCATGCTACTGCTCCAGAGCCGGGATGGGACATTCCATGGGCAATGCTCTCCTCCTCCCATGGCACAAGGACCGTCTCTATGTCTTCCCTCAGTTTTCCCTTTTCTTGAAGGTCCTGCTGAAAATAAAGAGGGAGGGAGCCCACATCTTTCTGATTGCTCCTACTTCACCGAGACAGATGTGGTACCTTACTTGTCACAGCTCGCAGTGTGCCCACCAATCTCCCTCCTGACCATTCCGCACCTCCTTTCACAGAACAAAGGATGTACTCTACATCCCATCTTGGGGATTCTCCATCTCCAGGCATGGCTCCTGCTTACTTCCAACCTCAAGAAAGCTCCTTTTCAAGGGAAGTACAAGAGGATCTATTACACATAGAAAGACCGCCACACTATGGACCTACTGCAGAAATGGTCCAGGTTTCAGATTTGGTGCACATCCCAACAAATCTCTCCAACATCTGTGACTCCCACATAGACTATGCTTTGAACCTTAAAAAGTCAGGATTATCCATAAACTGTCTTAGGGTCCATCTAGCAGCTATAATAGCCTTTCACCAACCTGTAGATGGGTTCTCAGTGCTGTCACACCCAACCACTAAAAGTTTCATCCTGTAGCGCATTTCTACTGTGACACCCACACAAATATAATCTGAAATTGATAGATGGGGGCGGGGGAGAGGGAATAATACCTCCACCAAAACACCTTTGAATGACTTGGAGCCATGAAGTCATGCCATAGGACCTGATGCAAAGACCATTGAAGTCAATGGGAGTCTTTCAATCTCAGCTTCCCTATGTAACTTTATGAACTTGTCAATGTTGCCCTGCTCCTCCCTACCCATTCTTAGTCACAGTTCCTTCTCACACCTTGTCTTTAATTAGACCATAAGCTTCTCAAGGCAAGGACTATGTCTTCCAGTGGTTATACAGTACATGCCACATGCCCATATGACTACTTTACATATCTGTAAATAATGACATTTCACTTTTGTCCCCCCTCTCCCACTGTCTCCTCCTTTCCCCGTCTCTTTTTGTCTCCCAAGTTTGGAAGGTAGTGGTCCAGGGGGGCCTTTTCCCCCCACCATTGAAAACAAAAAGTGTCTCTCTCTTTTCAGGGAAACAGGCAGGAGCTGAATCCTGATAGTTTCCCCCAGTTTTCCCTCCGTTCCAAGAAGAAAAAAAAAAGAAAAAAAATTGATTTGAATGAGCAAAAACATCCCACATTTCCATAAGACTATGAAAGGGGATTTTCTCCTGGTTCTGCCAATGACTAGACCTTTTTCTCCAAGTCCTCACAAGTAGGGACACTGGAAGCATGACATCTGAGCTAACACTGCATTGGCAAGCACCCCATACTAAGAAGTTCAATTCAAAATAAACATAAAATAGGCTGCTTACATCAAGTAAACAAAAATCATGTCATGTTTGGTATTATAAAATTCAAATTATGTGGCAGCAACCATCATTTTTATGAAGATAAATGGGGGAATTCTGGTCCCATTAACATAAGTAGGAATTTTACCGCTGGCATCAAAGGAATCAGGATTGCACCCAAAGATTTTATGACTGGCTGTGATGTGGGATTGGCATTCTCAGGTGTTACAAAACTCTTCAGAGTGACTCAGCTGAGGAGAAATATTGCTTATAGTGACCAAGAACTTAGAGAGCAGAATAAGTGACTGGTGAATATCTGAAATGGTTCAGTTCAGACCACCAGGAGTCAGCTGTTATACTTTGGATGTGATTCTCATGTCATACAGGCCACACAGAAAGAAAGGATCAATTGATTTCAAGAGTATGGTAGTCCACAGAGCAGAAGCAGTCAAGGCCCATCTGCATCTGGCTAGGAGGCTGCAATCTTTCCTTTCATCTGCAGACCTTGCCACAGAAATGGCACAAATGTCCAGGGTCATAGTTAGCTAACCAATGGTGAGAGGGTTGTTGGTAATTTTGGAAAGACAGAAAAAAAAAATGGTTCTTGAAGTTTGCCCTCTGAAAATTTGAAATACGAGGAGCCCTGTATGACATTTGAGAAGATATTTAATTATTTCTGAATTAAAGGGTTTAATCCCACCAGAGCCAAGATTCAAACCTGGATTTCTAACATCCCAGATGAGCCCCCTAATTATGGGAGGCAAAGGGGGGCACCTCCTTTCTGGTGGTTTTGTGAATGGTGCCTAAATCCCCTTGCAAATCTAGTTTGAAAAATCAAAATGTCTCATTTTGATAATGTCAAAACAAAGTGTCACAACACTTGTTTTTTTCCCTTTTATTGTTTTGACTGAAACAATTTGCAGAAATTGACACAATTTCATTCAATGTTCTGGGTGACCTGAAACTGTATTTTTCTGTTTAGTCCAAAATAGCTGGCCAATAGGAATAACCTAGCTATTTATTTTGGGTGATTAATTATGGCACTATTGTTCATGTACAGAAAGCACAGCGCAGTAATTGTTATCACAACTTCATTTTGGTCCAAAGTACCCACCAGATGTTCATCAAAGAGTGGGCACACTTGCATGAACCTGACCTGAATGTATAACTCTGTACAAAAATGCAATTGTGAGGGGATTTTTATGCAAAAATGTGCACACACTTAAACTGCAGAATTGCTTGACAAATTCAGGCTTTTGTGCTTCAGTAAATAAATCATTTTTGAAAACTGTTTAATGAAATATACAATGCACTAGTTTGCAGCACAATTCTGGCCCATCCCTCACTTACATGAGAAATCTGCGTAATGGGGTTGAGTGTCGTAGCAGCTTCTGTTAAGTAAGAATGCTGGATGTGGCCATGGTGATCAATGGTCAGACTCCATTTTGGAAGACAGGGCTCTGTACTGCAGGGAGCTGCAGACTACAGTCCATTTTAAAATAAAGTACCGGTAAGCTTTCAGTATCTTAATAAGGAGAATAATGTACCTGGAAACTAAATTAAAAATTAATGCAAGGACCACTCCTTGATTGGGATGGTTGTTTGTGCTCATTTAAGAATATACACTGCAATTTCTGGTGTTTTAATGCTTGGTAAAAGGCATCTACTTATGCTGGCTCAGCAAACCAAAACGTCTTTTGTGTCCGGTCAAATATTATTTAGCCTTAACTCTCTTCAAGCTGGCAATATGACATGTCTTCTTGAGCCATGGTGGCCTGTGTGTTTGAAATGCGTCAGCTCAATTGGGGGGGCGGGGAATCTCTATTAACCATTTTTCACTGATTGTGAACAGTACAGTGAGGCAAGAGGTTTGATGAGAAACATGCACCAAATTATAGAGGTTATTTCAGGTGCAAATGACGTCCTTTGCTAACCAAAGGTGAAAGTCTGGTCCTACTGAAGTCAATGGCAAAGCTCCCATTAACTTTAATGAGGTCAGGATTTCATCTTAAACATATTGCTAAAACAGGATGAAAGACCAACAACTGGGATGATGCCATTAAGTAGACTACGGCACTTCTTTCATGTGCGCACCAGCACCAATTAAACAATCAAATGCCAGATGTGATGAGACTTGCACGCAGTTTAGGTTTACATCCTCTTAGAAGTGAGCCCTATAGTAGGTGTTACGCTTCCAGTGCAGTTCTGCTTTATATGCTAATCTCCAAATGTTCCCCAGGGTACATAAACGCTAATAAATGTGTGTGTTAAAAAAAGAACAGAGACATTAATCTGTCCAGAGGACATTGCACTCCAGGTAGAATCAGCCTTATTTAGCAAAGTATAAACTTCCCTTTCTTCCTAAACATCCCAGACATTATGGAATTTGCAACGGAGACAGATGAGTACTATAGCTAATACAAACTGTTTGAAGAACTGCATTTCAGATGTATGGGGTAATAACTAATAAAAAGGTAGGACAAAACATTCTGTCCAGACAGCCTGTATGTGTGTGTGTGTGTGTGTGTGTGAGAGAGAGAGAGAGTGAGAAATAGGAGTACTGTAGTGAATTAAACAAGTGAAAATATTTTCCACTTGATAAAGGCATATTGGTGCAATGGGTAGTAATCAGTGACATCTACTGCCTATCAGCACATCTCTGGAATGCCCGAATGGCTCACCAATGACCCTAACAGCAAATTTCACTGGTATAAGCACACCTAGAAGAAATAATTGTGCAGCTTAACTAAGCATTCTTTCCCCTCCCTCCTTCAATTGTAATTCCAACCATACCATCTCAACAAAACAACCTCCTGACATGAATTTTCTGAAATTCTACAATGTGAATAATACCAGGGTGAAAAATGAACTCAAACATCCGCTTTAATGACAGTCTGAACACCTATAGTGATGTAATAGTGGAATGATGTAATACCTTCAATGGTAACTGTAAGGTTTATAGAGTGACGTTTGACTGTATCTTTCCGGGTAAGAATAGCTGAATTGCCCTCACTGATATTGTCTGGCCATGCCGCAAGACAGACAGGAAGCAATGGATGTGATTTAATTAGGCTGAAACTTTATTCACTTAAAATATCTGGGAGTACCCAGCAACCAATAGTATAGTTCCGGTCATCATGCATTCCTTAATCATTTCCAAATAATCCCCAACCAGGACCCAGCTTGCATGAGGTGAAAGGGGACTATAAAAGGAGGCGGGCGGATATAGGAGCCCTAAACCCCCTTCCTCAAATTCCTTGAAGATGGCTAGGAAAAGAAGGGCCCTGGGCTTCATGCTGTACAAGTCCTAGGATTCTCCCCCCTCAGCTCCCTTAAGGATACTTTCTTTCAAAGCCTTTTCCAATCTATTTTACCTGATAACTGTAACCTTTCCACACAGAGTGCCTGCACTGGATAGCTGCCAAAGGGAGCTCTTAAAGGGGCAATGCTGCTTTTCTTCTAAGTAGCTGGAGAAAAGACCCCATTGCGTGAAGGTTGAGGTGGGTACATTGTTTCTGTAGTGCAGAGAAGGACAAAAACAAACATGGAAACTTTAAAAGGGCTTCAGAGAGTGACAACAACCAATAATCTTGGAAAACTACATATACCACCTCCAACTCTTGTTAACCAATAGATACTCTACATAAAATTAGATAGTTACTGTAATATCCTGTAAAACGTATGTAAATGTTAAACCATTCAGATTTAGTGCTATGATACACATCATTGCTTTGTTTTATGTCACATAAAGGTGGTCTGAATACCTGGAAGAACAATATTACATAAGTGATAAATATTTACAGCAGCAATCATGTATTGGCCTTCCAGAAAAAAGCATGCACATTGGTGATTTCAGTGTATCAGATACATCATATCCTGTAATTTTTCTTTGAGCAATAGTTGTACTTCACTAATAATATTAATTGGAGGAAAATTAGACAATAAGATCTGCACACAAAAACATATTGATGCAGTAACTTAAAAAACTATAATTAAAAATGGAAAACCTAATTTTTAAAGGTTTGTTCCTTAAAAGGATATCCAAACTCTCTATTTGTTATTGTGATGGTCTGTACTCCTACATTCATCCCTTTCATAATTACTTGATGATTACCTGTTCTGTGCATTCCTTCTGGGGCACCTGGCATTGGCCATTGTCGGAAAACAAGATACTGGGCTAGATGGACCATTGGCCTGACCCAGTATGGCTGTTCTTATGTTCATAGAATTATGATAAATTTCGTACAAATTATGTATCATTTGAATATTCATGATCATTATCATGAATACTGCTGATCATTATTGTACTTGTAAAAGATTCTATTGTATGACATTACTGGGCTATTCTCCAACATGTTCTGGAGGACAGTCACAAACTAGTTTACCAGCGACAATGCCTCAGCAAGATGTTAAGAAGATCAAATGGCCCATCACTTGATTAAGTGACCATTCTTCTCCAGGAGAGAGGATGTGTGTGTGTGTGTGTGGGGGGGGAAATCTACATTTTGACAAAGAAGTAGCTTAAGGTTGCTGTCCACATAGAGCTTTCTGTCTCCTGAATACCAACTGGAGATGATTCTTGCTCAAGAGAAAAGGCTATAAAAGGACAGAACAAGGGCCCTAAATCATCTCTCCCTTTCTTTCTACCAACAGCATCAACAACACTTGAAGAAGAAAGAAAGCAGTATTGGAGTGGTGGGAGATCCTTACTGAAGGATTCAGCCAGGAAGACTGTTGGAACTTGTGGTGAGACCTTTGCTTTGAATTCATTTAGCTTGTTGAGTTAGGCATTAGTTGCATTTTGCCTTTTATTTCTGTGCAACCCATTCTGACTTCTATGCCTCATTCCTTGGAATCACTTAAAATCTTTCTGTAATTAATAAACTTGTTTTATTGTTTTATCTAAACCTAAAATCTAAATTGAAGTGCTTGGGAAACTTCATTTGAGATAAGAGGATTTGCTCATATCATTTTCTATTAATAAAATGATGGGTTTTATATGAGCTTGTATTGTCCAGGAGAGTGCTGGGCAGTACAAGACACAGATTTCTGGGGGAAAGTCTGGAACTGGCAATTGCGGGTATTGCCCTGCAGTGTAATACATGAGTGGCCAGCAATAGCACTCATACAGTATAGCTGGGAGTGATTTACATGCTGGAGGCTGTGTGTGAGCAGACTATGAGTGGTGGTTTTCACAGCGAAGCAGTGTAAAAGGCACCCCAGGTTGGAGAATTGAGAGAACACAGCTGTCCATCAGTCTAGATTGTACTCTGGATAATGTCACAGTTATGCTCAAATCAGCCTTAAGGTGAATACACCTAAAACAAGCTCTGGTTAAAGTCACAGCGTACATGTGTAGTGAGCCTGAGAAATTTTAGCCCCGTGGTTAAAAAGTTATAAGCACCTATGGTTGCTCCAAATAATAGCATCTGATAAAGGTACAGTTGAATATTTACAGAGAATCAAATACACGTGTGCCACTAGTTCTATGAAAGGCATCAGGGAAAATGTGACTAACATTCAAGACCAAAGATTATTTTACTTGTCAGTTCATGATCAAGATACAGATGGAATTTCCATCCATAAAAACAGCATGACAAAGAGTACATGAATATTTTTACCAGTAGCTAATGTTTCCATTCACAGAGGAGAGCTCTAAACCCACAAATAAAGAGCTGTTATGCTTAAGATTCAGGAAAATGTCAGCATGCGTATGTCACAAAATATAAACCATGTCTACAAAAAAACGTTCACCTTCGATACTTTCGTCATGTTCGAGACAACTGCGTAACTGCTGTGTGTTCATACCCATATTAAACAGGCTTAGTCTGAGCATTGCATACTATACTGCAACCTTTATACTGCATTCAAGTCAGGCTCATAACTTCCACTGATGTCAGTGGGAGTTAGCTGTGTGAATTGAGGGCAATATTTTGCATTGAATATATAACTATGACAAGAAGTGCAATATCACACCCCTCTGACTTCACATACTTTGGGGCACATTTTCAAAGTACTGCCCAGAGAATTAGGTATGCATCTACTTTGAGCCCTTAGGGATTGGTAGGTCTGGCATTTTATATGATTTAGTAAGCAAGCTCTGTGTCTAATGAGGTATATAGATATGGGGAATGTGGAAACGACTTCTTCATTTGAGGCCTGATCCTGAACCCAGGATGGAGTGAAAGGCAAAACTCTCACTGATTTCAGTGAAACAAAATCAGACCTTATTGCTCACACTCCCCCAAACACTCCTGCTGCGGCAATGCTCTCCCTTCTGAAACACTTTCCTGGCCACTCGCCATTCCTTTCTTTCCTCCCTGAAATAAAGACGTGGATCACAGACGTGCTGGTAAACAACTGTTCTTTATTTCCTGGCTCTGTGACTTGACAAGTTTATCCCCTGTCACATAGCAGGGCTCACTATCCAGTGGCTCCTGTTACACACCTCAATAAGAAAGCTGTTCTGGCTTTATCTACCACTTTGTCACTTTTTTTTTTGTCTAAGGGTGCCTAATTCATGACGACAACTCTGCTGCTCCCAATATCTTCCCCTTCTGTCCACCTTTATTATTTCCTTCTCCTCCTCTCTGCACTTTGAGACCATTCACTCTCTTAAGAAAAGCATGTCTTCTCTTGACCTGCTTTTCTCCCCTGCGATTGGATCCATTCTCCTCACCTGATGCCCTGTAAGGATAGGTATCAAGTTGTTACTATGGTAGTGACTAATGCCTATGTTAAACATCTGCATGGTCAATGTCTTCTACCCTCCAAAAATCTGTCCATTACTTTTCTTAACCTCCCCTCCAGCCTTCTTTCTCAGCAAAGAACTGTGCCTGAGACAAGAACCTATATTTTATTATAACAAATGATGGTGTATCTATCAGTAGATTTCCCTCTGAGAGGAAGGAAGGTCCAGTGCTTGGGAGGCAGCCTAGGACTTGGGAGACCTGCTGTTGAAATCTCTGCTCTGCCACAGAGTTCCTGTATGGCCTTGCACAAGTCATTTAACCTGTTTTTATCTCCATTCCCCATCTGTAAAATGGGGATACCAGTACTTCCCTACTTTGTTGAGAGGCTAAATACATGGAAGATTGTGAGGTGCTCAGATACTACAGTAGTGGGGCCATGTAAATAATTGAGAGAGAGAAGTTTCCAACTTTTCCTCAAAGCTTGTTCCCTCAGCACTCCTTAAATCATAGACCTTCTGTTTTTCTGGCAAAGAGTATTGCAGTAGTATAGCTGGCTGAACACTTCCAGTACATTTCCACAGCTATTCGCTTTTTTATGTAATGACTTCATTTGGACTATGGCCTCCTGGTGGTCATTTTTCATGCTTAAACTAACAAGTTTACAGTCAGGAATGTTTGCTGAAACAGCAAATTTAAAGTGAATATTTGAAGAAAGTGAATTTTGAATTTTGTAATAGGTATACGTGTATGCACGCGCATACATCCCCTCGCCCCCCAGGAATAAGCAAACCCTGAGTTATATTGCTCTAGTAGGGGAAGGAAAACATACGCACATGCTAATCCAAACCGCTCAAATATTTGCAATGAACCACTCATGATCATGCTACAGCCTAAATTATTCAGTGTATAATTGTAATCAATGAATACAATCTGTTCATGGGCTGTTTGCAAACAGACAAGAGGAAAAAAATTAATTACATTACCAGCCCCACTAATTGTCTATATTATACTGTAGTATCAGTGTATGTATGTAATTTTAACATGGTTGTGGCAGTGAAAGAGAAATTGAAATTGTTTAACAGCTATTGAAAGCAAATTATGATTTAAATTACTTTCTTTCTGTAGGGATGCTTTCATCCCTGCGGCACCTCCTGCTGGTTGTCTCTGGGAATTAGCTCATCTAGCCGGTGTCCCGCTGCCGCTTGGTCCCTGTGTCCCTCCCGGACTCGGTGCCCCGTTATCTGGGGTGTTGCCCCTTGGCAGTAACCCCTTTCTCTCAGGGTCTCCCCTCCCCACGCCCATCCTCGCCTCACCTCAGTCGTAGGCTACTGCCAGTCACCAACTAGCCCCCGCTCCCTAGGGCAGACTGCAGTATAAGCCACTCATCACAGGCAAGGGGGGTTTGGACCTGCTGCCTTTCTCTGCAACCCAGTACCTCTATGGGGCCTTGGGCAAGGCCCTGCAGCCTGGGGAGTTGCCAGCCTGGAGCTCCCCAGCCCCTCTGGCTTTTCCCCAGCCCTGCCTCACTCTAGTACCCTGAGCTTCCCAGCAGCCAAGCCCTTCTCTCTCTGAAAGCAGAGATAGACTGTTAGCACCTGGCTCTCAGCCTCTTATATAGGGCCAGCTGAGGTCTGATTGGGGTGTGGCCCAGCTGCAGCTGCTTCCCCAATCAGCTTAGTAGCTGCTTTCCCCGCAACAGCCCTCCCCAGGGCTACTTTTAACCCCTCCCGGCAGGGCCGGCTCCAGGGTTTTGGCCGCCCCAAGCAGCCAAAAAAAAAAAAAAAAAAAAAAAAAAAGCCGCGATCGCGATTTGCAGTGGCAATTCGGTGGGAGGTCCTTCGCTCCGAGCGGGAGTGAGGGAACATCCGCTGAATTGCCGCCAAATAGCTGGACCTGCCGCCCCTCTCCGGAGCGGCCGCCCCAAGCACCTGCTTGCCAGGCTCGTGCCTGGAGCCGGCCGTGCCTCCCAGGCAGGAGTCGGTGATCACCCCGCTACACTTTCATAGAATATATATTTTAGTTCTGATACGTGAACATATGTAATTTTGTAAAATGCTGTGTAACTTTGACTTTATATAAATAATCCATACCCCAAACGTACACTAAAAAATTAAGATTGCAAAATCAAGCAGTCAAAACCAAGTTGAGTTATGCCAGAATTTTTCTACTTCCCTCCTGGGTCACTGAACCTTGGCATCCACCTTATATGTTCGTTCATGCATAGAGAACTATGTGTTGTTCTTCGAGTGCTTGCTCATGTTGATTCCATGTTAGGTGGGTGCGTGCCCAGGTGCATGCGCTCCAGAGATTTTTACCTTAGTGGTATCCGTAGGGCCAACTGTGATGACCCTGGAGCCCCTCGCTCATGCGCCGGTATATGGGGTGCCACCGGCCCTGCGCCCTCTCAGTTCCTTCTTACTGCCTATGATGGTTGCAGGAACGCTCCTTGCAATTGCAAGTTCCCTAGTGGTTCACCTTTGGTTCTTCGACTGTTTTAGACTTTCTCTAAAACCCGGTCCCTGGGTTTTAAGCCATGTGCTGCCTGTCACAAACCTATGCCTGTGAGTGACCCGTACACGAGCTGCCTAAGTGCCTCAGGGAGGCACATTTTAAAGAGAAGTGCAACATCTGCAAGAGCTTCAGGCTGTGCCCTCTCAAGGACAGGGACATTTGACTGAAAGCCCTGTTGATGGAAGCCGCCCTCCGCCCAGCTTCAGAACTGTGCCACTCCAAGCTGGCACAGAGCATGTCTGCCTCGGTGCAGAATGCTCCACCGGCACCAGGCCCTTCCCAGCACCACTCCCTTTCACCTGTGCCCAAGAAGAGGCACGAGAAGCTATGGATTGACAGGAGATGCTCTCTAGTACCACGGACAGCCATACGGGAGTCTCCGAACGAGCTGAGACCCATGCCAGGACACTCATCCTCCCTAGAACTGCGACTGGCGGTGGTGAGGACACCTAGGGCACCGAGCTCGGTTTGGGACCTGCCACCAATTCCCAGGAGTGGTCAGGGCCTGTTGCATCTACCAGCCGTCTTGACAGTGGAGAGTTTTCAGGCGGCAAGGGACCTGATGTCTCTCCCAGTGCAGCCCATGCCTCGAGACCCAGGCCCAGCTCTGAGGGGAGTCCTCAAAGGCAGGCCGGCCACTCGAGGGGGAAACCTATGAGGCCACCTTGTTGGCCTTTGATGTGGCAAAGATTGCTGTTGTGGCTTTCCCACTCGATGTTCCCCATTGCCGCTGCATCATTTGCCTGGCACTGATCTCTAGCACTGCCTCAAGTGTCTCCAACATTGAGGCACTGGTCACCAGCCCTGCATCACCGCTTTCCAGTGTGGCACTACTGTCTGGCTCACCACAGTTGCCAGCAAGTGGCAGAGACAGCTCCTCCTTGGACTCCAAGGGACGTGTCCTCCTCGGAGTCTGAGAGCGATCCCAGTCCTCCTCCAAGATGGTACTGACACAAATCTTATGGGCCCGATTTTGCTTATTGGGCCAGCTCAGTGGCTGGCCCAATAGCCTTATTGGAACTGTTGGGGGTTCCCTCCCATCCTGGGACCATATTCCCAGCAGGCGTCCTCAGTAATTTCTGAAGGATGGGCCCTGGCTTCGACACGATCGGCACTGGAGACTGACTCAGAACCGGGCCCTGGTACCGAAACCTGGCAGTTCTGGTACAATTAACACCAGCAGTAGAGTAAGAGCCAGCCACGTCGGCAGTGACAGTCTCCTCCTCGTCTTCCCCCAATGAGACAGTTGCGGCCTGCCAACCTGCTGCCACCAGACGATTTTAGGCCCACCAGGAACTCCTCAAGCAAGTTGCCTTGAACTTGGGATTAGAGGTGGAGGAGCTCAAGGAGCCTACCGACAACCTTTTTGACATTCTGGCTGCAGTAGCTCCCTCCAAGTTGGCCCTACCGGTGCATGATGGAGTTTTAAAACTCGTCAAAACAATATGGCAAACCCCATCTTTTCTGCCCCCCAACATCTAAAAGGGCACAGAAAACGTAATACATCCCTGCCCAGGGCTTCAAGTACATTTACTCTCACCCACCTCCAGGGTCACTGGTGGTCTCAGCCGCCAATGAACAGGACAGACTGGGCAATCTAGTGCAACTCCTAAAAATAAAGACGCTAAGAAACTCGATCTTTTCAGTAGGAAGGTGTATCTCCTGCCAGTCTAGAGCTGCGTATTGCCAATCAGCAAGCATTGTTGTGGTAATACAATTACAATACATGGGACTTGATGGCTAAGTTCAAGGACTCACTGCCCCAAGAGTCAAGGTAGGAATTCTTGGCCATCATGGAAGAGGACAAGGCAGTGGCCAGGGCCTCTCTTCAGGCAGTATTGGATGTGGCTTATTCTGTGGTGCGGTCGATGGTGTTGGCTGTTTCTCTGGGGAGCAGTTCATGGCTGCAGCCCTTGGGGCTCTCTCACAAGGTCCAGCAATCCATCCAGGATCTCCCCTTCGAGGGCAACACTGTGTTTTTGGAGCAGACAGACACCAGGCTGCACGGCCTGAAAGACTCCAGGGCCACCCTATGCTCTGTCAGGCTGTATACATCACTGGCCTTGTGGAGACACTACCGCAGCCACCCAGATTCTTGGGTCTGCCTCAGCAGGGATCCTATAGAAGAAATGATGGAGGCTTTAAACGCCCCACCCTTCTCAACCCCCTCACTCACCACTTTGGGGCCCACAGCAGGCATTTTGAGGGTGCACCCGAGGATGGTGTACCAGATTTACCCCAGGATCCATCCCCCCTTTTATTTTTGGACCGTTTGTCCTTCTTTCTCACTGTCTGGGTCCAGGTTATCTCGGACTGTTGGGTGCTCCACACCATAACAGCTAGTTATACTCTGCAGTTTTCTTCCTCGCACCATTCCCCCCTCTCTATTCAGGGACTCTTCTCATGAGCAGCTCCTTGTCCAGGAGGCAGAATCCCTTCTATGTGTGGGGGCTGTGAAGGAAGTTCCTCAAGAGCTGAGAGGAAAGGGTTTCTACATCTGGTATTTCTTAATCTCGAAGGCCAAAGGGGGCCTCAGGCCTATCTTAGACCTGCGTCACCTCAACAAATATCTCAAGAAGTTGAAGTTCTGCATGGGCTCCTTGGCCTCCACCATTCCCTCCCTGGATCCAAGAGACTGGTATGCCACCCTCGACTTGAAAGACCCCCTACTTCCATATTTCTATTTTCCACAGAAACAGGAGATTCCTCTGATTTGTGATAGGCCAGAGCCATTATCAGTTTATGGCTCTGCCCTTCGGCATGTTGTCTGCTCCAAGGGTTTTCATGAAGTGCACGATGGTAGTGGCAGCTTACCTGAGACGTCAAGGCGTACAGATCTAGCCATGCCTCAATAACTGGCTTATCAGAGGCAGGTCTCAAGCCCAGGTCCAACACAGCCTCAATTTGGTACAAGTCACCTGTCAAGAGCTGGGCCTGCTTATAAACGAACAGAAATCTACTCTGAACCCCGTTCAGAGAATAGAGTTTATAGGCGCAATGCTCAACTCTATCCAGGCCAGAGCCTACCTACCGGAGACCTGATTTCAAGCTATGTTGGAGCATATTGCATGTGTCAAAGCTCATCTGCTCATGTCCCCTCCTACACCTGGGTATGCCTCAGGCTTCTAGGTCACATGGCGGCAAGTACTTACATAGTCCGGTATGCGTGGCTGTGCCTCAGACCCCTGAAGATGTGGTTAGTAATGGTCTATGCTCCTGGCAGACACCATTTGGACTTAGTGGTCAGAGTTCTATCAAACATGCTGTCCTCCCTGACTTGGTGGACAGATCCACGATTGGTGTTGGTAGTTGTTCCCTTCATGGCCCCACTCCCATTGGTGACATTGGTCTCCAATACCTCAGATCTGGAGGAGGGAGCCCACCCTCCATATAAATCTTGTACGTCAGATCCTAACCCAATCACTAGCTATTATAGAACAGATTAGACCTAATGTAAGGGGCAGATCAGCCCACATCTGCCTGCTGTGGGGTTCTTACATTTTTCTCTGAAGCATCTGGTGCCGGCAGCTATCAGAGATGGGATACTAGACTAGATGCATCTCATGTCTGATCCTGTATGGCAATTCCTGTGTTCCTGTGTCAGATCCTATTTTCGCCTGGCCAATTAAATAGAACTTAAGAACTCTCCTTTTCAGCCCAATGCCATCTAAGCTATGTCAGAGGGGCACAGGCCACTAAATGTGGTTAAATGAAGTAAAAAGAAAAGGGCTGAATTGTATTGGCTTCAGGGAACAGAAATGTGGCCATTGAACATATTGTGTTTACGTTAAAGCAGCTAGATAAATTAAATCTCTTGAAAGACAATAAAAGAAAGCACCAATTATAATTAAAATTATACATCATGCCCACACATGCACGTGTGTGTGCGTGCGCACACACACACGCACACACAAAATTACCCTTTTGCTGGTGGTCCTCCATTGCACCTACGGAGCTGCCATTGTCCATTAACATTCCTTTTCAATGAATGGAATGTTAGGCCATATGTGTTACATTCACATGTGGCCGCACAGCAGGTGTGTTCTCTCCAGATACATCTGCTGGATACAGCACTAACTTGGTTAAATAACTCATCTCTGTTTTCTTCTTGAAATATGTTGTCACAAAGTTGTGGAACATATTAGTAACAAGACGCAAATTAAAAACAGGACATAAGAGTGTACAAGTCCAGTTATGTGACTTGTATTAATGGCATGTCCCAAACCCAGCCAAAGGGGATTCCTAAGTCTCAACCAGCCATCTGGGTAAAGGTAAATGATCACTGTGAATCCTAAACCACAGCTCCATTGCATGTACCACCCGAAAAGATGCTTCCCCTTTCTACCTTAGTCAGTGTTTACAATCCAGATCCACACCAATGCATCCTGCTTCATGAGCCGCAAGTATATACATTGCAAACACAGAAAGTAATACACATAGTTTAAACATCTGTTGGCAAAAGAAACAACACTCTAGTTAATGTTCTCCACCTTTATCTTTTTTCTGTCCCAAACATAAATGTGTTCAGGTTTGGAGCTCTGAGCCCACTATTTTAGTTAAATGACAACAGCTGTTCCCCATGGTGCCTCTGGAAAGGCAAAGGAGTGAGAACCCCTAGCAATCAGGAAATCACAAAAATGCAGAGTGGCTAGGCTTCAGTAGTGACCAAGATAGCAGGGGGAATGGAAGGAGCCAATGAAATGGATCATTCCTTTTCTTCCTGTCTTTTTGGAATGATCTTTGGGAATTTGTCTCCAGTCTCTTTGAAGGCCATGTATCTAACCTTGCTGACTTCTCTCTCCAAGTGCCAAAAATAGCGTAGATGAGTATTGACAAGTCTATTACAGGCAAAGCACAGAAGCCTGGCCTTTCAGGGCATGTGTGTTCATGAACAGTCTTTTAAAAATTGGCGTCACTTAATATTATCACCAGGGAGAGGGCAATGGGTAACCAGTATTGAAGAGGCTGAGTAGGAGAATTGTGATTAGGTTGGGGAGATGATTAGACACTGAAGCTGGAACAAAATGCCAGTTTCAGTACAATCAATCAGAACACCCCAGGAACCTGGAACGGTCCAAAAAAACCCAGACTTTTAGTCATCTTACCCATGCACTAGAGGTTGATAAAATATGTGCTTGCAGGTAAGGGAAAAAGGAGAGAAGGCAGAGTATGCAAATTTTTTTACTCAGCACAATAAAATAATATCCCTGCAAGGGGAAGTTAAAGTGCTCTGTGAATCTGTTCATGACTTGAAAAACTAGGATAGTTCAGGTTATTTGCATTCATCCTTTATTATGGAGCTGGTGACCTTTTCATTTCCAAGGAGTCCTTTCAAACTTTTACCTGCTTATCCAAATCGAGACTCTTGAGCTTGTCATCAGGTAGGGTGTTGGTTTGGTTGAAGACTGTATAGGTTTTGGGTGTAATTCTTGATCATCTTATAACAACTCAGGATGAAATCCTGATCCCATTGATGCCAATGGGAATTTTGCCACTGACTTCAATGAGGCCAAGATTTTACTCTGGGTCTTGATCTTTTTAGAGTTTGATCAGTAAAGAATAGAATGAGGAGGAAAATAGGCATTTCTGGGTGTTCAGATAGTGTCATTGGTGGCCAGTGTTGCAAATTCTCATCATTCTATGGCAAATCTCATGTTCTTTGGCATTTTGCTTAAACCCCAGTTGCTAGAATTAATATGTTCCCATAAAAACCTCAACTTTCTTTATATATTTATTTATATTTAAAGAAAGCAAGTGTCTCGCTCTCATGGTTGGGGGTGGGGAAAAGTTTGAAAAATGTGGCCTGAGAGTACCCACATGAATCATAAGGGTCATGTACCATAAGACCCCCACCCCCAGCAAAAAAAAAAACCCTTAACATGTATTATTTTTTTTTAAAAAACTCCCATTTTTAAGTCATGATTTTGAGGGGCAAGTGGGGTGGGATGATTCATGATGTTTGAATGCTTGGGTTTGCCAATACTAGGTATCTCAGTAGTTCCTCACAGGCTGGTGAATTTCATGATATCGAAAATCATATGAAAAATCCAAACTTTTGTGTTTGCAGAACTTGGCTAGAAATCTCACAAAGAGCATTATTTCAAAAGCGTTTTTGCACTTTCACTCTGAGCCCTGCATAGAAATGGAAAAAGCAGAGTTGAGAAACAATGTTAAAAAGGGAGACAAAACAGTTCATTTTTGAATTCCTAAAAAAGTTTGGTTCAATTCTATATTTTTCCTGCACCACCTTAGTTCTTAGTCCATTCCTTAGTTCTTGTCATCATCATAGAAAATAGGGATCTTTGGCTAGTGTTTTTATACTTAATGAGAAGAGCTCATTCCCTGACTCTTTTATGAAGAAGGATTACTTGTGTAATTTGTAACCATGGATGTAAATGATTTGCAAATTAAGACAGATGCAGGGAGATAATAGAGAACATTTGTGTGCCAGAGATGCACAGCTGGTGGGCGTTCTGTTGAAAATGTGATGATGGCAGCACGTACCATTTGCTTTATTTATGGTGAGTTGGAAGTGGAGCCTACAGGCTGCAGCTAGAACAGGACAGGAACATAATCACTGTTGTACTGGATGAGACCCAAAGTCCATTATCCTGTCTCTGAGAGTGGCCAATATCAGATGCTTCAGAGGAAAGTGTAAGCACCCCAAAACAGGCAGCTATGATATAATCTGCTCCAAATATTAGGTGTCATTCTGATCTCTAGTTATTAGAAATTGGTTTAAACTAGGACTGTCAATGAGTAAAAAAAAAAAAATTAATCGTGATTAATAGCAGTTTTAATCGCGCTGTTAAACAATAATAGAATACCATTAATTTAAATATTTTTGAATGTTTTCTACATTTTCAAATATATTGCTTTCAGTTGCAACACAAAATACAAAGTGTACAGTGCTCACTTTATATTATTTTTTATTACAAATATTTGCCCTATAAAAAAGAAACAAAAGAAATAGTAGTTTTCATTTCACCTCAGACAAGTACTGTAGTGCAATCTCTTAATCATGAAAGTGCAACTTACAAATATAGAATTATAATTTTTTTTACATAGCTGCACTCAAAAATAAAACAATTTAAAACTTTAGAGCCTACAAGTCCACTTAGTCCTACTTCTTGTTCAGCCAGTCACTAAGACCAACAAATTTGTTTACATTTACGGGAGATAATGCCTCCCGCTTCTTACTTACAGTAACACCTGAAAGTGAGAAGAGGTGTTCATGTGGCACTGTTGTAGCCAGTGTTGCAAAGTATTTATGTGCCAGATATAATAAACATCTGTATGCCTCTTCCTGCTTCAACCACCATTCCAGAGGACATGCTTCAATGTTGATCACAGGTTCTGCTCAATAATGATCCAAAGCAGTGCTGACCAATGCACATTGATTTTCATCATCTGAGTCAGATGCTACCAACAAAAGGTTGATTTTCTTTTTTGGTAGTTTGGGTTCTGTAGTTTCCAAATCGGAGGGTTGCTCTTTTAAGACTTCTGAAAGCATATTCCACATCTTGTCCATCTCAGATTTTGGAAGGCACTTCAGATTCTTAAATCTTGGGTCGAGTGTTGTAGCTATTTTTAGAAATCTCACATCGGTACCTTCTTTGCGTTTTGTCAGATCTTCAGTGAAAGTGTTCTTAAATCGAACAACATATGCTGAGTCATCTTCCCAGACTGCCAGAACATGAAATATATGGCAGAATGCGGGTAAAACCATAGAGCAGGAGACATACAAGTCTCCCCCAAGGAGTTAAATCACAAACTTAATTAATGCATTATTTTTTTAACGAGCATCATCAACGTGGAAGCATGTCCTCTGGAATGGTGGCTGAAGTATGAAGGGGCATACGAATGTTTGGCATATCTGGCATGTAAAAAACTTGCTACGCTGGCTACAAAAGTGCCATGTGAATGCCTTTTCTCACTTTCAAGTCACATTGTAAATAAGAAGCGGGCAGCATTGTCTCTCGTAAATGTAAACAAACTTGTTTGTCTTAGCAATTGGCTGAACAAGAAGTAGGGCTGAGTGGACCTGTGGGCTCTAAAGTTTAACACTGTTTTATTTTTGAGGCAGTTATGTTAAAAAAATATAATTCTAAATTTTTAAGTTTCACTTTCACAATTAAGAGATTGCACTACCGTACTTGTCTGAGGTGAATTGAAAACTACTATTTCTTTTATCTTTTTACAGTGCAAATATTTGTAATAAAAAATAATATAAAGTGAGCACTGTACACTTTGTATTCTGTGTTACAACTGAAACCAATATGTTTGAAAATGTAGAAAAACATCCAAAATATTTATAATAAATTTAAATTGGTATTCTATTATTGTTTAACAGTGCTTTTAAAACTGTGATTAATCACAACTAATTTTTTAAATCAAGTTAATTTGTTCTGCGTTAATTGCTTGAGTTAACTGCAATTAATTGACAGGCCTAGTTTTATTATTTAATTTTTTTTTTTTTTGTCGAGATCCAAATTTCTTGGTCAAGGTATGGTCAAGGTCCAGACTCTAGAGCAAAAAATAACAAAAAAATAACAATAATTATAAGTTGATCAAAAGTGTCTAGTAGTCCATATTTGGCCCGCAGTATGCTTATTGACTACCTCTGCCCATCAGCATGAGATTTAATATCCCTTATGCTAAATTTACTATTCATTCTGACAACTCTGGATATTCTTGATATCCATCTAAATGTCCAATCCCTTTTAGAATCTTGTTAATATCTTGTCCTTAGTGACTTCCTGTGGTAATGAGTTTTCCACATTTAATCACATGTTGTGTGAAAGCATATTCCCTTTTATCAGTTTGGAATTCCAACCTTTTAATTTCATTGAATGCTTCCATGTGCTGGTATTATCAGACTGTAAGAAAAGAAGTTACTGAGCTTTTTGCCATGTCCCCTCTTATTCATCTCCTTTCTAATATAAACAATCCCAATCTTTTCAGTCCCTCTTCCTATGAGAATTTTTCCTGGCCCTTGGTCATTTTCACTGCACTTCAGACCTCCCCTCTAATTCTGCAGTATCCTTTTTGAGAGGGGGTGACCAGGACGGCACGCAGTATTACAGATGATGCCACACCTTTGATCTGTATAAAGACATTATAATGTGTTTGTGTTATTCACCATCCTGTTCCTTATGCATCCTATCATCTGGTTAGCATTTTTGACTATAGATACACATTCAATCAGTAAAGAGCAGTCAAGAAGTGTTCTTATTAATGGTTTCTTTTTGATCTGGAGATTATACTGAATCTAATTTCCATCTGGGCCTTAATTGTAAATATCTTTGCATGGATCCCAGCAGGGAAGGCCTGGTTCTTGTATTCCTTTGCAAGTGAGAGAAGTAGTAGCTACATTTGGGTCTGATCCAAAGCCCATTGAAAGATTCCCACTAAGGCAATGGGGTTTAGATCAGGGTGTGTGAACATACATTGTCTAAATACACACTTAGGTGCTAAACTGTGAAAATGGCGTAGCCCTCTAGCTCTCCTCCCCACTGAGCTGACCCAAATCTCAGGCTCCTAGTGCACTGGGTCTCTTACCCTCAAAAACACAGGATGCAATTTACCCTCAAAAACATAGGGTGCAAAATATGGTGGTTGGATAATAGGCAAGTCTCATTGATCACGGGGCTTAAGTCTGATCATCAGCATGCAAATATCAGAGTGTCGACTGACGTATTTATACATTTTGCTACTTTCCATCCAGATTCCAAAGAATTTCAAAGTGGGAAACAAAATGTCATTTCTGAAAATGGCCATGAAATGTGCGGTGTTAGATAAAAACTGAACCGCTACCTTAACATCAGTGGTAGAAAAATTATTAGTAAAGCACAATACGGGCTTCAAAAATCTGAACATTAGAAAAGCATAACTTGATTAGAAACAGTTGGCATGGTGATACGAGTGTAAGATCACACTTACTTAACTTGCTGGTGTGTTTTGAAGACATCCCATTAATTAAACCATAAACAGACAAAATACATGAGGCGTTTCAGTAAACAATTTCCCAAGTTTCATGTCAGATACTATCGTCATTGACTAGGGTATTGAGTGGTGTATGAAAGAGCTTGTTGGATGAAAAACTGCTTCAAACAGTAAGCAGTAATTAAATGGAAGCATTAAGAGGTCAGGAGTGTCTGGAACATCACAAGGAACAGTCCTGGGGTTGTTTGGGTTCATAAGAACACAAATGTCTTAGATGTCAGTTGCGAATGTAGAAATCTAAATGGTTGACATGAGATACAAGCCTGAGAAGCACGAGGTCATAGTTGCTGGTGGTAAACATCAGAGACAGCTGTTTTCTGCTAAATGGCTGGCCTCACTGAATCTTACTTGTGGGCTAAAATCAGGATGGCTGGCCAGCTTACTTTGGGTAAATGATGTCCTACTGCATTGTTTTCCTTAATTGACAACTCTGCTGGTGACTTTATATGGGTGGTGAATGTAGCTACCAGGTTTTTTTGTTATGAAGATGTGATGGTAGGTGGCACTGGAAAGTCTATGACAATGCATAAAATTCATCACATATCCAAGCATCTAAACAGTCTTCCTTCATGGTGTATTGGATTTTTAACTTGCACGTCCTGAGATTTTTGTGAATTTAAATGTGCAGCAAGGTAACCAGGCAATAAGACAATTTACCGAGGAATGTGGTGGACTCACTCACCATCACTTGCGATCTTTAAGGTATGTTATAGCTCAGACATATTTTGGGCTTGATGCAGAAATGACTGGGTGGGCTCTTTGGCTTCTGTTATGCATGTAAGTGAGACTTAATTATCATAATTGTCCCATGTAGCCTTAAAACACATGAATCTAGGTTTTGTGTGTGGATAATAGAAAGTTTCCATTGCTAGGCCTTCTTTACTGCCTTAAGTAGAACATTTAAGATTAGCTATTCTACTGTTTTAAATTGTTCTTTTAATGCAAGCAGCCTTCTTTAAATGTCATCTTCTCGGTCCAAATGGGTCCCTGGGGCAGATTTTCCTACTGCAGGAAGTAAAAGAACAAAAAAACAAAATACACACCCTGCAATTTCTCTTTGAAAACTGTGGTGGAAAGATCGTGTGTCAAGAACTAAATCCCTGTAAGAATATAGCACTTTACTTCTTGCTGTGCTACTATTGAGACCCTCCTCAAGGCTACTGGAAGAGCCCTTGGATGAGAAAGCAGCACCTTCAATAAATCTCCTGTGGCTGCAATGGCTTTCAAAGTCTGTGCATTTTAAAATGATAGAGACAGCAGTTGGCAATTAAAAGGAATTGCTATTACTATTCTTATTTATTTCTTCTCAGGCACCCAGTCATGTGTTAGGAACCTCTTAGGAACAAATACAGTATAGAGCACATCAAAGATTAAAATGATATTTTTCTTTGATGTCCGTTTAAAAAAAAGAACCAACTAAATTGCTTTAAACTAAATCTACTCCAAACATTTAACCTATTCTGAGCTGCTGCTATTCATGGGGTTTTCAAATTATCTTAGTGTGAGATCTACTGCTTCCATGGGATAAGTTGCATGTGTTGCTGCCACATATTACACTTCACAGGCAGTCTTGGGGCAGTCTGAGCAGCAGTATAACATACAGACCAATGTTGTAGGTTTTCTTTAAAAGGAACACTGGGTTTGTGAGCCTACAAGGCGCTGGATGCTTCTGTGCAGGGCTGAGCTCCCCACCGCTCCCACTGAGGTTGGTGGAAGTTGTGGGTTCTCAGAACCTTGATGGATGGAACCATGAATTCCTGTTGCACATGACCATTCTGCCAGAATCTTCAAAGAGAGCTGATCTTTCTTGACTTTCTGTAATTGGGGAAACTGCCCCGAAGGCTCAGTCATGCAAGGAAATTTAACGATATATTAAAAGAACTGTACATAGCAGGCTAAGCACCTTATTGAGGTAGGGCTTTGAGTTATAACATGAAACTCTTTGAAATCACTCTCATATATCCCAACCAAGAATCTGATCCTTGTTATACAAAGATGTCTTTTAAATACCTTAGAAAGATCTATACATTATAAATACACTACATTGAGGTGTTACTCTTTACAAATAAATCAGCTAACAAAGGTAGCCCTTTTTCTGTCTGTGAATCATTTGAAAATGTTTTTCTGATTTCTGTGAATGTATTCCCCGAATGCTAAATTATCTGAACAGAATTTAGATTCTGAGATGTTTGCAAACTGTTCGCTTTGGCTATTCACTGTATACTCTTAGCAATTCACCACTCACTTGTAGCTTCCTGATTCAGAGTGATACATAGGAGGGAATTTATTTGGCCGTGAAAGCATGGAGCTAAGGAGCAGCTACTCCACATGGTATTGTCCCTTCAAACATAGGGGTTATCTTTGCCTGAAAAGCCAATAAGAGTTAATGCTGATGAGAGCAACATTAAGTTGGGCTCAGTAACAGCAGTTTCCCTTCTAGATGCAGGAAAAGTTAAGGCATAGGTCTCACTGAAGGACCCGACTGCAGCCTGGCAGCTGAAGGAAGCATGATGTTGGGAGGAGGGACAGAGGAGGTACCAGCTTGAAAGGCTAAATCCATCTGTGTGGCGGCCTTAGGAGTTTGCAGGGCTGGAGTTCACTTTTCCTCCAGAAAGTTGAGTTCTGAAGGCCTCTTGCCCACCATGTGAGATTAACAAGAGTGGAACTTGTGGCAGAGGGAAAAAAAACCCTTCAAGAAAATCCTAATGAAGTTTTATGAGTTCTGTCTTTCTCTCCTGCAGGCTTTATTTGTCTCACAGTATTTTAAAACAGGATCTGCCACTAAAACATGAACCTTTGTGCAGAAATTCCTCTTCTGTGTGTCAAAACTAACGTATTCCTGAAGGTTTAATCACATGTCATCTTTAAATAAAGATTAATCTTTAGTTCCTGGAGGGTTGGCAATCCTATTTAGAAGCCTGGGGCAAACAGGAACAATCTAGTCTTTAACTATTACATGGAGATGTTCCTCAGACCTGTGGGTTATCATTTAAACTACAATGTTGTTCACCCTATTCAGTAGTCCTGCAGGCCTGTAAACTTCAATATCACTTGGGGTCTGGTTAGTTAAATAATATTTTAATTTGGGCTTCAAGCATTTAGGTGGGCAATTGATGTAATTTTAAGCTTTAGGTAAGTGTTTGATAAGTTAGTTATGGTTTTGTGAAATTCTACAAGACTCCATCTGGACCTGGGGATTAATTACAGAGATGCATTTTAAAGTGATTTTCCATTTCCCCAACAGGGATAGTCCTGTCTAGATTTTGTAGGCTAATTTACATGCAATATAAAAGTTCCACATTTGTTAGGGGATTGTTTGTGGATTGGAGGTCATCAATGCCTTGGAAGCTGTATAGATTTTTATAGAAACTCTCAGTCTCTTGTACTATGGTCACAGTATCAGAAACCTATTGCCTGGAGCCAATTTTAGAAAAGAATTAATAGGCTCCAGCAACCTTGTCTGCTTTGCTGCCTGCTTTCTTAGAAAAAAAATGTGTTTAATTATTCTTAGCCCATGATGAATTCTATTAATTAGGTGTTTAATTTCCATCTAGCATTTATTGGTTACCTATGTACACCTGGTGATGTTGTGTTTTGCCGGAGTCTGTTTAAGCTGTTCCATTGATCTAGTAGTTTCTGTTTGTTGGGCTTCATCTTTTACAAGTGTACTGAAGAAAGAGTAATTAGATGGTCTTTAATTATTATTTTAAGAGCTTCCCAGCTGGTATTTAGGAACCTTTCTGATGTTTCATTCAACTTTGTATAGACAATGATTTTAAATATATGTATACACACACACACACACACACACACACACACACACACGATAAATTATATGGCTAGACTAGAATTATACCTCTATTTGCTAGTTCTGATTGAGATATTCTTTAGTTTGAATAGTGTTAGAGTGAAAAAGTTAAAATTCAATTGTGCTTCTCTCATCATTGCCAATAAAAGCGTGGAAGTCAAGAAAAATTATTGCTAGTATAAATTTTCCAAGGGAATAAGTGAAATTGTATGCAATCTCAGGCATTAAATTAAAAAGATATCCAGATATAAAAATAAGCTTTATTTGTTTATATATTTTGTTTGTTTCATTAATATATTCTGATCTGAGATTCATTTTTACTGATGATAAACTTGATCTGTCCTTTCCCACATTTTGAAATAATGCTAGAATTTCCACTATTGTGCTGTTATATATTAGGTATTTAAAAGAATTTTGAGAACAGATTAACTAATAGGCATTCAGGGTATATGAATGTTTTAGTGTAACATGAGTTCTCTTCATGAGACTACTGACTATTACAGATTTCTGGGTTTCTCTTTTAACCTCTGTCACTTTTAGAGATGTGTGTTTTCTTATCAGCTTTATTTTAAAGTTTCATAACACTGATCAATTACATGGAGTTCTTGTCAGACATATGTATCTGCTCTACTTTTATTTAGAAGCAACCAGTAGAAAGGAGTTTATAATCAGCAAATCATCCCATACACACTTGATTTTTTTTTAAGAGAATGAGTGGATAAAGAGAATTAGTAGGAGTGACTCCAGCAGATTTCTGTACACCACATTTGTATCCTAATCAGGAGAGCTGTTTTTTTGGGGGGTGGGGGGGGGTGAGAAACTTCAACATTTCAATTCCCTTATTTCCTTTGTAGGTCATAACAAGCTAAGCAGGACTTATTTCATTTCATGCTCCTGCTTGGGATCAGACTTCTGTATAGAATTTGTAATTACCATGACTGCACTGTGCCCTGTTAATTGCAACAATTTTGGTTTGTTGATGAATTGATTAAATCCACTTGTAGAAAGTAATTAACCTCAGGTCCCTGAACAAGAGATATTAAATCATTTATTATCAGAGTATCTCACAATTAGATCCTTCTGACACCTTTATTTGGAGTGCTGGAATAAGTGAAGTGGTAAGAGGTGTGGGAAATGAACCATTTATTTCTGTTACAGGGTCCATTTCTGCCGTATGAATTTAAAAAAAAAAGAGGAAGTGGAATCTTTAATTGTATTTCTATGCTTTTAATGCAATTAGACTGGAAACTGCTGAAGTCTGTTTATGGTATACATCTGAGTCTTGACTTACAACATTGTTAGATAACACTGAGTTTTCTGTCAAATTTCTGTATTTGCCACTTTATCAAGGAATTATTTTGGCTGGGGGAATAACAATAACCCCTTTATTTTATTTTTAAAAAGTCAATTATTATTTTTTAAAGAACATCCATGATGATGTAATTAGCTTGGGAATGACTGTGTTTAGAGTTTGCAATTTAGAGGGAGATACATAGAGTTCAAAGAATGTGTGCAATGGGAAAATGAGAAGTATTCACAGTCATGTTAAGTTCTTCCAGTGTTGACTCGGGCAGATACTCCCAATAGCTGACCTGACTGCCAGCAGATAGACTAGTAGGATCCCTTAACTGATCTCTGCTGAGAAACTGTTTAGAAGTATTTGATCTTTTCTTAACAGCTGTAGATAGGGCAGTAGGTAACAAAATGTCTGAACTACTCACATGCAGCCAAATCAGTCCTAGGTCCACTTGTATCTAAATGCTTCCAAAATGGGTCAGCTGATCACTATTTTGTTTTGTTTTTTATTGAATTTTTAGAGCTGATGGAAGATAACAACTTGACAGCTCTGACGACTAGAATCTTCTGTTTATCTACAGAAACAGTATAACATGGGCAGAACTACTGCAAACTTCTCCCACACAACCAGTGATATGCCTCAAGCCTATCCTAGAGCTATGTGCTCTAGGAAAGAGAGAAATATGGAGTCTCCAGGTCCTGTTGAGCCTCTCTGAAACTACAGTTAGTGCCAATTGTACCATTTTCTCAGATGTATCTCTTGGAATTCTGTGAGACCACCAAGTCATTTGACATTCCATTAAGTCACCAAACAGGCATCATAATTTCTCAAATCATAATGGTTTTTAATCAATACTGATCTGGACTGGGTTTGAACCACTGGTCTGGAACTCATTCCTTATTTTTTAAGCTTATACTAACTCAGTGATTAACACTATACATTTGATGTCACTGAAAAAATAAAAAAAACTATTATGATTAAAAAAGTGTAGTCTAATCTCAGAACTTTTTTTGTTTAAACAAGTATTTTGTTTTTGAAGACCTCCTCTGGTGAAAGACTTTAATATGTGCTTAACTGTAAGCGTGGGAGTAATTCCATTAAAGTCAATGGGGACCGCTCATGTGCTTCAAGTTAAGCATGAGCTTAAGTGCTTTGCAGATCAGGGCCTAAATGTTGTGCTGGCACAAACCCATAAGGTAAATGTATCTAACCTTAAAAATGTTATGGGTAGATCAGGCAAACATTTTCAGTCAAGTAGCACATTCGCTGAAAAATGCAGTTTTGCCTAAATAAAAAAATAAGGATTTTTTTTTTTAAGTTTAAACTTTTTTTCCTCCCTACCTTTGGGAGACATAGCATTTCCGCATTTCGTTTAGCAATGAATCATTTCATTTTGATATGGTATTTGAATCAACATTTTATTTTGTTTTGAAATGTCATTTCAAAGTGACATTCAAAAAGTTTTGTTTGACCTGAACACATTTTTGGGTGGCAGGGTTTGTTTTGGTGAGAAAAAACAAAAACAAATAGTTTTGGTTCAAAATGACCAATTTTTTTTTTTTGGTTCAGAGCCACCATACCAAAAAAAAAAAAAAAAAAAAAAAATTCAGCTCTTGTTGCGGGTCTAAGGAAGAAATTGGCTAGCAAAGTGACAAAAATGTAGGTTTTTTGAGTCTTTATTCTTCTTTCCCTATTTTGATACTGTGTGTATCTCCCTTCCACCCAACCCCCACCTAGTTTCCAAAATGTTGCCTGATAGCAGAGTAGTTAGCAGATCTGGGTCATTCAAGCATCATCATTTGTTCCCTGGCAGGCAGATAATGATTAACTGGTCTCCATTCTCTGGAATTTTATGGATTTACTTTCTAAATGAGTCTGGTTGGCAAGCAATGTATTGATGTAGATGGAAATATAACATCACATTGTATCACATTACATGAGAGTGATTTTTGATGACTACAGTTAAGGCAAAGTAGCTAAAATGTTCAAGTCCGTTGCATATTGCCCACCATACATCAATGCTGGCTAAAACTGTGAACATGAAATGACACCATTCAGAACCCGAACCAATTATTTTTATTTTAAACAAAAGGAAACACACATAGAGTCTGTCAAAAAGGTGAAAAGTTGGGGGTCATCTCAACTTCCACAATAAAGATCATGGTCTGAACGTCTGCTGAGATAGATAGCTAATAGCCAGGAACTTACACAGTTCTTTATTTTTATAGTCTTTACTATCATTTATATGAAGGCATTTATATTAAAATTTCCCAGCTGCTATATGAGGGTATTTAAACATACAAAAAACAGAATGGTCCAAGAATACACTATTCTTCACTGAAAAAAATACCCCTAGTGATCTCTCACATCCAGTAAAATGAGTCTCTGGATTGAGATAATGTTGTAATGTGATCGTAGCAGGATCACCCAGTGGAGTACTCTGAGTTTCATGTTGCAAAATTGGGTTTGAGTAGGTTGTTGTTGCCTGTCCTATCTCCTAAAGGTTTTTCTGTGAATGTAGATTGTCAACCATCCTGAAGAGAAGTGGAGCAGGTCAGCTGGGGAACCCTGACAAAGCTCAACCAGCCTGTGATTAGCTGGGCACACCTTTTGGAGCCTCTTGCAGACAGGTTACAGACCTTTTGGTGCATTGTCTGGTTTGGTAGGGCCTGCTCGTTAAGATACCACTAGATTAGGGTGTGTTAGGGGTACGGGGTGCTGTGTATTGGTGCAACAAATTACTTGCTAGGAATTGTGATGAGTGTGATGTGGTGATGAGTTGACACAAGAACTATAGAGGAAAAGTTGTCTGACTTCTCATACATGGCAACATCACGTAGATTTTTCTAATGCTTGATGACAACAAATGACATTGTATGTAGATGTCATTGGATATTACATGTATGTAACGATGCAACTGATCATCTATGGGTATCTCAGAATAGGCCAGTATAGCTGCAGTTGCATTTTATCATGGAAGGTTAAAATGGGCGAGTAAATTTGCCAGAAATTGCCTGGTAAGAGAGACTAATGGTAATCTGTTTTAAGATCAATCATGAAAATGTTTTTGCAGAGATTCACTTGGTTCCTGGAAGTCCTTGACTCATAGCAAAAGTATAATCACATTTTAGTCACTTTGTGATTCAGACCATGAAAAAGGCAATCTGCATGGCCAGTGTTCCTAATGAATTTATAGCAGTTAACTAATCCTCATGTGATGACTGCAAGCTTTTATTTTCATTCCACACCTATTAAAATAACTCAGGGAGAGGATTGTTAATTCAATACAGAATCTTGCATCTTTGTGCTTCTCATTTAAATTCAGCCCAGGTAGGTAGTAATGAAAACCATGGTCACAAACAGGACAAGGCCATTCAGACCTACTGGTGAGAGCAGGAGTTGGGATCAGGCCAAGTCAGGTACCAGGAGGTCAGAGTCTGAGACAGGTAATGAGGTTCAGGCATCAAGAGACAGGCAGGGTCAAGTTACCAGGAGATCAGGGTCAGGCACTAGGTTACAGACAGCAATTGAAGAGCAAAGCCGAGGACAAACCAGCCAGATTCTAGGGACTTTCACAAGAAGGTATGGAGCAGATGCAGGCAGGCAGGCAATCTGCATTGTTGCTCAGACAGCCTCCCATCATGGCTTCCTGGTTTAAGTACTGGTACCAGCCAATGAGTGCTCTGCGAGAGGTCGCCACATTCAGTCCCTGCTGCGTGGTACTCCCTGCCAGACCCAGCCTCACAGGGTCCTCCCATGGGAGCTCAGCCTAAGCCTTCAGTGGTGATGTGGTAGCATCAGGACCAAAGACACCTCTCCTCCCTTGAGGTTCTAGCCACCTAATCAGTGGTTTCAGTACAGTTCTCAGTGGCCAGGCTCCATACTATAAAAATCATCTCCACAACTACTATCAATTGGCAAACAAAAACTCTCAACAGAGAGGCCAAGAAATGAATGGAGCATATATATTACTGTGTGGCTTCCAAAGGTGGTCCCTCCAGTGGTGAGACAGTGTGAAGAATATTGTACTGCTGCAACTCATTCTTTATTCATTGGTTTAAAAGGAGGGCATTTTTTTCCAGTTCCTTTTCTCCTTCTTTGTTCCCAGACAACAAATGTCGATGCCCAGGTTCCATAAGCAGAGGATGGCCTCCATGTCAAGGGACACTATGAGTTGTGTCAGGTTGGTCACTCTCCACTGCAAGTTATTGTCCGCAGTGCTTCTCTACAATCAAAGCATGGGAAAGAAACCAGGCTAAGATTGTGCATAGTTGAGGCAAATCAGGACGAGCCATAGAGTAGCCTCTTAAGCCTTATCCATGCTGACCATCAGTGTGTATGGTAAAGGGTCAGTGGTGCTCTTGTCCAAGAGTGTGTGAACTGTTGTAGCTGTCAAAAGATCAGCCAGGGTATCACACCTTGGTCTGCAGGAGTGGGTTTCCTCTCTGCATATGACCAGACCTTTGAGTTAGCACTACTATTGTTTCCTGTCTGAGAATGGGGCTTCAGTCAAACAAAGATATAGTAGGTTGGTTTCATCTGTCACAGTCCGGGCAGACTTATCAGTAATGACATCTCATTGAAGGTCTGGTGGATCTGTATGCACTAGCACATATGGACTGGAGACTAGTGTATAACTCAACCAGCCACTAATAATACGAGTGGCCAAATTCATATTCATGTTGACAAGCTGAGTATGGGGTCTGTCCCCCAGACTTCAGAGCAGTAATGCTGTCAGTATGGCACTCTTCACAAGAACTAAAAATTTACCCTGTTGGAAAATGTCATGCCCTAGTACAATAGCCACCAGGGTTCAAAAAACAATGCCTGTAGTGCACAAATGCACAGATCTGTCAGTTAATGGTAAGTCTTTCAGAAAGTCTTTGATAAGATCCCCCACCAAAGGCTCTTAAGCAAAGTAAGCCATCATGGAATAAGAGGGAAGGTTCTCTCATGGATCAGTAAACTGATAAAAAGATTGAAAACCAAGGATAGGAATGGTCAGTTTTCTCAGTGGAGAGACATAAATAGTGGGTCTCCCAAGGATCTGTACTGGGACAAGTGCTGTTCAACATATTCATAAATAATCTGGAAAAGAGGATAAACAATGAGGTGACAAATTTTGCAGTGGATACAAAATTACGCAAGAAGTTAAGACCAAAGCAGACTGCAAAGAGTTGTGAAGGGATCTTTCAAAACTGGGTGGCTGGGCAACAAAATGGCAGATGAAATTCAATGTTGATAAAGCAAAGTAATGCATGTTGGAAAACATAATCACAACTATATGTACAAAATTATGGGGTCTAATTAGCGGTTACCACTCAAGGTAGGTGAGGTAATATCTTTTATTGAATCATCTTCTGTTGGTGAGAGAGGCTTGAAAGCTTGCCTCTTCCACCAACAGAGGTTGGTCAAATAAAACAGTGGTTCTCAAAGCCGGTCTGGTGCTTGTTCAGGGAAAGCCCCTGGCAGGCCGGGCTGGTTAGTTTACCTGCTGCGTTCGCAGGTTTGGCCAATCGTGGCTCCCACTGGCCACGGTTCACCGCTCCAGGCCAATGGGGGGCTGCCGGAAGCGGCGAACCGCGGCCAGTGGGAGCCGCAATCGGCCGAACCCGCAGATGCGGCAGGTAAACAAACCGGCCCGGCCCGCCAGGGGCTTTCCCTGAACAAGCAGCGAACCAGCTTTGAGAATCACTGAAATAAAATATATTACTTCACCAACCTTGTCTCTCTGGTATCTTGGGACCAACACGGCTACAACTATACTATTACCACTCAAGAAAGAGATCTTGGAGCCATTGTGAATAGTTCTCCGAAAATGTCTGCTTAATATACTGTGACAGTCAAAAAAGCTAACTGTGTTAGGAACCATTAGAGAAGGGATAGATAATAAGAATAAATATCATAATGCCAATATATAAATCCACGGTATGCCCACACCTTGAAAACTGCATGCAGTTCTGGTTGTCCCATCTCAGAAAAAGATGTATTGGAATTGGAAAAGGTACAGAGAAGGGCAACAAAAATTATTAGGGTTATGGGAACAACTTCCATATGAGGAGAGGTTAAAAAGCCTGGGACTGTTCATCTTAGAAAAGAGATGACTAAGGTGGATATGATAGAGGTCATATAAAGAATGGTGTGGAGAAAGTGAATAAGGAAGTGTTGGTCATACTTTCCAATAAAACAAGAACCAGGGGTCATCCAGTGAAATTATTAGGCAGTAGGTTTAAAACAACATAAGGAAGTACTTCTTCACACAGTCAACCTGTGGAACTCATTGCCAGGGATATTGTGAAGGCCGAAAGTATAAGTGTGTTCAAAAAAGAATTAGATAAGTTCATGCAAGATAGGTTCATCAATGGCTATTAGCCAAGATAATCAGGATGCAACCACTTGCTACGTGTATTCCTAACCTTGGACTGCCAGAAGCTGGGACTGGGTGACGGGGTGGATGTCTCAAAATTGCTCTGTTCTGTTCATTCCTTCTGAAGCACCTGGCACTGGCCATGGTCAGAATACAGGATACTGAGCTAGATGGACCATTGGTCAGAGTGAGTGTGGCCATTCTTATGTTTTTTATGTCTGTCAAAAAGTGGAATGTTAATAGGCTGGCTTTTTTTCTTTTCTCTAGTGTAGCACAGCTAAGGATACAAAAAAAAAAAAAAAAAAACCTAAATTCAGGTGTCTATTTTGTCTGATTTTGTGGAAGAGTGTCTAGTTCAATGTGGCACCTGTGAGCCAGGCACTGGAAGTGGAACACTTAAACCCTCTAGACTCATAAACCCATGTTTTCAAATGTGAGTGAGGTAAAATTAGGCAAAGACACCTGGCATCTTGAGAGATAAAGTGCTTATTATTATTATTATTTACACTAGAGGCCTCATCTAGCTTAGGACCCATTGTGTTTGGCGGCGTAGAGATCTGCAGCTCCTGATAACTTCTAGAGCAATTCTGGTTTGTTTTGTTTTTATTTTCTCTCTACTGTTATTTCCCCAAATCAGATCTGGAATTAATTTCATATCAAAGTGATTCCTCCTCTATTGAAAATCTAGCATTTCTTTTGATCTAATGTGCCATATATTTCTTTGTGACAAGCCATTTTGCTTGGCAGTTAGTCTGAGAATGTTTTTGGTATATTCTCTGAAGAGCTTTTCCTTCAGTTCTCATGCTGCTCTTCCAACTCTGGTCTTTGAGATAGGAAGGTGGATAGAAATCTAAGGAGAAGAAGTTAGCCACAAATATGCAGTTAAACCACTCTGTAAAAATATTCAGCATGAAGGAAACAGGAAGATTTAAATGGTCAATTATTTTACCAGAAACCTGCTATGGTATGAACAATTTCCTCATCAGATAACGGGAATAAATTAATATGACAGGAGAATAAAAAGATGTGTCTTTATTAGAATTAGAATAGGCTGCTTATTTAATTTAATGGATCTTAACAATGAGAACATTTCACACTATAAAATTTATGGACTCTATGGCTGATCACAATGTCATGTAAAATTTTCCAATGATAGTCATGAGTAAATACAATTTTATCCCTCTGTTCTGTTATATCCACTTTTTTATAGTAAGTGTTTTTAATCTGGATAATAAATGTTTTATATGTTATTTGCTTAAACCCTCACAGTAACATACAAACTAGATTAGAATCATAAGCACAATAGTTATATTTCTATGTGAGAGCAGAGAAATAGATGGACATTTCTGATTATTTAACACACCTTTTAGAATGTACCGACAAAGATGTTGCTTGCTATAGAGCAGTGGTTCCCAAACTTGTTCCGCTGCTTGTGAAGGGAAAGCCCCTGGCGGGCCGGGCTGGTTTGTTTACCCGCTGCGTCCGCACGTTCAGCCAATCGCGGCTCCCAGTGGCCATGGTTCGCTGCTCCAGGCCAATGGGAGCTGCTGGAAGCCGCGGCCAGTATGTCCCTCGGCCCGCACCACTTCCAGCAGCTCCCATTGGCTTGGAGCAGCGAATCGCGGCCACTGGGAGCCCTGATTGGCTGAACCTGCGGACGCGGTAGGTAAACAAACCGGCTTGGCCCGCCAGGGTCTTTCCCTACACAGGCGGCGAAACAAGTTTGGGAACCACTGCTATAGAGGACCTGTGTTGCTAAATTTGGGTTTTGCTGGGATTCTGAACACCCTGAAATTTGAAGACATTCAGATCTAGGACTTTGTTTTGGGAGCATTTCCATCCTTTGTGGTTTAGTGATGATGACCTAAATGATGCACACCTGTGACTGGGAATGGTGGTTGTATTTGTGAAGCATAAAAATGATCATTAGTTATGGATGTACCTATACACAACAGCAAAATTGCCAAGTAACTACGTATATGTGGAGTAGGGAATAATTCTGTAGACCTTATGCACCAGAAACCAGGTCTTTTCTCCTTGAGTTAATAGAGAATCTCTGCTAGCTGCAATTACTATGATAAAAGGGTGTATGTTCTCTCTTCAGGTCAGTCAGCTACAAACCAATACACTAGTATAGAACTGAAATATTCTATCCATTAAGATAATAGTTCACACATACATGCCCAGATATTATAACATGTACTGGGCTTGGGTTTTTGGACCCTGAGGAGACTGGGATACCATAGCTCTATCCAGTCCAGGAAGACTAAGTATGAGTATGTCTACACGCCAATAAAAGACTTGAGGCACAGCCGCAGCTAGTTCAGATCAGCTGACTCACGCTTGTGGGGCTTGGGCTCTGAGGCTAAAAATTGCAGGGTAGACATTCAGGTTCAGGCTGGAGTCTCGGCTCTGAAACCCTGTGAGATGAATCAATTGACCCAGGCTTTGAGATTTGGTGCTGTGAGGTTTTTTTTATTGCAGCATAGATGTACCCGTTAAGGCCAACAGCTTCAAAAGGGAGCTATCCTCTGGGAATGGAGTGGTACCCAACTGGATGAGGATTTCTCCTGCTCCTATCCAAATGGAGATGAGGAGGAGGACATAGTTAAGCCCTTCCCTCAGCTATTTGCTATTTCAATCAAGGGCATGTTGGCTTGATGCCTCAGCTGTTCTGGACTGTTGTGAAACTGCAGAGTGATGCGGTAGCTAATCTGCTGTGACCTAAATCTTTTAGCACAATAAACTGCATCCAGGAATCAACAGATAGGTAGCAAAGCAAAGATGTGATGAGCTCACTGTATGAAGCATCACCTAACACAGGGGTAGGGAACCTATGGCACGTGTGCCAAAGGCGGCACGGGAACTGATTTTCAGTGGCACTCACACTGCCCGGCTCCTGACCACCAGTCCGGGGAGCTCTGCATTTTAATTTAATTTTAAATGAAGCTTCTTAAACATTTTAAAAACCTTATTTACTTTATATATAACAATAGTTATATATTATAGACTTATAGAAAGAGACCTTCTAAAAATGTTAAAATGGCACGCGAAACCTTAAATTAGAGTGAATAAATGAAGACTCGGCACACCACTTCTGAAAGGTTGCCGACCCTGGACCTAACATGTGGACAGCCAGTCTGTCCTGGACAATATACCAAGAGAAAAGAGAAACATAATAAATGAGACTGTGCTTTTATGTAATTGACATCAATGTTAATACTTTCAATTTTTTTAAATTTATTTTTAATGTAATTTGGTTTACTTTATTTGATTCTATGTATAACTCTGACACGGTATCCGCATGTTGCTGACAGAACCAAGTGAGTTTATCTTTGATGGAATTATTAAAATGAGTCACCGCCAATCAAATCTGCTCTTAGACAATACAATTGAATTTTCAATAACTGGGTTACACCCTTCTGGCTGTCATATTTAAGTGTTCCATTACATCTCAAGCTGCAATCTTAGTTGTAATTTCAAGCGCTGATGAGTAAGTCTCTTTAATTGAATATACTAGTTAGAAACAGAAGGCAGAATCTCTAGCAATAAACTGGAACAGCCCCTGCGTGAAAGGGAGGAAAAGTTTATGTTTTGACCAAAATCTTATAATGTGCTGAATCTTTGGGCAGAAACTTTGGTAATATCACTTTTGCCTATAAAACCAATAAATATTAAGGGATGCATTCCAGATTTGACCTTCATGCACTGATGAGCATATTAAAATGATTTTTTCATTCACGTCAAATAGAGATGTTTGATTAATTTTTGTAAGAAAATATTATTGTGATTACAGTAGTACCTAGAGGCACCTATAGAGATTGAGACCCCATTGCGCTAGGCACTGTATGAGCACCTAGTGAGACAGTCACTGCTCAGATGGTCTTGAAATCTAAATAGACTAGACAGACAAAGGGTGGCGTTATTATTGATTTTGCACTGGATTTTTATATGTTAAATTGAATAATGTTCAGAAAATGTTCCAGAACTGCGTGTAAATGAGGATACTTCACTCACCTTGAGGAAAATGGTGAGTTTATCTCTACAGTCAAGAAAAGTGAGCTCATGAGTACTCTTATAGGTAGACATTTTCATATTTGGGCATCAGAATAAGTGCCCTGACTTTTTCAGTTGTGCTGAGCACACACAACTGCCATTGACTTCACTTCTAATGCCTAAATATGCTTTTAGCTAATTTTAGGCACCTAACTTCGAAAACTTTGGCCTAAATATTTCAATTTCAACTAAAAAATTGCAAAGTGATGTTTTATAAATATCCTGTAAAGACTTATGGACATGGGACTACTCCCGTGCTTAAAGTTAAATACATGAGTACGTCTTTCCAAGATCAGCCTTAGGCAGATGAGATAGAAAGGGACATTTGATATGATTACTCATCCTCTTTGCTTTGTAGTTGTACCTTTCCAATTGTTGGGACACTTAAATGGCCAGGTAAGTTTTGTCATAGGATTTGAAAAGAATGACTCAGACCCTGCGCTGAGAGCCTTCAGATAATCAAGCTTTATGATGATACTAATTTTCAGTTCTTAATCAACTGATGAGAGAACTCCAGTTATCCATGAGATCCAGAATATTTTGCAAAAACGGTTCCATAATCCAATTAACACAGATATGGAAATTGTTTTGAGATCTGGAAACACTTGAATAATTTAAGAAATTTCTTAGAGGCTGTGGAACAAAAATTCCCAGTGCTTGAGTCTTATGCTCATTTTTGCCTCTCTGAATCCAGAGAACTGTACAACTGAATTGTTTAAACAAACTGAATTTGGGAGGAAGTTTCCTGGATTTGTTAAAAAGATAATCCTGTTTCCTGAATATTGGTTTATATTATGCTCTTTGTCATTTATTTATAATACTTCTATATTTTGATTTTCTTTAGTTCCTTGTGTGAAAGTTTCCATTGATATGGGCAAATAAACAATGTGAAATTTCTAATTCTTCAGTCTAAGGTATATCAGTTCACAGCAGAAAGGACACTGGGTGGTAATACATAATTTTAATACAATTCACAGAGCTAGTAACAAAACCAATTCTTGTTAAAAGGGTAAATAAATATTTCCACTGCACCAGGCTGAAATCCTTTTTACATCTAACAATGGAATTATTAGTGGGATTTTCCATAAAGGAGCAAAATGAAACATTCTTTACTCTTTTTGTATTGACAACAGATTATCTCTTTTTCTAGAAATCCCACTTTGTCCAATTCAGTATTTCATGTAGCGCAGTGTCAATTCTAGTTACCAAAGGGATTGGCAGAAGCTTTCGGTTTTGGTTTTCAAAACAAAAATTGATGGACCAAGGTTATGATAAAAATGAAGTCTGTGCCACTGGCTTATTTTGAACTCATATATTTTGCCTTCACCATGTAGCAATTACCCCTGTCAAAATGTTGTTCTGCTCCTGAAGTATATGTAAACGTTGGTTAAAACTTATACCTCCTCAGTGATGGAGTTATTGGGCCACTCTGTCTTGAATGGTGCCTTAGAATATGTGCTAGCTATTTATGCTAACCAATCTGTTCCATCTTACATTTAGCTGTGATGCTCGGAGTGGACCTTTCCCAGAACTTAGGAAGAGCTCTGTGTGGCTCGAAAGCTTGTCTTTCTCTCAGCAACAGAAGATGGTCCAATAAAGGATATTACTTCACCCACCTTGTCTCTCTAACCTCCTTGGTGATTCACTCAAGAGGAAGGAAAAGGGACATATTGCAGGATCAATTCACATACTGGTTATTGTTCAAAGAAGGCACCACAGGTTGAATAATTAGCATCACAAAGCTCTACAACACTCCTTAGAGAGGCTTAGTATTAAATAATCATGCTAATCAGCCTCAGAAAAGAGAGGAGTAAGAAGCTTAGTGGATCAATATGTTATTGTTAAACCTTTAAGGGTCTGAATTAATTCACATTCCCTTTAAGAGGATGTAGGAGAAAAGTTACTGCCATTTTTTCCCTGAGTGGGTTTAAGAAGTTCAGTGAGGCATGAAAGATCTTGTAGGCTTTCCTACAAGTTATCCAGCTCAAATTTATACGATGCACCAAAAAGCCGTTTCTACAGAGATTACAAGAGTTCATTCAGTAACTCCACTTCATTATTTGTCAATTCACAGCAAACGTACCAATGAGGAACTAGCTTTTCTTATGTGATAAGCTACTATTTTTAAAGTGAGCTTTAATTCACAGATACAAAATCTGAGTCAAATAACCATAATATGTATTATTGTGATCATGCATTTATTCTCTGTCGATTTCTAACTATTCAGACAGAGAAAAAGAGAGACAATCCATTTCACATACATCACATACATTTGCCCTGCCCTAGGTTAGCGTTCAGTCTGTGTGCAGGATTTTTTTGGGAGTGAGGATTTGGGAATTCCTATCTTTAAAAAAATGAGCTCAGTTCTCACAGTGCACCAGGTTTGTCAGCCTAGAATGAGATTGCTCTAAATCACCCAAGAACAAACTCCTTGAAAATACTGGTTCTACTTTCACACTAAACTAAAGTTCCCCTCTTTTTTTCTTACTTTTGCTACCAGGATATTGCAATCAAATATATCACTCTTACAAATAACACTTGTTTTGCAGCTCAAGCCATTGCCCAATCTTATATTTCTCTTGCAGATTTAAAATAAAAATAAAAATTAGGTGCAGCCTCTGTCATGAGAACATAAGAATGGCCATTCTGGGTCAGACCCCTAGGGTGACCGGACAGCAAGTGTGAAAAATCAGGATGGGGTGGGGGTAATAGGAGCCTATATAAGAAAAAGACCCAAAAATCGGTACTGTCCCTATAAAATCGGGACATCTGGTCACCCTACCAAAGGTCCATCTAGTCCAGTATCCTGTCTTCTGACAGGGGCCAATGCCAAGTGTTTCAGAGGGAGTGAACAAAACAGGTAATCATCGAGTGATCCATCTCCTGTCGCCCATTCCTAGCTTCTGGCAAACAGAGGCTACACCATCTCTGCCCAAGTTCAGGTTTGCCACTCCTCAGTATTTCCCGAGCTACTTAAAAAAAATTGTCTTGTGATCCTAAAGTGTTCTGAATGTTTCAGCAGATCTATTGATGATCAGGGTGATTTACTAATGAATGAAAGGGTGATTTCAGGCTTATGATGAAGATCTAAACCAGCAATTCTTAATTTTTTTCATACAGGGGGTTGCAGTTTAAGGGCGAGGACTTTTTTGTTAACTACTTCTTTTCCCAATCCTGATCCTTCTTGTTCTTTATGAAAGCTATAGGGCTTTATCATATCAAAGACTAGTGTTAAGGATATAAAATGTGATTGGGTTCAGCTTTTAGGGTATGCCTCCCTGTTTTTTAATTGTGCTGTTTACTTCCTTTTCCTAGAGTGTGGGAATTTACTTTAATTACTTCTGAATTTACCCGCATTGCTTTAGCTTCCATTGCTCTGAATCCTGACAAACTCACTACATTAAATACTTTACTTACAGAGTATTTGTCCATAAAGTAATATGTAAGGTCCACTGAAAGTTTGCAACTGATTGATTCTCATAATCATAATGTGATATGTGCACAGGTTATATTTAAGGAATAATGTAACTATATTGATGTTTATGTTCTTATGGTCAAAAGGAGTCACCAGGGAGTAATATTAGTCGGTGATGGTCTATTCATGCAGGAGGGAGTTGCCACCCTCCCTGGTTAGATGGTGATGTAATGCAAGGCTCATTGGCTACCATTGCCCCATTACAGAACACTCAATGGAAAACCATTAAAGACAACTGCAAACAACAGGGGATCACTCTGTCTATGAATAAAGACAAAAGACTGTTTCAATGTAACAGAGGGGAGAGAGGCACTTTGGATCCAGTAACTGAGGAGACATCTTGTGGAGCAGGGGGTGTTTTTAATGAAAGTTTGGATCCTGGTTTCTGTGAAGCTCTGCAACATACTGAACTTTGAGGGGAAACCCAACTTTATTAGATTGAAATGGTCACTATTAATGAGGGTAAAGCCTAGTTCGCACTTTATGATTTTGTTCATAGTGAAACGATGTGTTTCCATCACACTCTCTTATTTGTAGTGGAATTGCTGTGTTTCTTAAATAATCCTTCTTTTGTTTCATTAGAAGCTCGGTGTGTTGTACAGGAGTGGCGGTCTAAGGTAAAATTGATAAACTGGGGCACGCAGGCTGAAGACCTGGGATTGTTGTGTGTGGCCTGTGTCAAGGGCTGGATATTACAAGGGAATGATTGAAGGGAGGCTGGGGTGTACCTTTTGCTAACCTGAAAGGCATAGACAGGGCTAGTATAGCCTGGAGGAGAGTGCTCAAATGACTAAAAAGCTGATGGTGTTAAGGAGCTAACACTCAGTTACCACAAGCAAGACTCCCTCATGCTGGAGGCAAGGGGTGAAAAGGTGACTCTCAGTCCTGGGTACCCTGAGAACTGTCAGAACTTGTTTACCAGACCATGAATCTCCAACAAGTTGTAACAGCACAAATTAGCTCAACAATGAAAAACCATTCAATAAATGGATGGTGACAAAGACTCAAAGAGATATAGCATCCACATTGCTTCTCTAAGGCTAATATGTAGTCAGTCTAGACAGTGCTCTCATTTATGTCTGCCTAGATAATGCTTTAGTTTATGCCTGACATAAAGTAAAATCTTTGTTATCAAGAGGAAAATTATTATTTTAGAAGCTTTCATTTTCAAAAGAAATCATATTTGTCCCATTGGCTCTAAAAAACATTTTTTCTATATATCTTTGGCACGATATAAAGGGGGAAAGTATCTACATTCAATACATTGCAGCAGATCACCTCATTGTCCAAATCATGAGGTCTCCATTAGGGAGCTGGAATCGGGTCCTGCCCTCCTAGGTAGAGGGTTATTTGGTTATTTCTGGCATTGATGGCTTCTATGTATCACAGGAAGAAAACTGGGTCAAAGAGTAAGACTGAGTAACAAGTAGTCCTTCCCAAACAGACAATCCAGAGCAAATTTAATAAGGTAAACTGTTTACATATAAACACTTTAAACAGATATAGTAACACTGCTGCAAAAAGAAACAGGAACTGTTTCAATGCCGTATAGAGACAAATCAGCAAATTAGTGGTGAGTGATGCACCATGACATATCAGAAGAGTGCTATCTGAATGGGTAAAAATAATTACAATCTCTAACTTACTTTCAGTTATTATAATAATGTCAAAATTGGTAAATAATCAGCAAGTGGAGAATGCATAGTTACAATTGTGTATCTAATATTGTAAGTTGATGTAGCAAAGCTTCTTTTCAACGAGTTAATGTTCTTAAGGAGCATTTTAACAGTATCCTGAGTATATTTATGGTATCCAGAACTGTAATTTTTGGGAGTATAGCATTGAGTTAATAGATTTAGGAATATTCTGTAAGCAGAAACACAAGAAATGTATTTACATAGTAACCAAACTATTACACTCAAATATACATATAATTACCATTAGTCACACGTCTGTTAGACATTAAAAGGTTGTAAGGTAAAGGCAATCTTTAAACTATAATTTTGATGGTTGGTTATCCCAAATTAGAAGTCATGGGACTGCAGTCAGTCACAGAGGGTAGGTAATGTCTATTGGGTGACAGGACTAAATTTACTTATTTCTTTCCTAATATCTATCTTACACCCTAGATGCTTTCTATTTTTTTTTCTTTGCTCACTGTCTTTTCCCATTCCCTCTCTTTTACTCTGACTCATTTTTCCTGTTCTCTGTTGGCTTTCTTTCATGTGATGGCAGATTTCTCTTATATTTATCAGTCTGAATCCTCAGCTCTGGCAAAGTGACTTTTGGCACAGCTGGGGAGGGTTAGGGAAAGTGAAAATAGCTGTGCACCACCTTTACATCCTATTAATCCTGGGACTAGCTGCAAGTTGGTTTGATACCTGGCTCAGTTTATGGCAACCTTCTCTAATTTGTGCTGCCTGGCGGTGGCTCTGAAGGCACGGGCACTGACTTTTATTTTTCCCGGTGGGTGCTTCACCCCCATTTTACCCCTTCCCCCAAGACCCCACCCTTGGTCCACCTCTTCCAGCCCTGTTCCATCCCCTTCCCCGAGGCCCCCCGCCTGCTGCTCGCTGCCCTCCACCCTTCCCCAAGCACCTCCAGCCAGCCACTGAACAGCTGACTGCGGCCCTGCTGAACAGCTGTGCCTGGTGAATGCTGAGCAACTCTTTTTTTTTTTCCCCCCATGGATGCTTGAGCCCCGGAGCACCCATGGAATCGGTGCCTACGCTGAAGTCACTGTTGTGTCAAGTGGAACTGTCAGAGCATAGCTATATTCCAGCCACAGGTCCTTTCCCTGGTTACCCCCTCAAACATCACTGTGGCAGGGCCAGGAATGAGGGTGGCATGGAACTGGCTACCCTAGCTCTGTGCCACTTTGGTGTCCATTACAGTGGGTGTCCAGTGCTTGTGTGTCCTCACTGAAAGTTCCTCTTCTGTGTTTCCTATTTCAGATTCTCCTCCGGATAGAGTCAGGCCATGTGGACAAACTCCATTAATGTAAATAGTTTCAGGTGGCCAGTGTGTGTGTTAGTCTGTATGGTGAGTAATTCATTTATTTTATTTTGCAGATGAGTTCCTATAGAGGTTCTATTTATCTTCTAAATATTTCTATAAATATTTTAAAATAGTTATTATTTTCTATTGTATGGATGGTTGCTTCAGACATGGGATGGGGGGTGGGGGGCGGGCGGGCAGATGGGAGAAAGGAACTAGACCTTGCGATCTGCCTCATGTTTTCAAGACAACCATAAATAGGGAAATTGGCATGGGATGGCCAGGAGGTCTCAACTTGCCTTTGCTGAGTTAGGTATGCCTCTGGCATGACTATCTGAGAAGCACCTTGCTGCATGCTAGGGGACCACTGGGGGCTTTGAAAATGTCACTTGAGCACTCAACACCTCAGCCAGGCTCCAGCCCACTCTCAGGCAATGCACAGCACCAAGGGCACACTAGGTATTTGAATGAGACTAACATATGGCATGGAAAATGCCTTGGACACCCCGATGGCTGCTCTCTCACCCCCCATACTTTCAGCTGTCGAAATTGCCATTTGGGGGTTCTCAGACGTTTGAGACTGTTGGCCTGAATCTTTTATCATTTTAAGATTGCTTTTTAGTAATGCAAGAAGGCACCATCACAACAATTGAACACCACAATAAGACCACAATAGACATATAGGAACAAATATATTCTGGGCATAATGCCAATGAGGCAATTGCATGGGTTTAACAAAAAGCAGGATGTAATCTGGCCCATCATGTTGATGTTTTTCTTCCTGTCATAATGAAAAATTATAAATCATCATTTTTCTGGAATTCCTATAAGAAGGAACCAGAGCAGATGCATATACTTTTTTTGAAATGCGTATAAGTTTTGGTATAGAGAAAAATAAATAGATGTGGAAATTTTTGAAGGCTCCTTAATGACTCAGACATTTTCAACACATTCTTTCTCTCTCTTTTTTTTGCCGAGGTGGACATCTTTGCTGTCGCACTGGGTGCCAGATATCTACAAGTCAGTTCCCAGGTTCCATGAAAATATGTTCACCTGTCATGTCACATCGAGGATCAGGTTTTTGACTGAAATGGTCTGGAGGTTAAACTGGGAAGAAAGTCTCACCAAGCATAGTCATGTTACTGAACAAAAATACTTGGGTAAATAGGATTCTTTCTAGTCATCTTTAAACTAGTACAGGAAGCAGGATAATGCACTGCACGACAAAATTGATGTTCCCACAACTAAGTAAAATTAATGATAATGTTGTAGTTTTGTGCAGTTTATATTAATGTGTCAGTCTTTCAAAAAACACAATTTAAAGGCATCTTACCTACAATTCACTGATCCCTCAGACCCAGTCTGTTGTTCATTGATGGAGGGAGAGAACTTGTTCACCTTAGCCTCTAAGGATAGAACCAGAAACAATGGGTTTAAACTGCAGCAAGGGAGGTCTAGGTTGGACATTAGGAAAAAGTTCCTAACTGTCAGGGTGGTAAAACACTGGAATAAATTGCCTAGGGAGGTTGTGGAATCTCCGTCTCTGGAGATATTTAAGAGTAGGTTAGATAAATGTCTATCAGGGATGGTCTAGACAGTATTTGGTCCTGCCATGCGGGCAGGGGACTGGACTCGATGACCTCTCGAGGTCCCTTCCAGTCCTATAATCTATGATTCTATGATGTCAATGGAGGTCTTTCCATTGATTTCAATGGGCATATGATTGGGTCTTCAGCCAGTAAAGATCTATAAATTAGGGTCAATGTTATACATAAACTAGAGCTTCAGTGAAATCCAAAGCTCCAGTGAAAAGTTCATTGAGGTGTGTGAACCCACTGTGAGTCTCAAGTTTTACTTCGTCTGAATCTCACTTTCCCCTTGGGTTCCACACCTGATGTCTTCAATCAGTATCTAAGGTTACACCTTGGTTTTCTTGGATACCAAATGCTTATGGTATCTGAATACCAGTCAGCAGTGCAACAGTTTATTAATTGGATCGTAAGCCTTTCCTACTATTGAATTTTGAGAGCATGCATTGAATCATGCTAGAGACCTCCCTAAAGATAACTGCTGGGAAGAGTAACCATACAGCCTTCCTGGGAGAGCCATGGAAGAGGGAAATGAGCCAGCAGAATTCAGAGAGGATTGGAGGCCACCAGCCCATCTCCTCCCCCACTGAAAATACAGATCAGGTAGAGGGGCGATCTCGTTGGTTGGAGGGCATGTAGGGTTCTAAGGGAAGGGATTCAGTGGGGCAGAGGGGGCATCTCTGGAAGGAGATGTAAATATTAACTACTTAGAGAGCCTTCCCCGCCCCTCCAACATTTGGATTCATGAGTTAATGTTGGCATGTGGCCATTCAATGTTTTGGGGATTTTTTTGTAATTGGGTTGCGCATCTCTAATGTGCCTGTATTAGCAGTGTTGGTGCCTTGATAATCTCTTCATAACTTTGCCTGGGGTCAGTTGCTCATACTCTCTTAATAACCTTTCCTTCATTAACTTCTGGCAATTGCTTTTTGTCTTAACATTATCAGAGATGGTGACCAATACCTTTTGTTCATTTAGAGCCTGACCTCAATAGGCTTTGCTCAGCCCTTTGCAAATGTTTTCTTTTTCCCTTAGATTCCACACATTTAGCTCTTTCACCCTTTCCTACTGATTGTGAATCCTTCCATCATTTGGGTTGCCTTTCTTTATATTTTCTCTAGTTTTTCAGACCTTTCTAAACTTTGAAGACCAGAACTGCCCACCAGGCTCTAGCTTCAGGCACACTAATGCTGTATAGAGTGGCACTGTTTCCTCACTTTATAGTTCATCTCCTATTTTTTAATCTGAGAATGGGAGTTTGTTTGTTTGGGAATGGCTTCTCACTGTGAAATCATATGACATTTTAGTAGTTATATATATTTTCTCCTTCAATGTAAAATGTTCTGATTTCACAAATGAGATTTTTAGACTAACAACACAGTAAACCATACTAAGAATAGGAGTTGGAAAGCAAATTGGAGCTCTCTCTGATTTGTATATTATCACTAAGATGATATTCCTGGAATGGAACATATATAGCAGTTTTGATGATATGTGAAACATTAAAATGCACCTTTCTGTTCTATAGCTGTATTGGCTTTGCATTGATGCATGCATTAAAGACTTCTTATCAATAAATTAAATGAGTTTACTCCAAGCCCTCAAATCCTTGCTGACTTTGGCAGCCCAAGTCAGCACTCAGAACAACCTGCTCAGAAAATCGGCCTGTTCAACCTGGGGTGCGAGTGCCCAGACACTTACCATATCAGCCTTTGCCCTCTGCTATTCATCAGCAGAGTATGGTGTTCCTGTCGCTCATCTCACATGAGGCTGGTTGATGTAGAGCTTAACAAAGCTATGCATGTTGTTACCAGGACTTTACAGGCAACTTTGTTACCCTGGCTACCAATATTTAGTACTTAACACTGCCCTATTTTTGCCGTGAGAAGGCCTCTATTATGCTGCTGTCCAAGATCCGTGAGAATAGCAACCTGCCTTTGTATGCAGACCTCTTCAACCACCCGCCAGCTTGCCTGTTTTCTAGGCACCTTTTATGGACATTTATGCCACCACAGGACATGACGGTGAAATCTACTTGTCACAACAAGTGGTCAGCGACAACAGTCATTAACCACTTGCTTGTCATTGACCCAACTATCTGTCCACTAGGTTTTGATCTGCCAAGGCACCTGTGGTCAAGGGCAACTGTGTGGCCAATCTCTTTAAATGGGGTTTTTCTAATGACCACAATGCAGGCACAGTTAACTTTAGACTATATGGTATATCCTGGATGAGTGCCCACTGACTTACTTCAACGGCGGGCTACTGGCTCTCCACCTGGCTGATGATGACGCCATCAAATGGCTGGGCACATTGTGCATACACTGATATATATAATCCTTGCTCAATCTGGTGTCAGTATAAGCTTGGCCCGAAAGAAGGCCTCAAGATTAAGTCTTGGAAGGTTAAGTTAATTATTTTACATGCTGTCACTAGGACACCATAGAAGCCACTAATGCTTCATGCACATAATGTGCTGTCCTGAGCCGAATCTGGCACATTGCAGGATAGGATGACTGTGAGGGACGCTATGTTTTAGGTCTTCTAGGTGGTTTTTTCCATCCTGCTTTCAATGAGTCAAAGTCAAAGATGATTCTTGCAGAGAAGTTGGGAGACATTTGGAATAGTTGACTATACCATATTGGAGAGAATTGGGTGACTGAGAAAGCAGGACTTTGTTTAGTTAGAAAACAAAACTCTTCATTCCACTTGAATTTATTCCATTTGATGTTTTTGATGTTCATTTTGATGTTCAACTTCTTTTCAATCTTGACAGTCCTATAGGCCAGAATAGAGTCCTAAAATCATAGATTCTAATTCAGAAGGGAACGCTGTGATGTTTTATTTTGACCTCCTGTATAACACAGGCCATAGAACTTTCCCAAAATAATTCTTAGAGCATATCTTTTCAGAAAACATCCTTGATTTAAAAATTGTCAGTGATGGACAATCTGCCCTCCCCTTTGGTAAACTGTTCCAGTGATGAATTGCCCTCTCTGTTAAAAAATTATGTCATATTTCCAGTCTGAATTTGTCTAGCTTCAACTTCCAGCCATTGGATCATGTTATACCTTTGTCTGCTACACTGAAGAGCCCATTATTAAACATGTATTCCCCATGTAGATACTTATAGACTGTAATCAGTCACCCCTTAAACTTCTCTCAGTTAAGCTAAAGAAATTGAGCGCCTTGGGTCTATCACTCTAAGGTCTGTTTTCGAATTCTTTAATCATTCTTGTGGCTCCTTTCTGAACCCTCTCCAATTTATCAACTCCTTCTTGAATTGTGGGCACCAGAACTGGACACAGTGTTCCAGCAGGGGTCACACCAATACCAAATACAGAGTCAAAATAACCTCTCTATTCCGACTTGAGATTCCCCTGCTTATGTATCCCAGGATCGCATTAGATCTTTTGGTCACAGCATCAAATTGGGAGCTCATGTTCAGCTGATTATCCACAATGATCCCCAACTCTTTTTCATAGTCAGTTTTCCAGGATAAAGTCCCTCATCTTGTAAATATGGCCTACATTCTTTGTTTCTAAAACTTTCCCCGAGATGGATAAAAGAGTTATCCAGTGATAGCCTCGTTTGCTGTCTTTGTTTCCAGAGAGGTAAAATAATACTTTTTTGCCGGTCAGACGGAACCAACTTTGAACAGTCTGCAGCCACAAAAGAATAGCTGGTCCAGTTCTTTTTACCAGTTCCACAGGAAATCCACAGATTCCTGACACCTTATTTCCCTAAAGCTTCTTTACATCTCTGGATTTCATCAATAGTAAATTGCCAGAATCATTTTGTGCAGAATGTGTCAACTCAGCAGTCGTCTTAATGTTTGGATCCAAAGAAACTGAGGATTCAGTTAACAGCTAATTGAAATGATCACTACAGTGTGGCACACACTCCACTTCTGTATTGATTAGCTGACCAGAACTGGCACAGACCACATCAAGTGAGTGACCTTTCTCATCAGTGAGATCACAGAAGTGTATACAAGGAGGTGACATCATTCCTGGCAGAAACCGTCTTGCATGTGACGGCTTTCGCTTCCATACTAGCTCTGCGATCAATGGGTATTTCTTTATTACAAGCACCATTTAGCTTATAACTTGTGACCATATCAACTCTCAGATGAGATGAGTGGCACTGTTCAGTTTGGCTAAGGTATTAATGGAGATCTAGGACTTCTTGGTTCTTTTTTTGGAACTAATAATGGTTTTGGTGGTATCAATCATATGGGATCTGAAATCCATCCATATGGATTCCACATCAGTATACTCAGGCAGGGTCTCAAACCTGTTTAAGATTTCAACTACATAGTGGTTTTCAAATGCTGTCAATATTTAGGTTGGACTTTTCAAATTTTGGAAACCCAAACATCTCTTTTCCTGTGCATTTTAGCCTCAGATGGAAATTTGCAAAGACTAATTTGTGGTCAGTCTTAGTGAGCTTAGGAGACCAATATGTTCTGCAGTTGCCGATGGATGATTTTCAATAATGATTTTATTCGCTGTGTCTGAATATATAGCTGTTTTGTAAGGCATCATCTGCCTCATCACTTTATCTATGGAGTGGGATGGTCAAGATCTAGAAAAGGCATCTGTAACAGGGTAGTGACCTTTAAGATCAGAGGAGGTAGGTTGGGAAGCCAGTTGCCATATTCCTCCCTGTGTCCAGGAAAAGCAGATGAAGCCCAGAAAAATAACTTAAGCTGCTGTTGGAAGAGAAGATGGTCCCTGAGAGCAGTTAATGTCTGGGGAAGGGAAGGTATAAGGCCATCCCAGACCATTGTTCCTTTAAGAGCCCAGAACCAGGAACTGTGTAGAGTGGGCAGGGCAAGAGTCCTCTCTCTCATCCAGGACAGACAGGGCTTTGGGTTTATTTGATACACCAGGGGAGTATCAAAAGAGTAATTAGTTGGCTGGGAAGGTGAGCTCCAAGCTCAGTCAAGTGAGGTTGCTGCTGAAGAAGCTGGAACTGAGAAGGACTCAGCCAGGATACAACCCCAAGAAGGAGAGCTGAGAAACCCTGTAACCTGAAGGGATCGTCTACAAGCCAGGGAAACCAAGATTGGAAACACACAGCCCCAGGAAGGAGGGCTGTGAAACCCTGAATCTGAAAGAGGAGTTCTTTGGGGGGGATAGCCGGTTAATCTCAATAAATGTTAAAAATTTTGGATAAAAAATTCACCCAGCTGAAGTTGTCATTTGTCAAGGCCACAGAGCAAACAGTGGAATTGCTGCTTCTCTTGTCTGCTCTGATCACTCTACCTTTTGTGAGTTAAGGTATAAGGTATACTGTAGTATATCCCATTGTAGAGAGGCTAGCTGGGGCTCGTCTCTCTCCAGGGCGGCAAGGAACCACACCGCCTCACTACCTTTCGGAATAGCTCTTGAGGGGAATTAGTCCGGCCATGGGAGTCTTCCTCTATGGCTTTAGTGAAGGTACAAATTAATACAGAGAGCCCAGACCCTGGGTCGGGGGCGGGGGCACTGGTGAGTCAGATGCTCAGGCCCTCAGGCAGGGGCTGAGCAGTAACAGTATATAAACAGTAGGCCCAGGACCTAGGTTCCAAAGGGCCTGAGAGAGGGGGAGACTGCCACCCGTGAGTTGGGTGGCAGGGGGGATGCAGGCCCTCCCACTCGTCTGCGTCCCAGCCTGGGCCCTAGTAGCAGCAGAAGACCCGCTGCTGAGTCAGTGGGGATCCTGGCTGCAACACAGTGACATGGGTTCTGGTAGTGCTGCAGCCAGACTAGAGTCGGCTGCCCCCAGGCTACTTCCAGACTCCCCCTCCTGAGGTACTTGGGTCAGGGTGGTGTCCTCAGGGGGATCCAGCACCATTGGTTCCTCGGGATAGCTGGCCAGGGGTAGACTCCGCAACTCCTCCAGGTAACTGGTGCGGGGCAGGCTTGGCAACTCCTTCAGATACCTAGTATGGGCCAGTCCTTGGGTTTACTGCAGGCTGCTGGGCTTTCCCAATCGCGAGCTATGCCAGATGCATCTGGCCTCCCTGGCAGCTGCTTCCCCAGTGAGCCCTGAGGTCGGGCCTTTATACTTCTGAGGCAATGCCTGACCCTCTGGGGGGCAGGCACAGAACTCCCTGGCTCCGCCCACTCTGGTGTCCGGAGGGGCTCGTCTCTTTCCGGGGCGCAGGGAACCACACCGCCTCATTGCACCCATGTATTAGTAATTCTGACTTCACTTCCGGTTGGATTATTAAATTGTTGTTAGGTTCTTCCTGTTGACTTTGTTCACTGAATCTAAGAATGGTGATACCAGGGAGAAGGACTGCTTAAAATATTTAGAAATAAAGTGCTTGATTATATATTATATTTGTAGTGCTGTTGTAGCCATGTTGGTCTCAGGATATTAGAGAGAGAAGGTGGGTGAGGTAATACCCTTTATTCAGAAGTTGGCCCAAAAAGAGATATTACCGCATGCATCCTGTCTCTTTGATTCAGATATATTATTTATTTAATTTATACAATGCACTCAATCATGTCTCATGGCACAGGCCAAAATCTAATAACAATTTTTGTTTTCCCAAGAAATCAAATGGAAGAAAAAGGACATTATCAGATTATCAACACACTTTCCTTCTCTTCCCCTTTACCTCACATCCTCTCAAGGAGGTGTGCTAGACAACTGCAGATCCAGCTCAGTGTGGGGAACAAATTCCAGAACCGATGGCCTTCTGATGACAACAGTCAGCTTCAAGCCCCCAGACATTTAAATCTAGGGCCTATTTGCTTAGATGTCCTAACTGATATCAACAGCTACTGCCACTTATGGGGAAAGAGGTGATTTATCAAAGAGCTGTAACTTAAAGTCCATATAAGGCTTTAAAGATCAATATCAGTGTCTTCAGCTGCACCCAGAAGTGAATGGGAAGCCAGTAACTCTCCTAGAAAAATAGCAGTGTGTTTGTTCAGGCTAATATCACCTTCTCCACTAATTGTAGCTTCAAGAGATCTTCAAGTTTAGCCCAAGAATAGTACATTGAAATTGCTGCAATCCAGAAGTCAAAGGGCCTGGATTATTATGGGAGGGTCAACATCTGGAAAAAAAAAAGTAGTTGTAAACACCTAGCCAAATTTAGATTTTAAAAAAGCAGGCTGGATTCTAACGCTACACTGCAAAAACAATCCTCCTTCCCATCCCACTGTTTTTAAATTATATATGCTGAAATATGTTCCCTGAGGAGACCATCCACTGAATCATACAGAGGAAGTGGGAGCCAAGAGCAAACTGAGGCAGATGAGACAGCCTCTTAAGTGAAATCTTGTGAAATGCATGCCAGAAAATGATGCTTTTAGAGTCTAAGCCAATTCTTTAGTATCAAGCCAGAAAACTAATCCAATAAAGAGATTAAACACAGAGTATTATTTGTAGAGAAATAGTCATACAAGCATATTCATTGTTAAAGATTTTCTTTCACTTTGTTTGATAGTGGAGGCAAAGGTGGGAGGGCAGAGAAAATTAAACGCTTTCTTTGCCTCTTCTATTTCCTCTTCAACACTTTCCTTGTCACTCTTACCTCTTCTCCCTGCTAATAATAAAATGAAAAAGATGTTGGTATAGATGCTTATCCTACTGGCTGCAATCGAGGTGTGGAAGGGTGATGGGGGACTTCATGGTGGTTGGTTTTGACCTCTGGATTTTGAGACTAGTTCTAACTGACTGGCAATGGCATCCAGGGTCCATTACATAAGCAAAGAATAACCTGAGTATAGTAGTGCTCCAGTCATGCCCCCTCCACTACTGGGTACAAATGGGAATGCACAGGAGCTGGTGACATGCTGACTTTATACCCACTGGGGTCTCCTCCACACTGGAGGAATCCCTAAATCAAGAGATCCACCAGATTGTCAGCCTGTTTGCATGCTGGCACTTGGGAGGTTGGTGTACTCTGTCACAGTGACATTTCTGTGGGGCACATTGTGAAGGGTAGCTTCACACGCAGAAGACCATGTCTATGATTTTCTCCTGTTCATCTTCCACATTGACCAGCAAGTGCAGTCATGGAAGAGCTTATGGACTAAAGCAGGAATGGGACCATTCTCTGCAGTTTTGAGCAGATATCTCTTTCCCGAGTTGTGCAGTTTGGTACTTATTACTTTGTTGTTGTTTGGCTTTATACATGGTGGTTTTTTTCCATGATTTCTTTGCTATATAACAAAATTAGGACATTCCATGCAAGAAAATCTACATTAATGCAACTCTGACACAGTTAAGCACTCAGACAATAGGAAATACAATTGTTAAGATTATGTGCATATATTTAACCTTGTCTCATTCCATATCCATTTGTATTAAGGCTGGTGGGAAAAAATCAGAACGTTGTCATTTACTAGACGTGTTTTAAATCCTCAACATATTTTTTTGGTCTATTTTGAGATCCCCAAAACTTGGGAAGATCACTTTCCACCATTCACTTTTGGTTCAAAATTTCATAATTATACATGTCCATCCCTAATGTTCACATGAAATTACCATGGCAGGTATTTTTGGCAATTTTGCTTTTGAGAGCAAGTAGAGAGATGGTGGGACAATAGCAATACAGACTAAGCCACAGAAAATCATGCCTTTTTTTATAATACGTGTGCAAAAACTGACATGAGGTCAGTTACTTACAGAAATGGCCAGGTAAGTATCCATCCTAATTCCTCCTCTAGTGACATGGGGAGTTGTATCTGGTCCTCCATGTGACATTAAGGGAGATGGCAACTTCAAGTGGGATTGTGGGCATCTTCACACTAAGAAAGAAAGTTTTTTTTATAGGCTGAAAGAATAATGATAAAAATTATGATCACCATTCATCAGTTCTCAAGAGTGTGTAATAGCAGCTCCCATTTTCAAAGCAGCAGCCGTGTTAGTCTGTAAGCTTATAAAGAAGTGGGCTGTAGTCCACGAAAGCTTATAAAGAAGTGGGCTGTAGTCCACGAAAGCTTATGCTCTAATAAATTTGTTAGTCTCTAAGGTGCCACAAGTACTCCTATTCTTCATTTTCAAAGCATGATTCCGGCCACAAGGCAATTACAAACTAAATTAGAGAAGATAAGACAACAGTAGAGAAGGCTAAGGTGGAAAGGTGGAGGTCATATCATAAAAATTATACAGATATTCAGAGAACGCTAGTACTAATAAATACAGAATGAGGGTGGTAACTATTTTCTTAGAGTAAATGACTAATTTTGCGTAGCCACCATGGCAGAAATGGGTCTTAAGGAAGGACTTCAAAGAGAAGAGGATGGGTGCCTTATATAATGTTGTGTCCCTTTATGTACACTTTCTGATTACCTGAGATACATAATGGAAATTAGCCTAATGCATGACTTGTTAGAATGAGGACAAATTGTTGGACCTCTGCTAATATGAACATTTTCCCTATACCTGTGTGTTTGCAAGCACTTATTTTCACAAGACACTACAAATCGCAGGTCAGATACTTGGAAGCGGTGCTGGTGTTCATTTTGTAGCAGAAGATAAAACCAGTCTGTTGACCACCAGGGTCTGCACAGAATGCTTAGAGCATTTCTGAGTTTTATGACCTATACTCTGTAATTACAATGGGAATAATATAAAGAGCATGTGACTCTATTATTGAAATCTAGTCAAACTACTGTGCAAGTAAAAACACAATAAACCAGTCTCACTGCAGTCAAACCACATGTGAAAGTTTTCAGAGTAGCAGCCGTGTTAGTCTGTATCAGCAAAAAAGTGTGTGACTTTGACATGGAATAAGCCAGCCTCAACATAATCAACTGACTTACAGAATTGGTGGTGAGGGAACCACAAAATGTTTCCAGACTGGATGCTAACTGGAATTATCCTGCACTGACGCATGTGCTCACCTTTATTCACAGAAGTGAATTTAAGCATGTACATATGTTTTTTGCAGGCTCACGGCCTAACATCCCCAGCTCACAAGCTGTTCAATGTGGGCCCTCTGCAGAGCCGCACTGACTTCAGCAGGACTCTACAGAGGGCCAGGAGTCTGTCTTCAGGATTGAGCCTGCAGGATCAAGTCCTTATTTTGAGACTTGCTGCACTGCAAATGCACAAGGATGATTTAAGGATTATGTCTGCTACCTTAATTTTGGGACTTAATTCCTTAAATTTCTTAATTTTCTCGTCACTGAGGAATGTGTAAATGTTTGGCAATAACTGAGCATTCTGTGATGTTATTTAATTACTACAGTGGGAAAAGCACCACTGCCTGAATATTTAGACAAGTGTCTTTTGTACAGACCTTTCCAGTAGAAAAAAGAAGCATTCTTTAAGTCTGAAATACATCTCATTGTATACACCTGGGACTCCTTGAATCCCTGCATTCCTTCCCCCTTCGCCCCCCCTAACTCCTTGTGTGTCAACTTCCCATCCCCTTCTATTTCAGGAACATGTGTAGGTAGTTAAACTTGTATCATTTGTGATTTATTAATATATTTCTTTTTTTTTTCTGTCTGAGAGAGCAGTTATTCAGGGTGTCAATATTGGGATGATGGGCAGAGCTGTGATGCTATGCTGGAGTGTATTAATGGCTGCCATCAACTGGTTCTTTGGTCTATAGACAATCACAGACCTGGTTAATACTGATGAGTGTGATGCCAGCAGGACTGTGTGTTCCCTATTACCCCTTTCCAGTTTTCTGATTTTTACCAAAATATAGGGTTCTGCCCATTTATAGCGAGAAGGTTCCATGAAATTTTGGAATTGATTGGATGTGGCATTCAAAAGTTATCACAATACATCCAGAGAAACATGGCAACGCCATCAAGTTGAGGGGAGGGCCTTGTTTCACTTGGCCAATAACAAATATGTTGCCATCTGGCTACCTTTTCTCTACCATGCTGATGTGGGTTCCATTCCCAAATGTCTAAACTGACTATCTCATTATTCTTTGCCCCGCTCTATATAGGAGACCACCTCTCTTTGCATTATATCATGACATTTGGGGATATCTGAGCTAAAAGTCACTATATGTCTACATCTTGAGGATGGTATTAAGGAGTTCTCAGTTGAAGGTCATCAGTTCTGCCCTTCATTTCCCCCCTCTTCTGCCCCCTCCCCCACCCCGTTGTTTGTCACACCCTGAATTTTATGACTTACAGGGTATACTGCAACTCCTATCTGTTCACCATGCAACTCCTATCTGTTCACCAGATGAAGTGGGCAGTTCTTAGTTTCTGTGAATTGGGAGGGTCTTAGCTGACAAGTGTGAACTTAGCTTTGTTTTACAGAATGTATTTATGTAATAAAATATTGATTCACCTAAAGCATTTTTCATAGGCGCATTGTATAAATAGAAAATGAATTGTTATGAAGCAAGCTTTATTCTGATTTTCTGCTTTTATTTCATGGAATTGATTGATATTTTCCATCACTGCTATATGAGTTTGTTCTCTAATTCCATATGCATGGCGCTATATTTGACATTCTAATGATGACAACAGCATTGCCAGGACATAGTCACAGGACTCCAAAGAGTAGATTACATATTTAACTAGTTAACAGAAAAGAACCTAAAATATAGTACAAGACACTATTTAATACAAGTAGCTTCTGAAGCTGGATTCCTAGAATTTATCAGCTTTGCCAAATTATTATTCTATTTAAAGGGCTATGAAGGAGACTATAAACTGAAGAACGAAGACTATGCTCATGTCCCACTAGCTATCTCACTACCACATGTGTGTCTGACTCTGTTGAATGCACAAGCTATGTAATCTAACACATTTCTCAGTGTTTAGTTACTCCTGGTTGGCTGGTTGAGCATTGTTAGCCCAATGTCAACCCTGTTAAGTGTGTCCTATGCACTGTTTTCAATTGTGGCGTCTCAAGGGTGATTTTTTTGGACACTGTCAGGCAGCTGATAGACTGTGTATCAACTCACATTCACCAATCAACCCTGCCCCCAGTACTATGCTAGTGGACACTGATACATGGACTTGGGGAAAGAATGCCCGCGCCCTTTTCAACAGTAGTTCAACTATCTCTACCACAATTGATTTAGTGTGAAAATCCTTTAGTTTGGCACCCCTGCAAAAAGGAACAGCAGCTTAAATCACATCAACACCACAGACCAGCCCTACCCACTGCGCGACATGATGATGAGCTACTTGGCTGTTGTGCATCTTCTAATGTCACTATGCCTCAAAGTGATGGCACCTTAGACAGCCATCTAAGAAGGCAACCTCTGCAAAAAATGCAAATTCCCAATAACAACCACAAGGTTTACACCTAGGAATACCCACTCCCATCTCATCCCCATATCCTAATGAACACATTGCTGTCCCACTGTCAGGTGGTCTGCTGATTCTGTTTGATGCACAGGCCACATAATCTAATACAATTCATATTACTCACACTATTCCTCCTGTCTGCATAACCATTCTCTATTACTCACTATTCACTTACAATTTGCATTCAAATGTGTTGGCTATCAGACTCTATCTGATTATCCAGGTGGTAGGTGCTGCTGACTCTTGGACTGGTCCACTCGCTTCACCACCAGTGCCCCATCCCATCATCCTTTCCTGCTTCTAATCCAAATCAGCCCACTTTCCTCCCTCAGCCTTCTTCCTAGTGACAAGAAATCATTTCAGTTTGCTCCTTTAGGCAAGGGTTTTTCAGACCTCATGGCTATGTTATGAAACTTCCAACACATCAGGAAAATCCTGTTTACCATTTGGTGTCAGTATAGTAATGTTCCACCACTTTGATGCAGACACCTAAATCTCACTTTGGGACAGTATTGTTGGTGCTCCCCTGAGACCTCTTCCATTTGGTTCTTCAGGAATTCAGTATGACTCCAGTCTCATTGCTCAGGTTCTTTTACTCAGCTTACAACAAAGCTATGCTAAATTGATAGGACTCAAGCATGAGGGCTGGGCATTGGGCATACCATACATCCAACTTTACACAGTTTATATATGCATACACATTACTTTCTGTTTACTATACATTGCATCACAGATTTTGGGATTGGCTTGGTTACTTTGTAGGAAACATCCCTGTACAGTATGCTCTGTCCATGCACTGTCCATGTACATCTTAATCTTTACTTCAATTTACATTCCAGGTTTATCTTATCTGTGGTTATCTTGTCCATTGTAAATGGTCCCCTGGATGCTTCCCCATAGCTTAACTAGTACAGACATTCTGTTTCCAGCCTGTTGACCTATTTACCTTCCTAATCCAGGCTGTCTCCCATGAAAAGAGGCCTCACCCATGTCCAGTTACTCATGTTAAGCCAGGCCCACATTCCATTTTTTATATTAGCATTCATTTTATTTGCATTATATTCCAGTGTTTCTGTGCTTTCTTTTTAAGTTCACTACCCAGCAGCACATTCCAAAGACTATAGTAGTTGTAATTATTTGAACCACCTTTAATACTAGACTCAAAGTACGAAGTAGGGGGTGCATGCTCACATCTTATGATATAGCCCATCAGGGTGTAATTCCACATAATAAGCTTGCTCTGCCTTTGGTGAAGCCTTCTGTAATTTTAACTTTGCTTTTATTTTAGTTATATTATAAAAACTGGTACAAAATATAAAATCTTTCCATTTATTACCACAGGAAATTTACGTGTGTAACAGAACATAGGCCAATTGAAATAACATTCTCGGGATCCATATCAGAAGTGGATCTTGTTAGCCACCATCCAATATTTGTTAGTACCAGCGTAGTCAGTTTTTAATTTACCAACATCCCAGTATCTCAACTGTACAATGCAATTCAGAGACTGTTTCCCCAGAGTGAACCCACATGCTATCAACTTTGTCTGTAAGACATTACACAGCACATGTAAGGTGTCCCCCAGGTGCAAACAGCATTACAAGTCTGGGGCTTTCCAGACCTCCTATTGTCTTGCAACGATACTTGAGGAGGGAAAACAACAGGTGTAATGCACAGCTGCAAATTCTTGATTTTCTGTCATGAATTTCTAAGTCTCCAGTTTGAATGCAGTTGGTGATGAGTAAAATTCATTACCACCTGAAGGCTGGGTGGCCTATACAACATGTTTTGGAGGTTTTGGTTCTGTTCCTAGTGTAGAAATTACCTCAGTGTCCACTAACAACACACACACAGAAAACCCTATTGCCATCACCACCATTGTTATAATTGGTAGCTTGGTTTGGAAGTCTCATTAGAAAGGCCAAAGGATTAAGGATGAAATCTGCCCCTGTGCAGAGGGCCAGCAGAAAAATGAACAATATTCTAGTCTTAATAATGCAATGTTAGCAGTTACCTTAGTAAAAGAAGCCTCTATCTGGATGAAATAATCTCCTCACCCACTTTTCAACTACTGTTATGCCAATATCTCCCAGATCTGTCTTTCCACTTCTGACCTGTCTCCCTCCATTTAATTCCACATTTTAATTTCTTTCTCTGACAGATTCTGGTTATCTTGTTAACTTAAACTTAACATTAGCTCCTTCACTTACCTCAGAAATGGTCACCAGTCCTCTCATTCTCTGTCACTGTTGTCAACACCCACATCCTTCCAGTTTCTAAGCCCATAACCTAGATTCAACTCCTTCAACTTTTTTGCCTCTCACATCCAGGCTGAGTTCAAATCATGTTGCTTCTTCCCCCATAACATTTCTAAGATCCATCCTTTTTATTCCGTCTAGATAGCCAAAAATTTTATCCAAGCTTTCATCATCTCCCATACTGAATACCATGACCTCTTCCTTTATGGCCTCTCTGACAGACACACTATCTTCTTCAGGCTATAGAAAACATAGCTCCTAATGTCATTTTCATTACGCATATTCTGAATGCATAACTCTCTCTCCAGCCTCTCTGAATCCCTCTAGTTGCTTCCTCAGTTTTACTGCACTCAGTTCAAGCTTCTTATCCTCATCTTCAAGGCCCTACAGTACTCTGTCTATTTTTATTTCTTACTGTGTCTGATACTCATGCGCGCACGCGCACACACACACAGCCTCCTCCATTCCATCAATAAATGCCAGTGGGTTTGTCAACTTCTCATACAAATGTGTCTGCCTTCTACGCTCTCTTCCTTTAAATCCCAATTCAAGCTCCACTTCTGCAGAGGCGCTATAAGAAATCTGCTAATTAATGATGGCTTTTTATGAAGGGCACATAAAGAAACTTTCTCTATTTATAAAAATAATGTAATAGAATTGAAATTAGAGTCAGGAATTGAACCCAGGTTTCCCGACTCCCCATCCTGTGCCTTAACCACAAGGTAATTCTTCCTTTTGCAGCATCACATAAGGAACCTATTTAAGAAAAACATGTTTCTGGAAGAGGCCAGAATCCTCTCTAAAGCTGTAACAAATGCAGAAACTATAAAGATACATAACTAGTCATGGGCCAAGCCACACGAGTCATATAAAATTGGAACCTAAAACTTTCATCTCCAAAAACCTAGTCCTCTATCTCTTGAGCTAAAAGAAAACCTCCATTAGCTGGCAGTAATGTGATTTGTATCCCTTCCATTTCACCATCTTGTGTAGGTCACTTGTCCTCTTACATTGTTAGCTTTCTAGGCAGGTACTATGTCTTTACATGTATTTATATAACACAACACAGGAGACATCAAACCTGATCTGCTACAGCGTAAATATTAAATAACAACTGCCAACAGGTTTAACATGTTTCAGATTGCCTCACATATATTTCCTTCTTCTGTTTTAAGTAAAAGTATTGCACTGTTCACAGGATATTTGTTGGCTAGTTTGCTTGTTTGATTGACATTTTGTTTAACTGGAAATTATGCTGTAGGTGCAAAATGTTCGTGTTGTGAGAGCTGAAGACTGGGACTGCCAAATTTGAAATGTCACTTGCTACCAGATGCAGAACATGAAATACGTATTATCATAAACTTTTTATGGAGGCTTCACTAGTAAAAGTAGCAGTGCATACAAAATATTCCATGAGGAACAGCATGGTCCAAATTCTTAACACACTGTACAGGTAAAATATTCCCCAATGTATGGACTGCAGAACTGTGTGGAGTATGTGTGCCAAACTGAACTGACAACTGGGGTCTGTTTTCACACCTTTGGGCTGATGAACCAAAGGGAAAAATGTTTGTGTGTCTGGTAGGTAAGTACTTGGGATAGATGGATTTGTAGAGACTCAGGACCAGAAGGGCTGTTGGGGTCGCCCTGGAAGGAGTAACTAGGTTGGTGGAAGCAAGGGTAACGGCTTTATAGTCGTGAACTACTGTTGTCAGGGCTCTGATCCATAGTGGCTTAGCGTTAAGGCACCCAAATATACATGGCAGGCATCTCAGAATCTCTTGCTGGGCTCCAAAACAACACAAATACAAATAATAAAAAATAAAAATCTTTGCTAGAGAATTCATTCATATGTTACATATGGACAGGCACATTGGTTTGGGGAAAATAGAAATGATTCAAACCTTTCAAAACCCAAACTTAACTAAACCTAATTTTTGTTTATTTTTGCTTACATTTTCAGGTGTTAGCTGGGACCAGAAGTGGAAATGCTGAAATAGCAAGACAGGCTGTCCTTGTGGTATATCTGATCCAGCTGAAACACTCACTCTACTGACCAGCTTTTTATTGAGGCAGCTATGAGGAGGTATCATGTAATTTTGCCAGATAAGGGAAGCCCTTTAAGTCCTAGAGAACACTAGCTCAGAAACCTTGACTGTGCCCCACATAATATAAGCCACGCTAGAGAAGATGGGGATTAATACAAGAATTGTAATGTGAATAAGGAGCTGACTTAAGAGGAGAAGGCATCTGGTTAAGCTGAAAAGTCAGCTATCAGACTCAGGGACGTTACTAGCGGAGTTCGTCAAGGATCAGACTGGGGACTAATCTTACCCAATATTTTTTATTAATGATCTTGTCACAAGAAGTACGAGTGCGCTAATGAAATTTGCTGAGGGTACAAAATTGGGAGGCACCATCAATACAGAAGAGGATCAGAATATGATACCGTAAGATCTAGGTGACCTTGAAGACTGGAGTGACAGAAATGGGATGAATTTCAACAGTACAAATGGCAAGATCGTGCGCTTAGAGTCTAATAATAAGAATTGCTGCTACAAGCTGGGGTCTCATCAGTTGGAAGCAACAAAGTAGGAGCAATACCTGGGTGTGCGGGGTGATCAGAAGATCCATGAACCATCAGTGTGAGGTGACTATGAAAAAGGCAAATGTAATCCTGGGATTTATCAGGCAAGGTATTTCTGGAGAGGTATTACCATCGTACAAGCCATTGGTAAGACATCATTTGGAATACTGTTTAGAATGGAACTGGTGCAGCAAATAGTTACTAGGATGATTAGGGGAATGGGGGGCCTATCTTATGAGATGAGACTGGAAGAGCTTGGCTTGTTTAGCTTTACAAAAAGAAGGCTGAGAGGGGATATAATTGCTCTCTATAAATACACTGGGAGGTGTAGGGATAAACACCAGGGAATGTGAAGAGCTATTTAAACTAAAAGACCATGTTGACACAAGAACAAATGGGTATAAACTGGCCATTGAACAAATTCAAGGCTGAAATTAGAAGAAGGATTGTAACCATCAGAAGAGTGAGGTTCTGGAACAGCCTCCAAATGGGAGTTGTGGGGGAAAAGCAACTTAATTAGTTTTAAGAGAGAGCTGGACAAATTTATGAGAGTGATTGTATGGTGGGGTGGCTGGTGATGGTGGGGATAGGGCTCAGCAGCACTGGGGCTTACTTCCAGTCTTCATGGCTTCAGCTGGACAACTGCAGGTGTCAGGAAGGTATTCCCCTCCACCAAAAAATCTATTCTGTGGGTTTTGTTGTTGTTTTTATCTCCTTCCTCTGAAGCATCAGGGATGGCCATAGCTGGAGATGAGACGGGATGAACCAGTGCTCTGAGGAGGCAGTGAGTATTCTCTTTCTCAGGTGCTTGGCTCATTGGTCCTTGCTCACAGGATTGCCATATGTGGGGTTGGGAAGGGATTTTCTCCCAGCTAAGCTTGGCAATGACCTTGCCAAGCTTCCTCTGCAGCATGTGGATGTGGGTCACTTCCTCTGCAGCATGTGGATGTGGGTCACTTGCCAGTATTAGCTGAGTATATCACACTTAATCATTTCCCTGCCACTGTTGGGGCCCTGGGCACTGGTGCACCTCGGTCCCACCTATTCTCTCCCTGTGGCACATAAAATTCTAGTCTCTTATGGACTGTAATACTTTGGTATAATTTTGGTTGTTGGCTTGTGTGTGCTGGTGCTGGTGGCCTGTGATATACGGAGGTCAGATTAGATGATCTAGTGGTCCTTTCTGGCCTTGGTCAGTGACTCGGTGACTCTAAACGTGAGTTTTTCAACCCCTCTTTTGGCTAGAACAGGTTAATGTTTGCTGAAGCTGCCCATTAGATGAGGTTCATGCTTCTAGTGCAAAAGGCCCTAGGTTCAAACTCTGATGATGACCCAAACAGGGTCAATTGCACTAGAAATTATGGTGTGTCTCCATAACTGGCTAAGCAAAGATTCAGCTTGCAGTGAGTACAGACATGTTTCCCCACTCCCAGTGCTCCAGTTTTGGGGGCAGGCACTTCTTGTAATTCTAGAATATCCTTGTATGGAACTGGGGAAAGTGGCTCCTTCTTTGCTGCTTCTTAGGTCATATCTACACTTACCGGTAGATTGGCATTGCTGTGATCGATACAGCGGTGCCTATTTAGCGGGTCTGATGAAGACCTGCTAAGTCGATGGCAGAGCACTCTCTGGTAGACTCTGGTACTCTAGCTCCCCAAGAAGAGTAAGGTAAGTCGGTGGGAGAGCGTCTCCCATCGACACAGCGCAGTGTAAAAGCCGTGGTAAGTCGACCTAAGCTATGTTGACTTCAGTTACATTATTCACGTAGTACCAAAACTTAGGTGAACTTACTGCGGTAGTGTAGACCAGCCCTTAGTTTCTGGGTGACTAGCCACTCAATGACTCCTGAAGACTTGGGGTGTGGTTGAGGGAACTGAAGGTAGAGAGTAGGGGGAAAAAAACAGTATCCACGCTGTAGGTGGTATGCTTGAGTCCACCAAGCACCATCTGGTTCTGAGAGAGAGAGACTACCTGGAACCCAGCCAGGGCCGACCTGCTGTTTTTCTCTCTCTTCCTGATCTGACATCAGGAGTTGGGAATGGGTGACAGGGGATGGATCACTTGATGATTACCTGTTCTGTTCGTTCCTTCTGGGGCATCTGGCATTGGCCACTGTCAGAAGACAGGATACTGGGCTAGATGGACCTTTGATCTGACCCAGTATGGGTGTTCTTATGACATTGGTAGCATAGGAAGGCTATTCTGCTTGATCCTCTTATCAAAGAATGAAAGGGAAAAACAAAACAAGAAAATGCTGAATCTGTCATAGACACAGGTAAGAAGAATTCACCAGGCTAACAACAGCACAGAGTAGTTCCAACAGGGAATTCCACATTCTTGTCCCCCAAATTTTATCTGGCCATCAACCCAGACCCAGACTCTCCAAACAGAGTCTGTGATTGGCCTCAAAATAAGTCACCGTCTAGCCATTCTCCAGTCTTCTTCCTAACTTCTTCAACTCCTGGGGCTGATCATTGAAGGTAGCCACAAAGGGAAGAAAGAAGGGAACAATGAAAAGGGATGAGATGCATCGAAGCCACTTATTGAATGGCAATGGACAGAAAGAAATTATACTGATCAACTAAACTACTGAAGGAATAAATAGTTCAGTGATGAAAACTCCAAGCCGTCAAAAACCAAACTGGAGACATCAATTCTGTAGGGGGCATAGCATCAAAATAGGCTCTAGTCATCTGAGAAGGTTAGGTGGCCTGACACCTGCACACATGAAACCATGGAAATGTTCTGTCAAAATACAGATTGAAAAACTTAGAGAGTAGAAAGATGTGTATGTGCAGTGGTCCATTTGAGTGTACCTGACTATTGTTCAGTGCAACAATGTTATGTCTTCAAGAAAATGAGTGATTGCTGCCATCTATTGGTAGACAAGATACACAGATGAACATTACCTTCCCACCAATGTACTAGAAGCTACTGCATTTACCTAAGAATTGTCATGTTATATTGTTATAACAAGGATGATTATATATACTGTCACTCCACTTGGTATCACAATGATTTATTTTTCTTTATAAAAGAAAACTATTCCACAGAATATGCGCAGTATATTTTTTTCTTGATAAACTTCTTTCCTTTATATTATCTCAATGTTTTGTCTGTTCTAACATTTAATTTTTTGATGGCACATGTTGTATAAGACCCCACTCAATTTTCTCAAAAGCAGAACATCTCTTCTAAGGACATGTCTACACTACAAAGTTAAGTTCACTTAATTTAAGTCGACAGCTAGACACCACAGTAATTAAGTCAGTTGGGGATGTCCACACCACACTTGTGTCAGTGGATTGCATCCTCACTAGCAGCGCTTGCATCAATGCACAGAGCAGTGCACCATGGGTAGCTAGCCCACAGTGCAACTATACAGTGCCTTTTTTCGAAAGCCTGGCTTAGTCGTGCATATGCCATAGTCTAAGAAGCATGGACCCCACTCAGCTGTGCCCTCTTGTTGAGAGCATTACAAACATCTTGCGCCTTATCCCACAGTATTTCCAGAGTCGAGACAGGAGCTGCCACATGGAACATTGCAATGTCATTCAAGCAGCCCTGCTGCAAGCCAGAGAATGAAAAAATTCCCGGTTGCTGCTGGCAGTTGTTCAGCAGCTGAACATGGTTGAGCGCCGTTTCTGATCCCGGGAAACAAGCACTGACTGGTGGGGTTCCATTGTTATGCAGCTATGGGATGACGAACCGTGGCTGCAGAACTTTCAAATGTGGAAGGCCTTTTTCCAGGAACTTTGTGCAGAGCTTTCCCCAGCCCTGAAGTGCAGCAACACTAAAATGAGACCTGCTCTGACAGAGGAGAAGAGAGTTTGTGATCGCTCTGTAGAAGCCTGCAATGCCAGACTGCTACCAGTCAGTGGGCAATTCGGAGTTGGTACATCCACTGTGGGAACTGTTGTGATCCAAGTGTGAAGGGCCATTAATCAACTTCTGCTAAGAGAGGTAATGACTCTGGGCAATGTGCAGGACATAGTGGATGGTTTTGCCACAATGGGGTTCCCTAACTCTGGTGGGGTGATAGATGAACACATATCCCTTTCTTAGCACCAGACCATCTTGCCAAAGAGTACATAAACTGAAAGAGAGATTTTTCAATGGTGTTGCAAGAGCCAGTGGATCACGGGGCATTTCATTGACATAAATTTGGGATGATCAGGAAATTGATGTCAATTTCTTTAGGAACACAGGTCTGTTCAGAAAGCTGCAATCAGGGACTTTCTTTCCAGATCACAAACTAACCATCGATGATGTTGACATGCCAGTCATGATCCTGGGACACCCAGCCTACCCCTTCTCTCATGGTTCATGAAGCCATACACCAGCCACATGGACAGCAGTAAGGAGTGGTTCAACAATAGGCTGAGCAAGTGCAGAATGGTAGTGGAATGTGCCTTTGGATGTTTAAATGGTCACTGGCACAGTTAGCTTACTAGGTTAGACCTCAATAGCAATATCCTCATTGGTATTGCTACCTGCTGTGTGTTCCAAAATATCTGTGAAACAAAGGAAGAAAAGTTTCCGGCAGGGTGCGGGGTTGTGGCAGATCACCTGGCAGCTAATTTTGAGGGCCGGACACCAGAGCAATAAGAAGAGCCCAACAAGGAGCTCCGCATCTCTGGGAGGCTTTGAAAACCCATTTCAGTAACGAGCCACTGCAACATACTCCACTTATCTGCATTGTGCCTTCCCATATCATCCCCTACGTTGTATCAGTTTCCCGGTACCTCCCCTTCACCACTCCAAACCCACATGCTTGGAATAAATAAAGAGTATTTCATTCTTAAAACATTGACTTTTATTGCACAAACATAAAGAGACTGAAAGAACAGGAAAATAATTTAACTTTGGGCAAACGGTGTGATAAAACTGGGAGGGGAGAAACCAAGTCAGCTTGTCTGTGAAAGCACATAAGTCTTGCCCATCAAAGGTCTTCAAATGGCTGCCTTTTGTCCTAATAATGGCCTTTGTTGGTGGGGAGGAGTTAAACATTCTCTCTCAATTTTGACCAGAAATTCAGTCCTGGACCTGAAAAGCCTTCCCAGTAAACGTTGTGTTAAAAATGACACATTTCTGGAAAAAGTTCTGATTTTGACAAATTGGCATTTCTTGACCCCAAATAATAATAATAATAATTAATAATTTATTAACAAATTCCCAAACAACTCTACTGAAGAGAGGAAATCTAAGAGTGAAAACAAAATCTATCAAAATAAGGAGTCTGGATAATTGAGGTAATGGAACAGTAAATAGAGAGACAACAGGCTTCAGAGATTTTTAGTTGGCTTGTTTGTTTAAGATAAGGGAGGTGGCATGGCCAAGTGGATAGGGCACTGGCATGGGGATCAAGAGACCTTACTTTTCTGTGTAACCCTGGGTAAATCATAAAATCTCTCTGTGCCTCTGTTTACCTTCCCACTTTTTGGCTGTATTTCCTGCTTATACTGAAAGCTCTTCAGAGCAGGAAATGATGTGTGTTTGTTAGAGCTGGCTAGAAAAAGAATTTTCCTTCCTGTGAATTTGTTTTGTTTTTGAGAAATATTTTGACCCGAATCAGAAAGTCAAAAACTTGTCATTTTTTGTGGGAATGAAAATCCAAAAAAAAATCTGTTTTGGCAGAATTTAGATGGAACTTTTCAGTTTGCTGAGCTGCCTGGTTTCCCAGTCAGCTCCACAGTTCCCCAGCTGCTCAGCTGGCTAAAAGGCCAGTTAATAAGCCAGACAGCAGGCAATCAAGGGCACAAGGTTTAAAAGTCTCTTGAAGTACATTTTGAAGAGACAATTTAAAAATCAGTGGTGGAGGTATTGTGTTGGTGGTACCAGTGTCTTCTGTACACTTCTTTCTCTCTCCCTCTTTTACAGAAATAATTCAAAGTTTGTGTTCCATTAATTGATTATCAACCCTCAAAATTCTAACACATTGAATAATCAAAATTTTATTTTATGTTTAAAACAAAATCCTTATGAAGGTTTTGATGGAATCCTTGAGGTTGGCCATGTGGCACTTAGGGAATGCCTACACTTCAAGCCAGGAGTATAAATTCCACTGATTGAGACAGCACACTAAAATTAGAATGTAGCCACAGTGGTGGGAGGAGCTAACTTCCCCAAGCCCATACATAGGGTTCCAGTCAGGGCTGTATTGTGGGCTGCTGTAGCTACAATCTATTTTTAGCATGCTAGTTCCATCAGAGCTAGCACAGGTATGTCTCCTCAAGCTGGGAATGACATGCCCAGCTTGAAGTGTAGCCATATCCATATGATACAATTATTACTTTTGTGCTTTACAGAAAGACTAAAGAGGACACTACGATAATCTTATCTCACTTGGTTGATTTTTTTAAGTTAACTTACTCTCCAACTGCCTAGAAAGGCTTAGGCTCAAATTAGTTAAACCTGATCCAGTTAGATTTAATAAAACGCCATATGGTGCAGGCAATCTGAGGCTCTTAATGAATGTTCTTTGCTTGACACTGTCAAAGGCTAGCCCTACTCTTATTTTTTCTCTTAAAATAGATACATTCTTTTGTCTGGGATGAGAACATCTAGTTATCCCAGACCCAGGAGCTTTGGTAATGGATTTTTCACTGGTTCTTATAGCACTTCTAAAGCAGCCTTAGTGGTTCATGGAATCTCCCTCCTTTTAGCTGGTGTGAGGGGCCCTGTTACAGTTTTGTCCCCTGTTTCTTAAATCTCTGAGTAAAGCTGCTGGTCTGTACAATTATCAATAGTCAATAATCAAGCATTGTAATCAAAGAATGTATGTTAATCAAACTAAGACAGTAAAAAAAAAGCAGGGGCACAATGTATGTGCACATTACTTTCCGATCTATGACCAACCCTTCTATCTTTTAAAGATCTCCTAGAATGCCATGGCTCTGATCTGGGTTTAAGGTTGATGTGACATTGCAGTTTGCTTGGCATTAGAACAGGTGCAGAGTGGCTTCCAAATAGTGCACAGAAATGTGCACTTGCTCAGCAATGTGAGCAAATTTCCCTGTCCATGACGAAAAGAGCATTGTTGAGGAGGATACCTGGTCATGAAACAGGAGAGGCATAGAAAGGGCATTGGTGTTGTAAATGTAGCCTGTGAGTGCAATAATGGGACCAGTCCTCCTTCCATCCAATCAGTAGGAATTTTACCATTGACTTCAGCGAGAGGAAGATAGGGCCTGGCATGCAAAGCAGCCATTTTTAGAGATTTCCGGTTACTCATCTTGCCAGCCAGGCTTACTAAGGTGTGCTTAGGAATTGCATTTTAAGGAAGAAAGGAAAAGCAAGGGCAGTCATGAGCATAGGCACTGCATCTGTGGGTGCTCCAGGGCTGGAGTACCCATGGAAAAAAAATAGTGGGTGCTCAGCAGGGCGGGAACCTCGGAGCAGAGTGGGGATGGAGGACCCTAGGAAAAACTAAAAGTCAGTGCCTGTGGTCATGAGTCCCAGTTGTGATTAGAAATGCTTCTGAAGGTTCACATGAAACATTGTCTCACAGCCCAGCACTTCAAACACATACTCAGCACAGTGATCTTATCAGCACAACTCTCCCCTCAAATTACTTCACTGTATTACATTGCAGGTAACAAATCACCATTCTTATTGCTGCTCTCTGAAACCTTCATCCACAATCCATAGCATAAAAGTACACAGCTAAGCCTGAAACATTCCCTCCAATGGAAATATCCCTGGGAAGTAATCTGTAGGGAGGAAAATTCTGCAAAGATGCCCTTGAGCAGCAGTTATTGACCCTCTGGACCATATAATCGTAGGACTGGAAGGGACCTCAAGAGGTCATTTAGTCCAGTCCCCTGCACTCAAGGCAGGACTAAATATTATCTAGACCATCCCTGACAGGTGTTTATCTAACCTACTCTTAAAAATCTCCAATGATGGAGATTCCACAACCTCTCTAGGCAATTTATTCCAGTGCTCAACCACCCTGACAGTTAGGAAGTTTTTCCTAATGTCCAACCTTAACCTCCCTTGCTGCAATTTAAGCCCATTGCTTCTTGTCCTATCCTCAGAGGCTAAGAAAAACAATTTTTCTCCCTCTTCCTTATAACAACCTTTTATGTAATTGAAAACTGTTATCGTGTTCAGTCTTCTCTTTTCCAGACTAAACAAACTGAATTTTTTCAGTCTTCCCTCATAGGTCATATTTTCTAGATAGTTAATCATTGTTGTCGCTCTTCTCTGGATTCTCTTCAAATTGTCCACATCCTTCCTGAAATGTGGTGCCCGGAACTGGACACAATTCTCCAGTTAAGGCCTAATCAGCTCAGAGTAGAGCAGAAGAATTACTTCTCGTGTCTTGCTTACAACGCTCCTGCTAATACATCCCAGAATGATGTTTGCTTTTATTGCAACAGCGTTACACTGTTGACTCATACTTAGCTTGTGGTCCACTATGACTCCCATATCCCTTTTCACTGTACTCCTTCTTAGGCAGTCATTTCCCATTTTGTATATGTGCAACTGATTGTTCCTTCTTAAGTGGAGTATTTTGCATTTGTCCTTATTGAATTTCATCCTATTTACTTCAGACCATTTCTCCAGTTTGTCCAGATCATTTTGCATTTTAATCCTATCCTCCAAAACACTTGCAACCCTCCCAACTTGGTATCGTCCGCAAACTTTATGAGTGTACTCTCTATGCCGTTATCTAAATCATTGATGAAGATATTGAACAGAACCGGACCCAGAATTGATTCCTGCGGGACCCCACTTGTTATGTCCTTCCAGCATGACTGTGAATCACTGACAACTACTCTCTGGGAATGGTTTTCCAACCAGTTTTGCACCCACCTTATAGTAGCTCCATCTAGGTTGCATTTCCCCAGTTTGTTTATCAGAAGGTCATGCGAGATAGTATCAAAAGCTTTAGTAAAGTTAAGATCTACCACATTGACAGCTGGGATGTGAGCAATCTAGGTTCAGGTCCCTACTCTGAACCAGGCAGAGCAGGGAGATAAACCTCAGTCTCCGACAGCTCACATAGCACCCTAACACTGGGCCATTGGCTATTCTGGGGAAGTGGTGTCTTTCTCTTGTGTGATTTTTACACACACACACAAATTCAAAAGGTCTCAGTTTTATTCTGAAGTGGAATAAAAACAAATTTTGAAACCTCAAAAATTTTCTTCTTTTCTGGCCAGCCCTACTCTTCAGCTCTGAAACATGGTAGAGTGACTCATGAGAAAACTCCCCTACTGCAGTCAGCCAAGTTTTTTCCTATTCATGACAAGAGAGCAAAATGATGAACATACTCAGAAAATCTCCTCAGTTTAAGGTTCAGTTCTGGTCTATGACTCCTGGCCGTGGAACCTGAAAACACTCTTTCCACCTATTTTCCGAGCACCCTTACCTGACACCTGTGCTGAGCTCAAGTTACCCACCTGTCACCATGGACAAGATAGCATCCTGAGTCCTGTCATAGCAAATCTGATATTTGCTCCCTTCATCACATAAAAACCACTCTTACTAATTAACATCACCAATGCCCACCTCCTAACTTATTTCAACAACTTCTTCTCTGTCCTAACTCTTCTTCCCTTTCTGCGACCTTTGAGAAGTTAGTTAGTCCTTTCTCCTTCACTGTCTCCTGGCCTTGGGGCTTCCAAAATTTACTACTCTCCTGGTTATCTTCTTACCTTTCTGACTGCACCTTCATTGTCTCTTTCAGAGACTTCACAGCCTCTTCCATCTGCCTTTCTGTGCTAGTCCCTCAGAACTCTCCTAGGTCCTCTTCTGATCTCACTTAAACAAGTATTTATGTCTCACTGGAATGCTTAAAGATAAGCATGAGCTTAAGTAATTTGCTGAATCAGGGCCTGTAAGAGGGCAGGCTTTCCAGCAATCTGATGGGCAATGAACGTATGCCTTATGATTTCCTATGAAGACATATTTCATGCTGACATAAGCAACATTTCAGCTGATTGTTTCATGTGTTAGGTTACTAAAATACTTGTAAAGTGCATTATTAAGATTTTTTCAAGTAAACAGAAAGGGAACAATGAGAAAATATGACAGTTTGTTGACTTTTTTGGAATAATTTCTAAAACATTATTTATTATATCTCACTGGATTAAAGAACATTTTCTGAAACAAGGAATGAGCCCAAACTAAACTAAGCAATATCACATTTCTTTTTATAGTGTTAGTGAAGTGCTTCTTTTTTTAACAATACCAAATCTAATATTTCAAGTATAGAAATAATATAATAGGGATGGAGACCTTCAGAATAAATAGAGGTTTCAGAGTGGTAGCCATGTTAGTCTGTATCAGCAAAAAGAACAAGGAGTACTTGTGGCACCTTGTTAGTCTCTAAGGTGCTACAAGTACTCCTAGAATAAATACAGTTATTAATGCCAAAATTATCTACTTAATATTAGCAGGACACAAAACCTACCATTCTAGAGGTTTTTCTAATAATAAATAAAACAATAATCCTTTTGGATAAAAAGGTTACAATTTCAATAAAATATTCTTTTACAACAATAGAAACAGTTTTAACCTTGACAGACATTATGCAAATAATTGCTCACCAATGGGAGTAAGGAGTTCACTATCTAACTCATAATAAGAGGACACCAAATCAGGTGCTGTACAAAACCAAATGATTCTACACCACTCTCAGCCTCCTACATGCTCATATACACACAATGATCCATTCATTTTCCTAGGGTGACATCTCAGTGGACATGGTATGGATCCCATCCTGCAAACCTTATTTAAGCAAGTAGCCCTAACAACACACATATTCCCTTTGATTTCAGTGGATCTGTTCTCCCAAAATCCTTATTTAACCACTGCATCACCATGCTCCAGTACTGGAAGCTTAGAGGTAAAATCCTGGCCCTACTGAAGTAAATAGCAAAACTCTCTTGATTTCAGTAGGGCAAGGTTTTCATCCTAGGTCCTGATTTCCATGTGACAGGGTCATAAATACCTAGCCCTGTTCCACAGCCAGTGTACATTAACAGTAATTGAGTCTTGAAAAAAAATACAAGATCATAATATCTAATATGCCCCAAATATGTGGAAATAGTAGGAAGGCACATCCCTCGGTCTGCGCCGCTTCCCGCAGCCCCCATTGGCCTGGAGGGGCGAACCGTGGCCAGTGGGAGCTGCAATCGGCCGAACCTGCAGACTTGGCAGGTAAACAAACCGGCCCGGCCCGCCAGGGGCTTTCCCTGAACAAGCAGCGGACTGGCTTTGAGAACCACTGGTCTAGATGTTTGCAAATTGATTGCTTAATTATTTGCTCCATTATTTTTCTGGGTACAGAAGTTAAGCTGCCTGGACTGTAATTCCCTGGGTTGTCCTTATTTCTCTTTACATAAATTGGCACTATATATGCCCTTTTCCAGTCTTCTGTGATCTCTCCAGTCTTCCATGATAATCGCTAATGATATCTCCTCAGTCGGCTCCTTGAATATTCTAGGATGCATTTCATCAGGCCCTGGTGACTTGAAGACATCTAATTTGTCTACGTAATTTTTAACTTGTTCTTTCCCTAAGCACTTCTGCCATTTCCACATTTTCTGTTATTATTCCCCCTTCCCCTAATCTCTCTACCCCCATTGGGTAATGAGCCTACACTGTCCTTGGTCTTCCTCTTGTTTCTCATGTATTTGTAGAATGTTTTCTTGTTACCCGTTATGTCTCTAGCTAGTTTCATCTCGTTTTGTGACTTCGCCTTTCTAATTTTGTCCCTACATGATTGTGTTAGTAGTTTATACAGTATTCATCCTTTGTAATTTGACCTAATTTCCACTTTTTGTAGGATTCTTTTTTGATTTTTAGATCATTAAAGATCTCCTGATTAAGCCAGGGTGGTCTCTTCCCATACTTCCTATCTTTCCTACGCAGTGGGATAGTTTGCTCTTGTGCCCTTAATAATTTATCTTTGAAGAAGTGCCAACTGTCTTCAGTTGTTTTTCCCCTTAGACTTGCTTCCCATGGGATCTTACCTACCAACTCCCTGAGTTTGCTAAAGTCTGCCTTCTTGAAATCCATTGTCTTTATTTTGCTGTTCTTCCTCCTACCATTCCTTAGAATCATGAACTCTATCATTTCATGATCACTTTCACCCAAGCTGCCTTCCACTTTCAAATTCTCAAACAGTTCCTCCCTATTTGTCAAAATCAAATCTAGAACAGCCTCTCCCTTAGTAGCTTTCTTCACCTTCTGAAATAAAAAATGGTCTCCAATACATTCCAAGAACTTGTTGGATAATCTGTGCCCTGATGTGTTATTTTCCCAACAGATGTCTGAGTAGTTGAAGTCCCCCATCACCACAAACTCCTGTGCTTTGGATGATTTTATTAATTGTTTAAAAAAAGCCTCATCCACCTTTTCTTCCTGGCTAGGTAGTCTGAAGTAGACCCCACCATGACATCACCCTTGTTCTTTTACCCTTTTATCCTTACCCAGAGACTTTCAACAAGTCTGTCTCCTTTTCCCATCTCAACCTCAGTCCAAATGTATACACTGGTAATATATAAGGCATAACCTCCTTTCTTTTCCCCCTGCCTGAGCAAGCTGTACCCTTCTATATCAATATTCCAGTGATGCATATTATCCCACCATGTCTCTGTAATGCCAACTATGTCATAGTTGTGTTTATTTACTAGCATTTCATGTTCTTCCTGCTTATTTCCCATACTTATTGCATTAGTATACAGACATCTAAGATACTGATTTGATCTTGAGGAACCAAGAGAAGGCTGGGACTATTCATGGGGAAGGCCTGGTGTGTCTATGCTGGGTTTGGAGTCTCTTTCACTCCGGGTCCGTGTAGTTCCATTGGAGACCTTAGCTGCCCACAGAACCCTCTTAAAAAGGAATTCACAACCAGACTCCACCCAAATGCAGTACAGTCTGGCTTCATGTTATATTTTGTATTGATTCCCTCAGGCTTGAGGGGGAATGACGTACATTCTTTTCAGTTCCACTCTGCCCTTTATGTACCTGTCCAGTCTTCTCCCCATGTGCAAGTCTATGTTTTCAGTGTAGAGCTCTCCATGAGGTACCAGAAAAAGGAAGACGTTGATGCAGAGATAGTTGCATGACTCATTATTCCATGTGGATGGTACTCTTCAAGTGTGCATTCCAAGGGTTTTATTGGGCCCCAATTAGATATGCACTTGTTAATTTTTGTACATGACAAATACCTGTAGAGAAAGGAGAGAAACAGGTGTGGAATGATAAATGTACAACTCGGCATAAATTAACCTCCATTTCAGTTAAACTGAGAAAAAGCCTACAACAGAAGAGCTTATAACTCATTCACAGTGATCACTTCCTGATTTTCTCTTACAATTTTTCTTCTTTTCTTCCCTTAAAAATACCCATGGAACTAACAAAAATGATAGTGTAACATTATAGTTGCAGGATCATTAAAAGTTAGGGAATTAAAAGTGTTAAAGTTGCCCCAACAATAACTTGGGCACAACTCAGATACCACAGTGAAGAGCATGATATGACTGATAGATTGCACATATTCAGCATTTTCTCATGTTAAATATACATCTTAAAATATTGCTGTCTGTTATTAAAATATATGGGAGGTACAACATTGAAGCCTTAACTCTTGGAACTTCCCAATGTTTGATCTTGCAACTGTAGAGAGAGAGAGAGAGAGAGTGTGTGTGTGTGTGTGTTTCTAAATTAAAAGGAAATATAAGGGATGAGAGATTTTTCTGTGTGTGGGTGGATACATGGATGGATGGAAGGGATAGGTAAGGGAGGACTGAGCAATGGCAGAAAGGACTTAAAGGGAGGAAATAGGGGCACCTAGAGGAGAGGCAGAGAGACCATTGCAGAGGATACCATGACAGAAGGCAGGAAGCAGAGGGTGGGAAAAGAGGAAAAAGGGCCAGAAAGGTAACAAAACAGGAAAAATTAGTGTTTTCATTATATTTAAGCTTTTGAAGATATGTGTGTTGATGCATCCAATATCATAATACATGAAAAGGGGAAATTAACTGAAAGTGAAATCCAATTTTTTTTTAAATTGATAAGAAAAACCCACACTACTAAATAATGCATAATTTGCCTCTGAAACTCTTCACAATAAAATATACTTGGGGCCAAGAGATTATGTGATTCCAAAAAGGATCTGAAAATTTAATGGGCAGCAGGTTTTAAAAAAATAAAAGGAAGTTCTTCTTCACACAGTGCACAGTCAACTTGTGGAACTCCTTGCCTGAGGAGGTTGTGAAGGCTAGGACTATAACAGCATTTAAAAGAGAACTGGATAAATTCATGGAGGTTAAGTCTGTTAACGGCTATTAGCCAGGGTGGGTAAGGAGCCTCTGTTTGTCAGAGTGTGGAAATGGATGTTAGGAGAGAGATCACTTGATCATTACCTGTTGGGTTCACTCCCTGTAGGGCACCTGGCATTGGCCACTGTCGGTAGACAGGATACTAGGCTAGATGCACCTTTGGTCTGACCCATTACGGCCATTCTTATGTTGTTATGTTCTTATGTTCTTAATTTATATGGATAATAAGAACATCCACATTTCATAGTGTCATGGATTATAGAACCAAAAGGGATCACTGTGATATCTAATCTGACCTCCAGTATAACACAGGCCATAGAACTTCTTTGAATTAATTCCTGTTTGAACTGAATCACATCTTTTAGTGGAAGACATCCAGTCTCGATTTATAGATTTCCAGTGCTGGAGAAACCACAACAGACTTGGTAAATTGTTCCAATGGTTAATTATCCTCCCTGTTAAAAATTTGCATTGTATTTCTAATCTACATTTTTCTAACTTCATCTTCAGTGATTGGGTCTTGTTATACTTTGTCCGCTAGACCGAAGAGCACTCTATTATCACATTTCTGTTCCTTTGTAGATACTTATAGATTGTGATCAGGTCACCTCATAACCTTCTCTTTGATAAACTAAATAGATTGAGCTCCTTGACTCTTTCACTATAAGGCATGTTTTCTAATCCTTGAAACATTCTTGTGTGTCTTCTCTAACCCCTCTTCAATTTATTAAAATCCTTCTTGAATTGTGGACATCAGAACTGGACACAGTATTCCAGTAGTGGTCAAACCAATGCCAAATGAAGTGGTACTATTACCTTTGTACTCCGACTTGTATTGTTTATACTTCCAAAGATAACTTCAGCCCTTTTGGCCACAGCCAGTTATGTAATTCTTCAAGTATGTGTCAGTGTGTAGCCCACTGCAAATGAGCATGTGCCTCGTGTGTGAGACTATAGTTTTTTTGGAGGGTTGTTAATAGCAGTGTATGTCATGACTGTTCATAGGCCCTGTGACTCCTCATGCTCCTGTATAAAGGACAAAGGGTGGGGTGGCCACAACCTTCTCTCAGTTTCCTCTTACTGCCCATGGCCATGAGACAGACTCTGGAGACTGTCTGATCCACTAGTTCTTAGCTCAGGCTAATCTTCAAAATCTTCAGAACCACTTCTGATCTCCTGTTTCCTTCACCATGATCTGATTCCAACCATCTGGACCAAACTTTTCTAGTCAGACCATTCCCCCCACCTCCCAACCCATACCAGGGTTCTTCAGAATGGCAGACTCAAACCTGCACGCTTCCAATTCTGTCCATCCTGTGATAGACAAATTCTACTAAAGGGCAGGCAGAGTAGATTTCTCTTTTGCCGGGGGCAATCACCTTCTGAGCTGATGCTAGGTATTCTTATCCAGTCTTGATATGAGAGGCAGAGACTCCACCCTCTGGAGATCTCATCGGACCCTGTGGAAACAAGCTCCAGAATCCTACTGGTGGACAAGCCAGCATCTTCAAGCATACTATCAAGCAGGGGGGTGACATCTAAGACCACCATGGAGAAGACAGCAGTGAGGAAAGATCTGGTATAGATATTGGCACTGGCACTAAAGTCAGCTTAAACGTTGAAGCCTACAGCAACACCTCCAGCATCAAAGTAGAGCACCAAAAGGAGTTTCTCCAAGCACCAAGGCAGAAGTTCAAGAAAGAGCTCAGTGTCCTCCCATGAGGACAGTCACAGCAAAGCCTTTCGAGAGAAATCCTACAAACTTTGCATGACATTAATGCAACAGACTCTGACAATGTTCCTCTCTGCATCGATCCCATTGGGGCATGAGACTCAGACGGAACAAGGTCCTTCATTGGTGCTGAAAAATCTACCAACATCAGTACTGACTCCGATACTAGGAGCACTTTAAACACAGGTGCTGTCTGTTTAGAAATATGTTCTCCCCAGCCTTTCACAAAGAACCTTCTCCTCTAAGGTCTGCAATCAGCGACACAAAGAGACATACAGACTTCTATAGAACCCAGCTGCCACTGGTTAGTCAAGAGTCGCATTTGTCTAGCCAACAACCAGCAAACCTTCCATATGCACAAGGTATCCTACCATGGACCTACTGAGGGTCTCTCTAAGCTCAAGACTGGTGTGAAGCTCTTCATTCGCAGGATGTTTACTTCCATATCACTATCCATCTGTGCCACAAGAAGTATCTAAGATTCACAGTGGGGCCTATTTAATACAGGGTTCTACCCTTCTGATTCTCCATGGCACCAAGAGTGTTCACCAAGTGCCTGGAAGTAATGGCAACACATTTATGAAAATAGGAAATCCAAATTTACCCATACTGGCTGATCAGCAGCAGGTCCCTGCAGGAGCTTGAGACAACCTTAAATTGTGTCCTTTCCCTGTTCTCTCAACTAGGATTTCTTGTGAACTACAGTAAATTGTCTCTCATACCATCACACACAGTAGAGTTAATAGGAGTTTTAGTCAGCTCCAGAGCAGCAAGTGGTTACCTGACAATGGAAAGGTTATGATCTCTTCAGTCTGTCATAAACAATTCACAGATGAAATAGACTATGACAGTCCCTATGTGTCTGGAGCTCTTAGGCTACATGTCAGTGTGCACCTTGCCAAACTTCACCTTTGGTCCTTACAACTTTGGCCTCCACATCCAGATGGCTCATGAACACGATCCTGCCTCAAGTCTGGGGAGTGGTCATTTGGTGGCTAGAACCCTTGAATGTGTGGAAAGGGGGAAATGTTTTCAGTCACTTCCCTGATGATGGCTTTTATCATGGATGCTTCTGGAAGAGGCTGGGGCACCCACCTCAACCACCTGCAAATGTACTGAGTAACATAAAACTGATGATTATAAGTTAAAATTCCCATTGACTTCAATAGGAGCAGGATTTCACCTTCTGGGTTTTCTTGTGTAGCCGGGTTGATATGAAAGACATGCTAACAGATTCACTTTGACTCAGTCAGGCACCTATCCTTTGAATCTTCATTTTATCTGCTTTCAGTTATATGGATAATTTGAGGGTAAACTTGGGTAGTTTGTGTATTTTAGTACCTAGAAACCTCATCACTAAAGCAACACTTGCAAGCAGGTCACCCACTTTCAATTGAGCTATGTTGACTGAGGATAAGGTGAAAATTCAAAAGAGTGTCTCACTGAGCTGAAATGATTTTGTCAGTATGACTTTAATTTCAGCCCAGCTGAACACACACATGTTACTGAGGGATGTCAGAGAAGAAAAAAAAAGTACCACTAATCAATGCAGTAACTAAACCAGTGGTTTATAGTTCAGATAGCAAGTAAATATTTCAAACAATTTATGGCTATTTTGGTCATGTTCTTTACATATGTCCTAAATAAGGGGCTGTGTCAACTCTAAGTCCTTTAGAATTAAGAATTACTGTCTTTGCTGTCTTCCAAGTACTTTTGCTATAAAAGTCACATTGGATTCTTTCCAAGAATACTGATGTGGGGGCTCTTCATGGCCACTGCTAGATAGCCCTGCTGGAGTCCTGTCCTGAGAATAGGTTTTCAACCTATCAAAATTGCCTGGGATTAGTAAAGCAGTCTTCTCTCTCTAATTTCTGCTCATGTCTCCTTCTTTGAAATACTTTCTGAAGAATGCACATTCCCAAACAACATAAGCAGAGGTAAGGCTTTGTGCAATAATAGAAAATAAATCTTAAAAAAAATCATAGTTTCTGAGGTTCTTGGGTACTTTTTAACAAAATAGGAAAAGTGACTTAAAAGAAGAGATTCAGGAAGCATGTTGCCCTAATTAGTTCTTGTAATTATTTTAGGGCTTGATCCAACTCCCATTGCAGTCAATGAGAATCTTTGCAGTGAGTTTAATGGAAGCTAGATTAGCCCTACTATCTGTTATGCTTAGTCTCTTACTCCCTTGGTTTCTTGTTTACTCTCTTGAAAACAGAGGAGGAATACATTTAAAAAAATATAAAAGATGGGATAGTGCATTGGGCTTTCACCTTTGTCAACCTGAGTTGTTCTTTTTATATTTATTTATTTAATTGAAAGTGTTTATTGTTTTTAGGTGGGAATACCAGTATATTGTTAATCCAAAAAAGTTAGGGTGCAGGTCATTGGAAAGAGAGAATAAAGGCAGAGAAAGGTAGCAGGAATAAAAGAGAAAGGAAGAAGTTGGGTGGTCCAGAAGGTATTCAATGAATGGCAATCAAATAAAATGAAAGTGTGATACAGAGCTCTGCAGTATATAACTATAGATTATTGACCATACGTGTCAAGGAATAGGTTATCGCTACCTACAACCAAATTTGTTGGGTTTATACTAATTCCTAGCAGACATCTGCTTCCCAGAACCACCACAGAATTTGGATGGCAAGAATAGCAGTTTTTGCTCAAGGGATGATCAGGCGTCCAGATCAGGATCCCCAAGATGTTACTGATCAAGATTCAGCTGCATTTGCAGCGCTGACTAGGGAAGCTTGCAAAATGCCTGCTCGTTACTAGGGTGTTGAGACCTGAGATTGGGAAGATTACTTTAGGATCATAGTGATTGCCATACCAGGTCACTCCATGTAGCACAGCATGCTGTCTGACAAGGACCAGTCCCCAATACTTCTAAGGATGATACAAACAACCCTGAGATAGCCAATTATGGTGAAAGTTTCTTCCTAGCTCCCCTATTAGTTAAAGTTTGGCTTACATGTCTAAGCATGAAGATTTATATCTCCTCCAAAACTCTTGCTTAAAAAACAAACAAACAAACCCTTACTCTTATAACTTTGGTTACTCCATATAAATGTCCAATTCTTTTTTTAATCCTGCTAAACTTTGTCCTCAGGCGAATTGTGGCAAAGGACTTCATAGGCTAATTCTGTGCTGTTGTGAAGTATTTCCGCTTATCATTTTTAAATGTGCTGCTTTTCAATTTACTGCAGTACCTTCTGTGCCTGATTGTTGTTCCAGTGCAAAGGTCCAATTTTCAATGATTTCAAAGCTTCCTTTCCATCTTTATGAATCTTCAAGGCAAATGTACATACATTTTGGAATTAATGATTTTGCTAAGGCAGGGATAACTATTTTGCCATTTTATTTTTTGTCCCCCATGTTCTGAAATTATTTTTTAAAGAAAAGTATTAACTTTTAATGTGCTTTACTTTATTGGTTCATTAAAAACTCTCTCTCCCTACCTGCCCTCAAACCATGACAAACCTGGGTGTGCAATTTATACACACTGTTCCTTTCTGATGGCTTCTTTTTCCTCTCCATTCAACAGTATGAAAAATTAATGTTACTTTCTCCCAATGTATTAATAGCTGTACAAGGGAATTCCACTACGTTCAAAAGTATTCTCCTCTTTTGTACGTGTAGGTTTATGAGCAAGCATTTCCTAATCTACAGAGAAATCTAATTTCACAAATAGATCTGAGCCATTTCAGTTGATGGCTTTCAATTGCTATCCACCGGGGGACGAAAAAGGAGGAGGAAGTTTGTCAGAAACACTTTCGCTGAGGCGAAGAATGATTACCAAAGATGTCTTCACTGACTGCCACCCACCTACAGTCGATAGTACTCAAATGAATACGCCCGAAAGTGAACTATATAAGACAGGCGAATGGCTGCTAAAGGCGCATCCTGCTGTTTTGGGTTTAGAACCGATCGCTCCCCATTCACTCTCTAACCAAAGAAGTAAGTCTTCACTGGGAGGAAGAGGAAGGAAAGTCTCTTAGCAACTTAGAAATACCAGAGTTGAGCAAAATTTGACTCTACTTCAAGGTAAGCGCTCCCTCTTGTCCTCTGTTTAGAGAGAGAGAGAGAGAGAGAGACATTTTGCCAGGCTGCTGCAATTTTCTTTGTAGTCAAGATATGGTGGCTGGGGTTTAGCATTTCTTTAATTATTCCAGGGGTAGTGTCACCACTTAAATAATCAGCATCCGCTCACCGCATCAATGAATGAAAGGCTCAATCCGTTCCTAATTCATTCCTAGAGCTAGTCATATGCAATAGCTGCCGGCGGAGGGTTGGAAACCTCGAACCATTTTTGGGGCAGTTAGCTTGCTGCGAGATCTTTTTAGCTCTTTTGACAAAAGGGAGTTGTAAGCGATGCAAACATAAATCGGTTTGTAAATAACTGAATTATTCCCCCCTTTCATAATCCTAATTATTTACTATATTTAGAATAGCTTACTTAGATGTATTAAGTTCTCTGCTAGGAGTCTCAGCCCGTCATTATTGTGTTTGCCTTTTAAACCGCCTTTCATATTTGTCTCCGCTCCAAAATAATGAAACACCCCAGCCTCCGTTTTCCTAAAATACTTATAGAAGTATCTTGGCTGTAGTATCTCCACGTGTGTAATGTGCTCGCGCGGATGTAGGAGGGCTTTGAGCTCTCACACTGATATAGTAAAACATACTAAAGGTTTGGACTTTTAAAATGTATTCGTATCAGAACACGGGCTACATCGAAAAATAAAGCGCCTAAATTCTCTTACCAGTCACCTAGCATAATCACTAACGCCCCCCGAAAGCCAGGAGTTCGATCAATGAATGTGCCCGGTAGATTCACAGAGATGAAAGGCAAGCCATTTCCCCCATCAATGGGGGAAATTGTCATTCTAAGTGGAGAGACAGCGAGAGTGTATTTTATATAATGTATATCAGTATGAGAATCTAGGGCAATGCCAGAGTAGTGTGGGGATTTCTAGTTCTATGGTTTAAAAGTCCTGGGAAGATTTCTCCTTCCTTCCCCCTTTAAAAAAAAAAGTCTGTCCTGGTTATTTGTGTACAGCTGAAAGTTAAAACTGGTTGTGATTCCGCTGAAAGACTAAAGCTTCAGGGGTGATCACACTGGGAGAAGAAAGCCAGGCAAATCCCACAATAAAGCCCTGGATTGTAATATGTGCTGCTTGGTTAATACCCTTGTCCTAATCCGTGTCTATAAATGTGTCCTAAAGGGATCTGAGATGAAACTGCAGCGCTTGCCGCGGTGGGCGGGGAAGTGTGGTGGGGCCAGGCAATCCGGAGAGCCCTCCTTCTCCCCCCCGCCGCCCCCCACCCCAGCACAGCAGCGCTAGCACTAGCATGGTCCCCAGCCCGGCAGCGCTCACAGTAGACGCGGGAGAGGAGAGGGGTGTGCTGAGCCCAGCGCCCTTGCGCCCACCCGGCTCCCTGCGCGTCCAACAACACGCGCCTCCGCTGCGCTCCAGCCAGTCTGGTCCCAGCAGCGCTCTTCTTCCCCAGCGCCCTGCAGCCGGCCTCAGTCAGCCCCCATTGGCTTCGCTCGCTTTCCCCACCCAGTGGGACAGGAGCCGGCCCCAGCATGAGGAGAGGGCTGGGTGCGGGCATGGCCAGGAGCTAACCGTGCTCTGCTCTATCTTCTCTCAGGAGCCAGAGAGATGCGAGGGGCAAAGAGATGTCACGCTCTGCCTGCCATCTTCTTCCTGCTGCTCACTTCAGCCCCTGCGCCGCCTGGGGTCGAGGGCAGCAGCAGGGACCCGGAGGCGCCAGGAGGGGACAGGAGGACTCTGCTCGATCTCCTCTTGCAAGCTATCGGGGACAGCCAGAGCCACCAGCCCCACCCACCCCGAAGGGGGGACAGGGTGATCTCCAGGCGCTACAGCGGCAGCGCCCTCTACTCCGCAGCTGTGGACCAAGACCCCCGGGTGACTTCCTCCTCCTCCGCCTCCAGGGAGCGAGCAGCGGGGCAGGTGCCCCGGCTCTTCACCAGCTCCAGGCACGTAGGTAAGAGCAGCGTCCCTTCCCCCTCCTTTCCCCTCCGCACCCCCGATCCCAGCAGGCGGGGGACGGGTTTCAGTCACCAACCGCTCAGCCTCTCTCCCCATCCCTGGCCTGACAGAGGAAACTTGTCCTCAGCAGCTGCGGTACTTGTCAGACCTAGGCCGGGAGGAAGGGCGCGTCTCCCCAGCTCCCCCGAGGGCAATCACGCGTGTTTTGTCGCGCTCCGTGGGGATCTGTGTTTCGACCCTGCCCTTCTATCTGCGGGAGCGGGACGTGTTGATGGCGTTAGAGCCAGCAGGAGCCAAGTTGACCGTCGTCCTGGCTCGTCTGAGATCTGCCGCTTTCACGTGGATCCCTGCCGCGCAGAGGAGCTGGCCTCAGCCTTGTAGAAACACAGAAGCAGAGAGCGAGCTTCCAGAAATCTGCTTCTCCGCTTCCTTCCCCCTCTGCCCTGGTATCCTCGTCGCTGCTGTTCGGCTCCCGTGGCAGCCACTGCAGCGCGAAAGCTGCAAACTTTCGGTGCAGGCAGGAGCAGCGCGCGGATGTTTTGACTGGAGCAGAGCGCGTGGCCCGATGCCCGGGATTGGATGCTGCTGCCTGTGTGAACGGCAGAACTTTCCCCACCTTGTCCTTAAAGTTTCTACCTAAGCGATTCCCATTCACTTTCAGGTCCTCGGGTGCCTTGTTAGCCTTTAAGTGCTGCAGGTCTCCCGAGGCTAAGACGAGCCTGAGTTTAACCCGTGAGCTGCTGTCCCTCTCCCTTACACACCCGCAGGCGGGGCGCAGGAGGTTGGATGATGGGCTGGGGCAGCGGAAAGCACAGCGCTGAGTAGGGAGAGCCGCTGGGGGCGGGGGTGAGCCACGGGAGCCTCTTACAGTACAGGGGCCGGGGGCTGCTCCAGGAGAGCTTTTCTTCTTTATCACTTCGCCGTCGTTTCCAGGCAGCTCTCGGCAGCTCTTGGGTTTGTTTCTGCCTTTGCGTCCCTCCCGGGGCAGACAGGAGACTCAGCGCATCGAGACCCGGTGGTTCTCCTTCCCCTTCGGCCCGCTGCACCCTGAAGGGGACTCCTCTCGGACCCGTACTAGCAAACAAATATAGGAAGCGATTTATTATCCTGCCGCCTCCGCTTTGGCTCCATTCCCCAAACTAGGAGTTCAGCTTGTCTCGGGCTCCTCGGGGTGTGTGTGTGTGTAGTGGGGAGGTAAAGTCACACCAAATTTACCAAATTATGCGGTCCTTATCTGGAGGAGTGAGAGGGGGAATCGAGTTTACTGGTGTCATGTGATTGTCACTTTGGCTGCAAAAGTCGAGCTTCGTATTTTTTGGAAAAACAAAACTTCTGAGTAGTGGTTTTAAACCAAGCCCCTCGCGTTTCATATTTACATTGATTTGTTCTCTCCTTGGGTCAGCACAGAAACAATTCTCAGGAAAACGAATTCCTACCCACAGTCTGCGCTGGCAGTTCTCTTCTTCCTAGAATTAAGCACAGAGAAAATAACTGATGTTACATTTAGCTCTGGATTTATTAATTCAAGATGTCTTGTTTTATTGATACTGACAGCACCATTTGGTCCATATATTAATTAAATGTTAGCCACTTTCATGAGTCTGCGTGGGGGAAATGCAGTTTACCTTTTCTTCTTTTTGTGTGAAGAAGGTCAGAGTAGGTCAGAAACGTTGGTACCATTAAGCAATAAAGTATGGCGGGGGAATGAATTGTGGGTTTGGGCACAAAAGTCAATTGTGATCAACATAATTGTGCACAGCACAGATCAGGTACTAAGTTCTTATTGTGATAACATCTTGTATCCAGTAATGATGCCAATACACTGAGTTTCAGTGATTAGTTATTAGCAGAATTATTTAGTAGATAAGTGTATAGATAAGACACACAGTCTTTTGTCTATGTGGTTAGGCTATGTACATTCTACATAACTGGTATTTTTGCATGAAAGTAGCATTATAAGATTTACAAAAAGGAGATTAAAAGCGTGAATATATCCTGGCTGTAGTCCACTGGTGTTTTCCATCAGGCTCACTGCCATTTCCTCCGGATGATGCTGGGCAATGAGGAAAAGACACATTAGAAAAGTTGACATGGCAAAAACAAATAAAGTTTGGCCCTTCAGTATTGTACTTATGCCTCTTCTATACACAGTCCTTGACCCCTACATTTTAAAGGGGCAGGAAGATGCAATTAATGAATACAGTCCCAGGAAGGAGAGTGTCTTTAATGAACCTTCCAACATTTCCCCCAGTGTTTAGACCACCAGTTTACTGAAAAGAGAGGTGCCCATGATGCATGATCTTTCACTATCCTGGCTTGGACTACATGTGAGACAACTGCAAACATGTCTGATTTTTCACGGGTTCCCTTTTCAAGGCAACATGCAGGATGCTTGACCAAGTTCCACCATAAGTAATTTATTCTCATGACTGGATGGTAGAAGGACAGAATAATTGCACTCTCTGGTCTATGTATAGAAATCCTCAGGCTGGGGAGTGCTATTTTTTTTTTAAAAAGCATGATAGATGCAAAAGAAGCATAAACCTCTTAGTGTTGAGAGCAGCCAGACTAACTCTGGGAGTTATAAAAAAGTCTATTAGAAAACATGTTCAGATAATATCCCCACAGATTCATGTGCTGACAAGAAGGGTGATAGCAGGGGACATAGGTATTGACATACCAGAAAAGACTAGTGGGCCATCAAATCCTGTATCCTGTCACTAACAGTTGCTAATATCAGATGCTTTAAAGGAAGGCATAATTATACAATACCCACCATAGAGGCTGTTTCTTATGCACTGAAATATAAAAGTTATAGGCATATAAAATATTTATATCATATCTAATGTAACAGTGACGCTTCATTACCCATATAAATGTCTATTTTTTAGAATCTTTTCTGATGGACAGAGAAATACTTTTGAGTGCAGGTCACACAGCATGGTTTCTTTCTCTTTAAATACTTAGTTTTAGAGAATGTAGTGCTTGTGAAGAATGCTGGACTGATAACCTTGGAAACTGCAGACCTCCAGTTATCCATAGAACAGGTACAACATGGTTAACCACCGAGCAAGCTTCCTCCCTGACCTAGAGAGATCTTCTCTAGAGTTTAGAAATTTTCATGCTTATTCAGCTTCTGGATTTACTGACACAATAGACAGCGAGAGTTACACCTATTTTCATGGCTGAGGTTTTTGAGGTGGCCACCCATGTACTTGAAACTGGACTTAGTTAATCAACTCTTTTAATTTATGTCAATGGTATGGTGACAACTTTTGTTTCAGATGGTCACAAAGTGTCTATTGAACTGGATTGATAAAGATATCTCTCGGTCAGAAGGCTGGCTCACTCAGATCAGGATGCAGATAGAACTCCTTATTTGGATCATCACTCTTATGTTCATTTTTGAAAATGATCATTTTGTGTCAAATGACAATTCAGTACCCCTTTTTATTTCTTCTTTCAAAAACAAAAGGTACATGGAGCTAAGGCACAGTAGGAGAAACGCCTATTTTATGTGTCCTTCCTTTCCCTCTTCTCCTAGGAGCCATTCAATAGATTTGGAGAAAGAGGTCTTAGATTATACTAATCATCTCATATTATGCATGGAGACCCTTATTTCCAGATCCAGTGAAGATGACAGCTTCATCATCACTTTCTCTCTCTCCACTCAGAACCCAAGTCACAGGAACCTCCATTGCCCAGATCCTTCCAAGTTACATCCAACGAAGTGGGCATTCACCCACGAAAGCTTATGCTCCAATACATCTGTTAGGCTAGGTCTATACTACCCGCCTGAATCGGCGGGTAGAAATCGTTCTCGGGGATCGAATTATCGCGTCTCATCGGGACGCGACAATCGATCCCCAAATCGACGCTCTTACTCCACCAGCAGAGGTGGGAGTAAGCGCCGTCGACGGGGAGCCGCGGAGGTCGATTTTGCCACCGTCCTCACAGCGGGGTAAGTCGGCTCCGATACGTCGAATTCAGCTACACTATTCGCGTAGCTGAATTTGCGTATCTTAAATCGACCCCCCCCCCCCCCCCCCCCGTAGTGAAGACCTGCCCTCAGCCTTAAAGGTGCCACAGAACTCTCTGTTGCTTTTTACAGATCCAGACTAACACGGCTACCCCTCTGAAAGATTAACTAAGGAAGTCAAATAAAAATATTTGACTTCTTAACTTAATAAAATAGAATTACTTATAAAGTAGCTCCATCTGTTACTTTAGCTGAGCTTTAGGGGTTGGTCTGGTGGACATGTTATTCTGGAGAATGGAAAGTTTTGATTACTGTTATTTCCTTTTCTCCCAATATCCAGAAATCTTTACTTTCACACTATAAGTAGGAAAAAGTTATTTGAATATTGAAAATAAATAATAATAATAATTAATTGGAGAAAGCATAGGCACTGCCTGGAATATCCCATGTGCATCATGACAGAACATACTTTTTAATTTCCTATTATTTTTATAATAATTAGCAAGTTTCTATTCTTCATCAGCCTCAATTCTGTTCTCCATTACATCATTTAAAATTTGAAGTTGTCTGTTGAATTTACACTGGTGTAACTGAGAACAGAACCCGGCTTTGTGGCCTAAAATCCTGGAAAAAAATCAACTGATATCTTTTAAAATAATATCCTCTCACAGCAAAGGCAAAATTTGAGCCACATAGCTGCTGTGAATTTAGATGACTCTTTCCTCTACAAAAAGAGAGAATAGTGAATATATACGGTCTTTTAATTTTTAGGACTACTTTAGCATGTAGGGTACACCAAAGCTGTTCCTGTTTTGCAGAAAGTATTTGGATAAAAGGCAGCTAAGAAAATCTCATGAAATTAATGAAATATTCATGTTTACCCAAACATTCAATTAGAAGATAATCTGAGGACCACTGTATCTTTTGTGGAAAATACTGCTTTAATTTTCAGATGAAAAGGCAGAATTGAAAACTCATGTACTCAGAGTAATGATGATTAGGAAGCCACAGTTACATATAGGGAATAGGGAGAAAATTTCAATCATGGTTCAAAAAGGAGGGACCCATAACAAATTTTCAAAGCAAAAAATATGCTTCTTAATATGACGAGTTCTCAGGCTTATAGAGGCTCAAAGTATGGATTTTGCAGTAGCAAATTTAACTCCATTAGGGATAACACACTATTCAAAGGAACAATGTGTATTTTTAGTCACATTCTAGAAGACATCCTAGCAGAAGATTGTCTTTTGGTTGCTAGATATTACTTTGTCTGAATACCTCTCTGGGGAATAGATGCTCACTTTCGTTAATCAAAATGGCCAAACAGAGCCAGTGGAGAATCCCCTCTGTGTGGTGGAACTCACCACTGATGGAAACCTGGCAGATGCAGATCAGCCACCTCCTGTAACAGCTGCCCTGCCCACTCCCACTGTAGAAGAGGATGAAGGGGGTGGCTGGGTGGAGAGGGACTGTGGTAGAATAGCACTTTACTAAGCCTGATACCTCTCTGGCATAAGGACCCCAAATGTGTAAGTTAGAGCTATTCCTCACAGCTGGAAGTTGAGCTGGGTCTGTGTAGGTGAGGCTCAAAGAGCTGTAAATGGTGCTGTATCAGCAATCCCCCTCACTGCCGCTGTGCAGAGTTTGGATACAGTCAAGAATCTGTTTCACTATCCATGCCCTGAAGAACCTACAGTCTAATTCAATGTAAGACCTAAGTAAAGGGAGACAAATAAAAACACCTTCCCAGCATGATTTGTTTAACCATAAACGTGTGATCTGTAATCAATTCACAGTGAACTGGAATCATAGGTTCACACAACATGCTCTCAGGATCCACCATAAAATATGTTACTTTTAACTGTAAACTAATCAACCATGTTGTCTTCTGATCAGGTTATATTTTAAATTTGTAAAAATATATTTAAAAAATTGCTCACTACAGTATTTTTACCATATGCAAATTTAGAATCAGCATAATAAATATATACATATGTAATATTCATGTAGTTGTTTAAAGCAATTTGTGTACAACTTAATGCTTTAAATGTTCAAGTTTTGAGAGGCGAGTAACTTTAAAAAAAAATCTTATTAATATTAGTAGGGGCCTGACCCAGTAAGGTGCTCAGCACCAGTGCCCATTGGGGGCCCTAAGCAGCAATATTTTTGGAGGCCCTTACACACAACACATACTATAATTAGTTGGGGACCCCCTTGAGCTGCTCAGGGGTATAAGCAATTGCTTAGTCATCTTATGCCTAGTGCAGGCTCTGATCAGCACTTCAGGCCTGGATACACAAAAGGACTTAGGCATTGTGACTCTGAGAGTCACAGCACCTAACTTTTAGATGCCTGGAAAATCACAGGAGAACATTACGATTCACCATGCCGAATTAGGTGCCTAGGCTCCCTGTAGAATGAACGAGAAGAGAGAGATGCCGGACTGTGATTCACAAAAGTCAGCGTGCTAGTCAGGAAGCTGCCAAAGTTAGCCAATGGGAGTTGCCAACCAGAGGGGTATATGCTAAGTTCCACCCCTCTCTCAGTGATCAACACTTAAGTCTGGGCTGCAGGGAGGCCCCTGCTTCTGCTAGCGATTTACAGCCAGGAACCCTCTTTGGATGCTGGGTATTAGAAAAGTTAAAAATAAAAATCAGTGATGTATCCATTACTAAACAAGGGAAAAACTTCTGATGCTTTCTGGAATCCTGTTTGTATTGTATAACTATATTTAGCATGACAAATGAGCCCCAATAAATAATGGGTTAAATTTTGGCTCCATTGAAATCAATGGCAAAATTCCCATGGATTTTAATAGGGCCAAGGTTTTACCCAATACAGAAGGAAGCAAATAACAGGTAAAATAAATTAGCTTCAAAATAATCTGTGGCAAGGACTGGATGGTTCATAGGATCAATAATGGGATGTGATTTTTTACCTCTATGCCAGTAAAGTGACTCAGCCTAGCTTGGTAGTGAGTCTATGACCAAACTGTTGAATGACATAAATCAATAAGCTATTTATTTTATTCTGTATTATTATCCAATTACTTGTTAACCCAGCAGGGGCATAGCAATGAGCCAAAGGTGGTGGGTGATGGTCTGGATGAACAAGAGTTACAATAGGGTAAGACTATGGGATATGTTTATTGTTACATAGGAATCTATTCAGCGGCATATAGTGTACATGTAGCTACAGACAGCAGTGTGGATGCTGTGAAAGGCTCTGGCAGAGGCAAGGAAGTGGGAAAAGGCTTCAGCAGCTCCCTGCTGCTGGAGTCATTCACTGGGGCGAGAAAAGGCTCTGGTGGGGGATAGGTAGCACAGTAAGGCTGATCCTTTCCCCGCTGGTCAAGTCTTCCCCTGAAGTGAGGGAAAGGCTCCTGCAGTGGGGAGCTACTGGAATCTTTCCCTGCTGCAGTGGGGAGCTACTGGAATCTTTCCCTGCTGCAGTGGGGAGCTGCTGGAGTTTTGCCTTGAGACAGGGAAAGGCCTCAGCTGCTGGCAGAGTCTTTCCCCACTGCTGGAGTCTGTTACTCTGGTCGGTAAGGGCACCAGCAGCGGGGAGCAGCCCCCCTACCCCGCCAGAGCCTTTCGCCACTGCCTGAGTCTTTTCCAGGGAAAGGCTCCAGCAATGGGGATCCAGCTGGACAATACACTGCTAAAACAGCATTGTAGCTGGGGAGACGCAGTTTGGGTGAGTAGAGCATCATGTAGGGTATGTACTTCAATACACATCCACTCTCTTCAGGCATGTCTTTACTTGTCTAAGCCATCCCTCACTGTTTACACTGCTATTTATTCCCATGCTAGAGCGGCAGTATGAGTAAGTACAGTACACACCACCAAACGAAGCGTGCGGTTTAGAAACCCCCATAGATTTTTTTAAGGCAAGAAGGGACTACTGTGAGCATCTTGTCTGACCTCCTGCATAACACAGGCCACAAGACTTGCCTCTATTAATTCTGGCTTCAAGTCTAACAGCTGTGCTTGAACTGGAACATATAATTTAGAAAAACATCCAAGCTTGATTTAAAATTTTCTTTTGATGGAGAATCCAACACAACCTTTGATAAATTGTTCTCAGTGCCAGATTAAAGGATATTTGGGCTATGCACTATGGAAATCATTCAAATTAGGCCTGGGTGGCCCCTCATCATGCCTGACAGGCAGCCAGGCCAAACCTGAGCAGCACTGAGTCCCTGTGTTCTAGGTCACAGCACCACCAACCCAAATCCTGTGGAAGTGCACTAAACAGACATTGGTTAATCCAGGCATGGTTGTTCCAATGGTTAACTACCTTCATTGTTAAAAATTTGCACCTTTATTTCTAGTCTGAATTTGTCTAGCTTCAACTTCCTGCCTTGGATAGTGTTATATCTTTCTCTGCTACATTGAAGAGTGCATTATCAAATATTTGTTCCCTGTGTTGGTACCTATAGACTAGGACCAAATCAACCCTTTACCTTCTCTTTGATAAAATGAATAGATTGAGCTCTTTGAATCTTTCACTGTAAGGCATGTTTTCCAATCCTTTAATCATCCTTGTGGCTCTTCTCTGAACCCTCTCTAATTTATCAACATGCTTCTTGAATTGTGGATACCAGAATGAACACAGATTTCCAGCAGTGGTTGTACCAGTGCCAGATACAGAGGAAACATACTCTTTCTACCCCTAGTTGATATTCCCCTGCTTATATATCCAAGGATCACATTAGCTCTTTTGGCCACAGAATCACACTTGGAGCTCATTTTCAGCTGATTATCCACCATGACCTTCAAGTTTTTTTTTCAGAGCACTGCTTCCCAGGATAGAGTCCTCCATCCTGTCTTTATGTCCAGCATTCTTTGTATGAAAAAGTGTTACTTTACCATACTGAAACACATACTGTTTTCTTGCAGTCAGCTTACCCAAGATATCCAGATTGCTATGTATCAGTGACCTGTCCATTTCAATATTTACCAGGTCCCCCTGAATCTTTGCATTATCTGAAAATTGTATCCGTGATTGTTTTATGTTTTTTTCCCCTCCAAATCATTGATAAAGATGCCAGGAACATATCCTCCTGAGACTCCTCTAAAAACACAGCCCATTGACAATGAATCCCTCATTATAATTACATTTTGAGACCTATAATTTCACTAATTTTTAATTCATTTAATGTATGCCATGTTAAATTTGTACATTCTAGTTTATTAATCAAGATGTCGGGTGGTACTAAGTCAAATGCCTTTACAGAAGTCTAAGTATATTATATCAGCACTATAACCTTTATTAGCCAAATTTGTAATCTCATCAAAAATTGATATGAAATTAGTTTGACAAGATCTATTTTCCAGAAACTTATATTGGCATTATTATGTTACTCTCCTTTAATTATTTATTAATCAAGTCCCTTATCAGCCATTACATTATTTTTCTTGGAATCTATGTCAGGCTACCAGGCTTGTAGTTACCTGGGTCATCCCATTTACCTTTTAAAATATTGGAACATCATTAACTTTCTTTCAGTTCTCTGGAACTTCCCCTTTACTACAAAACTTACTGAAAATCAGTATTAACAGTCCAGAGAGAGCCTTGATCAGATCTTATAAGCTCTTGCATGCAAGTTATCTAGATCTGCTAATTAAAAATGTTTAACTTTAGTAGATGCTGTTTAATATCATCCTTAATTTCTGTTGGAATGGAAAGTATTTCATCATCATCATATGATATGAATACAGTTTTTTCTCCAAATATAGAATTCTACATATCCATCTAGTAATGGACTCATTGCCATTGTTAGGATTCCTTTCATTCTTGATATACGTAAAAAAAATCTATCTGTGGACCTAAACTATTATTTTTATTATTTGGATTTAGTTTTAAATTAATTTTAAATGTTTGGGACTATGTCTGGAATGAGGGTCATGGTGGAGGACAGTGGGGAAAAGCTTTCTGAAAGAAGTGGGTTTTCTGGAGGGTTTTTCAGGCAAAGAGTGAAGTTGTGTGATATCATGGTTTTGGAATACTACGGTAATAATTGCATTAGAAATACTGTGTGGGATTCTCAAAAGTGCGTAAGTGGCAGAACATAGGGCACATGAAGCAGAGTAGAAAAGAAATGATATATAGGCAGGGTGCAAAAGGTGAGGATAAGGAGTTTGAATATGAAATTGGGGTAAACTGGAAGCCAGTGCAAACATTCAGGAAGGCTGACATGTTCAAAAGCACCAGACAAAGAAGATGCAGATAAGTTTGAAGGGTATACTGTGAAATTTGGGGAGGCCAGTGAGAGGTGGTTTCCGGAGTCAACAGGACCAGAGTAGTAGGAATGGAGAGGAAGGGATGAATTTTAGAGAAACTCTAAGTGGAGAACAGATAGGATTTAACAATGACCTTTAATTAGCAAGCAAATTAATGTGCTTTGACCTAGTCCTTTTTGAAAGGGGACGAGTCAAAGTGCATTAACAAACTGTTAATGCAGCAGAGTTCACGTGGACAATTAATATGAGGTGCTAGTCCAGGGTAGATTCACACTCCAGTTTGCCACAAACTAATTGTTCATGTATACAGGGCCAGCTCCAGGCATCAGCCTTCCAAGCAGGTGCTTGGGGCGGCAATCTGCAAGGGGCGGCAGTCCATGTGTTTTTGCCCCCAAGCAGTGCGCCGAATTGCTGCCGCGGATGGCGGGGGCAGTCCATGCGCCATTAGGGCGGCACACACGTTTCTGCGGCAGTGGCAATTCGGCGGCAGCTTCTATGTTCAGCTGCCTGCGGCGGCAATTCGGCAGCAGCTTCTGTCTTCTGGCTGAAGACAGAAGCTGCCACCGAATTGCCGCCGCCATGGAAACGCACGTGCTGCCGTAACGGCACACGGACTGCCCCTGCCGTCCGCGGCGGCAATTCGGCGCGCTGCTTGGGACGGCAAAAACAGTAGAGCCGGCCCTACATGTAGACAAACCCTAGATGTGATGGAAGAAAGGAAAAACGGTGTTCTTAGATTACTCTATGGCTGTGAACTTTGGTGTCATTAGAGATGGTGAAGTTGTTGACAGTGACAGAGAAGGAGAGAGGATTAATTAATTTATTTCTTTGAGGGAGGAAAAATAAGGAGTTCCTTTTCACATTGAGTTTAAATCAATGACTGGACATTTGAGAGATAGTTCCCAGTTAAAGAAGCAGGGCCAGATAGAATGAGAGAGGTCAGAATTGCTGAGGTGGATTTGGGTATCATCAGCTTAGGGGTGATAACTGAATTAGTGAGAGTTGGTGGGATCACCGATGTATACCACAAAAAAGTGAGAAGAGGAGGGAGGTAGTTAAGGGGCCCTGAGAGAAACTGGATGAGAGTGGGAAGTATGTAAGATGAAAATGAGGGGCCACCTAGCAATACAGTGACTGGAGAGGTAGGATGGAAACTGATTCAGTTTGCCATAGTCCAGTTTCTATCAGAAAAGTGTCCACATCACAGTTAGCAGTTTTTGGAAGCCTTGTTGCCAGTTTCAGCAGAGGCCAGAGGTTGATTTTTTATTTTTACAGATGTTCTTTCCAAGTGAGAGTGGAAGGAGTTTGCCAGGGTAAAAGTATGCCTGTACTGCATCTGTATTGTAGAGGATTTAATCTACAGCACTGCTTATCTAGCACTTTTCACAAATAAATTTACTAAAATAATAACACATTTTTGCTTTTCCTAAACAGTGCCATTTAAAATATGTTTTAAAACATTTTCTCAATATATCCTTATTTCAAAGAATTACACTTATATAAACATATCACAAGTGCTTTCTTCTGTAGAAGAAGTACTTGATTGAGATTGTACTGAAAGCTATACTTCCCTGAGTAATATTTTGATGTTTGTGCTTTGAGTAGGTTGGCTTTTGGTTATGAGGTAGGAATTGACCATGGGTTGTTACAAAAGGATAAGGTGTCTGTGGACATATGTACACAGCGGGATAGTATTTTCTATTCAAACATGTTTTCAACTGATTACTTGTGGCTTTTATAATAAAATAAGTTTTTAAGCAATAGTATAAATTCCATATGCATGAAAATAATTCTTCCAATTACTCTGGAGGAAAATCAGCAATGTCTAACTATACTTTACCAAATCTCTAAAAATGACTAATGTGTACTAGGAGAGAAATACCTAGCTGGAGACTCTGTGGAGGAGCCCACCAAAGAGAATGGAAGAATTTCCATTGACCTCAGTGGGCTTTGTGTCTAGCCCACTTACAAAATCTGTCTGATATGTGACACAGAACTGCCTGGAAGTGAGTTTTACTTTCTAAAGTGACTGTTACAATAGCTAATAAGTTGACAGTCTGATTTCTTTCAGAATACATACTTTTATTAGTCATCATTATTACATTAGGGCTGGTGATGATTTTGGAAATTTGTCTGCACACAACTTATGAATTCAGGCTGATGTTATGAAATTGATGCCGCATGGAATGTCTCAGTGCATAGTGAGTCAGCCATAAATTGACTGGAGTTTGTCAGATGAGGTATAGTGTTTAGTTCTAATACCTTAATGATCAGCTTAGAATAGTGGGATGGCTGAAGCCTTGGGAAAACAGTTTGACCCAGTCTGTCTACAGGGAGGGGGTCTGGAGAGTGGAAGATCCCCAGATGCAGAACAAAGAAATCAAAGTGTTGATGCTAGCCTTTAAAAACCACAGAGACTGGGTGAATCAGAGGAGACTCACAGAAACACACAGGAAGCTTTGGGCAGGAAAGACGAAGAGATAGGAAGAGGCATCAGCTGTCAGGGATGCTATACTTGGTCCTTCTTCAGCATAGAGGAACGATCTAGGTGACCTCTTGAGGTCCTCTCCAACCACACATTTCTATTCTATGCTTTTGAAGTGTGTGTGGGGGGTCCTGTTTAATTGCGTGAGCAGCTGTGGAAGAAGGAAGCTAGCTGACCTAGAGAGAGAGGATCATGGACACCCCAGAGGACTCAGTACTAATTCCAGAAAATGCTCCAGAGTGGTGAGGAAACTGAGGCAGGGAAATGAGTATTAGTATTTGTCATTTTTCTAGATCTGTGTTTCCCTTGTGCTATCTAAGTAAAGAGTATTTGCCTTTAGAATCCCGTGCAAATCTACCTGTGTGTCTATCTGTGGTTCAATGAAGAGCTAAACTGTAAACCTAGAGTGCCCAGATGGTTGGAGTTCCAGGAAAAGGTGTGCTTAAGCTATGGGGAAATCTGAGGGGTCAGTACTGGTCCTGGTGGCCCTGGGTAGCAGAACTGCCCATTTCTTTGAAGGGATAACAGAGAGAACACTTGGTTGAAAATGTCACAGAGAGGCCACAGACACTGCTGGAGCCTGCTCAGCTAAAGGGAAGCTTAAAGCACATGGGTCCAGTGGATTAGGACTCAGAATCGCAGCCTGATGCCAGAGAGATCTTGATTATGGTTGTGTGTGACACAGAGGTTATTACTGGTTGTTGCTCCAATGACCTTTTTATAGGCTATTTATTCATGTTTATGACATGTTTAATATCAGTTGGTTGAAACATGGTTGTTCTAGTGAAAATATTGTTTTGCTATTGTGTGATTGTTCATTGGTACAGTACACACAAAACTGATAAGAACTGAATCAGACATTAAGAATACAACCATTTGCCAGGCTACTGACATTTTTTATATCATTTTATGCCTATTATATTTTATTATGCCAAATGGGTAAAAATCAGTGCTGTGCAAGTGGGTTTAACCCTGCTGATTTCCGTAATCTTGTGCTTACTCTTACAAAAGGTGAATTGTCTCATCTAAAGAAGAAAAGTGTGTTTAATGCAAACATTAGAGCTGATTGAAAATGAGACCCTATTATGAAAAAAATGAAAATCTGATTTTTTTTGTTTTGAAGTGTTAGAAATCAATCCTTTTTATTTTTGAAATATGTGATGTTTTGGTCTTAAATTTTTGTTTTTGAAAATGTTAAAATGGTTAAGCTCAATAATTTTTTCAATGCTTTTAAAAATAATGGGGGGAAATGGCACAATTTGTCTCACAAATGAAACATTTAAACAATGTCAACAATTGTTTGTGAAACATTTCATTTTAGAAAAAAGCCAGTGTTTGTTCCAAAATTGAAATCAGCTGCAACAATTGTAGTCTCAGTTCTTTTCTTGGTGTGTTCAGCTATGGTAGTTAAGTTTCATTTTAGCAAATATTCCATTATGACACAGTTTGGAACCTAAGTGTCTGGGGATGGTGATTGAAAAAAAAAAAGTTAAACTGCACCACCACTTACTGCAGCTATTGTCAGCTTTAAGATTTACTACAAGATTAGGGATACTATGACACAAGCACAATGATAGATTTGCCTTATGAAGCACAGTGCCCCTTCAAAATAAAAATAACTAATAAAAGGCTACTGAAATGTGGCTCACAACCCTATTAAATCCTTAACTACACAGTTTCTCACCCCTTCACTATTTATGGACCAAGGTTAGGTATTTCAATGGAAGATACCTTTAAAGAAATAGTGTTAGTAAGTAGTGCATACTTAACGGTGCATGTGGCAACAGCAATGGATAATTGTGGCAGCACTAGATAAGTACAGTAGATCGGCAAACCTATTAAATCCTGTGGGATTAAAATAGCCAAAGAGTTAGCTGTGATGTTGTTAGAATAGCTTTGATAAAGCAGTTACTCCTTCTTTGTCTATTAATGACATATCATAACTAATGTACGGGCAGTGTATCATAGTGGATAGAGTACTGGATAGCTACTCAGGAGACCTGGGCTCTATTACTGGTCTGCTGGGTGACCTTGGGCAAGTTATGTTGCTGCTCTGTGCCTCAGTTTCCCCATCTATAAAATAGAGATAATGATCTTGATCTCCCTGGTAAAGTGCTATGAGATCTACTGCTGAAAAGTATTATTTACAACAATAGACATCTAGTTTGTCAAACAAGTTTTAATAATTTCCTAGGGATTTTTGTCTTGTATATAGTATGGTTTGTTTTTATCCATTTACATCTTCTTAAAGTTATTTGATATGGCTTCAACTACATCACCAGATTGTTATAACCATGAAACCATAGAATATTCTTTCTTGCGTGTAATGCTGGTGAAAGATTTCAGAAAAATGGCCTGTGGTCCTTTTTCCACCATACCCCTTCCAGTATAACCAATGTAATTTATAATCCTTACCTGCTTTGACAAGATGTTAGTAAACCCTTTGTGACAATAACAGCATGATACCTTTTCAATGCAGTGAAACCCCTAACCACCCTACTGCTAATCATTCACTGAACTTTGTATGACTAGACAACTGATGTGGGTATGAGCTTATGTTGTTTTCCAACTGGTTTCCTGTCATCAGTGACTATTCCACAACCCCCATAGAAGGATTACTTGGTGGCTTAGAAATGTAATTATCTGCTTGAGCCTCCAGCTGCTTGTGCCACAATCAAGCAAATTAAATCATTACAAATCCAATATATCTTGCTATACTGATTCTAGTAAATTGCGGAGAACCTACATCAGGCATTGTACAATCTTGTCCTCATCTTAAGTGGCCCCTCAGTATTCCCTGGACAAATTGCAATAGATTTCATTGTAGCAACAACTCTCTTCACTATTATTACTAAATTCAATGCCTTTGTGCTCATGGGATCTAAGGTGTTTAGCTTTCAGATAGCTGTAGCTATTTCTGCACTGAATAATGTAATTTAGGAGACCAGAAAAAGACACAGTTCAGTGTTTGGTAGAAAAAAAAATTGCTGTGAAAACTGCTTCCTGCGGATTCAGAAGCAAAGCATAAATCTTTCATTTGGTAATGCTTCAAAGTACCATTTCCAAATGAACACCATGATTAGCCTTGTCAAGCTTTTTTATAGTAAGCAATAGATCTGAGTATTCAGGGCCAAATATTGGAAAACCCATAGCAGAATTGGGATACTCTGCAAATTAAATCTTGCAGTTACTTTCACATCACACCATGGAGAGGTGAGCTTTATAGATAGCCGTACTAACATGAGGATGTCCTGAGATCTGCAGGGAAAGCTCATGGATCACAGGAGAATCTGCAGAAGGTTGGCACATCTACATTGAGACCCAGGGACTCTGTTGCTCACTAACTTCACCCTAACCTTGTTCCCACTGGCTCCTCACTTCTGCCTAAACAGCTCTTCATTCCTTTAGGGGAGAGAGTGGTGTCATGAACAGTACTGAGCATAAGATAGTACTACCAAGGTCAGCATTATCTTGCCTAGAAAAATCCTCCTGGGTTTTGTGGGTAATGATATCATTGCTGGCCCAGCTCCTTTTCTCCCCAGCTGTGTACACACACACACACACACACACACACACACACACACACACACACACACACACACACACACACACACACTTACAGAATTACAGTGGTGATAGGCCTGGCATAATAAAACCAAACATGGAAACAACAGGGGCATAGTATATGGAGATTATTTGTAGGGGATTAGATGGGCTCTGTTTAAGGTCAACACTCTTTGCCTCCCAAACTTTGGCCCATTTAAATGTGAGGTTTTTGCATTTTTCCCTTTGGTTTATCTTTCCTAGATTCATATATGGTTCCCATTACCATAGTGTATGAACACCTCATAATCTTTAATGTATTTATCCTCACAGCACCTCCACAAATTAGGGAAGATTATCCCCATTTTGCACATAGGGATACAAGGCAAAGACAGAAAGTGACTTGCCAGGAGAAGGTGTGGAATAGAGTAGGGAATAGAACTATGGTTTTCTTATGTCCCAGACTAGACCTTAACCACTGAAAAATCATGACCACCACCATTTGTAAAACAAATGTTTTCAATAATTACTATTTTAAAAAGTGTAATATCTTTCAATGGAAAACCTACAAGGCCAGGGGAAAGCATTTGAAAACCATTTTGCTCTCAGGGGAGAGGTCTACAGCCTCACGGTACAGCCCCCAAATGCCAGGGGAAACTGGACTTCAACCTTGCAGATTATGGAGGTTTGCACCTTTTGGGGTTGCTCCCCTACCTGGCCTTAATAGCAACACCCCCAGAGAAGCCATGCAGTAATTAGTTCTGTCTTCCTAGATCTCCAAAACTTGGAGGAGGAGTTTAATGTTGATGGGAGTAGCATTAACTCCCACATGGATTTGTCTGCAAATCCAATATTTATTTATCATGTTTGGAGGGGAATATGCTATACAGAGCTCCTGCTCCTAAGCCTAATCCTCACTACAGCATGCCACCTTTCTCCCTACAATGCAATTTTGGCACTTTAACTATGTGGTGTTTGTGTAGAGGGATGAATTTCTAGTCAAATGCCTCATTCCATGAAGCCATAGTTCTCTATTTCTTTACCTTTAGAATATATTGAACTGAAGCTTTAAAACACACTTATTAATACAATTATTTAATAATAATATTTAATAATAATAATTTTATTCAAAGCATCTGATGTTGGAAGTCACAGTGTGTGCCTAACACCTTGCACCTTGAGGTGAGATTAATGGTCCTGATCTTTAGTTCAGGCCAAGAACTGCATAGTGCAGCTGGTACTATGCTAGCCGCCTGCTGGAATGTTGCTTGTGTACTCTGACTGCCAAAGGCTCTAAAGGGGAGATTGAGCAGCCAGGATCAAAAAAGTTTAAGGAATCCCTGGCCCTGCTGCCTTTTCTCAGCCATGCCCCTACTCCAGTAGCATAGGTTATGGGTGGCATTTGATCTACTGGGGTGATCCATCTATGGCTGACCCTGCAGACTTTAGGGCTGTTGCCCAGTGATCCGGGGAAAAGTGACTGAACCTGAAGCAGGATCTGGACCATTTTTATTGGTCGAGTACAATCAAGTAGATAATAGTCATGGCTGTTACTAATTCTTTTGGGCTTAACACACTGGATAAGCAAATACTTTGAGTCTAATTGTTATTTTATACAACTCTGGCAGTGTAAAGTGTCCTTAATATGGGTGCAAATGTAATTTGTGTTCACTTTGAAGCACTTTTAGGCTAACAGAGCAGTCTAAAGGTGTAAATGAGAATCTGGCCCTAAGCTTTAAGTGTAAGGATTCCTTATAGACTGGTATGTCCTTTATTTAGATATTCAGTCTGGATTACTAATTACTCCAACTGCACCATTACTGTTCTAATTCAAAGAAGAAATAGAAACATTTCTAAAATAAGCATAGGAAATGTCAAGTACACTAAAACATTACCACCTACACTGCAAGTAAACTGGAGCCTAATATGTCTCATTACTTTAAATAACTTGTCCTTTTAAAGCTTTATAAGCAGTTAATGTTTATAGTAAATCAGGGTTTGTTCAAAATGTAATAAATAATTTTTGTTCCACCGTCAGGTATGCCTGCTACTTTTTCTCATAAATAGCTCGGGTATCCTATCCTCTCTTTTTACTAAATCTCTCACTAATGCTCTCCGATTGTGCTCAGATTAATATAGCATCGAATAGATTAACATAACATAATGCTTTCACTCAACTTAATTTGTGTGTTGTATATATAATTGTCTCAATGCCTTTTTTAAATGTAAAAAACAGGCATATACTTGATAAGAGGGCTTTTTAAGCACATATCTGCATTTGCAACTCTGACCCAGGAGAAAGAGGAATAGTTTACTAGGGAGCTTTAAACTGGCATCCAAATGATGCTTAAATTCAAATTCATTGTTTGGTATAAGTAGACTCATGATAAAAAATTATGGTCACTAAAATATTTTTTTCTTCATTTTGCTTAATATAAAACCTGCAAAACTGCATACATCTACATTTACTTACATTGGAATATTTTTAAACAGCTTGCTGGGAAGGCCAATCTAGTATAAAGTGGGGGAAAAAGTGTGTGTGTGTGTGTGTGTGTGTGTGTGTATATATATATATAGAGTAAGTTTGGTTTATTTCATTCTCCTGCAAAACTGATGGATTGAAGCAGAAGCTTACAGTGGAAAAGAAAGAGAAGTCATGTTTCTTAATGGTCTTTTGTTATGTGAAACCTCAAAATTTCTGCAGGCTAGGGTTAACTCACACAAATATGCTTTATGAGAGAGACCATAGAAGAATCACTAATAAGCATTGCTATAGCTGTTTTTTGTGCTCAAAGACAATTAGCCTTGTAAATGTATCCTGATAATTTCATTGTGGTTGAGGCTGAAGAAGAAGCTGACATTTCAGACTCTCTAAGTCAAGTATTAATGAATGATTAGAAAGCAGCTGATTAGAAAGCATTGGCTTAGAAGAGACCATTGTATTTTGAACATTATTCTTTAATGATTTTTATTTATCTGATAAGTTAACTCATTCACTGGCAAAGGAATCAAAATCCCTTGGCAAGTGAGGGATCATGGCCCATGTAGTTATGAGCTTCTTTTGCTGGGCCACTACATGGAGCAGCAGTGCATGCCCCAGAGAATAGAATTGGTTGGTATATATAGAAATAAACACAAACATTAAATCAGGCTGAGGTGGGCCATGATCCCTCCTCTGTAATGATGCACATAGGGATCACAAAGGAGAATGGGAGTCCAAGTATGGGGCCAAGTAGGCAGTCACAAGTGGCTAGGTAAAGGTGGTGGCCAAGTAGGGTGACCAGACAGCAAATGTGAAAAATTGGGACGGGGGTGGGGGGTAATAGGAGCCTATATAAGAAAAAGACCCCAAAATCGGGACTGTCCCTATAAAATCGGGACATCTGGTCACCCTATGGCCAAGTAAGGGACCCAGGATCAGGTTCTCCTGCCTTCAGAAGGTCATTAAAGGCTAGGTGAAACTCACTGTCCCCTCCTTGCTCCACCATTCTGTTTGTCTGACTAGTGTTTTTGGTGTCATTCCCCCCTCAGATATTTGACTGGGGCCTGGTTTCTTTCAGTTGTGTCTGAACTGAATAGCTCTTGAATTATTAAGAAAACAAAAAAGACTGATTCTCTTTTTTAAGTGACTGGTGCTTAGCACAGTTCACATGCTTTCAGAAGCATAATAAGTGAGTTTCTCTGCAAATTTCCAAATTTCATTCCATGCTCTACACTAGCATTTCACAACAGGGATACTCAAGTCTACATGTCATTTCTCAAAGTTAAAATTAAAAAAAGGCAGCAATGGAGCAGATTGTGAGCCCCATTTGTTTCCTTTAAACCACCCTCTTTGTAGATCTTTCTGTTAGAGTGGCTCCCAAACTGACCTATGGAGAACAGTAGTTAACCACAAGACGTGCCCCAAGGCATGCTCAGTGAGTAATCATTTGTATCCATTTGAATGTTCTGTGATATGCCAGTGCTACTGAATTGTGGATTTTCTTCAAATCTGAGGGATTAGGATCTTGATTGGCAAGTATAAAATCTATCTTCAGGCTCCTCTCAATGCACCTGAATGAGTTATCTCTTGGGAGGTAGTTTATTTGGGGTTACAAGTGTCATGACATAGTCTTTCAACATGGTGGTTGGTATCTTGAGCAGCCTCTGAAAAATTCAGCTCCTTCTTAGAATGGGTCTTAAAAAGTAGAAGCGTAGATTCCTTTGGTTGCACACTTATTGGATACCTTCTTATTTGTTAGGCATGGGGATATGCAGATATAATTTTTAGATTCTCAGTTGCACCTTGTATCTTGCTGGGCGGAGCTGCGGGGTTGCACCAAAACAGCCAGTTGCAGTTCCCTCATCATATCTGGCCTCATCTTAGTTTAAAACAGTCTCAAGGCTACTCTAAAGCCTCAAGAGATCAGTACACAAGCTGAGAATAACTAGAGTACAGTGGTGCGCTAGACATGCCCCTTTCTATGCCAAGGACTGAAGGGGCCAGAGGGAGGGAATATAACATAGAAGATGACTATACAAACCTGGAAACTCACTCATTCTGGGGGAATCTCCAACTGGGAAAATCTACTGGTATTATGTGCTTTGTGCCACCAGAGCAGAGAAAAAAAGGCTGGACTGAAGAAGAGAATCTGGCTCAATGAACTTAAAATAAATATCAGCTGTTAGAGCTCTGACTTAATTGTTTTGCTAAGTAGATCATTTGAATTACACACAGATTAGGGACCCGTTCTTGTTTCCACTGAAGTCAAAGGGAGCAGGATCAATCCCTAAATCTGCTACTACAGTAATGTCTTTCAGCAGCCACAACTGTATCACATGTGAATATTACATCTTTAGGAAATATATCTATCAGGCACCCCACACAACTGCAACTGATGCTTTGCAGTTTATTGCTCTAGACATAAGTCAGTTATCTAAAACAGTGTATTTTTTTGTCCGTCATTGTTTGGTTGTGATTTTATACAAAGCCTTTTTATAGTTTGATGATATGAGATTTCTAACAATGACATGAATGATTCTAAGTATCATAATATGAACATCAATTTCAATTTCCAGTTTTATGATCATAGATAATCAATAATATTTAGACGGTATCTATTGTGATATTAGCAGCATTTTCCTTTTCTCAACACATTCTTATTTTAAAACTCTGATGGAATAAAAATGACATTTGTGTCCTGAATGAAAGCGTTTAGTGTTTTATAGATAACTTGAGTAATTCTCTTGATCTGTTTTTCTTTGATTACATTTCAGTAAAAATGTTTGATCTTTTCCCCCTTAACATATTCATCAGAAATGGTTATTTTCTCTTGAAAACGAAAGATTTAAAGCAAATTTCCTTTTATAAAATTTGCCACCGATGTTACGTGTTTCTTTTGGTATTTTAAAAAAGAATATCAGGGTTGGAAGGGACCTCAGGAGGTCATCTAGTCCAACCCCCTGCTCAAAGCAGGACCAATCCCCAGACAGATTTTTGCCCCAAATCCCTAGGCCCCCTCAAGGATTGAACTCACAACCCTGGGTTTAGCAGGCCAATACTCAAACCAACATCTTATATTAAATAAAAACATTTAATCATGGAGTTTCTGCTGCAACAAGTTAACAATCAGGAGAAAGAGAGCAGTAACTGGAAACTTGAAAATATCATTTAGGCATAACTAGAATTAAATTTACTCTAGATTTGTTTGATAGTCTTGCATTAAGGAGAGAGAGAGAGTGGGCGAAGCTTTCACATGTGCAATTGAAAATATTTTTCTGCTGCCTAGCTAACAGCCTAGACAAGGCATTACTGACTCAGAGTGAAATACAAGCTGACAGATGACAGGAGGAAAGTATTTGAGAAGATCTACAGTCAATTTATAGATTAACATGTATTGGTATAAATTCTGACTGGAAGGTAAATTAATATAGATATTGTATTTAATTGTTCATAATGTAAATGAGCTGAATATCTATAAATGACTTAATACAGTGGCAAGTTTCTAGAGGTGTTTGGAAAACAGTGGGGGGAAATGTCTGAAATAGTTAGAGAAATTCATAGGTGCTGTCTTCAGACAGCTTTTATTTTCCTTTGTACTTTTCTTCGGTATAATAGGAGAGCTGGCCCTTAAATGAAATCGGGCTCAGTGCTTTTGTTCTAGTCCTGGTGCACCCTACTTTCATGTAATGAGGAGGGTGGGTTGCCCCTGGGAATTATAAATGAGAGTTCAGAATGCTGAGAGGGGAGGCTAGAATCAGGGCCACCCAAAGGATTCAGGAGGCCTGGGGCAAAGCAATGTCGGGGGTCCCTTCCATAAAAAAAAGTTACAATACTATAGAATACTATATTCTCGTGGGGGCCCCTGTGGGGCCCGGGGCAAATTGCCCCACTTGTCCCCTCCTCCTCCCCCCGGGCCTCCATAATGATGCCAGGAAGGGAAAAAACCCTCCAGATGCTTGCCATTTTGGGCCAACAAGTGTAAATTCCTTTCTGATCCCCCCAAAAAGAAGTATCAGAGGGGTAGCCGTGTTAGTCTGAATCTGTAAAAAGCAACAGAGGGTCCTGTGGCACCTTTGAGACTAACAGAAGTACTGGGAGCATAAGCTTTCGTGGGTAAGAACCTCACTTCTTGCATCTGAAGATTAGTCTCAAAGGTGCCACAGGACCCTCCCCAAAAAGAAGTGATTGATCAGATCTGCAACATCCTGGAAGCACAGCTCCAGTATACTTCAACTATAGGGAGGGAGATCAGGCCAGCAACAGTGTTAAGATGGCCACCAAACACATAGCAGGGGTTTCAATGGAGGGAGGGGGTGCATGAGAGCCAATAAGCTTCCCTCAGCACCCCCTGACTAACCAAAGGCAGAGAATCCCCTCCTCCCAGGCACATCCCCAGGTGTAATTTAAGGCACACATTGCTCTCCTGTCCCCTTCCCAGGAGTTGTCCATCCCACCTCTGGTACAACCAAAATTTCTTCTTGCTGAGAAAGAGGGAGGGACATTTTGTTTGTCTCATCATTTCTGAAGAATTCATCTAGAGATTATTGAAGTGCTACTGTAGACCTTATTCAACCTTGCCTTTCACCTTATGTAGTTATTTACACTGGTGAAAAGTGAGTGTAGAATTCTACCATTCTGATTTGAAATGAGTAACTGTGAAACAAAATAAAATGCAGTCAAAAAAGTACGCACAGGCATACTTAAGTAACTTCTCAGATCAGATTCACTTTAGTGCTGTGCAGATCTGCTGGTCTCAGAGTGACATAATGGGTCAAATTCATCTCTGGTGCAACTCCGTTGATTTCGGCAGATTTACCTCAGGGATGAATCTGGTGTATTATTTTGCGACTAAATGTACCCACTCAATATAATACGTTGTCCTACAATTAAACCTCTACACTTGTAATGTTAACCTCTTTAGAATTCCTGATTTTTTTTTTCAGCTGAACAGTGAGTGAAATGCTATATGAAATAGCCACACTAGTGTACTTATTTGTACATTATGCTTATTTAAAAAGCACTTTAATCTGGGGGAAATACTTTCACATTTATTTTGATATTACATTCATTTGTTTAGTTTTGGCTTTTTTTTTGTAATTTAGCATATGACTATTGCTAATAACCAATAACATTTTTGTTTAAAGAAAAGTTTATCATACAAACATCCTATGTTATTTTTGTTGGCTGATTCCTCAGGGAAGTTATACGTGCTGAAATTTGGACAGCACTAGCCGTTATCATGTCACAAAGACAGGATTACAACTTTGCTTCATGGACACCAAGTCAGAAAGCTGGGTTATAAATTATCCACGGAGGTAACAGTAATAGAAAATGGAAAAGAGAAATGCAGGTAAAGTCAGTTTGCATTTTCCTTGTCTGTTCTCTTCTAGTTTTTCTGACTGTGAAAGCCACTGTTGAGGGGACTAATTTCTCTACAAATGTCAACAGACCTTGTGTGTCCCCTGCTTGCATGAGAGAGGGGAGCCAAACATCGGAAATCTGGTCTTGGGAAGGCACAAATAGCGAGAGCATTGATAGGCAGCAGACCTTAAGTATGCTCTTAAAGGGAACTGATTCAAGAATAGCAGTGCAGAGGTAAGGGGCCTCCTAATGGAAGCAACTTAAAGGGACTGAAGTCTCTGCGTCTTGGACAGGAGGGGAAATCCAACTTTTCCACACACCCCTCCAACAGAAGAACAAAGAGGAAACTCCGCAAATCAAAACTCTAGGATTTGGAACTCCACTATGCGGGAACAACTGGCATAGTAGAATATGGGGCACCATGTTAAGTGTAATATCTCACACAAATGGTTTCATATACATGCTGTAAAAACAGCACTCATGTGATCCTCTCCTCTTGTTGGAGACTGTAGAAAGTCTTCTTCAACAAACTTATTTAATGTTAAAGAGGGAAGAATTCTATGTGCCTGGGGCCAATGGCTTGGTATGTTAATAAATATCAATCATTTAGAGTTGTAAAACATATCCACAAAGAACACCATAAAAGACATATGATTTAGCAGGGTGCTATTTATGAAACAAACACGGGCTATGGCACATTGGGAGGAAGTGTTATTTGGGGCATTTCAAGTTTAATCTCATGTGATTATTGTGCAGCTCCAGTCAGCTATTTTTTTTATTGCATCCTAACACATTAGCAACAAATAACACTGATTAATTCAGAAACTATCCCTAGTTAGGTAACTGAAAAAAGGATAAGTAACTCTTTTAAGAACAATGGTTATAGTGTCCCCTTCTGCATAAAGATCGTGGGAGGAAGAAATTAATTCTATAAACCCAGAACTAGTTCCCTGTGTGAAGATTCTAAGGCATCAAATCCCGTAGGGGAAGAATTTGGGGCTGTACAATAGGAACCAGGATCTGGTCTCATGTCCAAGAGGAAACTGGAGATATCCCTTCAGAGAGACTGGCCCTCTGTGCTTTATCCCATCTCGATCTTCTCTAGACAGCATCGCTTGTCCACTAGTACCTTTGCTCCTTGTGGGGCTCCTGCTAATTAAGAGTGAATGCTGCTCTGAATGGCAATAACATTTAGTGGGAAATTTGCTGGCAGTAGTGTGAATTTCTCAGCAGATCAGGATATGCCTCATCTGAACCCTCCTCTCCTTCCCTCCACATCCAGAACCTTGCAGAACCCTCATTTTACCACCTAGTATTCAGTTGGAAAGGGGAAAAAAGGAAAAACTGTGACAATACCTCCATTTCTGTCCCAATTTTTCACATTTGCTGTCTGGTCACCCTATATATAAATGTAGTGCTCATGTCAGCGAGTGACTGATATTACTAGCATGAATCATCCATAGTGCAGGAAAGCATTGTCAGGCTTTGCATATGCAATTACACTCCAGTCCTGATTCACATCATGCCCCTACTGTTCTAGTCTTTGGCTTTTTAATGACTCGTTACTGAATAAAGACATTCTGGTACTATACGTGTGCGTGTGTGTGTGTGTACATGTGTGTGTTCATGTAATAGTGCTCCTAACTAGAGCTGGGAGAATAGTGTATAAAATGTCCTTCCTTCAACATTATTAGAATTTTCTTGGCCATGTTCATACCCCCTTTGATGCTCACTTTCTATGAACATCAGAAAATTTTACTCAGAAAAAAACCACAAAAAGTGAATTCACTAGCTTGAATATGTACAGAAGCAAAATTTAAAATGTGGATAAACAAATAGGCAGGACGTAAATGCATTAATCTAATAAGGAAACAACAACAATGCCATGTGGTTTGGGTGACAAATCACAACCAACTATCACAGTTTACATTTTGAATATTCTCTATGCCTAGAGTAAATATACTGAATACAGATTTGTTATACAGCAAATATTGGTTGGTGCTGTGTTCAAAGATATTGCGTAAGTAGAAAAGGAAAATAAATTAGTCAAATGCTTCATTGTGAATTAGTCACTACACTTGACTCACAGCTTTCATCCCCCCAAACAGACTTTTATTTGGAGAGCTATAGGAGTGGCAGTGGTATATAAGTTCATGATATTCTATTGAGCAGACAGTGGTTTTTTTTGTTTTGTTTTATTATTGATTTATTCTGAGTCATGTATTAAGATGAAACCAGCCAATCCATTTTCACTTGTGGTGTCACCAGTAATAGACCACCCTTAGAAAATGATAAAATATTAGTTAACTTCCTTAAATCTTCATTATACTACAATCCAGTGCATTGTCATTTTGAATTTCAAACAGATTTGTACTACTCATGGGAAGGAGATCTTCTTTGGGTATAACATTATCCCTGCTGAGTGTCAAATCATTTCCCATTTATCCCCCATAAAACATAATACACATACCAAACCCTTCAGTCAATGAGAGTTGTGCATGTTTCTTAACACAAGATATATACAGTGCCTCCTCTTAAACAAAAATAGAGATTTCACTTAGGTTGATGGAATCAATGATGTATATCCTAGGTGTGGGGGGGGAGGGGAAGAGGGGGCAAGAAATCTACCAAGTTAACTATGCATTTATTAGTTGCACCAAGGTTTTAGATTGTGAGTATCTGGAGAAAGAAAGAGATAAGCTCAAAAATAGAACAAAGACTGAAATAGATCTGGGAGGCAACATGAATGGATTGATTGACAAGTATTGAACTAGACAGTTGAGATGAATATTTCCTCATTTAGCAGCCATCATATTGCAGGGAGTTCTATGCCTTCATGTACACTTGCTTCAGGAAGAGGATTTCAGGCCATTTACAAATGTGGGACCCTGGGCAACATGATTCCCCAGAGTGAACTAGAGCCAGAAACTATCATTAAGGAAAGTGTATACTGTGATATTGTACAATGAGAGCACAGTGCACCTACTGTGTAAATATAATTTCTCAGTAACAAACTCAAAATATAATCCTAGCAACAGTCTGCAAGGAATGCAAGAATGTGCAAAGAGGTGTATCCTAGAGTTGCAAGAAACCAATACTGCCTGAATAAGCTATGCATTAATCTGTGCGGCAAACTAAGAACCTCCATAGCCATTGTGTCAGGAACTGAAAAGGTGACGGTTCCCACAATGTGTGATATCCTGCCAGAACTTTCCAGGCTAAATATGATGTCGGAACTGGGTTTTGGCACATAGGGCTGAATAGAGTCCACCTAGGACTGGACTATGCATTTCCCTTTGGTCACAACCTGAGAGAGTCTGCAGGATTTCCAAAATAATGGATGAGGAAATATTCCTCTAAATTGTCACATTGAATGATTTGACTAATTAACTGGCATTGGCAATATTTTGTTATTGCTTTTAGCACTGTAACACTTTCTATTTACATAAATTTGTTTAAACTTGGTGTAGCAAGATCTAGACAATCTTACAATAACTTTGTTTCATCTTGGCATTGTAATATTGTCTTAATTGGCTATCCATGGGCTCTCTAGACATCATGGGATGTTTTTGCTGAAGAAAAGCCCCATACAAATGAATGGGGAATTTCTGTTGTGATAAAGAATGCTACTGAATTTTACTATCGAGGGTGTTCTAGTATGTTTAAAATCAGAATATCTTCTTGGCCATTTTAAAGTTTTATTCCTAAACCAACAAACAAGTTCAGTCCACATTAAGAATAAGAGCTTTGCAAAATCTTTTTTTTACACCCCATCCCCTTTATAGTTAAACAATAACAACGACAACAAATACAACATAATAAACAGTATCATGAATTGAAATAATCTTTTGGAGCAAGTGTTGCTTGGATTTATGGCATACCTGCCAAAATGTGATTTGAGATGACTGAGCATCAAGGTTTATAGTGGAAGAGACCGATTCTCATTTTCTAGCTGCAATACTCGTGCTAGGAAAATACACAAAAAAGAGCTTACATAGAGCTTAAAATACCATAGTTGTAAAAGACTTTGAAGTCCAAATATGTGGAAATAAGTCCAGAGCTTGTAAACATTTGGTTCTTTTTTAAGGCAGATATTCTTAATTTTATATTTTTGTAAGATTATCATTCACAGAGGAGTAAGCAGAGACAATGCTAAATATTTCAGTGGAGGGATTCAAAGATAGAAGTGATGATTCTGGGATTTTGTGTAAAATCCATAAAAAGTATGTTCCTATAAGCAAGGTAGGTGTATCCATTGGGCTCATGACAAGTTGTCATTGCCTCAGTCAGTTACCCGAAGTCTAGGTGCCTCTAAACTAGATTAATAGAAAAAATACTACTGAAACACTAGTGCAGGATCTGTTCCAAACTATTTCTTAGTAATGGAATTCATTTGGCTTCAATAGAACCACAAAATAAAAACCTTCTCAGGCATTTCTCCTGAGAAATAGGATGAAACAAAACAGCTTTACATGTTTGGTCATATAACCAGAGTGAAATACCCCTTGCTTTCTGTTTGAATAATAATTTATTTAAGATTACTTACACAATATTTACAAAAGTAAATGCTGTACAGTAATGATCACTAGAGACTTGCACAATGTAATGTTCTATAACCCAGACCTTGGAATGCAGAAAGTGAACATGGAGTCACTTGTTTTGTTGTAGGAAGAGAATAATGGAGTACAGTATAATACAAAAGGAAAAATATGTGCTGGAAAGCTTAAAGAATCTTGTGTCCTACTGTAGATATTCTGAAATATTGGAGGTTCTTACATTTTGGATATAATTCCAAACTTAAAGAAGCTAAGTGCTGAATATAGTAAAGATGGCAAAACCATTTCCATTCTAAGCTCCTGTTTAATATGCTTATATATTTCTGGGGATTCAGCCACAGTGCAGTAATTTTCCTTGCATATAGAAGGTGGATTTTTTTCATTGGCTTTTTTTTTTTTTTTTAAGTTTGAGGAAAATCCCTTCATTTGGTTACTAATGTGGCGGCTCATTGTTATAGTAGGTATCTGGGTACCTCAAAAACATTAAACAATTTATTCTCACAAAAGGAAAGTACCTGTGTTAATTTTACAGATGGGAAACTGAGGCACAGGAAGATTAAATAACTTCTCCAAGTCACACAGGAAGTCTGTAGTAGAGCTGGGAATTTGACTCTAATGTCTGGAATCTTAGTTCAATTCCTTAACCACAGTTATTACTGTTATTTATTATCTATATTAAAGTAGCACAGAGAGGCCCAACCAAGGCCCAGGGCCCCATTATGCTAACAACAGTTCAAACGGAGTAGAAAAGAGTTCATGACCTCCTGAGCTCACAGTGTATCTAGACAAGACAAAAAATGAGAAGGGAGACGGAGGCAAAGTCATGCACAAAATCTGTGGGGTAGAGCTGAGGAAAAGCCTAGCTCTCATTTCCCATCTGGTACTTTAACCACAAAACCATCATTCCTGCCCCAGGCATCAGAGCAATTGTAGAACAGTTCTAGCATCACTACTCCAGCCTTAGTAATTTTCATGACCATCACCACCTGTGGAGGGGGAAAGGAGGGGCAGGATTTGCCCCCGTCGTGCTTAATTATCTAAAGGAGACTAGACATCCAAGATGAGAGATTCCACTGGAACCAAGAAAGAAATCCCTAAGTAAAGAAGATTTCTTATGATTATTAATTGGGATTATACTAGGGATGGAACTCTTGCTTATATTATACAAGTACATGTCATTATAATTCACTTGTAACTTTGCCTATCAATATAAAAGAGAAATGTAAGATTATAAATCTATGCATAAGATGTTGCATCATGTCTGTTCTATATCAGAACATAAATGGCTTAGTATCCTATACCCATATATTTGTGATGGTTAAATAGTACTTTGATTATATTTGACCTCCCTATGCCACATTCTCTTCATGTTCAAAGAGTAAAATATATATGCTGCTTACCCATATAAAAATTTCATTTGTATCTTCCACACATAGGATACTATTTTGCTGTATTTATGCCTAGTGCAGCTCCATAGTAAGCATAATTTAAACAAAACTTTGCAAATACAGATCATTTCTACTACACAATGCTGTTTCCCCTTCATGAAATGAATATGCATCTAAGGAATTTACCTTGCCTTTAAAAGGTGATGCATACTATGTGAAATGTTATTAACACTGTTAACAAGAGCTGGTTGCAAGCCTGGCTAAACTAGCGTAGAACTCTTGTCTTGGAAATTTTACACCAACTTTTGGAAGCTTACTCCTTGTCAAGATTCTGCTTCTGCCCTCTGTTGTTGGGTCCATCGTAATCAACTATCAAGCAAGGGCTTGATTTCATTTAATTTAAAGTCCTTTGGGAATATGGCTTTATTTATTTATGTATGTATGTATGTATGTATGTATGTATGTATGTATTTGGGTAGTCCTTTAAACCCTGGTGGAATTTGATGATCTTTGGTGTTGGGAATTTTGAAAACATGCCTGCTTTTAAAACTGAGAAGACTTGACCAAAAAGATGGGAATTAACTCTCTTAACAATAGTACCATTATGCTGACTCTCATTGTTAGCCTTATAGTCTGGCCATACTGCCTTAAAATTGAGAACTGCTGCAGAGTAAAAGTTACTGTTGCTCCTCTAGTGCTACCAGTTAGTTTCAGGTAGAATTGCTGATGTTAGCAGGTGCAGTTGGGAAAATGCTACCAAAAAGACTGAGACTATTCACATTTGTAATACAAATTAATTTCAGCTGTGTTTGTGGCTTGTGCGTGTGTGTGTGGTCACTTTCTGTGAATATTCTAGTGAAATGAAAGTAAAGGCCCTTTTCACATTTCACTGAGAATAATTTTAACCCCCCTGAAATTTCATGAAAATAACCTCAGTGTGCAGGGGGGAGAAATGAATTGGCCAACCAATGAAATCCATGTCAGATCAGGCTGGGATTTTCCAAGGCACCTATGGCAGTTAGATGCCTAAATCTCATTGAAATTCTGTAGGATTAGGGGACATAAATGCCTTTGAAAACCACAACCTAAAAATACAGTCCCTTCCCACCTCTGCTCCCGTTCAGCCAAAAAAAAAAACCCAAACCAAAATCCCTGCCCAGAGTCACTAACAATTTATTTTGGCAGATTGCTGCTGCCTTCCAATCTATGAAAGGGAACATGCTTTCTGTCATTAGTTGAATGGGAATTAATTCAGACCAGATCTGGGTTCATTGCTGATAATATAACAAAACGTAGGTAGAGCCATTTCCTATTGTTTGTCTGTGGGTACTGGGTAGAGAGCAGCATAAGAATACAGAGACTTTAACACTATATAAACAAGAAGGAAACTGCTTATAGCGCCTAGACCTGTTTGGTGACAAGTCCCTAATGTTAACTCCTAATTTGTCTACTTATTAGCATGCATTTTGTGAGCCGAATATTTACTATCTGATACAATGATATTTAAAGTGTAAATCGAGTGATGCAGAGATATAAGGAATGCATGATGGAGAAGGGGCAAGATCTCACCCCTACTGACATCGGGGGAAAAGCTCCATTTACTTTAATGGGAATTTAATCATGGTCTAGGTGCATTATGGAGTGTGTTCCCCTTCCTCCAAAGGCACAAGTTGTAGGTAACTTAAGAACAAGATACTGTATTTGGCTTGTATCTATCTAGTTTTTTATATGGCCCCAGTCACTGTGGTACCTGAGTACTTACGGTGTAGCACAGCATTCCTATGTTTAGATTGTGGTCTTTCTAAAAAAGTATGGTTTAACTCTACCAAAAGATATGGATTTAATTAATACAGGAATTACTGGGTGAAATTATATGGTCTGTTTTATGCAGGAGGTCATCCCTTCTGGCATTAATCTATTGACCTATAAATTATTTGGAAAAAATATTAAAGCTAATTTAATGAACTATATATCATATCTATGAAACTGAGAATGCTTACTAATATGGGAGGTTATTGTGTGCATGTACAGCATATTTGTGTACACATTATTCTCAGTTTATTGTAATAAAAGTATCACCTGTATACTTTTTTTTCTTCAGAAATATTTCCAAGAGATTCCAATTTAAAAGACAAGTTCATAAAACACTTTACAGGTAAGGACAACTCTTTGCTTTAATTCGTGAACATGAGTATATTCTAAACAGGCATGAAAAACTAGTTACATAGCTAATATCATTCTTAATGTCTGGTTCTGAATTTAACACTTGTGAAATTAAATTGAGGCTGGAATTTTCAAAAGAGACTAGGAGAGTTCAGTCCCTATATCTCACTGGATTTAAATGAACAGCTTGCCAGTGCTATTGATGAACAGAATATATCCATATACTGCAAAATATATATATATCAAATTGCCATTTGCAATCTGATATGAGGGAAACGAGGTATACATGAATGTAAATCATATCTGCTTTCTCTTGATAATATTTTGAAAAGTCACCTTGAGTTCATCTCTAATTTTACACTATTCTGTCCTTGACCATAAAGTTATGTCAGAGCTACCTTCAACTTCATTAGTATTATGGCTGTTTCTGGGCTCTGTTTATTATTGATAGGTAGGCTCAGAAAGCTTACTAACATTTAATCAATAACAAATTAAACATCAATTTCACTATACACACAAACCGATGACAAAATATTTCCATCGATGATAATTGAATTGCAAATAGGCAAAGTAGGGAAAATGCTACCTGGGAACTTATTCAAGTCAAAATGCAGTGCTTTAGACTTTTGAATTAGGTTTATTACAAAAGAACTAGCAAATGAGTAGTAAAACAGGTATGATTTGTTGATTTAAAGATTTAAGTGTGTAAATGTTGACATGTGATGTTGACAATTTGTTTTAACAGATTATAAAGCTTAAATGTTTTGAATTTCAGTGTCTACTGTCATTAAATAATTGTGACTACACCGTAATTTTATGTAACTGAACATTTAATCAATACAAATCTAAAAAAATACTTAAAAATAAACATCAATATTATCTGTCAAAATTAAAAAAAAAAATTGAATTCTGCCAAGCTTATTTATAGGCAATTCTATGTCACTTATCATCCTAAAAGTGAAGTGCCTCTTATCTCTGTTCTTATCATGTTCAATCACACACAGAACCATGATTGATGTGTAAATATCAAAGTTTATTTCAAAGTGCAAAAATCAGTACTATAGAATGCAATTTCTTTTGCAACTGTAACCTCAGTGGAAGATACTGTACCCTCTGAATATAAACAATAAGAACTGCCTGATAACAACATGTTTCTGTCCCCTTCATTCCTGTTTCCCATTTCCCTCTTCTCTCCCACCCCTGCAAATGTTCAGGAATTAAGGGGTAGGAGAATATCAGATGAGTGGTGATGGTGAGAGACCTGTAGAGGAGTGCTTCTGATGGGGAGGACAGCTCAGAGGTTTGAGCATTGGCCTGCTAAACCCAGGGTTGTGAGTTCAATCCTTGAGGGGGCCAATTAGGGATCGGGGGCAAAATCAGTACTTGGTCCTGCTAGTGAAGGCAGGGGGCTGGACTCAATGACCTTTCAAGGTCCCTTCCAGCTCTGTGAGATAGGATATCTTCATTAATAAAAAAAAATTATGGGGCATAGTGGACTTTGGAAAAAGAGAAATAGAACAAAAGAGAGGAACAGGAGGTTGGAGGGGAAATAGCGGCAACCAAATGAATTTGGAGAGAAGCCCAGGAGAATGAGATGCAGCTTAGGGCCGCAAAGAGGAGGCTGGAGAGGAGAAGGGAGATGCCGAAGTCCTGGAGGGTAAGGAGGAGATATGACCCCAGGTAGCAGAGGGATGAGATGTAGCTCCAGCCAAAGTGGAAGGTGACTCAACTAGGTGATATAGAGAATTCTCTGCAAGGGTAGTAGGAGGTAGAGGGGCAGCAGTGTGGACTGAGAATATGGGAGAAAGGAGGGGGAAGAGTAGGAGAAGAGACCAAGAGAAACACAATGAGATTCAAAGTCCTGTAGTTCCCAAATGCCACTATCGTGGTGTAAAGGAATCCAGCTGTTCTATGCTTTTTTTGGCTGAATAGAAAAATGTACATTCAACTGATAACCAGATCTCCTTTTACTAATTCTTCCTTAGTTGTTCTTGCTCTAGTTGTAAGAACCCGTATCTACCTCTTTGTTGAAAGATTTAGTGGAGTCAGCTTACAATTTTACCCCTCCTGGACAGGGCCTGCTTCCAGCAGCTTTAACTTTCAATGTCTCTTGCATTGTTCAAGTGTTCTGGATACTACTGATGTTAAGAAGTGAGTTGCCTTGGTGTATCATGGGTACTGTTTGCCAAGATAGGAGCAAATAAAAAAGAAGGAAGGGTGGCCTGAATGACTTAAAATGCATATACTCAAAACACAGTTACATACAAATCAAGTTATTTTTTATTTGTAAATAAAACAATAACTCTGAGAAGCAGAAAGCTCCTTCTTTCTCCCCCCCCTTCCCCTTCTCTTTAACCCTCTAAGCTTTCAGTCATTTCAAGCCCCCTTAATCGCCTTCAGAGTTAGTTTAATAAAATGACTTTGTTTTATCTTATCCTGTTACTCTATGCCAAAGTCCGCCCTTTTTCAATGGAAATCCATTTCCATCTGTTAAAATGTCTTCAGATTCTGAAGTTCTTCTACCAATGGATTAACAGCAAAATTCAGTAGAATCTTCCCTAACCATTCAGCCTTTCCTTCTAACTCTTTCATATGCCTCTGTAAATTCACCTCTGACTTTTTTCTACATCATTGCGAGATTTCTTTAAAAATAAAAATTAGTTTTGAACATATTTTTACTGGATATTTCATACCGATATTTAGAGGCAAAAGGCAATGCTTCATAGAGCTTGTTACCTAAGTGCTGTCTCCTTCACTCAGGGACAAATGTCCACAAATCTTCAAGGTAAGCACAGTTTAAGGGTAATTCTAGAGTTCTTGATGATTGTGGATTTTTGCAAAGTTGCATCTGCACAGAATGTGCTCTATCACCTGAGGCCTTAGAAACCAATAAAGACATGGCTTTGATCATACATACCGTTGTTATTTCCTAACTGGTTTATTGCAAGACCATGTACCTGGGCTTGAAAATATGAGCCCTGATAAAATTACAAATGGTGTGGAATGTAGTAGCACATCTCAGATTGGAACCAGCACATGATCTTGTACTTCACTAGTTTCCTATAGAACAATGGGTCAAATAGAAGGTGTTGGTCCATATTTTTAAGGCTCTAAATGATGGGGCTCAGGTTACATAAAGTATTGTCTCACCCTGTGGAATCTCCTTCACTTTTGACTCTTCTCAGGAATGGTAAAATTGTCTACTTTGAGTGAAGCATGTGTGAGAGGAGAGAAGGATTTTCTAGTACCCAGTTTTGGAATTCGCTGTTGAAGGAACTAAGACTGACTGCAAACCTTACCGCTGTCCAGTACACATTAAAAAAACAAAAACAAACACACATAAAACCACCACCAGCAAAAGTCTTCGACTTTGCTTTCCTGTGTAGCAGTGCCTAACACGCCCGTTTTATTTATTTTAAAACAACAAGAACTAAAAACACTCATAAGAGTTCTCTTTTGGGGAGGGGAAAAAAGAAAATGTCACTTGACTGATATTAGTCATATTGTTTAACTGCTCAAATACTGAAGTGGGTACAGTATAAGAACTTAGATGAAATAAAAATCATACCTAAAACAGAGTACATTGGTCAAAAATATCCATGAATACTACAGAACATATGACCAGAATACAGAAGTTAGCGATGGATAAAGACCTAAATAGGGCCTGATCCCGAAGCCCTTAATCATTTGAGTCCATTTCTATATGAGTAGTCCCGTTGAAATTAGTGAGACTATTTACCTCAGTAAGAATTCCTTGCATGAATAGGGAAAGATGGATTAGCCCACAGAACACATAGTCTTTCCACATAGTCCAGGATTATTCCCTATGGTATATTTTGTAATGTTCCCAATTTACATTTTAAAGGTCTCAAGTAATGGGGCCACTTCCCTTGAAAGACTATTCCACAACTTTAGTAGATCTCACCATCATTAAATTTGTCTTGAAATTAAGTCTAAATTTTCAATATCTTAATTTCATCCTATTATTCCAAATTATAATCCTGTTTGCATCACCGTAAATAACACGAACCGTTATACAGACATATTCATTGTTAGTTTTAGGGCATGCAGAAAAATAATCAACATTTTTTTCATAGTCCATATGCTTCCAAATTAAGAAAAATATTCTACATATCAAATATGACAGGAGATTATGCTCATTTTAAATGTTGAATAAGTACTGTAAGTAAGATTCTTGGACAATAAACACATTAAACAAAGTAAGGGTTTAATTTAAAACCCCAGATGTTCCCTAATATAACAATCAATTTTAAAGATTTTGTTTCATCCTACTACCTTCCTCTGACTTCCTGGCCTATTAGCTACTTTTGGGCTATTTTGATTCACTTTCTCTAACTCTTGAGCCAAGTTCTGAAGTCCTCCTCAGTTTCAGCATATTTGTGTCATGCAAACAGAAGCCACTGACCGTATGCCCAGACTGGGAAGCACAGCTAGGAAGATGTCATGGATCCAAAATAGCAGAGGCAAACCAGTTACTTTCCTTTGGGCCTAACTCTGAAACATAGTGGGTGGTTGAGAATGCATAATACTTTGCAAGAGGCACTTAGGGGCCAATCCTGCAAGTTGCTATCCTATTAAAACAGTTTAATAAAACAAATCTTTAAATAAAATCAAAAAGTCTCCATGCAGCATCTAGAGCAAATTGAAGTTGTAGACTAATTACTTTAGCTTTGCTGGACTTGGGAACTTCATTTGTTTAAAATGCTCCTTCTTTAGAGATAAAAATTATAGCAGCCAAACAATAAACTATATCATATTTATTCCTTTTGGGTTAGACTACTGTATATTGAGCTAAGTGGGCACTGTGGTAGCTACACAATTTGATTTTTTACTTCATTGGAAATTTCACTCCTGGCTTTGGACTTATTTCTGGGACTTCAAGACAAAGAGCTGTTTCACTTTCAAAGGACTGTATTCCTGACACATAGACCATGATCATATCAGTGAAAGAACATATTATAGCACTTCATTACAGTGACTAAATAGGAAAAAAAAAAAGGAAATAAGGGAAAATTTAATGATAAAAATATATTGACTTTGGAATTTAACATTTCCCACCACCTCCACACCAATTTATATGTAGCTCCCTTTCTGTTATCTTGTGACTTCATAATCAGATTACAATGTAATTGTTTAAATTGTATTAACAGATTAAGCATAATTATATTAAGGCTGTAAAACATTAGCAGTTATGGACTTGTTTTTTTCAACCTGTAATATCTCAGGCATACACAGATCTGTTTCTGAAGATTGCGTTTCATCCAGAAGAATGTTGGAGCAGGGGGGATTTATATACACGTGAACCAGCTATCAAACAGGCTTTGAAATACTCAAACATTTTCTTTTGTCGCTAACTGCTGTTTGTTATCAAACAGGGCCGGTATCATTCTCAGCTGAGTGTAGCAAGCATTTCCATCGACTCTATCACAACACAAGGGACTGTTCAACACCAGCATGTAAGTAACAGATGAAATGATTTTTAGCTCTAACACCAGTGTTTTTCTATTTATAAACATGCTTGTTTCACTATGTAGACTATGCCAGCATATCTCTGTAGTGTAGATGCAGCTGACACCAATAGAAACGTGTGTTCTGTTGGTGCAGGAACACCACCTCCCCAAATGAAGTTAGCTGTATTGATGGAAGGCCTCTTCTGTTAATATAGTTGTGTCTATACTGGGGGTTATGTTGGCATAGCTACATTAGTTGGGATGTGTTTTTTTTCAACTCCCTGACCAATGTAGCTATACAGATATAACTGATATAACCAGGCCTAAATGTGTGCCATTCTAGGCCTGATCATGACCTTTGCTTATATTCAATCCTCACTCCATGGAAAATACACTGGGTCTGATTTGTCTCTCACTTTCATTGGTTTTACACTAGTGTAATTCCATTAACTTCAGTGGAGATGCTCCTAAATAAGACTAATGTAAGTGAGAAGAGAACCAGGCCTCTGGAGAATGGCTACATTGTAGCAATAAAATGCCAATTTTTTAGAATAATTTTCTGTAATTACATACACACCTTAAAGAATGAAAGTCAATGAACTCCCAATTTTCAATTCGTTTTTGCAAATAAAAATAATTCCAGCAAGAAGAGAACCATTGCTTTTCTATTTGACAGATTATAGGCCCAGTCCTTACAGAGCTAAAATTCCCATTTCAAGTCAATGGGAGTTTTACCTGAACAAGGACTTTAAGGCCAGCTGCTAAATCTGTCCGAAAGCTTTGTTTAAGAATTTTTTTATATAAATAATGTAGTAAAAGGGGGGGGGAGGGAAGGAACTCCTAACAAAGAAATTGTTCTAGTGCAACTGAAAGGAAAAGAGAAGCTGACTGGCAATCAACAGCACTGTTTGTCTACAACATTTAAATTTATTAGTCATGCAAAACCTCACACTTCCAGACATATGACATCATTCTGCAAAGTAGAGAACACTTCTTGTGAGGTGTTGACAACTTAAGTCCCATCGAACATTAGCACCTCACAGAATCTGGCCTTCAAACAGGACAGAGCAGCCAAGTCCCAACTTGATTAAGTAATACTAGGCCCTAGTTGTCCAATCCTTATGCTGAGTAGAAGTGGGAACATAGAAATCCGGGCCCGATCCTGTAAAGAATAAATAATAAGTTTGATTGTTGTAATAGAATTACTTCCTCTTTCCTGTAGTGTATAGGAATTGAATAATATCCCTTTAATTGGTTTGTGACCTCACTATCTTCTGTCTCATAAGACACCAAAACCCTGCCAGAACAGGAGTTTATATATGGCCTTGCACGTTATGTATATTTACTAAATACAATTATTTGGATTCACAGAGCCATGTGATCCTTCATATTATATAGATTTTGTAAGGTGCAAAAGACAAAATCTACCCTCTACTTTAATACAATTGTGTATCATAGGTGTGTGATGAAAAGCAAAATTGTAATAAGCTACTGGTATCATTTTGCAACCAGTACAAATCATTTCATGTATTTCTAACAGAAATTTTTTCATTGTGCAGTTTGCATAAACCTGGTTCCCACTCTGAATATTAATGTTGTTCACCCAGAATACATAGCAATTCCAATTATTTATTGTTATTGTGAATGATTTTATTTTATAGATTACAAAAGGTGTGCAAGATTACTAACAAGATTGGCAATGAGCCCTTTGTGTACACAACCCTAGAAAATTTGCTGTGTAAGTATCCTTTTTCTTCATCTGATCCTTGTTTACTTTATGACCTAGTAATTTGCCTGATAGCTTTCACCTGTTATCTAGAAAACAAACAGAAATGTGGTAGTGTTTATAACCTGCTGCTTTGGTATTAATGTGCTCTATTTTTGTGCCACAGTTTGAATTTTGCACCTACTGGTGTATCATGGAGGTAGCACATTAATGTACAGACATCTGTTATCCATGCTCCGATGTAGTATTCTTACATTAACTCGTGGCTCCATATGATGTTTCTGGCACTAAATAATTATGGCTCAGATGACCCACTTCCATAAACATATCTGAGAAGGAAACTGGAAAGGTGGGGGAGGGCAAGGAATCTGTGAAGCTCCCTCATAGTATTTCCTCCAGATTCTTCCTTCAATGTGGCAGGGTTTGCTCCTCCAAGGAAAAAAAAACCCCAGAAAGTCTGGTTTCCAACTCACAGTTGCCCTGATATCTGTGAGGATCCCTTAAAGGAACAGTGCAAAATGCCCTGTGCCTTTGCACCAGATCCAGGGCCATCTATAACTCCAAAATCTGCCCCTGGGAACAGGCATGAAGGAGGTGGAATTCATGGAAGTGGAGGTGTTAGGGGAGTATAGAAAACATAATACAACCTGAGGCTTTATTAACTCTTAGGCAGCACTCTTTCTGGATACCAATCCCTTGCCCGTGGTTAAATTATGGGGCACAGTATCACAAATAGGAAGAAAACAATGCACATCTTTGAAAGAATGTCACTCAGTCACACAGACTCTCAGAAGGATGTTTAGAATGTTCAAACTTTTCATGCTGATTGTTAAAAACACTCTGGAGTTACCATAGCTAATAAATATCAAAAACTCTGATATTTGTTTATTTAAATATCTTCTGCTGGTGTTAACTTCTTACTACACCCAAATAATGCTTGCAAAGAAATTTCCACGGGGTAGCATGATTTCCGAAAATATTTCCCCTTAAAAATGTAGTGATAGCCTTAAGATTTAAGAAGCTGTGTCTTTTTTTGGTATCAAGGTGTCAGTTCAAATTGAAAGGGAACAAGGAAAGAAGAGCAGAATAAAAAGTAGTTGCCTTTGCTGATTTGATTCCCAAGTGAAGATGGGAAGATCCCAGGTGCCCGAGGGCGAGGGGGGGAAGCTTAGAAAAATATGGCAATATTCTAGTGCCAGAAGAAATGAGACAACTCTTTCTTTTATCCCTGTATTTTTTATTTTCCTTGTTTAAACCAGAGTCATCACTATCTCGAGATGCTTTGCACCACGGCCACAGCACACCACTGATTCTAGCCCATTGTCTCCTCACTCTGACTCAAAGCAGGTGTCTTTCCTAACATCTCTCTTCTGTGTATCTCTATTTTTTGTGTGTTTCTACAATATTTATCTTCCCCTCTATGCAATTCTATTTTTCTTTTGTTTTCTGCTCCTTGTCTCACTCTTACACTATATCTCACTGGTCTGTTTTCCTTCCTCTTCTCTGCCTCATCTTCCCTCCTCCACATCTTTTTTTACCCCTCTAGCTCACTCTGCAGGATTCCCACAGACAGTTCTATGTTCCCATTTTTCTCTTCACATGCTCTTCCAACTGGAAGAGCTGAAGACGTTTGCTGTAGCCTCAGTACAGTCCTATTCCCCAGAAAGTTTACTGCCTTCTGCTTTATCCTAAAAATCAGGATAAAGGAGATCAGAAGTGGCTCCTGATTTATGGACCCAGGTGTTCTAATTCACTTGCCAAATGGATAGAAAATGAAGAGCTGATCTGGAGGTTGGAAGGGCAGGCAATGTGAGCAGCTTCCCAGTCACCATGTTCTCTTTAACATGCATTTGGGCTTTCTTTAAAAAAAACAAAGTAAAGGTTAGAGGAAAAAGGTAATACAGGAAGGCAGTAGAAACATGGTCCGAGTCTTCCTTGCCTCCCTCTCCTCTCCCATGTTCTATCCTCCTGCAGGGGAGATCAGAGCCTGAGTGCCTGCTCTGTGTGCCCCCCTTTTCAACCCTAGTATCTTACAGCAGCTGAGGCTTTTCTCTTGGGCGGGGGCAAGAGGTATGTTTGACCCACCTTCCTCTACCCTACCTGCTACCCATCATGCAATTTGTTTGCTCCCTCGCCATCTGTCTTGGCAGCAGTGGGCAGGACTGGTGCTTCTCCTTACCCCATTAGTTGAGGATTTAATTGGTATGATTGATTCTTCCCCTCCTGCTGGCTCAATAAGGTCAGAGGTAGTGCTCCCTGCAGCAGGTAACAGAGAACCAAAATTGTTGTTGTTCCTGCCTCCCTTGTAGGACCAGCTCCTTGTGTTACATCCGAGAGAGCCCTTTTGGGTTCCTTCATGGCACCAACAGCAGGACTCAGAGGGTCCTAACCTCACCTCAGATATTAAGTACTTTTCCGCCTCCTAATATAAAAAATAGGCCCATCTTAGGATGTAAGTGACCTTGATAATTTTGTTTAACCAGAAACAGCAACTGCAATACAGGGGAGCACAAGCTTGTTCTTCCCCCTCCTTTACATGACCCAGGAGAAAAGGGTGGAGTGGTATTTGTACATTATGGTTCAAGTTTTCCTTTGGAAATCCCAAGCTTTCTTTCCAAAGGTGTATTACACCAACTCTTCCAGGAAGGGATGTACAAAGGTTTCCTCTGCTTCCATTTCAGGACCATGGAGAAGTCTACTGATGCGATACAATATGTGTAGATTGCCTGCTAGGTGACCTGCTAGCTTGGTTAGAAAAATGACAACACTGTAAGGCATTTAGGAACATAGTTTGTATGAAGGATGCTCACGTGGTTGCAATTACAATCTTTATAGTTTTGTCTAATTAAAGTTACTGTGGTTTGTTGCAGAATAGGTAATACACAATGGTACTTGGGAATGGCAATAATGAAGATTTTAATGGCAGCCAATGTATAGAAATGCATTTGTACTGAATGCATGGGAAACTTTCTGGAAAGGTCCAGCATGCACCACTAACTTTTAAACCTCCTCACACCATTAGTCAGGATTTGCAGATGCAAAACTCATTAGTGCTCATAGCAGGGGGGCAAGACCCACCGGCACCACAGAGTTAATCTAAAGGTTTCTTCAAATCTAGAGGTTTCTTTAGTTCACACAAAATTGTAATTTGTAAACGTATTTGGATTAAGCGGACTGCATCAGTGTTGCACAGCTCTAAAACTAGGTATGCTTGTTCTTCTTGCAGTCCTTTCTACTACAAGAGAACTCTGATTTGCCAAGAAAGTGCCTTGAAATCTTCCCCAAGAAAATAGAAAAGACATCTTGTATCTTTTTGATTTACAGCATTGTTTTGTTACTAGATGCATTTTATTTTCATATGTTGGACATTCCATATTTGTGTGAAGGAAACATTATTTTATTTTAATTTGTAAATTTGTTGCCTATAGCTCAAATAAGCCAATTATTTAAATATATTGTATATAAAGAATAATAATATACTAATTAAATGTTATCATATGCAGAGAGTTGGCTAGTTTTTGCCGTTGATTATCTTGTTCTATTGTATTTACACCATTTTGCTCAGGCTCTTACTTTCATTATTTGCACTAACTTGAAATGCAAAAGTCTATGTAACTGAAATCTGAATAAGCTGTAAGTGGGATGTTCTACTTTCAATGGAAGATACTGTATATTCTGAAGCTTTGTTAATATATATACATTATATATTATTGCGCATAAGAAAATAATTCCCAGAAATGCACCTTGCTTTCAGGAACATTTGTATAGCTATTCTGGATGATCATCAGTTACATTTGTACTGGCACTTATGGAAAGAGTTGCAAATAATGTAAATACTATAAAAGACTGGAAGACTGCAATGCAGTTTTGGTGGAATAAAGAATATAAAAATAACCTGTTTCTAAGTTGTGTTTATTGACACCTTGGATGGAGTTGGAACTTACATCTAAAGTATTATGTTATCTCTATAGTAACAGAACACTAATGTAATGCTGGTGTAACCCCTTTGGGGTTTAGAGAGCATGGCCCTTTAAATCTTTTTCCTAAGAGGGAGGGGGAGAGTAAGAAAAAAAGGAGGGAAACTCCAGGGGACAGCGCTGGAGCTCGAGGGAGAGAGAGAGGCAGCCTGCAGGCCTTGGAAAAGTGAAGCAGCAGGGAACCCGCCTGAAGCCTGGGAAGGACTTTTAGGGGTCTGGAGCACATGACTTATGAGGAGAGGCTGAGGGAACTGGGATTGTTTAGTCTCCAGAAGAGAAGAGTGAGGGGGAATTTGATAGCAGCCTTCAACTACCTGAAGGGGGGTTCCAAAGAGGATGGAGCTCGGCTGTTCTCAGTGGTGGCAGACGACAGAACAAGGAGCAATGGTCTCAAGTTGCAGTGGGGGAGGTCCAGGTTGGATATCAGGAAACACTATTTCACTAGGAGGGTGGTGAAGCACTGGAATGCGTTACCTAGGCAGGTGGTGGAGTCTCCTTCCTTGGAGGTTTTTAAGGCCCGGCTTGACAAAGCCCTGGCTGGGATGATTTAGCTGGGAATTGGTCCTGCTTTGAGCAGGGGGTTGGACTAGATGACCTCTTGAGGTCCCTTCCAACTCTGATATTCTATGATTCTATGATTCTAAGGACAGGGCTGATCGGGGACACCCCAGGACGGGAGCCAGGAGGAGCACTGTGCCAGGGAGGAATTGCCGAGTAGGACAGGCCGGAGCTGGACCCAGTATCACTGCTGCCCAGAGCTGCATGGGGCTGTGAGTACTGGGGCTTGTGACTCTGCATTGGGGACAAGGAGGGAGGTTGCTAGCTAGTTAAGTGGGGAGGTGGTCGCTCTGTGTGGCTTTGCAGAGAGTGGCAGAAGAGGGCACCGGAGGGGTTTGTTGGGGGAAAGTTCACTGGCGCCGAAAATGACCAGGAGCAACCAAGACTCACCACTGGACTGGAACTTTGCTCAGGACTCCTGAACTCTGTGTGCAGACACATTGCTCAGTGTCTGCCCTTCCAGACTGTGCTACCACTGGGCCTGTGGGGCCTTGGCTTGGATGCAGCCCTGTCTTACTGCTCCCCCTATATTTCCCCTTGTTGTTTTTCTCCTCTCATCCCTCTGTAAATAAATATTTTTCTTGTTATATCCACTATACTTTTCCTGTAGGTGTGTGTGTTCACTCTGGGGGGTTTGGAACAGGTGCCCCTGGGGTGGAAGGGATTTCTCCTGCTGCATTCCTGTGCACGCCTTCTCTTGGCCAGAGCTGCCTGCAGAGCAGACTCCATCTTGGCCACGAGAGCACTAAAGTTACACTGGAGAACTTGAAATAACATTCTGTTAAGAGATCTAACCCTTGATTTTACATAGCATAGGACTTTCACAAAGTTTGCTTCCTAAAAGCTACATTTTGCCCACACGTTCAGTCTGCAGCTGATTAAAGATGTGTATGCGAGTACAGAATGCATAGGGTTACCATCCGTCCGTATTTCCCCGGACATGTCCGGCTTTTGCGTCTCTAAATAGCCGTCCGGGAGGAATTGGTAACAAGGTTAAAATGTCCGGGGTTTTTTTCTCCCTCGCCTCCCTCCCTCCCTTCCATGCAGAGTGTGGCTGCTGATTGGGCGGCTAGGCCGATTGACCCACTCCCATTGGCCTCCAGCATCCAGAGCCCTCCCCTGCTCCCCCCTCCCTCTCTCTGTAGTCCTCTGTAACACACAAACCGACCCACGTGGAGCCAGAATGGTAAGAGGAGTGGGGGGGGGCAGTCAGGGAGTGGGGGAGTGTTGGATGGGTCCCCAGCCTCCACCTGCCACCCCCCCTCCGTGCATCCCCCCCTCGGTGGGTCCCCCCTCCCTGTCTGTCTCTCCCTTGTCTGCTGTGCTGGCTCTGGCAGTACACGCAGACAACTGCTGTCTGCTGCCCCCGGGTCCTAGTGCCCCCTTCCACTAATGGGAAGACAGGCTGCCCTTACCCTGCCCTTCCACCCTAGCCCTGAGCCTCTCCAACACCCCAAACCCCCCAGCCCCAGCCCTCATCCCCACACACCCTAATCCTCTGCTCCATCCCTGAGCCCCCTCCTGCATCATGAACCCCTCATCCCCAGACCCACAGCCCTCACCCCTGCATCCCCTCCTATCCCCAAACTCCCTCCCAATCCCCCTCCCTCTTCCCACACACCCCCTCCTGCCCTCAAACTTCCTCCTAAAGCCTGCACCCCCTCCCTCTGCACCGCCTCTCAACCCCAAACTCCATCCCAGAGCCTACACCCCTCACCCCATCCTGCACACCCACCCCCTGCCCCAGCCCGGAGCCTGCACCCAGCACCCAAACTCTATCCCAGAACCTGCACCCCTCCTGCACCCTAATCCCCAGCCCAGGACCTGCACCCCAGACCTCCTCCCCCCACCCAACCCCCCTCCCAGAGCCTTAGGCAGGTGGGGTGGGGGGTTCTGGGCACCACCAAAATTTCTACAACCCTGCCACCCATGCGAGTGGATAAGGGTCAGGGCAGTCAGGGGACAGGTAGGGTCCTGGGGGGGGGCAGTTAGGGTAGGGGGTTCTCAGCAGGGGACAGTCAGGGGACAAGAAGCAGGGGGGGTTGGGGTTCTGAGGGGAGCAGTCAGGGGGTGGGAAGTGGGAGGGAGTGGATGGGGCGGGGCTAGGGCGGGGCTTCCCCTCCCCCCCAGTGTCCTCTTTTTTGTTTGTGGAAATATGGTAACCCTAAGAATGCATCTAAAGTGCACAGTGAACACAGCACCTAGTAGAGGGCTAAAGATACAGCCCGCAACAGTAGAAACATTTTCACAAAAGTAATGTCAGAGGTCAATATGCATGTGCTACAAGGGGCATGCTTAGAAGGTACTAACCCAGCTGGCAGCCACCCAAAACAAGTGTAGTGCACCACAGTAAGCTGCAGTAAGGACAGTGCACTAGGCCAGTTCAATACACCATCCTGCCCTAGAAAAGCAAGATTTGTATTACACAGGGTATACCACACTGCATATATATGTTTCTGCTGCTGCTCTGAAGCCTCTTGGACATAGTGTAAGAACTTGGACAATAATATGACAAGTTCAGAGATTTTTTCAAAAATATTTGAACTATTACACCTCTACCCCAGGGGGGCGGGGCTGCGCACTCTGGCGGATCAAAGCAAGTTCGATATAATGCGGTTTCACCTATAACGCGGTATGATTTTTTGGCTCCCGAGGACAGCATTATAGCGGGGTAGAGGTGTACATCTTTCTTTGACGATTGAGCAGCTCCAGCAATTAAGGTAACATTTGTTCTTCCTTTATAAATTCATGTTATTGTTGTTTCTCAAACTTTTTACCATCACATCCCACTTTTCTCAAAGTGAAGAAGAGCTCAGGCCCTGACCTGTTGTATAATGGAGATAATATTCTTATTAATGAAGTACTGACCTATGAAATTCTAGGAGCTTTTCCCTGAGACATTTCAGTGAGACAGATGAGCTTACTTCTGTGCACATACCTTCTCTAGTAGTAGAAAGACTGCCCCAAACTGAAATTGGACCATGGTCTCCTAGTTTTCCAAGGAGCAATGAGGCAGGATGGGAGGGAAACTGGGTGATCCCAGGAGTTCTGGGGTCAAAGAATAGGGGAAGATCAGAGGCTCATGGGGGATACCTTTCCCCACTCCAGTCAGTTCTCTGAGAGCTTCTATGCATCCATACTGTTCTGTTTACCTCCCTACCAGCAAGGCCCATAGGTTGCCTCTTTCTCCTTTTCAGTGGCTCCATATGGCTGAAAGCCATGAGAGCAAAAGAGAAAAGACACGAGTTTCTGCATCATAGGCATGGATAGGAAGAGTCACTGCAGGAAAACCTTGCCCAAGCCCTGCTGGATGCATAATATCCAAAGTCATTTCAAACACGTAGACACAGACTCAATTTAAAAGAAAATCCCATGCAGTTTCTTATTTTCAGGCTGAAGAAGCCTGATCTGGGCTATGTAATGTCATTCTTGGCTAACCTATAATAATATAGGAATTTGAAGGTCTGTAACTAAATCATAAGCTTTGTCTCCCCATGATAGGAGGTAAAGACCCTGGTCCTTGACTGTCAGGGAAATGGTTAATTGCCTTTCTGTAGGAAAGGGCACAGCTATCTTCTCTCAGTGCAGGGATAGTCAAGAGAGGATGGAAACATATGTGGAGAAGGGAAGTCCCTCCTTCTCACCCTCAGATGCTGGGGTTGAGAGAAAAAGGATGTGAGTGAACTGAATGAGGGAAGACGCATAAGTTTGTGAGCCCTCAGGACTGAGATCAGGAAGAAACTAAACCTAAGAATCAGCCTTTCAGCTTTCTTCTGGTGCCTTGGCTGAGGTAAGTCATGTTTTGCTGGGAATCTTGGGTGGGGAGAGGTTTACTTTTTCTGGTTAGCCCTTGAAGGATTCTTAGAGGCTGCTATATTGTGATGAGCTGGAGTTAAAACCAGCCTTTCCCAGGCTGTGAATCACACACCTACTGTTTGACTTCCCCATGTGGCCACATTCTTACCACATTCCTTCAACCCAATTGTCAAATACAAACCTAAACAGATCAGAGTAGAAATCTGAACTCATATTCTACTACATGAAAGGCACACCAGAAGTATTTAGATGCAGCATTTTTCAATCTTGATGATGGTAAAATTTGTTCCTGGGCCACACTTTCAAGACCACAGGAGTCTCGGTTGTGCCTGCATATACAAACAACTAACCGCATGCATATACTTTATAGATACTGTTTAGACACCATTCCTTTTTAAGTTTGGCCCTTAATTGCTACAGTCTTTCTGGGATTCACATGGTTCCATCAACTACCTGGAGTTGGGACTTTCAACAGTGGGGCATCCAGGCATTGGCCCCCCTTTTTGCTTCAGTCTCTTGTGGGGAGGCTCCCTCTATGGCTTGGAGCTTGATACCACCCACTTTTAATCCCTGACTTGAGTGTATCGAGTAGCCAACATTTGGTGGAGCAGTCAGCTTTCATGGTGATGGCACAGGTAACTGTTATGAGGCAGAGCGAGCAACCAAAAATTACCAGGGGCTGAAATGGAGATCAGGCATTTATTTGCCATGAGAACTGCTGAAACAAAGCACTAGATTGCTTTTGCCCAGGCGCTAGTATGTAGATGAAGAAATCAACCTTCATGATGAAGTATTAAGGGAAGATCAAAGCAGCTGCCAATAATGACAGGGAGGTATGATGCACCGCAAGGAAAAAAAGGTAATGCTGTGCAAGGCACTAGAGCACAGAGACAGAAAGAAAGCATAGAAAGACTACAAGAATATAATAGAGCAGCTGAAGGCAAAGGCTATACAATGTGGACAATGGGGCTATATAGTAGGTAGGAACACATGGAGATCATATAGAAAAGCTAACGCAGTGCAGATGCATAGCCACAGGGATCTCTTTCCCCAAGCATGGCCAGGAAGGATCTCAGTGGAATGTTCAGAGGACAGCATTTGTACCCTGCAGGGGACAGTATAAATAGCCATTAGTGGGCACGGCTAATGCTCTTTCTCCACTACCGCGGCCCCAGAGGGAAACAGTCTATAAAAGCAGTGGGGGGAGTTCTGCTAATCTCATGCTAGGGAACTAAGGCCCAGGAATGAGGATCTTGGCAAATGGTACCAATAGAGATTTATTTTGTCCTTTTAACTTTCTTGTTCCTTTAGAATGCAGAAAGAAAAGGCTGTAGTTCAAGTATGGATGGAAATATAACCCAGAGGTTATAGTAATGTGTGTTGGCTGCTTAATAACAAGTATATATATTCACTTCATGGCAGGAACCACCTTGACCTTAATGAATGCCAGTGGTATATGAATTACAGAGATATCAAATAATATGGCAAAGTAATGGTGAGGCTATAACAGTCTAAAAAGGCAAGGGAATTCTGAAAAAAATCTTGCCACAATGCTCTCATGACAACCCCTTGTGTTTAATGATTACATCCTATGTTGGGAAAACAACAAGATAGATAACATGGTTGAAATGCATGTATTGTAAGTATATAGCTACTGTATTTTTGTACCTTATTACAATCTATGGGTCTCATTTTATGACCCATTATTCACATAAGACCCACTTCCCATAAGTGATCAATTAATCTTTTTGCATAAGTAAGTGTTGCCACGACTCATCCTGACTCCTGAACAAACGTGCAGAATACAGGCAAAACAAAAATTAATGGTGCTGTAAATCTGGGAGTCTAGGGAAATGTTCCTTCTTTCCAATTACATGAAGTCCATCTTACAACAGAAATAGCTTTGGTTTTTTATATTCACTCCAATATGCCACACAAAGACTAAGCCCCATGTAAAACCTATTTAAGGGCTACTCACAACTTTGAAGCAGATCTTAATAGGTGAATAGGGCCTCTCAGAGGGTGCTCTAGATTGGGTGAATCTCACTCTCAGAGCAGCTTAAACACTTTAAATCTAAAAACAGCTTAAACTGCTAAGCCACTCCTACAGCAGATTAGCAAAAGCTATAGTTTAGATCATTGCTATAACTTCGTGTATTGGTATTTAAAAGTTCTAAAAGTTTAAAGTTGGAAACTCCTTAATGTGCCAGGAAAATACAATAAAATTGACAGAAAATGTCTAATGGATGATTGCCACTGCTAATTCTAATGAAAAGTAATTGGTTGCATTTGCTTAGATCCTTTCATTTAAGAATAAAAAAAGTGATTAAAACTCCTTGATCCAAAAGGAATTCAAGAAGCAAAGCAGTAAAAACTGACACAATGAAAAAAATATGAAGCATAAAAGAAATATTTAATGTAGCATGCAATAACATGTGTATTACCATATGTTGAAAAAGACTGGAATTTGTGGTTCTGCCTCTTACAAGTACTGCAGTCATCATGAACTTAAAACAATAAAAACTTCATAGAAAGTCACACACTGCCAGAGTTTCTGTTGTATACATGAGTTGTGAATTACAGCTAAGTGTATATGTTTCCCCCACGCCCCCCAAAAAAATCAAAATTTGATGCACAAAAAGTTAAAGGGACAGAACCAGGAAATGGGGAGACTGGCTGTAGGTCCTTAGCACCCTACAAGGAGCAGGTCAGTGGGGCCAGGCTGCTGGAGCAGGAGTAGAGGATTTGTTGTCATTCCCGAGCATGGGGCACAGACAGTGGCAAAGTTCCTTCACTTCCTTGCAGGGGGTAAAAGCAATGGGAGCAACAGCAACTTCAGACCCCTGGCAAACATTGTTCTTGCATGGCTCAAATGCTATCTTTGTGAAAAGGTCTGGAGTGTAGTGTTGGGCAATTGCTTTCCTGCCCCAAGTGCATTCTCAGACACTATGGCGGTATCTGTTCTGTTAACTCTCCTGTTGCACATGTATATGAGGCCATTGACTGAGTTAACCAGGTGATAAAAGCTGCTGTGTATTCATCATGCTAGAAGCCCCCCGCTCCACACTTCCATTGCATATGCCCCAGCTGCAGCATTAGAATAAATAATTCAATGTCTACATGAGATTGGGGCATAGATAAAGACATCCAAATAAGTCTGTGGAGTCTGGATTGAGATAATGAATGGAAGTATGGGCAATCTAGGATGAGACTGGCCACACGGGGGGTCTTAAACTTGACAGAGTTGCTCATTACTAGTGTCTCTGCCAGATTCATGCCCTGAGTGAGATTAATTCTTGCCACTTGCTCATGAATTTTGCAGCTGTTTTTGCACACCAAATACACTCATTCTTCTAGGTGGCAAAGATATAGGTGGGCTTTAAAGGCACAATTTTTTAGCAGGAAGGATGATTAATCATTGGCAGAAACTACCAAGAGAAGTGGTGGATTCTCCATCTTTTCATGTCTTCAAATCAGACTTGATGTCTTTCACAGTTCAGGACACTGCACCTGTATTCCCCATCTGTGGACCTCAAGGACACCCACTTGCTGTACCTGGCTCCTTTATCAATACCTCTCTTGGACAGAGATCTAGGTCTTTCTGATTGCTGAAAGGGTTTTTCCTAGGCTACACAGTTCCCTGCCTATACTGTGATATCCCCAGCAAGCCAGACTGCTTAAATGAGCCAGCATCTGCACTTTGGTTTCTCTTTGAAGGTTATGAACACCTGTAATTGCCAGCAGTCACAAGTCAGCACACAACTCTTTCTAAGCAAGCACATTTATTCTTAAGGTGAAAGCATTACAGAGAAAATAAAAGTTCCTATATGTATGCCAAAAGCTTACCAGAGGTCACCCATCAGCCTTATGGGGTTTAAGTAGGCCAAGAAAGGTTGGAGCCCCCCTTGGATATAAGGTCTTGAGTCAGTCTAAACTCAGGCTATTTATCCAAAAGTCCATTCCTTGTCTGTTGAACTAGTATATGCAAGTCTTTCCAAGTGGTGATACTTCTCTGAAGGGGTTACAACCTGAGATAATTTGCCCAATCTCCCCCGCAGACACACACACACACACTTAGTTTCTGAAGAACTGTGGTCACCCTGATCCATGGAATTACATGCAATCCCTGGCCCACAATGATATATAAACTTAATAGAGTAAAATCTCCCAAAGATATTTCAAGAAACTGCCATTTCTGTCACAGATTGTGTTTACCTAAACACAATCTCATGGGCTCAATACAGGAGTACTGGATGAAATCCTATGCCCTTTGTTACACAGGAGATCTGTCTAGATAATACAGTGGTCCCTTCTGGCCTTAAAGCTTATGATTCTGACTGATTATCCAGGTGACACAGTTTGCCTAGTCACCAAGTCTGGCTAGTCTGCACTAGGGTGACCAAATATCCCAATTTTATAGGGTCAGACCTGATATTCCAGGCTTTGTATTATATAGATGCCTATTACCCTCCACTCTCTGGCCTGATTTTTCACACTTGCTATCTGATCACCCTGGTCTACACTCTTGTTACACTGGTGTTGGGGGAGATCAAACAAATCTGCAATGATGGAGAGGGTCAGGAAGGCTGTGAATTGAAGAGTTTCATGTGGTCACTTAGCAGTAAAACATCACATGCTACTCCCAGCTTTTTTCATCTCAGTGATGTGCACCTCTTTGACATTGGTTCCGATCTATACATTTTTAAAATGCAGTATTGAATTGGCTGGATGGGTGACTGGAATCTATAGTTAATTTGACAGTAAAGTTTTGAGGGTTGTGACATACTGCAATTTTTTATTATAACTCATTTTTTGAATTAAGAATTGCGTAAAGGCTGGGACAGGGTCCCATTATGTTAATCACAGTACAAACATACAGTAAAAGATACAATGAGTTTACTATCTTGTTTGCAAGAGACATAACAGTAGCTTATGCAGGACTGCTAGGCTGTCTGAACTAGTACTGAACTGGTTCTGGCCAAAAGAGACTGCAGACCGTAGAGTGGAATAAAATAAGAAGTGTTTTACAGGAAGGGAAAACTGAAGTTAAAGATATCTTTTAGTATTTAAAAATATATATATTTAGAGAAAAAGAAATGAAGTCCAGGCTGGTTCTGGTTTTTAAGCAGAGCACTGACTACTCCTAGAATTCTTTAAAATTTAATTATTTACTTTTACATTCATAAAGGAAGATGAAATGCAGATTCCAGAGGGGGAAAATGTATTTCAAAAAAGGGAGGGATGGGGAAAACCTGAAGACAATCACATTCTTACCAGAAGAGGAGAACAAGGGAACTGGATATCTGAAGACTAGCCAGACATCAGGTTCAGATGGAATCCATCCTAGAACTCTGCAGGGAATGCCAACAAAGACTGGAACACATTAACAAAGCTATTTTAAATTAAAGGTAGGAGCCAATGGCCCAGATGGAACCTGATGTCATGGTTAATAGATCCAGGAAAGGGCCGAAGAAAAGTGCAGCTCTATAAGATCTGTTAAAGGGATAAAATATGTAGAATGTAATTTTTTCTCCCCAGAAAATGAAGGCTAGTCAACACATGAGCTGTGAGAAACCCTCTTGGCCCAGCAATTGACTACTGTATCTTGGCTTTTTGACAATTCTGTTTTGGCCAAGAAAAAAAAAAGTCTGCTTTTTCTTTGTAATTCAAGACTGTTTTCTTCTTTTTTCACCTTTGAACTTAATGTTGCTCAGCAGGAAACAAAAAAGCATTAATATCATCATCATTTATTTGTTTAGCACCAAAAATGTGCTTCTGGCCCACAGTGACAGGGAATAACAACAAAAAAAAAATAATGACAAAAAACACTTCACTTCTTCAAGGGGAAGAGAAGAATAGAATGCTTTTCAGTAGGCCCCTTATTCCTTTGTGGATTAGTGGGTGCATACAGCAAGGCATCAGTCCAGCTGGTACTCTGCTTAGGCTGGGAAACACTACAATACTTACCACAACATGTGCTACAGCCTCAAACAATCTCTCTGGCATACACAAATGTTTGTTTAAGTTTATTGAAGCTGCAGACTCTAAAGTTTACTGGGAATTTTTACTATAGCTGGGTGAAACATCCTGTCATTGTCCCACATCCTTTCCTCCATGTACACCTGGAATCCTATTGTTGATTCCTGCTTCCGCAGGGCGATCTCTATCTTCCCAGAGGCATTGTACATGCAAATTTATTAGTATTCTTGCCGCTTTAAGGATGCAGAAGCCTTTTTTCCACTGGTCAGAATGCCGTAATATTTTACGTGATGCTTGTGACAAAGTCTACAATATACATTAGGATGACTTAATAATTACATTATAATTACAAATTGTATTACTGTAGTGCCTAGGAGCCCTAGTCATGGACCATGACCCCACTGCCACTCGGGAGCTTGTTCATGAATTAAGATCAGAATATACCCCTATGAACATTACAGTGATGTACATAGTCAAAACTACATTGCTCCTTACAAGAAAATAGGCTGGTCATACTTCTTAAATTACTTTACACTATATTTGCATAAGCTGCAAATACTTAAGACAATTGATGGCATATTCATGTTATCTAAGTCTTTTTACATACTGTACTGATGAATACATTTCAGCATCTCAAGAATACTATTGTATTAAACATGCAATAAAACAAAGTCACAAAGGGCAATACACCTCTACCCCGATATAACACAACCCAATATAACAGGAATTCGGATAGAACGCAGTAAAGCAGCGCTCTGGGGGGGTGGGGCTGTGCGCTCCGGCAGATCAAAGCAAGTTCGATGTAATGTGGTTTCACCTATAACGTGGTAAGATTTTTTGGCTCCCAAGGACAGCATTATATCGGGGTACAGGTGTACTTCACATGTGTGTGAGAGCAGGGCCGGCTCCAGGCACCAGCCGACCAAGCACGTGCTTGGGGCGACACCTTCTAAGGGGCGGCTAATATTGGGGTGGTGGGGCAGCGCTCCAGTTTTTTTGTTTTGTTTTGTTTCAGCGGGGCGGCACTCGGGGTTTTTTTTTTTTTTTTTTTTGGTTCGGTGGGCTGGAGCGCAGGGGGTTTTGTTTTTGTTTCAGCAGGGCGGCGCTTGGGGGGGTTGTTTCAGCGGGGCGGCGCTCGGTTTTTTTTGTTTGTTTTGTTTTGTTTTGGCAAGGCGGCGCTCGGGGGGGGGGGTGTTACGGTGGGGCGGCGCTCGTTTTTTTGTTTTTGTTTTTTGCTTGGGGCGGCAAAAAAGTTAGAGCCGGCCCTGTGTGAGAGACAAAGATGCAACTTATTAAACTGGTATATTTTCACTGATGCCACGGACATCCTTTTAATAGATCATTTAAAAGATAGATCTTTACAATACATAACAAATTATCTGCACTTTAAAAGATTTCTAACCCCTAGAAACATGACATTTTACACAAGTTTATTAAAGTAACTGCTTTCTTTGTTTTAGGAAAGCTAGAATAATCTTCAATTTGAAGGATTAAGTTTCTTCATCTCTACGATTTAACCCTGTTTATACTCAGATTATTTCTTTCTGAAATTAGGTGTCACAATCAGGAATTCAGGACGAATCCATCTGGAAAAAAAATGGTTACCACTATTTTTAATTGAGCACCACTGACGTACAAAACATAGAAAGATGCAATCTTGGTTTCAAGAAGCTTAAATTCCAAATTGCCCAGACAAAACAGTTCTTTCTCACGCACACAAGCAAACTGGACGATGAGATAAAGTCGCAGAACAGTGCAGATAACTCCACACTTTCTCCTGTACCTTTTTTCTAGTCTACAGTACATTTTTGTTTTGATGTTTTATTGCTGAAAGCTTTCATATTCCCTGTGTGATTTTTAAGGAAAGAAACGAATTGTGCTTCTATATAAGATGCTGTGGCATAAGACCTATTACCTGATCATTTAAAGCAACTGGGCCAAATTCACCCCACTGGTGCTAGCCAGGGCTGGCTCCAGCTTTTCTGCCGTCTCAAGCGGAAAAAAAAGAGAAAAAAAAAGTGAGCGGTGGCACTTCAGCGGCGGGTCCTCCCTCTCTTCATCTTCGGCGGTAGCTCAAAGAGGACGAGAGGGAATGAGGGACCTGCTGCCAAATTCCCGCCGAAGACCTGGACGTGCTGCCCCAATAGCGGATGGAGTGCCGCCCCTTTCAATTAGCCTCCCCAAGCACCAGCTTCCTATGCTGGTGCCTGGAGCGAGCCCTGGTGCTAGCTGACTTTAAGAAATGCACCCAGAGGAGGGAAGGCAAGTGGTGCCTCCAGGACAACCCTCCCTCAGGGAATCTGCTTAAAGATGCACTCTGTCACAAGTTCCAGTGAGGCTTCTATAGAATCCCCACCTGCAGTGGCAATACACCAAATCAGCATATGCCCTGGTTGCTATAACAATCCCATTTTTAGACATCATTGATCCCCTGAAGCTGGCAGAGTGAAGGAGTCAGCTGCTTTCTGCTTTGGTCCACTAGGATCTACAATGGTGAGTTGGGTTAATTCAGCCAGCTCTGGCTGGAAAAAGATGTAGTATACATCCTTCTCTTTTAATTTAGCATCTCTGAGATTGACTATTAAAACAATCATTCCCCAAAACATGATGAACAGGGAATGCAGGCTATGCCCACAGAATGAGGAACTATATCCTGGAAAACAGTGACTCTGAGAAGGATTTAGGGGCCATATTGGAAAGCAACTCAAATATGAGCTCCCAGTACAGTGCTGTGGCAAAAAAGGGCTAATGTGATTAATAGCTATATAAAACAGAGGAATAGAAGTAGAAAGGTGATTTTGACTTCAGAATATGGCATTAGTGAGACTGACACTGGAATATTGCATACAATTCTGGTGTCTATGTTTTAAAAAGGATGTTGTAAAATTGGAGGAGATGCAGAAAAGAGCTCGAGAAAAATGTCTTCTAGTGAGAGACTTTGAATAAACTAAACAGATTGAGCTGTAAAAGCAGACTGAGAGGTGACTTGATTAGTGTCTAGTTACCTTCAAGGAGAGGAAATACTGGATAGTAAAGAGTTCTTTAATCTAGCAGAGAGTGGCATAATGAAAACCAGTGACTGCAAGCTGAAACCAGACAAATAAGGCACAACTTTTTTTTTTTTAAAGTGAGGGTGATTAACCTTTGGAACCAGCTAACCAGGGAAGTAATGGATTCTCCATCTCTTGATGTCTTCAGATCAAGTCTAGGTGCCTTTCTGGAAGATATGCTTTAGCCAAAAAGAAGTTAGTGGGTGAAGCTTAACGGCTTATGGTAGAGAATTTCAGACTATATGTCTAATGGTCATTTCTGAATTTATGAATCTTAGCCTTGCTGTTGCTCTCTCAATGAAACTAATGGTCGACTGACATTATTTGTGCATGATAATTGTAAACATACTGGGGTGAGTGTTACTGGTAGAGCTCGTTGGAAACATTCTGCTGGAACCATTTTCTGTCAAAATGCAGCTCCAGTGAAATCAGAATGCTCTGTGAATTTTGCTGAAGTTTGGGGGGCAAGGAAGTTTCTGACCCCATTGAAATGTACAGTTTTGACATTTTCTTGGAACAACATTTCAGTATTTCCTTTCAAAAGGGGTGTTTTTTTTGGTTCTGAAATGTTATTTTTTTATTTTGTAGTATTGTCATGGGGTTCACTCACTGTGAGCAGCACCTCCTGCTGGCCATCAGCTCTGCCAGCTTGTGCTTTCCCTCTGATGTTGTCTTCTCCCACCTTGTCCTGCTCTGCTGCCCTGCTCACTCCCAGGTCTGCAGCTTCCTCTCTGTGGCTTGGCCCTCCAGCCAGGTCACTAAAGTCATCCCCTTCTGGGGAATTCAACAGTCTTTCCAGACCTGCTGTCTGGCTGGCACCTCCAATGCCCTTGCCACTCCCCAGTGGCTAGTAGGGGAACCCAGGCCCACTCACTACACTAGATTCTAGCTCAGGGACCCTATTACAAGCAGCCCCAGTCTCTATACAGTCCTTCCACTTGCTGCTGTTTCCCTGGGCTTCTTCCTACATATCTGGCTTCCTCACTCTCTGGGTTTGCCAGCCTCCAACTCCCTCCACTGAGGAGATGTCTACAGCTTACTTCCCTGCCTTTCTGCAGCCAGCTACCTGGCTTTATAATGGTCTGCCTGTTCCTGCACTGGTAAGCCTGTCCTTAATTAGCTGCCTCCAAACTAAATTTCCCCTGCGTGCAGCCTAATTAGCTGATTGGGCCCAAGTGTCCTAATTCAGCTCTTGCAGGGCTAGTGTGGGGAGTCCACCCCATCACAATGATATTAAAAATGTCAAAATCAAAATAAGCAGATCACCCCAAAACATTTTCCCCCTGAAATGTACTATCATGAAAGATTTCAATGGAGATGTGGGGTGTGAGCAGATTTGTTCCTAATCAGGACACAAACAAATTTTGAAATCTTCCATGAAAAGGACTTTCCATTCTCCGTCCAGCTCTATTCACTGGTTGTTTAGAAATGCTTTTCACCAGAATGATCATTTCTAATGTGATATGATAACAAGGAATACCGTCGAGATAATTTTAAGGTATATACATGTCTGCTGTACAATGTCAAATTAGAAAGATCTTCATTTAAGGTAAATTGGGGTTTATGGTTCATTTTCCACTGTAAATGAAACACGTTAGTGGTTGATCAAAAACTACATAAAGGTTAAATCCTCCACTCACTGAGCTATGAGAGTAACCCCATTTCTTGTGCATCTCTTCAGATCAGTGAGATAGCAGAACTCATTTTTCAATGTCTTTTGCCTGCCCCTCAGACCTGAGTGCTGCTGTTCCAGCTGGGGGAAAGAGTTTCTAGATTTACAGCTCCCTGGTACAGGAGCAACAGTGTTAAATCCAAGACTAACCCCACAACTGAGATTACATTTGGAGTTACTGATTTTAGATCAAAGCCTTTTATACTGACCGGTGAACACTGAATAGATTATTTCTGTTCAAGTGTCCGACCATCATTTTTACAGGTACTGCTTGTTCTGTGTGCAATGCCACTTTTTCCCGTTTTTAACCACTATATTTGAAATGGATTCATGCCAACCATATTTTTCCCCTACATCAAGGCCAACAACTACCTCTACAGCAGCTAAACTGGACAATCCAGTTAACTGATACACAGTGCCATCTTCCATGAAACATACATCCAACTCACTAAGTATCTCCCAGCTATGGTCTGTGGACCATTGGTGGCCTGAGGGTCACTTGCTGGTATCATCCGATATGGGGGTCTGACACAGGTGTGCAAGCAAGAACCAAATTTCAAAGCTAGGTCCTCGTCACAGCTTGGATTAGAGCTCTGGAGCCAAACACCCCTGTCACATGACAGATGTCAATAGGTGTTTGGGAAATGTAAAACATACAGGGTAAAACTGTCTTGATTTGAGCAGGGCTGTAATAGCCAACTACCCAATTGCTTTAAATAACAGCTACACAGACTTGATCAGTGCGTAACAGGCCTTTTTTATGTATGCTAACAAGTGTACCAAAAGTAGTTACACAGTACAGTATATTGTTTTATTTTAATAATTTAAAAATAAACTATTCCTTTTTGAAACTAGATGTTACTTATCAAGTTTGAATGAATGGTCTCTTTCCACTTCATGATCTTTTTGTCCTCGCCCCTAAAGCTGTGTTTCAACAGAGTGCAGGTTTCCTAATTTAATTCATTGTTATGAAGAGAGTTGCTCCATTTTCAGGCAGTGGGGATATTCTGTAACCGGTTCCTACCCCTCTAGTGATGCTGGAAAAGCACTCTAAACACTTGTAGGGGAACAACTCAGAAAATAAATAGCTAGCATTAGCCAGACCTTTGATTTATCTTTCCACTAAGTGAAAAGTTCACTACTGACACCTAGAGGTAGTTTCATAAGATAACATTTTGCTGTACTGTAATAGCCAGTAATAGTATTGATAAGTACTAGAACAACTGGTAAAATGGGAATGAAAATTTGGGAAATGCTTGAATATAGACTTACTTAAGTTAAAATGGTATCCTATGAGCAGGTAGCTGAAAACCAACATATAAGAAGGTAAAGGACTTGAAAATCATGGCAAAATTGTTTTGGTTCCTCTAATAGCCAAGCACAGTTGCATGAGGAGACCTTATGCTATTTTGGTTTGTGGTCCAAGTGCAGCTGATTCAGGTGACTGCTGCCCAACCATCTGGTTAATTTTGTTGTAGCGCATAGCTTGTGTATGCTAAAAATTCAGCCATAAACTTTGCTGACACCTGGTGGATTCCACTGACAAAACAGTGAGATACTAATCTGCGTTTACATCATGTGTGTGGCTGTCTGTCTGATGCCTCCCTTAAAATAAGCAATCATTTAAGCTTCTTCAGATGATCATTCCTGCATTTTAGCAAAGCTATCTGTCCAATTTTTTCTTCTCTGAGTCAAAAATTAGTTACTTTCTAGCAATATCTTGGATATGAATGAACTGATATGTTTGGAGGATGTATTCTGTTTTATTTCACACTTAATTATGACCAGAATCTGCTGTAGGGAATAATATGACAAGTTGATCTGTCTTAAAGTTGTCTACGCTGTCTTTTAACTCAAAGATTGTAATCTATTTGGAAGTCTACAACTTCTCTCAAATAGCACCACTGGCAACACAGTGAAATATCTAAAATGGAACTGAGATCAATGAGTCAGGCCTTGATTTTTGGTTTTATGTATTCCCATGTAAATCAGAAGTTACTCTACTGAAGCCAAAAGGCATGACATTGGTTTAATTCTTCTGTAAGTGAGATCAGAAGCAGGCCCATGCGACTTAGTATATCTGCATATATAATATGACAGAAGTTATGAGAAAGGCAGTATGGTCTAGTAGCTAGGGAGTCAGGTGATCTGGATCTTATTCCTTGTTCTGCAATCTTGGGCAAGTCAGTTTATTTATTTGTGCCTCAGTTTCCCCTCCCACATTTGGGAGTCCTGTCTGTTTAGAATATAAACTTTTGGGGACAGAGGTTGTCTCTTAGGCCTGGTCTACACTAGAAAATTAGATCTGTTTAACTTAGTTGGTCAGCAATGTGAAAAATCCAGACCCCTAAGCGGCATAGATAAACTGACCTAAATCCTTGTGTAGACAGCACTAGGTCAACAGAAGAATTCTTCCATTAATCTAGCTACCACCTCTCGGGGAGGTGGATTACCTATGTTGACAGGAGCATCCCTCCCTTCAGCGTAGGTAGTGTCTACACTGAAGCGCCGCAGTGTCACAGACGCGGTGGTGCCACTGTAGAGTTTTAAGTGTCGACAAGCTCTTATATGCACAGCGTCTAGTTCAGTGGGAATTCAGTCTCAATGGAGATTTCAAGATGCTACTACAATACAAATAATAGCACTCCCATAATCTTTGAAAGATGCTCCATTAGAGATCAGCTCCGTGGCCTAGTGACAGCATCATGAACTAATTCTGAAATCTTTGCCATAGCTCTCAGGATGGTTAGTCAAAAGATAGCACTTTGACCCATTGAAGAAGAATGTTTCATATCACTATACAGGCAACCCCTGGCAGAATGAAGACATTGCTTTTCTAGGCTCATTAGGGAACCTCCTCCTCACTGAAGGAAAGGTCACTGAAGACACTGATGGGGCAAAGGGAAGTATCTTCTCCGTGCTCAACAACTTTACACAGATTGTTAATTTCCTTTTCAGTCATCTTTAAGAGCAAAAAGTCATCAGTTTATTTATTTTACTAGTGGTTTCTTGGAATTTCTGGTTGAACATTGTCAATATGCATATGAATATGCATAGAAAAGCTCTTTCACTGGAGGATTTCAAAAAGAGACTTGGTAACCATCTGTCTTGGATGGTTTAGACACAACAAATCCTGCATCTCGGCAGGGGGTTAGACCAGATGATCCTTGCGGTCTCTTATAACCCTATTCTAATATAAGAAAAGTCATTTAAACTCTTCTTCCTAGAAGGAGACATAAAGAACTTTATTAATGTAAATATAGGCCATAACCCCTTCTCAAAAACTTTTTAGTCTTCTATAACCAGTGAAGACTGGACAATTTCCTATTGGAAAACAGAAGGAAAGAACCTATAGTAGTAACGATGCTATATAACCAAAAGATGGATCCACCTATGTCAGTGGGAATTTTGTCATGGATCTCAAGACAAGTAGAGTCGAGGACCTGGACTCCTATGGTTTTATTCTTGTTATTTTATTACACTGTTAAATTTTTTTTTTTTTTATGTTTTATTTAGGCACAACTGTCTCCACTTGTTTAAAATGTACAGTTATGTATATTTTTTAAAATGAAAACAAACTTCAAAGGCTAGTTTAGTGGCTGTCTTTTGTTTACTACAAAATACAGTAGGTTTCAGTGAAACTAGTTAAAAACAAATGGTTTGTGTTAGATTTGGGTAACAGCAGCTTAAGCTATTTATATAGCAAATATTAAACTTATTTTCAACACTGTCAGATTTTACTTTTAGAACTAAACATGTTTTTTAAATGGCCTCTGTTGAAATAAGACAAGTACAAAATTTTTAAGTCTCCTCAGAATCACCCCTCGTGCAATGTTATGCACCAAATGCACAGCATATTAGAAGCACAAAATACAAATTCTGGAAGCATTAAATTCTAAAAATATAAAAATAAGAATATGCATAGAAAAGCTACAGAGCTGAGTGATGGAATACTCAGCCTCCACCTGAAGTTGCTAGTTTATGGTGGGATCAGTGTTGTTCCTGCAGGAATATGGCTCCACAGCATGCAGGGCTTTCGGCTGCCTGCTATTTGCTTTGCATCGGGAATCTTTTAGAGGCATGGAAGCCCTTAGCTGAAAGACATGAGTTAGTTACCAGAAACATAGAATTATAAATGACAAGAGCATTAAGTAACTGTCTTATGCTGAATTTCAGCATAGCATCGTAATATATCTTTGGGCGAGAGGGGTAGATTGGCCATCCTTACCTCTTGTGTAGCCTTGCTGCTCTGGTCACACATCTCCCTGTTTACAGACTTTCCTATGTGCTTGGCCTCCATAATAATTACTAATGAACACCTGTATCTCTTATGTGAGAAATGATTCCAAGTTTTCCTTAAGGAAAATCTTTAAAGATTTCTGGAAATCCAGGTTTCATTACTTGATACAATAGTCATTGGCTGTATGGGAAAAACTCATGATCATTTTAATTTAATTTTTTATTTCTATACACAGTTTTCATGTCCTTGAGGGCACTTTGTGTAGTGCCTTGTGGATGTAAATTCAAGCACATACCCAGGCACAGGGTTAATGCTCTTTTTATTAACAGTGTGCTCTACCCTATTAGCGCTCACATGCTAGACCAAATCCAGTACTTCTGGACATTTCAGATTACAATAGTGGCCTTAAAACCTTTAAGTACATCTATTGCTCTCTTTATCATAGTATCTGATCACTTCAGAATCTTTAACGTATTTATCGTCACAACTTTCCTGTGATAGGGCAGTGCTATTATCCCCATTTTACAGATAGGGGACTGAGGCAAAGAGAGATTGTGACCTTGCCCAAAATGTCACAGGAAGCTTGTCGCAGAACAGGGATCTGAACCAAGATCCCAACTCCCAGGCTGTCACCCTAACTACTGAATACTCCTGCCTCTCTTTCAAATAGTCGTGTTACTACATCCCTCCCTCAGTGCTACACAAACTGTTCAAGGACTAATGAACACAAACCTGTGTAGCTTTCTCCTCCTTATTCTTACCAAAAGCTCAGTTGCTAACAAACACAGTCCTAAAGACTTTATTCCTTAGTTGCCTTCTTTTTACACTGGTCACAGTCAGATGTTTTTTCCATCTGTATTTGGCATGCTATTCTTGAGATCTGCTCTTCAAAAGTTTTTAGTAAATTTATCTCATTGCAGTCATTTCACCAACAGTCTCCTTGGATTCTTTATGGGTTTATGCAACATTTTCTGCTTCAAAGAACTTGTTTGTTCAGTTTTCTAGTGTTTCTGAATGAGCTGGAATGGAAGGCAGGAGTATAGTACTAATTAATGAGTTAGTATACTGGGATTTTTCACTTGTTTATATTAAAGCACTATACAAGTATCACAATCTCAGTTTTTCAGATGAAAAAACTGAAACCTGAGGCGACCTGTCCAAGATCACAAATAAGTCACTGCAGAGCTGGAAACAGAATCCAATTTTCCTGCTGTTCTGACAGGCCGTATGTAGTGGTCCCTCTCTATCCAGTGGGTAGGGAGGCCACTCCACCTCAATGTGTCAGGCAATGATATTGGGGCTCGTTCCCCGCTGGTCAGGGCCGAGCAATCAGCAGTCTATCGTTTGCAGCCTCCTGGCAGGGCAAACCACAATTAATAGTCTGGGACTCTGACCCCTTGGCAGGACAGAGCAATAAGTAATTGTTAACCCTGAATCTCCTGACTAGGGCTGACAGCAAGCAACCGTCTAGGCTCTAGCCCTCTGGGCTGGGCAGAGTAATGAGCAGTCTTTAGTCCAAGCCTTCTGGATAGGGCAGACAGCAATATAACAGTCTATAATACCGCCTTCTGGCCTCAGGTGAGTAGGCCACCAACTCAGGAGTGGGGTTGGCAGCAGGGCATAGGGGGACTTGGGCTCACCCTACTTCACTGGGTCCCAGCCCAAGGCCCTATCATTGGTGGGTGGTCCCGCTAGGGTGACCAGATGTCCCGATTTTATAGGGACTGTCCCGATATTTGAGGGTTTTTCTTATATAGAAACTTATTATCCCCCCACCCCGTCCCTATTTTTCACACTTGCTGTCTGGTCACCGTAGGTCCCGCCACGGGGTCAGTGAGGGAATCATTGAAATACACTGCCTTGTTTCCCAGTAGCACAACTGGACTGAAGTCTGGTTCCCCTGGGCTACTTCTTATCCCACTTAGTTTGAATGGGGGATCCATCTCACAGCTGGGCAGTGGCTACTTCAGCCACTTCTTGGCATCCTCTGTCTCTTTGTTCAGTAGGGCACTGATTGGCTCAGCTGATAGTCTGGGATTCTTCAGCTCCCAGGAAGAGATGACTGCTCCCTCCAGTGGTCCAGCACAAACTGAGTTCCAGGGCTCTCCTCTTATACTTCCTGTCCTGCCCCAGAACTTCCAGTGAGGGGGGATGGGGTAGAGTTGGCTCTGCCCATCAGTGGGAGAGGATTGGTCCCTCACTATCCAGTTTGGAGGGAGGCCATTCTGCCTCACCACACCATATATAATCTATAGACAGTGCTTAATTTTAATTAAAGAGGTGTCATGGCTCAAGCAATTAGGTGCTGGGACTCAGGCAACATTTTTACATTCATAACTGATGCAGCAAGTCCAGAAATACCAGGGCAATGAATTTCCAAGACTAGAGGTAGTGGCTCTCAAATTAAGCACTGTCTATAGATGTGTTCAGCATCCTCTGAGTCAGTATTGTTTTCTCCTATAGTTACTACCTGATGGAGTTCTTCCATCTTCTGTTTATCTTAGGTACTCTAGCCTCCATTACCATAATACCTGACTGTCTCATAAACTTTGCTATATTTAGCCTCACCACACCTGTTGGAAGTACTATCATCCCAAGTTTACACATCTGAGGCACAGAGACAGTAGGGGCTAGATTCCCAAAAGGAACAATTGCCAATTTAGGTACCTAAGGCCAACATTTAATTATCACTAAGATCCTCAAAATCTCTGCTCAGATGCCACCTAAAGCTATAGCTGCCTAAATTTCCAGCATTAAATTACCCTAGGGACCTGAGTTTCTGCCAGTAAGCGTGAGTACAGTTGCTTCAGTCTAAGCACCTGGGCACCTCTCTCAGTGGAGTGCTCAAACTAGGGTGTTCTCCTGCCTATCTCATCTGTGGGCACAATCCAATAAGTGTTGTCAGAGGCCACCTGACAGATCAGTCGCTTTACAAAACAATGGCACCAGAGGAGGAGGTGGCTGTGGCCCGCTTAGTACTTTTAGCTCAGTAATTAGAGCACTCACCCAGGATTTGCGAGTCCTGGGTTCAATTCTGACTTCTGGGATTAAAATAGGGCACTCCCTGGTGTTCCCCCACCTAACCACAGACATTATCGTTAATGAACATTTAAAAAAATACACACAAATTTGCCCTTTGATGATAGCGAAAGGAAAAAAGAAAAACACATGACCGATGTTAATCACTCATTTAATGCACTAGTGAGTGTCATTCAGACACCACAGTGATGGATGTTTTTAAGAGAAGCTAAATAAACCATTATTCTCAAACTCTGCTTTTAACCACAACACAACCCAGTGCCTTGAGCAGCTCTGGAGTTCTCATGTTTTCTGGTTCATGCCTCATCCAATACTCCTTCCACAATCCCAGCTCTCATGGACAAGAGCAAACATTGGAAAAAGCAATTGACAAGAAAAAGTCTTTAAATCCAGCATATCTCACATGGCAAAAATAGAACTCTCCCATACTCAAAACTGTGCTGATTATTAATGCTAGATCAAAAGTCAAGAATCCAATAATGATGCATGACCTAAAAGCAGGAAAGACCCAAACATTTACCTACCAGACAAGAACTTGGTTAGATCAGTATTTCTCAACTGGTGGGTCACAACTCCCAAGGTGATCGCAAAAGGTGATTAGGGAACCATGAGGCACTGAAAATTGTATTACAGTCTAAAGCAGGGGTGGGGAACCTACGGCCCACAGGCCGGATCTGGTCCCCTTGCTTAATTTCATCTGGCCCACTGCGCCCCCACCCCTGCCTGCAGGGCCAGAGCCGCAAGCGCTGGCTCGCCCAGCTGCAGGGGGAAGCCCCGAGCCTCCACGGACCCCTTCCCCTCACAGGTGAAGGCTTGCGGTTGATTTTTTTCTGTGGGTCAATGGCTCATGACAGAAAAAAGGTTCCCTACCCCTCGTCTAAAGCAAGGAAAACTCATCCTCCCTCTCTGCACATTCTTACCCTTCAAGGTCAAATATTCCCTGTCAGCCTATTGAAACACTGAGTTAGATGACACCTTGGGCTCACTGCTGAATCACATACATTAAACTCTAAGAACATGCAAAACCTGTGGTGTGCCGGTGATCCTGTTACCTGTCAGTCTGAAACACTGATGAAAATCCACAGGAACTATAATAAAGCATTTGACTGTTCCAACTCAATCTGTGAGTCACACAAAATCAACAGATGCTCATAAATATACAGACTTCGAGAAACTAAAAGTTTTTGGTGGCATTGATAGGTCTGAGGATTTCACCATTATGATCAGAGTCTATCAGCCAAGATTTTAAAAGCAGGTGCCTAAGATTAGGTTGCTGTCTGTAAAGTGTTTGGGCATCCAGCAGCTCCCACTGTAGTCAGAACATTCCCGTGCTTTGCATACTTCAGAATGAATTGCTGATACCATTAACCATTCCAGGAAATGTGTACTTTGTCAGAAAAATCCAGTTTGCCTTGACCTTCCTCATCTGTTCTTGTATGCCAGGACTTGATTCTGACATAGCGGGACTCTCCTACAAAACTATTTTGTTGTAAATAGAGTTTGTTTTCCTTTCTCTGATGTTTAACAGAGGCCAAGGGACTTCTTGTTCTTATCCACTGTAACTTTAGTCTCTCAGCCTGTACTATGTTTTATAATTTGATCCATATTTCCATTTTTATAAAGCCATGTTAGGGATATATCAATTCTAAAGAAAATACCATGTGGGCCAACAATGCACAATGCATTAGGATAATGGGAAACACTCTGTGCTCATGTGACCAAGCAATTTAAGACACATTAACAGGCGTTTCATGTGGTTGAAAGAGATATCTGTAGAGCCACTTTATAATTTCTTCTGAGCATGCTGTCAGGGATGACCCTCACCTTTGGTAAGCTTGAACCGTGTTGATCTGATTCTCAGTTACACTAAGGCCTCAGACAGAGTGAATGATAACAATGCCTTGAGATTGGTCCCATGCAGGGGGCCTACCTGGTCAATGTAGAAAAGCTTTACACCTGCATTGCTCCCAGACCCTCAGTATAGGGGCATATCTGAGATGTGGCCAGAGTGCCTTTCACCATGACTATATTCTGCTCCTAAGGCTTATATGGGACTATGAGAAGCAAAGCTCAAATTGAAGCAGACTTGCACTGGGGACCAGGCAGGATCCAAAATACAGAGAGCACAAAGATGGCTTAACACTACCATCCTCCTTCCCAAAGTTTAGGTGCAGACTAACTCCAAATAAGTCCATGTGTGACTACATTGAAAATAGATGCTTACTGGGCCAAAATCTGGCCCTATGAATCAATAGATTAATGACTATTTGCACCAGCTGAGGATCTGGACCACTGAGTCTCTAAAGAGGGAAGAAACATCTGAAAAACATTTTGATTCTTCTTGAGATACCTCAGTATTTTGAGCTTTGTTTCCCTTTCTTTTTAAGGGGTCTATCTGAGAGATCACCTCATTCTCAGAGGCAAGAAAATATCTTCTCACTGCCAGAAGAGATCATACAGCACCGCAGCATGACATGCATCAAAGAAAGGAAGGGGTCTTGCTTGTATGTTTGTGCACATGAGCACTAGCAGAACCTCGTCACTTAGGATCATAGAATCATAGGACTGGAAGGGACTCGAGAGGTCATCTTGTGCAGTCCCCTGCAGTCATGGCAAGACTAAGTATTATCTAGACCAGTGCTTCTCAAAGCCGGTCCGCTGCTTGTTCAGGGAAAGCCCCTGGCAGTCCGGGCCAGTTTGTTTACCTGCTGCATCCGCAGGTTCGGCCAATCGCGGCTCCCACTGGCCGCGGTTCGCCGCTCCAGGCCAATGGGGGCTGCAGGAAGGGTGGCCAGCACATCCCTCGGCCCACGCCACTTCCCGCAGCCCCCATTGGCCTGGAGCGGCGAACCGTGGCCAGTGGGAGCCGTGATCGGCCGAACCTGCGGATGTGGCAGGTAAACAAACCGGCCTAGCCTGCCAGGGATAGCTCAGTGGTTTGCACATTGGCCCCCTAAATCCAGGGTTGCGAGTTCAATCCTTGAGAGTCCCATTTAGGGATTTGGGGCAAAATTCTGTCTGGGGATTGGTCCTGCTTTGAGCAGGGGTTTGGACTAGATGGCCTCCTGAGGTCCCTTCCAACACTGATTCTAGCCATTGGGCCATGCAGACCTGTGTGGAAGGGAAGCTTTCCTGAACAAGTGGCGGCCCGACTTTGAAAAGCACTGATCTAGACCATGCCTGACAGATATTTTTCTAACCTGCTCTGAAAAATCTCCAACAATGGAGATTCCACAACCTCCCTAGGCAATTTATTCCCGTACTTAACCACCCTGACTGCTAGGAATTTTTTCCTAATGTCCAACCTAAAGCACCCTTGCTGCAATTTAAGCCCATTGTTTCTTGTCCTAGCCTCAGAGGTTAAGGAGAACAATTTTTCTCCATTCTTCTTGTAACAACCTTTTATGTACTTGAAAACTGTTATCATGTCCCTTCTCAGTCTTCTCTTCGCCAGACTAAACAAACCCAGTTTTTTCTATCTTCCCTCATAGGTCACGCTTTCTAGAACTTTAATAATTTTTATTGCTCTTCTCTGAACTTTCCCTAATTTGTTCACATCTTTCCTGAAATGTGGCTCCCAGAACTGGACACAATACTCTAGTTGAGGCCTAATTAACGTGGAGTAGAATGTAAGAATTTTGTCTCGCGTCTTGCTTACAACACTCCCACTAATACATCCCAGAAAGATGTTTGCTTTTTTTGCAACGATGTTATATTGTTCACTCATATTTAGCTTGTGATCCACTTAATCAACATGAGGATAATTAAGGGCACAAATGATCTTCTTACTTTAAAAAAAACTGCTAGATTGTTTTATAACTAAAGGTATCATCAAGGGAAGCTGAATGGAATTTATCTTATTTCACTGAGGCCTGGTCTACACTAGGCGTTTATGTCGAAGTTAGCGCCGTTAAATCGAATTAACCCTGCACCCGTCCACACTGCGATGCTATTTAGTTCGACATAGAGGTCTCTTTAATTCGACTTCTGTACTCCTCCCCGACGAGGGGAGTAGCACTAAATTCGACATGGCCATGTCGAATTAGGCTAGGTGTGGATGGAAATCGACGCTAATAGCTCCGGGAGCTATCCCACAGTGCACCACTCTGTTGACGCTCTGGACAGCAGTGCGAGCTCGGATGCTCTTACCAGCCACACAGGAAAAGCCCCGGGAAAATTTGAATTTGAATTCCTTTTCCTGTCTGGCCAGTTTGAATCTCATTTCCTGTCTGGACATCGTGGCGAGCACAGCAGCACTGGCAACGATGCAGAGCTCTCCAGCAGTGATGGCCGTGCAGTCTGGGAATAGAAAGAGAGCCCCAGCATGGACTGATCGTGAAGTCTTGGATCTCATCGCTGTGTGGGGCGATGAGTCCGTGCTTTCCGAGCTGCGATCCAAAAGAAGGAATGCAAAGATCTACGAGAAGATCTCTAAAGACATGGCAGAGAGAGGATACAGCCGGGATGCAACGCAGTGCCGCGTGAAAATCAAGGAGCTGAGACAAGGCTACCAGAAGACCAAAGAGGCAAACGGACGCTCCGGATCCCATCCCCAGACATCCCGTTTCTACGAGGCACTGCATTCCATCCTCGGTGCTGCCGCCACCACTACCCCACCAGTGACCGTGGACTCTGAGGATGGGATACTGTCCACGGCCGGTTCCTCGGACATGTTAGGGGACGGGGAAGATGAGGAAGGAGATGAGGAGGGCGAGGCAGTCGGCAGCTCTCACAACGCTGATTTCCCCGACAGCCAGGATCTCTTCATCACCCTTACAGAGATCCCCTACGAAGCGTCCCCAGCCGTTACCCCGGACACAGAATCTGGTGAAGGATCAGCCAGTAAGTGTTGTAAACATCTAAACATTTATTTTTAACAAAACAGGAATATTAACAATTAAAAGAATGGGTTGTTCATGATTAGTGTGCCCTAGGCGCTTAACGGTTTAGTAAGGGGCAGTGCAAGTTTTGAAAAGAAATCTAGCAATGTCCGGTTTTCAGTGATTGTCCTGCACAAGCCGCTCTACTGTTTATTCCCTGCTACTGCAGCTACAGTAAAATGCGGTCTATGTGTCCGGGGATAGAGCAGTAATCCTCCAGGGACATCTCGATGAAGCTCTCCTGGAGGTAACTTGAAAGCCGTTGCATGAGGTTCTTGGGGAGAGCGGCCTTATTGGGTCCTCCGAAGTACGACACGTTGCCGCGCCACGAGATTATCAAGTACTCGGGGATCATTGCTCTGCACAGCAGGGCGGCATACGGCCCTGGTCTTTGGAGGCTTTCCCGGAGCATTCTCTCTTTGTCGCTCTCGGAGATCCTCATCAGGGTGATGTCGGCCATGGTGACCTGCTTTTAATTAGGTAGGGGAATGTTAGTGTTGGGACTGCTTTCCCGTTCCTTTACAGAACTGTAACCGCTGGTTTGCAGCCACGCGGTGGAGGCGGGAGAGGGGCAGCCGAAAGGGATCGTTCCCGGGGACAGCCGCGAGGGGGTGGGACAGGGGCAGAGTTCCCGCTTGCCGGATTGCTGGCAGCAGGGACTGACATTGATTTAAATGTGAAATGAGGCCAGTGGTAATATAAAAGTTTTAAACTGCCACAAGTGTACGGCTTACCATGTCTGCCTGCAACAGAAATTCCGTTGTGCTGCCTCGCTTCTCAAATGTGCTGTTCAAGACCCCAGGCACTGAATGCGAAGGCCGAGAATTCGACCTTGTGCTGAGTGCGCATGTGAAAGGTGCTGTGCATGGTCTTGTTCACAGAGAAAGACTATGTTCTTTGTTCACAACTACATTTATCTTTCTGAGGAATTCACTCCCTTTTTCCCATTTCCACAGCCCCGTCTGCGACTGTCTCACAACCTAGCCTGGAATCACACTCCCAGAGGCTAGCACGGATTAGGCGTAGGAAGAAGAGGACACGGGAGGACATGTTCTCTGAGCTTATGGCCTCTTCCCAAGCCCAGGCAGCACAGCAGACCCAGTGGCGGGAGAACTTGACCCGAATGCACCAAGCCAACATGGATCGGGAGGAGAGGTGGCGGCAAGAAGACCAGCAGGCGACTCAAACGCTGCTTGGACTACTGAGGGAGCAAACGGACACGCTCCGGCGCCTTGTGGATGTTCTGCAGGAACGGAGGCAGGAGGACAGAGCCCCGCTGCAGTCCATCTCTAACCGCCCTCCCGCGCCACCAAGTCCCATACCCACCTCACCCAAAGTGCAAAGAAGGAGAGGCGGCAGAGTCCCTGCTAAGTCTCACTCCACCCCTGCAGAGAGCTCTAGTAGCAGAAGGCTCTCATTTCCCAAAATTTGAAAAGTTCTTTCCTTCCCGCCTGACACAAGCCCCCGTCCAAGTTTCACCTCCCAATGCCATGTGTAGTTGATAATAAAAAATTTGTTTCTGTTAACTACTGTTTCAATCATGTTCTTTTGGAGGAGGAGGGGAAAGGGGGTTGGTAATTGGACAGGACAGTCTCCTTTGGCAGGGTACATAGTCGGGGGCAGGCACAGCAGCAGGGCACATACACAGTGCAGTGATGCAGTGACTAGTTGCCCCGGTTAGTCTGGGAGGTTGTTTTGATGTAATGTTGGGGGGGGGGGGGTTGCTCTGTGACTTTGTGGCGGGGGAGGGCAGTTACAGATCTTAAGCGCCGGTCCTTAGGCAGGATCACAGAGCCACACAGCAGGGGATCTGTAACCGTCCTCCCCCTGCCACAAAGTCAAATAGACCCCCCATACACACAGTCCCGATCAGGAGGGTTGACAGGCTCCGTTGAAACAAGCATCCCACCGCAGCGGAGCCTGTCAATCCTTGAGTTTAGAAGCTGCATTCGCGTCACAACACTACACCCGCCCCGCACCACAGTCTGCATCCCAGTTTTAAAAAATTCCCGCGAAAACAGTATTAAAGAAAACGGTGTGCTTTAACAAAGTAGAACTATTTTTATTTCGACACGTGTGTTGGAGGGGGGGTGAAGGGGGTATGTAACTGGATAGGATAGTCAACATTACCTGGGTAAAGAAACGGGGGCAGGTTTAGCTTCTCAGTACACAAACTATAAAGTCACAGGTTACCCTGCTCACTCAGGAACTTTGCTTTCAAAGCCTCCCGGATGCACAGCGCTTCCCGCTGGTCTCTTCTAATCGCCCGGCTGTCTGGCTGTGAGTAATCACCAGCCAGGCTATTTTCCTCAACCTCCCACCCCGCCAGAAAGGTCTCCCCCTTGCTCTCACAGAGATTGTGGAGCACACAGCAAGCTGCTATAACAATGGGGATATTGGTTTCGCTGAGATCACAGCGAGTCAGTAAGCTTCTCCATCTCCCCTTGAGACGGCCAAAAGCACACTCCACCACCATTCTGCACTTGCTCAGCCGGTAGTTGAAGAGTTCTTTTTCAGTGTCCAGGGCGCCAGTATAGGGCTTCATGAGCCAGGGCATTAGCGGGTAGGCTGGGTCCCCGAGGATGACTATAGGCATCTCCACATCCCCAACAGTTATTTTGTGGTCCGGGAAGTAAATACCTTGTTGCAGCCGTCTAAACAGACCAGAGTTCCTGAAAACACGAGCGTCATGAACCTTGCCTGGCCATCCCACGTAGATGTTGGTAAAACGTCCCCTGTGGTCCACCAGTGCTTGCAGCACCATGGAAAAGTAGCCCTTTCGGTTAATGTACTGGGTGGCCTGGTGGTCCGGGGCCAGGATAGGGATGTGAGTTCCATCTATGGCCCCACCGCAGTTTGGGAATCCCATCGCTGCGAAGCCATCTATGATCGCCTCCACGTTTCCCAGGGTCACTACCTTTGGCAGCAGTACATCAACGATTGCCTTGGCTACTTGCATCACAACAACCCCCACGGTAGATTTGCCCACCCCAAACTGGTTCGCGACTGACCGGTAGCTGTCTGGCGTTGCAAGCTTCCAGAGGGCTATGGCCACTCGCTTCTGTACACTCAGTGCAGCTCGCAACCGGGTGTCACTGCGCTTCAGGGCAGGGGACAGCAACTCACAAAGTTCCAGGAAAGTTCCCTTCCGCATGCGAAAGTTTCGCAGCCACTGGGATTCATCCCAGACCTGCAGCACTATGCGGTCCCACCACTCAGTGCTTGTTTCCCGTGCCCAGAATCGCCGTTCCACGGCATCAACATGACCCATTGCCACTGAGATGTCCTCGGCGCTGGGTCGCCTGCTTTCTGACAGGTCTGTGCTACTCTCAGACTTCAGGACATCACCGCGGTGCCGTAGCCTCCTCGCCTGACTTTTCTGCATCTGCCTCAGGGAAACCTTTATGATAAGCTGCGAGACGTTGAGAGCGGCCACAACTGCAGCGATGGTCGCAGCGGGCTCCATGCTCGGAGTACAGTGGCGTCCGCGCTGTCAATGACTGGAAAAGCGCGCGAACTGTTTTCCCGCCGGCGCTTTCAGGGAGGGAGGGCGGGAGTGATGGACGGATGACGACAGTTTCCCAAAAGCACCCTCGACTCATTTTGTTACCCAGAAGGCATTGCCGGCTACACCCAGAATTCCAATGGGCATAGGGGACTGCGGGAACTGTGGGATAGCTGACAACAGTGCACCGCTTCGAATGTCGACGCTATCACCGTTAGTGTGGACGCACAAAGTTGAATTACTGTCCTTAGTGTGGACACACACGTTCGACTTTGCAATATCGATTACAAAAATTCGATGCAAGTAAAATCGAACTACTCTCGTAGTGTAGACAAGGCCTGAGAGAATAATTTTGGCCCAAATTGCTCAGTACTTACAATTTCATTAGTAAAGGATAATGTTTTAAGCTGAAGTTTGAGGCACCGGCTAATTGTCTTGAATCTATTTTCACAGAGTGCTGGGGGTGGGAGGGAATAGCACATGGAATCAAAATTACTAAAATTTGCCTAGACTAAAACAATAATCACTTTGATATAGGATACAGCATATATATATATATATATATATAGATAGATAGATAGATAGATAATATAACATCAGGTTATATTAAACCACCAGTTACATAGTTTCCTGCTCTCTTTTCCCTTTTCCCTTTCAGGCATTTACAACAAATTTTTGAATTAAGATTGTCCTAGTTATCCTATCATGGCAAGGATACAAGACTGCATCATTACTGTAGGCTTTCCTAACATTTTAAGGGATGAAGGATATTACAGTAACTATTTTCTCTTGAAATAAGTGAGCAGCATGGAAGATGAAGGAAGTTTTGTCATATTTCAAAACCAAAACCAATTTGCATTTATTTTTCTTACATGAAGAAAAAATAATTGCCCTCTTTAAGTTTAAAAATTATTACGCCTCTACCTTGATATAACGCTGTCCTCGGGAGCCAAAAAATCTTACCGTGTTATAGGTGAAACTATGTTATATCGAACTTGCTTTGATCCACCGGCGTACGCAGCCCTGCCCCTCCGGAGCACTGCTTTACTGCGTTATATCCAAATTCATGTTATATCGGGTCGCGATATAACGGGGTAGAGGTGTACTTGTCATTTATTTCATGCTTTAATTAAAGACCTTCAGTTCATTTAGATGAAAAGAAAATGTTTGACCAAAACAAATATATTCAGAGATTTACTGTATAACAATACAGTGGGGACATGATCTACCATTCTCTACCACAGACACTTAACACTGAGCAAGTCACTTATACATCCTTCAGTTTTGCCATGTTTATACTGGGGTCTTAGCCACAAGCACAAGTTAAAGAAGCCCTGGCACTGTTCTCATTTGCACCAGAGGTCGGTTTGGTCCCCTGCAGCCTCCTGGATTGGGAATGAAAACTGACATAAAACCACACTTCCAAGGTGAACTGAGCACTGTTGTCAGAGGGGTTTTATTTTTGTGTGTGCGGGGGTTTCTTTATTTAAAAAAAAAACAAAAAAACCATTGTGAATCACCATATTGTAGTACCTTTAATTTCTTTGTCTCCAAACTAATTTGGAGGTGATCAATATGCTCTTTCACTGAAAGGTCTATAGTTGCTGCACTGTGATTTGGGCAAAGAATGGTGCATACATTATTTCTTTGAAAAGGTTATATCTGCAAAGAGGTGAATGCAGATATGTAGCTCCATTCTGCCTGCTCCAGGTCTTGGCCCATCCTTTCCCTGGTCTTCCAGTTTCACTTTTTCTCAAGCTTTCCAGTTTCTCTGTCTCCGCTGAACTCTTCCTTCTAAACAATCTTCAAGACTTCCACTTAATTTAACATATTTTCCCCTGTCTTGCACCTGTGCAAAGTGGACATAATCCAAACCAGAGGCACAAGTCAATGCAAACCAAGGGGGCTTGCTTTATCTTAGCCCTCTCTACTTCCCAGTTACGTGCAAAGCTGATTGGGGGCTATAGTGAAAAGAGGTTTAAAAGAAATAAAAGCATTATAAATTATATAATATTCAAGCAATCAGGTGGTATGGTTGCCCAAGAAGCATTTTAAAATTTGTAATAGAAATTGCTGGTGCAGTTTTAGAGGCGGAGAAATTCCATGAAATTTAACAAAAGAAAAAGACAAATGAAGACTGAAATCAGAAAAATCTCAATTTCAATAAGACTGTTATGGAAAAATCTTCCAAGGAGAGTGGTGGAAGCCACTTCATGTGGAAAATGTAAAAGTTGACTGCACAAATCACTAGAAAAAAATATATTGCAGGAATAATTCCTAAATAATTCCCTTCCAAATGGAAGGAAGATGGATTAATGACCAATGGATCTCTTATATTTCTAACTTCAACAGGCCAAAGTTTGCCCTCCATACATCCCATACAAATTTACTCCTGCAGAATTGACTCTGATTCTGATACTGCATCTAGTCACCACACCGAACTTGTGTTCCTATCAATGGCTGGAGGGCCTTTTTTCTGAGTGTGTGTATAAAATGAATTGACAAATTGCCAATAACAAATGTTTCAAAGAGAATCTTTTAACTACATGACCTAAGTCAAGTCTCAGGACTATTTTTGTGGGATGCTCTCGCTCTCAAAGTCTTATAACAGCTGATGAGTAGGTGTCAAACAGTGTCTGGAAAAATAATTAAAGATAACTTGAGAGCACTGAGCTGTGAGATTAGGGTTTATAATGATAAACTTCATGATTAGTATATTTATGATTTGCAGACAGATGGTACAGATAACATTGTGAGAAATTGGAAAAACCCAGTTGGCAAGCAAGGTCTCCATTTTTGTTTAATAAGCTTGCCAAGTCCACACAAACCCTTGCAGAGCTTAATTTGATTAAATGAGAAATCTACAAGACTGGCAAAATTAAGCCCATAAATTCGGTAGCCGAGATCCGCATCTGTCATCAAAGAGGCAGAAAGATGCTCTTTGCCCTTCCCTGACCCTGAGCAGCTCTGCACTAGTCTGTTCCCTTCCCCCACTCCTCTCCTCACAAGTTGGATCAGGGTTAAAGCTGCTTTAAATGGCACCAGTTTCCAAGGGCCCTGAGAGGCCATTTAGGGATCTAGGGCAAAAAAACAGTACTTGGTCCTGCTAGTGAAGGCAGGGGGCTGGACTCGATGATCTTTCAAGGTCCCTTCCAGTTCTAGGAGATAGGATATCTCCATTATTAAAAAAAAAAAAAAAAAGTGCTCTTCTCAGAAAAATGCTTTTCACAGTGAGATGACATGGACACCATGTAGCATCAGTGGCACAGATGTCATCTTCTTCCTCTATCTTACTAGGAGATTTGTTCCTTCTTCCCTAACAAGGTTCTGGCCACAGCAATTTACACATTCAGCACCTCCAGACTAGATTACTGTAACTCATTGTGCCAATGTCTGAAGGCAGCTTCAATGTGGAGGCTCAGGTTTGTGTCGAATGGCTCCATAATGGGATAGGCTGTTGTGAGCATATTTCCCCTGTGCTCCAGTCCCACAGTGGGCTCACTGTCTGCTTCTGTTGCTGGTTCAAGTTTTTAGTCCTGATTTTCATTAGAGAGCTAGAACTTCGTGTCAGTATCTCTAGACACACCTGGGGCTAGATTTTTAAAGATTTTTAGCTTTATGTCTCTAAATAAGGTGGCTGGTGAGATTTTCCTAAGCACCTAGGTGCCTGATTTCCATTGATTTCAGAGCTTTAGTGATGAGTAGAGCTGACTAGAGGATGACAATTCCATTTTCCAACAACTTTTGAGGTTTCAAAATTTGTTTGCATTCAGTATTGGAAGGAAAACAAATCCTTTTGAACATTTTTTGCGACAAGAGACTTGTGTAGAAATGTCCATTTTTGGATCGAACTGTGTGTATGAACTTACGTCCATTTGGGCACTGACCTAGGATGTGAGAGACCCAGGTTCAAGTCCATGTCTGATTCAGAGTGATTGGAGATTTAAAAACTTTTCTCTACTCAGGCAGAGTAAAGGACTTGCATGTGGGTCTCCCACATCTGAGACCAGTGCCCTAACCGCCTGGCTATAGAGTGGAGTCTCTTTCTCACAACATGTTTTCTGGCTGAAAATTTCATTGAAACTGATCCATCTCCATGATGAAATTTCATTTTCTTGAAAATGCTCCAACTAGCTGTAGTGGTGAGTGCAATATAAAATCCTAAAATAGAAACAAGTAAATGCTCTCTAAATGAAAGTGTTACTGGATCCCACTCTTCCAAAATTAGCCTGTTCTCATTTAAAACCTATACCTCTCTTTTAAGCTGATGACAGCATGGGAAAATTGAGAACAGTAAGACAGCAATTCCCAGAACAGATGTGGTGCAGTGGGAATCAAGTTTTTACAGCACTCGCATTTATTACCTACCTCACTGTCCTTTAGAATCCAGCATTTTATTGCATTTCACATACACTCCCACAAAGTTATGTTTCTGAAATTGAAAGCTTTTTCACAACATTCTACCATTGCTCTTCTACTGTGAAATGTTCATCACATTAAATACTTACAATCTGGGGGCTAATTTGCTGATGAACCAGGTCATTTTAATGTAGAACTTTTCGTGCCCCATTGTGGAAATCGTCGGACTAAATGTGTAAGTAGCCACTCGCCAACAAAGTAGAAGGTTTTACAAATGAGCCCATTGGATTTATATTAAACAGACCTGGCTTGTGGGGAAAAAAATATCCTCCAGATCTTAAATGGTTGATATGACAAATGTTACAATAGACTAGTAAGGGTAAGATGGCATTGAAAAGTTTTTAGTAGCAGGAACATAACTATAACTATTTTAGTTATGGATTGGTCCTGCTTTGAGCAAGGGGTTGGACTAGATGACCTCCTGAGGTCCCTTCCAACCCTAACATTCTATGATTCTATGAGGGTATATGTGAATTAAAGGACACCAACTGGGCAGAAGGCCTGTAGCAGATGAAGTCACTAAGGAAAAATGTGTTCAGAATCCTTGCAGCACATATATAATTAAGGATTATTAAAAAGTGACAGTAAGAATTAACACCTAAATCAAGAGAGAGCCAGAAAGAAACAAAACATCAACAGTGGAAATGTTGAAATTAGCTATTCAGCAGTTTGTAATTAGTTCATCTATTTAAAATGTATAGACATGCATGTGACCAGGAAGAGCAAATACCTTCATTTCACTTGGCTGTATGGCAAAGCAAGCATACAGTAACTGTTTATTATCACTGTTGTAAGGCTAAGATGAAATTCTGACCCCACCAAAGTCAATGACAAAATTTCCATTGATTTCAGTGGAGCCAGGATATCACCCATCATTTCTTGACAGATTTTTGCTTTTAAGGTACATTTAGAAAACCTGCTAAATAGTAAAATGTTATTAGAAAAACTAACTAGCCATTTCTATTTATCTTGTCAGTTTTGGTTACATCAATGTCATATTGATCTATTTGGAGCTAATTTCCAGATATTGTAATTATTTACTTTTTGATATATTTTAAAATATGATTACTGCTCAGCCTTACATTGTACTGTATGAAGACACTTAGCACATTTTCTAGTCAGTATTAAGAACTTGGGACTAGAAGCTGATTTCACTTAAACTGCTTTTATTTTAGAGAAGTGACTTGGATTTGCACTGATGTAATCAAGCTCTAAACTGGGCCATATTACATTATTTTTTCAAGCTAAATATTCATGTATCTGATTTTTATATTATATACAGTTGTGTGTACAAGGAGTGAGGGAAAGAGAACTAATTGGCTGGATTGGCTATCAATCACCTAGTGAGACAGAGGAGGGATTTTCCTTCCCTGCAAAGGATTCTGGGTATAAAACTCTATAAAACTCTCTGGTGCCCAGTATGGAGTCAGAGTTGTAGAAGGAAAAGTCACATGGAGGAATCTGGATATGCTGGAGTTGTGTTATGGAAGGTAATTTTTAGAATTACTATTATTTAAAATAAATCTTGGCATTTTTTGAAAGAACTGAGTCTTACTGCTTTATTGAATAACATTGCTGCTGTACACTGTCACAGCCTTAATATTTGAACATTTATATTATCCACCTACAAATCATACAATTTTTAAAATACAATTCACCTTCCATATTAATTCTGATTTTTTTCCCCACATGCAAAAACTGTACTGCTTGGGTACCAAGAGGTACTACAATTTTGCTAGGTCAGATTCTTTGAGTCTATTATAACATCAGTACACAATAGTTATCACTGAGAAGGCAATTCTGTTACAAGAACATGTATGTTTGTTTTTTAAAACTTAAATGTAGCCACCCCTTTGAATTAAGAGTCTTGTCTTCAACACAGAATTTATGTACTCCTTTTTGGCTCCCCTGCCACTCTCCTTTCCTTCGAGGGAGACAGACACAACATTCTATAAAATTCTCTTTGGTCGCTTTTTTGCGCAATCAAAGAATGAAACAATGACTATCACCAGTGTGAAAAAGGTGGGATTTTTTTTGTTTTGCACTCAGATAATTAAAAGATAACTTCATTTTCAGATGGCTTAAATAGTATCCTGGACATGAAGCTATAAACACTCAAAAATAACTTATGTGCAATAGGATGTTCAGTATTAACTCTCTAAACAATACACACAAATGCAGTGCTTGTATGTAAAACCATCAAACAATGAAATACTACATATAATGGAGGCAGTTCAGCTCTGTTAGGTAATCTCAACCTTAGTCACTATAGAATTTTTATGTCCCCAATCAGCCAGGGCAGGAAAATCATATTGATTTGCGTGTAGAATGGTTAGGTTGCATATGTAATCTAAATCTCACTGGATCATCTAGGTACCTCATAGTACATGCAAAATATGAAAATGGCATCTGTGTCCAATGATATCTTAAAGTTTACTGTGAATAGTGAGGGGATAACCTCAACAATAAGTACTATATCAATAACAATATAATATAATATTAATGACCTGATTTTTCAGAAGTGCCCACAAACTCCATGAAGTTAATGGGAGCTGCGGAGGCTCAACACCTTTGAAAATCAGGTCATTAGTCCCTACAGTAGAAATAATTTGCCTTTCTTTACTGTAATCCTATAGGTTTTTCTCTGCCCAACTCATAATTTTTAGTTACACAACATTCTGTAGAATAGCTCAGTGGTTCTCAAACAGGGGTACGTGTACCCCCGGGGGTACGCAGAGGTTTTCCAGTGGGTACACCAACTCATTTACATATTTGACTAGTTCTACAACAGGCTACTGAAAAAGTACTAGTGAAGTCAGTACAAACTGAAATTTCAGACAGACAATGATTTGTTTATACTCCTCAATACACTGAAATGTAAGTACAATATTTATATTCTAACTGATTTATTTTATAATTATAAGGTAAAAATGAGAAAGTAAGCAATTTTTCAGTAGTAGTCTGCTGTGACACCTTTGTATTTTTATGTCAGATTTTGTGAGCAAGTAGTTTTTAAGTGAGGTGAAACTTGGGGGTACGCAAGACAAATCAGACTCCTGAAAGAGGTACAATAATCTGGAAAGGTTGAGAGCCAGTAGAATAGATCATGTATAGGGCCTGCCAAATTTGCAGTTCATTTTGGTCAATTTCATGGTCATAGGATTTTAAAAATTGTAAATTTCATGGATTTCAGCTATTTAAATCTGAAATTTCAGTGTTGTAGTTGTAGGGATCCTGATACAAAAAGGAGTTTGGGGATTGCACGGTTATTATTGTGGGGGTTGCAGTACTGCTACCTTTACTTCTGCGCTGCTGCTGGTTGTGGCCCTGCCTTCAGAGCTGGGCAGCTGGAGTGTGGCAGCTGCTGGCCGGGAGCCCAGTTCTGAAGGCAGCGCCACCACCACCACCAGCAGCGCAGAAGTAAGGATGGCATAGTATGGTATTGCCATTCTTACTTCTGTGCTGCTGCCTTCAGCACTGGGCCCTCAGTAGGCAGCCACCACTCTGATCGCCCAGCTCTGAAGGCAGCAGCCCAGAAGTAAGGGTGGCATGGTATGGTATTGCCACCCTTACTTGTGTGCTACTGCTGGCAGGGCAGTGCCTTCAGAGCTGGGCACCTGGCCAATAGCCAACACTCTCCGGCTGCCCGCTCTGAAGGTAGCACAGAAATAAGGGTGGGAATATCATGACCCCCCTTAAAATAACCTTGTGACTCCCCCCCCCCCAAATCCCTTTTGGATCAGGACCCCCAATTTGAGAAATGCTGGCCTCCCCCCCCGTGAAATCTGTATAGTATAGGGTAGGGTAAAAGCACACAAGACCAGATTTCATGGGGTGGAGAGACCAGATTTCATGGTCTATGATGTGTTTTTCATGGCCATGAATTTGGTAGGTTCTAAATTCATGTATCTCTCTGTACCCTTCTTCCTAAAAATCTGACTGATATTAACACAAGTTCCTCTATCAACTTATACAGTTTTTGGTGATGAATTGCATGGTAAATATATGTATTGATGATCACTTGGGAATTTAGATTCAGCTCCTTACCAACTGATGAAAGTTTATACCATCTTCTAATAGCAATAGGCAATGCCAAGGGATGAATTAGTAAGCTATTAGTGCACCACTCAGATGGCTGAAGGCATCAATCTTTGCTTTCATCAATGCACCCAGGATGTGAGCAAATAGTTTTCTAATGTTTACAGCAAATTAGTCATTGACAGGTTAAAATTGGAAGCTCAGAATGAAAATACCATCCCAGGCAGAATAACTGAACACCGCGTCTGTCAGTTGTGTTACAAGGATGGTACACGTTTATTTTTTGTTTTAGATTCTCGTTTTTTAAAAAACACTGTCTGTGTGTTCAGAATCCATTTGGAAATGTCATGTCCATTATGTATGAATGGTATCTGAGTCCCAAATATATTTCTGCCAATGATTGGTTCTGCACTATATTTATAATACAGATGCAGTAGTTATACACAAATTAGTTGGAAGCTGTTTTTCTTGTGTTACAAGTCAACAATCTCTTCCAATCTGCAAAAAGAGAAAAATCGAACATTTCATTAGTTTAACTAAAATATAATAGTTAAACTATTGTCTACACAATTGTGTAAAATATATTAACATTTAGCCCTATGTGGTACCTTCCATCTGAGGATCTTCAAGTGCTTCACAAACACTAACTGAATAAATGTCTTAATACTCCTGTCAGGTCCATATGGTGGTATTTTCACCATGTTACCAGTGGGGAAACTGAGACGCAAGGAGGTTAAATGCTTAGTCTACTGGCACACAAGTCATTGTCAGAGCTAGGATCCAGTACAGCTATCCTTATTCCAGACCTATGCTCTAGCAGTAGACTATGTTGCTTCCCTGGCAGCAATTACTTTTCTAAGGGCTAGAGTTCAGCAATACCATAAGCCCCAAGTAAGGGCCAGCATGTAGCTACATTGCTCCAGGAGCAGACCAGGGAATGAACTATGACTCAGTCACAGTTTGATCCTTGGCTCCCTGTTCTATGGGGAAGGTAAGGTCCTTTGCCCCTCTGGGGTTGGGATGGGCAAAGTCAGAAGCATTTGTTTAAGGGGTCAAGGTGTTACAATGTATCAATGTGGGGGAAGAAATTAAGGATGTTATGGACCCCTGCTAAGAAGTCTCAGGTATAGCTGCCCCTGAATTAGGATCTATCACCTAATTGATCTCCATGCAAATAAGGATAAGGGACAAGAAAAGGTAAACTAAAAAGGTGCTTTATTTAACATAAGGTAAGTATATGGACAAAATATCTCAATGGCTTGCATGGGCATGAAGCCCAGAACCTTCTCCCTCTATAAATGACAGACAAAGGTGTTTATACTTTACAGATCAAAGTTCATCTGATTGTCTGCCTCAGCCTCGAGATGTTGGATCCGGACCTACCACTGTGCTTGGGGATGACAGGTGGCACAGGAGGAACTCGGATCATTGATGACTGCTGAATCAGGATTGGATCAGGATCAGGATTACTTCTCAGGCAAGTAGCTGTGGTGGTTTCTCTCAGAGATCTTCTGGTGGTTCTTGATCTGATAACGCAAGTGTGGGCTGCCGCTAGGGAGGACAGCACCATAGAGCCTGAGAATGGGGCTTTTATATCCTCTAGTCTCTAGGCAGATTAGTGACCACCTAACAGTCCTTTCCCCACCTTTCCACAAAAGAGTGCCAAACTCATACAAAAGGGCGCCAAACTTTCAAAGAGAGGGGTAGCCAACATGGCTGTCAAACAACTAGACACCATTCAAGATGGCGATTTTAATAATTTTTTGACATTACCATTTCCCAGGTAAATAATACAAGATACCACATAGACATAAATCAGAGCATGCATAATAAAACAAAGACATGAATAATGCTGTACAAAGGGTGGCTTTGCTGAAAGCATGTACTGAGTGAGCATGTAGTTGCACTGCCCAGAAGCAAGCTGTGACTCAGTCATAATTTGCTCCCTATTTTCCTTCTGCTCTGGAGTGGGGCTGTTTCCTTCACCAACCCTGTACCTAATGCAGTGTATGCCCCCCTCCCAGCCCCCACGACACACATTCCCCAGGGTATAGGTGCAGTTGTGAGGGCTGGCTTGTTATTGGAGGAAACAAGGCTCTGTCCTTTCACTCTCCCCTCCTGGCCATGTAACCTTGTGGAGATTACTTTCCTCCTTGCACAGGTACCCATCATATGGGTAAACAGCACAGAGCCTTAGTCCTCTGCACAGGTGTACAGGACAGGTCACAATCTGGGCCTAACAAAGCAGTAACACACAAACAGACAGCATATGTTTTCTCCATTTATTTCTATGGAACTTCTGAACTCATTATAAATACAGAGCCTGTTTGTTTTTTGTTTTCCAAAAGATTAAAATTTAGGAATCTAATAAACAGTAGAGCAGTTTGGATGACTCAAAGCAGCAAAATCCAGCAGCGACTGGAAAAACAAAGCATATAGTCATGGGAAAGAGTGTCACATGTGGAATTTACTGTCCGGTCTAAAAAGAATCCATGTGTCACAAGGAAAACCATGATAGACAGTTGGCAAGCTTTCATCTAATTCCTTTCATAACTGAGCTGGATGAATCTAGAATCCACAAAAGCAAATAGTATATCTAATCTCTTGACTTCATTATCAAAATAGACAAGTGAGTAGAACCCAACCACTGATGAAAATGAGGAAAATCAAAAACACAGTTCTCCATGGCTGGAACCAAGAAGCAATAAAAAGTGATAATCCATCCAATGCAGGAAGTGTAGGGTGACCCTACAATGTCCCAATTTTATAGGGACAGCCCCAATTTTTGGGTCTTTTTCTTATATAGGCTTCTATTACTCCCCCACCCCATCCCGATTTTTCACATTTGCTGTCTGATCACTCTAAGTAAGTGTAATGACAAATAATTAGCAACCAATTAAATAACATCCTGGCACATTTATTGCTGATTCTAACTGATTGGGTCCTATAAGATGTTTGGCTGCAATTATTGTATATACACAGTAAAACAAATGGTACATATATGCCAACATTCAGATGCCTCGGAAGCGGTATACATCCAAAGTTGCATGGGAAGTACAACCTTGCTTTTGCATGTGTATCTTTAACTTTCACATGGAATTCTTAAGTTCAAAGTCATACATTGGAATTTTCAAGAATGCCTAGTCTAATTTTTGCTTCCATTGACTGAAATCAGAATGAAGTTAGGCCAGCTGAGTTCTTTTGAAAAATCCCACCCTAAATCAGTAAAAGTATTAAATGCATTTTGTTGACTAAGTGACAGCTGTTGAAGGGATAGAACAATCTGTAAGTATTTGAAAGATGTAATCACGAGAGCTGCTCCAATTTGGGACATACTTACATGACAAATTTATTCTCTCCTTCCTAAATCCCCCGCCCTATCTTGGGCAAAGCTTTTCAAAATTTGATTATATTTTTTTACCATTTCTAGTAAATATCAAGGATCAAGAGGAATTACTGGGAATAATACCTGAGGCTGCAAGTAGGGGTAATTAGAATTAAGAAAGGAAAAATTTTTGGTTAAATGTCATGGAAAATTTTGGGCTTGTCTACACGGAGAGTTCGTGCACAGCAAGCTGGGGTATAAATCTACAGCACAGTAGATACACTTTTTATTTCTGGATCTATTAGAATAAGAAAGTGAAATCATCTCCCAGAGAAGATGTTTTTGACTTCAGACAGTTATTGTTTATTCCTCATGTACTAACTACAGCTCTTTGCAGGCCAGAGTTGTATACAATAAAAACATAAGGTGGCAGCCTGTTCTGGATTAGATAGCTGGAATAAGTATGTTTGTGTCTATCATGTGCCTTAAGTAGATAGTGAGGTAGGGTGACCAGACAGGAAGTGTGAAAAATTGGGACGGGGGTGGGGGGTAATAGGCGCCTATACAAGACACAGCCCCAAATATCGGGACTGTCCCTATAAAATCAGGACATCTGGTCACTCTAGAATGAGGCCTGGTTTTTCACCTCTGGATGAGCTTTGCTCAGTGCAGGAACTGAGTAGTGGGGAACAAATGTGGCTTTATTTCACTTATGTACCTGGCCATTATAAATGGGCAAACATTTTCAGACTAATAGTTTATTCACTGAAAAATGCAGTTTCAGGTCACTTGACACTATTTGTGAATTTGGTGAATAGCTTTGGGGGGGAAAAGGCGGGGGCACTAGACTTGCAGGGAAACTTAAATGCCATATCCAGGACACTTACTTGGGATGGGGGAGACTCAGGTTTAAATCCTCACACAGGAGCCAGGACTTGACCGTAGGTCTTTCCTCCTTTCAAGGGAGTACCTTAACTACCAGGCTATACAGTCATTCTCACTGGGCTCGTTCTCTGGCCCAGTGACTGTTCAGATATTTCATATGGAGTGAAACAGTTTCAAAAGGAGAGATTGAGGGCTCCCCGCACCGCAGAATACTCACTAGCCTAGGAGTTAGGGAGCTTGCCTGCGATGTGGGAGAGCTGCGTTCAAGTGCCTGATCCAGAGTGACCACCCTACTGGAATATTGGGTGTAGGGAGGAGCAGCACCATGTCTTCTTCTGCAGGTTTTGTGAATCTGGCCCTTTATTTCCTGTGCTTTTATATGTATAATATATATATTTTAATTTAAAAATGCCAAGTCACATAACTGGCTAGGAGCCTGCCCTGCTCTCAGGGTTGCTCTAAATTAAGCTCAGCTGCCTTAATGAGTCATTCTGGCAGCTAAGAAGAGTCAATTCCCACCACTGCTGCTGCTGCTTTGCCATGTTTCAAGTGCTGAGGGATATGAGAGGAGGTTGCATAGAGATACTACCATGGGAATTGCCCTACAGCAGGGATATTCACTGGTGGTGGGATCCTCTAGTTTTACGGCTAGAGCAGCAAAGAGGGGCCAGAGGATAAATAGGGCCTCTATAATGCGTGTATGTAAGTTAAACACAGAACTTATTTTGCAGAAATGTTCATCTGGAACAGCCAAATGCAAAGTTCAGAAGCTGTGAAAAGTTTTACTTCCTTGGCTATGTAACCTTGAGTTAACTTCCTAGTCAAATGGATTTAATGTGACTTTAGGCAGAGTTACTCTAATGGCAGAAATCTTGTAGCACATTTTAGAATAACCCTCCTACTCTCCTTTGCATGGTGGATTTTTAGTGGTTTATAATAGGTATGGATATTAATTGAGACTAATAACATTCTTAAAAAACAAAACCCTCCAGTGTGCACTTTAGGGAAGAAGCCCACATTGGCATGGAGATGACCTCAGAGGTAAGGCTAAGATTTTGTCATGGATATTTTTAGTAAGAGCCACGAACAGGTCACAGGCAATAATGAAAAATTCACGGAAGCCCATTGTGAGAGATTTCTGTTACCAATCTGCCTGAGGCGTAGGATGATCAGGCTGAGACCACAGGATCATTATGGGAGGAGATGAAGGACCACACCATGGGTCTAAGTTTTAAAGCTTTATTAATAAAAGAACAGCAGTGAGTGCGGGGTGCTCCCCACATCAGTCAGAGGAAGGAAAAAGCGTTAGTGCCCGTGCCCTAACCCACTTTCATACTCACACCCGCACTACCTGAGGCTGGCCAAACCTGGGTGTAATGTAAGAAGAAGAGAGGGAAGGATGGACGAGAGTTCTGTCCTGTGCACGGACCCTGGGTAGTTGTGGGCTGTCTCTGCAGATGGCAGGGGACCCTGCAGCTTCTAGCTGGCACTGGCTGAAGTCACGGAGGTCTTTGGAAGTCACGGAATCTGTGACTTCCGTGACTAAATTGCAGCCTTACTCACAGGCATTTCAAACCTTTAGATTTCATGAATGTCCTATCCTGAATATATTTTGGCATCTAGAGTATGAGAGAATATCTAGTAGTGATATGAATTCTGAGAAAATATCACTCCTGAAAGGCCCTTACATAAGATTATCTGAGGGAGCTAAGATTATCCAAATAACTGGAAAATATTTGGCTCCTGATAACTTGCTAAAGCAGTGGAAAGATAACAGGAAGATCTTTTGTTCCTGTTGCAGTATGGGCAGCTTGCAAAGAAGAATCTTCCCAGGATTTTGGGAGCACCGCAGGCAGAAAACACATCAAATAAATGCTAACATGAATGTGGTATAAAAATGTAAATAAACAGATCTGGTGGTTCCTGAAAACAGCTGATGGGTAGAATGGCCATCTGCCATCCCCTGAAAATCAGTGAAGGAAGGCAGCTGCTGCCTGATGTCATGTGGATGGCTTCAGGGCTGGCACCAGGCACCAGCTTCTCAAGCAGGTGCTTGGGGCGGCCGCTCCGGAGAGGGGCGGCAGGTCCAGGTATTCGGCGGCAATTCGGCGGACGGTCCCTCACTCTGCCTGGGAGTGAAGGACCTCCTGCCGAATTGCCGCCACAGATCGCGATCGTGGCTTTTTTTAGATCGCGATCCCAGCTTTTTGTTTGTTTGTTTGTTTTGGCTGCTTGGGGCGGCCAAAACCCTGGAGCCAGCCCTGGATGGCTTGCAGGCCATCAGGGTCCCTTAGAGGGCAAACTCATTGTCTCTGTGGAGGTAGTTCCAGGGATCTAAGGCCATGTCTACACTGCAAATTACATCAGCATAAAGCCGCTGCAGTTAGTATATTGCTTGTGTGCATACACACTTGGCTCCTTGTATCAACGGTGCATGTACTCACCAGGATTGCGTGTATTGATGCACAGTGTGGTGCACCACGTGTAGTTATCCCACTGTACAATCCGCCACCTTCCAGCGCAATGCATGGTAGGGCAGAAATTAGTCACACAGGGGTGACTGGGAGCAAGGGTCAACTTCCAAGTGTGCAAGTCTTTCCATCCCATAATGTTATCTATATCTATATCCCATAATTTCCACACCTTTTTTTAAAATCCCACAAACTCACACAGCCCTTCTCACTGTCCGCCATCTCTGATGCACGATCTTCTGGTATTTGCAGAGCCACATGAAGAACTGAATCAGTGGGGAACATAATAATATCTTGGAGGACAGATGGCTGTGAGACATAGCAAGAACCAATACAAGGTTGGCGGTGGTGTGCACAGAGCAGCTGCAGATGGTGGAGTGCCCCTTCTGGGCCTGAGAAACTGGTGGGATCACACTGTAATACAGGCTTGGGATGATGAGTCATGACTGAAATACTTTTGGATATTCCTGGCTCTGTGTGCTCAGCTCGCCCCAGCCCTCCGGCACATGGACACCAAAATGAGAGCTGCATAGACAGTGGAGAAGCGAGTGGCGATTGCACTCTGGAAACTTCCAATGTTGGATTGTTACCACTCAGTGGAAAATCATTTTGGAAAGTTGGAAAATCCAGTGCAGGGGCTGCTGTAATGCAAGTGTGCAGAGCCATTAATTGCCTCCAGCTACCCAGGACTGTGCCTCTTGGTAACATGCAGCATATAGTGGGTGGCGCAATAGATGGCACGCATATCCCTGTTTTTTCACCAGCCTACCTTGCAACAGAAATCAACAGAAAGGGCGACTTTTCTAAGGTTATGCAAGTATTGGTGGATCACTGAAGATGCTTCACCTACATCAGTGTGGGCTGGGCAGGGTAGGTGCATGACACTCACATCTTTAAGGTCACAGGACTGTTCAGAAAGTTACAAGCAAGGACTTTCTTTCCTGACTAGAGGATTACCATTGGGAATGTTGAAATGCCAATAGTGATCCTGGGGGACCCAACCTACTCCTTGCTCCCCTGGCTCTTGAAGCTGTACACCAGCCACCTCAACAACACCAAGGAAAGATTCAACTGCCAGCTCAGCAGGTCCAGAATGACAGTGAATATGATTTTTGGTAGAGTATAGTCAGTAGAGTCACAACGGAAAACAGAACTTAAGATTCAGAACTCCCTTCCCTTGCTCCCCTAAAGTTTTAAACAATATATGCTCATTTACACGTCTGCTTGGGAGTGCTTGTGCATGGTACCACTCACAGCACTAGCCATGGTGAGCATCGCCCACCTGGGGTCAGGGGATTGCTTGAAATGATAAGTATATGGCAATGGCACTGAAGACTGGCACCTATTTGCTGCAGGCAGTGGTGATTTTAGCTGATATCTTACTTCTGAGGGTAACAAAGGCAGAAAGATCACAGCTGTGCTGGGCCCATATGCTACTTGCCTGTGTCCTGCAATGGGGCCAACCGAAGTTATCACTGACTGGTGTGGGAAAGTTTCCTACTGCAGAGAAGAAATAAGGCTGCCATCCCTAAAACCTTTGGGAGAGGACTGCAGAGTGCCTCCATGAAAGTTTCATTGGGATCTCTCAGGAGGATTCAAGGGACATCCCTGTGTTCATAAACAAACTGCTCTGCATGCCCCCACCCCACTACCTAATTCTACAGGGCAATGAAAAGCAGATAACAACTCTACCTCTTTGTTGTACCACCACTTCTTCTAGTATGAATAAATTAATAAAAAGTCCACAGCTGTGTCCGGTTAAGTTAGGGGTGCCATCATGCTAACAGGAAATAAATTTATACACTGACCCAAGGATCCTTCCCCTGCACTGGGCTCATCCGTGCTTGACTGCCAGGACTGAGTGGACTGCAGTGGAGTCTCAAACAGGATAGCTGGACCTCTCCCCCAGTCACATATCCCCCATTCTCCTCATCCTCATTGTTCAAGCTAGAGGCCTGTGGCTCAGGCTCCTCAGAGGTATCGACAGTGGTCTGCGAGGTGGTGGTGATGGTGTCTCCACTGAGTTTGACATGTAGCTTTTTGTACAAGAGCAGGTCTGCAGCTCAGCACTTAATCAATTGTTGGACTCCTTGGCCTTCTGGTATGCCTGCCACAGTACCTTCACTTTTATTCAGCACTGCTGCTGGTCCCGGTCATATCCCTTCTCCTGCATCTTCCATCCCCCCCTCCGCCCATGCTATCTACTTGTAGATGTTGATGTTTCTACAGCTGGTCCATAGCTGTGTTGCACAGCCTCTTCTCCTCCGGGCCAAAGAGATCCAATATCTTCTGTCTACCCCAAGCCGGAGAAAGTGTAGGTGGCATGGTTAGGGTTTCACAAAAACAAAGGAGAGCAGCTAGGTGTGCTCGCCAAGCTGGACAATCAAGAAAAGGCATTTCAAAAATTCACTAGGCTTTAAGGAGAGGTGGGCCTTCCAGTCTACATGGAGGTCACAGTTGTGACCAGCATGGTCAGTGTTGGGCCTTGTGGGACAGCTGCTGGAGAACTATTAGGGTCGACATAGGTAACGTATTGTACACTCACACTGCTTCAACCTGAGTACATTGGACATAGCCCAACTCCACTCAGGGAGGTGATGTTACTATGTTGGCATAACAAGGTTCTTACATCATTGTGAGATAAATTTAAGCATGGACACATGCATCACTAGGTTGACACAAGATGACTTACATCAACCTAACTTTGTAGTGTAGTCCAGGCTTAAGGCAAAGAATAAGAGGAGGGAAGTTTATAACTCTTTGGATTCAGACGCCTGACTCTCATTTGAATATCAAGACCAATGAATATTGTTCATATCCTAAGATTAGATTATTTGCCCTCTTTAGTGTTTAGTCATTTGCAAATCTACAAATACCCCTCTTCATTGATAGCTCAGATTGCTATGGGGCAGATAAGTACTTTTCTCCTGCCCAAGTGCACCTTAATATAGCATTATTTTATTTGGGGATGGGGAAGGGAGAGGGGAAACGCTGGGTAATAGAATACCTCAAACTTTTGGGATGACACTAGAAAATCCCATATAATAGGTAGAGCCAATCATTTTGTTAAATTAAAAATTGGAAACACCTCAAACTAACCAGTCAGTTTAAGTTTATATAAAAACTCAATTTTTCAGCCATGGCAAATGCCTTATTTCAAAGGGCTTTCTTCCGTTCATTCAGGAGTGCTACTTAGGGATTGTTCTTTGATGCAGCAATAAACATTTCTGTAATTTTGTAATCCATGTGGAATCTCTAGCCAACAAGTAAGACTTTGAAGAACAACAACAAAAAAATGCCATATATGATAGAAAAAGGCTTGTTAAAGGATTACAAACTGCCTGAAAAGTCAACCATATTATGATCTCTCTTTATCCTACACTATAACTGACTTTGACATGTTTGTTCAGTACCAACAAACCAAATAATATTGTCTGAGAGTTAAATAGTGTGTCATACTTACTGTCAGATCAGCTAACTTGTATTCACTGTCAGAGGATACCATCATATTAACATTTGTGACAGGGTCAGGCCAGATGGCTACAGAAAAGTGTTCAAAGGCAGATATATTAGCCGCAGATTAAGTAGATCTCTTTCCCCAGGTAAGGTAACAGGGGCAATTCTAGAACAAGCAGGAACTTGCTGGAACCAATTAAGGCAGGCAATTAATTAGGACACCCGGAGCCAATTAAGAAGAAACTGCTAGAATCAATTAGGACAGGCTGGCTAATCAGGCACCTGAGTTTAAAAAGGACCTTACTTCAGTTTGTAGCATGCATGCGAGGAGCTGGGAGCAAGAGGCATTAGGGGCCGAGAGTGAGAAAGCATATTGCTGGAGGATTGAGGAGTACAAGCATTATCAGACACCAGGAGAAAGATCCTGTGGTGAGGATAAAGAAGGTGTTTGGAGGAAGCCATGGGGAAGTAGCCCAGGGAGTTGTAGCTGTCACGCAGCTGTTCCAGGAGGCACTCTAGACAGCTGCAGTCTACAGGGCCCTGGGCTGGAACCTGGAGTAGAAGGCGGGCCTGGGTTCCTCCCAACATTTGGACCTGGAGTCATGGGTGGGTCTAGGTTTCTCTCCATCAGCCAGGGCTGGAGTGACCTAAGCCCCAGAAAGGGGACATGTTTAGTTTAAAAAGCCCCAAGAAAAGAGGTTATATTTAAAGAGCCCAGAGACAGGGCTGAAGATTCTCTTGAGGGCAGACAGTTTAGTTGAATTCTTTGTTACCCTGGGCGGGGTTCGTCTGTGTGACTTGGCTGGAGTGCTGAGCCACTGAAGGCCTGCCTAAGGAGGTCAAAACCTATGGGGGGTGCTAGGGAAAAGGATTGCAGCACCACACCCAGCCAATAGGAGGCTCTCAAGAGATGAGTGACCCTGTCACAAGGTGTCTAGCTTGGCCTTGAGGAGACCGTCCAAAAGGTTAGGGCTCCTTAGGCTTAGTACTTGAGATGCCCCTTTTCAGTCCATTCCTCACTGGAAGTATTCACGAAACTTGTAGGTTCCTTGGCCAGGGTTCAGTTATGCAGTACATCTCCTTGATGGGCCACTCTACATTGTTCTGTGCACATGCAGCAGCCTCAGTACTGTTCCCACAAGCAGGCTTCTCCACAAATGCTTGGCTGGGTGTCAAACTAAACAGTCAGTGTTGGAGCAGCTGTTCTAGATCCTCGTGCACCAGATCTCATACTCAGCTGCCTATGAACACCATATTACTTCTGGGTTCCCTGGCCATCCTGCCTCACGGATCCAGTTGTGACCAATCAACTTCCCTACTGTCCTAGAACCTTCACTTCCCCCTCTCTCCTCATCTATGACTGGTCAGCAGATTCAACACACTAGCAATATTCATGGATAAGAAATCTGCTTTTTGTCTCATATAGACAATAAAGAAACACAGATGCTGACTTCTACATAAGTATCATGGTTTATTTTATGAGGGCATAAAATTATAGCTAATTTACGTATCTTTTTAATACAGCCCTTTTTATATCAATTTACTGGCTGAGATTTACAGTATAGGGGCTTGAAGTGACCACATATCTTTCATCAAGATTTTGACCTAATTAATCTTAAAAGCATGGATGCTTTGGACCCAAACACGGCTTAAGCACTTGCGGTCTATTAACTACTTGAGGAGATCTAGAGTAACAGATTTTAAATCCAAACGGAACCACTGGGATCAATTAGTCTGACCGTCTGTTTGATACAAACCATGGCACTTCCCTTAATTCCTGATCAAACTAGAGCATATCTTTTAGAATACATTCAATATTGATTTAACAATTGCCAGGTGTAGAGAATCCATCACAACCTTTCATAAATTGTTTCAATGGCTAATTCGTTTCACTTAAAAATTTCACTCCTTATTTCCATCTGAATTTGTCTAGCTTCAACTTCCAACCATTGGGTCCTCCCATAGCTTTGTCTTCTAGATCAAATTTCTGTTCCCCCTTTAGGGACTGTGACCAAGGCACCCCTTAACCTTCTCTTTAAACTAAGTTGAGCACCTGCAATCTATCCCTATAAGACATGTTTTCCAATATTTTAATAATGTTCATGGCTCTTCTCTGAATCCTCTCCCATTTATCAACATCCTCCTTGAATTGTGGACACCAGAACTGGGACATAGCATTCCAGTAGCAGTTGCATCAGTGCCAAAAAAAAGAGGCAATATAACCAGACATGCCAAACCCATGGGGGGAAAAAGGGGCTTGTTTTTGGCTTAATTGGCTTGTTGGCTAGTTTTTGGCTTGTAGCTTGTTACTCCTTTTTTTTTTTTTTTATCAGCTCCCAGGAAGCCGGGGCAAGCAGCGGTAAGGGTGGGAGAGTGTCAGAGGTGCACAGCAGGCCCACCACAGTCCCACACTGCACGCTGGGGGGGATCTGGTCATATAGAGTATTGGGGTTCTTAAGGACTGACTTGTTTTGGCCTTGTTTTGAAATGGGATTAGCTTGATTTTTGGCTTATTGTGAAAGTCGGGGTGCTTATTTACCATGTGAAAGTTGGCAACTGTGAATATAACCTCTGTACTCTGACTCGAGATTTCTCTGTTCATACATCCAAAGATCATGTTAGTCCTTTTGACCACATTGCAACACTTGAAGCTCATATTCAACTGATTAACCACCATTATCCACGTGTTATTTCAGAGTCACTTTTTCCCAGGATAGAATCCCCCATCCTCTAAGTATGGACTACATTCTTTATTCCTAGAAATAAATTTAATTTTTGTCTATATGAAAACACACATTGTTTGCTTGCACCCACCCTACTAAGAGATCCAGATTGCTATGCATATTAACATTTCCTCTTCATTATTTACCACTCTGCCAATTTTTTGTGTTATCTGCAAACTTTATCAGTGATTTTGCTTTCTTCTGGGTCACTGATAAAAATTTTAAATTGCAAGGGCCCAGAACCAACCTCTACAGGACCCCATTAAAAACACTCTCTCTCATTGATGGTTCCCCATTTACAAGTACAGTTTGAAGCCTGTCAGTTAACCAGTTTTTAATACATTGAATGTGGGCCATATTTTGTTTTTTTTAATCAGAATGTTGTATGGTACCAAGTCAAGTGGCTTGCAGAAATCTAAGTATTATATCAACACTATTACTTTTTTCAACCAAACTTGTCATCTCAGCAAAAAAAAAAACAAAAAAAAAAACACCCTCAAGTTAGTTTGACAGGATCTATTTTCCATAAGCCCATATTGATTGGAATTAATGATATTTTCCTCCTTTATTTTTTAATCAAGTCCCATATGAGCCATTCCATTATTTTGCCCATAATTGATGTGAGACCGAGAGATCTATAGTCACCTAGGTCATCTCATTTAACTGCCACCTCCCCCCTTAAAAAAAAAATTGACATATTAGCTTCTTTCCAATCTTGTGGAACTTCCTCAGTGCTCCAAGAGTTATTAAAAAATCAACATTAAGGGTCCAAAAAGCTCTTTGGCCAGTTCTTTTAAATCTTTTGGATGCAAGTTATCCAGATCTGCAGATTTAGAAATGTCTAACTTTTTAGTAACTACTGTTTAACAATCTCCCAAGTTACTATTGGAATGGAAAATGTTTCATCATCATATGACTACATATGTTTTTTCCCAAATGCAGAACAGAAATATTTATTTAATACTTCTGCCTCTTCAGAATTATTATTGCCATTATTGTTCTACCATTTCTATCTATTAACGGGCCAATACCATTTTTAGGATTCCTTTTGTTCCTAATATACTTAAATTCCTCAGTGTCCTTAACTCTGCTGGCCATGGAGTTTGCCTTGCGTCCTTTTACTTCTTTTAACAATATTCTACAATTTGTAGCTTCTAACTTATATTTATTACTATCAAATTCCCCTTTCTTCCATTTGTCATATATTGCTTTAAAAAAGTATTATAACTGCTTTTGCTTTCCCCTCTAAGCAAGTTTTTTTTTTTTTTTTTTTTACTAGGGTTTCTCGATTGAGGCTTTTCAGACATCTAATTGGCATTTTGGCATAATGTTCACCTTTTGAAAGTCATCACTTGCCAACAGATACCACATAGTTGGAAGTAACCGGTAACTATAAATCTTGCTGAGAAACTGTGGTATTTCAGATACTAGTAGTAGTAGTAGTTGTCAAATGTTGATGTTAATGACAGCCACATATTTGGTAACCTTTTGCCTTTTTAACTGGGTCTATGTAACAGGTGCAGAGTAAGAGCATTGCCTTGATCCCACATCACAACAATGACTAGTTCCTGTGTTTCCCAATGTGTAAGGATTGCTGTTGAGTGCAGCCCCCCCTTATAGCAATGCAAGGGGGATGGATACTACTTGCTACTCAGTTTGCATCTGTACACCATATAGAATTTTAAAAGTGTACATTGCAAGGAAAGCTGGTGTCTAGGTTATGATGTTAACTTGGAATAATTGGTCAGACAAATATTTTGTTGCTATAATTTGTGTTATTGGTATTCATGGGAACTTATAGACATAAAATAAGGTTCTTTCCCCAAAGAATTTGATTTCTCAATTAGACAGGTAACACAATGAAAACAGACCAGGATGTGCAGAGAGGAGGAAGAGAAAACAGTAAAGATGACAAGGGAATGGTGATATTGGGAGAGCAATGCTTTCTCCGGAAAAGTAAATCACAATGTTTTTGTCCTATATATAAAACTTCCTTGTTCTGGGTTTTCTGATGTTTGTGCACTGTGTTTTTTAAATGGCTAACCATCAAAGAAACTACTTGACAGGGATTGGAAAGAGTGAGATCACGAGCTGTTGCTCTAACCATAGAGAGCAGCATGAATATTTGGTCATGTGTGGGAGAAGGAGGCAAAACAAAGTACTAGAATGGAGAGAATTACCGACAAACTGGGTGTAGAGGTGGGAACTGTAGCTGCATCTGAAACTTGGTTCAATTTATCCATTAATTGTGTTGTTTTGTTTTGTTTTGGAAGAAGCCTAGCTGGGATGAAGAGTCAGAAAAATGTGGTAGCAGCTTAGGATATCACCAACGCTAACGCATAACCTTTTGTGCTTTTATGTTTAAAGTTTTATTTAGTCATGAACTACACTTGGCACCATTAGCACCAAAAAAAGCAGAATTCTATCTGTTCCATCTTTGACCATGGAAAAAAAACTTTTGTTAATGAATAGGAAAAAAGTATCACTTGGGTCAAGCCAGCCAGCAGATTGCCCACCTATTTTTTTTTTTTTGGCCTTTGCATAATAAGTGTTTTGATTTGCCCTTTGCTCCATGTGTCATATCCATGTGTCATGTAAACTGAAATATTAAGCCACCATCAGAAGAAGAACACATCAAAATGCACTGCTGGAATTTTGGAAGGCTCACTGAACCAACTAAAAGGCTTAAGTTTTGAAACTAATGGAAATCTTGAACGACAAAATGCTCAGATGCTATGGTGATGAGGACCATATAAGTACCTAGATATAACAAAATGAGCCAAATCCCTCAGGCTTTATTGTGTTCAGTGAGAATCTTGTCTAAGCACTCTTCTGGCTCACTGAAATTAGAGACCCATCTAATGCATGAGGAGATACTTCAGCTAACTTCCTGACTTAGTTCAAACCACCATCCTCCCACACGGGACTTTCTCCAGAGGGAGATGTGGTTCTTTGGGCTTGTCTAAACAGTCAGTGCATAGCAAGCCAGGGTCTAAATCTACAGCACTCTAGATTGCCATGCACTGCTGACCATGTAGACCATGCTACTACATGCTAAAAGCTTTTTGTAGTGATTTTTGACATACTGCTGTTTGAAACAATGTCAGGTAGTAGCAGCAGTTCCAATAGGAGCTGGAAGAGAGCATCAGGCTTAAAACCAGCAGCAAGTGACATCATTAGGACCTTTTATTTTCACTCCACAGAACTTTGCATATTGACTAACTGTTCTTCGTGCAGTGGTGCATTCTTCCTGTCACACTCCCTAGACTCAATCATATCTACACACTATCCACCTCATCTTATTTCCCTTGGCCTTCATCCTTCTACTTCGCATCTGTCTAGTGTAGCCTATAGAAATGATGCTTACTTATGTTACAAATTCTATTACTGAAAAATAGGTTTGACCATAGTCAAGCAGGCTTGGTAAAATATAGTGAAGATGGCTCAAAGGCAAGTTAGAGGGAGAAGTAAGGACATAGCCCCAGGTCATGTTGTAAACGTGTTTTGGTCCTAACTGTTTTTCACAAGTGTTTTAGATAAATTGTTAATGTTTTGGAAAATGCTATCTACAATGATAGTTATTCGTATGGTATTTAAGCAGATGGTAATTAAGCTGATATTTTCTACTTCCTAATTAGCTATTTAATATTAACATTTGATTATGGTAAAAAAGGTTATTTAATGTTAATTAAGGGGCATTATTATAATTGATTATAACTTTAGGTATGTCTCGCCACCATCAAGGGACCATTAGAGAGAGGGAGGACATCTGGAGCTCCGAGAACATATCCCGAGTCTGCCGTTTTCTCCTTCTAATCTTCACTAGCCTTTGTGAAGGAGAAACATTTGCAGCTGGTGGAGGAGAAGGAAGAGGTGGTTAAAAAAGACACATTTTAGAGAACAATGGGTACACTCTTTCACGTTAAATTTTGCTGTTCACATTACACAGCACATGTGCTTTCGTTACAAGGTCGCATTTTTCCTCTTATATTGAGGGCCTGCCGGTTTGGTGTGAGAGATCACTCACGCAGTGCCAGGCAACAGATTTCGGCTTGCAGGCAGCCATGATAAGCCAGTCTTTTGGCTTTTTTAACCTTCATAACATGTGGGAATGGTTTCAAACAGCAGCGCCCTCATTTCCCATACCAAGCACCCATTGGGTTAGCCATTTAAAATGGGTTTGCAATGTAAAAGGAGGGGCTGCGGTTTCTGGGTTAACATGCAGCACAAATCCAACTACCCTCCCACCCCCACCCCACCCACACCCAATTCTCTGGGATGATCACTTCACCCCTCCCCTGCACCGCGTGGCTAACAGCGGGGAACATTTCTGTTCAGCCGAGCAGGAACAGGCACCTCTGAATGTCCCCTTAATAAAATCACCCCATTTCAACCAGGTGACCGTGAATGATATCATTCTCCTGAGGATAACAGAGGTAAGGAATGGATGTTGTCTGCATGCCAGCAAACACTGGGACCATACGCTGCCATGCTTTGTTATGCAATGATTCCAGACTACGTGCTACTGACCTGGCGTTGTAAAGTGTCCTACCATGGCGGACGGGATAAGGCAGCCCTCCCCAGAAACTTTTTGCAAAGGCTTTGGGAGTACATGAAGGAGAGCTTTCTGGAGATGTCCCTGGAGGATTTCTGCTCCATCTCCATACACGTTAACAGACTTTTCCAGTAGCTGTACTGGCTGCAATTGCCAGGGCAAATTAATCATTAAACACGCTTGCTTTTAAACCATGTGTAATATTTACAAAGGTATACTCACCAGAGTCCATTGTGTGCCCTCAGGGTCTAGGAGCATGCCTTGGGTGAGTTCGGGGGTTACTGGTTCCAGGTCCAGGGTGATAAACGTATCCTGGCTGTTGGGGAAACCGGTTTCTCCGCTTCCTTGCTGTGAGCTATCTTCATTGTCTTCATCATCATCTTCCTCATACCCCGAACCCGCTTCCCTGTTGCGTGATTCTCCATTGATGGAGTCAAAGCACACGGTTGGGTTAGTGGTGGCTGCACCCCCTAGCATGGCATGCAGCTCCGCGTAGAAGCGGCATGTTTGCGGCTCTGCCCCGGACCTTCCGTTTGCCTCTCTGGCTTTGTGGTAGGCTTGCCTTAGCTCCTTAATTTTCACGCGGCACTGCTGTGCGTCCCTGTTATGGCCTTTGTCCTTCATGGCCTTGGAGACCTTTTCTAATATTTTGCCATTTTGTTTACTGCTACGGAGTTCAGCTAGCACTGATTCATCTCCCCATATGGTCAGCAGATCCCGTACCTCCCGTTCGGTCCATGCTGGAGCTCTTTTGCGATCCTGGGACTCCATCATGGTTACCTGTGCTGATGAGCTCTGCGTGGTCACCTGTGCTCTCCACGCTGGGCAAACAGGAAATGAAATTCAAAAGTTCGCGGGGCTTTTCCTGTCTACCTGGTCAGCTCATCTGAGATGAGAGCGCTGTCCAGAGCAGTCACAATGAAGCACCTTGGGATAGCTCCCGGAGGCCAATAACGTCGAATTCCACCCACGCTACCCCAAATCCGACCTGCAAAGGCCAATTTCAGCACTAATCCCCTCGTCGGAGGTGGAGTAAAGAAACCAGTTTAAAGGGCCCTTTAAGTAAAAAAAAAGGGCTTTGTCGTGTGGACGTGTCCAGTCTTAATTCGATTTAACGCTACTAAATTCGACCTAAACTCATAGTGTAGACCAGGCCTTTGAGTGTACATCCTCAAAACACTCACTGTTAACTGTGTATGTACTCCTTAGGCCAGCATGTTAGCAAATGAGTGACTAGGTTAGAAACAGGACAATTTATCAGCAGCCTGAACAGCGTCTAAAGCTACTGTGGCCAAAAACGTACCCATTTTGCCCTTAGTAGCAAAGCCACAGTATGTTCTGTTTGTTGAAGTGCAACATCTTTGTAACACAAGTCCATAACAGTGGATAGGAGTGAAACAGTATCTTGATTTTGGTAAGGCTTTTGACACATGACATTTTCATAAGCGTACTAAGGAAATATTGTCTAGATTAAATTACTATAAGGTCAGTGTATAACTGCTTGAAAGACCATTCTCAAAGAGTAGTTATCCGGTTTGCTGTCAAATTGGGAGGATGTATCGAATGGGATCCCAGAGAGGTCAGTATTGGGTCTGATATTGTTCAATATTTTCATTAATCACTTGGATGATCAAATGGAGAATAGATTTACACAACTTGTGGATCATACCAAGCTGAGACGGGTTCCAAGCACTTTGGAGGACAGGATTAGAATTCAAAATGATCTTGATAAATGGGAGAATTGGTCTGAAATCAACGAAGTAACATTAATTAAAGACAAGTGCAAAGTACAGCATGTCGGAAGCAAAAATCAAATGCACAAATACAAAATAGGGAATAAATGGCTAGGCAGCAATACTGCAGAAAAGGATCTGGAGGTTACAGTGGATCACAAATTGATCATAAGTCAACTATGTGATGCTCTTGCAAAAAAATAAAATGTTATTCTGGGATGTATTAAAAGGAGTATCGTATGTAAGGCACGGGAGGTAATTGTTCTGCTCTACTTGACACTGGTGAGGCCTCAACTGGAGTAATGTGTTTCGGTTTGGACACCTCACCTTAAAGATGTGGACAAACTGCAGAGAGTCTAGAGGAGAGCAACAAAAATGATAAAAGGTTTAGGAAACTTGATATATGATGAAAGAACTGACAGCAGTGGGCTATAAGTCTTATATATCTATATATATATATATATAAAAGGTTGTTATGAAGAGGACAGTGATCAACTGTTCTCCAGGTCCACTAAGGTTAGAAGAAGAAGTAATTGGCTTAGGGTATGTCTACACTACCCACCGGATCAATCCAGCAGGGGTTGATTTATCGCATGTAGTCTAGATGCAATAAATTGACCCCCGAGCGCTCTCCGGTCGACTCCTGTACTCCACCGCTGCGAGAGGCACAGGCAGAGTTGACGGGGGAGCGGCAGCAGTTGACTCACCGCAGTGAAGACACCGCGGTCAGTAGGTCTAAGTACGTTGACTTCAGCTACATTATTCACGTAGCTGAAGTTGCGTAACTTAGATCGATTTCCCCTCCTCCCCCAACCCTCCGTGTAGACCAGGCCTTAGTTTGCAGCAAGGGAGGTTTAGGTTGTATATTAGGAAAATCTTTCCAATTATAAGGATAGTTAAGCACTAGAATAGGCTTCTGATGGAGGTTGTGGAATCCTTGTCATTAGAGGTGTTTGTCTAACTTGTTCTTAACCTGTCAGGGATGATCTAGGTATACTCAATCATGCCTTCAGCATGTGGGGAACAGGAATGGACTAGATGATCTCTTGAGTTCCCTTCCTGTTCTACATTTCCATGATTCTATGATAACAGAAGCAGTTAGTTTATTCATAGACAGACTGGATACATCCTGAGTCTTCTATGCTTTAGTAGCCAATTGACCAAGGCAAGATTTAATCACACACAATGTTAAGTCAAAATTTTACAGTGTAATACATATCTGTCTTAATGTATATTATTCCAACCATAAGGAGACAGCTTCTTGAACATTGATTACATTAGTGTTGTTTGTTTGTTTGTTTTTTAAATATGACCCTTCCACAGCAGGAATGATTTGAAGCTAAGAATTTATACTCAGATTTACAAATGTCTAACAAGTCCATTAACTCCTAGCCCCTAGGACTGGGAGTGGCTGGCTCACTACAGAAGCAGCTTTTCCTCTCTTGGAATTGACACCTCCTCATCTATTATTGGGAGTGGACTACATCCACCCTGATTGAATTGGCCCTGTCAACACTGGTTCTCCACTTGTGAAGTAACTCCCTGCTCTCCATGTGTCAGTATATAATGCCTGCATCTGTAACTTTCACTCTATGCATCCAAAGAAGTGAGGTTTTTACTCACGAAAGCTTATGCCCAAATAAATCTGTTAGTCTTTAAGGTGCCACCAGACTCCTTGTTGTTTTTGTAGATACAGACTAACACGGCTACCCCCTTATACTTGACACCATGCAAGGCACTAAATTTAGCCGTATGGAGTGGAAATCCATCAACCTCAACAAAAAACTTGCACAGATACAGACAGACATCATCTTCCTCTCCAAATGCAAACAGATGGACATCATACCAAAAGGACTGAAGGTGAAAAATCCATTGCAATCAACATACTACACTGAGTATGGTGAGAGACTGTGCCACACACTCTCAAAGAAACTGAGGAACCACCTGATCAGCATCCTGTACAGCAGACAGGAGAAGATCAAGAATGAGCTCTCAGAACTGGAGACTCTCATACAATACCAGCCTTCTACACAAACTTCCACGTGGCTGGACTTTACAAAAATGAGACAAGCCATTTACAATGCACACTTCACTTCTCTACAGAGGAAAAAGGACTGTAAGCTATCTAAACTAATACCTGCTACTGGGGGCTATAACAATGGTACCCTCAACTCATCTAACAACATTGTCAATCTTTCCAACCACACACTTAGCCCAGCAGAAGAGTCTGTCCTATCTCGGGGACTCTCTTTCTGTCCCACCATCCCCACGAACATGATACAGTTCTGCGGTGATCTGGAAGCCTACTTTCGTCGTCTCCGACTCAAGGAATATTTTCAACGCACCACTGAACAGTGCACTGACCCACAGGAACCCTCCTACCAACACTACAAGAAGAAGAACTCTGCGTGGACTCCTCCCGACGGTCGAAATGACAGACTGGACCTCTACATAGAGTGTTTCCGCAGACGTGCACAGGCTGAAATTGTGGACAAACAACATCACTTGTCCCATAACCTCAGCAGTACAGAACGCAATGCCATCCACAGCCTCAGAAACAACTCTGACATTATCATCAAAGGGGCTGACAAAGGAGGTGCTGTAGTCATAATGAACAGGTCAGATTATGAACAGGAGGCTGCCAGGCAACTCTCCAAGACCACATTCTACAGGCCACTATCCTCTGATCCCACTGAGGAATACCAAAAGAAACTACACCATCTGCTCAAGAAACTCTCAGCTACAGTACGGGAACAAATCTACATGGACACACCCGCAGAACCCCGACCAGGGGTATTCTATCTGCTACCCAAGATCCATAAACCCGGAAACCCTGGACGCCCCATCATCTCAGGCATTGGCACTCTGACAGCAGGATTATCTGGCTATTTGGACTCTCTCCTCAGACCCTACGCTACCAGCACTCCCAGCTATCTTCGAGACACCACCGACTTCCTGAGGAAACTACAATGCATTGATGTTCTTCCTGAAAACACCATCCTGGCCACCATGGATGTAGAAGCACTTTATACCAATATTCCACATGAGGATGGACTACAAGCTGTCAGGAACAGTATTCCTGATGAGGCCACAGCAAGCCTGGTGGCTGAGCTTTCTCAGCTTTTTGTCCTCACCCATAACCACTTCAGATTTGGGGACAACTTATACCTTCAAGTCAGTGGCACTGCTATGGGTACTCGCATGGCCCCACAGTATGCCAACATTTTTATGGCTGACTTAGAACAACGCTTCCTCAGATCTCGTCCTCTAATGCCCCTCCTCTACTTGCGCTATATTGATGACATCTTCATCATATGGACCCACGGAAAGGAGGCCCTTGAAGAATTCCACCTGGACTTCAACAATTTCCACCCCACCATCAACCTCAGCCTGGACCAGTCCACACAAGAGATCCACTTCCTGGACACTACAGTACAAATAATTGATGGTCACATAAACACCACCCTATACCGGAAACCTACTGACCGCTATACGTACCTACATGCCTCCAGCTTCCATCCAAGACACATCACACGATCCATTGTCTACAGCCAAGCCCTAAGATACAACCGAATTTGCTCCAACCCCTCAGACAGAGACAAACACCTACAAGATCTTTATCAAGCATTCGTAAAACTACAATACCCACCTGGGGAAGTGAGGAAACAGATTGACAGAGCAAGACGGGTACCCAGAAATCACCTACTGCAAGACAGGCCCAACAAGGACAATAACAGAACACCACTGGCCATCACATACAGCCCCCAGCTAAAACCTCTCCAGCGCATTATCCACGATCTACAACCTATCCTGGAAAATGATCCCTCACTCTCACAGACCTTGGGAGGCAGGCCAGTCCTCGCTTACAGACAACCCCCCAACCTGAAGCAAATACTCACCAGCAACTACACACCACACCACATAAACACCAACCCAGGAACCTATCCCTGTAGCAAACCTCGTTGCCTACTCTGTCCCCATATCTACTCTGGCAACAGCATCAGAGGACCCAACCACATCAGCCACACCATCAGGGGCTCATTCACCTGCACATCCACTAATGTCATATATGCCATCATGTGCCAGCAATGCCCCTCTGCCATGTACATTGGCCAAACCGGACAGTCCCTCCGCAAAAGAATAAATGGACACAAATCGGACATCAGGAATGGTAACATACATAAGCCAAAAGAAGAACAGGAGGACTTGTGGCACCTTAGAGACTAACAAATTTATTAGAGCATAAGCTCTAATTAATGGTGTTGAATTTGCAAATGAATTTTAGTTCTGCTGTTTCTCTTTGAAGTCTGTTTCTGAAGTTTTTTTGTTCAATGATAGTGACTTTTAAATCTGTAATAGAATGATCAGGGAGATTGAAGTGTTCACTTACTGGCTTATGTATGGTTTCAGAGTAGCAGCCGTGTTAGTCTGTATCCGCAAAAAGAAGAACAGGAGGACATAACATAAGCTTATGCTCTAATAAATTTGTTAGTCTCTAAGGTGCCACAAGTCCTCCTGTTCTTCTTTTTGCGGATACAGACTAACACGGCTGCTACTCTGAAACCATACATAAGCCAGTAAGTGAACACTTCAATCTCCCTGATCATTCTATTACAGATTTAAAAGTCACTATCATTGAACAAAAAAACTTCAGAAACAGACTTCAAAGAGAAACAGCAGAACTAAAATTCATTTGCAAATTCAACACCATTAATCTGGGCTTGAATAGGGACTGGGAGTGGCTGGCTCACTACAGAAGCAGCTTTTCCTCTCTTGGAATTGACACCTCCTCATCTATTATTGGGAGTGGACTACATCCACCCTGATTGAATTGGCCCTGTCAACACTGGTTCTCCACTTGTGAAGTAACTCCCTGCTCTCCATGTGTCAGTATATAATGCCTGCATCTGTAACTTTCACTCTATGCATCCGAAGAAGTGAGGTTTTTACTCACGAAAGCTTATGCCCAAATAAATCTGTTAGTCTTTAAGGTGCCACCAGACTCCTTGTTGTTTTCCTAGCCCCTATGTTACACTTTGCCAACAAAATGGTTATGAAACTGTGTATAAATCATCTGTCTCCTCTGTAACTTACATCCTTTTGCCCTCACTGTGCAGTAATATCAAATAGCACTCTGAAATATCTTGGAGTGGTTATGACCGTGCTATAAGCACAGTACAGTATGTGAATGCATTGTAATGTGAGTGAAAGATCATGATTTATGAGGAATACAACTTCTATTCATGTGCATATTTCCTAAATTACCAGTTATGGGAAGAGATTAATGGAAATACAGACACTACAAGTGGGGCAGCCTAAGACCATGATCCTGCAAAGACACACATGCATAATGGGACTATTCAGTGTATAAAGTTAAGCAGATGCATAAGCCTCTGCAGAATGAAGGCCTGATTGAATTTGAATACCAATTACAGAGCCAAATCTTGTAGTCCATATTCAGGGAAACTTTTCCATCAGAATCTGACCTCAATGTGAGACTTGTCAATATTAGATCAGTAGAATTTAGCTATTTATCTAACCCATCAATTTGACACACATCGTCCATTAGAAAAAAAGAAAGGCAAAGTGTGAGATAAAAAAATTGAACTTTACAACTTTTACTGAAAATATGCCACCACCCATATGGCTTTAAATTCCTAAAATATACTCGAAACAAAGATATGAATGTCTGCGCTTGTTTCAAATAAAATAACCATAAGTATTGTGACGTTCCCCTCTGGTGTTGTCTGGACCGGTGATCTGCTAGGTCACTCCAATTCTTGACTCTGGGAGCCAGCCTTACCTTGCTCTGCTGTGAGAACCCCCACTCCTGGGCTGTTCACGCACAGCCTCTGGCATGTAAGCTGCTCCATGGATTGTGCAGCGGAATGACACTAGCCAATATGTATGGTCCCAGACACAACCCTAGGAACCTCCATCTTGCAGTGCCCAGTTATGCCCACTGGATGCTGCAAACTTATGAGTTCGTCAATTTAACAAAGAAATTGATATGTACCAAGCTTGTTATCCCAAAGGGAGTCTCTGACACGCTTCAAACCAAACGCACTGCTTCAGGTAGAATAAACAAGCAAATTTATTAACTATAAAGATAGATTTTAAGTGATTATAAATCAAAGCATAACAAGTTAGATTTGGTCAAATGAAATAAAAGCAAAATGCATTCTAAGCTGATCTTAACACTTTCAGTGCCCTTACAAACTTAGATGCTTCTCACCACAGTCTGGCTGGTTGCTCTTCAGATAGGCTCTCCCCTTTGATCAGCGCTTCAGTTGCTTGGGGGTGCTGGTGGTGTCTGTAGATGTAAGTGGAAGAGAGAGAGAGAGAGCATGGCATATCTCTCTCCCTTTTATCATGTTGTTTCTTCCCTCTTGGCTTTGCCCCACCCTCCTCCCTTTCAGGGTCAGGTAAGCATTACCTCATTGCAGTTCCAAACTGACCAAAGGAAGGGGTGTGACTCACTGGAGAGTCTAACAGATTTTTCGTTGCTGCCTAGGCCAGCATCTATTGTTCCTGTGAGGCTGGGCTGGGTTTGTCCCATTCATATCCTGACGAGGTGTGAACTGCCCTTCTGCTTATGGAGAGTTTTTGTCCGGGCTTGCTTTAAGCTATGAGGATACATTTTCAGCCTTATAAGTTAATACATGAAATTATAACCTATAACATTACTATAACATCACTATAACAATTACTGTAACATTACTATAACAAACATGCTCAGTGCATCAAGAACCTTCTGAAGACACCCAACGTGACAAACCTTGCATTGGATACCACACTATCATTTTATAAAGATGAACATGGGGGTGTAGGGTGTTCTTCCCAGGTACAGAGCATCACAAGTATATATTGTTATTATCGGTGGCAGAGTAGTGACACCTATTGTTGAGGGTGCCTAACACTTATAATCTTCCCCTTTTTCATTGCTTATAAGATTAACAAACTAATCTTTCAGGCTGAAATTTCCCTTGCTTGGTGGCTGATTTAAGTTGATTTTTTTTGTTTTGTTTTGGAAAAGTCCTTGCAAAGTGGCTTTTGGAATGGGGACCTGCCCAAACCCCTTTCTAAGCTTCAGCCATAGAGAAGGAACTCCCAAGTTACCATAGCTGCCCATCTAGCTCTACTAATTTATACATATTGATGCACATACTGATGGTACAGCCCTCATATGGAGGACAGATTTCCATCAGCCTCTAATGGCTTGCTTTGAAATCTGCTAGATGAATACACTCAGGGATGAGGCACAAAGGGATTTAGGTACCTAACTGCCACTTTAGGAATCTGAATCAAAAATTTAGATCCTCAACCCCCTTCATTCAGCTGCCATCTGACTCCATAGATCCTTAAAGACCCTAGGTGGCTACAGTTTTGCTGTGAAATACCTAAATTGGACCTGGAGTTGTAGTTTTCAGCTTGCAGAGATGTACCTGCGCTAGTTCGATCAGAACTAGCAAGCTAAAAACAGAAGGGTAGCTAGGCATACCCTGCGGCATCTTAAATTTGCCTATCAGCATGGGGGTGCCTAGCTCACACCTAAGCCCTGGAAAGATCCTCAGTCTAGGTATTCCCTCTCTACCTGGCCTGTGGGGCCTGATACAGTTGGTGTTCTCAGAGGCTGCCTACCAAAATGTGCCCTCCACCCCAAAAACAATGTCACTAGAGGAGGAGCCTCTCATACCTTTTAGCCCAGTGGTTAGATTTCTCACTCAGGATGTAGGATCATAGAATCATAGAACTGGAAGGGACCTCTAGAGGTCATTTAGTCCAGTTCCCTGCACTCAAGGCAGGACTCAGCATTATCTAGACCAGTGGTTCCAAAACTTGTTCCGCTGCTTGTGCAGAGAAAGCCCCTGGAGGGCCGGGACGGTTTGTTTACCTGCCGCGTCTGCATGTTCGGCTGATCGCGGCGCCCAGTGGCCGCGGTTCGCTGCTCCAGGATTTCTCCAATTTGTCCACATCTTTCTTTAAATGTGGTGCCCAGAACTGAACACAATACTCCAGTTGAGGCCTAATCAGCATGGAGTAAAGGGGAAGAATTATTTCTCATGTCTTGCTTAAAATACTCCTGCTAATACATTCCAGAATGATATTTGCTTTTTTTGCGACAGCATTACACTGTTGACTCATATTTAGCTAGTGATCCACTATGACCCCCAGATCCGTTTACGCAGTACTTCTTCCTAGGCAGTCATTTCCCATTTTGTATGTGTACAACTGATTGTTCCTTCCTAAGTGGAGTACTTTGCATTTGTCCTTATTGAATTTCATCCTATTTACTTCAGACCATTGCTCCAGTTTGTCCAGTTCATTTTGAATTTTAATCCTATCCTCCAAAACACTTGTAACCCCTCCTAGCTTGGTATTGTCTGCAAACTTTATAAGTGTACTCCGTATGCCATTATCTAAATCACTGATGAAGATCTTGGACAGAACCGGACCAAGAACCAATCCCTGCAGGACACCACTCATTATGCCCTTCCAGCATGACTTTGAACCACTGATAACTACTCTCTGACAACAATTTTCCAACCAGTTATGCACCCCTCCCCTTTTAGTACCATCTAGGTTGTATTTTCCCTAGTTTGTTTATGAGAAGGTCATGCAAGACAGTATCAAAAGCTTTACTAAAGTCAAGATATTCCACACCTACCACTTCCCCCCTAACCACAAGGCTTGTTACCCTCTCAAAGAAAGCTATCAGGTTGGTTTGACATAATTTGTTCTTGACAAATCCATGCTGACTGTTATTAATCACCTTATTATCTTCTAGGTGTTTGCAAATTGATTGCTTAATTATTTGTGCCATAATCTTTCCAGGTACAGAAGTTAAGCTGACTGGTCTGTAATTCCCCAGGTTGTCCTTATTTCCCTTTTTATAGATGGGCACTATATTTGCCCCTTTCCAGTCTTCTGGAACGTCTCTTGTCTTCCATGACTTTTCAAAGATAATTGCTAATGGCTCAGATATCTCCTCAGTCAGCTCCTTGAGTATTCTAGGATGCATTTAATCAGGCCCTGGTGATTTGCAGACATCTAACTTTTCTAAGTAATTTTTGACTTGTTCTTTCCCCATTTTAGACTCTGATCCTACCTCATTTTCACTTGCATTCACTATTTTAGATGTCCCATCGCCACCAACCTTCTTGGTGAAAACCAAAACAAAGAAATCATTAAGCATCTCTGCCATTTCCACATTTTAGAATCATAGACTTTAAGGTCAGAAGGGACCATTATGATTATCTAGTCAGACCTCCTACACAAAGCAGGCCACAGACTCTCACCCACCCACTCTTGTATCAAACCCCTAACCTATGTCTGAGCTACTGAAGTCCTCAAATTGTGGTTTAAAGACTTCAAGGTGCAGAGAATCCTCCAGCAAGTGACCCATGCCCCACGCTGCAGAGGAAGGCGAAAAACCCCAGGGCCTCTGCCAATCTGCCCTGGAGGAAAATTCCTTCCCGACCCCAAATATGGCAATCAGCTATACCCTGAGCATGTGGGCAAGACTCACCAGCCAGAAACCCAGGAAAGAATTCTCTGTAGTAACTCAGATCCCACCCAATCTAACATCCCATCACAGGCCATTGGGCATATTTACCGCTAATAGTCAAAGACCAATTAATTGCCAAAATTAGGCTATCCCATCATACCATCCCCTCCATAAACTTATCAAGCCTAGTCTTGAAGCCAGATATGTCTTTTTCCCCCTCTGCTCCCCTTAGAAGGCTGTTCCAGAACTTCTCTCCTCTGATGGTTAGAAACCTTTGTCTAATTTCAAGTCTAAACTTCCTGATGGCCAGTTTATATTCATTTATTCTTGTGTCCACATTGGTACTGAGCTTAAATAATTCCTCTCCCTCCCTTATATTTGTAGAGAGCAATCAAATCTCCCTTCAGCCTTGTTTTGGTTAGGCTAAACAAGCCAAGCTCTTTGAGTCTCCTTTCATAAGACAGGTTTTCCATTCCTTGGATCATCCTAGTAGCCTCTCTCTGTACCTGTTCCAGTTTGAATTCATCCTCTTAAATATGGGAGACCCGAACTGCACACAGTATTCCAGATGAGGTCTCACCAGTGCCTTGTATAACGGTTCTAACACCTCCTTATCTCTACTGGAAATACCTTGTCTGATACATCCCAAGACCACATTCACTTTTTTCACGGCCATATCACATTGGCGGCTCATAGTCCTCTCCCACCCTGGTATTTATCCCTCTGGTATATTTATAGAGAGCAATCATATCTCACCTCAGCCTTCTTTTGGTTAGGCTAAACAAGAGGAACTCTTTGAGTCTCCTTTCATAAGACAGGTTTTCTATTCCTCGGATCATCCTAGTAGCCCTTCTCTGTACCTGTTCCAGTTTGAATTCATTCTTCTTAAACATGGGAGACCACAACTGCACACAGTATTCCAGATGCATCCCAAGACCGCATTAGCTTTTTTCACAGCCATATCACATTGACCGTTCATAGTCATCCTGTGATCAACCAATACTCCGAGCTCCTTCTCCTCCTCTGTTACTTCCAATTGATGCGTCCCCAGCTTATAACAAAAATTCTTGTTATTAATCCCTAAATGCATGACCTTGCACTTTTCACTATTAAATTTCATCCTATTACTATTACTCCAGTTTACAAGGTCATCCAGATCCTCCTGTATGATATCCCGGTCCTTCTCTGTATTGGCAACACCTCCCAGCTTAATGTAATCCACAAACTTTATTAGCACATTCCCACTTTTTGTGCCAAGGTCAGTAATATAAAGATTAAATAAGATTAGTCCCAAAATCGATCCCTGAGGAACTCCACTAGTAACCTGCTTCCAACCTGACAGTTCATCTTTCAGTAAGGCCTGTTGTAGTTTCCCCTTTAACCAGTTCCTTTCCCACCTTTCAATTTTCATATTGATCCCCATCTTTTCCAATTTAGCTAATAATTCCCCATGTGGAACCATATCAAATGCCTTACTGAAATCGAGGTAAATTAACTCCACTGCGTTTCCTTTTTCTAAGAAATCTGTTACCTTCTCAAAGAAGGATATCAGGTTGGTTTGGCATGATCTACCTTTTGTAGATATTGTAGTTTGTCCCAATTACCATTGACCTCAATGTCCTTAACTACTTTCTCCTTCAAAATATTTTCCAAGACCTTGCATACTACAGATGTCAAACTAACAGGCCTGTAGTTACTCGGATCACTTTTTCTCCCTTTTTTAAAAATAGGAACTATGTTAGCAATTCTCCAGTCATACGGTATAACCCATGAGTTTACAGATTCATTAAAAATTCTTACTAATGGGCTTGCAATTTCATGTGCCAGTTCCTTTAATATTCTTGGATGAAGATTATCTGGGCCCCCTGATTTAGTCCCATTAAGCTGTTGGAGTTTGGCTTCTACCTCGGATGTGGTAATATCTACCTCCATATCCTCATTCCCACTTGTCATCCTACCATTATCCTTAAGCTCCTCATTAGCCTCATTAAAGACTGAGGCAAAGTACTTGTTTAGATATTGGGCTATGCCTAGATTATCCTTAACCTCCACCCCAGCCTCAGTCCCACTTCTTCTTTCTTTGTTTTCTTCTTATTTATATGGCTATAGAACCTTTTACTATTGGTTTTAATTCCCTTTGCAAGGTCCAACTCTACATGGCTTTTGGCCTTTCTCACTTTATCCCTACATGTTCTGACCTCAATAAGGTATGTTTCCTTGCTGATTACTCCCATCTTCCACTCCTTGTAGGCTTTTTTCTTTTTTCTTAATCACCTCTCTGAAATGCTTGCTCATCCAGCTTGGCCTACAATTCCTGCCTATGAATTTTTCCCCCTTTCTTGGGATGCAGACTTCTGATAGTTTCTGCAACTTTGACTTGAAGTAATTCCCGGCCTCCTTCGCCACAAGTTCTTCAGTCCAATCCACATCCCTAACTAATTTCCTTAATTTTTTCAAGTTAGCCCTTTTGAAATCAAAAACCCTAGTCACAGATCTATTTTTGTTTATCCTTCCATTTAGTTTAAACTGAATTAGCTCATGATCGCTCGAACCAAGGTTGCCCCCTACAACCATTTCTTCTGAGGTCCTCACTACTCATCAAAACCAAATCTAAAATGGCATCCCCTCTTGTTGGTTCAGCATCTACTTGGTGAAGGAATCCATCAGCTATCACATCCAGGAAAACCTGAGCCCTATTATTATTACTAGCACTTGTCCTCCAGTCTATATCTGGGAAGTTAAAGTCTCCAATGATCACACAATTCCCATTAGTATTTACTTCATTAAAAACATTAAAGAGGTCTCTATCCATATCCAAATCAGATCCCAGTGGTCTATAGCACACCCCAAGCATTATCCCAGGGGAGGCTGTAGTAGCTTTCTTCCCCAATGTGATTTTTGTCCAGACAGACTGTCTTATCCATTCCATCCCTTCTTATTTCTTTAGTCTACCTCATCATTGATATACAATGCTAAACCACCACCTTTGCCTTTATTTCTGTCTTTCCTAAACAGCACATACCTTTCAATACCTGCACTACCACTGCTGCCTCTGTATCTCTCATAGCCTTCCCACCTAAATCCTGTAAATCCGGGAAACACAAACTAAGCCACAACACCACCACCCACAGTAAAACAAACCCCCAACGAGCACCAAAACACTGCCAGAACACCACACACTCCCTTCACTAGCATGTCTGTTCCTCTGCCTGCCTCTTAGTCTTCCCTTGCAAAATCCCACTCAAACTCCCCTGTTTACAGCCCTGTTTGCTGGCTCCTGTGCTGCTGCAGCCAGGGCCGGCTTTAGGAAGTGCGGGGCCCAATTCGAACAGTTTCGACGGGGCCCCAGCAGCGATGACTAAAAAAAAAGCCACTTAAAAAGAACCCTTTCATTTCTTCCATGTATTATTTACTTTCCATGACTATATAAATAATAACAAAATTATATATTAATTAGCTGATTTTCACTTTCATATTAGGAAAATAATTCATGTTTTGATAGTTGTACAACTGATTTTCTTCAATAATGTTTATTTTATTAAAATTTATAAAATATTTCCTTATTAATATAAAATTGTGCCCTCCTCCTCCCCCCCCCCAGCGCCTCCCGGCCCACGGAAACAAACTCTGCTTCCCCAGGGCCGCCCCGCCGAAACAGCTGTGGGCCGAAAAGGAAGGTTTGGGGGTGGGGGGTGACATAGGGTGACCAGATCACAGCAGTAAAATAGGACCCGACCCCTCCCCGCTCGGCCCCACCATCACACCCCTCTTCACCCCCTAGCCCCCCGCTGGCTTGCTGTGTCCCTCCTAGTCAGTCTCCCACCCACCACTTGCCTCCTTTCACCTTCTCCCTCCCCCGCCAGAAACCCCCATGCCCCCATCCCCTAGAATCCCTGCTGGCTCACTGCTTGCCTCTTTGCCCACCCGCTGCTTGCCCACCCGCTCGCCGCCCCCAAGTATAAAGCCTCATTCAAAGACCCAGGGGTCACTATATTACTGCACACAGCAGTCAATCAGTGCAGTTGAAGATAAATCTCTGCATTATGCATTTTTGTATAACTTTTATATGACTTTGTATTGAACCTTGGTAATGTTATAGCTGGCCCCTAAGGTAGTATAATTAAGGTAAAAGAAAAATGTCTTTTTGCTAAAGTAGAATAAGTTCTTCCCCCACTTTGTAATCAATTGACCTGTTGAATGAATGAGGTGTGAATGAGGAAGGTGTGGAAGGCAGGCACTTCCAGACAGCTGCAACCCTTGGAGAGGGGCTGGGAGCCAGCCAAGGAGAGCTTTGCCCAGGGCTGAGTGGGACAGAGTTTGGGTGCAGGTTCCGGGCTGGGGCACAGTGTGGGGTGCAGGATGGATGGAGGGGTGCAGGCTCTGGGAGGGAGTGCGGAGGGGTGGGTGCAGGCTCTGGGACAGAGTTTGGGGGCCGGAGAGGGGGTGGTGGGTGCTGGGGGGAGGGGACTGCCATCACATGTGGCTTCCTTCCTCCCCTGCTGCCCCTCACCATAGCCTCGGTGGGGGATGGGGCTGCCCCTTGCCCAGTGTTTGCAGGAGTGGTGGCTGGGGGGAAACCCAGTCAAACTCTGGTTTTACTCTTTCGTTGATGGGTCACTTTAACCCCTTACAAACCCCTTCCCACCTCTCTCACCCCCCTTTTCTACTGGGCTTGTTTGATCTTTTCGGTGGAGCCAGATGAAAACCACAAACCCCAGCGAGAGCAACAGGCTGGAAGACTAGACTGAACCCACCACCCACCCAGTCTAGTCCATCCCAGAGCCCAGGACTGAGGGCAAATGTCCCCCCACCCCCAGGCCACGTGCTTCCACTCCTGGCCTCTCCTAGCGCCACCAGAGATTCTGTGTGGCTGCATCGGGTGGGATTTCAACCGGACCCCCCCCTTGCTAAATTCACCCCTGTTTTGTGACCACTCTGCACCAAGAGCCCCTTCCTTCCCTACCCTAGAGCTGCTGGATGGCTAGAAAGCTGAGCTGGGCGTTTGATCGATCTGGAATGTTATCGTGCCCCCCCCCCCACCAAAAAAAACCTTAATGTCCACACAGCTTGGGAGGGGGGGGGATATTCCTTCCCCCCAAGCCGGTCTATTTTATTGTTGTAGGGCAAATGAAGGAGCCAGAGTTTAATGGAAATATTCAGCCCCTACAGCAGTCTTGCAGCAGGGGAAGCAGAGTTGATGGGAAGGGAACTGGTTTGGATAGGAGCCCCCCGTCCCCCTCCTTTGCAAAATAATTTGGGGAGGGGAATCAGATCACTCCATGCCTCAGTTTCCCTTCTCTCGGGGGAGAAGGGAGAGATAAAAGTCTCAGCCTGCCGTGTTGCAGACCTTTCGCATTCTCCCCTCCTGATGTATTTGATTTCCTCCTCCAAACCTCCCTGTCTCTCTCTCTCTCACCTGGAATTCACAGCACTAAGTACCGGCTCGGGGCTTTCTTCCTGGGTTACATGATCCCGAGTTTAGTTTTGAAACAGAGGCAGGCAGGCACAACTCACCCTCAAACAGCAACACCACCGAAAACCACAAAACCAACCCAATATTACAAACCTATGGGGAATCACGGGGTCAAACTCTCACCGACCGAAGCCCCAGCAGCTGCTAAGGTGAGTGAGGTCCACTGCAGAGATTCCTGTCTCCCACCGGACCGGAATCCCCCTAGGTGTCTCCTCCAGGTGAGTGCTGGGGGGGAGGGGAGGGGAAGGCTGCAAAGCACATGTGCCTTCTCCCCCCTCCTGACCTGCAACAGCTGCTGCTGCCTCTGCCTCAGCCCCCTGCCGGCCAGCGTCTCTCCCTGCCTAGCAGCAACAGCTGCTGCTTCCCGGAGAGCCACAGAGCTTTGCTTCAGGCAGGGACACGGCCCGATCTGCATGGGGCCCTCTTAGGGGCGGGGCCCAATTCAGGGGAATCGGTGGAATCGGCCTAAAGCCGGCCCTGGCTGCAGCTGTCTGTTATTGTCTTTCTCCCCTCATTAAGTAACGGGCCTACTCTGTCCTTGGTCTTCCTCTTGCTTCTAATGTATTTGTAGAATGTTTTCTTGTTTCCTTTTATGTCCCTAGCTATTTCGATCTCGTTTTGTGCCTTGTCTTTTCTAACTTTGTCCCTGGATACCCAGTTTCAATTCCCTTCTCTGCCTGTTGTAGAGCAGGGACTTGAGTCCTACTCTTCCAAGGTGAATGCCCTATCCACTGGGCTCTGGGGTATTGTTGAGCCGCTCTCTCTACGTATACATACTTAAATATTCATTGGGCCAGGAAGCAAGGATGAGAATAACTCTATAACCTGGTGCTTAGGGCACTTTGCTGCAGTGTGAGACCCAAGGTCAAGTCTCTTCCCCACATTGGGCAGATGACAGAATTGAACCCAAGTGTCCCAGATCCTAGATAAGTGCTGTGTGTGTGTGTGAGAGAGAGAGAGAGCTTATGCATCAAACCCCAGAAGAGAGAGCATAACTGTGAATCTGAGGTTCCTAATCCTAAATTGGAGGGACGCACCTCAGATTTACAGTTATGCTCTAAGTCCCTTTGAGGGGAGGGCTTAGGACCCACCTTGGCATTTCCTATTGGCTAGCTTAGGCGTCTCCTCACTCAGCATGCTGGCTTTTTGTAGATCCTGTTCCTAGGTGCCTAACTCTCCCCATTCGTTGTATGGGAACCTGGGAGCATAAGTCAGGGCTGTGGACTCCACTAAGGGCAGGTCTTCACTACAGGGGGGGGTCGATTTAAGATATGCAAATTCAGCTACGTGAATAGCGTAGCTGAATTCGACCTATCGGAGCCGACTTACCCCGCTGTGAGGACGGCGGCAAAATCAACCTCCGCGGCTCCCCGTCGACGGCGCTTACTCCCACCTCTGCTGGTGGAGTAAGAGCGTCGATTCGGGGATCGATTGTCGCGTCCCGACGAGACGCGATAATTCGATCCCCGAGAGATCGATTTCTACCCGCCGATTCAGGCGGGTAGTGTAGACCTAGCCTCAGCTGCAGAGTGCCTAAAAGTTAGGCATTGCAACACCGAATCTTAGTCCACTTTGTGGATCTAGACCCAAATGAATCTGCCTTAAGGACATTAAAGGAGGAATACCAAATTGTTCATATGTTTTCTGTTGTTGATGCTGCTTGGGTCCTGTAAAATAATCATGATAATGGACATTTTTTTTGGAAAATAAATTGAGTCATAATGTCATAGGAAGATCCCTTCAATTTTCTAAGAATAGATGGGGGTTTGCTTTGCATTTTTGAGTCTTCAGGTCAGGAGTTTTTACTGTCTTCTGTTTCAACCATTAACTTCTCTGGCAATTGCCCTAATGTTTTAACCTGAAACCATTAAAATAAGTAAATAAATGAGCAAAGGAACCAATCATATTTTTACAGGCAAATATGCACAGGTGCCAATACCAGACAACTAGCAGATTCTGTGTCCTCTTGTCACTGGAAGTGTGCCTGATGGTTTGGCAGATAATGTTTAGAGGTAACACTTTCTCCTATGGAATACAATAAGTACACCTCAGCTGTTAAATTACATACAATTCAACTCCTCAATTATTGATTTGAATATAAAATTCAGCTCTCTCACCTAACTATTTTTAATTACATATGGTCCCTAAAATGGGTACTTATCCCCCTTCTTTCCAGGAAAAGATCCTATGTTTTCATATTTCTTTGCTAGAATGAAGTTCATCTCTTGAACTTGCAGTTTCTTTTGCAATATTTTTTCTTTTGAAAACCAGAAGTTAATCTTATACATTTTCATGTCATACAGGCTAAAATCCAAAATATGTTTCTTTATTTCTTGGAGTGTTTACTAGAGCAGCATAGGTGTGGGGTTTTTTGGGTGGGGGGGCTGGTTGGTCTTGTTTTGTTTTTTAATCACATTGTATCTTGAAGTGCTGAATCAATTAGTATTTACATTCAGTAAGCATGAATCTCTTGATGTTTTCAAAACGTGGAAATAGCATATTTTGGTGACTACACCCCTTCCAATCAAAGTCAGAGCTATTTCTAAGCATCAATTTAGTAATTATCTGTATTGTCTTTTTGTTTTTGTTTTGCTTTTGTTTTTAAATCTTCTTATTATTTCCCATTTGAATTCCTTCTCAGAAGTGTGAAGGTGTAGTAGAATGAGCATTCTCTAATATATATGTTCAGACATCTTCTATGGTCTTTGATAGCTTAAATTTCCTGTTTTGCTTTATTGCTAATGATTTATTATTTTCCACCTCTCCCAGCAGCTCAGTAAATGTTTACATCCTGACTTTTGACTCTTCTAGCTCTAATCATTTTTAGAGGTTGACAAGTCATGTTGTAGACACTGAAAAAGGAAGTCTGAACTGGAGGTATTAAGGCTTATAAGTAGTTTTCCCTTTTAAGCTGTTTTTTTTTAAATCCCCTCTCTAGCCTTGCCAAATTTAAATGAGTGGTTTCACATATAATCCTCTGATAGAGGGTATTCTTTTTAAAGTTTGGGAGTAACTGGACAAAGGTTGTGGTGGTCTAATAGCAACATTTTAAAATTGAAGATTTTCTTTTGGGAGGGGGGGGGAGTTTCCATGTGTTTTTGCCAGCTCCATAATTAAAAAAAAAAACAGTTTGACCTCGGAACTCCAGGTTTGACCTACTATTTTTGCTCTCTGTGAAGAGTAGAATATTTAAATATTTTTGGAAACCTTGATTAAAATAGCAACAGAGTCCCGTGGCACCTTTAAGACTAACAGATGTATTGGAGCACAAGCTTTCGTGGGTGAATACCCACTTCGTCAGACACATGTAATGGAAATTTCCAGAGGCAGGTATAAATATGCAGGCAAGAATCAGTCTGGAGATAACGAGGTTAGTTCAGTCAGGGAGGGTGAGGTCCTCTGCTAGCAGCTGAGGTGTGAACACCACGGGAAGAGAAACTGCTTTTGTAGTTGGCTAGCCATTCACAGTCTTTATTTAATCCTGATCTGATGGTGTCAAATTTGCAAATGAACGGGAGCTCAGCAGTTTCTCTTTGGAGTCTGGTCCTGAAGTTTTTTTGCTGTAAGATGGCTACCTTTACATCTGCTATTGTGTGGCCAGAGAGGTTGAAGTGTTCTCCTACAGGTTTTTGTATATTGCCATTCCTGATATCTGACTTGTGTCCATTTATCCTTTTACGTAGTGACTGTCCAGTTTGGCCAATATACATAGCAGAGGGGCATTGCTGGCACATGATGGCATATATAACATTGGTGGACGTGCAGGTGAATGAACCGGTGATGTTCCTGACAGCTTGTATTCCATCTGTGTGTGGGATGTTTGTGTAGCGAGCCTCCACATCCATGGTGGCTAGGATGGTGTTTTCTGGGAGATCACCAATGCATTGTAATTTTCTCAGGAAATCAGTTGTGTCACGGAGATAGCTGGGAGTGCTGGTGGCGTAGGGTCTGAGCAGAGAGTCCACACATCTGGATAGTCCTTCAGTGACTGTGCCGATTCCACAGAGGATGAGGCATCCAGGATTTCCAGGTTTGTGGATCTTGGGTAGTAGATACCCTTAGCACCCCGACTGGGGTTATTCTATGTTGATTTGTTCCTGTGTTAGTGTAGGGAGTGTCCTGAGTAGATGGTGCAGTTTCTTAGTATATTCCTCAGTGGGATCTGAGGAAAATGTCCTGTAGAATTTGGTATTGGAAAGTTGGTATTGGAAGGAAACCAACAGAACTCCACTGGCCATCACTTACAGTCCTCAGCTTAAACCTCTCCAACGCATCATCAGTGATCTACAACCTATCCTGGACAATAATCCATGCAACAAACCTCGATGCCAACTCCGCCCACATATCTACACCAGCAACACCATTACAGGACCTAACAGATCAGCTACAACATCACCGATTGTAGCTTTTTTTTTTTTTTTTTTTTTTGGGTCAGCAGAAATGCTGGAGCCGGCCCTGTCACCCACAAAAGTTTATGCTCCAATACATCTGTTAGTCTTAAAGGTGACACAGGACTCTCTGTTGCTTTTTACAGATCCAGACTAACACGGCTACCCCTCTGATACTTGATTAAAATAGTTTTGGATTATTTAACACACTGGATCAACTGTGCTTTTGGAGGTGGGGGAGGTGACAGTTATGGCTCTCTCATATTTAGGGTCTGGTCTTAATGATGATTAGAACTATTTCCAGTCAGCTGTAAATTAAACCAATGGCATAGGCTCCTTAATGGACCCCATGTAACCAAGGCTTGCCATAGTTGAGCACAGATTTACTGGGCCCCCTCTCAGCCCCTATTCATATCCCGTCTTGCCCACAGCCCACCTCTTTCCTCCCCAGTCCCAACCTCTATGGTGGAAGGAGTAGTGAGCAGAAATGCAGGGTCCAGCTGCAGCACAAATGCACATGCAGGGAGTTTTCTTTGAACATGGGGATTCTTTGCTTGGCATTTCAGGCTGGATTTTGTGCCACATAAATAGGGCAAAGAGGCTGTACCCCAGTTTGAGAATCTGCCCCACTATATCCAAGCTTACGAGAAGTGTGTGGTATTTGTAGAACTGGCAAATTGCATTGGATGGAGATTGAGAAGTCTATATCAGAGCTATCTGCATATGTAGGATTATGATATTTTAACCCCTACCAAAGTTTCTGCAGTAACTATGGTTGCCAGAGTCCTTGACTTCATAATTACCACCTGGAATGCTTGAGTAATTATAACTATTGTATGGACTCTTGCACACTGTTGTATCCTGGGGGTTCAGGACAGTCCCTACACATGTATTCCAGGATAAGGAATTTTGCATGGTCCTTGGGGCCATTTGGTAAGTTAATAAAGGAACAGTTACTGAGACCAGACCTGATGTGTTGGGCTTTCTAACACAGACATACCACATTAACGTTTGGCAAATGTAGAGAGAAATACATTCCTTCTTTCTACACAAGCTTTATTAAAATTGACTTACACTTTTATTTATATATATATGTATGGAAAATATTAAAAAGCATGGTATCTTTCCATTGTGGATGCAGGACCCCAGGGTGCACACACAGAGAATTACCCTGACCTTTTTCAGAGTTTTCTTCCACTTTGTTTTTGATTTTTATTTATAATGTTAATTCCATTTTAATGAAGCTTTTAGCTGAGAATTGTAACTTGTGGGGAGAAAAAAAGCCTTTGAGAATTTAAACGCCAGTTGTTTAAAATATTTTAGATCTTTCTCTTGAGACCACTAGTCCAGAAACACTACATTTTTGCCTCCATTAATCTTAATCTCATTACAGAAAATAGGAATTATAGAATTATTTTGCTTTAACAAAGGGTTCTTCTAGGGCTGTCAATTAATCACAGTTAACTCATGTGATTAACCCCCCAAAATTAATCGTGATTAAAAAAATAATCGCAGTTTTAATTGCACTGTTAAACAATAGACTACCAATTGAAATTTATTAAATATTTTGGATATTTTTCTACATTTTCAAATATATTTATTTCATTTACAACACAGAATACAAAGTGTACAGTACTCGCTTTATATTTCTATTACAAATATTTGCACTGTAAAAATTATAAACAAAAGAAATAGTATTTTTCAATTCACCTGATACAAGTACCATAGTACAATCTCTTTATCGTGAAAGTGCAACTTAGAAATGTAGATTTATTTTATTACATAACTTCACTCAAAAGCAAAACAATGTAAAACTTTAGCGCCTACAAGTCCACTCAGTCCTACTTCTTGTTCAGCCAATTGCTAAAAGAAACAAGTTTGTTTACATTTATGGGAGATAATGCTGCCCACTTCTTATTTACAATTTCACCTGAAAGTGAGAACAGACATTTACATGGCACTTTTGTAGCTGGCATTGCAAGGTATTTACGTGCCACATATGCTAAATATATTTGAAAATGTGGAAAACATCCAAAAATATTTATATAAACAGTATTCTATTATTGTTTAACAGTGCAATTCATCTCAATTTTTAATCACAATTAATTTTTTTAATCACTTGACAACCCTTGTTTATTCTGAATCCCAGGCTGTTAGTGGAAGGCTTATTATCAATTATTCATATTATGGGAGTATCCAAGCTCCCCATGTGTGTGGAGCATCCCCTTGTTCTGCTAGTTTGTAGGGCACTAAGGCCAAAGGGTATGTCCTTCATTTTGGAAGATACAGCCCTTGAGTTCAGGGGCAGAGTGAGGTGCATGCTGTAGTCAATTCCAGGCTCTGGCTTCTCCTGTGTATCAGCCATGCGATCTTAAAAATAATGTAGTTGTTAAATACAAGCTTTTGATGCTATAATATGAAGAACAAATCATGGACATTTTTACTTGTTGTACAATTTTACCTAGGTTATGGATAATCTTATTTATTGACATACAATTCTACTCAGCTCTTGGTTCAATTATTTTGTCAGTGAGCTGCACAGGTTAATTATGTGCGGTGTTGTTGTTGTTTAACTGCTTTAAATTTGTTGCTATTCAATTCTACAGCTGTTGTTCATGCTGGTATTGCAAAAGAGGGTAAAGAGCAGTGCCTGATCTACCTTCCCTAGATTTGCTGTCAGGTCCCTTCTCACTTGTCTCCTCTGTAAACTAAATCTGCTACTCAGAGCGTACCATTACTTTATAAAATGGCATTAAAATATTCACAGTATTCTTTTTAAACCCCATTATTTATACTTCCTAACCTTTTGTTTGCTTTTTCACTGCTGCTGCACATTTGGCAGGAATTTCCAATGAGCTATCTACAAGGACATGTTGTCACAGGGATAAACTAATCTGTAAAGCTCTGTGCAGAAGCAATTTGCTGAGGTTATATCATTGTTGTTCTAAGATTGTTAGCTCTGTGGTGGTATAAAACAGATGTTTCTCCTTAAAGGCCCTCATATGTTGTAGTGATGAGGGTCATCTAAACCAGGGGTTCTTGCAACAATTTTTTTGGTGGCCTCAGAGTGCGGCCACCAACTCTTGCTGGTGGCCGCACTGACACTTTCTCCAAAAATTTTGTATTTTTCCTAAAGTTAATAAAGTAATATATATATCTCCAAATCATTGTAATTTATTTATGTAAGGTTTGGGGTTTGTTTTTTTTTCACACTCAATAATAAAAATCATGCACAGTTATCTCTATTCTTTACTGGACCGAATGGAAATACAAATGAGGTGCTTTGCACGTTCTTGTCTTTTTTATTATTGTTTCTTTTGCTTTTTTGGTAACAGTGGTTGTCTGTATAACAATTCTGAAGTAAATTTAAAAAATGCTTTGACATAATAGAAGTCCAAATAATAATGAAAAACATATCTGGGTGGCTTGCGTCTGGGGAGGGAAGGCACGGCTGCGGCCGGCCCGGGGCTCCTTCGGGGGTGTGTATGTGTGTGTGGGAGCGGGGGTTCTTGGGGCCTCGGCCAGCCCAGGGCTCCTCTGGCCGTGGGATGGGGAGGCGCTCGGGGCTTCTCTGGGCGGCGGGCTTGTGGCTTCAGGTGCAGGGGGTCTTGGGGTTCTGGCTGCTGAAGGGGTGGAGTAAGAATGGAGCAAGTAATTAAGGAAATCATCTGCAAACACTTGGAAGGTGGTAAGGTGATAGGGAACAGCCAGCATGGATTTGTGAAGAACAAATCATGCCAAACCAATCTGATAGCTTTCTTTGATAGGATAACGAGCCTTGTGGATAAGGGTGAAGCCGTGGATGTGGTATACCTAGACTTTAGTAAGGCATTTGATACGGTCTCGCATGATATTCTTATCGATAAACTAGGCAAATACAATTTAGATGGGCTACTATAAGGTGGGTGCATAACTGGCTGGATAACCGTACTCAGAGAGTTATTAATGGTTCCCAATCCTGCTGGAAAGGCATAATGAGTGGGGTACCGCAGGGGTCTGTTTTGGGACCGGCTCTGTTCAATATCTTCATCAACGACTTAGATATGATATTGGCATAGAAAGTACGCTTATTAAGTTTGCGGATGATACCAAACTGGGAGGGATTGCAACTGCTTTGGAGGACAGGGTCATAATTCAAAATGATCTGGACAAATTGGAGAAATGGTCTGAGTTAAACAGGATGAAGTTTAACAAAGACAAATGCAAAGTGCTCCATTTGGGAAGAAAAAATCAGTTTCACACATACAGAATGGGAAGAAACTGTCTAGGAAGGAGTACGGCAGAAAGGGATATAGGGGTTATAGTGGACCACAAGCTAAATATGAGTCAACAGTGTAATGCTGTTGCAAAAAAAGCAAACATGATTCTGGGATGTATGAAAAGGTGTGTTGTGAGCAAGACACGAGAAGTCATTCTTCCGCTCTACTCTGCTCTGGTTAGGCCTCAGCTGGAGTATTGTGTCCAGTTCTGGGCACCGCATTTCCAAAAAGATGTGGAGAAATTGGAAAGGGTCCAGAGAAGAGCAACAAGAATGATTAAAGGTCTTGAGAACATGACCTATGAAGGAAGGCTGAAAGAATTGGGTTTGTTTAGTTTGGAAAAGAGAAGACTGAGAGGGTACATGATAGCAGTTTTCAGGAGTTTAAAAGGGTGTCATAAGGAGGAGGGAGAAAACTTGTTCACCTTAGCCTCTAAGGATAGAACAAGAAGCAATGGGTTTAAACTGCAGCAAGGGAAGCCTAGGTTGGACATTAGGAAAAAGTTCCTAACTGTCAGGGTGGTTAAACACTGGAATAAATTGCCTAGGGAGGCTGTGGAATCTCCATCTCTGGAGATATTTAAGAGTAGGTTAGATAAATGTCTATCAAGGATGGTCTAGACAGTATTTGGTCCTGCCATGCAGGCAGGGAACTGGACTCAATGACCTCTCGAGGTCCCTTCCAGTCCTAGAATCTATGAATCTATGAAAAGAAGGGGTGGCAACGCGGGCATAAGGGGTGGAGTAAGGGGCTAGCCTCCCCAAAAGGGGGCTCCAGCCACTGCCCATGTGCCCGGCGCTCACCTCCTCAGCCCCCCGCTTGCAGCCAGACTCCCCTGCCCACCTCCTCACCCTGCTGCTGGCTTGCCACTCGCCTCCTTACTCTTCTGCCAGGACCCCCTGCCTGCTGCTCGCCTCGCCACTCGCCACCTCACCCCCTCCTCGCCACCTCACCTTTCTCCTTAAGCGTTGTGTGTCCACATGTGTCTGCAGAGAGGCAGCGCATGCAGGAGCAACAGGGAGGAAGGGAAGGGGCTGATGCTTCCCCCCACTGTCCAGGAAACTGCTGTGGCTGCAGGGAAATCCCCTGGTGGCCGCATGCCACCATGGCCGCATTTGAGAAACTGTGATCTAAACAGTTTTCAGAGTAACAGCCGTGTTAGTTTGTATCTGCAAAATTTGTTAGTCTCTAAGGTGCCACAAGTACTCCTGTTCTTTTTGTGATCTAAACAGACATCCTCACTAGCTCTCAGAAACTGAGTGTGCACATCTGAGAACTAAATTACAGAAGGAAAATGGATCAGGAGTTTGTTTTCCATCACTAATTCCTTCCCAGGGCTCTCTTGACCCTAATCATACAACATTTTGGGTACAATTGTCCAATATATGTTAGTTTTGTAAGCTCCTAGAGCAGGGATCTTGTCTTCCTATGTGTTTTTTTTTAAAGAAAACTGTGCATACCAATTTAAGAGGAGGAGAAAGGGACAATAATGGCTCTTGCCTAAAACTGTGCCACAGTGTCTGAATCAAATAGCATTGCTTCTGTTCCACTGATAGCAACCAAACAGCAGAAAACAAGCAAACAGAACCTAAATGCAGAAACCGTTTAAAAATATTTCAGCAGAATTACATCTGCTTTTTACTCTTTAATTTGGAAAAAGACAATTTCTAGGTGATAGTCTCTAAAGTTTAGTAGAGGCATTTCTGTACAAGCAAGCGATTTAAGAACAGAAAACATGAATAAACACACACTATAAAAATGGGGAGAGGAAGGTTAGATAGAACCATTTTAAATCCTTTAAAAGACACAAAAAGGGGGAGGAGGAGTGTATTATGGTCTCTTCTCACCTGTGTTGGATCAAGCCGGTGCTGTCCATTCCTTTTCTTATCAGAAGAACTATCTCCACTTGGTGTGTAGAGTATCTGTCATTAAAGCTGGGCGGCAAACAGTTGTGACATGCTGTAAGAATGTTCCATATTTTGAATATTTTGTCCCAAATTGGGATGAAACTTTGCAATCTCAAATTTTTGCAAACAGAAAATCCTAAATAAATTTTTGGACTGAGTCAGTTGAAATGGTTGTATCAAATCATTGTGTTTTGAGTTTTGACCACTAATATATTTATTTATTTATTTTTACTAAAAACTAACTTAAATTTCAAAATGAAAAGTCCCTATGTGGAACTTGTTCATGCTGCAAATGTCAAAAGAGGAGGTTTTCACAACATTGACAATGCCTTTTAATTTTTTTTCTCAAAATGGGAAATTCATTGAAACCAGCCCCTTCCCCACACCATTTCAATGAATCAGCATTTTTCAGTGAAAACACATGTAGCCGAAAAATTTCCATCTGGCTGTGACTTCATTGACTCCTGGTGGGTGTCCCAGTGGTTGCAACTACACACCCAAAGGGCTAGTGGGAGGAGAACTTTGAGGCTGCCATACCAGGGGAACAGCAGGCAATACCCCACATTTGTGAAGTATTATGCAAAGGGATGTTCAAAGGAGTCTGTGGCAGTTAGGTGCCCATAACCTATTGAAATTCAATGAAATCTGAGTGCCTAATTCCACGGAGTTTGAAAAATCCCAGCCAAGGTGTCTTCTGGGTACACATGTATGTAATGTGTTGCTCCTGCTGCCACTTTGTTCTGAGGGCCATAAGAAATGCTGTTCATGTGCCTCAACGGATGGGAGAACATAAAGGGGATAGCCCCAGCAGTGAGGGAAGGAGATGTTCACTGACGCTCACCAGGTGCCGCTTCCCCACACCACCACCCCCTTGGAATCTCTAGCATCCGTTGTCTGTTGGGGGTGGAAGAGGAGGAGTGATGATTGTCCAGCATTAACTAGCTCCCAGGATTTAAGCCTGAGTGGGGTTCATATGCGGCCTCTTTTGGCTCTATTTTCAGCAGCTATGCCCTATGCAAGCTGACTAGGTGGGGGAATCCAGCCTGGCAGATGCTGTGGGACTAGTCAATCACCTGTTCAGGGATCAGGAAGGAATTTTTCCCCCCAAGGGCCAATTGACGGAGGACCAGGCAGTTTCTTGCTTTCCTTGCAGTGCCTGCAAGCCACAATGGGTTAAGTAGGAATGCACTTGGTATCTACCCGAGTTACTTGGTTGGGTTGTTGATTCATTGCAACTTGAGCCTGGTTTCCAGTGTGGTTAAATGGATAAAATGAATGGTTCCCACAGGTAAAAGGCCTGGAACTTTGGTGATGGGACTTGGGCTCATGGGATAGGGTCAGACCTTGTGGCCCTTGTTGTCCAATGTCTCCACCTTTCTGCACCCTCTGTCCCCTTTGTGTGGGGAGGGTGGTAGGACTCAGAGTGCGCTGAGTCTAGCGGGTTGGCTGAGGAGAACCTGAGTTGCAAGTTTTATGGTAGAGGTCCTGTAACCCCTGCACTGGAACCAATTAAATGCCCGATATGGGTGAGCAGGGGTGAAAGGCAGTGGAATCGGCCTTTTTAGGTTACAGCCCCTCTTCCCTCATTTTTATTATTAATATTTGATTTTTATTGTAGCAGTACATAGGGGCACCATACAAATACATAGAAAAATGGTCCCTGCCATAAAGAACTGCCAGTCTAAATAGTGTTCTAATTTAGGGTGGAACTGGGCCAAGACTATCCAATAGACATTTCAATGGTGGGTTTGTTTCAATTCTTTAAGATAATAATTCAGCTACATCATTAAAAAGTGCTGCAGAAATAACTATTCATAGTGGTGTGACTTAGACAAACTAGCTCTTTATGAGATTTGCCTTGGATCTTTTCTCTGACTCTCACCAAACCTGATCTCTTTTAAAGGATCATTTTGTTCATAGTCACACAATGCTACTCATTGGCTAAATCAGCCATATGATTAAAATGTGGGTCAGTTATTTTGTTATGCATAAAATGACACCCCAGAATTATGGAGTTCTTTTTTCAGCTGTAGCGTGGGATGTCAAGTAACCAAAGATGCATTTTTATTTCTGAAAGAAGTTATTGAATTTTAATTCTTGAAAACAAATCTAAATAATGTATGCCAAAGGCACTGAAATTACTTTCCCACACTGTGCTTTAAATAAAAAAAAAACACCTTAAAAGCAGAATTTTTTTGTCTATGATGATTATGGCATGAGCAGCCAGTTGAGAAGCTACTGTATTCTTGAACAGGGCTGTTGCCACAAGAAGAGGTATGAAGTAAGTGAGGAATCAAGACATATGACCACCGCTTAAGAAGAAAATAGATACCTGCGCTAATTCATACTTTGATGAGATTAGGAGCCTTCTGGGCAGAAGAAGAAAATTGTGTTTATATTTAATTAAATCTAACTTAAATAAGTCAATTAGTCAAGGTCAAGAATTTAACCATAGCAAGATTATCTTCCTAAAGCAAGTCACACAAGTTAAGACTATAGAAGCCTCCACATGTTTCCCTGAAGCTAACTTCATCCTCTGATGACACAGTAATAAATCCAAATATTGCTAATGAAAGATGTTTGTAACAACAAGAAATAAGCTGTACATCATGGGAAATCATCCTGACTGAAATTCTTCTTTGTATAATCTTTCAATGATAAATGAATGCTACTCTTGCACATCTGTGTTGTAATATTAATAGTAGTCTTTGATTTACTCCGATTAAAATATGTCAGCATCCCTAGCTAACATCGACAGTTCTACACTTGTGATACAAGCACCTCTGCACCCCTTTCCATTCTATGCATTCATAATGCATTGGAAAAGTTCTTTATCAAAATCCATGAAGCCATCAACTTCTCCTTCTCCCTGCCTCTCCTTAAAATTCACTTCTACCTCGGGGCATATAGAAAGCGGTCATCCAATAATGGCGAGATAGATAGTGGGTTGTGTGTACTGCTACTGATTGGTTACAAATTGTGCACACAGCTAGCATGTCAGGGTTCCCTCCCCACTCTGAACTGTGTGGTACAGACATGGGGACCCGCATGAAAGACCCCCCTAAGCTTATTTCTACCAACTTAGGTTAAAAACTTCTCCCAGGCACAAATTCTTCCTTGTCCTTAGACGATATTGCTGCCACCACCAAGTGAGTTAGACAAAGTTTCAGGAAAAGGATCACTTTGAGTTCCTGTTTCCCCAAAATATCCCCCAACCCCGTTCACCCCCTTTCCTGAGAAGGCTTGAGAATAATATACCAACTGATAGGTTAACAAAGTGAGCACAGACCAAATTCCTGGTTTTTAGGACACTAAAAATCAATCAGGTTCTTAAAAGAACTTTATTATAAAGAAAAGAGTAAAAGAAGCACCTCTGTAAAATTAGAATAGGAGGTAATTTTACAGGGTAAAAGGATTTAAAACAGAGGATTCCCCTCTAGGCAAAACTTTAAAGTTACAAATAACAGGAATAAACCTCCCTCTTAGCATAAGGAAAATTCACACGCTAAATCAAAAGATAATCTAAGGCATTTCCTTGCTTTACTTATAATTTTTGTAAACTTAGATGCTTATTTCAGGTAGGTTTTAGGAGAGGTTTTTTTCCAGCCTGGTCCCTCTCTCTGTCCTGAGAGAGCACAACCAAAACCCCTCCCCACAGATTTGAAACAATATTCTTCCCTTATTGGTCCTTTTGGTCAGGTGCCAAGCAGGTTATTTGAGCTTTTTAACCCCTTACAGGTAAAGGAGGGATTTTATGCTACCCTTAGCTATATGTTTATGACACTAGCCTATGCTAAAGCATCTTGTTCCTATTACCTAATGCTTCCTTCCCTCTGACATTGCCCCCCAGTCTCCAATATTTGTTTCACTCATCTGTTTAATCTTGTCTTTTAGGCCTTGATCCTGCAAATACGTATAGACTTAACTTTATACACATGAACAGTTTCAGTGAGTTGGTCCAAATGAAACTATTCACAACCATAAAGTAAAGCACCTGCATATGTGTTTGCAGGAGCAGGGCCTTGGACTGTAAGCTCTTTCAAGCAGGAACTGTCTTTTCACATGTGTTTGTACAGTACCTATTAAAGTGGAGTTATGGCCCATCTAGCTGCTACTGCAATATAAATAATAATAATAAATTGGTTCCAGCCATGAAATAATGTAAAAATATCAAACCCAACTCAAATAAATTACTTAGCTGAATGCTAAAATAGAACTACAGATAAAGAATTACAGTGTATAAGGTTAAGAATATACTTCAATACATTGTAAAGCTACATAACACCTCAAATATAAGGGCACAGAATATCCAAATGTTCAGGATTTAGGATCAAAGAGTGGAGTAAATACAGGGAGAACTAGTTAGTTCCTTTTCCACTGAGTTCCTGTGTGATTCTGTGCAAGTCACTTACACCAAACTTTTCACAGATAATGCTTCTCCAGGTAACTAAAGGCTGTGTCATATTCATAGCTTCTGGAGTTAAGCCAGGACAGCCCTCTCTTAAGGAAAACAGTGGTGGTCTCAGAATTAAGTTCAAATCCCCTCTAGTCATTTTCTCTCTCTCTCCGGGCCAATGAATATCTAATTATTTATATACAGGGGGACAGATTCTACAGGACAGATTGAGAGCTCCCTGCTTCAGAATGCTAAGCTCAGTGGTAAGAGCATTGTCTTGGAAGATCTGGGTTCAAGTCTCTGTGTGCATACAAAGCAGATGGGGATTTAGATCTAGTTTTTCTCACAGGCTGTGTGAATTCTTACCGGTGGAATTTCAGGTGTCTAAAGTCCATAGATACCCAAAGCATTAGGCAACCTAAATGTCAGACTTCAGTGATCTAAAGAGAGGTAGGTGCCTAATTCCCCTGCTGAATCTAACCCTCTGTGCCTTAATTATTAATATTTTCCCTAGCAATCATCCTCATTACAGGGCAGATTCTGTCTAGCCCTAACACTTAGAACTAATATAGACACAACACCTTCCCTGGTGACTTCCTGGTCCCTGTTCGCTCTCCCCAGGGCAGGCTTGGCCTCTAAAACAAATATTTTTTTCCCAGCATGCCTTTCTAGGGCTTGTCCTTTAAATCTGGCAGAGCCACGCAGCTGCAGCCCTAAAGTAGCCATTTTATTAGCAGCTGCATTTTTCTCTCTTCCAGCTGGTAAGTACCTATTATATGTTCTTCCAGGTTTCCCTTTCTTTTTTTACAGAAAAGATGGTACATTTGTACCGGGAGTATGGATATAAGGAATGTTTCCTACCCTTGCAAAGGCAGTGTAGTGGTTAGGCAGAATTGCAGCTTCTGTGCTCTTCAGAGTTGCACAAGGACTGCCCCAGCCCTACTAACCTGGGGTCAGACAGCATCCCAAATGGCAAGAGGGGGGCATGGTACAGAGGATTGCAGCACACAAAAGGATACAGCAGTAGGCATGTAGTGAACTCTGGGAGCTATTGCTGAGGAAGAATACTTCTTACAGCAGTGTACTTCTGCACGTCCCCTTATTAAATGCTGTGTTTAAGTGGCCAAATCTAGCTCAGAGTGAACCTGCTATTTTTGAGGAGGCTGATTAGTGGATTCCGCTGATTTGTAGTATTTGGGGAAGAAAAAATTGTTGACAAACTCTTGAACTAGCTGGTATTTGCTACCAATCCCTGAAAGGCAAACCTGCCACAAAGAAATAATAATAGCAACACCTTGGAAATATTAGTTTGGGGGAAATATACATATAGTATGAAGCATTATAGACTCTGAATGTGCTTACGTCTTACTTAACTAATGATGATGACTGGCAGGCTTGATTAAACAGTTGTTGCTGTAATCATTTTCAGATGGATAGGAAACTAGATTGAGGAGATTTGTAGCTAAAAAGTTTCTCTGATTTTGTTGTTGTTACTGATTGTCAGGAGAACTGAGGTGTAGGAGAATTAATTACAACTAATCTTATGCTCCTTTTCAATAGCCTACCCTTTCTAGATTTGTTATTCTGTATAACTTTAATTGTGAAACAAACTACAAATTGCCACTTTCAGATTTCTTTAGTTCTTGGCTCTTAATATATTGATATTATATTTTCTCATCAAAGTCCCTGAAACTGAAAGTTGCTATGTATACCCTATTTATGCCCTCCCAATGTATAACCTACCTATTTATAAGTAAAAGGTGCTGTTTACGTCATCTGAAAACAGATTTAATCAATCATCTTTCTACCTTGTTTTTCTGGTGCCCTGGTGTACCTCCTATCTTTTTGTTCTGAGCGTGAGCATTTCAGGTACTAAATGGCATGAAGCCACCTCCCAGGTTCATACTAGGGTAGAACAATCATATATCTTGTTCTCAATATAGACCTGTGAGAGTAATTCTCCATCTACTTCTGTGGTAAAGCTCTCATCTGTCCTGATCTTGACAGCTTTCCTATTTGCTCATGTCAAAACTTACTTCAGTGAATGCCAGGGGTTATGGGATACTTGGCATAAGTGAGTGGGGCTATATAAAAATCATAGACCAATTTAGGCCATGTAACTGCTATAATATCTGTGCTTAATGCTATTTGCACTTAATGCATACTAATATGTGTGTGTGTGTGTATGTATATGGTGTGGATTATATATATTATGAATATGATATGTATATATGCTAGCGAGCATATATTAGTCAACAATATAATTATTAGGGTTGTCAAGCGATTAAAATTAATTGTGATTAATCGCACAATTACAAAAATTAATCTCAATTAATCGCACTGTTAAACAATAATAGAATATCATTTATTTAAATATTTTGGATGTTTTCCATATTTTTAAATAGATTGATTTCAATAATAACACAGAATACAAAGTGTACAGTGCTCACTTTATATTTATTTATGCTTACAAAACCAAAAGAAATAGTATTTTTTCAATTCACCTAATACAAGTACTGTAGTGCAACCTCTTTCTCATGAAAGTTGAACTTATAAATATAGAATTATGTACAGGTAAAATAGAGCCGGAGACATACAATTCTCCCTCAAGGCATTCAGTCACAAATTTAATTAACACATTTTTTTTTTTAATGAGCATCATCAGCATGGAAGCATGTCGTCTCTAATGGTGGCCAAAGCATGAAGGGGCATATGAATGTTTAGTGTATCTGGCATGTAGATACCTTGCAATGCCGGCTACAAAAGTCCTATGTGAATGCTTGATCTCACTTTCTGGTGACACTGTAAATAAGAAGTGGGCAGCAGTATCTTCCGTAAATGTAAACAAACTTGTTTGTCTTAGCTATTGACTGAATGAGAAGTAGGACTGCATAAACTTGTAGGTTCTAAAGTTTCACATTGTTTTGTTTTTGAGTGCAGTTATATAACAAAAAAAAATCTACATTTGTAAATTGCTCTTTCACGAGAGATTGCACTATAGTACTTGTATGAGGTGAATTGAAAAATACCTGTTTCTTTTGTTTATCACTTTTTACAGTGCAAATATTTGTAATAAAAAATAATATAGTGAGCAGTGTATACTTTGTATTCTGTTTTGAAATCAATATATTTGAAAATGTAGCAAAACATCCACATATTTAATAAATTTCAATTGGCATTCTATTGTTTAATAGTGCAATTAAAACTGCGATTAATAGCAATTAACTTTTTAAATCACGATTAATTTTTTTGAGTTAATCGTGTGAGTTAACTGCAATTAATCAACAGCCCTAATAATTACAGCATTGCATAGTAAAAGTTTTAAATTGGTCATTTTTGATTCTTCTTGTGTTTAATTCCCACCATTGAATACAACATTTTTACCATATCAGCTTGCAAATAAATCTTGATTTGTAAACAAGTTAGATATGCAGTTGCCTGTACAAAGCATTTCTAATATATACACACACTTATTAAGCCTTTAAGCATTTGCTTAACTTTAAACATAAATAATCTCATCTAACAAAGCACTTAAGCACCTGCTTAAGTAAACAAAGTCTTAGAGACTAGCTGCTCCAAAGTCAAATTTGTTGTAACTCCAACCTTTGTTCAAAAGATAAATATAATCTACGGGTCTATTTAAATGAAAATGGCTGTGTTTGTATTTTTAGTTGACATTTTTTAATCCCACATTTGGGTAAAAATGGCAACTGTTGAATTAATCTGCAAGATATTTTATACATGCAAAATTCCAACTATCACACTCTTGCTCCTGAAAGGTGGATAGTAAGTAATATAAAACAGACTACAGTAGGGTCACTTGGCATTAGAAAAAATACTCATTGATCCATCAAAATTTTAAATGAAAATATTTGACTGTTGCTGTTTTAAAATCCACCACTTTACCCGAGGAAGGAAGCTGAACATATAACAAAGGTAGGAAGCATTCATCGCTGTACAAGAGGCAGACAACTTGTATTACCTAGAGGGGAAGCAATAAAAACCTTTATATTTGAGCTGAAAAAGTGCAAGATAGCAAAAAACAAAACAAACAAAAACAACAACAGGTATTTGGTTGGAACTTGTCTATAAAGAAGGAAAGGGGTGAGATGAAACAGGAGAGAGCTATAGCTATGCTTATCCCATTAACAGAATGATTCTGCTTGTTTAAAATGAGTTTATTTCAGAAACATTTATCAATGATCTAGCGTATGATAGTAAAAAGTATATATAGTGAGAAAGAGAGAAGCAAGATGTCCTACCAGAAAGGCAACTAGAGGGTTAGGGATCTCTGTTAGCAGACTAAGGCCCCAATCTTGCAATGTGGTCCATGCTCCTACCTGGAGCTCCATTAAAATGGGGGCTCCATATTGACACAGGGACCTGCTTGCACATAATTCACTGAAAGATGGGAACTAATGGACTGTACAGTTCATTTTAGGAATACTGAAAAATCTTCATAAGATGGCTTTGATTTAAACAACCAATGATAGGTTTAATCCTGGCTCCATTGAAGTTAATTGTGAAACTCTCATTGACTTCAATGAGGTGAAGATTTTACTAATATTTTTAAAGAATCTTTGTTATCAATAGTTTTGGAAAAGTGTAAAAATAATGTCCTTAATAAAATGCAGAGATCAGATTTGTAGATTTTTGCCTTATTTTTTTCAACCTTCTCAGTCTATCTTGTGTCTTGATCTACTCCAATAATGTTTTTTTTTTAAAGCTGAAAATCTAAATGTTTGATTTAATTGAAAAAATGAATCCACCAAATAAATAAAACAAAATATTCTGGTCTCAATAACCTTCTGTCTTAAATAATTAAATTTAGTGTATGTAAAGTGGAATTGGAAATGCATTGCGTTTCATCTCAAATGATATTTAAACTATTGCTTAATTTTTTCCAATTCAGCATTAAAAATGTGTGTGTTTGTTTGTTTGATGTTTTATGTGAGGTCAGCATTCAGCTTGGTTTTGTTTTGTGGGGATTTGTACTGTAGAGGAGAGAGACTAGTTGAATTAAGAGAGCCAGTGAATTAATGAAGTGTTTTGTATCTTTTATAAAAACTTGCCAGTGGTGGTGTTGGTTGGGCAAGTTCCACAGAATTCCAACCTTTTTTAAAAAAATAAAAATTTATTTTATGAATATGATGAGAAGTTGTCCACTTATGTAGTCTAACTGATGGGTTGGTATATTGATTATTGGTTAATTTCTTAGACCATGGTGGTCAGTAGGGGTTCAGTCTCCTGAATGGCTACTGCATCAGGAAGATTATTACCAATGTTATTAGAATGAGAGACCTGTGGAGCACACTAAAAACAATTGCAGTTTATCACCAGTCCCTATATTAACAAATGCACTAAGCAGATAAACAATCCCACAAACACTGAAATACAATAGCAGATAGTACAAAGTGTACAAACAGTTTAGCCATATGACTAGCATCTCTCACATCTCCCATTTGGGAACCGAAGAGTGTCAGTCATTATCTTCCTCATCATCATCTTCTTCATTATCACCTGTGGTTGTCATCCTGGCATCTTCCATGTCACAAGGCCAGCATACAGCTATTAGGTGTTATGCTGACACGCACTGTGCTGTATGCATATTCATAATGGTTTTAGTCCCTTTTCCACACCCCACTAAATTTGGGGTGCCCTATTTTTCAGATGCTAACTGGTTAATTCTCCTTATACTCATTAACATTTATGTCAGTCAATCACCATAACTTATAGTTAGCACTTTGCTGACACCCTGTCTGCAAAATTCCCCAAAATATTCTAACCAGCTTTAGTTGGAACATTGCAATCTATATTTCCCATGTATCTGCAGTTAATATATTTGTTACTGTAACTCTTTCATCTTGTGACATAGGGAAACATCAGTTAGCTACTCATGTCAACCTGAGGCCTTGTTTGGCTAAGCTTAAATATCTTATAGGCCTGCAGCCTGTAGGCCCTGTTTTACAACATTGATATGTATATTTCACCTCTGTATCCTAACTATACCTGATATCTTTTATCCTTGGCTATGTTTGTAAAATTAAACAAGGACTTATTAATTTTATAGCTTTTGACAATATATAAGCTTTTCACATTTAAAGTTAAATGTCTTATAACTCAATTAAGTGTGCACAAATTGGAAGGGGCAGGGAAGGAATGCTGTTTTAAAAGAACAAAGAAACCCTCGAGTGACCCATCTTTTTCACATATCCATATGCCACCCTACAGTGGGCTGAGGAGGGTGAACTGCACTGCCTCCAAAGGTAATAAGGCAGGGAGCCTTCCCCTATCCCCGAAAAGTAGCTCAGCATGTTTGGGAGGAATCCCACTTGGTCTGAACAGGGCACGGGCAGGAAGGGGTAGGAGCTTAGGGCTTCTGAGAGAAGTCTTTTCTTTCTCTTCTACTCCAGTAAGGCAACAAAGTTAGACCTTCCTAGACCAGGAGGCAAAGTGCGTAAGAGACTCTAACTGTTTAATATACTCAAGAGGACTGGCCTACTCAGAGATTTTAACTAATATTGTTTATTTGTCTGCATATACCGAAAGAAAGACAAGAGACCCTTGATATGGATTTTAATCAGGCCGCAACTTTATTATATAGAGGTCTGGGACTACCCAGCATATTAAGTGTACAGTGCAGGCAAATCCATGTTTATTCAAATCATTACCCGGGCTTTCAACAGCCCCCACTTCATTTTCCATCCAGGTCCCCCCAGCCAGCCCACGGCTTGGACCTTACCATCCACCCCCCTTGTAGGAGGGTTAAGGTGGGCTATGAGAATGGGGGGAAGGGCGGGAGGGTTAACTCCCTGCCTTACCAATCATAGGAGTCCCTAACCCTCCTCCCCCATTCTGTTCCTTTATCCAGCACCTCCTTTTAAGTCCTTTACCAGGCCATTTAGCTGGTCGCTGGATGCCTTCCCTATGGAGTACCTGCACTGGACATCCCCACAAGGAGGCACCAGTAATTTGCTTGGCTGCCTCCCTCCCAACCCAGTCGGGTTCCCAGACATCTCCCAATGGCCTTTCGTATAGCAGCCCCGATAGGTGAAGTCCCATTCTCCCGAAAGGTCCCATTGTCCCTTGCACCATGCCAGGATCGTCAAGGGGCACCAGCTGTTGGGTTGTCCTCGACCAGGTACTGCAACATCCACTCTCTGCAGTGGGCAGTATAGGTGACCAGCACTCTGGAGCCTTAAATCGAAAGAACTCATTAAAAAACAACTTCTTGCATAACTCAGCTATGTGCCCAGAGCCAAGAATCTCCATGCCACCGACTACATCATATGCTGCGTTTCCATAGAGCCAGCGGCATTTGCTCAGGTTCGTTGCTAGCTCCTGGTGCAAGCTCATGAAATCTGTCAAACTGGAAATGAGACAAGGCGTCTGCTATGCCATTCCATGCCCAGCATGTGCTTGGAAGAAAAACAGATGTTGAGGTTTAAACATTGTAGAACAAATGCCCTTACCAACTTCAATATCCTGTGGGATCTAGAAGTTTGGCGATTGATAACCTGTGCTATTACCATGTTGACGCACCAGAAGCACCCAAATAACTACAACTAATATGGGGAAAAATTCGAAGAAAGTCACATCGCACACAACCCTGTTTTGCATCCAGATGGCAGGCCATTACTGGGCACACCACCTGCCTTGATAAAACACCATGAAACCTGTACCCTTTGCAGCATCCGAATGGATTTTTAAATCCTCTTGTAACAGCCATTCCTCCCTCCACAATGATACCCCATTGAAGTGACTCAAAAAATATTCCCACACCTTAAAATCCTCCTTTATCTCTCTAGAGACTCGTATGTAATGGTGTGGCCTGGCTATGCCTGCTGTCGCCACTGCCATCCGGGCACAAAATGCCCTCCCTGGGGCAACAACCCTGCAGGCAAAGTTCAGGTGCCTCAGACTAGACTGCAGGTCTCGCAGTATGAGTTTTTTTGGCTTTTAATGCTCTCTTGAGCAATTCTAGTAGCTCTTGAAGCTTATCCGGAGGGAGCTGCGATATGCCCTCCCTGGTGTCCAGATCGATTCCCACGTAGGTCAATGTAGTGGAAGGGACCTCTGTTTTTTCTTCCACTAGGGGTACCCCCAGTTGTTTAGCCAGAACTTGAAATGTGTCCAACAGGTGAATACACTCATCTGACTCGGCCCGTCCTGAAAACAAAAAATCATCCAAATAATGCACTACTTGGCATAGTCCTGCTGCCTGCACCACTGCCCAGTGCAACATTGTACTAAATTTTTCAAATGCTGAACAGGATACTGCACAACCCATGGGCATAGCCTTGTCAGAATAAATTGTCCCTCAAAAAAGAAACCTGAGAGGTCAAAGTCCAATGGGTGCACCAGCAACAGTCAAAAAGCAGACTTGATATCGCACTTAATGCCCCCGGGTCACAAGACCTAACCATACGCACGGCTTCGTCACTGGAGGAATAGTGCATGGAACACAGCGCCAGGTCTATCCCATCATTAACAAAGCCACCTCGTGGGTACGACAGGAGATGAATTAATCGGTATGTCCCTGGAGTCTTCTTGGGGATCAAACCCAGGGAACACTCAAGTTTTCTATAGGTAATTGGTCAAATGGCCCAGCCACCCTTCCCTCCTGAGCTCTGGTCAAGTGAAAAATTCTCTTGAACAATATGTCCCATCCCAGTTACTGACTTTAAATTTTTGGACATCACACGAGTCCTACTCCCCGCAAAGGGGATCCGAAATCCCACAGTAAATATGCCCCATCTGCCTTGTTAGGGTAACCCATAGAGAACCCTTAACAGATTGGCCTACCTGGCGTTGGTACCCGTGCCCATTGCACTACCCCCAGCTCGTCCCCCTCCCCAGCTTGTGTTCTGTGTCCCAGAGCCTGTTCCAACCAAGCCAAACCTGTGGTTGGCCCTTGAGCCACCCCCGGTCCTGTTTCCTCCTTGTGATCATCCCTTACCGCTCTAGCAAGAACAGGCTGAATGGGTCCCAGGACATATCTTGCAAACGTGCCTGAATGTACAGGTGCTGCAAAAACAACCACCATCATTAAATGACCAGCAAATATTATGATGTGACTTGGGCCCCTCCTGAGCTTGCCGTGGGATGAATAAGCCACTGTCTGTGTGGACTCCTATCCCCCTTGGCGTCATCCACTCCAACCACAGTGTGTGATAAAGTATGTCCCACCAGATTAGGGTGACCAGATGTCCTGATTTTATAAGGACAGTCCCAATTTGTGGGGATTTTCTTCTATAGGCTCCTGTTACTCCCCACCCCCGTCCTGATTTTTCACACTTGCTGTCTGGTCACCCTACAGCAGATCCCAGTTTGTGTTGCTGCTCTTAATCGAAACTGCTCATCATAATTAAACCAGGATATGCCCCCAAACATAATACATGCCCGCCTGATTATGTCCATATACTTAAACAAGGCAGGGCTTCTCTCCGGGTAAGCCTGTACTACAACACCCGCATAGATATGGAAGGTAGCCTCCCAATTTTCCCATGTTCTAGGTACCCTTGGCTGCTTGGGCAGTTCCCCGTTTTGTTTGCTCTGCCCATGGTTACTCTCTGCCAACACTTCCCTGTGCAACAGGGCTAATATGTCTATGTATTCGCCTCTCAGATTTTATCCTTAGTTGTACTGAGCAGGTGAACTCCCATCAGGTCAGCCACACTGGCATAACCATACTCGGGACTGCCTGGAGGGGTATCCACAGTGCCCTGCTCCCCCACAGCTCCCCCAGGAGCCTTTACTCCATGAAGTTATATTTCCTAACGGCCAGTGAGTCAAAATGTGCCCGGGGCTTCATTCCCAATACAGGCTTTCATACCCATGCAGGGGGCTTGCCTCACCTACCTTTCTAACTGGAGCCCAGGCTGGGCCTACCCTGTCATCTCATCCAGACCCCTCACACCTAGATGCCTGAAGTTGCTGCAACAATTGTAAATTAGCTTGCAGCGTCTGTGTAATACCATTAGTGTCCCCACCGGGGGTGCACCCTCCAAGCGGGTCTGCCGTGGCTTCTGGGACTCCCACTGCTTTGGGTTATTACCCCACTAGGCCCACTCCTGTCCCCCACAAGTAACTCGAGGAGGGACAGGTTGAGCCCAAACCCCACTCCTTGCTGAGTCCCCTGCAACCACCACCCATTGCCACACTGCAAGACAGGGTATCACCTATGCCAACCATCCCCCCAAACGGTGTCTGCTGCCGATCACACTCATCCCTGGAATCAGCATTACCCCCATTTCTTGTGTTCAGTGGAGCAGAACATCCTGGTTCTGGGTGATCTCATACACTCTGGAAGCCCTGCAATGCTGCAGAAACAACCTCACTGACCACTTGCCACACAACACTGCGGACTGTCCCACTAGCAAACATAGCATGCCCACCTGCATGCGTGGATACTTCCCCTCAAGCATCCCCTTCCCTCAGTCCATGAGGCTGCCTTGGATGATCCAACACACCACCCTGGGCTTTACCAACCCCCATCCTGGTAATAACCCCCTGCACTTGCTGCAATGCTCCTACCCTTGGATCCCCTTCTAGACCATGAGCTCCATTCGGACTGCCCTGTGCTGCGTTTGCATGTACCCTTTCCCATGGAGGTGCATTCCCCCCAGCAGTAACCTGCTTGCAGCAGGAAAATATTGCAACCCGGTCCCCCATACTTCTCCTTGCACCACGGCTGCTACATGAGACAGTTAAGGTCCCTAACTTCCCCCTCCCTCCCAATGCCCGGCCACTCTATCACTCTGAGCAGTTTCACGTGCTGACTCCTCCTCTCTGATTGCTGCTTGCACCCTGCCTCTGCCTGTTCTTCCCTGTACCTGGGGCAGTGGGGTGTTAGCTCCCCTTCTCCCTGCTCTCATCCTCCTTCGTGCACCTGAAGCTATGCGGCCTCATGAGGCTGGATTCTCTGCCCTCTGCGGCTGCAGCTGCCTTGCCTACTGTGTGGAAGAAAGGGGCTTCCCATGCCCAGGGCTTGCACCTTTATAGCCTTCAGCCCCTACATTCCTGGAGGGTGAGTCAGCGCCAGAAAGCTGACTACCATTCATCTTTTGCAGCAGTCCTGACCTCATTCCCTCCACCCCCACCATAAAGCACAACTACTGCCCTCCTTTGGCAAGCCCAGCCAATGTTTGCCCCGCTTTAGGTGCGGTGCAGTTGTTCTTTCTGTTGCCCATTGCTGGAGGACAATTGCCTTTGTTTGACAGTTGCCTCTCCCTAGAAATGCCTTGTCCCTAACTCTCTCATGTTGGCTAGAGAAGACCAGCTTTACTTAGAAAAGTTATGCTTATATCTTTTTGTTTTTCCCTTGTGCCTGATGCTAGATGTGGGAGGTATATGAATTTACAACTCTTACTTTTCCCAATCAGCTATTTTTATTGTTACTCTTCTACCTCCTATTATTTTAAATGTGCATTTTAATCTTAATGGTCATATAACAGTATAGGTTCTTTGTTAAAAAAAAATCTGAACGTAATATGCGCTTACCTCTCAAATGCATGGGAAATCACTCAATTGGTATAGCCTCACAGTTCAGGGGGGTTTAATTGTGAAGAGAGAACCTTAGTCATTTTTCCATGATATAGAGTGTTGCCATCTAACTAGATGTAGAGAACGCAGCAAGAATTAACAATTGCTGTTTAAGAAAATAGAAACATAGGAACTGCTATGCTGGATCAGGCCAGAGGTTCACCTAGTCCTGTATCCAACCTCCTGGTGCGTCTGAGGAAAGTGCTAGAATTGCAGTAATACACAATTATTGAATAATCTATCTAGAGGGAAGGATTCTTCTAATCCCTGTCAGATCTAGCATGGATCAATTTAAAACTGAGTATGTTCTTGTGTGTTTAAGAGTTTAATTTTTTTTTTAATATTCTTGACTCTACAGTATCTTGTGGCAGGATTCTCCACAGATTAATTTTGCACTAGAGAAAAAAGTTTTGTTTTTGTCCATTTTAAATGTGCTTTTTTCAAACTTGATTGGATAGCTCCTTGATTTGGTATTATGGCAAAGGGATAAGTAAACTATCGCTCATAACTTAAAATGGTGCATTTGTCCTTTCTAAGGAGTTATAAAAGCTGATGGGAAATAGTCTGCAGTTCACAGTAATGTCTGATGAGGAAGGGAGAGCAATTGATAATCTGTACTTCACAAATATACTGGAGACTTGCCTCTAGCAATATGTCGAAAGTTAGAAACTGGGCTATAAAATTACCTGTAATCAAACTGGAAACCAATTTTCAACTTGTAAGTAACTGATACAAGAGGGGCTGATTGAAGGACAAAGGTTAATAGATACTTTGCAATGTAAAATTTACAAAGGGCCAAATCATGTAATCTTTTCTCAGTTCTTTTTTAGGTAAAAATCACATTTATTTTAACTGATAATCCATCAAGATTTGTGGACAAAAAAGATGTCCAGCTATTTTTAATAATAGATTTCCGTTACCAGTATTTGTTCAAAACAAATTTTTCACTCCAATAATAACTCTTGTAATACTGAAATTAAGTGGGGATCTTCTAAAGCTCCATATAAGAGAAAAGGTATATCTTTCCGTGATATATGTGCGTGTGTGTGTGTGTGTGTGTGTGTGTGTGTGTGTATATATATATATATATATACACACCTCCAGAACTTGAGTTTAAACAGAGTAGCCTTACCTTTGAACAACCATAATTAATCATTCTCTTAAAACTAGTGCCATTGATAGTGGAAAAATAAGAATTATATACAAATGATACTTGTTCTGCAGAGTATTTAGTTTACAGTTAAGCAAAAAGGATATGACGGGGTTGACAAGAAGAGTAAAGGGTTGGTTGGCTACTCAGGAAGATGAGGTTGCAGGAGCTATTCCATCTATTACTTTAGAGTATGATACCGTTATAAATAAGTCAAAAAGATCAATCACTTCTTTTATTAGTTTCATAGCATATTACTGTTAAAACTATGCATCCGTACTGTAAATTCTGCCAAGAACAATTGGCTGCACATGATAATTCTGTTATGAAAGGGGAATTAACCATGACTATGCCAAGGCTTTGCAAAGTTAACCCAGAACCTACTGAGCAAAGGGATAAATCTTTCTCCCCAATAAGGGCCACGCTACCCTCTTGTTGGGTGAGTACCTTTCTTTACATGGGAACCAAGAGCCCAATCTTGAAATCAGAAACCTCAATTAAAGTTGCTCCCTAACACACCAAAATCAATTAAAGTTGGGCTACTCCATCAATAACTGTTACTTCTTCAATAAACTAATGTTGGGCAGTACACCCTCTCCCGGCCCAATCCAAATCAATCAATCTATGTTGTCACTGCTGTGGTGGCAGGAGAGAATTCCGACTCTTTTGGAGTAGTGGAAACTGATTTCTTTTCTCCTTTTAAACTCACAGCTTTATTGGTGGCTTCAGTGGGGCAGGATCATGGGTTCAAGTCTTTGAAGTCCTGATGTGCTTTTACTGTCATTGTATTATAAATACTTATCCTTGCAACCATTACCCTGCCCTGTAATCACCTCTGGCATCTTAAGAGAGGGCACTCTTATCTCTTTTGTGTGTGACTGCATTTGTTTTGTGTTTTGATTGATTTATATTCACTTTTGTTGCTTATGTTGTACTAAGTCTATGAAACTTTTTAAAAATAATCCACATTTTTTCAATGAGTTGAACAGCTCAATGACCATGAACTTTAATTTTAAGCCTAAAATCTGCTTTGTACGGTTTTGCCTATTAATTTGTCTGCATTATAGCGCATGTATTCATCTTGAGATGACAGAGATAATTTACACAAAAATAGAATGCCCATTTCAGCACAGGCTGCGTCGAACCTGAAATCAATAAGAGGCAGAAGGAGCAACCCACATATCACTTAAAGCAAGCTTTAGAGAGTTGGTGACTGATGTGGGAAACCTCTAGTATAGCACAAGCAAGGATTCCCATTTTTCTCAGTAGAGGATATCACTTAGCCACAAGACAAATGAGAGAGATCAGCAAAAGTGATAGATGATTTGCAGATATCTTTACAAAGTAACTACATCAGAAGACCTATGGGAGGATTCGGATAGGAATGAATATATCTTGTTATATTATTTCTTAACGGAAATCCACTGAAAGGATAGAATGAAATTCTATGTTTTCCTGAAATAGTGTTACAGAACTTGAACCAAAACCTACTTCTGAACAACCCTGAACTTTAAATGTATTTTGAAATCCAAACCTCAATCCATATTTTCCAAAATATTCCTTGTTTATATTAATCCAAATAAAACTCCTGTATCTGAACATTCCCAAATTCTGGAGTGCTTATAATGCATCTGAATATTTTTGTTGAGACTGCCCTTCCTTATGATATATAACAAGCAAAGACATTTTCTTTGGCATTAGCTTTGAAGATGGGCCTGAGCTAAAACTCTGGATTCATTCTGTCCTGAAATTTGGGGTCATGGAAATCATAGAATCATAGAATATCAGGGTTGCAAGGGACCTCAGGAGGTCATCTAGTCCAACCCCCTGCTCAAAGCAGGACCAATTCCCAACTAAATCATCCCAGCCAGGGCTTTGTCAAGCCTGACCTTAAAACCCTCTAAGGAAGGAGATTCCACCACCTCCCTAGGTAACCCATTCCTGTGCTTCACCACCCTCCTAGTGAAAAAGTAAACCTCCCCAACTGCAACTTGAGACCATTACTCCTTGTTCTGTCATCAGGTACCACTGAGAATAGTCTAGATCCATCCTCTTTGGAACCCCCTTTCAGGTAGTTGAAAGCAGCTATCAAATCCCCCCTCATTCTTCTCTTCTGCAGACTAAACAATCCCAGTTCCCTCAGCCTCTCCTCATAAGTCATGTGCTTCAGCCCCCTAATCATTTTTGTTGCCCTCCGCTGGACTCTTTCCAATTTTTCCACATCCTTCTTGTAGTGTGGGGCCCAAAACTGGACACAGTACTCCAGATGAGGCCTCATCAATGTCGAATAGAGGGGAATGATCACGTCCCTCGATCTGCTGGCAATGCCCCTATTTATACAGCCCAAAATGCCGTTAGCCTTCTTGGCAACAAGAGCACACTGTTGACTCATATCCAGGTTCTCGTCCACTGAAACCCCTAGGTCCTTTTCTGCAGAACTGCTTCCTAGCCATTCGGTCCCTAGTCTGTAACAGTGAATGGGATTCTTCCGTCCTAAGTGCAGGACTCTGCACTTGTCGTTGTTGAACCTCATCAGGTTTCTTTTGGCCCAATCCTCTAATTTGTCTGAAACTGAATCTTGCTGTGTGCCCCCTGTCTAATCAAAAGTGGTGCAACGTTTCTGGAAATTGGAAATATAAGTCAGACCTTGTTCAGCCCCATAGAAGCTCTGTATGGCTGGTGGATGAAGACAACTCTCAAATGCAGCAATAGACTTTTCTGATTGTCATGCCATCAACATATATTGCGTGCCATTCAAAAATAAACATTACACCACAGTTAGCACATAGTTATACTTCCATTTATTCTACACTTAGGAAAGGAAATACAATCTCTCTTGTGCTACTGTGTGGTAACTTTGGAAAATTGTTGATGTTTTAATGTGCCAACTACTTTAAAATAAAATGGTGCATTGCAGTTGATTGTTGATAAATTAAAGTATGTAAATGCAAATGAAACGAGGATTAAAATATATTCTTCAAGGAAAATATGCAAATTGTCAATTTCAGAATACAAAATGCCAAGAGAGGTGCTGAGGTTTCTTAGACAGGTTGGATTTAATGTAAGTGTAACAGGGTGGCTTGTCCCCTTAAGGGCTAGAGGCCTGGGGCCAGCCAACCCTAACTACTAAGGAGGCACACCTAATCAGGGATCAGCTGATTCCCCTATAAAGAGCAGTGGGAAGCTGTAGGGGGTGATTTTCAGAGAGGTTTTTCAGAGTGGAGTACAGAGGCTACTGGGAGTGAGTAGGCTCCAGAAAATAAACCAGGAACTTGGGGAGTAAGACCCAGGCAGGAAAGGTTAGGGAGGGACCTGATAATGTGGTAAACAAATGGGCTTCAGAACTTTATTTTGAATGTTTGTTAATTTAATTAACCAGAACTCCAAGAAGGGCGGTGAATAGACAGAAGAGTTTGAGAGTTATTGAAGAAACCTTTTAAAGGGGAAAATTAAAGCAGGGAGCCACTTGTAGGGCCACTCTGAGGCAAAGAGGGGACACCTGGGAGGTGGCCATACTATCACACTAAGCTGTCCCAGAGAGGACTTCCATGAAATGATATTCAATATAAAAGAATAAGGATTAAGGAGTAAGTATTGGTAACACTTTAGGGAGCCTTCTGAAATATGGCAGCCCAGAAGCAGCAAAATGTACTGGAAAATAAGTAACAGCTGGGAATATGGCACTTAACATAAAATGTTTGTCTGGTAACCCTGAACTGACAGTGTATCAGGAACCTCTAGAAAGGAGAAGGACCATTTGGACCCCAAAGTTCTGATTAACCTGGATGTTTGAGATGCAGATGTCCTGTGAAGGTCAGGCCATGGAAGAAGAGCAATTGTTAGCATGTCTGTCAGCCATCAGACTGTAATCACAGCCAAATACTGATCCATCATAACCTACATGTGGCTGGGACCATCCATCTATGTGTGCAAGCCCAAATAAGCTCTTCAGGGGAATGCAAACTCTCTCTTCTGTGTGAATATCATTTACCTTCTGGTGAGGGAAGCCTCAGTGACCATAAGTGCCAGCCTTCATGGGGAGTGTCACACTGTGGTATATGTATCCACAAGCCGGTCTGCTAGCAGAAGGTATCATGCAGGAAATGGAGCCTGGCCCCCTCTCAGCAGTCATTCAGCTACAAGCCAGAACCACAAGAAGAAAGGAGAATGACTGTTCCAAGTCCTGGACATACAGGAGCATCTGGAAGGGAGCACAGGGCTACACAATCGAGGAGAGGATCAAATACCAGTCTCACACCTTAGGCCTCCTTTATACTGGAAGCCAGGGGAAGGCCAGACCTTCTCCACACCCCAGAGTGATCTGTCTGCCTTACAGTGAAATTACACCACAACAGAATGTGTATTTTATGAAAGGGCTCTAGGATGAGAAAAGATCTAGTGTGAGGAGCTCAAGCTCCATGTTGAGCAGGTGATGGCACACACAGTTTATAAGAGTTGTGCCAAACGTCCACCACTACACACAAGTGATGGTAAGGTCTGTTATATTAATAATCATTCCAAAGCAAGTGACAGTGTGTGCCCACCTAAGATTAGTGGGAACACTTTGGGATATCACCCACTTACCTTTTCTGTTCTTTATTTCAATGGAGGGGACATGATTATTGCTGTAGGGTTGGCTAATTATTTGCAAATCCAATATCCTTGATTAGGTATCATGCCTTTTCTTTTTATGCCTGATTCCTAAACAAAATCCTTTCTCAATTTCAATCTACCCTTTTTCTGAATCAAATGTTAGTTTCTTTTTGAAGCTGGTTGCTTCTTGATTCCTTTAAAGCAGAGTGGGACAGTATAATCACTTATTCACCGAATCACTAAGTGAAGGTACTGTACATTAGCTATTGAGTATAATGCGAGATGACCTGCAAGCAAAAGGATGAGACCTGCCATTAACCCAAAGAGCACAAATCCAGGGCCCATTGATCCTAAGGTGGGCCACATACTCACTTAGGAGGGAGACTCTACCAAGTGGACTCTACCATTCTCGGGAAGCAGAAATGCACCAGAACACGTGCAAGCTAGAGCAAAGTTCACCATGCTGGCATGAAAAATAGCCTGCAGCAACAAAATGGCCATCTTTGCAGTTTCTGATGTCAAGATACTAATTTTAATGTATTTGTGGATTCACAGATTCTAAGACCATGGTGATAATCTAATCTGACCCCCCAGTATAGCACAAGTCATAAAACTTCCCTGAAATAATTCCTAGAGCATATCTTTTAGCAAAACATTGTGATTCTACAAGCAGGATATGAAACACTCTCTGAGGGTACATCTTCACTACCCGCCGGATTGGCGGGTAGTAATCAGTCTAGTGGGGATCTATATATCACGTCTCATTACGACGCGATATATCGATCCCCGAACGCGCTCCCTGTCGACTCTGGAACTCCACCAGAGCGGCGGTAGCGCAGTCGACGGGGGAGCCGCGGCCGTCGATCCCGTGCCATGTGGACCCCAGGTAATTTGATCTAAGATACTTTGACTTCAGCTACACTATTCACGTAGCTGAAGTTGCATATCTTAGATCGATCCCTCTTCCCCCTCTCCCCCCCAGTGTAGACCAGCCCTGAGAGAAGGAGCTCCATTGTGGAGTTGATATAAATAGCCTACCAAGTCTTATATTTCAAAAGCAAACAGAGAGACAAACAAATGTAATAATCCTCTCTTTGATTTATTTATGTAGCAAGGATAATTATTGAGCTTTTTGAATAAGGTTAAGTAAGCTGTGTGAATAAAACTGTGTTGAAATACTGTTCTTTCTCTTAATGAGCACTGATGTACAAAAATGATTTTCTGCCTGTCAGGAAATTTTTTTTTCATATAAACAAAATTCTGGAGGCAAAGAGCAAAATGTGGTAGTGATATCTTACAAATCCATGGAAATATCATGTTTATGTGGTTTTTGCATTCAGTGAGAATTTTTATTTACAGTTCTAATCATGAGAACAAAATTACAGTGATTTAATTTACAGTCACTTCCCCTCACATTGGCCCAGATTTTGCCACATCAGTAGGGGAAAGCATAATCTTGACCACATAGAACACTACAGTAAAATATTTACTAGAGATTAAAACACTTCAAAGTTCACTTAAACTAGATTTAATTCACCATGGTGACTCAGGTTGGGCTTTCAATAAGAAGAATAAAAAACCCTTCTCAAATGATGACGTAAGGTCCATGTGCCAATACAAGAAAGAGTGATATGATGTACAGCAGCTGCAGTAGCAGCAGTGGCTAAGGGGAAAAGAGGGGGGCAAGCTGCATTTCCTGCCTGATACCTTTTGCTAGCAGATTTTTATAGTATCAGTAGCTTCCCAGAAGGCTAAATGGGATACCAGTTGGCTTCACATTGGCACAGAACCCCCCCCCCCGCCCACAATTTGTCTTCTAGAGAGGAATTTTCAATTGTAGCGTAGATTCACACCCCAGCTTGCTGCAAACTAAATGTACATGTAGACAAGCCTTAGGTGTCCAGAGAATCATAGACTATTCTGCACAGTGTGCTGAGTATCAGAGGAGAAAATAGAGAATGAACTTGAAACCTACTCCTCCCTGCTGACTGCTGTTGTGACTGTAGTCTTATTTGTAGCTATTGAAAAGAGCTGGTAAAATTATTTGTTGTAAATGAAGTATTTCATGACTGCAGCCTGTTTTTCTGCTTACAGACTGATTCTGATTTCTGTGAACATGTCTGTTTTGAAGTATTCACTGAATAGTTTATATAATTGATTATCAGCTGCTTGGGATTTCTCACAGTTCTCACTTCAGTTACTTGTTGTTCATGGTGTCGGGTTGATTACTTAAGTTATATCATCTTGGTTATTCTCTGTGATCAGATGAGTGAAACTTTCTAAAAACTACAAAAAAATAAAAATGACTGACAAGTAATCTTATTCATGCACAAATGCCCTTGCTTGAGTGCAAATCGAGAAAAGCTGTTCCCCAAACATTTGAACAAAATCCTGCTCACATGACTGTTTGAGGACAGAGTATAATAAGAGGTATGAGAATAGATGAACTGTGAACATTACAATTTAAAATAGATATTCTAACAACCAGTTCTAATATAGCCATACATTTTCTTGCCTGTATATTATTCACTAAGAGGTATCATTTCTAAAGCTACAGAGGGTCCTGTGGCACCTTTGAGACTAACAGAAGTATTGGGAGCATAAGCTTTCGTGGGTAAGAACCTCACTTCTTCAGATGCAAGTCCAATTTCTAAAGCTCTGATTCTCATGAAACCACAAAGGACTGTAATACTCTGAAAACCTCCATCACTGGTTCAAAACCGAAACTTTCTTCCCTGAGCATGATGCCAGGCCACAGGTCAGCAACTAACAGTTTGGCCCACCTGCTGGCCACAGCCAGCAACCCATGCTCCAGCTGAGATTGTAGAATCTGTGGTACTCAAACAGCATCTCGAGATTTTGCCAACCACCATGCAAAACTGGGTATTCCAATGCAACCTCAGCATCCTGGCAGCCGTTGTCTAAATCACAGAGGTCTTTGTGTCAGCAGGCTGGCCCAGCCAGTGTGAGTGATCTAGGCCTAGTAAAACCTATTCCCAACTGCCCAAGAAATTAACACGGAGTACCAGGAAAGGGCCAGAGTGATTCTGGAGAAGTCCCAGAACAAGGGGTGCCATCAAAGTGGACTCTAGTAGGTGCCTTGCAACACTGCTGCAAGAGCTGTCAGAGGGGGGGAGCACATGGGCTCGTGCCAGTGAGGAGGCCAGGGAAATTGCCCTAATTTTTAGCCTTTGGCAACCATTCTAATATAGCCAGCGAGAGAGAATCTGAAACAGATAATAGGACAAAGACACAGCAGAGACTGGTTGTTCACATGATTCAAGGGAGAGGTGCCAAGGGAGAGGACGTAGGCTAAGGCTTCACTTTTGCACAGTTCTAGTTCCAAGGTGTACTAAGAGAGAGGGGTGGCCCTTGTTAGGCTCCATCTTTCTCCATCCTCCCTAATGTGGATCACAGAATTTTTCATATCAGATACTGAAACGTTCAAAACTGAATGAGTATTCGACATGTGGTCTCCCCAGACATACCAAGAGGGGGACATTTACTTCCTTGCTCTATTGTGTGATATACAGGTAGCCCAAAAGTGCCATTAGCTTCTTTTCTGCCTATCTAATTTGTCTTTCTGGAAAGTGCAATATTAACTTTCTGTTGATAAGGCCCTGTGACCTGAAGCCCACTTCACCAAAGATTGCTACTGGGAATGTTACATTTAAGAAAAGGAGATAGACATATTTGAGATAAGGGCTGAAACTTGTGGCTTCGTCAAGGCATTCCATACTAGGTTGAGGGTCCCACAGGGAAATTCACTTGACTGGAGTTGGGTTCACAAGTGAAACAGTCCTTATGAATTTCCTGATGTTGAGATGCAATGAAAATCCCAGCTAATGTAACAGAGCGGTGTGTGCACTGTCTCTTTGGAGGCAACAAACTTAATTTCTGTGAGTGCCTTGGGAGAGGTACTGAACACTGCAGAGACACATTTCTGGGGCAAGGTTCTAAATATGGAAGGAGACTGGCTCTGAGTTTGAGTTCTGTTTCAGAAACTTTGCTCAAAATCTTTAACCCCATTACTGAAAAGGGCATGTTATGAATATCCTTTTTACTTGTAACCACCATTCACCAAGGCACACGCGCACATATGCATGCACCTGATTTAATGATACACTAACAAGAAAACAAAGGACAAGAAGAGGTGATATTAAAGGATGACATTTCCCAACTAGTCTTCCCTGCCTTAATGTAACTACAAGGCTGAATGCCCAGGGATGCTTCACAGCCCTTTGATCTGAGAACCAGCTGGGAAGTAGCTCCTCCCTGGTGGCTATGCAGCAACTATTTCTTTTCCTAGGCCTCTTTTTCTCTCAAGTGCCATGAGTGGTAGCCAGAGCTCCTCTTTACTTTCCCCATGACAATGCTTCCCCTGATTGGTCACCAAACAGGCTGCAACCTGCCATCCAGAGGAGGGGGCACACATGCATGCTCTGCTACATGTGGTGCTATTGGCAAGGGAGGCAGATAGGGCTGGATTGCAAGTGAAGGGGAGACGGTTAGGTTTGAGGGAAGAGGTGCCTGAAGAGAAATGGGGGAATAGGTTGAGGGAATTTTTAAAAGATGCCAAGGCCTGGATAAGCATCTAAACTAGTGGCTGATATTGATTTGGATATCCTACAAGAAGTTCCAATTCCAACCTTTTGAAGCTCTTCCTCATCCCAAGCTAATATATTCCTATGTTTTCTACCTCTTAGCTGCCCAGCTGGAACATAGGGAATTACAGAAAAAAGGGTGTTTCTGTTCTTTTGAAATTATTCTTCAAAGAGTATGCCTGTGGCAACAATATGTCAGTGAGTGTCTGTACAGTTTATTAAATTGCATGATTTTCTTTTCATATTTATTAGTATCTCTATATTCTGCAGGCTTTTCTTCTGAGATTACTGTACCCAATCTAATTGTATCTTTCCCCCACATTCTTCTGAGTGTTCAGTTGACTTTAGAAGCCATGCCAGAGGAAAATAGGCTATTTTTTCCTCCACAAAATCTGTGGTTTTCATTTGTTTGAATAAAGTTGAGCTTGATGCATGTTCTTAGTCAGCCATTCACTGCTAACTCTGAGCTTTGTAAAATGTTCTTCCTCTACTGTTTTAGCTATTCAGTTGAGACTGTTTGTACTTTTATTCAGTTGAGATTGTTTGGCTTTTTTTGCTCACTGCCCATCAACTTGTTTTCACAGCCATTATTATACTTAACTGTGTGTGAAACACATTCCATCTGCTTATATTTCAATATAAGCAGATTAATATAATTTTAATTGGATGTGTCATTGTTTTGGAACTAGTAAGTCACTTCAAAACTACAACTAGGTGTGAGTTAAGGAAATCTCATAGTTTCATATATTCCAGAAAGGTATCTATTCTTGAATTGGAGACTTCAAGAGATGAAGAATCCACTGCCTCCGTTGGTAGTTTGGTCCACTGGGCAGTCACCACCACGATTAAAAAATGTGCCTAAAATTTGTTTGGCTTCAGCTTCCGGCCATTGGTTGTTTTTTCTCTACTAGATGCAATAAAATGAGTTGCCGAGTGTCTTTTCTGTTCACTTTTCTTTGCTTTCTACTCTATAACTTGTGAAAAGTTAAAGAAATTTTGAAAAGTTAGTGTGGGAAAAGGAAAAATGAGAAGGTGAAACCCCTTCCGGCCTTTTCCTCCCAAAACCAAATCCCTAGACATCATTCTTTTGATTGTAGGCAGTGGCAAAGAGAGACTAAAAGGGGCTGAAGAGAGGGAAACAGATTGAAAGAAACTACCAACAATTCAAAATTTTTCCATTTTGATGGAAAAAAACAGAAAGCTTTAAAAACGGAAAGATTTCGTGAAATCTCTAAGTTTTGGAAAAATGCAATTTTTATTTATTTTTGTAAAAAAAGAAAAAGTTTCTAATGAAAAATGTTGAGCAGCTCTAATACACAATAAAATGTCAATTCTGCCATTACCAAGCCCTGCTGTGCATTTTACACAGTAAAAATTGAATTAGCAGGAATAAGAAAAACCTGATATTCCAAACAGTTTATATAGCATGTAATAACTGCTGGAGAATATAAACCACACACACTCCTTCATAGTAAATCCTTTACATCTATACTGAAAATCCCTTGATAATTTAGATAAATTAAATCACAATACAGTGACCCTGAGAGGGCTGGAGAGCAACTTTCCTTACTCATCCAAGTTACCTGTGGTTTTATTTTTTGTTTCTCTTTGCTCTTTTGTAGAAAACTACACTTCACAAATGAACCAGTGAAATCCTGATGGAGTGTCCTTTAGACCACCAGTAAAGGCAAGTATAATGTTGAAGAAATCTTTATAACATCATAGTTCTCCCTTCTGAAGTTGCTTCCACTCATGCACAGATCCTGAAAGCAGCTAAAGCTGGGAGGGGAATCTCTTCTCTCACACATGTTTTCTGCCAAGATAGAAGTTATAAAAACACACATGGCTCTTTTTACTTAGTAAACTTTAATCTGTTTGTGAGTTGATTTCAGAATTAGAAGGTTTGGTGGGTTTTTATTGATCTTGGTGGTGATTTTTCTTTTAATTTTGAGAAACTATATCCATAATTGTTGTAGCATTTAATTTTCCTCATGGTTTATCGTGCCTTTATGGCTGAAGGCAACAAGAAAGCTAGCTTAAAAAGGTGAATTAGTTCATAAGGCAATAAAATAATCCTGGGGCTGGAGGAATTGACTTATTATGAAAGAGTCTAAAAGTTACATGTGTGTATGTAATGACCGCATGCGCTGGGGTGGGAGGAATCCTCATTAAATCTTTCCAATATTTGTACACTAATGTCAGTACTGATGAGGACTTATTTAGTTTGATATGCAAGGAGTAAAACATGGTATCAAGCAAAAAAAGAAACTTCAGTTGACGGCCAAGAGCAACCTCATGACAGAAGTATGTGGCTGTGGCCTCTCTGTGGAAGGACCATCACTTGGGACTTTAAAAACTAGATGATACAAAGTCCTAGAAAATGTTCTTTCGACAGGCACTGAGTGACCTTTCCCATTTCTAATGTCCCTTACATACAACTTTTTATATTTCATCCATTCCTATTTCATACCTTCCCTAGGGTTACAGCAGAGTGATTTGATACATATAGTTAATGCATCACTTGCAGGTAAAAGGGAAGTAGGCTAGGCTCATCCACCCTTTTGGGGGCTATCTATTATAAAAGAAGCAACATTTGTCACTCTTGATAGCAGTGTTTCAGTCCAAGATGGTCTGCTTGGGTTTTGCTCTTTGTACCCTCTTCATCCAGGAGCTTTGCATTTGTTCTTTGGTCAGCTCATTGGTGTGCTTCAAACAAACCATCAGGTCAAGGGCTGAAAATCTTGCCAGGGCAACTGGATTTCTCCAAGCAGTGTCTCCTCTTTGAGCACATGCTGGTGTCCTGTGTGCACAGACAAACAAAAGTGACCTTCTGTCCCACAGCTGTGTTTGCTTTATAGGCAGTGGAGTTAACTTTAACACAGCTGTCTCACCACTGCCTCTAATGCTGGTTTAGCCTGACTCCTCATTTGCCTCCACTTTACCTCCTGACAGAGACCACCCAGACTTAGGAAATCAAAAGAATATGTTACCCAAAACTTTTAAAAGGAAAAGGGGGTGGGAGTCTTTCAAGGCTACACGGCAAAAGTAAGTACCTCTCTTGTTATCTGAAAAAGTCAAAAGATTTAGCTGTGTCAGAGCTTATCGACATAACCTATAAATTCTCCTGAAGCATCCATTCCCTCTGGAATAGGACTCAGGAGCTCATTCGATGCCGGGCTTTGAGATCAGATGCTTCATTTTTGTCCTTCCAAATGAAAATCCCATAATCCGTCCAATATCTCTCACTTACAGGCCAAAGAAAGCGGTCCTTCTTATAAACAGAGTTTTTATAAACCCAAAAATGTGAAAGTCAAAGGAAGTGTATTGCAAAAGAGCTGTGTCATAAATATAGACTACCAAATAATACTTGTACATGGATTGGAAATTCACATACTAACTTGTCTGTGACATCAAGTCTCTCAGATTGTAATTGCATGGACTAGAAAAACACGATAATAGTATAAATTATGGTAGGCTTTGGCTCTGTTTTCTTTCTACAGTTCCAGCAAGGAGGTAAAAGCCTGCAAACAAGCACATGCTTAACTTCAAATATGTGAGTAGTCCCATTGACTTCAAGTTAAGCATGTGCTTAAGTGTTTGTAGGATTGGGGCCTAAGTATTAAGTAAAATTTAATTTAATTAAATAGAAGCAAAATAAATCTCTTTCCGTCAAAAAACCTCCCATGTTGAAACTCTCCAGTGTATGGACATATTTATACAACCAGAGCAGCACCTACGTTTTGTGTTTGTACAACATCTAGCGCAATGGGGCCCTTGGCCCGACTAGCCTGTATGAACTATATCAGTAGAAATAAATAGTTTTGAAGCAAAAAGTAAAATTCATGCTTAACATTGCAGCCTGCGTCAGGGAACCACGTCCTACATTCCCATCTCACAATTGCGCCATCGGTTATTCTGGTTTAAAAGCCACAAGTGACAAAAACATTTTCTTCTTTTTCCAAGTTAAGAAATTTCCTTCCCACTGTGATAATTAAGTTTCTAGTTCCAGAAAATTCCAGTGATATCCAAAACCCGTTTGTTCTTTGTATTACTACTTCAACTCTACTAAACGTGTCTGGCAGCTGTTTTCTGTCATCACATAATCACATGTGATTCTCCCTCCCTCTCCCCCACTTTCTGAAGAATTTAGCTTATTTAGCCACTCTTATTTGTACATTTTAAAACATTGCTATAATGGCACAAAGAGAGATTGTTTTCTACATGATCTACAGCTAATGCTTTGTGAGCCCTCTCAGTTCCTTACGTTCTTTCAGTAATGTAAAATTTTATTTACCTCATAAACCAAGATGCTTTCTTTTTAATGTTTAGTAAGACATTATATAGGAACTGGGACGCAGATTGGTGAGTGGGAAATGAGGAGCAGAGTGCAGAGTTGCAGCCGGGAGCTAGTAGGGGGGAGTTACCATCTTGTGGACTTGTTTCCCTTTGCTTAGTTTTTCTAACTCACTTTTCTCTCTATAAATTGAGGATAAGACTTCACAGGAATAGGGTGTATTCTGATTATGGCAAATGGGTTCAGAATCATCAAATCCTTGTGTTTTATTTTATCTATTAGAGAATTCAGAGTGATTGACAGCTTTAACCTTTGGGCAAACTGAGTCAAGACTGCTTGAAATAACAAATATCCCCAGGAAATAACAGAGTGATCTGATTGAGCTATAAAACTTCAAGTCAGGTAGACTCTTTACAAACAATGCAGTCTTGTGGTCTACCCAATGATTTATTTAGATTTTGTAATTAATGAGAAAAAGTCCAGCAAGTGGGGGGGAAGTTGAAGTGCCACCAGTAACTCTCTAAATGTAAGGGAGCTCCCGTTTAAGAACCTCTGTAGAGTACAGCAGTGGTAAAACCTCAAGTAGGCACATCCCAACTCATTTAGGGTTTTATAAAAAATTCAACGCATCTAGCTCCCTATGGACATCCACAGCTGATCATGGAGCACTGTGTCAAGCAATTGTGGTCAGAAACTCCAAGCATAACCCCAAGTAGCCCCATTGTAGCAGGCTAATCTCGCGGTAAGAAAAGCATGGATCACATGTCTGAAAGAAACTATCAAATGCGTAGCCAGATATAGACCTAGAAAAGCCATGGTCCCTATTGCTATGTGACTGCCAAACAGCTATGGGGATAGAGAAGGCAATGGGGTTTGTTACAGGGATTAGTTCCTGGGTTAGCGTTTCTGTGGTGTGGTGTGTAGGGGCTGGCTCACTACAAAAGCAATTTCCCTCTCTCGGTATTGACACCTCCTCCTCAATTATTGGGAGTGGACCACATCCACCCTGACTGAATTGGCCTTCACCATTGTAAGGTAACTCCCTTCTCTTCATGTGCCAATATATATTTATGCCCGTATCTGTAATTTTCACTCCATGCATCTGAAGAAGTGGGTTTTTTACCCATGAAAGCTTATGCCCAAATAAATCTGTTAGTCTTTAAGGTGCCACTAGATTCCTCATTGTTTTTGTGGATACAGACTAACACGGCTACCCCTCTGATATAGGTTGGAGCAGTGTGTGGAAATATTCTCCCACTTCATGTTCAAATTGACCCCATCTCTTCCCAGAAGCCCTCCTTCCCAGAATAGCGTCCCGTGGTAGAGGAAGTCAAAAGCCCTTCTGTCAACACCATTTGTGTAGCAATGTATTCATCTCCAGGATGTGTGTGTCCCTGCTTAGGCCCATTGTTAGGGTGGACAAGAACCTCTGGTCCCAACTCCTTCACCTTCACTCCCAGAGCCCTGTAGTTACTGCTGATCTGCTCTGGGTCATACTTGGCAGCATCATTAGTGTCCATGTGGATGAGTAGCCAAGGTGTAATGGTCAGAGGGACAGATGAACCTCAGCAACCTTTCAGGGAACTTTCTGATGTAAGCTCCAGGCAGGCAACACAGCTCCCAGGACATCAGATCAGGTTGTAAGATGGATGCCTCTGTCCCCCACAAAAGGGAGCCCCTGACCAATACCATCCTATGTCTCCTCCTCTTGGGTATGATGGTTGGGAGCCTCCAGCCATGGAATAGGTAGCTCCTCCTCCTCAGCCATTTTGGTCTACTTCTCTCCTCATGTTGCCAATACAGCATGCCAGTTCTTCACCTCTATGGATGGGGGAACCTGGGTGGAGCACTGTCTACTGCCTGAGGTGGCCAACAGCCAGTCTCCTCCTCAAAGAGCAGCTGGTTCTCCTTCCCCATCTGGTGCCACTCTAGCCTTTTCTCACTTTTCTAGTAAGGCGGTAGTATCCTCTATACCAAAATACCGTTTACATATTCATTAGAAAAAACTTGGGTAGCATAGAGCTGCTGAAGAAGCTTCTGTCTTTCATTCTGTCTTCCCAGCCTCTGGCATGGGGCATAATAAGTTTGTCTCTCTGCCCTGGCAGTGTACAGCTGATGGGGCTGTTGGCTTCTAACCTAAGTTAGAGCAACCCTCAGGCTACTCTAACTTATCCTGGTGGTTGAGGCTTATGTAGATTGGCCTCAGGATCCATAGGCCACAAAAATGAATTTAAGCACACAAAACTGTTAAATCTTGATTTTCAGAAGAACAAAAGATAGGTTGCTGCTCAACTGGCATCTCACTAGCCGATATGCAAATCAGGAATGGCTTGCCTTACTACTTTAGCTTCCAATCTATTGTTCTTCCCAATTACTGCAAACATGTAGTTCTCTCATGTCTCTGTACATGAAGGGAGTTCTACAGAAAACATAGCCAAACATCACAATATCAGGCTCTATTATGTTTCCAGTTAAAGCAATTGCAAAACTCCCAAAGATGTGAATAGAAAGAGATGGTTATTCCAGGATGTTCAAATGTGTAATTATAACCACAGATATGAACGCTCATGCTAATACAAAACAAAATTATCATGGTAACACTAATTAGTGCTGGGCAAGTGCAGTTCATACAGATTTAGAGCACCACTCTACCTTTGGAGATATCTGAAAATTAGACTTTAAACAGAAATGCTGTAGCAATCTTAACTATGGCTATTCACCACCCTTGATTTAAAAACAAACAAACAAACAAACAAAAACTCACACACCACATGTGAAAATAAGCATAGTAAGTCTGTGGAAACATTGCATCATTTTGTAAAGGTAAAATAACTGATTACCTGTAGTGAAGGACTCAGGCCAGAAGGATATAAGAGGGTAGTGGAAGGCAGGTATATCAGCCTCAGAATGAGCAGGTCCCTGTTCCCTGGATAGCCAAACAAGGGCTACTCCAGGCCAATCAAGACACCTGACGCCAATGTAACCAGTTAAGGTCATTAGGCTAATGCTGGCACATGACCTCAATTAACAGACAAAGGGTCAGTTAAGGCTGTTAGGCTAATGGAGACAGCTGGAACCAATTAAGGTCCCACTTATACTGCTTTAAAAGCTCTCCTTTCCAGCTCTCTGGAGAGGAGCCCAGGTGAAAGGAGTTGGAGGAGAGGAAGCCTTACTGAACCCTGAGGTAAGGGTGAAGCTTGGAAAAGGGGACCACGGGGAAGTGGTCCAGGGAATCAAAGCAGCGTCAGTGGAGGAGGGAAGCAGCCAACAGCTGCTATCATTAGGGTCCCTGGGCTGGAACCCAGAGTAGAGGGCGGGCCTGGGTCCCATCTCCCCTCCCCCCCCCCCCATGATCTTCAGAGATCCCTTGGAGAAGGGAAACAGACTTCGGTACAGGCAGGAGACCAAACTGTGCCTACGGAGCTCTAAGGAGCAACAGAGACTGTGGATATTCCACCTTCCCACCTCCCTTACCGGCCTGTCATGAAAGTAGCTCAATAAGCCATAACCTTTGCCGCCATACTGGGAAAGGGAGGTCATATTGAGGGCCTTAGCGAGTTTCTGAGGCCACTGTATCCGCCAGGAAGCACAGGACCCACCAATACAGGCTCGGAGCTTTGTCACACTATGTGACGTACAAAACTGCTGTATGAGTAATAAAATAATAACTTAGAACTAATAAGTCTATTTAACACATTGACTAGTCATTTCTCAAACAGATTATTTTTAAGTAAATAATTTAGGAAAATATAACCTTTCATTAGCTATCCTCAACTGGTAGAAATGTTTTTGTTCCTTAACTTTTCAGCTTTGTTTATATGCCTTTACTTCAAAATACAGTAACTCCTCACTTAAAGTCGTCCCGGTTAACGTTGTTTCATTGTTACGTCGCTGATCAATTGGGGAACATGCTCATTTAAAGTTGCACAATGCTTCCTTATAACGTCCTTTGTTTGGCAGCTGCCTGCTTTGTTCACTGCTTGCAAGATTCTCTGGAAGAGCAACCCCTCCTCGTGGGGATTAGAACCGGGGGGGGGAGGAAGAGGCGGCAACCCTCCCCCCCCCATCAGCTCCCGTAAATTCCCTGTAAGGTCTGTGGCTTGGCAGCTGCCCAGCAGCAATTCAGCTGTCCCTCCCCCCACTGCTATGCTGCTCCTCCCCTGTCCTCTGCCCTGTAGCTGCTCCAGGGAGCTTCCTGCTTGCTGGGGGATGGGGTGGGGTGGAGGATGGGTGCTGATATCAGGATGTCCCCCTTCTCCTGACCCCCTCCCTGCTCCGTACCCCCTCTCCACAAAGTGGAGGAGGGGGACAGGGCTCAGGCACAGAAATGAGGGAGCTTGCTGGAAGCTGTTGCTTCCTGTCTGAACTGGCTGATCTGCTTAAAAGGGCAACGTACTTGAAGTGCGTTCAGCGTTTTTAAAGGGGCAATGCATGTCTCTCTTTCTCTCACTCATGCACGTGCCCCCCAGCACTTTGTAAAGTCAGCACCTGCATGTGCTATCAGAAGGAGGGAGTGGTGCACTCTAGATGGATAGCGTGAGCTCATAACCATGTTCAGTTTTTGCAGGGAAGTGTTTGCATCTACAGCCCTGCATCTATTGTGTTTCCTCCCTTCTGCCTCAGTCCATGCTGCCTTGTAGAGTGTAAGGTTACATTAACAACAACGTATTAACCCTTGAGGGCTCAGCCAAGTGCTAGTTCATCATCTAGCAGCAAGGCATTCCCTGGGAAATATCCCACCCTCTGACTCCACACCTCAACCAAGCTTCACAATCATTTATTACTGTGTACAATCTTAAACTGTTTGTTTAAAATTGTTTAAAACTTATACTGTATATGTGTATAATGTCTTCTGTCTGACAAAAAAAAATTTCCCTGGAACCTAATCCCCCCTATTTACATTAATTCTTATGGGGAAATTGGATTCGCTTAACATGGTTTCGCATAAAGTCGTATTTTTCAGGAACATAACTACAATGTTAAGTGAGGAGTTACTGTACACTGAAACATGATCTCTCACTCACATGCCCACACACCTGTGCGCGCACACACACACACATTCATCATTTTTCAGGCATTTTTCCTAGGTTCTGTAACACACCTGTCCAATATTGTGGGAAACTGATGTATGCTAATATACCCATCAGCTTTCAACAATTCTAATTTACATATCATTCCCATATTACAAAATTTCCAGCACAACAGTTGAACCCAGGAATGTGTATCTGTTATCAAGGACTATGCACAAATCTTCATTAGGCTTCAGCCACTATATTAAACATATAGTTGCTAACTCAGTAAGCAGTATGTTTCTGGTGGCCCAGGGATTTGATCCTAACCTTAGTCTGACTTTAAGGATGGTCCTCAAGTGATAAATTGCTGTGCGGGTGCTGTGCTACATTGTGCTATTGTATAACAGTAAATGGAGAAAGCAAACTTCTGTTCAGAAAAGCCTCTTGTTGAAAACAGATTAGATACACTTCTGCCACTTTAGAAATAGCTAGTTCAATGTTACAAAGATTAGTAATGAAATGTCATGTACTTTGCAAAGCTAATAAGAGACGACATTGCAGCTTGTAATGCTATATAAGGATAGCAATGCTTCTAAATATTTCACTGAAATCATATGACTTGGGCAAGACAACAAAACCAAAAGCTTCATCCAACTCCCATTTACTTCACCCAAGTGTGATTGGTCCCAAGGCATTGCGAGAATTGGAATTTGAACCCACATCCTCTTGATTCCTAAACTGTTTCCCTATGCTTTGATTCAAAGAATTTTTTTCCAGATATGAAATCCCTTTTTTCAATAAACCAGCATCATTCCACACACAGTCTAACAATTTTCTGAGGTATCCTTAAATAGAAAGGAGCAACTACTGCTAAACCATAGTTTGTAGTGATTTTATTTTACCATTATGACAATAGAAGAGGAAGCTGTCCTATGCCAAGTAAGAGGTCACTCACAATAAAAAATTTAAAATAAAGATGCTTTGATACTGAAAATATATGTTCCTGCATATTGACCTCCATCATATTATGATGGGTTTATCTCCCATCCTGGCTCTGAATAGGCTGATGTGGGCCTGAAAGGCCAATTAACCCGCCTGGTCACACCTAGAGGGTGGTCCAGGCCTAATTAAAGATGAAGTCCAGTTGGAGGAGGTTGATACTATAAAGGCAGGAAGTCTGGAGCAGAAGGGGACTGCAGGATGAGGAGAAATAACTCTGTAGCCACTCTCTTGGTAGCATAGAGCAGAGGGATAGGAAGGAGCAGCAAGAGTTGGCACAGAGAAGATTGTGACAAAGCTGGGATACCCCCTGAGGTTGCCCAGGGTTAAAAGGCACCTTGCTACCAACTGCCCTTAACATGAGAGAACCTTTTCTGTGCCTGCCAGGCATCAGCATTCTGACTCCACCAGTTACAGGAAGCACAAGCACTCCCTTTTCAGCCTACACAGGCTCCACTGTCGTCCTGTAGGTTAGCGAAAGGTGCACACCAACCCTCGAGCCCTCTGAGCATCTACCTGACATGTTCAGACCATGGACTGCCAGATCACAGAATTCCCAGATCCTTGACTCCCAAAGGAGCAGAACACTACAGCTTACCAGTTACACCTTAGAAAACCACTCCACTTACCACACAGCATTTATACTGAGTTATAGAAAAAGCAAGTATACGTTTATTTACAAAGAACAAGGATTAATGATAGCAAGACGAAAACAAAGGCTAACATACAAAATAAAATCATAATGCTTTCTAGAGCTTAAACTTAACTAACAGGACATTGTCATGTTATATAGAACAAAAACTCACCCCAAATCATTCTGGCCTATTACAGGCAAGCTTAGCTGTGAACCTCCTCTTCGTGATTTTAGTCACACTGTTTTTGCCTCCTTAGTGGAAAGATCTAGAGTATGCCTCTGTCCTTACAATTATAATCCAAAAATCCATTGTCTTCCCGTGCAAACAGGAAACCCCTTGCTGCTTGTGTTTTCCTGTCTAGAATCTCCCCTGGAGACATTGCAATCACTCAATTAACATTTTGCTCAGACTGTAAATAGGCATTAATTGTGAAGTATACAATACTCAATTTACATATAGACAGACCCAATAGATAAACATTGCTTGCCTGAAAGAAAATTATTATTATAATTATATTAACCACAATAATTAAAGCAGCAGTTACCCAGTTTATAATAGACATCTTTGCAAAATTTCAGTATGGATTTGGCTCAGATTCTGGCATGGAGATTGCTTTGGTTAGGATTTGCTTATTAACTCTGACAAAAGCAGTCTGATTCTGTTAGCTGTATTGGACATGATAGTCTATGATCGTTTGAATGTGAAATTAGTGTTTCATAAGAGCTACCAGTTCTAGGAACTATAGATTAAGTCTAGATATAGTCCTAGATATGAAAACCTGGTACTGTTTTAACTTAGTTTTAATCCTTTTTATTTTAAAATCCTTCTAATTCTACAGCAGTAAATCAGTGTGTTAAAATTGCATGCAATGCCTACAAATTGTTTTCCTTTGGCTCTCTTTATGTCATCTAGTCTTTATCCAGATAACTATAGGACTGCCAGTTTGACATCGATCCCAAGATAATGGAGCAGTTCCTATGGGACTCTAATAAAGAATTAAAGGACAGTGATATGATTAATGCCAATCAGCATGGGTTTATGTAAAATAGATCCAGTCAGACTAACTTGATATCTTTTTTGATGAGATTAAAAGTAATAGTATTGATGTAATATACTTAGACTTCTTCTGTAAGGCATTTGATTTTGTACCATGTGACATTTTGATTAAAAAAACTAGAATTATATGAAATCAACAGGCACACATTAAATGGATTAAAATCTGGCTAACTGATAGGTCTCAAAATGTAATTATAAATGAGGAATCATCATAGAGCAGATGTATTTCTAGTGGGGTCCAGCAGAGATCAGTTCTTGGCCCCACACTATTTAACTTTTTTCTCAATGATCCTGTGCTACTTCCTGGCTTGTATAGAGCTCCTCAGCCAGTCAGGGTTGCTGGATGTTTCCCTCAATCAGGAGCTATGGGGGCAGAGCCCTTTGCAAGCTAGCGCTTCAGTGGTACCCTTCTGTGGCTGCCTAGGTGAGCTGCTAGGTGGTGGTTATGGTCTGAGCACTATCTGTGGGCCCAGGTTCAAGGTCTATGATCCTTCACGTAGTGGTCCCTTCTGGCCTTGGAACCTATGACTCTTTTAAATATCTCTTTGTAGTTGTACTTCAGTATCGCCGATGTCTTCAAAGGATTTCAGTATTATGCAAATTGTACAGGAACCGGGCTTTTAGGATTATGTAAATTTTACTCAAATCTCTTGCCTTTTTCAAGGCTTTGTCTACATGTTTGTGTATGAACCTGACTGCAAAAAATTTGGTTACCTGACACAAAGCTAACGATGACTGACCAGTCCGCATAGTCCAGGGCAGATCATGTTCTGCATCATGTCAACTAATCGTATCACTGATTTCAACTTTACAAGCATTTGACAGCATTATAGTACCTCAGCATTTAAAGTGTACATATGACCTAAAATCCATTTGAACTTGCAAAATGGAAAACTGTTTCTCAGACCCTTTCTAAACAATCTAGCATGGGTTTTGGCTGGCAGTTAACAATATTTCAACCATCTATTCAAAATCAGTGAATGATGACTTTTCATTCTGAGTAATATGATTTAAATATGCCAGAAGCAACTCCTACTCTATAAACATGAGATTCCCCACTGGCCTCTGTTTATCATTTTGACTCTGTTTCTGCCCATGGTACATCAAATATGGCGTGTTGGTTTATGCTCAGAGCAGGTCTTCTCGCCATTATGAGAAAGGGACAATATTTCGTTGGCCCATATGCTTCTATCATAGAGCTGCCAGCCTGGACAAATGACCACTGATCTACTAAGAATGTCTTGTTTGTACTATTGAAGCTTGTAAATTCTAGAAATCAAGTATTTCACAATTGTTCATCTGGATATCTTCTATAGCATTCATTCTTCTAGAAATCAAATCTCCATAATTTTTCATGGTCTATTATTCATTAATTTACATTTCCTTGCCTCTTTTCTGCTTGAAAGAGAAATTGGACAACACATTCTACTAGGAAATATGTCTCTCTAAACTCTGTTCAATTATCTATTAAAATATATATTGAAGTAATTATCTTTTAAAATACCCAGCTGCAGTGCCTTTTAGTTTTCTGAAAAGCTGATCTACCCATTAGGTATAACATGTCTCTGTTTGAATTAATTCTTAATCATAAGCTGCTAACTAAAGAAATTTGGTACTGAAATATACAGGCCTATTTTTCTGATTTTTTTCCAGCTGAAGTGTCACATTATGACATGTCATATTGAATCAGACATGAAGTGTTCAGATTATGGCATTTAAAATAATCTTATATGACTGCCTGGAACACATTGTAATGTGAAACATCATCCCAGAAATTCAAAAAGGTTTAACTTTTCTGACAGATGTAGTTTTAATCCTGGTTTCCTACAAAAATAAAACACTTAGATCAGATTAGTAATTCAAAGAGGGAGGGGACCTTGTCATTCACTCTTTTACTGGGTACATTAAAATGATGATAAATATAAATATATTCCTAATAAATGTCACATCTCATGCTCCGTGAACTTTGTGGACTTCTAAGCATGACTATGGCCTGACCCTGTAGTCCATACACTGAATATACTGTTCATGTGAGTAATCCCATTGAAGTCTATAAGACTACTCATGTAAGTAGTACTCAGTGTCTGGTCACCAAGTCTCATAGTATTGTTTTTGCTCAATAATTGGATGTTTCCCAGCTCCCTGGAGAACTTTTGTGATAGCAGTATGAGTACATCAAGTGAAATACTCATGTGAATACATATTCACATTCTCTTCTGTGAATGCTATTGCAAACCAGAAGTCAGTTGTACATTATGGATGTTCATGGAAAAGGAGAGAGAAGATTGGAAATTACCAAAATTGTAATTCACTTATATGTCAAGGAATTTTGAAAATACTTCGTAGTATTCTCCCAGCTCCATATAATAATTATAAACCGCTTATTGTCAGGTCTAGAGCTAGTAATCTGTGATCAGCTTTCTAGGATCATAGCTAATAGGCAAGACCATTCCCCACCAGGGCCCATTTCCAACTCCTACTTGACGCTAAAAATTTCCATAATGTCCCCCACCCCACCCCTCCACAAAAAAAACCCCAACCCACATCACTTTTAAAATTCACAAATACATAGAGTCTTGCTGAAACTTTCCAAAATGTTTTTTAAATACTACCTTTCATGAATATATACCAAATTACCTAGGATTACTCAAAGATCAGCTGAATTCTAATATCCTTTTTATGATTAGTGGTTTATTGTTGGGAAACACCTGTCTTTGCTGTTTAGACAAGTAATTTTTATTTTCCAGATTGAGGTTAAAAGAACACTGTGTAGATGAGGGTACAGTACTGCATTTTACATTTGTCAAATGGTTGGACTAGATGACCGCCTGAGGTCTTTTCCAACCCTAATATTCTATGATCATCTCTAAAATAGTCTACATCAGAAATGAAAACCACAATGGGAACAGCCCCATAGCAATGTGGAGAGAAAAAGGAACCCGACTCTTATTTGTTACAAGGCTACTACCTACACCCTAGTGTTTTGTTTCTTAATTTTGATTTCTTTAAGTTTTACATGTCCTACTTTTAATATCTTTCATAAACTGTCAAGAGCCTACATACTGAAGGAATAAATCACCCTTTTACATGTACTCCCAGTACCTAAAAATAAAAATAGGAACCAGATGAAACCACAAGAGCCTAATTACAGATGATTATCTTCTACAAGTTCAATTAACACCTTGTATCCAACTCACAGAAACCTACAACAGCAGAATTCCCCCTTCCCTGCAATGAAAACATAAGAGCTCAAAATTCATTATTAGGGGGCATTTAAACCTGAGCAGAAAAGTCCTCAAGATTGCTTGAACATAATAGACATTCATATGTCAATGTTTCCATCACATTCCACCATGTGTTACAAAGGTTGAGTTGCTTGTAACATACAGTGTTTATTAAGAGATGAAATGAGGACAGCAGTTTGTGTTGTTACATACAATGAGTGAATGCTGTACACATTCTTCTAACAGCCAGTCAGCTTAAAGCCTGATCATGGATACATTTGCTACTGTCTGTAATCACTAGAGTGAGTAGTCCCATTGACATCAATGTCTGTTCTGTTCCAAAAAAAGAAAACAAATGGTTATAAGTGGAATGGAGATATAAAAACTATATTTGAAGAGCAAATGTTAGTGGAAAAGAAACCACAAAACCTGCTAAGAAACCTCCTTTGACATATTGAAGTTAGCAGCAGTATTGCTACTGCAGCATCCCAGATTACCTGGCCTTATTTATTTTTATTTAATTTTTTGAAATGCACTTACCATAACCCTGGGCACATATGCCAAAGAAACTTGTAAAATAATATGCATTGCATGCAATAGTTGAACTCATGTCAAATGATAAAGAAATTTTCAATTACAAAACCAAACCACCACCACCCCAGAAGGAGCATAAAGGCAAGAGCCTCAGGTTGTGTAAACTGACATAAATTCACTGAAGTCTGAGGGATCCAGTCCTGATTGAAGAGGTGGCTTTGCAACATGCCTGGAATGTGAGAAAACTTGGGTGAAATCCTGGCCCTACTGAAGTCAATGGCAAAACTCCTATTTATGTTAGTGACCTTAAGTCTCTGTTAAACCTAAGTGCTGAAGGTGGGAATTCCAGAGTCTAGGGCAGTAGTGGGAAACCTGTGGCCCGTGGACCACACGCAACCTGTCAGGGTAATCTGCTGGCGGGCCATGAGACAGTTTGTTTACATTGACCATCTGCAGGCATGGCCAACCGCAGCTCCCAGTGGCCACGGTTCGACATTCCCAGCCAATGGAAGCTGCAGGAAGCAGTGGCCAGCACTTTCCTACGTAATCAGTCATTCTTTCATCTATGTAATGCAATACACAAAATATATATGGGTATTGCAGATATCTATGGTAGAAGTTAAAACAACTATTTTGACTGTACTTACTAACAGAATAATTATTTATTTTAAACTAAATTGGATTTGGATACAGCACAGGAGATCATTTTCATATCTTCCAAAAATATTAAGCTAACTTTTCCACAAGTGAACATATTGATGCATTACCAGTTTCTTTTCAATCAAGCTCATTTTTCTTTTGAAACATAGGCACCATATTGATAGAGTAAATATATGTGTTTCTTTAGAAATATGTTTCATCTTGAGATGATAAAATATCTTTTAGACTCAGCCCCACCTTCAGCAGCTTGCTAACAGTTTCCCAGGCTTCCTTCTCAGATTCAGTAAATTTAATGGATGGAAATTCTGACACCACAAGAGAAGAAACTGAGTCCCAACAAAGGAAATTAGTTGACAGTGATTAATGTACAACCTCTCTCTCTCTCTCTCTCTCTCTCTCTCTCTCTCTCCAATTAGCTTTTTTTTGTAGTTCAACTATTTGCAGAAATTCAGCTTGTGTGTTCGGAAAACAAAATTGGAAACCAGCCAGTAAAATGTCTTTAGTAGCATAAACTAGATGCATCTTTGAAGTCTCCATGCATTAGCTTGTCTGATTAAGTTATTGTGCTAGTTTTGCAGCTCTACTCCTCACAGGATAAAATGAAAAATATCTGCAGAGTAATTTCATTATTTAATCTTCATGTACTCTAAGTAATTGTAGTGCGACATCTGACAAAGTTTCTGAAGATTTTTCAGTAATAACTGATCATGGACAGAGCCAATTAAAACCAATTTTTCATTTAAAGTGATTCTGAAAAGGTCCTTTTTATTTTTATTGTCTAAAATAACCCACTTTGCAACTTCAGAAAGAACTTTAGCTTCCGTAATCATTTGGGTTTTGGAGTGTGTGGTAGGTAATGGTGGTATGTATTATTATTGGTGCCTCAGAGGCCCAGTCATTAACAAGGGCACCATTTTACTAGGTGCTGTAAAAGTACAGAACAAAAAGACAGTCCATGTCCCAAATAGCCTAAATAATGAATACTGTGGCCATAAAAGGTGTTTGATTGACAGACAGAGATGTTGATGCTCTTTATTTAGCCAGAGAGCAGCTGCAGCATGAGTAGTGACAATACAGGTTTTCACCAGACTATCATACCAATGTATTTCAGACTTGAGCTAGGCCAATATTCTCTGGTTTCAGAGGATAGTCAAGGCAAATGGATCCTGACTTGGTCAGGGTTTGGAAATGTGACATTAAATTAATGGAGATATCCTATCTCCTAGAGCTGGAAGGGACCTTGAAAGGTCATCAAGCCCCCTGCCTTCACTAGCAGGCCCAAGTACTGATTTTGCCCCAGATCCCTAAGTGGCCCCCTCAAGGATTGAACTCTCAATCCTGGGTTTAGCAGGCGAATGCTCAAACCACTGAGCTATCCCTCTCATCCTCATTTCTGGGTCAGGCCAAATTTTGAGTGCAAGGACTTGAAGGGATGGATTTAAGGAATAACAGTACTCTACTACATACTAACCTACTCAGACTATGAACATCTGAGTGGGTATCAGGGCTAGGTATTAATCCAGACAGCATTAACACCTTCAGATCCTATTCCAACAGTTGCACTGTGGTGTCAGAGGGATCCATCCAGTGACAGAACAGCTGTGGAAGCCATGCTTCTTCATGGTGAGTCCAGTGGGGCAGCTATGCAGAAGCACAGGTTGCCTGTCATCTCCCAATGACTATTGATTTTGGGGGACTGAAACCCTCTTCAGTGGGGCAGTTCCTCCCTTCAGACAAACATACACCACGTAAAACTCCATATATTAAACTAGCAGTTTCCTGCCCCCTATGTCAGAGAAAGCCACACGAGGAAAAATATCAATTTACAGGAGTGAGAAGGAAAATTTATACCAAATAAAATGATTGACCTCTGTTCCTTTTATGTCCCTTTAAAATTTTAGAGGTAATTTGATGTCACTGAACTCATGGGCAATGCCACAAAACTGCAACAGTGCATTCTGATCACAAGCCAGTCTAGGGGAGAGCATGGCCTTCTAGCTCTATAGTTCAAAAATAGTTTGCCATTTATAGTAGTTGCCAATGGAGCATATGGCATACCTAGGAAAGAGGTAGTGAAACTGTCTAAACATAGCTGGCATAAGTAATTCTTGCTTTGAGACAGTGGCTGTGCTATTTTCATGAGGATCCAGCCAACGAAGTTATGAAATGTGTATCATTTCATTAGTCTCCAACTGCAACCTAAGGCTTATTATCCTAATGCAACACATTACACAGATATGAATCTGAAACAAAGTGGTTTTGCTAACCTACTAAATTTGATTTAAATTGAATCACTTTGAAAATGCACTTTGCTTTTTATACCACATACATTCTTATTAACGTTATCTTTTTATTTTGTTGAACTTGGTCCTCTTCTAGTATTGCCTGTGGTGACATCAATGGGAATGAATAATACAACAAATTAAACAAGATAGGGTAATCAATACATCTTTTGTATGTATGTCAGTGCACTCCAGGTCAAGGACAAGCTTGTCAAAAGCAATTTTAATCATGTGGTTGATCACCTAATTTTAAAATACTTAATAATAAAAAAGTCACATATTGTCAGCATATTGCAGTGCTTTCTATCTTAAAATAAAAGTTCTAAACAAACACTGTGTATACCTATGATTTAGTTTGTATAGAACAGTTTGTTTAGACGTGATCATTAAAAAATAGCTGAGCTTCTGTGCTTTGTTGTTGAAGTGTAGTGTGTGAAGGAAAGCTACGTAATTTCGGAACATATTTAAGTAACTAATCATTCTAAATCAACAAATGTAAAAGAATGAAACTGACACAGTAATACTTAATGAGCAAGATTCTACACACTGGTCTCATTTAATTCCTCTTGGATATAAGGGAAGAGTGAGAGGGGAAACTAAGATTGCGGAAGCCTGGTAGGAAAACCCTAGGAACAGCCATGCTAAGGGAAGAAGAATAGGCTGAGATTTACATTGTGGTGTTATTTCTGAATTATCAGTAAAGCCAAACTCCAAGAAGAGGGTGAATTTGCATGTTCAGGCCTGATCCCATTATGATGTATTTATGTGCTTAAATTTAACTGTAAGGCTTTGGCCTAACTCAGGATCTATTAAGGACAGGATGGGGACTCAACCCAATCCTATAATTCATTTACAAACATATAACACAAAGATAATTCTTGGCTTGAAGAGCTCTTACACTATAATTATATTTAATTATGATTAGTAAAATCACACGTTAACACAGTTATGTATTGTATAGTAAGTCAAAGCCAAATAAACTGGCCACTTGGCATCAAGAAATAATGGGGTCAAATCATAATGAGTATATAACTTTCTACACAAAAGCACAGTATCAGCAGATGAATTCAACAGTGATTAGTTTAGTGTAATTAATTAGCTTAGCTTAATGAATGTAATTAAAACATATGATAATGAAAGTTAGCAATAAAGATGATGATGAATTTAAATGGTGACAAAGCAGAGGTCTCTGAATAAAAGACCCTTGACATGCAGGAAATAAAGATAAAATAGGGAGAAGTAATTGAGAACAAGAAAATAATTTGATAACTACGGTAGTTGTATAGAAAATAAAGAAGGAAATCTATGAAAAGAAGAATTATTGAATACAGCAATTTCCTTGATGGACAGTTATTCAGGGCCAAAGTTTCAAAACAAGGCACCTCAGCTATGCTTGCAAAATGAGTGTGCATACAAACAAGATATGTATGTTCCATTAACACTTACCTGTTTGTATGTGCAAGTATGTACTAGGTATGTGCAATTGCCTGTTTGTAGGATAATATTTTGCATACAGGGCCTTGGTGCTTATTTCTGAATTATGTTCCTTGATATCTGTTTGACTGGCTTTTCTGAATGCAGAAGTTTGAGAGAGAAAATATTTAGGAAAACACCTGGGATTTTTCAAGGGAGATTTCAATTGAGAAACAATGGGCCAGAGTCTAAAATGAAGTAAATTGGAGTAGGTCCTGTCCAGAATCTGGCCCCATTGTTCTCAGTTGAAATCTTTGACTGAAAATGGTTACAGATTTAAACAGTTATTTAGATGTACACACAGTTCTGAACGACAAAAAAAGTTATTCAGCACATAAGTCCCAGACTTCAAGTTTCTTCTGCAATTTGTTAATATATAAGATTCTCTTTAGTCTATAATGTATTGACTGTATTATAGGCTTCCTGTATAACTTGATTGTGCAACCATATGTGTTGTTTATCAATACAATGGATGATGCATTTATGAAATCCTTGTTGCTGAGGTGTTACAGTTAATATTGGCAAATTGATATGTTGATTTGGTTTGGTTTCAGTTTGTTTGAGAAAGGATTTGTTTCAGTAACGTCTGCATTATCCTATCTGTCAGGGCCGGCTCTGGCTTTTTTGCCGCCCCAGGCAAAAAAGCCTCCCGTCGCCCCCCAGGGGAGGGCGGTGAGCCCCGCCGGGGAGAGCGCCAGGGGGAGGGTGGTGAGCCCCGCTGGGGCTCCGCTCTCCCTGGGGGCCAGAGGCTGCACCGGGGGGAGGGCGGAGAGCCCGGCCGGGGCTCCGCTCTCCGGGGCGGCCAGAGCGCTGGGGGGAGGGCAGAGAGCCCCGCCGGGGCTCCGCTCTCCGCGGTGGCCAGAGGCTGCGCCGGGGGGAGAGCGGAGAGCCCCGCCGGGGCTCCGCTCTCCCCGGCGGCCAGAGCGCCAGGGGGAGGGTGGCGAGCCCGGCCGGGGCTCCGCTCTCCCCAGCGGCCAGAGGCTGCGCCGGGGGGAGGGCGGCGAGCCCGGTCGCAGCCCCGCTCTCGGGCCGGCTTGGTGGGCTGGTGCCTGGAGCCGGCCCTGCTATCTGTTTAACTTCCTAAAGTCTCTTTAATTCTCCATTTATTGAGCTCTTCCTTCTGTATTCATTTTTAAGTGGACTACGTCAGCAGCCATAAGGTAAACTTTCTCACAGAAATATTCAGTGACTTGTTTATGAAAAATATCTCTGTAAAATCTGTTCAAGTATGTGGAGTGAAAGGATGTAGACTTCTAAACTGCTTTGTTCAGATAATCTGCAGGAGGGAAAAAAATCTGGAGTCATCTAAAACACACAGGCAGCTGAAGATAGTTATCCTTGACTCTGGGTGACACTGAAACATTCAGTAAGGTGGCTATCCTGCTGGAGAAACTCATTACAAAAAAATTAAAATAAAAAATTAAGGGCCAGACTCTGAAATCCTTACTCAAACTAAATTGCACTTTATGCAAGTAATCCCACTGAAATTAGTAGGTTTACTCATGAAAGAGGGTGATTGCAATGTGATTAAGTATTGAAGAATCTGGTCCTAAAAAAACATTATAGTAGAATAATGGCCAAGAGCTGTGGAGATGAGTGAAAGCTGAGAGTTTGTTTATATTGTGGGAGTGCCTAGAGGACCCATGCATTCTCCCCGAGTGCTAGATTTTCATTCCCAATAATCTTCCATACCATCTTTGAATGGCTGTGTATCAAACAGGATTCCCACCATCAGCTCTAAATTAGTCCTTAGCATGACTGGTTGAAAGGGGTGGAGTTTGACTCATCAGTTAATACTGTGCTAAAAAGTATTAACAGAGCACTTTTATTACAACCAAGTGGTTATTGAGACTAAAGGGACAGAGTATTCTGTCTGTCCAGAATATCATGATGATAAATTATTAATTAAATACATAACATAGTCAAACAAGAATATATGGAAGCGTCTCTTACCAAAACGTCCAGTGCAAAGTGGATCTGATCCTGTAAACACTTATACACCCGAGTAACTTTTACAAATAGTCCCATTGTCTGTAACAGGACTACTCATGTATGTAAACCTGCAGGATCAGGCATTTCCACTCTAGCTGATACTGCACCATGAAAAGCTCTTAATATGTGTAAGGGGAGATATTGTACTTTTACAACAAGTTATATCAAGAAGTATATGGAACAGTTGGTCCAATATCTGAATCCTTTTATGTGCTTTATAAATTATGAGGAACAGCTGCTAACAAAAAGAAAGAAAGAAAAAATAAATAATAACTCAAGGTAAGTGCTTTGTCCAAATCTAAAATATTAAATATCCAAAGAATCTAAAAGTTTGTCCTTTTTTCAATCAGAAAGTTTACAATATTCACAAATTGATCAGTTTGCTATTAATTTTTAGATCCTTCTTTTATATCATCCAAATTTATAAAAGGTTCACTAATTGTCTTACTCTAATTTTTTACTAGACAGTTGCTTTGAACCATAAAATATCAGTACATATCTTTTATTATCATATATGACCTAGCATTTGCTCAGCTATACTGACTAAATAAGAGCTCTTGTCATGCATGCTCTTTAAAACACATTTTAAAATGCTCTTGTAATTTAGCTAGTGAAATATACTATAATATGTATATCTTCAAGTTGCTTTTTACGTTTATTTTTTAATTTTTGCTTGACAACTTATATCTAAGAATAGTAAATAATCAGTTATGATTTTTCAACTGAAAAAAATCTCTAAATGTGGATTTTTCACAGTAAAGTCTGGAATATAATGTGAAACTATAACAGACCATACTAAAAACAGGATCTCTCTATTATCTTGATTTTCATAATTTCCCTTTCAACTTTTTACTAAATATCAAAGGTATTTATGGGGGTGAAATTTGTGACTTATGGAAGAAGAAGATTACCATCTTTCCTGAACACATAGGTTCCCCTTATTTCTTGCATTTCAGTTCCCTTCACAAAACCCAGTTTTAGAGTAGTAGAAGTCCAAACATCTCAAAACTGTACCTTCCCCTCTTTTTGTATTGAGGCAGGCTTTATTTTATTTTGGTACATAGATATTTTGCCTTCTTAGTCTTTATAAATTAACTTTAAATTAATTATTGTAACTTCAGAGATGTTCTTTAACAATGGCTTCACCTGACCAAATGTTAGAGATGAGCATGTGAGAGAGAGGTACTTTCTCAGATAGCTATAGCCTCTACAATGCATCAACACCTTGAACTCTTCTTAACAACAAAGAGAGAGAGAGAATTAGTGTCCTCTCCAGAGCATTCCCTTGCCAACATTAAGGAAGCAGGCTGCTGCCTTCTACATCAGTTGCCCTTCATAATGGTCTTCAGGCATAATTAAATGGATAACACATTAGAATAATCTAGTCTGGAGGTGACAAAGGTATAATGGCTGGGGTTAAGTTCCACATCTGAAAGAAATGGGCACAATCATTGCACCAAGTACAGATGGGAAATAGCATTCCTAGCCACCAACACCACCTGGGATTCCCAGAGGAATCAAGGTGTTGGGAATAGCCTAGTTCCAAGCCCCTTTGGAAATGGTTGGACCCACTTTTTCAACAGTGGGGACAGATATTAACCCCAGCCATATTCTCTGCTGTTTTCAACAAAGCCACCAACATCACCTTCATCTCATAATATCTGAATTGAGCTTCAATCAGCTTGGCTTCAAAATCCCTATCATAACTAAGGCTACGATTTAGTCATGGAGGACATGGCAGTCACAGATTCTGTGACTTTACTGGACCTCTGTGACTTCGTTGGCTTCAGCTATCAGCAGCTGAAGCCAGGGCTGGAGGAGAGACTGTGAACCTCTGCCATGCAGCTGGGACTGGAGCTGGGCTATGCTCCCCTACAGCTGGGGCTGGAGCCAAGACCATGGGCCTCTACCCTGCACCTTGCAGCCAGGGCCGTGTGCCTCTTCCCTGCGGCTTGTGGCGGGGGTGGGAGCTGGGACTGTAGGCCCCTGCTCCACAGCTTGCAGTGGTGACTGCAGCCAGGGCTGCACACCCCTGCCCTGCAGCTGGGGCCACACACCCCTGTCCCATGGCCGGGGCTGCAGCCGAGGCCATGTCCCTCCACCCCCATGACAGGGGGGCTCGGCCTGTCACTTCCTTCCCCCCATGGGACTCCAGCTGTCATTCCATCCCCCCTACCTTGCCCTGCCCCTGGTTATTTTTAGTAAAGTCACAGACAGGTCACTGGCTCCCATGAATTTTTGTTTATTGCCTGTGACCTGTCCATGACTTTTCCTAACAGTAACGTGACAAAATCTTAGGCTTAATCATAACCAAACACTAGGAAAACATGATCACGAAACTATTTTGGGTTGGATGGGCATAAGCGGGGTGGGGGGGAGGGGATGGGGAAAGATGGAGTGCTGTTTGACATTCAGGCACTGTTTGTAATCCAGCCAAAAACACTTCCTTGTTTCTTCCATTGAGCTAAAACACACATTGCTATACCTACTGTTCGTCAGATGGTTCAACCGTGATGCTTCCATTTCCATAATAGTGCTAGAGTGGTTCTCATTTGAGAGCTTAGGGTAAATGCTAAACACTAATTGTTTTCATTGTTCTGCTTGGTGCCCAGGCTGGAGTTGGGGAAATGTCAGGGAGCTGGCCCCCACTCCCTGATTGTCAGTCAGATGCCTCCAGCATGAATTAGAGCTGTTTCCAGGCAGTTCTGTCTTAGGTATAGGTGGAGTGGAGACCTGTCCCCTTTACATCTTATGAGGAAGGCAGCAGATTCAGGGAGTAGGGCTTCCCCTCTGACAGGAATTCTCTGCTCACTAATTGTAGTCTGTTTCTGGCCCTTTTGCATGTCCTTAATAGTGCAATCACTAGATTCACTGAGAGATACTTTTTGCATGGTGATATGGAGAAAGGGTACAGATTAAAAATGTATTTTAAATTTGTGTATTTTCTAATTAGCATACAGGTGTAAATCCCATTAATGGGAGTAAATATTAGGCATTAATAAGATAATAGACCTCCAAAAATGGATGACTTCACTGCTCACAATTAACTTTTGGTACCTATTTTATATTATATGACTTTTTCCCTGTATAGTCACATATCTTTATCAAAGAATAGAGCCTTCACCTTCCTAAAATGTTTTGTTTATAGCCCTTACCAAAATGTTTGTGCAGGGAATTCCCACATACTCATAAACCTGTTTTCTTTCTATCTGATGCGTCAGGATGTAAAGATTTAAATCAATTTATTTTGATCTCTGTTTTCCTTCTCCATAAACCAGCAAAAGTTATTTGTCTCATGTTGGATTAGTCCTATTGCCTCTCAATACTGAACTGATTTGTCCTTGGTTTACTGCATGTTTTATTTTTCCACAGGTGTCTTTCCCATACAAGAGCAGGGGTTTAGTGTTGATTTATTCTTACCTAAATGGATCATGAGATTATTCTGTGATGAAGTGGGGGCGGAAATGAGACATTGTTAGGGTTAGACTTTCTTATTTATTTATTTTTAAGAGAAATTAGTCCTCATAGCTGGTGACAATGACAGACTGGAGATTGAAACAGAAACAGTACAGCAGTTGGCATATGGCAGACATTTCCTAGTACTCCACACATAAACGTCAGACATGGTCTGCAGAGAGACTATATAACACAGAGTGAAACTTAAATTCCATGTCTGTTCAGTTCTCAGTCACTCTGCTGAGCAAACCAGTTGTTTACATTGTGTGTATGTGTGTGTGTCGGGAGGGGGGGTGTTTTGTGATGTGGACATCTGGACACAAGCAATTGGACTGTGAGCTCTAAACTAGAGTTGGGGGACTTTTTTTTGGCTGAAACTACTTTTGATGAAAAATACAGTTGCAGGTCATCCGAAAAGTTTTGTGAATTTGTGTTGATTTTGGCCAATAGTTTCGGTTGAAATGAAAAAAGAAAAAAATGGGAATGTCAAAACAAGGTTCTCACTTGGGAGGGGATGACACTTGGGTTCCAGTCCCTGCTCCACTGACTATTTAAGTATTTGTACAAAGTGGAAAAGCTTCAGTAGGAGAGATTGGGGGACACATACCCCAGAATAGAAAATAGAGTGGGATTTAAGGCACTAACTTGGGTGGGTGGAAACCAGGGTTTGAGTCTCTGCTCTAGTGTGGGATTTAAATCTGGGTATCCTATAGCTCAGGTGAGTGCCAAATCAGGGGGCTAACGTTTATAAGGTGGGGTTGGCATCTCATCTTTTCCTCCTGTGTTTTGTGAATGTACCCATTCATTTTCTTTGCTTTCATTAAAAATACCCAAAATGAAATGTTTGTCATCTGAGGTTGAATTAAATGTTTTGTTCAAGTCAAATGTAACTTTTTGGATTTTCCAAAAATTCTGAAAAATTTCAATTTGTCTTGAACTTTTTGGAATTTTCAGAACAGCCAGTGAACAGAACAATCAGCCATTCACCCACCTCTACTCTTAAACAGCCATCAGATAATGACTTTCTAGACACTGGCAACACAGAGTTGAAAGACTTCCATAGTCCATTGCCAACCCCCTGTACCATCACATGTCTACAGTGAGAAATATATTCAATTTTCCTTTTAAATGTAATTGTGACTTCCAGAAGAGAATATCTCTAAAACCTGAAATTTAGCAGGTATCATGGCTTTTTACATGTTCTCTTTCCCCCTTGAAGTATCAACTTCTTTTTATAAGAACGTAACCAGACTGTTTGTGTGTAACCTAAATGACAAAGCAGCACAGTGCAGCATGCCATGGAAATCATGCACATCTGTGTACTGCATAGAGTTTATGATAGTGAAATAGTGCCCTAATATGCATTGCTGAAACTGTTATCATTCCTGCGTCTCCTTCTTTTTCACATTCTCCAGCAGGGGAGTTAATCAAGTTTGTGGTTTTCAGGAGACGGCACAGCAGGTTACCGGTAGGGTGAGGCAGCTGCAAGGAAATGAAATGAGTCTGTATGGTTCATGGGAGCAGCCCAAGACTGCTGGGGTTGGTAAGATGGGTAAGAAATATTGCCCTCACAAATCCACAAACTCTTATCTGTACAAAGCCCATTTACTCAGGTTTGGCATGGATGATGTGACCTAAATAGTAGTTTACATTGTCTGCCATAAATTGCTGTACCTAACTGCAATGGCCACTTTTACATCATGCCAGTTGCTGATTTTGATTCCTAGAACCAGTTAGCATTCTTAGTACAGTGCTCTCAGTTTTTCATAAGTAAGGCTATGATTTTGTCATGGATATTTATAGTAAAAGTCATGGACAGGTCACGGGCAATAAACAAAGAATCACGAAAGCCGTGCCCTGTCCCTGACTTTTACTAAAAACCATCCCTGACAAAATGGGGAGGGAGGAGGGTCCAGCACCTTGCCCCTCCCCCTACACAGCAGCTGGAAGCTGCAGGGGCCCCATTGCCCAGTGATTGGGAGGGGTCCCCCTGCCGTCCTGTGGGACTGGGAGATGCGGGGGACCTCCTGCCAGCACTGAGCAGCTCTGGGGTACCTCTGCTGCTGTAGGCAGAGAGCTGGGATGGGGGGTGGGTGCTCACAGTAGCTGAACAACTTCGGGTGGAGAGGGCCTGGGGAGTTGCAAGGGGCCCCTAGCCCACAGCCAATGAGCAGCTACAGGGTCCCTCTGCTGCCGGCGGTGGTGGCTGTTAGCTACATTGGGAAGATGGAGGAGGCTTCTCACGGTGGAGGCTGGGCTGCTGCAGGGTCCCCTGCTGCTGGCAGTGGCTGGTCAGCTGCGGGCCCCCCAATGTCACGGAGGTCGCTGGAAGTCATGGATTCCGTGACTTCCTTGACCTCTATGACATAATCTTAGCCTTATTCATAAGTAATACTTAGATTCAGCCACAAGGATTTTACTACAAACATTTCTAAGTTGTGCTGGGGAAATTGTGGATCTGATTTTAACTTGATAAGGATAATTACAAAACACTTTTGGTTTGAAAATAGGGACATACAGTTCTGCTTTCTTTGGATTATGTTATCTGGAAAAAATACTGTGTATGCTAGGTAACAGTATAAATACAGGATTTGTGCCCAACCATCTGTTACCTAAGGGACTGTGGATAACTCTAAAACTTTATAGGCCTTTTGCCACTCCAGGAAACTTCACTCCAAATGAAATGAAGACAGTATCTGTGTTTGTGGAAAAAGCCCGAAAAGCATTTTTTGAAATCTGCATCATCTATTGTTCTACATCAAAATCATTGTTATTATCCTTATATAGTGTCATCCACAAATAAGAGAGGGCGCATTCAGACCCTGTGAAATTAAACTGAGTTTGACATCCTTCACAGCACAGTGCAAAGCCTGCTTATTTAGTCAAGTATTCCCTTGGTTATTTTTGAGGTATCAACAGACAGGTTGCTACTGAATGGATGACATAACTGTGAAAATGGCCTTTTCTTTCCCATAGTAAATAGTGTATAGGTGGTTGCACTTGTTTAAATTATCAAACTGTATGTGTTATCTATTGTCTACAATTTTTAAAGCCTTACTGTACCTTATCAATATCATGTATCAATAATAAAAATAGCAAACAAGCCTGACGAAGGAAAGATGGACCAAAGCTAACTCAATTCAAGACAAAGAAGGGAACAGTCTTATAGAAGAAAGGGACATCAGCAATAGGAGGACAAACTACTGCTCTGATCTATATAACCACCAGACAAATGGAGATCCCAGTGTCTTAGACAGCTCAAATTCAACAGAGGAGGATGACTTTCCAGTACTGCGTGAAGAAGTGGAGACAGCTATGAAATCACTCAACAGAATGTCTGGGATTTTGTCAATACCTGTAGCCTAACTGATGAAATTCGGAGGAGAAATAGTAATAGATGTACTCACCAAGATCTGCAACAAGATCTGGCAGACCGGTGAGTGACCCTCCACATGGACAGTCACTAATCATCACTGTGCCAAAGAAATGCAACCTGCAATTGTGTCAAAATTACAGGACCATAAGCTTAATTAGTCATCCCAGCAAAGTGATGTTGAAAGTCATATTGAACAGATTGAAGCCACAAGCAGAGAATATCATCACTGAAGAATGGGCTGGCTTTTGTGCTGGAAGAAGTAGCACAGAACAGATTTTCAACCTTGGTGTTCTATGTGAGAAGTACTTACAACACCAGCAGGACATCTACCACATCTTTGTTGACTTCAAGAAGGCATTTGACAGAGTATGGCAAGAAGTACAATGCTGGTTGTTAGCTTATTCTTACCATTAAACAACTATATGCCAAGGCCAGCAGTGCAGTTCTCATCAATGGCAAAATAAGAGAGTGGTTTCGTTGGAGTCCAGCAAGGCTGCCTTCTTTCATCCACACTGTTCAAAATCTACTTGGAATACATAATGACTGATGCCCTAGAAGATCATATATGCACAGTCAGCACTAGGGGGTGAACAATCTCAAATCTTTTGTTCGCTAATGACATTGATGGCCTGGCAGGCAGCAAAGATGAACTTGCCAATCTTGTGAAACGATTGGATGAAACCTCTGCAAAATACGGCATGGAAATCAGTGCAGAGAAAACCAAGCTGATGACAAACAAACGTGATGGGATCAGCTCACATATCACTGTAAGTGGACAAGAGCTGGAGACAGTGAAATAGTTCAAGTATTTGGGGCAATGGTGGGCAACCTGGGGCCCGCAGGCTGCACGTGAGACAGTTTGTTTACTCTGACCATCTGCAGGCACGTCCGGCCGGCCACCCGCAGCGCGCAGTGGCCATCATTCTCCATTCCCGGCCAATGGGAGCTGTGGGAACCTTATCCCACCTGACATGTCTGCTAAACAATGAAATACAAATTAATCTTGAATTTTACATGTATTTCAAAGAGAGAACTATTTGTTAATGATATTAATGTGTTGTAGATTTGAATTTCATACTGCAGATGAGAAAGAAATGAGTTTTTAGCCATTATTCAAATAAGGGACTTTTTTCATATAAGGAGGTTCAATTGTGCATTAAGGAGCATGTTGTTTGAACTCATTTAAGCCCCACTTGTGTGGACTTTGTTTTTAAATATAATTATTTTGGCTCTGCAACAGCCATTCAGTTTCTGCCCTGCAGCAACTGAAGAAAGTTGAACCAAAAGCAAGTTCACATGGGCTTTTTTTAGATCAGACACTGGAAACGAAATAGTAATTTGTGCAACTGGAAAATGACATTTAAAGTAGACCGAATCTAAATGTTATAAACAAATTTTGTCCCAAATAAGCCAACAAAAAGTAATAGTTTCCAGTTTCAATGCTCTACCCTTGAGCAGAAATGGAACCAGTTGAGTTTCAGATTTCTGTGAGGAAGAATGCTGTTCAACCAATGAACAGTTCTACAGCTGGCCTGGGGAGATGCAATAGTCATTTGTCCTCAACTATTGATCTTTTTGGTTCCTCACAAATAATATCTAGCTCCTTTATAATGCTTGTCATCAGTAGATCTCAAAGTGCTTTACGAAAGAGCATTTTAGGGATGGGAAAACAAGCAGGGAGAAGTGACATGACTTGGTCAAACAGCAGGCCATTGGCCAATCTGGCAATAGAAAACAAGTCTCTTGAGTGCTCTATCCAGTGTAGTATTCACTAGGCCACAGACTACTTCTTCTCTGGAATCATCCTCACAAGTTGCTTTGACTATTCAGATTACCTGCAACTGAGGAAGTGAGAAAGAAAGAGGGCAGAGCTTTGGTGGCAGAAATCACACTCTGAGTTCAGTCAGTCACTTCATCGAGTTTTTTTGAAATTATACACAATATCACTAGTGGTAGTGAACAAAGATTCCTCGCCTTTGCCATGACATCTGCAAAGTCCAAGTTACAGAAAGTATTCCTTCAGGCAATGCATAGACTGAATGCAACTCAGATACAAAGTGGAGTGTTTTTTTGAAGTGAGATAATATTACTCAGATTCAGGCTGGACTGGCAGCTTCCAGTGTAATAGATCTTTGACAAGGGAGACAAATATAATGTTGTTAAAGTCTTAAGAGGATCAAGCCTGAAAGATATTGGCTTGACAACAAGAAAGATTGATGTAATAGCACCTATGATCAATAGCTTCTAAAGTGCTTTACCATGGTGGGAAAGCAGTATCATTCCCATTTTACACACTGGGGATACTGAAGCACAGGGGAGGCCAAGACTTGTGTGAAGTGATGCAGCAAGTCAGTGGAGAGCTGAGAATAGAGCTCAGGTCTTCAAGGCCAGTGTCCTATCCACTGGACCTTTTTGCATAACTGATACAGCCTGGACAGTGACATTACAAGTTGTATACCCTATTCTCTGTGTGACCAGTATGACATATCCTAGTTCTGAAAGCACTATTTCTAGAGCTGTTCATTTTCTACAACTTTCTAGACCTCAGTTTGAAAACATTGTCAAATGGTGCTGATTTTTATATGGTCCCACCTGTTCACAAAAAAATACACTGAGATTAATGACGGGCAAATGGCTTGGAATTTTGCTTCATTCAGAGTAGCTATCCAAAGTTCAAATGCCTACTGAAAGATTATCAGAATTTCCACATCTCTTGAGTCTGCAAAAGTGGGAGGGGATCTAAGGAGAACAAACTCTTGTGGCTCTTTGGCACTTCCATACCTAAGTCAGGATAGAAGACCGAAATACAAAGCCATGTACAAATTGTAAAGGGAAACCCTTATCCCAGTATTTCAGAATATTTTAAAAGGTTTGATTGGAAAGACCCATCCATTCCAAACTATCAAATTACTGTCAACCTTATAATTCTATCAGGGTTCTCCTGAGCCTGTTGTATTTGTCTTAGCTCTTTTACTAGAGCCACTGCTGTACTATTGGAACATCTGCTAATGTCTTGTGGTTCAGAAGAGTTTGTTGATATTCTTATAATGGGAAAAAAGATCACAGATGATCTGAGATGGGGGAATAGTAGTTTCTCATAGATGTGGCTACCATTTCTATTAAAGGATATATGAACAGCAAGGCAAAGGTAACAAAGGGACCTGGAAATATAGAAATGTTGTTTTACTCTAAAATCTTCACCCTCTGCTCTAGTAATACATGGAATAAATAGATTTGATGCATGGTAAATATGCCTTTTACCAGCTCTTACCTCAGTGTTGTACTGTAATTTAAAATGCAACAAAGATTTTTTTCTTGAATGTGTTCAAGGTCAGCAAGTATTCAAATAAAATGTATATGAGACAAGATTGGTTCCAGACATAGAGAAGAAAATTCATTTCCTGAATGGTTTGTCAAATTAATTTCCCATTACCCACCTAACAATAATTAAATGCCAGTGATTTATGACTGTTCAGGTTTTGAACCAGTAATATAACTGGTCAAATGTTCTTTATCCCCTGAAAAGATTTTTATCCCATAAACAAGCTTTTTATCTATCCAGTACCCCTGAAAACAATCCTGAAGTTCTCAATTTTTCAATGGGGTGGGAATCAGTCAATGAAAGAATTAGAGCTCACTTTCAGAATACATTCTTTAGTCTCTTTAAACTAACAGTTATATGATTCTACGCACCAACCAATGAAAAGCCAGATGAGGAAAAATGTTTTTTTATGATTTATTACAGGATGTGTTAACCAATATCTGAAAATGTGATATCATTAGTGATGTTGGGTGGTTTTAACACAAAGGTTGGAAGTAACAATGATGGGTGGATAAAGTCATGGGCAAGTATGACAGAGGTTTGGATATGAATCAAAATGGTGCACAATTAAGTAGAAATGCGAACACCTTAGAGATAGATGGAACAATATTCACCCATAAATTAACCCATAAAGTGACATGGAACATCCCAGATGGTGCTACAAAGAACCAGATAGATCACTTCTGCATTTTAAGAAAGTTTCACAGCTCGTTGGCTGTGTCGTCTGTGCATATAGGGGAGTGAACATGGGCAGTATGCACAATCTTTATATCAGTAACTTGAAGAATAAGTTAAAATATGAAGGTTAAAAGAAGACCATGCATCAGCATTGCACAATTATAAGAAAGAGACTCAAAACATGTTTTTTAGCTTGAAGTAAAGAACAGGTTCAGTATTCTACTGGGGTCAACTGAAGAAACCAAGACATTAATGCTCTGTAGAAAAACATCAGCGTGCTATCTAGAAAATGCAAAGACAGTCCTAATAACAGCCTCTCTTCTGGCTCTTTTAAACAATGATTCAGATACTTAGAGAAAGTATATATACATGTATTAAATTTAAAGGCAGGAAAACAGCTGAAGAGAATAACGTTACTGGAGAAATGCTTAAAGCAAGTGGTTAAACAGCCCTCCAGACTGTCCTTGGGTGTTTGAATAGAACATGGAATGAAGAAAAGAACTCAAACCAGTGCAAGAGAAGCCTTAGCCCCAGTCTACACTAAAAACTTAAGTTGGTATAACTGAGTGACACGGCTACACTGACCTAACTACCAGTATAGGCAGTGCTATGTCGACAAGAGGGCTTCTCCTGTCAACATAGCTACCACCTCTTGGAGAGATGGAGTACCAATGCCAACAGGAGAAGCTCTTCCATTGGCCTAGGAAGTGTCTTCACTAAGTGCTATGGCAGCACAACTTCACCAGTGCAGCTACTGCAGCTTTGTAAGTGTGGGCAAGTTCTTATAGTAAAATTGCCAGAGAAGAGTGACCTTACCCACTGCAATAACTGGAGAGGAATCACATTACTCTCAGTTCCTTGGAAAATCATGTGGAACCTCATCCTGCAACACCTCGAGAAACAAATAGATCTCCAATTTAGGAACAAACTATTTTTAGACAATTTTGATCATGTGCAGGCCATACTGTGGTTCTCAGAATTAGAGAATGTGTCGAGTGAGAAGCACCTGCTGTGATAAACTTTATAACTTTCCATAAGGCTTTTGAGAGCATACACAGTCTTTGGACAATTATGGCATATAATAGGATACCAGCAAATCTAATTCAAATACTCAAGAATCTATATGATAATGCAGTCAGAATGTGCAGTCAGAGATGGTGACAACATCAGCCAATGGTTTGCAGTGACAACTGCAGTGAGGAAAGAATGTATTATGTCCCCACTATCATTTGCACTGATCATTGACTATGTCATGAGGAAAATAACCACAGACCACAACTGAGGAATTTTATGGACAAATGATAAAGCACAATTGGTTGACCTTATTGTTGCTTATGACATTGCCCTGCTTAGTCTAACATATAACTTAATAAAAGAAAAGACACGGCTTTTCTCAGAGAAGCAAAACAAGTTTGTTTTGTTCACTGACAAGGTGGATAGAAACTATATGACTAGCAATGTCCCAAATGCAAACGTCAGAGTGGATGGAGAAACATTAGAAGAAGTAAGCTATTTTACCTATATACAGAATGAGACGTGCAGTTATGATAACACCTTGTTAGATATCCAGCAACAAACATGAAAAGCAGCAAACAACTTTCATCAACTTGAAAAGATTTGGAAAAGCAACATGATTGGTATTGACACAGAAATGTAAATTTTTAACACCAACATTATGTCTGTCATTCTCTATGGAGCAGAGTCATGAAAATCTACAACAGGAGTTGATAAGATGTATTCATTCCAAAGTGTAGCCTGTGAAAGATTTTCATAGTTCATTAGAAAGAGTTTTTTGCAACATCAGAAATTCTAAGGAGAGGAAACCAATCTAATGTATCAAACATGGTTAGAAGACAATGCTGACATATTTAGGACACTCTTTATAGATGCCACCAACACAACTTCCATGTCAAGTGACAACGTAGGCACCACTTGGAAGGAGAAAAAAGAGTGATTTAGAGAAACATTACTCAGAATCATAGAGAGAAACCAGATCCATCAACATGCCTCTCAGAAGTCTTAACAACACAGCACAAGACCAAAATAAATGGGAGAAACTGGTGGACACCTTATACATGTGATGCTGCAGGAGGATTAAAAAAAGAAAGAATATGTGAAGCCATAATCTTGCAGGAATCAAGTGACAGAAAAACTTGGGCCTCCGCTTGTTCAGGGAAAGCCCCTGGCGGGCCGGGCCGGTTTGTTTACCTGCCGCATCTGCAGGTTCGGCTGATCGCAGCTCCCACTGGCCACGGTTTGTTGCTCCAGGCCAATGGAGGCTGCAGGAAAGGCGGCCAGCATGTTCCTCGGCCCGTGCCGCTTCCTGCAGCCCCCATTGGCCTGGAGCGGCAAACCACGGCCAGTGGGAGCCACGATTGGCCGAACCTGCAAACGCAGCAGGTAAACAAACCGGCCCAGCCCACCAGGGACCTTCCCTGAACAAGCAGCGGCCCAAGTTTGAGAACCACTGCTCGAACCAACACAATTGGCTGCAGTTTTATATAGGAGTGGCTAAATAGAATATTAAAACCAATAATTAAACATAAATTCCATATGAATACAATTATTTCGTCTAATAGTCACTTCTTTTCTGACCTAACTGTAATCTCCTAAGAGGTGATACATGCTCACTAATATAAGCAAGTCCTTTTAATAGCTCTTTTGCATCTCCATCTACCTAAATGTATTTTCAGCAGCAGCAACAGATGGGTACTTGCATTTCATAACAGTCATCAATCCAAACACTAACTGTCTTAAGCTAAGCGTACGAGACTCATGTAATGTTGTTTTAAAGTTCAGACCAACTTCATGCTAAATTGGGAGTTCCTGGAAAAATAAAGAGGGCAGAGAAGGAATACAAGCAAAACAGTTAATCCTGAACTCTGAAAAGGTCGCTTTGCAGTCAAATGGGTAGCCAGCATCTCTATTCTCATGGTATTTTTGCGCATGTTTCTTCTCTAAGCAACATTTCAACATTGTTGAAAGTGTCTCTTTTCACAATCTATAAAGGAATTTCTAATAGTAAAATTGTGGAGAAATAGACAGCGTGATGAAAACATGCAAGACTGAGCAGCTGATACAAGTGGGTTGGTGTGACAGTGGAAGGAAAACAATGATATTGGAGGGTATAAATGGCTGGATACCATAGAAGTTTATTTCTGTGCCTTATTCTTGTGTAATTGAGGTTATTTTTGAATGAGCTTTTAATTGGTTCATGTTTGGAGTGAGTGTCTACATTCTTTCAACCTTACCTATCTTTGAACCAAGTTTTTTGTTTGGGAATTTTCCAGGTAGGCTAATGTGCAAATGTGCGTTGTTGGTGTAGGATATTGTAATTATAGACAAAAGGAGAAGAATTTAATGTAGATTCAAAACAGTGCTAGGAAAAGTTTTAATGATTAAAACTGAAGGTAAAATAAGGAGAAGACACTGAAATTTTAAATTGACATTTAACTTTAAAAGAGACAAGGTGTGTGAGGTGATCTCTTTTCTTGGACCAACTTCTGTAAACTTGATCCAATAAAAGATATTGCCTCACCCATCTTGTCTCTTTCATATGCTGAGACCAGCATGGTTACAACAGCACTGCAAACATTTAACTTTTGAGAGATGACTAGTGTAGTTGAGGTTTCAATAAAGTCAACTGATAGAGAAGGCAAGAAACCTGAAGTAATATAAAATCCCTCTTGTCCAGGGGAAAAAATAAATGTGTTTTTGGAAAATTCCTTCCGGATTGGAAAGACACAACCAGGGATTTCCCTAGACCATCCCTCCCCCCCACCCCGAATTTCCCCAATGCTCCCCCTCACCCCCCGCCAACTTCCCCCCAGTTAGATGCAGTGTTGCCAATTTAGTCATTAGTTGGAAATTTGAATTGAAATTGAAACATTAATACACACTTTAAAAGCACATACACTATATGATAAAATACTTGTACATGAGAAAGCATAATGGGTTTGAAAAGTATGAACAAAGACTAGCTTCCCCATACAGCTGTTATTTATGACAATGTCAGCACATTTGTTTTGGCTATATTGGCCTACCTAATAATTTCAAATTATTATTTATAAGTAAGGTCTGAATGAGCTCTCCCCTGACAGCCAGTGATGAGCCAGCGGTGGGTGGAAAGGCTTCAGGACCAGACTGTAGTTATACGAACACACCTACTCTGCCTAGGTATCCAGCAGACAGAACTGTGCTGCCCAAGTGATCAATTTTGGCTAGTGTTGGTTACAAATCACTTAAGTATTAAATGTGGGGGGTCATGAAATGTTGTTATCCGTATTGTATGAGTAAAGGGCAGCAGCACTGTACTTAGCCTGTCTGAATGAGGGGATCTCCCTCAGTGCTTAATTTGTGCTAGGGCTTGCCAGGACTGAGCCCCAGCATCTCTAGGCTTGACAGTTCATAGCCCCAGCACCTCTGGGCTTGCCACATCAGTTATGAAAGTAGCACCTCTTTCATTACAAATTAAGCACTGGTCACCCTCAACTGAACTGCACTCCCTAAGCAGGAGGTTTGGATGCCATATCCTAGTGAAGAGAGAGGGTGTTTTGCTTGGTGGTGTGGGCTCTGCCTAAGAGTCACAGGAACTATTTGACCTGCCCCCTCTCCTGTTTAGGGATACAGCTGATTAGGCTCCATAGAGAGTCTTTTGGTTTGTTAAGTGACCACTAGAGCTGAAATCACTGATAATCAGGTCTAAGTGCTTAGACCTGCTGTGGGACAGTGTTTCTGTGGAAGAGACCCCCAGCCTTCACTGGCAGCAAGGTTTCCCCACTGATAGCTGGGTGGAACTGCGAGAGACCCACTCACAGAGGTCAGAGTGGCAGCAGAAGGTGACAGTGCAGGGCCACTGGGGACAGAGCGGTAGAGTGAACGGTGGCACGACAAACAACAGCAGCCAGAGCATTGGACTATGTTTTAGTGACTTCACTACAAAATGTTAGATTTGTGACTGGGAAACTTATATAAATATATGTTTCTGTAAACATGCGGGACTCACCCCTGCAGCGCCTCCTGCTGGTCGTCTCGGGAATTAGCTCTCCAGCCATTGGAGTGCCCTCTGCAGGCCGGTGTCCCACTACCGCTTGGCCCCCGTGTCCCTCCCCGACCCGGTGCCCTGTTGTCTGTGGTGCTGCCCCCTGGGGTGCTACCCCCACCCACTATCTCCACTTCGCCTCAGTCTTGGCTACTGCCAGTCCACATCTAGCCCCCATTCACTGGGGCAGATTGCAGTGTATAAACCACTCATCACAGGCAAAGGGGTTTGGACCTGCTTCCCCCTGCAACCCAGTACCTAATAGGCCTGTCATAACTATAAAGGGAAGGGTAATAGCTGTCCTGTGTACAGTACTATAAAACCCCTCCTGGCCAGAGACTCCAAAATCCTTTTCCCTGTAAAGGGTTAAGAAGCTCAGGTAACCTGGCTGGCATCTGACCTAAAGGACCAATAAGGGGACAAGATACTTTCAAATCTTGGGGGGGGGAAGGCTGTTGTTTGTGTTCTTTGTTTGGGAGTGTGTTCGTTCTCGGGACTGAGAGGGACCAGACATCAATCCAGGTTCTCCACATCTTTCTAAACAAGTCTCTCCTATTTCAAACTTGTAAGTAAATAGCCAGGCAAGGCGTGTTAGTTTTCCTTTGTTTTTCTCAACTTGTAAATGTACCTTTTACTAGAGTGTTTATCTTTGTTTGCTGTACTTTGAACCTGAGACTAGAGGGGAGTCCTCTGAGCTCTTTTAAGTTTGATTACCCTGTAAGGTTAATTTCCATACTGATTTTACAGAGATGATTTTTACCTTTTTCTTTAATTAAAAACCTTCTTTTTAAGAACCTGATTGATTTTTCCTTGTTCAAGATCCAAGGGGTTTGGATCTTGATTCACCAGGAGTTGGTGGGAGGAAGGAGGGGAATGGTTAATTTCTCCTTGTTTTAAGATCCAAGGAGTTTGGATCTGTATTCACCAGGGATTTGGTGAAGGTTTTTCAAGGTTTCCCAGGAATGGAATCCATTGAAATGGTGGCAGCGGAACCAGAGCTAAGCTGGTAGTTAAGCTTAGAAGTTTTCATGCAGGCCCCTACATTTGTACCCTAAAGTTCAAAGTGGGGATCCAGCCTTGACATGGTGGCATAGCGGTGGGATCATTTTAAACCCAAAAGCCAGTGAGATTTTTTTTTCCTTCTAGCTGCTTGGAAAGCCCAGCTGGAGGTAGATAGATGCATATCTTATCTCTCCTTGCCTGAAGGCAGAGGTGTTAAGTTTTTTTTAACAGGTCCTTTGTTAAGAGAAGGGTTCAATTAGCAAATGACTGGTAAAAGGAATTTACAAGCTGAATTGTGTTTTTTTTTTCTTTTTACATCCTCGGGAGTAGCTAGTTAGAAAGTCTCTGTTAACTCAGCAGCAGCCAGAGCTGAGAGCTTCCCAGTTTCAGTCAACTGCAGAGGGGGTGACCCAGCACAAGAAAACAGGAAAATGACTACCAAAGAAGTAGCTAAAAAAATAGAACTGGCCAAACTAGAAGCAGAAGAAAATGAAAGAAAACATCAGAGACTGCTTCAATTAACAAAACTCGAGACAGACCAGAGAGCAAGAGAAGAAAAAGCCAAAAAGGAGGCCCATGAAAGAGAGATGGAGCTGGAAAAAGCCAAAGAGGAGGCTCACAAGAGAACTATGGAGCTGAAAGAAAAAGAGATGGAGCTGAAAGAGAAAGAGATGGAGGAGAGAGAAAAAGAAAGGAAGCATGAACTGGAAGTAGCAAAGGCTAAGCAGGATGCACCAGCCAATGCTAACAACCCCCCTCCAGGTACCACTTCCCATCCCAGAAAATTCCCCACCTACAAGGCAGGCGATGATACTGAGGCCTTCTTAGAAAATTTTGAAAGGGCCTGCCTTGGATACAGCATCGCTGCAGACCAGTACATGGTAGAGCTGAGGCCGGAGCTCAGTGGACCCTTAGCAGAGGTGGCGGCTGAAATGCCTAAGGAACACATGAACAGTTATGAACTTTTTAAAAACAAGGCCAGACTCAGAATGGGGCTAACACCCGAGCATGCCCGTCGGCGGTTCAGAGCCCTAAAGTGGAAACCCGATGTGTCATTTACCCGTCATGCCTACCACATTGACAAAAATTGTGATGCCTGGGTATCAGGAGCAAATGTTCAATCTCTGGAAGATCTACTTTCCCTAGTAAAAATGGAGCAGTTTTTAGAGGGTGTTCCTGAGGAAATAGAAAGGTACATCCTAGATAGGAAGCCCAAAACTGTAACTGAGGCGGGGGAGATTGGAGCCCAATGGGTGGAGGTGGCAGAAAAGAAAAAAACTAGTAGCAGTTGGAGCGAATATCAGAAGGGGCAAGCCGAAACAAAACCCTACCACCGGGGACAACCCAAGGCCCCACCCACATCCCAAGGGAAACCCCAGACGCCTTCTCACCCCACCACACCAGTCTCCACCAACCCACATCGTCCCGGTGATACCTTAGCAGGGCAATGTTTTAAATGTAATGAACTGGGACATATAAAGGCTCACTGCCCCAAGAACCCCAACCGATTACAGTTCATTACACCCCAATCACACCAAAGATCCCCAAACCCAGATGCCTCTCTCATACCCTCAGAGCGAAGGGAAACCTTGAGAGAGGGCGGAAAGAAGGTTACCGCTTGGAGGGACACTGGGGCTCAAGTGTCAACTATCCACCAATCCCTAGTGGACCCCATATCCTGTCTTCCGACAGTGACTATTCCAGGTGCTTCAGAGGGAATGAACAGAACAGGGAATCATTGAGTGATCCATCCCCGGTTGTCCACTCCCAGTTTCTGGCAAACAGAGGCTAGGGACACTCAGAACATGTTCCAGTCTTTTTAATCTCTCCTCCTATGGAATCTGTTCCATACCCCTAATCTTTTTTTTACCCTTCTCTGTACCTTTTCCAATTCCAATATATCTTTTTTGAGATGGGGTGACCAGTACTGAACGCAGTATTCAAGATGTGGGCATATCATGGATGTATATAGTAAAAGTGGAGGAGCTTGGTTTGCCAGATTGATCAGCTAAGACAATACAGGAAACCTATATGAAAAGGCTGCAAAACACCATGCCTCTGGACTGCATCAACATGCAGAAAGCCTTATAAGCCTCCAGTCACTGTCAACACCAATTTTAGAAGAACTTAATGAGGCTGAGAATGCTGGAGACACAACTCAATTTATGTGAACCAACATGGCTGTTGCACCATACTTTATATTTAAGAAAGAGATACCACATACTACAAACTGGAGGCCAATGTTAAGTGCATTGTCACTTGTTAATCCTGAAGTTGGACACTGGTTTCGAACAAGACTGGCAAATGGCTCACTATCTTTCTGAAAAAACTCAGCTGACTCTCTAGAAGCATGCAGCGCAACAGTGGAAGACTCAGCAGTTGAAAAAGTGAAGAACTCTCACCATATTCAAAATATGTACATACATGGCTGATGAATTCACCAATGCAAATAGGCATCAAGTATTAAGTAATTGCGTATGTTATCATGATGTCAGCGGTAGGTCAGTAGATGCATTTTAGATGTTCAGGTTATAGAAGACACATCAGCTGCATCTGTGACATCTTAGAAGATTGAACCCCAAACAGATGGCTGCTTGTGCATTTGGTGGAGCTAGAAACTTCTCTGGAAGACATAGTGGAGTACAAGATTTGCCCAGAGAAAGTGTAACCCTAATCTTAACTATACACACTGCAGAGGCCATCTACTCCAGCTCATGCTAGTACAAGCTGCAGCATCTTCAAAAGACATTAAAAAGCCATAAATTGAATGGCTTTTTTATACTTCTTTTCAGCAAGAGTGCAAAAGGATTGAACATCTTGGAAACAAATAGAAGATACACTGGGATTGAAGTTCAAATTAGTCCAACCTGGGAAAACCTGCTGGCTCTCTCATGAGCGATTCTTGGCTGTTGTCTTAAAATTACTGCAACCGTTATTATTGGCTTTGGAATGTATCCACCAAGATAGGACAGATTTAAGTAGTGAGGCTGGTGGACAACTTTTGTTACTAAGTTCAGAGAAGACTATCGCCATTCTCTCTCTTGTACGTCTACTGTTGAAACCACTTGGGTCATTAAACAATGTCATCCAGCCATCTGCTACAACTGTAGTAGATCTTTGTCCAGCAATAGAAGCTACCCTTGGATCAATCAGAGATATCCATTGAAAATGTACTGGAAGGAACAAATAATTCAGTCCAGAAGTTGACTAATGAAGGTACTTATATTGACTCCCTAAGTGAAGAGGACAAGAAGTGTTTGTTAAGCCAGCTGAAAAAGTACACAGACTTGATTCTTACAAATCTAAAATTGTGATTTCTATATTCTACTCCACCTCCATGTAGCTTTTACAGATGCCTGTCATATAAAACATCTATAGTTGAGTGGAGTGAGGCACTACCAGCGATAGAGCTGCTATGTGATCGGAACAGAATAGAGAATTTTGAACACAGAGTGGAATATCAGACGACGAACGAATGAAGATTTAACTTAAATTTCTTTATCGTCACTAGTGGTTCGACCCAATCTTTGTGATATGTTTCCTGGGATGAAAGAAGTAGGAATTCATCTCTTGCTACTCCCAGTCACAACAGCTACCATTGAGCCTTCTTTTTCCTCATAGAGTTGAATTTTGTGTTCTGAAAGAAGTTGCCTTCTGCCTGATCATGAGCATATCATGAAGGACTGGAAGTAACGGACACAGAAGAAGACACCAAAGAGTGCAAAATTACAACAAGAAACCAAGACGGACGTAGATGTTGTGCTTCAAAGTATGCTTGTATAGCCAACTTTAATTTTTGTGATGATTTTAAAACATGAGTTAAATCTAATAAAATGGTTGTGAAACATTTTTCAGTTTTTACCATGGTGCCATACAGCCCACCTTTGCCCTCATGGTCTCAACCCTCATCGGCTCTCATCCCCACTTCCCTCCCCCCCCCCCCGAATATTCCAACACCCCCCCTTAATTTCAATTCCTGGGGAAAACACTGGACACAACCACATGTACATTGCCAGAAGTTCTTTATTAAGTCGACAGTAGATGTGATGAGTGAAGAATACATGCAGCAGGTAGCAACTCTCTGTAGAAAGATAAATCATTTATAGTATTTCAGCTATGAACATCATATTTAGAACTGAATTAAATACATTAAAATTTGTAAAACAGTTTTTTCTTGTCTGCATTTGAGTGTTCTAATAAGTTTCATTTTAAAAATATACCAATGCCTCCGGGTCATGATACCTGTTGGATAACTCAGGCCATGAAATATAACAGAGTGCTATGTTTAACAACTTTATTATAGTTTACATTTATAAATGTTTTGTCATCACTAGTGTTCAACCAATCACATGCTGTGAGGCTACCCCATTAGAAAGTGTGGTCTGTTTGAAAAAATATGTTCAAATTTTGTGCGTGTGGTATGCATGTATGTGTGCACAGTTTTTGTCCCCCTGAGGATCTGTAGACTTAGTTTTGAAGGTTACTGTCTAAAGGAAGCAATTGCTAAAACATTTGAATGAATCATTTTGTAATTTTTGGATACCCATCTAACCAATTGGGTTGGTTGTGGTAAGGTGTGACATGACTTCTCATTGTCTGTTTGTCATTTGAAATGTTTCTAGAAGAGAGATATTGAGCATATGGCCTATAGTAACTGACAGATACTGACTTCTGCTTGTGCCAGTATTAGCAGTAATTGCATATCCTTCAACAGACCTCCTAATGATCCACCATGTAGATACTGATCTTGATTTTAAAGGAGGGGTAATATTAATATATCTTTTTGAAAGAGAACCCAGGTAGTCTCATACAGATTTTTCTCAAAGGCTAAGATTTACTTGATGTTCTAGATTGCAAACATTTGTACTGTGCAGAGGATGTAGCTGCAATAGAAGCAATATGGTGTATATGCTTTTAAAGTGTGTATTAATATTTCAATTTCAATTCAAATTTCCAACCAATGACTAAATTGGCAACACTGTATGTAACTGGGGGCATGATGGGGCGGGGGCATTGGGGAAATTCAGAGGAGGTGTACACCCCCCCGTGTGGGGGGGGGGGGGGGGGTGTCTAGGGAAATCCCTGGCTGTATCTTCCAATCAGGAAGGAATTTTCCAAAAAAACACATTTATTTTTTCCCCTGGACAAGTGGGATTTTATGTTACTTCATGGTTTCTTGCCTTCTCTATCAGTTGACTTTATTGAAACCTCAACTACACTAGTCATCTCTCAAAAGTTAAATGTTTGCAGTGCTGTTGTAACCATGCTGGTCTCATATGAAAGAGACAAGATGGGTGAGGCAATATTTTTTATTGGACCAAGTTTACAGAAGTTGGTCCAAGAAAAGAGATCACCTCACACACCTTGTCTCTTTTAAAGTTAAATGTCAATTTAAAATTTCAGTGTCTTCTCCTTATTTTACCTTCAGTTTTAATCATTAAAACTTTTCCTAGCACTGTTTTGAATCTACATTAAATTCTTCTCCTTTTGTCTATAATTACAATATCCTACACCAACAACGCACATTTGCACATTAGCCTACCTGGAAAGTTCCCAAACAAAAAACTTGGTTCAAAGATAGGTAAGGTTGAAAGAATGTAGACACTCACTCCAAACATGAACCAATTAAAAGCTCATTCAAAAATAACCTCAATTACACAAGAATAAGGCACAGAAATAAACTTCTATGGTATCCAGCCATTTATACCCTCCAATATCATTGTTTTCCTTCCACTGTCACACCAACCCACTTGTATCAGCTGCTCAGTCTTGCATGTTTTCATCACGCTGTCTATTTCTCCACAATCTTACTATTAGAAATTCCTTTATAGATTGTGAAAAGAGACACTTTCAACAATGTTGAAATGTTGCTTAGAGAAGAAACATGCGCAAAAATACCATGAGAATAGAGATGCTGGCTACCCATTTGACTGCAAAGTGACCTTTTCAGAGTTCAGGATTAACTGTTTTGCTTGTATTCCTTCTCTGCCCTCTTTATATTTCCAGGAACTCCCAACTTAGCATGAAGTTGGTCTGAACTTTAAAACAACATTACATGAGTCTCGTACGCTTAGCTTAAGACAGTTAGTGTTTGGATTGATGACTGTTATGAAATGCAAGTACCAATCTGTTGCTGCAGCTGAAAATACGTTTAGGTAGATGGAGATGCAAAAGAGCTATTAAAAGGACTGGCTTATATTGGTGAGCGTGTATCACCTCTTAGGAGATTACAGTTAGGTCAGAAAAGAAGTGACTATTAGATGAAATAATTGTATTCATATGGAATTTATGTTTAATTATTGATTTTAATATTCTATTTAGACACTCCTATATAAAACTGCAGCCAATTGTGTTGGTTCGAGCAGTGGTTCTCAAACTTGGGCCGCTGCTTGTTCAGGGAAGGTCCCTGGCGGGCTGGGCCGGTTTGTTTACCTGCTGCGTTTGCAGGTTCGGCCGATCATGGCTCCCACTGGCCGCGGTTTGCCGCTCCAGGCCAATGGGGGCTGCAGGAAGCGGCGCGGGCCGAGGAACAGCTTAAGACAGTTAGTGTTTGGATTGGTGACTGTTATGAAATGCAAGTACCCATCTGCTGCTGAAAATGTGTTTAGGTAGATGGAGATGTGAAAGAGCTATTAAAAGGACTTGCTTATATTGGTGAGCGTGTATCACCTCTTAGGAGATTACAGTTAGGTCAGAAAAGGAGTGACTATTAGATGAAATAATTATATTGCAGTTCATATGGAATTTATGTTTAATTATTGGCAGGGCCGGCTCCAGGGTTTTTGCCGCCCCAAGAGGTAGGGGGGGGAAAAAAAAAGGTGCGATCGGCGGCAGCTCCACCGCTCTTCTTTCTTCTTCGGCGGCAATTCAGCAGCAGGTCCTTCCCTCTGAGAGGGACAGGGATCCTCTGCCGAATTGCTGCCGAAGAGCCCGACGTGCCGCCCCTTCCCCTTGGCTGCCCCAAGCACCTGCTTGCTCAGCTGGTGCCTGGAGCCGGCCCTGATTATTGGTTTTAATCTATTTAGTCACTCCTAAATAAAACTGCAGCCATTTGTGTTGATTAGAGTAGTTTCCACTGAAATGGAAATTCCTGAGAATCTGGATGCAATATTTATGTTTTCTCATCCAAATAAATCTACCAGTTTTGTTTCTTTATTTTTAAAATGCACCTATCTAACCCCCCCTCCCCCTGCTTGCATATACAATAAAATAAATGCAACAAACCAAAATAGATTACAGGGAAAACTCTATGAACCCTTTGCATGTGATGCAATTTGATTCAGTTATGTTGCTGGCTTCCCCTGATTATACTTTATTACATTCACACATGATGGGATATTTTAGAATTTCAGTCATGCTTCCTTGTTTGAGGTGTATTTATGAGAACCTCATGTTACCAGTGGTGTAAAAACATAGAACACTTAGAGATTTAAAGTCTCCAACTGGGTAAACTGATGTAGTTCCATCAACTTCCATTGAGCTCTGATGACTTACACCAGTGAAGATCCTGACCACAGTTTTACCTGAGTGATCAAATTATGTATATGTTCTGCTAACAACTTAAAATGAAATTAAACTGATAATTCAGGACTTAACTAAGAAAAAGTTGAAATAGAGCAGAAAAAGAAATCAGTCTGATTTCTGATATTGAAATTCATCCTTTTTACCCTAAATTAAAGTTGTAAAAAATATTTTGCTGTTTCTGTTGTCCTTTTTCCACAGCCATAGAGTTGTCATTTTTGTAGCAGTGTGACATCTCGTGGACAAGTGACAGTACTGCATAAAAATGACAACCTGTTCTAGTTGCTAAATAATATTATTGGTATCTCATATAAACCAGCACATGAACAAAGCTTGCTTCTTTTAACGCTGACTACACCATACACAGCTGTCACCTTTGTAGAGGTAAAAAGCATTGCACAGAGTGAACTAATGAGAAAAGGAATATATAGGTGTCACCTGTTGAATGCGGTTGATTGACAGGCTGTGAGCACTATATGGCAAAGTAAACTGCTCTAAGCAGGAGAGAGTCTTTCATTGTTCAGACTTATCACTGAAAAGGAGCAGTATTCATAGACAACTTCCCTAAATCCATGTTTGGACCAGGGGCTTGGGATTTCTGCTCCCTTCTCTAACCTGCTTCTACAAGTCTAGTTTTTCTGGTTGGCTGCCAGAAATTAGCACATCTGCAGACTCTACTTCCTGCCTATTGCTGAGGGTCCCTTACCTAGGTGCTGTAAGGATGGGAGGCATTTCCCAAACTCTGTACTTCCATTCCATTAATACGAAAGTGATCATCAGAAGAAAAATTCTAGATTATGCTACTTGTCTGTCACTTGATTCCTGCAAGATTATGGCTTCACATATTCTTTCTTTTTTTAATCCTCCTGCAGCATCACATGTATAAGGTGTCCACCAGTTTCTCCCATTTATTTTTGTCATGTGCTGAGTTGTTAAGACTTCTGACTGTCATGTTGATGAATCTGGTTTCTCTCTCTATTGTTCTGAATAATGTTTCTCTAAATCACTCTTTTTTTCTCCTTCCAAGTGGTGCCTACGTTGTCACTTGATATGGAAGTTATGTTGGTGGCATCTATAAAGAGTGTCCTAAATATGTCATCATATGTTTGACAAAGTGTGGCAGTGTCATAAGCAACAATAAGGTCATCCAATTGTGGTTTATCATTTGTCCATAAAATTCCTCAGTTGTGGTTATTTTCCTCATGACATAGTCAATGATCAGTGCAAATGATAGTGGGGACATAATACATTCTTTCCTCACTGCAGTTGTCACTGCAAACCACTGGCTGATGTCACCATCTCTGACTGCACATTCTGACTGCATTATCATATAGATTCTTGATTATTTGAATTATATTTGCTGGTATCCTATTATATGCCATGATTGTCCAAAGACTGTGTAGGCTCTCAAAAGCCTTCTGGAAAGTTATAAAATTTATCACAAGAGGTCCTTGTCACTCCACACTTTCTCTAATGTTTCTGAGAACCATAGTATGGCCTGCACGTGATCAAAATTGTCTAAAAACAGCTTGTTCCTTAATTGGGGATCTATTTGTTTCTAGAGGTTTTGCAGGATGAGGTTCCACATGATTTTCCAAGGAACCGAGAGTAATATGATTCCTCTCCAGTTATTACAGTGGGTAAGGTCACCCTTCTCTGGCAATTTTACTAAAAGAACTTGTCACACTTACAAAGCTGGTTTCAGAGTAGCAGCCTTGTTAGTCTGTATCCGTAAAAAGAACAGGAGTACTTGTGGCACCTTTTGTTAGTCTCTAAGGTGCCACAAGTACTCCTGTTCTACTTACAAAGCTGGTGAGTCAAGTTGTTTCCCTTCTTAACTTTCATACCAAAGGGAGTACCTACTCTGTGTTGAAGATTTGAAGATCATGTTAAAGACATGGCTAATAAGGGAAGGCAGATGAAATATGAAGCATCCCTATATTAAGTGCATTATATAGCCAGTATACCTAGACTCCTCCACCTTTCCCATATTTCTTAAGAATTTATTTTTACATTTGCAAGAATTCCAGGCTGCTCATATTTTCTGCACTAGACACTAAGCAAAAGAGAATATCTTTGACAGCAAGTGCACTTATTCAGTCAGCCAAAATAATTCCAAAATAGATAGGAGACTTGATAGGAGTGACTTTATTGGCTGAAGAGAATTCCAAGTCATGGTGATAACGCAGAACAGTACATGGCTCTGAATTTTCATCTTACCACTTAAGAATTCTGAGAACACTGACTTTAATGCAGCACATTTCACTAGGATATTCCAATTCCCAAGGATTTGTTTTTGTGTCTTGAAAAATTCCAAATGCCTGACATAGTCATGTACTTGACACTAAGCAAGAAAGAACATCTTTGACATCCTGTGTGCTTATTCGGTCAGCCAAAAGAATTCTAAAATAGCAGAAGCTGATTGACCTGGTTAACTGATGGGAATTCTCAGCCATAGCTGTAACATATCACAGTCCACGGCTCAGAACTGTGTGTCTCATCGCTTAGCAATAAGAATTCTTTCAGGGGAAAAAAAACCTTCTTGATTGTAATACAGCACATTTCACAAGGATGTAGAACTTAAAAATAGATATTTATATTTTTAAACAACACTTTTAAATAATTATAACAATGAGACATTCCACTGCAAAACCTTTTTTTATTGATTGATTCCTTGTTGCACAGATGGCACCAGGTTGAACAAATTTGATATGAATTATTACAATTTTGTTTATATCCTTTTGTGATATTACTATTCCAACAGCGATCTTAGATATTATGTTTTGGAGAGGGGCACTCATAATTTTGTATCAAGTATCAGGGGGTAGCCGTGTTAGTCTGTATCTACAAAAACAACAAGGAGTCTGGTGACACCTTAAAGACTAACAGATTTATTTGGGCATAAGCTTTCGTGAGTAAAAACCTCACTTCTTCGGATGCATAGGAATGAACTCTATGCATCCGAAGAAGTGAGGTTTTTACTCACGAAAGCTTATGCCCAAATAAATCTGTTAGTCTTTAAGGTGCCACCAGACTCCTTGTTGTTTTTATAATTTTGTATGCAATTCCTATCCTAAGCAAATCCTATCCTAAGCAAATCCAGCTAATATTTTATTGTATTACCAGTTTGCCACTAATTCATATTTGTTCATTTTAGCTTCTGTTATCTCTTTTCCTAAAATCAAACTGTTTATCATACTTGGGTGATGGGGTGCTTGGACCTCACACTGGCCAAGAAAGGATTAACTAGAGCCTGTAGGTTCAATCAGTCCTTCCTTGCTACACCAGCAGTAGGTGTCAGGCCTGGAGGGTGGAACAAAAAGGGGAGAGCCCAGATCAGTTGGTGGCTGACTGGGAACGGGGAGTTCATCTCCAGCTCTCAGTGGGTGAGAGAAGCCTGGCTGGAGACCAGAAGCTAAGCTAGACTGCTGCCTGTCACAGCCTCCCTGGAAGGAAGGTAGGCCTGAATCAGGGAGCCTGGATGATAGAAGAGACAGAGAGACAGAACCTGAGCAGAAGGACTGTACCCAGTGAAAGACCATATATTGTAATGACATTTTTTCAGGGCACCCTTTGCTTCTTCAAACTCCTAAGTCACCTGGGACTTAGGTGTCCAAGTCACTTAAGAACTTTTGAATATTTTACTCTTTCACAAAACAGAGCTTACTCACTTTGAGTGAAATAGACCAATAATATTAACTTCATTCCAGATATAAGCAGAAATTGTTAAAATTACACTTCTTTCACTTATAAACAAAGAGTTTGAAGGTGAAGCTTTCTTTTAGGTATGAAATATGTTTTACCTTGTCCTTGAAGACTTCTGACTCAAGTGTCTTGATGCTCCTATACAAGTAAGATTGTCTCAAGCGTCTAGATTTTTAAAGTTCTTTAGGCATTGCTGCATTCAGCATTGCAACACCCATCTGATTTTTCAGCTTCAGGTTGGATTTAGACACTTTGACAGTTGATGGGATTTGGGGTTCAAAATCTTTTTTTTAAAAGCTCTGCATGGTTCAACATTTGTTTTTCATATTGGCAAAGTACAGCATATTTAACATTACTTGAAGAATTGGGAGAAATGTAGAGGTCACCATACTGAAGCTTAGATCCATCTTTAAAAGTCCTGGAATATTTTATACTAATTCATCATTCACTACACACAATCATTTGTATTGTTTGCCAAGCTCTGAATTATGAAATGGAAGAATTAATCTCCACCAGCTATTCTGAAGCAGCCAACAGAACTTTAACTCTGGTATTGGTATGGAGAGATTTATAACTCTCAGAGCTGTACGTTCCATGTTATTCATCATGGCACATCCACTTTTATTCAGACTGTCCACGTTCAGGGTAGATGGTAATGGTTGGGGAGGAATCAGACATGGGGTTCAGATAGTGGTCCATTTCTAAAAAGTAATGAGATTTCAAATGTCTTCATTTTTTTTTTTTTAGAAATAACTAAGAACACAAATAAAAAAGGGGGAGAGGAGCAGAAGTGAAAACACCTGAAACTTTAGGAAACTCTGTAGCTTAGGCTCTATTTAAAAACTATTGAAATCTGCTTGACAAGGTCCCATTAAGTGAATGCTACTTAAATGGGGGTAATGCAGTGTATTTCATATTTAAAGAACTTAAGTTGTCATTTAATTCATATACATTCCTGTCACGTTTTCCCATTTGTATATTCTGTATATTCTTCAACTTTTTTGATGAGAACAGTGTTTGAGAGGATCAATGAAGATTTTCATATGGAAATACAAGAATTTATTTTCCTTCGATAAAGACTTCTTTAGAGAAAAAAACAATATGTACAGTTATTAAAAGGATTTTGATAGCATATCTAACAGGAGTTAAGCTCGACAGCTTGTTTGCAAGCAGTTTGTGCTCAAGGGCATGCAACTCATGGGCATATAAAGTGACAAATATCAACAGTATTTACACAGCTGTAGAGATATCTTTTTATTCCTTTATTGTATCTATCTTTAACCAGTTTAAATATCTGTAATTAAGCAGCATCCTGTATATGAACATGAAATCTGCACCTCCGGCATGGCCGGTTGTAACTGGCATAATTTGGGAAGCTCCACTTTAATAAATGGATTAAAATTGTTGCTGGAACACGCGAGGGTGAAGAGAATGTGCCACAGAGGCTGCTTTGGCAATAATTCCTCCCAGACACACAGAAGACTTCCCTCTAGTTCAGTAATTTTCATGTCATGTTCATTGAATAGCATTAGCCACCTGCTTAACAATTTCAAAGTAAGACTACTGGTTCCCTCCGCCATCTTCTCTCCCCTAGCAGTACTCTACAGGCCACTTGACTTTTGTAAATCATCTTCTAAAATGCTTAAAATGTCCTGCTGCTGTTTATTCCGTCTGTTGCTTGCTGATTGTTGTCTGATTCCCCCTCTCCTCTCAGCCCCTATTCTGTATATCGGCAGCACTAGAACTAGCGCCAAGAATGGCGAAAACATTTTTACCCTGTTCTCCTGGATAGCTGTTTATCATCCCCTTGTTTACCATTCTCTAAATTAAAAAATGAAATCCTTACTCCAGATGCCTCCAAATCCATTGCTGATCCCACTAATAATTGAAAAAAGTAATAAGGACAATATTTCAGTAAACATCATGGATCCTGGTAGTAGTCTCCAAACCTATTTTGGAATTTCTTCTGCAGAAGGGTTTTTTTTCCTCCTGGGCTAATATCATCATAGTCCAGAAGTACAATACACAAACCACCATATACACAACATGAAATTTCAAAATCCATAGAAATTCCATAAGCCCTTACCCCGGCCTGAAACAGAAGTAACACAGGTGAGGAATTGTTCTGATTAGTCTTTGATTTTGATAGAAATGGGACAAAGATGTGGCATGCAACTGTGGATTCAGTTCAGGGTAGTGTTTGGGAGTCAGGTTTGAGGCTGATTCAGAACAATACTTCTGGTTTGGACTCAACAGTATCAAAAATCTCAGCTGTTCTTATGAGATTTTTGCCATCTTGAATAGTGGCAGTGAAAAGAGATGTCCTCACAAGATTTCTACAATCACAAGCTAAAAGTCACAGGAATAGCCATGTAGAACCAGATCTACAAGCAAAAACAGGCATGTAGAACCAGATGTAGAAGAAAAGTCTCTTCCAGGAATCCTACATGAGAGGTTGGAATATCACAGGGAACAGGTGATTTAAAGTAAATGAGAGAGAGAGAAAATATAATCAAACAAGCTACTATTACCCTATCAAAGGCATTTTATATAGAGATGGGGAAAAGGGGAGGTGTCTGGATTAAGTTCTTGATAGGATTCAGTGTTTAAAATGGCCTGTAGAGAAAAAAAAATAGATTGTGTACTTTTTTCTTCTTCCTGATGTATAAAGAAGGCCTAAGTGGGGTAACTTTACTTTAAGAACAAAAAAATTGTGAATGGTGAGTAAGGGTTGTGTATATATTTCACATTAGAGATTTTGGACATCAGGTCTCAGGGTATTTCTACCATTCAAGATGACATAAATCTTGTGTATACAGCTTTAGAGATCAGCACTGTTTAGAATAAACCCAGTGCCCAGCCCTAGATTATCCTTGAACCATAAAAGTAACCCACATGCTTTTTTTAAAAATGGGCTTGTAGCCTTTTTATCATTTACACTGTATGAAGAAGGCCTGAGCATTTTCTTCTACTTTAGTAAAACAAAACAAAAAATTTCTGCTTGTTTTATTTTTTTACCTTAGAAATAGCAGGAATGCCATTTTTTTGGGGGGGGGGGGTGTTTGTTTTCTTTAGCTGTTGTAGATGACCCCTTCAGAGTCTCAGTGTGTGTGTTGCTCAACTTTCACTTTCTTGACTCTTATGATGAGCTAGTTTCACTAGTTCTCCAGTTGCCAAAGAGTTTCCAGTGTAGACAAGCAGGATTTATGATTCACAGAACTCCACAGTGTGTCAGAGGAGTTGCTCCTGTTGCACCACAGCAGGAGATGCAGTGAAATCTCTTTTCATTAGCAGGCCAGCTTGTGCCCCAAGAAATAATAGCAAGGGACAGTCCCTGTTCTCAAGAGAATGCAGGGGACTGTGGGGGAGAGATTTCTTGCACCCCCCTGCACTTTCTTCCAAAGGCCTGAAAAAAATCTGGCTTCAGATGTATTGTTGAAACTGATTCTGTATTTTCTGTATTGGTAATTCAGTGTTCGTTTGATTTGTGCTCACATCTCCGAAGTTCAGTGTGTAAAATCACTAAATGTGGCGTTTTCCCTTAATATTGTTTATAACTATGGTAAGAACTCCCTCTAGTGGGTTGCCTCAAAATTGCTTTATTTGTGGAGGGAAAAACAAACATAATTGAACTTAGAAGTGTTTTACTCAGTGTAAACAGGATCTTGCTTTTGTCAGTTCAGATGGATATTCACAGAGATGGGGAGAAATCCAGGACAGATGTGCTAGAATTGTGTATGACATAATGACCTTCTGCATTATCCTTTATAACTGTCACAAATCCTCCACAGGGAGTACATTGGGTGTGATCACCTAGCTTGAATCACATGGGTCTTTTTGTTGAAACAGATAATTGACCATGTGAAAAGTAGGCTGCTTTATATATACAGTAAGCATCCTGAGTTGAAGTTTATATGTTACTTGCTGATATCACTGCTAACGCACTGCCTGTGTGGCTCTGGCTTGTTTAATTAATCAAACAACCCTATTCATAGTCCTGGATTTATCACTGGAAAAGAGCATACGAGGCCAATCATGAGTCTCACTTCAATTTAAACAAGGTGATGTGATAACCCATTGTCCATGAGAAAGAAGAAGGGAAGTCTCAGAAAGTCCAGTGAGCCTGGAGATTAATTTTCAAAATGCACTTAGGATCTAGGGATTGCAGTTATTTGAAAGAACCCCCTTCCCCACCTACTACACATTTGCCCATCCCCCACCCCCTTTAAGTTTCCAGCCATGCATCTAGCAGCCTATTCCCAGCAGCCTACTAATAAGGTATTCATTCCTGGCTTTTCTTAGTTGTGAGATGGGGACAGTGCCTTTGCACATAGGAAAGTAGATAGCAGGCAAATATCTGAGAGGAAGGCTACTGTGTTTCCCAGTTAATGTCGCTAGGACCACCCTTTTTAGGAAAAAAAAATTGGGACTCTGACTGGGAGCTGGAGAGAGAAAATAAAATTAGCTACAAGAAAGAAAAGTAAAATAAAACACCACAACATGAATCAATCAATCAGTCAGTTCAGCAGTGTCAGTCTATTCAAATTAAAAGCAACAAAGGGTATGTCTGGTATAGTCAGCCAGTCTGAACGTATGTGCTGGGTACACCTAGCATTAGATAAATAAATTAATACATAACTTACTAAACCATTTGTTATCTCACAGCAGTGGATTGGGCAGGCAATGGTGGATAGAAAGAGAAATTTGCCTAAACAAGGAAGTTATACAAGTTCTTTCTCTGAACAAAAGCAAACTAATTAGAGAAATAGAAATGTGTGCAGTAAACCTAACTCTAGGTAGCTACAGTCCACATTGCATCAAATTATCCTATTGAGTAACTCAGTCAGGAATGTACTCGGACTATCCCTATTATGTACCATTACCCTGTGTATAGCTGTGCACAGTTAAATAGAAAAATGTGGTCCAGTAGGCAGATGTAATAGTGATACTTAGCAGTTATGTAGCTATTTTCTTACATATATCTCCTAAAATTTGGGTAAGCATTATTATCCTCATTTTACAAATGAGGTCACTGGGGGGGCAAAGAGGTGAATGACTTACCAAAAACCATACAGGAAGTTAGTGTTGGGGAGCGAATTGAGGTTTGCTGCCTCTGGCAAGTTCCATGCACTAGCCACCATACTTCCAACACAAACTCAGTATAGCCTGAACTCTATAGGACAGGGCTTCTCAAACTGGGGGTCAGGAGGTTATTACATGGGGGGGGGTCACGAGCTGTCAGCCTCCACCACAAACCCTGCTTCTCCTCCAGCATTTATAATAGTGTTAAATATAAAAGAAGTGTTTTTAATTTATAAAGGGGGCTACATTAAGAGGCTTGCTGTGTGAAAAGGGTCACCAGGACAAAAGTTTGAGAGCCACTGCTATAGGACATTGGAATGTAAACATGAAGCCTTTATTGATTTGCAGTGTCTAATCATAACATCAGTATTAATAGTTCATGACTAAAAATAATAACTAGTGTAACTGGCTATTAATTACATATGCCAAGTATAATATAAATATGTCAGAAATTATTCCTTGAGGTAGTTCACTGATCTAAACAGCAGCAATAATTTGGAAATCCTAAAATAAAACATTGAAATTTGTTCATATTACAAACAACAAAGATCCTAGGAAAATATGTAACCGTTAACATAGAATCATCTCCTTGCAGGCGCGACTGGCAGTGATGTGCCTACAGTTAAGGTTGTCTGACACTTTTCAATATAAGATTCTCTTTTCAGTTGCTTATAACTAAGGTTAAGATTTTGTCACAGTCAGAGACAGGTCACGGGCTTCCGTGAATTTTTGTTTATTGCCCATGGCCTGACCCTGACATTTACTAAAAATAACTGTGACAAAATGGGGCTGAGCCCCAGCCCTGCTGCATTGGGTTGGGGAGGGGGGAAGGGATTGGTGGGTGGTGGAGGGATCCAGCAGCGCAGGGAGCTGTAGGGTCCCGTTGCTGCCCACGGCGTCTCGGATCTGTGGGGGCCGCCCATGATAGCTCAGAGCTCCAGGACCGGCGGCTCAGAGCTTCGGGTCTCCACACAGCCTGCGTTGACTGAGAGTTATGGGAGGCTCTGCTGCCTTCAGCGGCTTGGAGCTCTGGGTCCCCCGCTGGGGGCTTGGAGCTCCCAGGCCAGCAGCTTGGAGCTCTAGGGCTGGTAGCTCAGAGCTCTGGGGCCCCCCACAGCAGCTAAGAGCTCTAGGAGTCCCCTGATGCTTTGGGGCCGGCAGCTCAGAACTGCAGAGTTCCCCCACTGCCCAGAATGCCATGGAGCTGCAGGGTAATGGTTTGGAGCTCTGGGTCCCCCCCCTTGGTGGCTCAGAGCTCCAGGTCTCCCCATGGCAGCTAGGAGCTGCCGGGGCCCCTGCTGTCCACAGTGGTTCAGAGCTCCAGGGCTCCTGCTGGCTGACAGCTGCAGCCCTGCTGCCCTGGGCCTGACATGGAAAATGTCACAGAGGTCACTTGATTTTGTTACTTCCGTGACCTCCATGACATAATCTTAGTCTCACTTATAACTTTGCAGGACTTCAATAGCTTGGGGTGACATTTTCTACACTGGATTTCTGCCTCAGGCAGAATTTTTCTAGAAAGCTTCAGCAAAAACACTTCGGCCATGTCCCAGAACAAGGTTAGGGGAAAAAAAGTTGTTTGTCCCTGTTAAAGAAAATCTTACATCTATTTGTTGAGAAGCTCTGATACCCCTGTGTTTTGTAGCAGGGACTCAAAATCTGGCTGGAGCATTGCTCTGATGTCAGGGATAGCCTTTCGCTATTCCTGTGAAAATCTATCCTAATATGGCAAAACTATAGGTTTCTGAATCATCTCAGTTTGCACATGCTCAGTACAGGTTTGTTAGAGGCTGGAAGCTTAATTTTCTGAAGATTCCATCTGTACTGAGTATGCTCTCATTCCCACAACTCTTATGCGTCAGTCAGATGGCACATACTCCATTCTCACAGAGGAACTGAGCATGCTCCAGCCCAGGGTGTCAGGGGCTGAGCAGGACATTCCTTGCAGTTTTTCCTACTGACTCTTGAGGGCCACTGTGGCACTGGACACAGGAACTGAAAGCAAAGGGAGATTCTCTCTCCTGGGTAGGGTGACCAGATGTCCCGATTTTATAGGGACAGTCCCGATTTTTGGGTCTTTTTCTTATATAGGCTCCTATTACCCCCCACCCCATCCCAATTTTTCACATTTGCTGTCTGGTCACCCTACTCCTGGGGTCTCAACGCTCCTACTGCTGGCACCCAGGCAGTAAGGGGCAAAGGAGGAAGCTACTTGCCACAATTGCAAATTGGTAAAGAGCTGGGGCAGGATGAAGGAAGGGGCAAAGACAGGAACTGCCAAGGGGTGCTGATAGGAGCAGAGGGGAGGAGACAGACAAGATTTGGGAATAGGACTGGGGAAGGCAGATACAGAAATGGGGGGGGGGAAAGGGATGAATACGAGCAGATGGGGAAAGGGGACAGGCTGGAAGGACAGAGCCAGAAGGATTTTATAACCACTAAAACACGCTCCCCTCCAGAACTTCAGCTTGAACTCAGACTTCATGGGTCTCAACATGTCTCAACTATTAGCAAATATCTCAAGTTACTCAGAAAACGCAGGTGATAGAAGTCTGTGCTGTGGATCTAACTCTGGTGACTATGGTTCGACATGATGGGATTTCTGTTATTTCAATTTTCTTTCTTAAAAAACTTACTGAATTACATAAACAAACAAACAAAGAAAAAACAACTCAATGTTAAAAAAAAAATTAAGGTTGCAGAGTCAAACATTCAAACATTAGGAAATTCTGTCCTTTGTACATATATATTACAATATAGTTTTTAATTACATGATCACTTGTATTTCTTCCACGGGACCCCATTTAAAGTGCTATGTAAATGGTCGTTCCTCTGAAAAATCAAAACTTAGGAGTTTCAGGTTGGGAGTGCAGAATTAGTGGAAAATTTTGACAGTTTTGGCTTTAATCTCCCTGTGCCTCTATTCCCAGTTTATAAAATGGGGATTATACCACCACACTCCTCACAGAGGTGTTGAGAAGATAAATTTATTAATAATTATGAAGCATAGAAAAACCCATGAGGAAATTAATTACTTTGTATTCAGTGCAGTATTTGGATGGCGTGCAGTAAATAAGGCATTGGTCCGCACTTGAATAATGATGATAAAAAGATTTAATGAACAGCTACCCAGTGAGCACTGTCTATCCTGTGCACAGAAAAAGGCAGGGGTCCTGTAGAAAAATTAGTATGTAATCATGAAATTAAAGACAGCACCATAATGCATACACACAAGGAGGCCAAATTAAAGTTGCACAGGCAATCTAAATTCTGGTATCTCCTAAGATATAAGTGCTTGACTTTGCAGCCTGAGTGCTCTTTTAATATAGTTTTCTGGCATGTAGTATAATTATAGTAATTAGAAACTAACTATGTCATCCAATCTATTTCAGTGCATATGCAAATTGTTGCTGAAAATACACTTCCTAATATTTTGTTTGGGCCAATTTTAAAGCAAGGTTCTGCCCTCTGTAGGGTCCATATTTATTTTGTCTCTGTGATTTCTCTATCAACTATCCTCAGCTTGTAAACAAAAAGGTGGGCTTTTTGTTGTTTTAGCTTGGGATTTGAAAACAAAGCTGGGTTCTTTCCATCTCATGAACAGCTGTGTAGCCACAAACTTTTCTAGTGAGGTTTAGGAGGAAGTTGAATACTGTGATATTTGAAAGGTTTCAGGCAGACAACTTCTAATTAAGGTGTCACAAGAACAGAGAAAATAGCAAAATATGAGGCCGTATGTGGAGGTACTTGGCTGAGATAAAGGTAAATTCAGTATAAATAAATTAAATATATGGAAATTAATGGAATTCTGTTTATGGAATGAATCCTTGTAATTTAATTATTGCTAATGTACACAAACGGCATATTTGTTTCCCTCTAACATTACCTTTATGAAATCAGTGATGATTTGTGGTGGCAAAAGGTAAAATCTGACACCTGATTAGTTACCTATTCTGAGGAGATTACATTTGAAATGCGATATAGCTCAGCCAAAATTTCCCAACTGGCTGCCTAATTCTGGTTCCTAATCTCATATGGGTTAAAGCCTAAGTTAAGGTACCTAGTGTGAAATACTGTTCTCACTGAAATCAAATGCAAGTTTCGCCATTCACTTCAATGGGCTCAGGATTTCACCCTTAGATTTTAGAAGCTAGGCCATAACTTTCAACTTCCAATAGTGTTGAAGTTTGGCTGTCTAAAAATCACTACATTATATACAGCCTAAGACTGCAAAAACAACAATTAACCCATTCGTGTTATAATAACTGTGTTAAATTCTTGGTTTTGCTCAGTAAATAAGACTCAAAAGATCCTTTATAGTAGAAAGTTCCATTCTGTAAATAGAAGTCTTCTTTTTATATGAGTTCCTTGTGTTAACAACAACAGGTTGCTAATTACAGTAAATAGTGTTACCAGTAACCTCTGAATAATAATTATCCCCTCACTCTTACATGGCACTTTTTATCAGTAGATCACAAAATGCTTTACAAAGGAGTTGCGTAACATTATTGCCATTTTAGAGATGGGAAAACTGAGACACAGTCCAGTGCACTATCCACTAGGCAACACTGCATCCCGCAAGAGAAACTGTAATGTCACTATCTTGTGACCAATTATTTCTTATTAGTTATACAAACTGTACATTATTACTTGAACGAAAGTTTCTGGTTAATAATGTGTGGCTGTTCTGAAATTCAGCTAAGAACTTGTCTACACAAACACTGAGTTTGCAACACGCTGGAGTGTGACTCTACCATACATTAGCCTGCTGCGGACTAGCTGTTCATCTGGACCCTGCTGATATGCATTAACAGCTTGTTAATGAGCTTTGATCTAGTCCCATCTCAATGAGGAATAGGTCAAAGTGCATTAATGACTTGTTAATGTGCTTCAGTGGGGTCCACACACACAGTTAGTCCAACAACCGGTTAGTGCGGGGGTCCCGCAAACTAATTGTATAGACAAGCCTTAAGGAACACTTTTACATACAGTCAGTTGCTAAATATGTGTGTTTGTTTTTTTTTAACGTTGGATACATCCCTTTTTTCTTCTCCTAAGGGTTTGTTTAATACATATTTAATTTGTCAGGCATTACTGCTCTAATGATATGGTAGTCCCATAAGTGTTTTAAAACCACAGGATGTCATTCAGTAAATGCAGTGATTTATGCTGTAATGAATGAAGCTAAAATGCAGTATATTGGCTGAACACTATACGACCTAAATATCATCTTATGGTAATTTTTGTATACTTGTCATAATTGTATTGTTCTGTTCCATTTTAGCCCTCATATCAAAAAGATCGGTTACACACAAATCTGTTGCACAAATTCAGACCTAGGGAAAGTTGCTGAAATGCCACATCTAAATTTGTCCCTTTAACTGAACATTTTAAGCATTTATACAAGTGAAACAGCTTCAGCAGGAGAGATTGAGACTGATCCACGATTATAGCCTGTTGGTTAGGATGCTCAGCTGGGAGAGGGGAGATTTGAGCTCATGTCCCTGCTCCAGAGTGACTATTCAAACCTGGGTCTCCAACATTCCAGGTAAGTGCCAGTCTAACCACTGGACTAAAAGTTATAAAGGGACACATGCACATACAGTTGGCTGGTCTGAATCTGATTTGCTGACAAATTCAGAAATTTTTTGGAACAGAACTGATTATTGTTTCTGATTATTGAGGGGCTGGAGGAGGCGTGTGCTGGGACAGCTGAAATATCAAATATTCACCCTGCTCTAGTTGTTCAGGGATAATAGGACAGGAAATGCCCACGAACACAGGGGATTAAAAAAAACCTTCCTGGAAGGTTTAAAAAGGAACATTCTCTCAAGATACTGTGTAGTTGTTCAGGGGACCCCAAATCTCAATCCCCACAGAGATGGGGCAGAGAGAGCGGAATCTGTCTCATGGGAGGCAATAAATTATTGTCTTTGAGTAAGTAAATCATAGAATCGTAGGACTGGAAGGGACCTCAAGATCTCTTCTAGTCCAATCCCTTGCACTCATGACAGGACTAAGTGTTATCTAGACCAGTGACTCACAACCTATTTATCATTGTGGTCGGCAGGCTGCAGGTTGACAACCACAGACTCCGGGGCCAGGCAACCGGGACCCTGGGACCCTGCCGCCCAGGCCCGGGCAGCCAGCAGCCGGACCCTGCGGGCCAGCAGCTGGGACCCGGACTCTGCCGTGCCGGGCAGGCAGCCAGGACCCCCAGTGCCAAACCAGGAGCAGAGCCCCACCTAAAACCTGACCCCTAGTTCCCAGTACCCCCCTCCCCTCACTTCCCAGAGCCCTCCACCAAACCTGCCCAGAGATCCACTCTCCCACACCCTGCCCCCCTGTGGCACTCACCAGCCCCCTGCTGGCAGGAGCGCTCCAGCAGGCTGCTAGACGTGGTCTCCCACTCAGCCAGCCCCACCCCCTGCCAACCCAGAGTGGCAAATTTTGAATTTTTTTTTAGCACTCAGCTGGGCCGCAGTTGTGTGCTAATTGGGCTGCATGCCACCCACTGCAGCAGGTTGAGAACCGCTGATCTAGACCATCCATGACAGGTGTTTGTCTAAGCTGCTCTTAAAAATCTCCAATGATGGAGATTACACAACCTCCACAGGCAACTTATTCCAGTGCTTTACCAACTTGACAATTAGGGTGTTTTTCCTAATGTTCAGTGGTTTCCTGGACAGCAGAACTCCCATGGTTGGGAATAGCCACTTTGAAAAGGAATGTCAGAGCTAGGGGGAGGGAGGGCAGAATTCCTTCCCTCTTCCTCCTCCTTTGAATCCCGTTAAATAGAGTCACCTCTGAGTCCTCCCCCTCCCAAGTTCTCTGTCCAACGTCAGATTCTCTGTCACACCACATGCTAACATTTCTTCCTTTGTGACCTCCCACCACTTCTCCTTGGGTTGGCCCATCTGTCTTTTTCCCTCTAGAATTGATGTGTTGGACTCTCTTACTCACGTAGTTGTCAGGACTACACTTTACATGACCAAACCACCTGAGCCTGCACTCCTTCATTTTTTCATTTACAGGATTAGAACTATAAAAGAACCACTTTTCTACACAGCCTTGAGGCAAGAGCCTATCAAATTAGCTTCTTGTGTAACCCAGATGAACACAATGAGGTTCCGTGTCATCCCTTAGCAGCCAGATCACATGTAGGGAATGTCTATACTGCAATCATGGGGGATGATTACTGCTCGAGTAGACACACCCAAGCTAGCTTTATTCTAACTACTTCCGGTACTGGAGTAGCAAAGCCACAGCAGCGTGAGCTTCAGCCCGGACTGGCTCTGCAAGTAATAATCCCATGCTGCTGCAGCCTCACTGCTCCAGTACTTGAGCTAGATAAAATAAAGCTAGCTTGGGGTGCGTCTTCTCCAGCTGTAATCTCATCCTGTGATTGCACCATAGACATACCCATAGAACAGGGGTCAGCAACCTTTCAGAAGTGGTGTGCCGAGTCTTCATTTATTCACTCTAATTTAAGGTTTCACGTGCCAGTAATACATTTTAATGTTTTTAGAAGGTCTCTTTCTTTAAGTCTATAATATATAACTAAACTACGGTTGTATGTAAAGTAAATAAGGTTTTTAAAATGTTTAAGAAGCTTCATTTAAAATTAAATTAAAATGCAGATTCCCCCAGACCGGTGGCCAAGACCCGGGCAGTGTGAGTGCCACTGAAAATCAGCTCGTGTGCCACCTTTGGCACGTGTGCCACAGGTTGCCTACCCCTGCCATAGAGGTTTGTGCCTCTGCTACTATATCTGTGCTGTGAGATCTGGTCCTTTAGCACAAGTGGGAAAGACTAGTGTTTTTATATCCAGAAATCCTTGGATCAGTCGCCACAAATGACCCAAACATGGGTGTTGCTACAGTTAGGCTATCTATAACCCATAGACCACAATCTGCTCTTAGAGCCAGGAATAGAAACCAAATTCCACTGCTGCCCCACAAATGATTGTGTAACCCCACAACTGGTAATGTGTGTGTGTTGTCTGCCTGTATGGGCTAGTCCATATAGATAATAACAGTATGCTTTCCTATAGCACTTAATCCTAAAACCGAAGTTGAAAAAGTTAGTGCTGTGCGTCTGAAGGGTTGGGTCCAAATTCTGCTGATGACAGGCTAAAAAAAAAAGTAAGTTTATGCATAAAATATATTGTGAGGTCACTGGAGTAATTGTTGGGATGACTTTTATATTGCAAAACATTGTATTTAGAAGTGAAGTTGGATCTTGTTCTAATATTTGTTGTACTGTTGCTTTTTTTATTATTTGTATTTGGTTAATGGTACAGAACTGTAAGAACTAGGCATTGCAGACTGTATGTGTTTGAGATCGAGAGCAATGTGTGAGGCGATTGGGCCTCTGTATCTAGAGACTGGAAGACCGAGACTGTGTAAACTACAGAAAGGTCAGACCTTGATTTAACAAATTTTTATTTCCAGAAAGCAAGTTTCATTCTCAAAGGTGTAGTATAAGCAGTAAGTCTAACGTCCTCTGTATGGCGGACTGGGTGCATCAGGACGTTGCTATAGGGCATTTTACCTTTGTTTCTCCAATTTGTTTCCATCTAATGGATGTTTGACAGCCCCTATGTGACATGACCATGGTGAGTTTCTTTTCCAGCTCTGACATTACAAACTCACCACCATGCTCTGCACTAGGTTGTATGCTCTTAAGGACAGGGACTGTCTCTTGCTTTGTGTTGTGCTGTGACTAGCTCAATGGGGCACTGATCTTGATTGTATCCTCTAACAGGACTCCTGCAGCAGGGATCAAAATGGTCTTGAGTACTAGATATTTGCAAAATTTGGTGGCATCATAATTCTGACACATGCATTGGCAGTGGGCAAGGAAAGTTTAAAAACCAGAAGACAGAGTAAACTCATTCTAATTTTTGTTTATTAATCTCATGGTTTTTGGTTCAATCTCATGACTTTGGGGAGTTTGATTTTTTTAGTTTAGTTTAGCAGGGGTTGATAAATACTGAAAAACACATCAGTAATTGAATTCAAAGGGAAAGGGGGGATGATTGTTTTGTTTAAAGCATAAATATTCCTCTGTGTTATTTGCACCTCAAAGTCTGATATTAGAACCTGAGCACATGAAATGAAATTGGCTAGTGGCTGACTGGGATAAAAAGTGACACTGACTAATCTAAACTGAGAAAAATCTCCATTTGTTGCCCAAATTGAGGGAAATACAAAAGGAGCTACATTGTGCAATCCTTACTTACTTTGAGGATTTACTCATGGAGATAATACCAGGGACATCAGTGGGATTATACATGCATGTACGTGTTCTAAGGTTGCCAATTTGGGTTGGATGTATTTCTGGAGGTTTCATCCACATGACATGAGTCTTTAATTAAAGGTTAATTTTTAATTCCTGGAGACTCCAAAACAATCCTGGAGGGCTGGCAACGCTAAGTTCACCCAAGTGGCCATTGCACAATTGAGTGAATAGATTCATAGATTGCAAGGCCAGAAGAGACCACTATGATCATCTAGTCTGACCTCCTATGTAACACAGGCCAGAGGAATTCCCCCAAAGTAATTCCTAGAGCAGATCTTTTAGAAAAACATCCAATTGACTTAAGATGGAGAATCCACCATAGTCCTTGGTAAGTAAATAAACAATGAAAAGGTAGTTAAATTTGTAAATTTCTTTCAGTTTTAGTCTAAGGTCAGTTTTAGTGATGCAAGCTAGGAAGTGTTTTTCGTTTTTGTTTTTTTTTAATCATGTGCTCTTGTTAATTATTCCTCCTTTGAAGTCACATTCATCTCTCTGTAACATCATCATAATCTTCATAGTAGGTAATTGAAATGTGACAGATGACATCAAGATGACATCAAGAGGGGCATACTCAATAAATGAACCACATGATCGCCACATTCAGAATGGATTCTATCAGTAATAAGAAAAAGGAGAAAAGAAATCAAGCAACTGTTATATATAAACAGCCTATATAAGTCTATAAATAATATGTTCATCAGTGTTTTCCAGGAATTGCCAGAAGATCTCAATCATGCTCTGCTCACTCATTCTCCTCTAGGCTTTGAAATCAGTGTACTATCAGCTTTAAAAAGAGACTGTTTCAGTATGTGACAACACCCTGATATCAAGTAGCTTCTCAGTAAAGGTAGTCTAGAGCTCGAAAGTACATATCCAGTGTTCAGACCCAGCTCTTAAAATTCTGTGTATGGGTGGCTGTATGTGTTTGGGGGCATGGCTGAGTTAATGAAAATAAGGTAATGTTTGTATTCCCTGGCACTTTTTGTGCTTAAACCCTGTATATTACTGTAATGTTACATCACATCAATGGTGGATGTGAGGTGGGAGGAAGCATTCACTTTCTTCATTTTTTAAAAGAAAATAAAACACAAAAAAGAAATGGGATCAGAAAAGATGTCAGGATTTGGGTCACATTTTAGCTCTTGCTGTCGATGAAGTGGGCATTCACCCATGAAAGCTTATGCTCCAATACATCTGTTAGTCTTAAAGGTGCCACAGGACCATCTGTTGCTTTTTACAGATTCAGACTACCACGGCTACCCCTCTGATATCTGATACTTATGTTTTTTAAACTCACACCTGATCTGATAACTAAGGCTAAGTTTTTGTCACAGATATTTTTAGTAAAAGACGGACAGGTCATGGGCAATAAACAAAAATTCACGGCAGCCTGTGACTTGTCCCTGACTTTCACTAAAAATATCCCTGACAAAAGGGGTAGGTGGGGTTCAGCACCCACTGCTGCTGGGGCTCCCGGGTCCCCCACTGCTGCACTGCATGGGAGCCCTGAGGTCCCCCTGCCAGTGGGGCTGGGCAGCTGCAGGGTCCCCCGGCCTCCCACTGCGGCTGGGCAGCTGCTGGGAGTCCCCACTGTATGCCGCAGCGGCGGGAAATCTCCCACCCCCTGTGGCGGCCGGGCAGCTGCAGGGTCCCCCCACCAGGGCAGGGGCTGGGATCTGTGGGGGCAGGGCTGGCTGGGAGCTCCAGCCCCAGGACAGAAAATGTCACAGAGCTCAATGGAAGGCACAGATTCCGTGACTTCTGTGACCTCTGTGACATAATGATAGCCTTACTGATAACCACTTCAGAGCGCATAATGTATTAGCACTTCGCACCAAAAGTGTTGTGCCTGGAGGGATCAAGGAGTTAATAACATAGCATAAACACATTTATACTCTTTGGAGAGTGTAAGCTTTATTTTAAAAGTTCTGAATTTTTTTCTTCGAGATATCATTTCACACAGCCCCTTGTATACAAAGTACCTGTTCTTGAAAAAAACTTTTGTTTGTTCCTGTATGCAAACCGTGGGGGCTCGCTAGTTTTGCATACACAGCTGCTGTTTACAAGCTCTAATGAAAAAAAACCAACAACCTGGCATTTCTCTTTGTTGTTTTATCACATTATCTGTAGGTTTAGTGAGGATATAAGTGTGTGGGTATGACATCAGTATGAAACAGACTGTGAACATCTTTCTGTTGAGAAGAAAAAAGATGCTGGTGCCACTTCTCCTGGAATTTACCTTATTGGTGTATAGAATAAAGAGACTTTTTTAAATAGACCAGTGCCCCTTTTTATTTGGGTGTTTTTAACTCATATATATGCAGAAATACAGTGTGAAAGCCTCCAGTGGAATTTTAGGACCCCTTGCTAGTAGGTGCTATACTATTTTCCCTGGTCAGTATTGACAGAAAAGAGCCATGTTAATAAACAATTCTACAACACATTGGTCCAGAGTTTGATTTTATAAAACTGTTAAAAACACACTTTACTGAGCAGGGATACCATTTTATCTCTTGCTAGCAACAGCTGCTAACTAGAGTTGGGGCCAAGCAGCAAAATACACACCTACATTTAAGTCTGCATTTTGACTTCCCACACCCCAATGTTCAGAAATGTTCTGATTTAGGAGCTTTGTTCTGTCTATTAAAGAGAAAAGCCAGCTACCAGTTCAGGCTGAAAACCTTGTTATGAAATATATATATATATAATTTGTTGTCACTAACTGTATCTACAAAAACAATGAGGAGTCCAGTGGTACCTTAAAGACTAATAGATTTATTTGGGCATAAGCTTTTGTGGATAAAACCCCGACTTTTTCAGATGCATGGTGCCAATGTTATATACACACTTTTGAGAGCAGAATTAAACCTCCAGATCTCATGATAGCAGTACTACTGTATAAAGAACAGCCTTTCCATGTTTTTTTGCTGAAATGGGGTCTGAATGGAGAAGGCCTAGAGGAGATGATTAAAACATTGAATTGAGAGTTTGAAGGTGGAATGCAGCTTGGGTGAAAGTAATCGTGAAATGATAGAGATCATGATTCCAAGGAATGGAAGTGAGAAAACAGTAGAATGAATACAATAGACTTCAAGAGGACAGACTTTAGCAAACTCATAGATAAGATCCCGTAGAAAGCAAGTTTAATGGAAAAAAAAGCTTAGGAGAGTTGGCAGTTTTTAGAGAGACATTATTCAGGACACAAAAGCAAACTATCCCAATGCATAGCAAAGCTAGGAAGTAGGGTAAGAGACCAAACTGGCATAACCAGATCCTCAACAACTTGAAACTCAAATAAGAGTCATACAAAGAAAGTGGAAGCTAGGCCAAATTATGAAGGATGAATAGATCCATTAAAAAAAAAAAAAACCAGCGCAAGCATGTAGGTACAAAATTAGAAAGGCCAAGCCATAAAATGAGATTAAACTAGCTAGGAAAGTAAAAGGTAACAAGAAAACATGTTACAAATACAGCAGAATCAAGGGGAAGACCAAGGCCTAGGTAGCTCATTACTCAATTTGGGGGGAAAGACAATAACAGAAAACTCAACAATAGCTTAAGTGTTCAATGACTTTTTTGTCTCAGTTTTCACCAAAAAGGTTAGCAGTGACTGGGTGACTAACATAATGAACATCAGTGTAAACGTGGCAGTTTCTAAGGCTTAAATAGAGAGAGAAGAATTTAAGAATTATGTAGGCAAATTAGATGTCTTCATGTTGCCAGGGCTTGACAAACTACATCCTAGAATACTTAAGGAACTGGCCAAAGAGATCTATGAGCAATTAGCAATTATCTTGGAGAATTAATGAAGGATAGGAGAGATCCCAGGACTTAAAAAGGGCAAATATAGTACCTATCTATAAAAAGGGTAAAAGGACAACACAGAGAAGTATAGACCAGTCAGTTTGCCTTCAGTACCTGGAAAGATAGTGGAGTGAACAATCAATTATAGATAATAATCAAAGATAATAAGGTGGTAAGTAACAATCAACATGGATTTGTCAAGAACAAATTAGGTCAAACCAATGTAATATCCTTCTCTGATAGGGTAACAAGCCTTGTAGATGGTGGGGGGGGAAGCAATAGATGTGATATATCTCAACCTTAGTAAAGCTTTTGATACGGTCTCACATGACCTTCTCATAAACAAAGTAGGGAAATAGCCTAGATGAATCTATTCTAAGGTGGGTGCACAACTGGTTGGAAAACTCTATTCAGAAAGTACCGATAGTTATCAATGGCTCATAGTTATGGTGGAAGGGCATATCGAGTGGGGTCACGCAGGGGTCTGTTCTGAGTCCAGTTCTATTCAATATCTTCATAAATGATTTAAATAATGGCATAGAGAGTACACTTATAAAGTTAGTGGATGATACCAAGCTGGGAAGGGTTGCTTTGAAGATCAGGATTAAAATTCAAAATGATCTTCAGAAACTGGAAAAATGGTCTGAAATAAATAGGATGAAATTCAATAAGGACAAATGCAAAATACTACACTTAGGGAAGAATAATTAATTGCACAAATACAAAATGGGAAATGACTGCCTAGGAAGGAGTACTGCAGAAAAAGATCAGGGGCTTATAGTGGATCACAAACTAAATATGAGTCAACAGTGTAACACTGTTCCAAAAAAAGCAATCATTCTGGGATGTATTAGCAGGAGTGTTGTAAACAAGACACAAGAAGTAATTATTCCACTTTATTCATCACTGATAAGCACTCCTCAACTGGAGTACTGTGTCCAGTTTTGGGCACTACACTCTGAGAAATAGGAAGAAAAAATGTAGAAAATCCAGAGGAGAGCAACAAAAATGATTGAAGGTCTTAGAAAACATGACCTATGATGAAGGATTGAAAAAGCTGGGTTTGTTTAGTCTGGAAAAGAGAAGACTGAGGGGGACATGATGACAGTCTTCAAGTACATAAAAGGTTGTTATACATTGTTCTCCTTTATACACTGAGGACAGGCCATACACTGTTCTCCTTATACGCTGAGGACAGGACAAGAAGTAATGGGCTTAAATACAGCAAGGAATATTTAGGTTAGACATTAGGGAAAACTTTTTAACTTGTCAGGGTGGTTAAGCACTGGAACAAATTACTAGGGAGTTTGTGAAATCCCCATTACAGGTGGTATTTAAGAGCAGTTAGATAAACACCTGTCAGTGATGTTCTAGATAACACTTAGTTCTGCCTCAGTGCAGGGGAATGGACTAGAAGACCTACTGAGGTCCCTTCCAGTCCGACATTTCTATGATTCTATGATTTCCTTTTCTCTCCTACTCCCAAAACAGCTTAGACATTTCAAAAGCTGGCAGTCATTTTCACAGAAATCTCTGAGTCCACCCAATGAGAGTTATGTGTATATATCATGGGAGAATGGAAGACTAAAAGAAACTTTTCATTTGTCTGACCATTTGAAAACAAAGGTCTTTCTAAAATATCTAATGGTAGGTATTCACTGGGAAAATGAGGTTGAATGTATAGGTTTTTATAGTGGTCATCAAAAATCTCTAATCTGGATGCACCATGTACATAAGCTTTGCACATGCAGAAATGTGCACAACTATAGTGTAGTGCATGTTGCCATTTATCATGCCTAGCTCTAGGACCATATTTACACTGCTCTCCTACCCATCCATTCATTACATTTTTATAGTGCCAGAAAAAATGTTTAAGTAATAAATTTCTTTAATTATTTTGTCTTGCATTTGGTTATCGTCCCATTTTCCATTTCTTTCCTTAGACTAAGATGTATCCTCAGTGTTTTCTCTTTATTATTTTTCTCTCTTATGCAATCATTTCTTTTCTTTACTTTTCTATACCACTCGTTGGTCTTCCTCTTTTGTACATTTTCCATAGTTTCAGTTCCTTTCCTTCTATCTATTCACCTCTGTGGACACCATCACAGTAGCTTCTGAGCACCTGTTAACGATTACAAGCTAAGGTTTTTGTGGCTTTTTGTTTAAATTTATCCTCCTTTGTTCACTGTTGCCTAAATTAATCATTTTTAATGCACTGGTTCTCAGCTGTTGTGTTCATTACACAACAAAGGCCTCTTTAATCTTGATTCTGTTTATCACTGCAAAGGGTTTGGTCTGGCAACAAATTATGTGCTGATTTACACACAGTATGCAGCGCCATTGACCTTCTTTAGTGGGGACACAGACTTTAAGTCTGAACAAAATTTGTTTATTGGTCAGCAGAGACATGATCATGTTAGTTCCTTTTCACCGATGACTTCCTCATGTAAGATCCTGCCAAAGTCAGTCATTCCCGGTGGCATTACTCACAGGGTATTTTAGTTATTTCCACTGACTATGAAGTTAGTGATCCCTTGGTCATAATATTAATCCTGTGACATTAACCAGGCAGCCAAAAAGGTGAACAAGCTTTGTGGAAGCCAACAGTGGGTTTGTAATCATCACCAATGCAAAACTCTTCATGCAAATATTCTTTGTGGCAGGTAGATGCTTTGGCTATTGTAGGGTAAATTTCCTACTCTATTCTTATTGTTTCATTTGGAGTCAAGGCTGCTTTCCAAATTTCAGAATGATGAAGATTTCACTAAACTCATTATGCAAAGTGCTCCCTGTGTCCTCTTATCCCCTGCCTCCAAAACACACCCACTCATCACAGGGCAGAGTTTCCCCTTTAGTTTTTAAAGGAGTTTGGATGCCTAAGGCTGGGAAGCTTCCTTAATTTCCCCATGCCCGAGGTTTGCCAATGGGTGTGTGTATTTGGCAACACAGCTGCACTGAATAAATGTTCTTCAAACTAGTTTGGCCTTCATGGTTATTACTGAGCCTCTATTGCTGTAGATATTTAAATAAGGACTTTTATGTCTGGGAGGAAAATAGACGACATTAGATTAAAGGACTTGTTTACCATTTTTGTGATTCTTAGACAGATCAAACTTCTTTCAGCTGACACAGTGATTGAGGAATTTCATGATATTCTTTTCTGAGCTGTGCTTGTGGGATAGTCTTATGGCATTTTCAGGAATTCTATGAAAAGACACTAACTCTGGCCCTCTCATGATAGCATCTGTTACCTTGTGTTTAAGATGAGCAAATAAATATTTTGTTTTGGGGGCTTCTTGTTACTGGTAGCCACTTGCCTGCAGCTGTCCCTCAATACAGGGGGAACTATGAGAGGATTTTTCACTCATTGTTTACATGATATGGCATAAAAGAATAGTTTCCAAATTACAGCTGGGACTAGAATTTCCTATTGTGAATTGATCTGCAAGTCTGGTTTTAGAATTTGAAGAATATTTTCCATCTCTTTTCTATTTGAAAGGAAGCCATAGAAAAAGCTTTATATATTATACCTAGTAAGCTTTTAAATCACCTATTAGTTTCACCAGACTTGTCCCAAATTCCTTATCGGTCATTTTTCAATTACTACTGCTGTCTTTACATCACCTGCACACACAACATATTCAGGGATGATAGTCAGCTTGATTACTGAGTCCAGTGTGACTAATTTTCCAGCGGTGGAAACAAACTGGCAGGGACAGGAGTACGTTTTGTAACATTTGAAATGCAGTAGACATCAGGTCTCTGATCCTCATGTCTGTCAGTTTCAAGGATACAAAATTACTACTTAAATTCTTCTTAGGCCTTTTGCATTCTTTGGAAGCCATATTAATAGTTTAGCTGAGTGTCTTCTTGATAAGCACTGTCTATGAAAAGGCAGGGAAGTTTTATGTGACCTTTGTTTAGGCCAAATTTCAAAACATTCTCTTTTAAAAATAGCAGAGGGGAAAGTTTTTTAGATATGTAATATCCTCTTTAGAGGACTGATGGAAAGTCCATTGAAGTGAGTGAAAAGACTTCTGGTGACGTCAGTGGTCTGTAGATCATGCCCTAGCTGAGGAATAATTAAAAATGTTTGTGGCTAATCAGTGTCTTTGGCAGCAATCTCAGAAGAAATTATGAAATATTATATTAACTAAGCCAGGATAGGCAGTGGTTTGATATCTATAGAAGTCTTATAACTTCAAAGACTCATGTGGAGAATCATATGCAGTGATATGTGAGCTAAGAATGTGCAAACATTTTTTTTTCCAATTACATAAGATTATAGACTAGGCGTTACAATTTACTGAATACTGACAGTATGATGTGTGCCAGACAGGTATAAGATAACATGCTTCATGCGCCAAGGAACTGACAGACTGGTTCAGACACAGGAAGAATTGTTCTCTCTCACTCACACAAACAGACAAACACCCAAATTTTGAAGTGGTTATTGCCAAAAGACTTGATAGGTGATAAGGTAAGGTGAGGTCAAAACAATGTTGCAAATTCTGAAGTTACAAAAATTGATTATTTTTATTTTATTTTGGGGGGAAGATTAATAATTTATCCAGAAAAAGAAAGCTAGTATTTGTATGGCAGGTGGACAATTTATTGCCATTATTATTATTTATTAATTTTATTATAGATGAAATTCTAAAGCATCTTAAAAATTAAAGGTAAGGCAATACTAACAGGTCTTAGGAGCCATTGTAAATAATTACTGCAGAATCATAGTTTGCCATTTAGCTGTATATGATTGTATGTACTTTTGTGCTTTAAAATCCACATTTAAAATAGTGTAAAGGAAATAGTGCCAAAAGTGGTCCTTAAAATGATAGTACATTAATTCAGGAATATTGTGGGTAAGATAGAAATACATGCATTTTTAACTTTAAATTAAGTAATAAAACCAACATTCCTGAAACCACTTCTACTCTCACAGGACCTGATTCTACAAACACCTATATGGGAACTATGCATGTGGGAAGTCTCATGTATGTAGTCCCCAGGGATTTGTGTGTATAAGTGTTTGCAGTATTGGGCCCCAGGATGAGAAAGCACATTGCTCTAATTCCAAAGGAAGGTAAATGACAGAAAGCAAATGACAGAAAGTATTGTTCATACTTTGAAATAAGTCTTACATAAAGAAGAAGTAAATGCAAAGTAACCTGCATGCAATAAATAAATCTGTGTACATTCGAGTGAAAGAGTTTTGAATAATAGCACACAAGACAAAAAGGAGAAGCTGCCGCAGGGGATGAACTTAATCATATGGTTTCAAAGTTTGTGGAAACGTGTGTGTGTGGGGGGGGAAGTTTTTAGATCAGACTTCTTCAAAAGTTTGTCAGAATAAACTTCCTTTCTGCAAAGTAACACCACACCCTGGGAGCTGGTTTTCAAACTTCAAACAAGTAAGACTTTTTTTTTTTAAAATAAAACATCTTTAAAGAGCATCAGGAGCAAATTGGTTTTTTTGCAGTATTTTAAAAGGAAAAGGTCAGACCACTGTCAAAGGAAGAGAAGGCGTACATGAAAATGGGTCAGTGGATTCCAATGATCTTGTGTGGAGGTTATCGAATTCTTTTCTTACTCACACCTGACTCCCTTATTTGTTTTTGCAGCAGTTTTCAGACTTTCACCCTTTACCTATAACTAAAAGTTTATTCTGAGGGTAGGTATTGCACATCTTCAGAGAAGAGGTTATGCATTTCAGAATGAATGTATGGGCTCTTTTTCTTAGCTTATATACAAGTATAACTTGAGCATAGAGAGCTCATGACCCATGGTGTTTAAAGTGTAATGTGCCTCCTGTGCATGACTGGGGAGATAGCTGTACGACTAGTTTTTGCTTCAGAAAATGTTGCAGTTTGAAGTTGGTTTGCCCTCAGATGAGCAGGTGCATGTGTTGGCAAAACCTTTCGCTTGGAGTTAGAGCAACAGCTCAGACAGTGAATGTACAACCAGTTACCGAAATGAAAATGTTAAAAAAAAAATTAAAAAAAGGATTTCCAAAAGCTAAATGAATCACACTCGCTTCACAAAGTTGCTTTTCTATGATACTCAACCGTCCACAAGAAGTTGCCAGTAAGATGAACTGTATCTTTGTTTCCAAGCTGTCCTTGTTTTTGAGCTGGCTTGACAAAATAAAAAAGGGTTCTTTCCCTCTTGGGATATTGATTTTGTTTGTGAATATTTTTGAAACAGAAATGTGTTTTTATGATAGACTAAAGAAACTGTGGGCAAATGTAGCTTCCAGTGTATGATCCTTTAGGATTGGAGGATTTATTGTGAGTGTTCTCCTAGATCCTATCCTCATAAACTAATCAGACTTCAAGAACGTTCTCAAGGATCATTTCATACAGATGACAATAAGTATAGGAATGAGACTATTTAGGATAGTCAATTGTATTATCACAATATAAAAGCATGGATGGAGTTAGATGTGACACTTTATTTGATATAGTCAGCTGGTGCAAAATTGTATTGCATTAGAATTTTGCTCAGATGGGAGAGATTCTAGGTCTCCTATAATTTTATGATACTTAGTGACCATGGGAGAGGGGATATGGTTGTGGTTGGATTTCCAAAGCCCTGGCAATCCCTAGAGTAAGATTAGTTTTCTCTTAAGTTAGAGCAGGGGACCAGGGCCGCCCGGGGGCAGGGGAGGGGGCAAGTGGGGCAATTTGTCCCAGGCCCCGGGCCCCGCAGTTTTTCGGCGCCCTTGGAGCAGGGTCCTTCACTCTCTCCGGGGGCCCCAGAAAACTCTCGCGGGGGCCTGGGCCCCCGGAGCTTCTTCCGTTCTGGGTCTTCGGCGGCAATTCAGCAGCAGGGGCCTACTGCCCCCGAAAACCCCAGCCCCCCTGAATCCTCTGGGCGGCCCTGCAGGGGACAGGCCTATCCCAGGATTCAAGGGGGACACAAAAGTAGCTTTAAGCTATTTTCCCTCAATCTTGTGGTGAGCACATTTTGGCCAGACCAGAGAATCTGGGCCTTCAAGCTCAAATACAATGGGACCTGGAACCTCTGATATGGGGTTTGCAGGACAAAAATCTGGCCGACATTTTGCCAAAGAAACCTGCCCCTTTATGTCTAGGAAGAACCCATTTCTAGTTAATGCTTGCCTGATCAGAATTCCAACCTAGAGATTAAATATTCTGTATCCTATTAGCCCTCTGTGTACTTTTATCCCCTCACCACTCGGCAGTTTCTTGGGTTATAAAACTTCTAACTATTTAAAAATCTGGTTTAGTTACAGTACTTTTAAGTGTGTGTCTTGTACAGTCTATGCTCATCATATTTATGCTCTGTTGTTCAGTGTTTCCATGGAAATATGTGGAGGGCAGGTATTTCAATCTACTCACCAAAACAGGGCCACATGGAGTCAAAGTAGAGCAAAGTAGATTGCAGGGGGAGATTCATAGGCACAAAGGGCAGTACAATCCTGAACTTCCATTGCCTTTCAATGGAATTTTAAGTGCTTCCCCTTTGTCCCCATGAAAATCTCCCCCACAGAACAATGCATCCCCAAACAGCCTGCCCCCCAATCCTACCCCTCCATCTTCCTGCCCCCGACTGCCCCGCTTAGAACCCCCAACCCATCCAACCCCCTCTGCTCCTTGTCCCCTAACTGCCCCCTCCTGGAACCTCCCACCCCTAACTGTCCCCAGGACCCCACCCCCTATCCAACCCCCCTGCTCCCAGTACCCTGACTGCTCTGAACCCTATCCACACCCCCGTCCCTTGACAGGCCCCCCAGGACTCCACGCCTATCCAACCCCCCCTGCTCCCCATCCTCTGACTGCCCCCCAGGATCCCCTGCCCCTTATCCAACCCCCCCAGCCCCGGCTCCCTTACCATGCCACTCAGAGCAACATTTCTGGCAGCCGCGCCACCCGGCCGGAGTCAGACATGCTGCGGTACTGCTTGGCAGGAGCGCGCAACCCTGCTTCCCAGAGCTCTACCATGTTCGTGAGGAAGGGGGAACAATGGGGGAGGAGCCAGGGGCTAGCCTTCCCGGCCAGGAGCTCAAGGGTCGGGCAGGACGGTCCCGCGGGCCGGATGTAGCCCATGGGCCGTAGTTTGCCCACCTCTGGTATAGGTTCTTGAAAAGTTAAGTTCAGCTACAAATTAGTATCTCTACAGATATCCTGAATGGAGACACTGACACTTGCTCTCTGCTTTCCCTCCATTAGAAGCCTTTCTATCTAAAGGTTTTCTATAATGTCCATCACTGTAGTACCTAATAACTGATCTTTTCTGTTTATTTTCTAGTTTGCCATCTGCCTTCACTTGAAAAATAGATTCATAGATTTTTTTCCATTTAAGGTCAAATGAAACATGTTTCATAGATTCCAAGCCCAGAAGGGACCATTGTGACCATCCAGCCTGAATAGAACTTCCCCAAAATAACTCATAGAGTAGATTTTTTTAAAAACACCATCCAGTCTTGATTTAAAAATTGCCTGTGCTGAAGAATCCACCACAAATCTTGGTAATTTTTTCCAATGGTTAATTATCCTCACTGTTAAAATGTTGCACTTTATTTCCAAACTGAATGTGGCTAGCTTCAACTTCCAGCCATTGGATCGTGTTATACCTTTCTCTGCTAGACTGAAGAGCCCATTATTAAGTATTTGTTCCTCATGTCGGTACTTATAGACTGTCATCAAGTCACCCCTTAACAAGCGCTTTGAAAAAATCACTTCTCGTACAGTAGACTTAATGAGAAAAACCAAATATTATATGAATTGTTATTACCCTGGTTGCTCCACCTCAAAGATTTCTATGTATTTCTCTGCATTTATCCCCTCTTGTATGGTCTATTAGGTATGGAATCATATGTATCTAAAACTCAGTTCAACCAGCTTTTATTTTCATCACCTTAAAGGCATTAATATCCCATGGAGTTTACACAGGGATTTGCCTGCTCCATTAGGCCTCAACCCTGCAAAAACATCAATCTATGAGAACCTTTACTTCCCCAACCAGTGTCCCATTGCAATCAATTACTACACTTCTGTGCAGGAATAAAGGTTCTTGAATGCAGCATCAGGACCTTAGGCCCAGATCCTCAGAGTTTTTTTTTGGTGCCTAACTCCCATTGATTTCAATGGGAATTAGGCACCCAAATATCTTTGAGAATGTGGGCCTTATTTTTTAAAATCCCAGCTGCCATCTTGGAATTATTCCTGTCGTGATAGGTCACATTCTGTGGTGGCAATCTCTAAGGAAGCAGAGTCAAAAGATTTCAAGTTATGTGGTATATAAATCAAAAAGCTGTGTTGCATTTGAATGCATTGCATAATACAGAATGCATTTTTTGGATGCTAACGAAATACATTAAGATTTAATTTTTTGAAACAAGTTAGCATTGCTGCCTACATCTATGGTGCTTTTTATCAAAGTCAAGTCTTGATATAGCTGAGAAATGTTGTTATACCTTGATATTTGTTTAGCAAATTATATACAAAATCTGTGAGGTCAGCAGCATCATCTAATACCTTTATTCAAGTCTGAACTGTCAGCACCTACTGTACAAGCTCTTATGGCATCCACGTACAGTAGATGGAGTAAAACCACTGAATTGTGAAATGGGTGTGCCTGGCTTTCGAAACAGAAGATGGCTTTTAAAAATATTAATCTTCATTGCCTCAGTAGCCTAGTCTTAATTAGCATCCTGGCTGTGCTAAAGCACCAAAAGTTTTGATTGCAAAGTATACTTCATGTTCTTCTCTTAAATCTTTGCTTTTTCTATCTTTTTTCCTTTGGTAATGTGATTTTTTGTATGGCTAAACTTTCATCTCATCAGTGTTTTTAGTACTGAAGTTTCATCCTTTTAGATTGACAAAGTTACATGTAACATAAGATTTGGAAGTAGTCATATCTGTGTATTGCTGGTTATTGTTTTACATCTTTTGGGGGACAAAAATCCCCTTTGTGTACATAAAAATAAGGAGGGTGGCTGTTGCCTGCATCAGAGGATTATTTATCTATGGAAAAAGATAATTTATTTTTTTTCAAAATATGTAACCGAATTCCAAATAGGCAGTGTTATCTGTGTTCTAAAGAAGCCCAAGCATCCCCGGGGCACTAGATTAGACCAGCAGGGGAAAGACACCCTGGGCTCCTGGTAGGCATGGGGAAGAGCCTCAATGCGAATTCCACCCCCCCCCCCACACACACACACATAGGAACCTTGTGCAGGAGGGTGCACCCCAGACTCTTGTCATCAAGCATAGGTGCTGGAACTAAGGGTGCTGGGGGTGTGGCAGCACTGGCTTGAAGTGGTTTCCATTATATACAGGGTTTACAGTTTAGTTCAATGGCTCTTAGCACCACTACTATAAAAATTGTTCCAGCACCTCTGTCATCAAGCCCCTGCCTCATGAGCCTCCCCCTGAATACCACCTGACCCAGCTGCAAGACATTCAGCTGGTCTGCCTCTGAACCGTGCCCAGAGAACATCTGTATGTGCTCATGATTCACACCATCGGTTTCCTCATCCTTGTCTCCTGCCCCGACACCAAGTGGCAGGACCTGCTGCCACCTGAGGAAGGAACCTTGGTGCGCCAGTCTGTACTCCATTCTGGTTCTACGGCCCACTGGGGACATTAGTTGGCAGATCCTTCTTGGAGCTGTGAGCATGGGCATGTACATGGCATGGTTCACAAACTCCCCCAACACCTGTCCCTTTTGCAGTGAGAGGAAGATCCTGGTGCATATTTACATAGGGGGTGTAAGTTTGCAGCTCCTCTTCTACCCCTTCCAGAACCTCTCACTGTACTTCTCCACACACATCCTGATTTATGCATACCCCATCCAGGGCCCCACAAAAATCACAGGACTTCCTTATCAATCTCCTCCTGGCACTGGTCAAGATGGCCATCCATCACTTCTGAAGGAGGAAGCTGGACAGGCGGATGCTTTTGACTCTGGGCCTATTTCCAATCCTTTATTTAATCACGTCTAAAAACAAAGGTCCTCTGGACTCCTTAGACACCTTTGAGGAGCAGTGGATGCTGTTGGAGGCTCTCTGCGCGGTGTTCCCCTCTGGTTCCCTGATTTTCAACCTTTGACCTCACTCCCATTCCTGTTTTCTCCTTTATGATGCAATAGCTGGAAAAAAAGCTATGGCCTTTATCTTAGCCAAATCTCTGTAAGTGGCAACTTATTCGCTGAAGTGTGTGGACCAGAACACTTTGTGGTGACATGATGTTATGCACTGCAGAACAGCGATCTAAAACTACAAAAAAAAAAAAAACAAAGCAAGACATGCCAGGTAGATTGTCAATCAATACATGTAATAACCCTGAACCGTTAGATCAGCAACAGTCTGTACAAAACATAACAGTCCAAACAGGAGATCTGTAGCAACAGCACATACCCAACACTATGGACCCCCACCCCGACCCCCCTTGAACAGGAACAGAGTTCAGACAGCAGGAACCAGGAAACATCACATGAACAGGGAGACAACACACACACACGTCATGACATACGACTAAGGCTACAATTTAGTCATGGATATTTTTAGTAAAAGAAAAATACTTCTGCGTGAAAAGGCATCATCCTAAACCTAGGGTTAATTTTTCTTTAAGTCTGATTGTGAACAAAATAATGGAGATAGTTCACTGAGACCAACAGATCCTAAGGTTTCCTACTTGTGGGAGAAGGGACCAAAGGCAGAGGGTTTGCAGTGCATGCCAAACTATATAATTACATGGCTACTTCAAGGATAGCCACGATTTCCATTATTTTTTTCTGTATGCCACATTATTTTCAGCGTACAGTTCCTTGCAGATGATTTGCTTGAAACAGTGATTGTGGCTTCTGCTAAATCCTTGAAATTCAGGCCTTTAATCCTGGCTTTACAAATTGTTTAAAAAGTACTGGTCTAATTAAGCACATTGATACAAATATCACTTGCCGGGGCCAAATTCTTCTTGTTTAATGGATACCCTTTGTTCACATTATAACTTTCATTAAACTCATGAATTCTGACATGCATAGTGAAGTGTGCGCTGTAATCCTTCAGCAGTACAAAATCGACACTAGAGAGGTTATTGTGCACTAAGATTTTATTGAAAAATAATCCATTACAGTAACCATTCAACAAAAGAAAAATCAACATGTTTATGTGTTGGCTAATTCAATATGGAATTTTTAGTTTTTCCCACCCCTCGCTCGAAATGTGTTTGTTGTGGATACGCTGTGGAAAAACTATAATATAATGTTTCTTTGTTTACAGTTCTTCATCCCTAGTACATGACTGTTTTTTTGTTATTTTGCAGGGCAAATGAAACCATTAACTCACCATATATCATTTAGGTAAATCATTGGCCAATCATTTGTTACCATGGTACTTAATCTTGTATAAAAAGGGTCATACATATGTTATACCTTTAAGTTAGAGCTGTGAGCTGAAACTCAGAATTAAGATTAGTCCAAATTTGCCTTCTTTAGAATTTGTGGTTCCTGAATAATCAGCAACATTATGACTTTTTTCTTTTGGCACAAACTGTTCATCCATGAAAATTTACAGGTAGTTTATCATAGTGTTTTTCTTAGTTTCACGCTTGCTTGTTTAAATTTCATTACATAGAATTTCTTCTGGTGAAGTCAGGTGAGTCAGCAGAAGCCCTGGTGAGTTCTCTCAGAAGAAGAAGGCTGCATTTTGTGGGCTCTCTATGAACAAGCAAGGACAAAAATACCAACTGCTGAGTCTCTTTTTCTGGTATTTGATTCTGAAAAATCAAGCCCTATATCTAAAATAAATATTATTACAAGCACTCAATTACGGAAGATAGTGAAAGTTCTTTTTATTTTTATTTTTTATTGTAGAAGTCTTGTGAACTCAAATGAGGAGATTTTATTAAATCTTCTTGCAATGAATATTTGTTAAGCCCCAGTCAAGGCTAGTTGCAAGGAACTGCAATTCAGAAAAGCAGTGGTCAAGAGAGAAAGAATGACGAATAAAGGCTGCTATCAACCACAGTAACTTCAGGGTAGAAAGCAAACATTTCTGGACCAAGTCTTAAGGTACTCTCAACTGCAAGGCAAAATACTACGGGCATTTTAATTACCAATAAATTTGTTAGGTAACAAATACAACCAAACATTCAGAATCAGGAAGGCTCCTAAATTATAGTCCTCCAGAAATGTCTTTGAAAAGTTATGATTGGCTGAAAAATGTGGATTTGAATTGAAGTTGAAACCCAACCTTAAGTTTAGCTGGTGCTGTATGCACTCACTATAATACTTCCCCATTGCTAGAAGCAAGCATTCTACTATCCTTCTAAGAAGAACCAAAGAAAAAGAAAGCCCATTATTTTCTTTACTATTCATCTCTCTGCTCATTACATTTCCTCCTACCAGTTTCTGCAGTTCTGCCAACGCCCAAAGAAAAGAAACAGTAGAAGCTCTAGAAAATGGGTTTGTACTTGAAATCTAAGGCCTTGAGCCTATGGACACCTATAAGTAGTTTTCTGTACAAGTACAGCCCGTTTGAGCAGAGCCTCAGCTGGTGGCTGTGTCCTGATGAGTAAATGGAACTACTTACGTGCATAAGTGTTTGCAGATAGGGACCTTACTGTGGATTTGCCTAAAATGAGGGATACCTTTCAGTAAGGAAATGATTTATGGTAATCATTCTTGAAGAGCAAATAGAATTTTGCCATCTTTGCGCATTTGTTTGTGTTTGCATTTCCTAATTTTCTGTAATAACAGAGTCTCTGGTATCTGTGAGGCACTCTGCTTTTGAGGGTAATTAGAAGACGATTAAACACTTTTCCTTATTAGCAAATGCATTTTTTTCCTGGGGACTGATGCACATTTTTAAAGACCATAGTAGCATAATTATAATTAATTTATAGCGCCTTATGAAAAATACATAGGCTACAGTGCAGTGATTCAGTTTGTTAATGGGCTACCCATGGAGCCTGCGTTCAAAAATATACCAGGTTTTGATCTGGATGCGTTAGGCAGGCAGAGGGGTTCTTTAAGGCTGCAGCCTCATGATAGAAAAAAGAACCTGACTGTAAGCAATTGAATCAGAATCCCAAGTACTGTGGTTTAAGCCGACAGCTTTTAAAAAAGACGCCTCCAGAGATGATACTTCCTGCTGCTAGCCTTGCAGCCAAAAGTGACTCTCAATAAAGAAAAGAAAACTGGTAGTAGGAGGGAGTGGGGAAGGAGAATTGTCAATAGCAATTTTGAGTTCATTTCCACTGCAAAAATAGGACATTGTCATCTTTACTTTATGATAACATTTGAAAGTTTAATAGCCAGTCCTTTTTATGGCAAAGAAAAGCCTTCAGCTTTTCATCTCCAAATGGTACAGCATGAAATTGATAAGGGATCACTGCAAATTCATAACATCAAATAAAAACTTGGCAAAAAACATTTATGCATTTTGTTATAGGTTGGTTACATATTTTATGTGTTTTCTTGTAGTACTAGCTAAGGGCTTGATCCTGAAAATATTTAAGTCCATCCTACCCACTCTAGGAAGAACTATACTCTGTAGTACAGTAAAGCTCACACTCTCAGTCACACAAAAGCCCCTTAACACCACTCTGTCAGTGTATGGATCTTAAAAGCGAGTGTAAATGTACGGTAATTTGGAACCACTATGAAGTCCCCTTACACTACCAGAAAGATGTTAAGGGGCCTTATTGTAATCTGAGAATCTGGGCCTAAGTGTTTACAGGACCAGGCTCTACATTTTGTTCACAAGTATGATTGCAAACTTACATTTGAAATTATATATATTATATATAATATGGTTTTTAAAAGCACAAGCTGAGGGATGCTCACTTATGCAATCCACAAACCACATATCTTTGCAGCATAAGAGGCATAATCCACTAATTGCATCAAGAATCAATTAGAGACATTCATATCAGAAATCAATAAAATGTTAAATAACTCATCAAGATGAATCAAATATACAATTAATGTATCTTGGAAAAGAGTCCCCCATAAAGAAGAATATCTGGCACATATGTAGGCTGAGATGCACAGCAGAATAGGTTAGAAAATGAAATTGCACTTATTGATTAGCTAAATAATGCTAGTACAATAGTCATTTTAGAAGCACCTGTAAGGTTCAGCATCTATTTGAGATTCCATAATAAATTCTTATTTTCAGTTGCTGTAAACATTTGCCCTGAGTCTTGGCATAAAAAGGTCCCAGCAAGGAATTGACATTTCAGGGGGAAAAGGACATTAGCTTTGACAATTAGTGGCATGCAATAATAAATACAATTATAAACAAAGGGGGCTGTGTTTTGCAGACTGTTACATAATGTTGACTGATGGTTTTTTAAGTATTCTGTGAAATCCCAGTAATTTTTGGATCAAAGATACTGCATACATAAAATGTAATATAAGTAAATCAACTGATTTACTTCTTTTAATCACACAGGAACATATTGTGTCTTTATACCTGACAGAGGGAAATTACTCAAATCCTGCAAGGTTTAACAGGACAGGAGTTAAAGATATTTCAGTTGATTTATCGCACAGAACCCAATATGTACACTGAATTCTGGCCTAGAATTCAGTATAGATATGACATCCTATTTAAGTGTAGATATGACATCCTATGAAAGCCACAGCTTTCATAATCCACCTTATATTCAAATTCATGTTATATCGGGTCGCATTATATCTGACCACCTCTACCCCGATATAACATGACCTGATATAACATGAATTTGGATATAACGCGGTAAAGCAGTGCTCCGGGGGGGCGGGGCTGCGCACTCCGGTGAATTAAAGCAAGTTCGATATAACACGGGTTCACCTATAATGCAGTAAGATTTTTTGGCTCCCGAGGACAGCGTTATATCGAGGTAGAGGTGTATACAGAATTGGAAGATTGATTGAACAAACCCACACTAGCTGGATGTCTACATACCACTAAGTACAATTCTTAATAAGCTCTGTGTCGTCTCAGAACCTGGATTGTATTCTTTGGAGTGATTGCTACTTCAGTTAGTCCAAAGTCCTAGTCAGAAATAAAGGGTTATTTTCCTCTGAACATTACACTGTCAGCTGTTATCACATGATGTCTGGATACTACTGTGTCTGATACCACAACTTTTAGTTGCATGAGTAATCCCTGTTCTGCAAGGCCCCACTCAACAGTACACCCTTATTCAGCAAAGCACTTAAATGTGTGCTTAATCCCTAAGAATGTGCATAAATGCTTTGCTGAATTAGGGCCTATGGGCCTATCCTTGTATGAATAGTTCCTTTGATGTCATCATTGGATTACTCATATGAGCAAAGGTTGCATGATGGGCGCCCCTACATAGCACACAATTTTTACTTATGATCCCTACCATTTTTGCATGGAACACTGATATCTTTCAAAGTAGCTTTCTAGATACAGACATGGCTATGAGGACTTTTGTGAAATGTGATTTTTGTTAGTTTGGGACTAGCTAATATGTGTCTAGCATATAGTAAACTCTATATCACTTGGCTTGTCGGGAAAGAAGTTTGCAAAACTCTCAGTTCTTACCTGACAAACTTGTCACAGAGTTTTACAAAAAACTACAAATTAAGGGCCTTTTCATACAAAGACTGATACACATGCTTAATTTTATGCATCTGTGTAGTCCTATTGACTTCAATGGTACAGTACTGCTCATGTGCGTAAGTGTTTGCAAAATTGGGACCTTAGCAAAATGTAATTTTTGACTCTACACAAGATTTGGTCTGAAAAAAAAAATGGCAAAAACCCTGTGATGGAATAATGCTTATTTATGGTCACACTTATGGCCTGATCCTGTAAAGACTTATTCATGTGCTACCTTACATGCAAATTGTCCCATTAAAGTCAATTGAGCTACTCCTGGTTAAGTATTCTGTCACTTTCACAGAAACTTTTTCTTTGTCCTTCCACCAAAAGAACTTTTTACCTACAGAAATATCCCCCCTAATTACTTTTATGGACAAGTTTAAAAAGTGTGTAGGTGTGTAGGCATACATCCAAGGGACAATCCCACAGGTTTTGTTTTTGATATAAACAATATGAACAATGGATGTGTGTTGATAGATTGTGTTTGTTTACATTTTTTTCACAGTACTAGTTGGGAGAAATGCCTTAATTAAAAATTTGCTCAAAAAGCAAAGCCTCTTTCCAGTCTCTCAACTTCAGAAAAACCCAGTATAGCAAATAAAAGGCTGGAAATTAATGACTTTTTTGAAATGATTGCAGGCTGCTGGGTGGGTGAAATTTGAAGTGGCCATATTTGGCACCAGGTGTTATACTAAAGGTTGTCATTTGTCTTAAGATGTAATTGGGGTCAGCTAAGTGATTTAAAAAGGTTCATATTCCATGCCTTGGCCTTTGTTTTTGCATCGAGCCCTACCCCCTTTCATCAAACTCTGGCTCTATAACTGTCACTAACAAATTTGCTCACTGGGAATTATTTCTCAAAGTATAATCACTGTCAGATTCTGTTAGCTCAAAATTACACTGAGTCAAAGCACATGCAGTTCCAAGGTTTGTGACAGCTGCAGTAGTGATATGGCTCTGCAAGTCATATTGGAGTTGTAAAAAGTAAATTGTGTTTGATGGGTTAGGTTTAAAAAGGGTCGGCCTCCCTTTTTCTACCCACAAAAATTGCACTTTTGCATCACCAGTATGAGTGCAAATCTTTGTACTTGCATCTCTAACTACCTGAATGTGGCCATAAACTAGGTGGCTGGAGGGACAAATAATCTGATTTGCTCCCTTAATTCATTTTACAATCTTAAAAATGCTGCTTTCCCTGTATTTTAATACAGAATATTAACAAGGGGCTCTTGGGAGTCCTCTCCTACACATGCATGTAATTCATCACATGGTTATTCCCAGTATCTATGATATTAATATGTGTGTGTACTGTATATGCACACTCACATAATTATGCCTCTAAAGGATGTTTTCTAAAACATCACTGTGTCTAGTATGTGTCTAGTCTGTATTAACAGACCAAAAGTGGCAATCAATGTTCTGTCTTACTTCTTGGTTTAATCTTGGTTTTTGCCCTTGTGCGTGTTGCCCATCCCCACCCTCATGCCTCATCTCCTGCACTCTGGTTATTTGGAGCTGTTTTAGGCAAAGAGGCAAAGTCGTTCAGCATATCTGGAAGAGCGTAAGCACTGGATTTTCTCTGACCTCTTTAGGGAGAGTATTAAGAACTGATGAAAAGAAATTGGAATTGAGAGAGAGACTTTTCAACACTCAGGGTAAGGCTCTGGGACTCTTCCAAAGGAGATGCGGAAGCATACAGCTCTTGCCTTCTTCAGGTCACACATCAAGACTCGCCTCTTTGCTAAAGCTGCCACAAAGAACCAGAGCAAAAGAAAACTAGAAAGCACACTCAAAGGTGCTACTTCCTGATGAGGCTTTCATATGTCCAGCCTCTTGCCCAGCAGGTCTGCTTTGATTCTCCTAGGAGAAAGAGATTGAGGAACACTCTAAGCAGGTCACCTGTTGCCTTCCCTCACTTCACAGCCCCTCATCAGGCCATATCATTTTAACTAATGGAAGTACAGTCGGGCCTCGATTTACACAGTATTTTTTTTGCATGGTTTCAGTTATGCATGGTCAATTAATTGTGACCCTTTATTTTTGTACACAGTATGGTGTATTTTACATGGTGCAGCATGGTCACCAAGATGCGCAGATCAGTGGCATAATTAGAATGGGACACTTGGGTGGGTCCTGAATTCAGGTGAGTAGGCAATGATGGGGGCAGGAGAGGGGAGACAGAAGAGATGGGGCAGGAGGGATTGGGGCTGCCTTCCCTCACCCCCTCCAGCCGGCCTTGCGAGGGGTGATGGACACTCTGGCCAGGCCTCCCTTCTCCCCTGGCCCCATGTGTAAACCCAAGGAGCATGGTCAGGGCACAGGGGCTTACCCGCTCTCCGGCTGGAATGCTGGGTGGAGTGGCAGGAGCCCTCGACCCCGCTCCCCAGCTGGAGCGCCAGGTGGAGCAGGACGAGCCCCCGACCCCACTCCCTGGTAGGAGTGCTGGGCGGGCGGAGCAGCGCAAGCCCCTAAGCCCCGACCCCACTCCCGCTGGAGCACCAGGCAGGCAGAGCAGAGCGAGCCTCCAACCCTGCTCCCCGGCAGGAGTGCCGGGCAGGCAAAGTGGGGCAAGTCCTCGCGCCCCAACCTTATTCCCCGGTTGTGCGCCTGGGGCCGGAGGGACCCCTGGCCAGAGTGTCCATCACCCCCTGCAAGGCCAGCTGGAGGCAGTGAGGGGAGACGGCCCTGAACCCTCCTGCCCCATCCCTCCTGCCTCACCTCCCCCACTCCTGTCATTGTCCACCTACATGAAGTCGGGGCCCACTCAAGTTTCTGTCCTGGCTACGCCACTGCTCCACACTCCCTGGGCACCCAAGATGAACCTTCAGAGTTCTGACTTCAACAACATCAGCATTATCATCATATCAAGTTCATCCTCAACATCAGTAAATGTTAGTAGCAAGTTTAAATTTCATTAAAATTTTTTAATAAAACCTGTATTGGATAAATTAGGGAGGTCATCTTGTGAGCCTGGAACCTAAACCCTTATTTCCCATAGACCCTTGGTATCTTTTTGCATGATTTCTATTTGCATGGTGTTTTTTCAAGAATGTAGCCACGGTGTAAATCGAGGCCCAACTTTATATATTCAGTATTTATGCACACATAAGAACCCTGATGTGTTGAGCCATTAGTGAATCAATTGACATATTGAAAATGTCCTGTAATTTTGTTGAGCCTTAAATGGTTTAAAGACTCCCTTGTTAGAGGGAACAATCATTTGGCAGCATAATACATTACTTTAATGGACCCACTTTTTCGCCATCTGTTCCAACAACTAACAATGAATGCAATAAGAACTTTATTCACATGAAGCAATATGTATTTTATGAGATTTTAGTGAATGTGCATATTCATTTCCAGTATGGCACAAGCCATAGGTCATAATATTTTCTTCATGTTTCATAGAGGACACATGCTTTCTTTGAAGCACAGTATTTTAGATTCACCACCATGACAGGCTTTCAATTAATGTTTTTACTAGTGTAAAATAGTGTATTCACTCTATTTTGGTTTTATTTTTGGACAACTTTTCTAAGAAGAGTTGCAAAAGGCACATAAGTCTCTTTCACCTGCAGAAAATAGCCTTTGTGAATACAAAAGAGTCACAGTGGTTGCCACTGAAAAGTCATCATTTGGCAATGGCTACCAAATATCTGAGACACAGGAGTATCTATATATATTTAGAACAGGAAATAACTCTGTGGTAACTGAAATATTTATATTAAACACAGAACTAAATGAACTGCATGCACAAATGGAAACTTCACTATATCACTGTCATGCAGGTATTTGCTAGTGTGCTAATATTTTTAGGTGCATACATTATACTCTTCTATCAACATTTGCCCAGATCCTCAGTTGGTGTAAAGCAAAATAGCTCCATTGAAGGTCAGTTCATCTAATCTTTGTCACAGTTTACCCATCTGAAAATGCAGATCAGAATACTTGCCTTCAGACCACAGCAGAGGGTTGAGAGAATTAACTAGTTTTTGTAAAGGTTTTCATACCCTGAGCTGTGACTTGATCAGTAAGTAGGACGTGTTATTTGAAGTGTGTGACTTTCAGAATTATTCAATTTATAAAATACTGAATCATACTATTCCAGTCCTGGATATGTTTTATATCATTTTGGATTCTCTATGGGTAAAATCCGCTGTTTAATTTGAAATGGGAGAAAGTAACTGGGATAATAAAATAAAATGTTCACAAAGTCCAAAACCTTATTTTTAAAAATAAGGAGACAATATGAGCAAAGCTATTTTCCATTATGAAGATCTTTATTGGTCACAACTATTTAGATACCCTTGCGTAGCAAGCTGAAATTTATTTCCTGAGTAAAGCTTGTGATTAAGAGAAATAAGTAGTCAAATCCCTTCCTACTGATAACACAATGATCATATGGCTGTAGCCCCCCTACATGGATTAGCATGGTGAAAGGGAGACTCCAGTCTAGTGATCTTGGATAAAGAGAACACCTGTAAGTGTAATTTTTTTTAATGGTGCTAAATGGTGCAGGGTGGCATGACAGGCATATATCATATGTGATACACAGTCCTGTATGGATGTAACAGCTGTTGTATTTGTCCAACCAGTAGACAAAATGATACAAAACAAGAGCTGGCCAGGAAATTTTCAAACTACACATTTTTTCATTGGAAAATTCTGATGCCTCAAAATCAAAATTTTTCACAGGAAATGATGGGTTTCAATTAATGTTTTGACTAGTGTAAAATAAAAAAAAGCAGGACAAAATCAAAATGAAACACTTTCCAATTATTGAAGCAAAACATTTTGATCTGAATTGATTTATTTATTTATTGGTAGCATTTCGGTTCATGAAACTTTTCTTTAAGTTTCTAATTTTTGTGGAATGGAAAATGGTTTCCTGCCAAGCTCTATACAAAACATTTGTGTTGTCTGGGACCTTTTCTCATGTTATGGTTACACATTTTTAAAATTGCAGTGGGTTTGAAAGTCATGCTCTGCAAATAATACTTTGCAATGTCAGGGCCTGATGTAAAGCCCATTCAAGTCAGTGAAAAGTCTCACATTGATGCCACAGGGCTCTGGATCAGACACATATGGCAGTTAGGATCTGAAAGCATTTGTGAATATAAAGTAATCCCCAGAAATACATCTAGGATAGGGGAATTACACACACATGTATAGCTAAGAAGTTGGATCCCTATTTCACAGATGGATAAATTATGGCTCCTCGTTCACAAAGGGAACCACTGACTAAAGTCCCCCATGGAGTCAGTGGGAGAGAGAGAGAGAGGCGAGAACCCAATATTCCTGATCCTGGTTCCTTGTTCTAATTACAAGATTGCATATTCAGGGATAAAATCTCAGAGGTGAATGGAATTTCTAGCTCCCTGTCTGACACAAGCTTTATAGGGGGAGACTCACATCTCCTTCCTGATTCTATACCTCTAAATTCAAATGGAATTTTGATGCTGGTTTCCATGGGAGCAGGATTGGACCCATAATGCCCTGACAGAATAGCTTGAAGTTCCCATCATTTTGTCTGTACATACAAGAGGCCTAGTCAAGAGATGGATGATATAAACATTTCATTCTGTATTTTGCCTTTTAGTACCAGATTTGAAAGGAAGACTTTTAAAGAGAACCTGGAATAATTTCTCCAAACCCCGTGAAAGAGGAAGAAGAAAAATGGGGTCTTCCGTACAAAACAGGAAGCTTATGACTAAAGTACAGGTAAAAAGGCATTGTTAACTGCTAACTGCAGTCTCATCTAGTACTGAAATGCAATCAGATTAGCACAGGCCTCAAACAAAAGCATCCAAACACACAAACATTTCAAGCATTTCTCTGTGTGTTTTGCCCACTGATCTTAGGTGTGATGGTAAGGTTGAGTTTAAGATCAATCTTGGCCTTAGGTAACCCCTTGGCAGTTGCTTGGCTCTCTGCTCTCCTTGTACTGCTGGAGGGTGGGGAGAACTAATGGGTCACCAGTTCTTACTCCCGACCCCTTTGTTTTGAGGTGGTATATTCAGTTCCCTGATCAGGAGGCGCATCTTTTGTTGGTACACAGAGAAGACCTCAGCCCTGTTTACTCTCTGCCTGGCAGTAGCATGGTTGGGAGGAGAGAGGCAGGCAGCAAGAAACTAGCCCTCAAAGTTGAGCAACTCTGAGATGGCTCTTGGGAGTGAAGCTGACCACTGATCTCCCCAGGGATGCTGCCCCAATTCCTTTCCGTCATAAGCAAACTGATGAGTCTCTGGTGACTGCAGGTGCTTGTCCCTGCCCAGGTGGGTCTTCTCTTTGCATTAGATGTTCTCTTTCCTCAGGCAAATGCTGCCTCTCTTCCCCTGCCTCTCCTTACCACTGTAGATTCTGGAGCAGGAAACTGAAAGAGAATGTATCTGATGCCAGCAGCAAGTGGAAAGGGACCTACTTCTTCAGACAGGTAGAAAAGAAAATGAAATGGGGGACTATTAGGTGGTACAATGAAAACAGACATTGTTTTGGTGTTGGTGGAATGAAAAGCCTGAGCTTATTCTTGAACTCATTCTGACCCACACATATTTAAAAAGTGAGATCAGTGACTACAGCCAAGCTTTACGTGACCAAAAATGAAATTCAAAGTCAATGCTGACACATTCCAGCCCTAACTTGTCTTGTTTTTAATTATTGCCAAGCCTCAGAACAACTTGTGCATATTGCTTATAAAGTATTCTCTGATACCTAAAATGGGATATGCTAGAGACAGGCACATTCATAAAAGCGAGAATAGCCTGGAAGCTATGCATTAGGTTCACAGGTTCACATAAGTCATATCATTCAATGAATTGTATCTCTTTGATGGTGAGGAGAGTGGTCTCCCTATGTGTTATGTAATCATATAATCTATATATACACACACCCAGAAACACTGTTTTCACTTTGAAGGTGTAGCTCCCCGAAAATTGTACTATTTTCATGTAAAACGCTTTTAGGTAAATTTGACACCAGCATGACAGGCTTTAGGAAGATTGCCCACATTTCTCTGATGTTGCTGTTCAGCTGCAGCTTTTGGCCCAATTCTTTATCCTCTGAAGCTTTAGGTGGCTGGCTGTATATTAATGTAAACAATTTGAAGTGACATGGTGCTAACTGTGAGACTTAGTTGTCTCAAGAAGAAATGTCACCTGCTCAGTAAAATGTTCTGATTTCACTTATAGATCTGTAGCTAATGACCAGAGTGAAATCCATGACCCTGAAGGCACAGAGCCCAACTCTGCCTCCATCAGTCACATGCTTCACAACCAAAGAAATTTTACTTGTGTATCATTTGGTTTCCAAGATGCCTTTATGATTGTCTCATGTGCTAGTTAGTAATTGGGGGACTCCAGTAAGCAGGCTTACACGCAGGTCCATATCTAAAAGTGAACTTTTCATGAGCTCACGAATAGGCCATGCATTCTCCATCCTTTCTGGTCCTGCACCAAGCACAGTTCAGTCAGACCAGGAAGTGGTATGACAGAAGATGAGGAACTGTGAGGACTGCAACTCAGGGGGAAAAAAAGGTTGGCCCATTAGAATAATTTTGCCCAACTCAAAAACAGTTTTTAAAAAGTACACAAAACTGTAACTCTTATAGGTTGACCCATTCCTACATTTCCTGCTAAACTACACAACTCATTTGTTGACAACAGATATTAATATATCACTGAATAAATGAGCTCAATATCTCAGAATGCTCATATGTTAGTTCGTATGTAAGTTGTATGTAAAATAACATTTCCCTCCGGGCCACAGCTTTCGTAGTCTGAAGCCGAGATTTGGCTTCAGTTTAAAATTTCTCTAAACCTACATAGATCACTTACATACAGGGCCAGCTCTGGCTTTTTGGCTGCCCCAAGCAAAAAATACAAACAAAAAAGAACAGGGGGGCCAGAACGGCAAAGCAAAAAAAAAAAAAAACTGCGGCGCGGCCGGAGCGCGGGCGCAGGGGGACTGGCTAGCGGGGGGAGGGAGCAGGTGGGAGAGAGAGAGAAGGGGGGCGGCCAGGGCTACAGCGGGGTGCTGCCACGCGGCCCCTCCCGCCGCGCCGCCTGCTGGGAGGGCTCTGCTCCGGTCAGCGTGGAGGGAAGGACGAGGATTGCCCTGCCGGGCTTGCTGCAGGGCGCTCCCATCCTCCACGCTGCCGCACCCTACAGGGCAGCCGGAGCGGAACAACAACAACAAAAAAAGCGGCTGTGCAGAATGCCGCCCTGTTCAATCTGCCGCCTCAAGCACCAGCTTGCTCGGCTGGTGCCTGGAGCCGGCCCTGCTTACATACCAACTAATTTATTGAGTACCTAAGAAAATTAAAGAGGAAGAGGATATTGTGATAGATTATTTAATAAACTAAATTCCAGTATTATCTGAAAGAATGCTATGCTGTGTTTAACATGCTAACTGTTGAATAAGTATTCATACACCTCCACAATACCCTCTCAATGCACAAATAGTTTTTAGCTGATAAAAATGTCTGTAGTTTTCAGGAAAAAACAATCACAGAAACACTAAAGATGTTTTTCTGATTGTTAGCCGTGGAAACATTTTTTTTTTAATTCAGTGAAAATATGTTGCCCAGGTCTCTTCCACCTAATATGGCTTCTCAGCACTCCTTAGGGGTTTGACCTGTTCCTCAGCACCTTTACAATGGCATACAACACTCGTTATCGCTTTATAATATAGTCCTCGCCTTGTCAAGGATTCATGTTTGCTGCAGATACATCGGCATGAGTATCTTCTGTCTTATAATGGCTGGATTCTCTGGTCCACTAAGGTCACTTTTCAGAATGGTAGTCCTGTTAGTGTGTATCAGCAAAAAGAACAATGAATACTTATGGCACCTTAGAGACTAACACATTTATTTGGGCATAAGCTTTCGTGGGCTAAAACCCACTTCATCAGATGCATGCAGTGGAAAATACAGTAGGAAGATAGATAGAGAGAGAGAGAGAGAGAGAGAAAACATGAAAAAATGGGGATTGCCATACCAACTCTAACGAGACTAATCAATTAAGGTGGGATATTATCAGCAGGAGAAAAAAAACTTTTGTAGTGATAGTCAGGATGGCCCATTTCAAACTGTTAACAAGAGGGTGTGAGTAACAGTAGGGGAAAAATTAGCATGGGGAAATAGTTTTTTAATTTGTGTAATGACCCAACCACTCCTAGTCTTTATTCAAGCCTAATTTAATGGCGTCCAGTTTGCAAATTAATTCCAGTTCTGCAGTTTCTCATTGGAGTCTGTTTTTGAAGAATTGTTGAAGAATTGCGACTTTTAGGTCTGTAATTGAGTGTCCAGGGAGGTTGAAGTGTTCTCCGACTGGTTTTTGAATGTTATAATTCTTGACGTCTGATTTGAGTCTATTTATTCTTTTGTGTAGAGACTGTCCGGTTTGGCCAATGTACATGACAGAGGGGCATTGCTGGCACATGATGGCATATATCACATTGGTAGATGTGCAGGTGAATGAGCCCCTAATGGTTTGGCTGATGTGATTAGGTCCTATGATGGTGTCCCTTGAATAGATATGTGGACAGAGTTGGCAACGGGCTTTGTTGCAAGGATAGGTTCCTGGGTTAGTGTTTTTGTTGTGTGGCGTGTGGTTGCTGGTGAGTATGTGCTTGAGGTTGGGGGGCTGTCTGTAAGCGAGGACTGGCCTGTCTCCCAAGATCTGTGAGAGTGAGGGATCATCCTTCAGGATAGGTTGTAGATCCTTGATGATGCGCTGGAGAGGTTTTAGTTGGGGGCTGAAGATGACGGCTAGTAGCGTTCAGTTACTTTCTTTGTTGGGCCTGTCCTGTAGTAGGTGACTTCTGGGTATTCTTCTGGCTCTGTCAATCTGTTTCTTCACTTCAGCAGGTGGGTATTGTAGTTTTAAGAATGCTTGATAAAGATGTAGGTGTTTGTCTCTGTCTGAGGGATTGGAGCAAATGCGGTTGTATCTTAGAGCTTGGCTGTAAACAATGGATCGTGTGATGTGGTCTGGATGCAAGCTGGAGGCATGTAGGTAAGTATAGCGGTCAGTAGGTTTCCGGTATAGGGTGGAGTTTATGTGGCCATCGCTTTTTAGCACTGTAGTGTCTAGGAAGTGGATCTCTTCTGTGGATTGGTTCAGACTGAGGTTGATGGTGGGATGGAAATTGTTGAAATCATGGTGGAATTCCTCAAGGGCTTCTTTTCCATGGGTCCAGATGATAGAAGATGTCATCAATGTAGCGCAAGTAGAGTAGGGGCATTAGGGGACGAGAGCTGACGAAGCCCAAATAAATGTGTTAGTCTCTAAGATCACTTTGCAATTCTGTGTATTAGCCAATGATGCTAGTGGAAAATCCTGCTTGTCCAGGGTAGCTGGTAGAGGTAGCTCAACTGTCCCCTCCACCCTCATTGCAGAGGGAGAGGGTATGAGAGAGGGACTTTATGCATGTGCTGTAATTTCGGGCTGCACAGATGCAATCCTAATTTTTACTGGAGCCAGACAGAGCTGATTCAGGGAGCTTCAGCTATCTTCCTATGGCCCCTTTGCTTGCATAGAATGAAGAATCCAGGTCTTTATAGTGTTGTGTAATATGGAAGTATGCTTTCTAACTATAAGGGTAATTAAAGTCTGGAATAGGCCTCCAAGGGAGGCTTTAGAATCTGCCGTCATTGTAGGTTTTTAAGAATGGGTTGGACAAACACCTGTCAGGGATGGTCTAGGTTTATTGGTCCTGCCCCACAGCCAGGGGCTGGACTTGATGACTTCTCAAGGTCCTTTCCACCTCCACGTTTCTATGATTCTGTTACTGTAACAACAGAATGTCTCTATCATGTAAGACACTGAGACTCTAGTAGAGAAGGAGAAGGATGTGGGGAAATCAGGAGAGAGCGATACCAGGGAGATGATGCTCAGGTACTACAATGACAGGTGCTCAGATACCATTATATATGGCATAAATAACTAAATAGGATGTCATCTAACTATCTCTGAAAGTGTAAACTTTTCTCTTAACCAATATCTGGTCAGAATGTCTGGCTGGGGAATTCTTTGTCCTTTTATTAAGGTAGTCATAGTTCTTTAGTAAAGATAGACTTGTTATTACCATGTTAATTTTCTATGGCACATTATCTTAGGTGGCAGTAGAGAATCATATAATTTTGTTGACTTTCATTTTACAGCTGGGCCCAAGCTGCTAAGTCCAGATCTGGATCTGTGTTCTTCCCAGACTTGGATGTGCTCAGATCCAAGAATGTGTTTCCGTCCATTATAGAGGTAGAGTACAACCATGAAGGTCATGTTCCAAAGTTTGGGCATATACAGAACTGGGGACTTGGTTCATGTTCCACCCCTCCTTTATTCTTTTGTCAGATATTCGTTTTGGGCTCCATCCAACTCCCACTGAAGTCAATGGGAGTCTTTTTCTAACTTAAATTCTGGGGGAGGAAATGGTTCTGGTCAACTGAAACATTTAATTTTAAATTTTTACTCTCTCTATACATATCTATATCTATATCTATATCTATATCTATATCTATATCTATATCTATATATATAAAATAGCTTAAATTTCAAAAGAAAAGCCATTTTGAGCCAGAAATGAAATGTTGCAACATTTTAAAAACTTGTTTCTGTTGAAAAATGTTTGTCAAAATCGACCCTTTCCTGTGAAAAGTTTTGGTTTTGACAAATCAGCATTTCTGGATGCAAAAAAGTTTTGTCAAAAAATTCCCAACCAGCTGTAGAGCAGAGTTTAGTTCCAAACTTCCAGCAAGCATCTGCCTGCGTGGGCTGCATTGTTATCATGTTCCAAATTCTGATATGGGAGCATCTGAAAATCTGCAAGTGTTCTTCTTGGAAGAATAATTTCTTTCATTGGTAATAAACACTTGAGAGACAGAGTAATTTATTACATCAAGGGCCTTTTCAGAACAAGTGGGATATTTCCGGGCTTTGTGTTTCAGGGCTAAACATTGTTTTTTGTTCAAGTCATACACAGCATATGAAAGTTTTAATTTCTCGGAGCTCCGTTCTTCTAGCTTCTTAATAGAAATGGAGCCCTCCGTTAGAAAATTTGGGAATCCCTGTAATTTAAATATTAAGGTATCTATAGACAATGGAGTAGCTTTCTGACATGTTAAAACGGTAGGTTTATTGCTGCGTGAGTATGTCTGTGAACTCAATATTGCTGACTCAATATTACTTATGTTTTGATTTCCGTGGAGGTAACAACTGCTGTGTGCTGAAGAAGCAGGTGGATGTCAAGTACTTTTACTATAGCACAGCAGTAGATAACATTATTTGAAAGTTATTATATAATTATTTGTCTTGTGCTTTCCATTTTGGTGGAAACATCGGGAAATGCTGGAAGGGGAGGGATTGTGTCCTGTTTTCTATTCTTTTCAAACAAGAACTTTATATAAGACTCAGCTTTTCAGTATTTTTAATATGCATTAATCCACAATACCAATGTGGAGTTAGAAAGACAACCTTTTTTTAACAAAAAATAAACCTTGTCTGTCTCAGTGGTACCCACTCTCAAGATTTTATCATGATTCTCATGATATCTGCTGTTTTGTCTTACGGCCCTAGATCCTGGAGTCATATGATTATGAGAGACACTCAGCTTTCATTTTAAAAAAATCTAACCCTCATGACTCAAAAAGCTTGAAAAGACCAAAGGCTCAAAACAAAACAAAAAACAAAAAGAATAAAGAGCAAATAAAAAGAATAATTTATTTTAACAAAATCTCATGATTTATATGCCAATCTCGTGATTTTGAAGGGACTGACTCATGATTTGTGAATGTTTGACAGTATTGGTGTCTTCTTCCCCCTCTTTTGTGTTGTCTCTCCCCTTCTGAGGCTAGTTTGACTCTCTCTTCACCATCCTCCTCCTTCCTATTTTGTGCATTTCATTCTCTGCTTGGTTCTGTGTTAGTAATTGTTTGAGCTGAAATATACTCAATTTTTTTCAAAAGCAAAAGAAACCTCTTGATTTTTCCCTCCATGCTACATACTAACTCCAGATGACTTATCACATATCTTACTGATAGTGCCCCTGTTCTCCTTCCTACTGTTTTGTTCCCCCCCCCCTTTGTCATGGCTGCTATTTGCTTTTAAGCTCTATGAGGCAAGGAAAGTGTCTCTATCTGTTTTGTGAGATACCGAGCAAACTTTTGTGTATAGTAATGAATTATTGACAGTGATGACGCAATGCTTGAGAGCAGATTATGGTAAATTTCACTTCCCTGGCAGTCCACAGAGCAGCACATCTGAGAAGAGCAATACAGCAAGGTAGAGCTGAAAGAAAATGAGTCAAGGCATTTCAGCTTTAAAAACAAATGCATGTCAAGTGATTCTGGCCTTGAAAGTTTAGGGATCTTTTTTGTGACAGACGCTCATGCAAGTGTAGTTAATCTTTTTGTGGAACCACTGTGCCAGACAATTAGGGACCCAGAGTTAACTTGTATTTTCCTATTCTAACATTTATATTGCCTATATTAGCATAAAACAACATCAACAGTTTGAATTTTCCTATAATTCTAGGATTTCTTTTTCATTATGACGGCTAAGATCAAGTGTAGTGCTAGCTCAATATCTGATACACCTTTTATATAAGTGAACCTTGTGCTTACAGTAAGATGGATTTAATAATCTACTTAGGCTTTTCCATCTCTGATTTTTATAATCCTATATAGCAATTTGGAGGGTGATCACTCAGAGGCTGAACAGAATGGAAGAACTGTGAGATGATATGATGTGCTGTTGTAGACATATTATAACTGAAATGCATATGTTGTTTAAGAATTAGCATCTCACGTTTTTCACAGAATCGTCTCTTGAGCACAATACATCCCAGTGCATCTTGAGAAGACTTTGGAGTGCTACTTGTATTTTGATTATTTTGCAAGTATTACTTAGTTGCTTAGGATTTTCTTGCATATGTTCACACCCCAAAGCATGAATGAAAGCCCCAAATTTTAATTACATTCCCCCTAACCCACCAGTGGAGAGGCAATGATTTTCAAAAGCAGATATGACTAGCAAGAGTTCCTCTGTACCAATTCCCTCAGCTCCAGTATTGGCACTATATCAACTACCGAGAATAGTTGATATAGCATATATTAGTAGAAGTCTGGTAGTATATAATAAGTCTATCTTAATAGATGTTGCCATGTACAAACAGATTTGAATCATTTTACTTCTTTCATGTCTTCCTTTCAATAAATGATGTAACTGTGTCTCCCTCTTGTGGCATGAAGGGATTATATCAGAACTTGCTTATTCATGGTAGAATTATTGAAGTATTGTGCTTGAGTGAAAATATTGATTCTATTTTTGGCTTTTGATGCGGACTTCTCAACTTGTAGCAAGGTTCAGTTTGCAGGATGTTTATCTTACTTGTTCTTTCCTATGTACAATTCAGTAGGTACAATGGGGATAGCTCAGTAGTTTGAGCATTGCCCTGCTAAACCCAGGATTGTGAGTTCAATCCTCGAGGGGGCCATTTAGGGATCTGGGGCAAAATCAGTACTTGGTCCTGCTAGTGAAGGCAGGGGACTGGACTCAATGACCTTTCAGGGTCCCTTCCAGTTCTATGAGATAGGTATATCTCCATATATTATTATACATCTTTTAGATGAACATTAAACAATAAGAACTCCATAACTTTTCTACTATCCCTCTAAATTAAATATAGTACTTTAGTTTAACAAGGGTAACTCTGAGCTTTCTGTCTGCTAATTTCTCATTCAGTCCCAATTCCTGAAGTTATATGATTATATGAGAAATTCATCTTTTCTAAAATTAAAAAAAAGGAAGGACCCTAAAGGCTTAAAAAAGATGGCAAATAAAAAAAAAACCCAAAACTTCTGATCACTTTTTGGCATCTGACTCATTTTTTGAATGCTTGGGGTTGTTCTATTGTTCACTAAGCAACATACATTGCCTCCACTACTCCCTCTCTCCCATACACAGGCATGTACACAGGGCTTGAGTCTACACTGATTCTCGTACCTTGTGTAGTGATTTACATGGTCCAAAGTGGGTATACAAATACTGGAAGTCACTGGAGGACCTGATAGTGGTGGGCTTATCTTGATGTGTGAAAAATCTTCAGAAGTTAGAAACTTGGGATTGGTCAAGCACCGCAGGAAGCTAGCCAGAGGAGTGAAAATGGCCATAGCTAGTAAAGATCCAGAGGTGGGAGTAGAGGAAAGCAGTTTGGAAAGGCTCTTGATAGGTTCCATGGTATAGTAAAGGTGCTATATTGTGAGGTCTTTAGGGTACTCAGCTTTACTTGGGAGGCACTTGACACCTTGCAGGACTGTTCACTGGTGGTATGTGTACACTGCAATCCAAGATGTGATTGCAGCTTAGGTATGCAGAGCCACACTAACATGACTAAAAATAGTAGTGTAGATGCAGTAGCAATGGCTAGCAACATGAGTCAGAATCCAGGTTCTGGGGTGGGCTTGGACAGCCCTCAATGTAGCATCTACCCTGCTATTTTTAGTCATACTAGCATGGGTAAAGCTAGTGCAAGTATGTCTACCTAAGCTGCAGTCACACCTCAGTATAGACGGACCCTAGGTTCCAGTCAATTAGCAGGTACTCAAAGCACTCTGCACAGTTGTTTGTTCTCCCATTCCTAAGATATATGATAAGACACCCTTTTAATTATAAGAAGGAGAATATAGATATTGGGGAAAAATACTTTTAAATGTGTGCAGATCTATGTTCTGCATTAGTTGTGGATAGTTTAAAAAATCTAATTAAGCATTCCAGGTAATACTGTCAACTTCTTGCATTTCACTCAGTTTGGGTGACAGATTAGTCACTTTCACTTTTGTTTCTGGTCAGTTTCATTTTCTAGTTCTTATGCCCAAGCACAAACTTGCAATGCTATTCTAAAAGCTGCAGAAGAATGTTTAAAAAAAGGAGTAGACAGGGTGTCATATGGTGCTGTCATGTTGAGAGCAGGGAAGGCTGGGAAAACTTCAGGACATAACGTAAGAGTTACTAAAGGGAAGGCTCTGCGGAAGGAATGACCTGCAGCCACTGCAGTAAGTGGTTAAGAGCTTAGTAAGGGCCAGTTTGGAGGTATAAGTCTTTCTTTCTTTCTTGGAATTGCTGCTTGCAATTCTGTCCTTGCAATTTTTGAACTCTGTACTGGAGATGAGTCTGTCTCACAAGATTTCCAGGACCCATGACAACGTGTAAAAGCAGGTATCATGCCCTACACCCTTGCTGTACCTTACCAGCACCCAGTCCCCAAATGTACTTCTCCTTTGTCTTTTCCTGCCCTGCTCCCATTTTTTTCAAATGGACTTACAGTATTACTCACCCCAATTGTACAAAAACCATAAGTCAGGCTGTGAATAATAAAATTGTCCAAAATATTTAAAATAGGTGCAGTACAACCTAATAAAAATACAGTATAATGAGGACATCAGCACAGAATTTGGATTCGGAGGAATTTAGAAAGTTGATTCAACAACTTGTGATGCTGAGGATTTAAGCCGTCCTGCAGAAAATATTTCCAGTGATATTGGAGCCAGCTTGACTTTAAGATCCCAGGTCGAGTTTGCCAAGTTGGCAGTTAGGGGAAAAAAACATGTTTTAACTTCCAGATTGAACATGTTTGATCTGGAGTCACTGAGACACAATAAACAATGAGGCCTATTATGCTATTTTTGCTATTTTTTCCAGACAACTGCTCTTTAAATTCCAACCCAACCTTCACCATTTGTCAATAGGAAGCCAGCTCTATTTAGAATTGGGAGGGGCTGCCATAATGCAATGCCACCTAAATTCCACTGGGTGGCAGATAAGCGCCTTGTCAGGTGAGAGTGGATGAATTCCTGTTTAGTAGACGAAATCGACATTACAGTCATCAGGGCAATACGTGGACCAGCCAGAAGATTCTTTTAAACATCCCAGGAGTCAATTATTGCTCTTTTCAGCCTCAATTACCCTCTGCTTACCCTGGTAAGATATGTTTACCTCGGATTATCCCTTTTTTTCTCTTGCTAATGACAAAGATCCTTCAAATCTCAGTCCCCATGTAGTGTATTAATTGAATCATAATAAGTATATGTAATCTACATCACTACCCTTACAAGTCTAGGATCCCTGATTTTATTAAAAAAGGAACTTGGTCACATGAAAACGTTTCCTGTGCACATAATTTGACATGCCCTGCAGAGTTGCATGCATACTAAATGAAGAAAAGGGAAACAATAATTAGGTGCATTCCAGAATGTTGCCCACATCCTCATATTGTTGGGCACACTGAGATACTATTGAAGGAATTAAAATTCACCCTGAGATGAAAGATGACACTTTTGAAATGAGGGGTGGGTGAACCTCCAAATTTTCTGATTGCAGTCAAACCACCATCTAGTCTGCTGTGATCTGTTAAGATCTTACAAGCTAAGGAGGGATAGGGACGGGTTGGTACTTGAATGGGAAACTTCCAAGGAACATCTAACTGCTGGTGCTGAAAGTGATGATAGTGATACAATGTGTGGCACTCTTCTTCTTCTGCTCCAGTGGGGGTACTCATGCACTGTGCTGCTGGAAATGCCCTCCTGAAAATGAGTGGTGAAACAAAGGACTTCATTATGTAGGATCATGAAATTGTTACTTTTCTTAATAGTAGGTGTCACAGTTTCTGCATTTTTACCCCTCCTCTGTGGTTTGCTCAAGCAGTGCTCCCAGGTCTTAAACATCTAGCCATCATCTCTATCTGGGCAGGTACCCATGTCCTGCTCCCTTCTGACCACATGTTTTAGGCTGCAACCCCTGCTCTTTAATGTGGTTATCCCCAGAAGGTGTAACCAAGGACCAGCCCCCTGGTCTTTCGCTACCCTCCATGGATAATGACAGTGTTGTACCAGAAACTCAAACAGCTCTTTCAAAGCATACAGAGCAAACACAAAAGAATAAGAGATCTAGACACATATTAAACATACCAGAAGTAAACTATCAGTCCAGACCCTGGAAGATTCAAGCCTTCTAACTCCTCAGCAAAGTTGGTTCCCCCCCCCCCCCACCCCCTTGGATCAAAGGTTGGGTCCATTTGTTGAAATAGAAAGACCACTGTGTTAGTTCAAGCTGGCCATTTGAACCCCAAGTCATTTTTGTGTGTGTGTCTCAGCCTCCAGAGACCAGGTAAAACCAGTCAGAGCCCCTTTTTCCATAGGAGGCCAAGCTTAAAGGCTGGGTATCTGCATAACCAGCATGGAGATTTTGCATTAATCACCTCTTAGTGCTCCCAGATTCTGCAGAAAAATCCCCCTAGTGAGCCAGGAACACACAATTACACATCAAATGTATTAGCACAAAGGGCTATGAATATTCTATGGCTCATACTGTCTGCCCCTTTCTCAATATAATGGTCTTTGAAGTTTTCATGCTTTCCATGTAAAATGCAATAATCTCAAGATAGGCCTGTGTTTGTCATATCTGCCACAGCAGAGATATTAATCTTGGTGTCCTGGCCCCATTACAAGGATGAATATGTTTTGCCTGCTTACATTTCCCCTGTATTTTCAATTGGACACAGTATTCTTTTTTTTCCGCTTCTTGGTGGGTATGATGTTGTTTACATAGAGCTGTGTATCATCTGCATACTTCTGACACTTCGGTCATTGTTTTACCATTCAGATGTTGAATAACATGCGGGACAAGACTGAGCATTGTGGGACTCAAGGGAAGGGATCTGGTCTCGAGGGAGAGTTGTCCATAATAACTGTCTCCGTTTTATCTGGGAGGGATGACCCTGAGCCATTTAGGCCATGTCCATTCACTTCAGTGCTTCCTAGAGGCAGGACAACAATATTTGGTGATCAGTGGTGTCAGATCCCAAATAGAAGTCCCACAAGGTGAGTATGGATGTCATTTTCTTGTCTATGATGAGGAAGAGGTCACCCACCAAAGCAACAAATGCTATCTCTGTAGCATGCCCTGCCTGGCCTGAAGCTTGATCAAGAGGGATCCAGATACTGGCAGCCAATGTGGTATTGAAGACTGTTTTGCTTGTGTCTCAATAAACTAAGTTAGACACTGAGTGATACTTTGGGAGGTCTCTAGAAGGGCACTATTTCCCAGCTTTCTTCATGCCTAACCAAAATTGATGCCTGAGAAGCTGGCCAAAGCTGAACCCAGGTAAGATTGAGAGGATATTGTTACAGAGAGGGAAGCTTTTTTAAGAACTTGCCTCCTTGGTAATATTCATTACTGTCAAGGGCATCTACTTTGAAATATTAAATAGGTCCAAAGCCTTGTGGGCCTTTAGGTCTCCTTGGTGCTTTTGAATACCCAAATAACTATACTGCAAAAAACTTCCAATTGTGACTGGCCAGAAGGTGACCACCCATCCTATCCAATGCATATGTGCAAAGCAGCTCTGAAGTTGGCAGATTTGGCCCCTGGAAGATCTCCCACAATACAGGAGGAACCTGAAGTGGTTTAGAGACATTTTAGTGGCTTTTAAGCCAACCCCTTCCCTACTACTGGCAAAGAGGATGTGGCAAGGACATCTTTACACCCTGGTGATTACTGGCAAAAGCGGCCTCAAGACTGGGGAGGTAGGGTTTAGAGCTACCTTTGCACTCCCTCCTTAGGTTCACAAAGCCCTCCTCATATCTAGGAATAAAGCCAGATGTTCTGGAGAGGCTCAAACTGGTACAGAATACCAGTTCATCTCCTACAGGTCACTGTGAACATATCACTCTGGAAAAAGAAGAACAGGAGTACTTGTGGCACCTTAGAGACTAACAAATTTATTAGAGCACAAACATTGAATCTATCTCCCCTTGTAAGTATGCTCACACTTCTTATCAAATTGTCTGTACTGGGCTATCTTGATTATCACTTCAAAAGTTATTTTTCTCTTAATTAATTGGCCTCTCAGAATTGGTAAGGCAACTCCCACCTGTTTATGCTCTCTGTATGTGTGTATATATATCTCCTCAATATATGTTCCATTCTATATGCATCCGAAGAAGTGGGCTGTAGTCCACGAAAGCTTATGCTCTAATAAATTTGTTAGTCTCTAAGATGCCATAAGTACTCCTGTTCTTCTTTTTGCGGATACAGACTAACTCGGCTGCTATTCTGAAACATATCACTCTGGTGCTCTGCTGTCTGCATTGGCTTTCCAATGAAGACAGAATCCAGTTCAAGGTCTCTTCCCCTGACTTTCAAAGCCTTAACTGGGATTGGCCCTGGTTACCTGAGATTTGCTTCCATGACTATGACCTCCAACAGTGTTCCAATGGAACAATGAAAGTGTTCCCAAATATTAGGAGGTTAGTGAGTGCAGGAGACAGAATTTTCACAGGAATTCAATCTCGATTATGGAACTCCCTCCTAAAAGAGATAAGGATGACCAGAGTCAGCATGTTCAGAATCAAATGCAAAAATCATTTATTCAACTTAGCTTTCTCTTCAAAAACTCCTATAGACACCCACTCACATATACAAACCCCTATAAGCTAATCAAATTATTTTTCCAATAGGATGAGAAGGAAGGAAGAGAGAACAATATTGTTATTTCTATTTTTAATACTTGGGAGACTATCAATTTCAGAATGATGCTGTGTGACATTAAAAAGCTTTTCCATTCTAACTCAGAATCTAACTTCCTAACTCGTTCCCTCTGTGTGCGTGCATGCACACATATGTATGTATATATTTCTCTTACCTACTTCATATGCATGTTGTGAGGATTACTTTTTGTAAAGTGCTTTGAGATGCTTAAATGGAAGGCATGGCTATTATACTAGTATCACTAGTAATCAGGACCATATCAAAACCTTTTTGCTTAAAAGATTTTAAAAGTATTCCTCCTCTCTTCCCCAGTACTCCCTACTTTTAACATACCCATCTTCTGCCCATTTAATCCTCATCTCATATCTGTGTTTCTTTTCATGGACCATTCAGGATGGAACCACTTTTGGGAAAGCCTTTCTGTTTGACTCTTTCTCTCTGATAGCTACCTAATCTTTTAAAGGGCAGCTACTCCCCCTTCACTAAGTATCATTTTGGCAGGCAACTAAGGGAGGAGGAGCCTGTTCTTTAAAGGCTTTGAAAGTGCATTGTTACAAAAAATAAATAATTAAAGCAACAAGCCTTTTAATAGGCTTTTGAACAATAATCCCTTCCACTGCCCTTTGGCTCATTGTGTTGCTGGCTCTTTTTCATTATTTAGATTTAGTGTGTATTTTAAAAAGTTAAGTTTTAAGCAATTAAGGGTTTATTTGATGTTAAAAAAATGTTGCAGTAGCAGTTGGTTCTGGGAGCACATGCATAGTCACCTGGCAGAAGCAACCTACAGGAGGCACATCAGAGGTCCAGGATAGGTGCCAGTAAAAGACCAAAACAAAAGCATCCGCAGCATTTGTTTCTGGTTAAGTACTTTAGCATGAGGCTCACCACTGGAGTGGTTTACCCAGCTTTTATCTATTTGGAATTCACCCCGAGCGCCCCTCCCCCCCCCCCCCCAACCTCATAGAAAAGCAAGTTAATTAGGTGGACGGGGGAAGCATGAGATTTTTATCTTCCTTTGTTTGATTTTTACAACCTGATGACAGCATTTGATTGGTTGGTAGCTAATACTATTCCTGAAGCTGTTAGACAACCATTTAATTGTTTACTGTGTGGCATGCTCCATAGTTGATTTTTTTTTAATGCAGGTTATATTTTGTGAGCAGCCAGAAAAGCATTTTCTTTTCCTTTTTGTTTGCCAGTTCTGCCTACAGTCCACAGAGGATTCTACAGAAGGCTGGCAATTCCAGCTAGGATTCTCTGAATGAATAATTACTATCTTTTTTTGCATGGTTTCATTTCCCTGTTTGGGGAGTGTGTGTGTGGGGGGGTGTCCTTGCCATTCAATGGGTTATGATGTTGACATATCAGCTCTCATGTGACCAGCATTTGGTGGATCAACATCAAAGCTTGAACCTTCTGACCCTCACACACCATACAGTCCTAGGACAACACCAAATGTTTTGTAATAGCAGGCACACACACCATGAATATTTAGTGTATGCTCCAGTATAAATAGAGTGCAAGAGCTACATAGCAACAACTTTTACAATTTTGGCCTGACTTGGGTGTGTCCATTTTTGGAGTGCTCAAATGAGACAATCTAGATCCTCACTTTCCTGTTTGACTTCATTTAGAGGTGCTGGTGCTTCGTGACCATGGAAAACTGTGTCTCAGAGCAGGGCTGGCCTTACCATGAGGTGAACTGAGGCAGCTGCCTCAGGTGCCAGACTGTGGGGAGGCGCCACTAGGACCCAGAGTGTAGAAAATTGTGTCTGCTGCTGGTGCATATGTATTCTCTCTGCTCTAGATGCACAAAGATGGTGGAGTGCTGTGCTGGAGGAAGGAGGGCACAAGAGACATAGCAGGCAGGAGAAAAGGTGAGAGGGAATACCAGAAAGCAGCATGAGCCACAGGAAACCTCTTATGTACCTCTCTAGCACCCCCCAGGAGCCTGGACTGATTAACACCAGCTTCTCAGGGAGCTTCGTATTTCCTTCTGCTTCCATGAACCCACCTGAGGAGAACAGGCAGTCAAATGAAGTAATAGGAGCCAGTTAGGCCCTTAAGACGTTGATATCTTCCCTCACTCAGGCCCTGCTACCAGCCTGCTTATTTGTCCCCTTCAATTAAGTGTTGAGAGCCACTATAGCTGGCACAGAACAGCAGTCATGAGTGAAAGAAGAAAACGCCCCTCTGGGGCAGCATTCAGAAAAAGAAAGAAAGCAAAGGAAGCTTTTCTATCTAAGCAGGAAGGAGCTCTCCTGAGATACATAGACACAAATGTTCACGGTGAGCCTGCCGGCCCCAGTGAGGATGAGTAGTGAGGAGATGCCTGATCTTCCAGTTAGTCAGAGTGCAGACAGCTACTGCAGCATCCATATCTCCATCTCAAATGAATGTAACCATGCACATTCCTGAAGAAAAGTGTAGATCAGAGAAGAGTGTGGTGGAGGCACAAGAAACAGCTGCTGCTGAGTTTAGTTCCTTAAGTCTAGATGATTCAGGACTGTGGACCCACTTGAGCAGTAGCCTGAGGGAGTTCCTTGTACTGCATGGGCCACAGCAAGTGAAAAACTTCATATTCCCCAAAGACAGTGAAATCAAAGTTCCCATCCAACACATTACTGGCGTGAAATCCCCAATGGTGACAAAGTGGAGAGGCCATGGCTTATGAACTCAAAAAAACCCAGAATGCTGCATACTGTTTTTGTTGCAAACTCTTCCAGTCTAATGTTTCAACCACATTGGGTTCTACAGGAACTAAGGTTGGAAAAATCTTGATAGAAATCTGGCATGCCATGAGAAGGCAGCAAATCACCAGAGAGCATTCCATAGGTGGAAAGAGCTTGAGATGAGACTAAGGTTAAAGGCCACCATAGATGATCAGCATCAAGAGAAGATTGCATCAGAGTCTCTTTACTAGCAAAAGGTTCTGAAAAGGCTCATTGCCATTGTGAGAATGCTTGCTACCCAAAACCTAGCACTGTGTGGCACTTCAGATCAGCTGTATGTGCCAAACAATGGAAACTTCCTTAAAATTGTGGAGCTGATGGCTGAGTTTGATGCTGTGCTCCAGGAGCATCTAAGAAGAGTCACCACCCAAGAAATGTACACATACCACTACCTTGGAAAAACAATTCAAAATGAGATCATACAGTTACTGGCAACAAAAGTCAAACAGAAGATTGTGGCAGATCTGAAGTCAGCAACATATTACTCTGTTATTCTGGACTGCACACCTGACATCAGCCATACGGAACAAATGACTTTAATGGTGAGTTGTGTAACAACAACAGAACCTAGTGAAAATGTCCCTGCAATGTTGACTGTCAGAGAGCATTTTCTAGAATGTATTGACATTGATGATACTACAGGAGCTGGTATGACAAATGTGCTTCTTAAAAAGCTGGAAGATACGGGAATTGCGATAGCTGACATGAGAGGTTAGGGCTACGATAATGGTGCCAACATGAAAGGAAAGAACAGAGGAGTGCAGACACGGATCCGAGAGTTAAACCCTTGAGCATTTTTTGTCCCATGCAGTTCTCATTCATTGAACTTGGTGGTCAGTGATGCAGCATCAGCTTCTAGTAAGGCTGCTGAATTTTTTAATGTAATTCAAAGTATCTATGTATTTTTTTCTGCATCAACTCATCGATGGCAAAATTTGAAGCAACATCTTGGAACATCCTCTCTGATACTGAAACCACTGAGTGCCACACAATGGGAAAGTCGAGTGGAGGCAATAAAGCCTATCAAACACCAAATTGGGAAGATAGATGATGCCATAGTTGCCATTATGGATCATAATGCTATGACAGGAACTGTTCATGGGAGAACAGTGGCAGAGGGAAATGGAATCACCAGAGACATACATAACTTCAAATTTCTGTGTGGCTTAGTGTTGTGGCATGACATACTGTTTGAAATAAATGTTGTAAGCAAGAGACTCAAAGGTCAACACCTTGATATATCTGGAGCAACGAAACAACTGGACAAAGCAAAGTCATACCTACAGTCTTACCAGTCAGATTAGGGATTTCAAAATGTTCTGAAGAGTGCACAGAAGTTGGCAGAGGAACTTCATACTGAAGCTATTTTCCCACCCATTCAAGAATACAAGAGTCACTGAAGAAGAAGACATTTTGAATACAAGGCACGGGATAATCCCATAAGAGATCCTAAACAACAATTCAAAGTTGAATTCTTTAACCGGGTGCTAGATTGTGCAATACAGTCAGTTGAAGAACGTTTCATGCAGCTCAAGGAACACAGCAGTATATTTGAGATGTTGTATGATGTTCCAAAACTCCTCACTATACCTGAAGAAGACCTACACCAGCAATGCAGGGCACTAGAGACAGTGTTGACACATGATGACATGTGCGATATTAATGCGAGTGATTTAGGTGATGAACTGAAAGCCCTTTCAAGATACATTTCAGAAGGATCAACTCCAAAGGCTGTTCTGGAATATATGTGCACAAATAAGAGGACCACCCTCTTTCCAAATGCTTTTTTGCTCTGCACATACTTCTAACACTTCCTGTATCAGTTGCCAGTGGAGAACACAGCTTCTCCAAGCTGAAGTTAATAAAAACAAATCTACGCTTCACAATGACACAGGAGAGGCTTGTCGGCCTTGCAACCATCTCAATAGAGCATGAGCTGGCCCAGACTGTGGGCCTTCAGAAAGCAGTTCAAATCTTTGCAACCAAGAAGGCACAGAAAGCACCGATTATTCAAACAGATAAAAATGCCAGTGTTTACTATGCAGACAAGAAAAGTTACATTTGCTGTTCAGGCATTTGAAAGTTAAGTGTTACTTAAAATTTTTACATAAGAACATAAGAACGGCCGTACTGGGTCAGACCAAAGGTCCATCTAGCCCAGTATCCTGTCTACCGACAGTGGCCAATGCTAGGTGCCCCAGAGGGAGTGGACCAACAGGCAATGATCAAGTGACCTCTCTTCTGCCATCCATCTCCACCCTCTGACAAACAGAGTCTATGGACACCATTCCTTACCCATCCTGGCTAATAGCCATTAATGGACTTAACCTCCATGAATTTATCCAGTTCTCTTTTAAATGCTGTTATAGTCCTAGCCTTCACAACCTCCTCAGGTAAGGAGTTCCACAAGTTGACTGTGCGCTGTGTGAAGGAGAACTTCCTTTTATTTGTTTTAAACCTGCTGCCTATTAATTTCATTTGGTGACCCCTAGTTCTTGTATTATAGGAATAAGTAAATAACTTTTCCTTATCTACTTTCTTCACATCACTCATGATTTTATATACCTCTATCATATCCCCCCTTAGCCTCCTCTTTTCCAAACTTCTTGAATCTCTCCTCATATGGGACACGTTCCAAACCCCTAATCATTTTAGTTGCCCTTCTCTGAACCTTTTCTAGTTCCAGTATATCTTTTTTGAGATGAGGAGACCACATCTGTACACAGTATTCAAGATGTGGGCATACCATCGATTTATATAAGATTTATATATATATTTATATATATCTTTTACTTTTATATAAAAGCAATAATATATTCTCCATCTTATTCTCTATCCGCCTCTGCACACTGCGTGGACATCTTCAGAGAACTATCCACGATGACTCCAAGATCTTTTTTCTGATTTGTTATAGATAAATTAGCCCCCATCATATTGTACCTTTTGAACAAGGTGTTTTAAGTTGTTAGTTCTCCTTTATTGGGGTAGGTAGCAGAGCAGAACCATGAGAGGAGTAGAACAGGAAGAAAGCAGAATTGAGACCTTTCAAAGTTTTGGCCCAAGCAAGGGGACATGGGGGCATCATTTGAGCTCCCCGCCTCAGGTGCCAAAATGTTGTGGGCCGGCTCTGTCTCAGTGTCTCAAAAATGGAGGTACCCAATATCAATAAACCCTTGAAAATTTGGGCCATACTGTTTTAATTTAAAAAAATATGGCAGGATGGCAAAATTGTATGCTAAGGTATTTATGCAGCGAACATTGTATGCAGCGAACATTGAAGTCAGTAGAATTGCAAGAAAAAATCTGAGACCCAGACTGTATATGAAGTGAAATAAATGAAATTAGGCTCCTCAGAGTATCAAAAACATTTCCTCTTTTGGATCTAGTTTTGTTGTTGTTGTTGTTACTTTTTTTTTTTTACAATGCTAGGTACCTCATAACACAGAGTTTATACACTCAGATTCTGATTCTGCCATAGGAATTGTGTAGTTGGACATTTTCTCCCATGTGAAGTGTCAATGAGTTCAACAAAGTTCCATGTTGTAGCAAAATTCCACCCCTGCAGATCCATTTGCAAGATCATAGAATCATATGACATAGATTTTAAGGTCAGAAGGGACCATTATGATCGTCTAGTCCAGGGGCGACTCCAGGCACCAGTGCTCCAAGCGTGTGCCTCGGGCGGCAAGCTCCGGAGGGGCACCCTGCCGGTCCCTGCGAGGGCGGCAGTCAGACAGCCTTCGGCGGCTTGCCTGCGAGAGGTCCGCCAGTCTCGCGGATTCGGCAGCGAATTCGGCGGCAGGTACGCCGAACCCACTTGACCGGGGACCTCCCGCAGGCATGCCGCCAAATCCGCGGGACTGGGGACCTCCCGCAGGCATGCAGCCGAAGGCAGCCTGCCTGCCGTGCTTGGGGCGGCAAAAAAGCTAGAGCCGCCCCTGGTCTAGTCTGACCTCCTGCACAACGCAGACCACAGAATCTCACCCACCCACTTCTGTATCAAACCCCTAACCTAGGTCTGAACTATTGAAGTCCTCAAATCGTGATTTAAAGACTTCAAGGTGCAGAGAATCCTCCAGCAAGTGATTCATGCCCCATGCTGCAGAGGAAGGCGAAAACCCCCCAGGGCCTCTGCCAATCTGCCCTGGAGGAAAATTCCTTCCCAACCCCAAATATGGTAATCAGCTAAACCCTGAGCATGTGGGCAAGACTCACCAGCCAGACACCCAGGAAAGAATTCTCTGTAGTAACTCAGATCCCACCCCATCTAACATCCCATCACAGGCCATTGGGCATATTTACCGCTAATAGTCAAAGATCAATTAATTGCCAAAATTAGGCTATCCCATCATACCATACCATCCATAAACTTATCAAGCTTAGTCTTGAAGCCAGATATGTCTTTTGCCCCCTTGGAAGGCTGTTCACCCTTGGAAGGCTGATCCAGAACTTCACTCCTCTGATGGTTAGAAACCTTCATCTAATTTCAAGTCTAAACTTCCTGATGGTCAGTTTATATCCATTTGTTCCTGTGTCCACATTGGTACTGAGTTTAAATAATTCCTCTCCCACCCTGGTATTTATCCCTCTGGTATATTTATAGATAGCAATCATATCTCACCTCAGCCTTCTTTTGGTTAGGCTAAACAAGAGGAACTCTTTGAGTCTCCTTTCATAAGACAGGTTTTCTATTCCTCGGATCATCCTAGTAGCCCTTCTCTGTACCTGTTCCAGTTTGAATTCATCCTTCTTAAACATGGGAGACCACAACTGCACACAGTATTCCAGATGCATCCCAAGACCGCATTAGCTTTTTTCACAGCCATATCACATTGGCCGTTCATAGTCATCCTGTGATCAACCAATACTCCGAGGTCCTTCTCCTCCTCTGTTACTTCCAATTGATGCATCCCTAGCTTATAACAAAAATTCTTGCTATTAATCCCTAAATGCATGACCTTGCACTTTTCACTATTAAATTTCATCCTATTACTATGACTCCAGTTCCCAAGGTCATCCAGATCTTCCTGTATGATAACCCAGTCGTTCTCTGTATTGGCAATACCTCCCAGCTTTATGTCATCCACAAACATTATTAGCACATTCCCACTTTTTGTGCCAAGATCAGTAATCAAAAGATTAAATAAGATTGGTCCCAAAACCAATCCCTGAGGAACTCCACTAGTAACCTCCCTCCAGCCTAACAGTTCACCTTTAAGTATGACCTGTTGTAGTGTCCCCTTTAACCAGTTCCTTATCCATCTTTCAATTTTCATATTGATCCCCATCTGTAGTAGGTTTGGGCCGAGGTTCGGCCCTCAGCGGGGCTGTGGGGTGTCCCACCGCCTCGCTCTGGTCTGGCGGCAGTCTGGGACAACAGGCACACAGTTAGGGGCTCAGGCCCATAAGCAGGGGCTGAGTCAAGAGGTCCGAAACCCAGGCCCTTAAGCAAGGGCTGAGACAAAGTCTATAGCAGCCTAGGCCCTAAGTTAGGGTGGGGCAGCAAGCAACTAGTCTGTCAGTGGCCCAAGCCTTGTAGCAGGGGCTGGGTCAGTTTGGGGCAGCCCAGGCCCTAGGTCAGGGCGGGGCAGCAAGCAAATAGTCAATCAGGTACCCGGCCTCTCTAGGCCAGGGGAAACAGGGGGAGTCTGCCACCCAAGGAGTGGGTGGCAGGGGGGACGCAGGCCCTCCCACTCCACTGCGTCCCAGCCCGGGGCCTTAGCAGCGACGGAAACTCGTTGCTGTCAGTGGGGATCCTGGCCGCAACACACTGACATCGGCTCTGGCAGGGCAGCAGCCAGACTGGGGTCGGCTACCCCCGGTCTACTTCCACACTCCCCCTTGTATGGTACCTGGGCCGTCTTAGTGTCGTCGGTGCTCTCCACCAGCATTGGCTCCTCTGGGTAGGTAGCAGAAGGCAGGCTCGGCTCCTCCTCGGGGTAGTTGGCACGGGGCAGGCTTGGCCAGTCCTCCTCGGGGTACCTGGCACGGGGCAGGCTTGGCCAGTCCTCCTCGGGGTACCTGGTGAGAGGTAGGCTCGACCGGCCCGGTGAGTCAGCAGGCCGGTCACGGCCTGCGGCTGTTTCCCAAGCGGGAACTCAGCCACGGACGTCTGCTCTCTCCGCCGGCCTGGGCTCCACTGAGCTCTGCAGGCGGGCCTTTATACTTCCGGGTCGGGGCCGTGACCTCGGAGGGGCGGGCTCCGGACCCAGTGGCTCCTCCCACGTTGGGATTAGGGGAGGTTTGGCCCTCAGCGGGGTTGTGGGGTGTCCCACCACCTCGCTACACCATCTTTTCCAATTTAGCTAATAATTCCCCATGTGGAACTATATCAAATGCCTTACTGAAATCAAGGTAAATTAGATCCACTGTGTTTCCTTTTTCTAAGAAATCTGTTACCTTCTCAAAGAAGGATATCAGGTTGGTTTGGCACGATCTACCTTTTGTAAAACCATCTTGTATTTTGTCCCAATTACCATTAACCTCAATGTCCTTAACTACTTTCTCCTTCAAAATTCTTTCCAAGACCTTGCATACTACAGATGTCAAACTAACAGGCCTGTAGTTACTCAGATCACTTTTTTTTCCTTTCTTCAAAATAGGAACTATGTTAGCAATTCTCCAGTCATACAGTATAACCCATGAGTTTACAGATTCATTAAAAATTCTTGTTAATTGACTTGCAATTTCATGTGCCGGTTCCTTTAATATTCTTGGATGAAGATTATCTGGGCCCCTCGATTTAGTCCCATTAAACTGTTCGCGTTTGGTTTCTACCTCAGATGTGGTAATATCTACCTCCATATCCTCATTCCCATTTTTCATCCTACCATTATCTTTAAGCTCCTCATTAGCCTCATTAAAGACTGAGGCAAAGTATTTGTTTAGATATTGGGCTATGCCTAGATTATCCTGAACCTCCACTCCAGCCTCAGTGTTTAGTGGTCCCACTTCTTCTTTCTTTGTTTTCTTCTTATTTATATGGCTATAGAACTTTTTACTATTGGTTTTAATTCCCTTTGCAAGGTCCAACTCTACATGGCTTTTGGCCTTTCTCACTTTATCCCTACATATTCTGACCTCAATAAGGTAGCTTTCCTTGCTGATTACTCCCATCTTCCACTCCTTGTAGGCTTTCTGCTTTTTTCTTAATCACCTCTCTGAGGTGCTTGCTCATCCACCATGGTCTACAATTCCTGCCTAAGAATTTCCCCCCCTTTTTTGGGATGCAGGCTTCTGATAGTTTCTGCAACTTTGACCTGAAGTAATTCCAGGCCTCCTCCGCCTTTAGATAAGGACTAATTTAGCATATGCTGCAATGAGGCAATAATAGAAGAGATAAAGGATGGTCCACTAGTTAAGACACTAGTTTGGGACTCAGAAGACTCAGCTTCAGTTCCTTGTTTTGCTACAGTCTTCCTCTGTGACCCTGGGCAAGTCACTTAAGGACCTGAGGCTATCTGCGAAATGGCATAATAGCAGTTCCCTGCCTCACCGGGGTGTTGTGAGGATAAATACATTAAAGACATGTAGGTGCTCAGATACTATGGTAGTCGGAGCCATAGAAATATCTGAGATATAGATAGACAGAATTGGGAAGAGTTTGGAGGCTGAAGAAGGGCGAGAACAAGGATAACATCCTATAATGTGGTTACTCAGTGAGGCACAGTAGCGTATATCTAATTTTAATAATGATTATTTAAGATATTAAATAAATTTGGGACTTGATCTAAAGCCTGTTGTAATCAATGGAAAGGCTCCATTGACACCAGTGGGCTTTGGATCAGGTCCCTAATGTCTTAACTGGCTATTTTCTTTTAGGTTTGTATTATTTCCTCTTAATAAAAATAATGATAATAGAAAAACCTATTGCAGTGTTTCAGATATATATAAATTAAGAGCCTATTCACTTGGGTTAAGTGCTACCCAACAGGTGAAAGTGATGGAATTGGTCCCGAAAGCATTTTATTTGTTGCAGATTGGGTTCTAGTCAATGAGAAATAATTAAGTTTCTTTTGCAAGCGTCAGTGAAAAATATGAAGAATAGTGCTGTCTATGCTTGGGCCACCCACCATGTCAGTCACTGTTCCTGGCTGCAGAATTAATCCATTTCAAATGTTACCGATTTCTGCAAGATTTTGTCTAACAGTTTGGAAGCTCAAGTATCATATGCTTTCAAGTGGTATGCAATTCAGTAAAGCATGAGTCAACCTATCTATGGAAAACCTTACAAACTTAAAAAACAGTTTACCATTTTTGAGATGCCATTTACATCTGCGTCATCCAGTACATAAAATTTGCTACCAGATTTAATAGTTTAACAATCTTTATACTCATTTGTAATAGTGCTTATTCTTTATACAAAGGTACTTTGGAAATATCTTAGTTCCCAATCCTGAAAACATGCATGTACTTAACTGTAATCATATGAACCATCCATTGAAATCAATGAGGCAGTTTTTAAACATGGAGGTAAACCATGTGTATAAGTGTGTTCACGGACAAACCTAAAGACAGGTACAGTAGATTATGCTGCCTTCTATATAACTGAAATATGATAATTGCTACATCTTATTCTTATGTTGTCCTCTCACACACCTAAAAGTAACAGGTGTTATGTAATACCTACCTTTGTTACCTTCAAAAATATAAGTTAAACAAAAACATTTATTACTACTAGCCAAGTGTAGAAACGTGTGCCTTATATATCAAAGCTAAAAAGAAATAAATGGGGGCTGGGGGGGGGGTGAAGTGGGAGGGGATTGATTTCTGCTGTTGGTCATTAGAAGAATGGAACTATAAATGTAGTAATGACAACAAAGTTCTGGATCTTGCCATTGATGGAAAATGGTCATTGTCCATGAGTTATTCTGAGCATAAGGAAGTTTTTTTTATGGTTTAGCATGGTGAAGTCTACTGATCACTGTGCTGTAAGAGCTGAATAAAGCAGTTCTGCTTATCATTTCCCACGTGTAAATTTGTGACTAACAGGGGACAAGTCCCTGAAGGCTGTATTTATGAATACATAAAAACAGAGAGAGACAACCCTTTGTAAAATTAAGAATACTTGAAATGATTGAGCTTATTTAAAAATAAATGTTAAAAACAGACAAGTGCCTAAACTAGAACCCAAGATTTGATCATCCCCAAACTTTAGAAGGGATTTTGCTCTGAGAGCTCACCTGTATAATGAGACAAATCAGAATGTTGGATCTGAAATTCCATGCCCACCTGAACTTTGGGAGCGCTAAAAATCCAAACTTGGGCTTGAATTTTGTAACTAAGGCCTCTTTCTTTAATGTGCCAAAGGGAAACACCAAATCCAAGCATCCTGAACTTTTGGGTAAGGGGGGTGTGTGGGAATGGGAAGACATGGCATAAGAATCTGGTTCTGAATTTTACAATGAGGCCTTGTTGATGTAATAGGCCTACTGGAATCCTAAACACCTAAGTCTGAGCCCTGGGGCTAGCGCATCTGAATCCAGATGTAAAACTTGTTCAAAATTTTCAGTTGAGGCCCATTTCAAGATGAAAGGTTTCAGATAAAAAAGTAAACATACTACAGGGACTACAAATCTGTTTTTAGCAAGCAAAACTTACAAAATGAGACTGAAGTTCTGAATCGGAGATGATAAAGCAAGAAACCATAATGTTAAGACAGAGAAAAAAGTAACTTCCCCGCCCCCGTCCTGTTTTCCTCTACACACACTCACAAAGTTGTTTACAAAAGTGCCTTGTAGTGACTGGTAGTGGTGTCACTCTGTTCCATGCCCCACAGCTATCACCGGGGCTCATGGGAGATGAGACTACAGCTTAGGACATGGGACCGTTTGTTCACTCACTTTCTGTGAAAAGAGTTTTGAAATGTGTTTTGAATAGACAGCATTTTCTTTGTGTAGTTGGTAAATAACACAGAGCAAAGTTAGTCAGCAAGTTGCATAGCTTCTGTATTCTGATTCTTTGGAGCCCTTTTGTACCAAGCTTGGCAGGATGTTTTTAACAGAATGTGACCTCACTGGGATACCAGAGGTAAGGAAAAATAAAATATTGGGGTAGTTGTGGAATATTTTGTGTAGAGCTGACAGAAAATATTGTTTCAAAACCTTTCATGAGAAGAGAATGATTTTACTGCAATCAAGTCAACACACTGTACAGAAGAATCAATGTATTTAGTGTGTTTGTGAGTTATAATCTATCATAAATAGATTCTGTACTTCCATGTTTTAAGATAAAAGATATTGATTTGCAAGTCTCATTATTATAGTGTAGGTGCTAAAAGATCTAATATTTATGGTAAAATTCCAATATATTTTTGTTTGCAATTTTAGAAAAGAATAAGGAAATTGGATCCAGTTGTTTGTAAAAGTCTCAGAAATAACATCGCAAGAATCAGAACGGTGGAAAAAACAACAAAACTAGAAGAAAATGACCTATCAGGCAACTGTACAAAGTCGCAGGTAAAGGTAAGAGAGAGAGAATTGACTGCAGTGCTTTGACTAAGTAAAATCATGTACAGGGTTTCAGCACCACACATTTTGCTATGGAACCATGGCTTGTAGTTTTGACGCTACCTGGACTAATTTGGATCCAGGGCAAATCATCCTGGGGAATTACTCTCCCAAGTATTTACCCTCTGTACGAACACCCCCTTTTCTCCCTCTGCTGGTCACTCAAGGAGCAACACTGATATTAACTGCAAAGGAAGCCAGTTGCCTTTCTTCTGAATTCAGAGGAAAGTGCGGACTGTTGCTGAATCTTATTGATTTTGTTATTTGTTGCAGCCATTTCTAAAGCATTCATCACCATAGTATCTGGTGATGTTAGGTTCAGGTGAGATAAGCGGGGGAAAAAAAGCAAAGATAAGAGAGAAATTAGGATATATAAGAAGTTAAGAGGGAAATGGTTTTCATATAAATAGTGCTAAAGTTGCTGAAATGTTTAGTTGTACAGTATGGGATTTCTTTTTAGATTTTGCTAACAATCTGGATTATCCATTTGTGTTTAGGATCTAAAAAGTGTAAACAGAGGAAAACTGCATCTATTGTTACACATAAGAAACCAAATAGGTAGGCATGATCCTGAGAATTTCAAATGGTCATTTTGCTTGGCATTATCTGAGGCCCCAAACATATTCACAATGTGCACTGTACTTTATTCTATACACAGACAGAACAAGACTTCACAATACTTGAACTGAACCTTTTTTTCCCCAGCAAACACAGGTGACTTACAAAAAAAAAAACAGCTCTTTTGGGCTCATTGATAGATTGGCTGGGGAGCAGTGTGAGAAAATAAAGTTCTCATGAGTCATAAAACTATTATTCATAGCTGAAGAGTTATATAACAAAGAAGTCTAAAAATAGCCTTAGAAAACTGGAAAGTTTCGCAGCATTAGTGTCGCAGATACTGAAAATGTTTTTTGTGGTAAATGAGCATGGAAAAGTTTGCTAGTTTACTTATTCTGAACTTGGGTTGTTTTTTACTGTAAAGCACAAAGGTCTAAATATAGTTGAGAGACTGAATAAGTAGACCAGTGATAAATTATGAGTAGTAAGAAGCCTGAAGCAACCACATCACTGCTTTCAACGAGACATGTTAATGACTTTGATTTGATATAGTGATACTTTTATAACATCAGACTTGCTGCTGAACTTTGATCCACTGGTGTGTAGTAGATAAGGACAGATAGTAAAGTTGCCAGCTCAGTTCTAATTAGTGCAAATAATTCAGCAGAAGAGGGTTCTGGAGACGAATGTGTTATGTAAAATGGAAATCTGTCAAATATGAATGATTGCAGACAATGAATATATAATCATAGACCAGGGTCCTGCTGTGCTTGACACTGTACAAAAACATAAGAAAAAGGTGGTCCATGCCTTAAAAAGCCAAAATGCTTAAAATGTATATATAAAATGAAACACAGCTGGTGGATACAACACACCAGATAGTAAAGATGAACAAGAAATTGTTGACAATAAATAAACCACACTTAAATACAATCAAAATAGTATCATGGATGTTTGTGTTGTTAATATCTTTATACCAACTGTAATTGCAGTGGTTTTAATCTGTTTGCTTTAGTAGTGTCTCACCCTCCATACAAATAACTGCATCACAAATGGTTTAAAACTCTACTTCCTCTTACATTTCTTTCCTCGGATGTGTGGTGACTAATACCCTGTTATGCTACAGCCAGTTCATTTTATCAAACTCAAATCTGAACAGAGGTAAAAAGTTCAGCAATAATAGGCTAACTTTGGCTTGTTTAGTCTTTTTGGAGCTTACAGCGGATAAACCAGTAGAGGTCAGTGCAGAGTGCTGAAATGGAAGTATACCTGCTACATAGTAAAGCACAGTGTTTTATACGCCATGTCTAGTCCCCAGCTGTAACTCTTTAAAAATCTGTTAAAAGACAATAACTTATACTAAATGTTTCCGTCTTCTCCACCAAGGTAGATTCAAAATACTTGGAAGATAATGTAATAATGACAGAACACTTAAATAAAGTTTTTTAAGTAGCAACAGCATGTGTATTGTAGCACAGGACAGCTTGCAATGAGACACTAGATTTATTATTTTGTGGGATCATTGTACAGGCCAGCATGTAATTCTTTTTTACAAACTTTTTTGCTGGTAAAGTATAGAAATCATAGAAATGTAGGGCTGGAAGGGATCTCAGGAGATCACTAGTCCATCCCCCTGCACTGAGGCAGGATTAAGTATACTTAGACCATCCCTGCCAGATGTTTGTCTAACCTGTTCATAATATAACCTCAATTAGCTGACTGTCTTGCAGGGCGATAGTGGGAGGCATAGAATAATTCTAGAGAATCAAGGTTTCAGATAATACAGGAAATTGTCAATTAAATTAACAAGTAGGGGCCGTGATCCTTTCTCAAGTAGCAGAGATTTGGATAATCAAGATTGAACAATGTTCTTAAAATTCAGTATGTAAAATCTAAGTATGTTTAGTATCACTTTTTAAAGCTGTTGTTTGCTCATGGTTTCCTTTAATGATATAAAGTAAGGAAAGAGAATCCTCCAATTCTAACAAAGGCTTTGTATCTGCAAAGATCCTGCAATGTACAGTAGCAACATAAAAGTTCATTTCTGAAGGACTTTTGTTGAAGCTGCTTTCTATAGATCTAAAAAGTGCCACCTACGTGTTGCCTGTTTTGTTTCTTAGTTATTTTTACTAAGGTTTTTGAAAAGCACTTTGCTATAAGTTGTACTTTGTGATTCTCAGAGAAATTGTACAAATTTAAACAAAAAGGGCTAAAAAAAGAACTCTAGTAGGAAGTGCCCTCTCAAAAAGGTGGGATTTTCAGAAGAACTCTGACTCAGCATTGGTCTAACTCTGAGCTTCATGCAGTCAATGAGAGTGTTGCCATGGGGAAGTTTACCATTGACTTCACTGGGTCTAGAGCTATGCTAACACTGAACATTTTTGCAAATTCTACCCATACTAATTAATAGTTTGATCCTGTGATGTACTATCACTTTCCATTGACTTGGGTGCGAGTATTGGGTACTCAACACCTCTGAAAATCATGAGATTTTTACTTATGTACCTAAATGTGGATTTAGATGGTAGTTTCAGGCATCCTAGACTGAACTTTGGCCTATGGTCCTATGTTCAAAACTGCATAATACTTAATTGGATTTTGGACACTGCATTTGCTGAGGTAAAATATCCATGCATTTTGACTTTGTAAGTTATCTTAGCAGGGTTTTTTGTTTTGTTTTGTTTTGTCTTGTCAAAAGCTGGTTGCAGCCACAAGTACTTATGAACTTTGTAACTCATTTCGGTGCACATTTTTGTTGCACACGACTAACAACAGATGACCTACTCATGAGAAAAGCTCTACCGTCTGTGGCAGAAATGTGACAAGCTGTCATTGTGGAGGGATTACCTGCAAACTTTACAAGAGATTCCAACAGTTGAGCTTTATGGCTTACGCTGGTTGCTTTTGGGGCACCAGTGATAAATAATTGCACAATTGACCTTTTTGTGTGTGGTTTGCCTCCCATTTTGTCACCTTGTGACCTATGTAAAAGCCACAGCACAATGAAAGATATTAGATACCACTAGATTCCAGTGGTCAGTCCAGTATGACAAGTCAACTTTGTTATACAGACTGTCCCTTTAAACACACTGGGTGAAATCTTAGCCCCACTGAAGTCAGTAGAAGTTTTGCCATTGACTTCAGTGTGGCCAGGATTTCTCCAATGGTTAACACCTTTTCTTTGTGAAAAGAAACAATCATCTTGAAAACAGTCAATATTCTTCTATAATGTGGGAATAAGTGCAGGTAGATGAGCATTAAATCCTCTGTGTTCTGCAGACTGGAATGTTGAAATCTGTTTGGGCCATGAAATCTCACATAATACCTAGATTTAAGTGGACCTCAATTAACAGCCTAGCTTTTCTCTAGATAAACATAAATTACTCTTAATGTATCACAAATGTATGGAGAGAAGCTTTCTAATGAAGATTCACCCAGTCCTCCCATCCCCACCCCTCATTTTGGCTGTATTTAGAAAAACTAAGTTTGAACAAAACAAACCCAAACCCAAAACACCTTTCTTCCCTAACTAGGGTGACCAGATAGCAAGTGTAAATAATTGGAATGGGGTGGAGGGTAATAGGTACCTATATAAGAAAAAAGCCCCCCAAATCGGGACTGTCCCTATAAAATCGGGACATCTGGTCACCTTATTCCTAATTAAACTTCTTTTCTCAAGATCATTCAGATATGTAACATTTTCCTGTCTTTGCATGCTTCTGTGCATTTATACATGGGACTAAAAGGTATGAACAATTTTGCAAAAACACATTTATAGTGATTGATGAGCATTTATTTTTACTAGCTGTTTCAGTTTTTTTCTCTGACCAAATACATTTCTTGAAAACTACCACGAAGGTTGAAACTAAGGTCATTCTTCTTTTCTTTTTAAATATCTCTTTTTAGCTCTCAAGTCCTAAAATGTAGAAGTCCAACTGTTTGTGTTGCTTCAGTGAATTTTATTTATAAGCCGAATTGCATAAACACCTAGTCTGCCTTGTCTGTAACATATGAAGTATAAAACCCCTAAAATTCAGTGACCAAAATAATATCAATGAATAGGTGTACTTCTACCACATATATATCATATTAAGAGTTTGCCATTCTTATCTGTATCCACACCCTATACAGCAAATTACTTCTAAACTGTAAATGATTAAGGAACAGAAGGGCTCTGTTATCACCAAAAGTTGTACTCTGTTACCAAATTAATATTTGCTATTTCTTTGATTGGGATACTATTGTCTATCACATACTTATAGGTGTATTAACTCTATGATCTCACTATTTCTTCCCTTTCTAACTTCTGTGATTCCTTGGGTTTGCCATTTCTTAAAACCCTTCCCTGTCAAGCAGATGTGAATTGTTGGGCTATCCCATAGCCCCACATTCAGATGATTATGTATTTTAGTATCTCGTGTTGAATATGGTAAGGGGAATAATCTTTGGCCTTTGTACATTGCTCAATAGGGAATACATTATTTTTTAAATATTGGAACGATGTATATTTTAACATGTACTGTACATTTTGGCTTTGTCTACAATTGGGATTAGGCCTGATTCAGTCATTGGTGGTCAGTAATCAGGATATTTGCAGTAGTGTAGACCCCTGCATGTAGACAAGGACATGCCAGGCTTTGGACCAACTGAGTTAATCACGGTTTTCCCCTTCTTGTATTCAGGGCATCAATCCACAGAGTGCAAAAATAACTGAAAAATAAATTATATCACATGTTACAAAAGAAAACATTGAATTAGCCATTTTATTTCTGGTGTCCCTACTATTTCAGATGAGTGCATTTAGTAGTGCAGTCACTTGTTTACAGTACTTACGTCGGATAGGAAATGGTGCTTTTCACTAATTACAGTAGTTTGGGCAGTATAGATATTTCTGCCATTCCCTTGAGAGCAGTTGGAAACGTATTCCAGTGTTATATCTTTTCTCCCTGTGTAGCTTAAACAATCTTAGCAATTTGTTATTATTTTCATTTATTTCCTCACCCTCTCTGTGTCCTGTAAATATATATGCCAGCCCTGGAAAAAAAACCTAAATAAATTGGTGCGTTGAGATTGTTGACCTCCTTTCCTAACTGACACCAACTCTAGAAATAAAAGAAATCTCTCACAAAGACTAAAAACTGCTTCACTTTTCATACATAAAACTTCAGGCAATTCTGTCATACATAAGTATGGGTAAAAAATCAAAATTCATACAGCAGCCTTAACTCTGACCAAAACAAATATTAATTCAATTTTTCCAGAGCATATAAATAAATATTTCTATGTTTACCACACATGCAAGTTATTTCTGAGGAAATCTTCATTTTTAACAATTGTATTTTTACAACATACCCCATATTTGCATAAACCTATTATTTTACAGGCAATTGAATTGCAACAAAGTTATTGATAAATCAGAAAATCTTGTCAAAATATATATATAAAAGTTTGTATTTTAGAAAGCAAATAACCTGATTTTAATAGTCAATTTTTTCTGCATCTGTTTAAAAATCATTTGTAATAGTATCACTGTCTCTGAACATGCAAATAGCTTGTCAATGTTTTTACTACAATAAGCAGAACAAATGGTTCCACAAGTAAAAGCATTATCCAGTAATAGTGGCCCAATTATGTGACTGAGGAAAAGTGTGTGTTTAGTGGGAGGAAAGACTGTGATGGAGAACATAAAATGTATTTGTTTTATGTTTGTAATGCAGGTGGTGAACTATACCTATTAAATTACAAAATAGGACAAGGTGTTAACTGTAAGACCTAAGGCACCTTGCAAGGTTCTGAACGCTGAAAGTTCATGTAGATTGAGATACCCGGCAACTCACAGACCCTGCTGTGACTGGTTCCTAACTCAGAGTAAATGGAACATGATTCTAATGCAAGTAGTGTCACGGGGATTTTTTGGACAGGGGAGGGGAAGGGAAAGGTGGCATAAAAGGATACATGATGCAGGAGAAGGATCATAGAATCATAGGACTGGAAGGGACCTCGAGAGGTCATCTAGTCCATTCCCCTGCACTCATGGCAGGACTAAGTATTATGGGCCACTGGTTCTTGATCTTGGGATCAAGTCCTTAATAATTGTGTTCCAGCCACTACTGGCTGGTAGGAGCACAATGAAATTCACCACAGTCAGCCGCAGCTTGTGACAGTGTTGTAGAATTCTGATTCCAATGGCAAGGGTGCAAACACGTTTTGTCACTGTCTCTGAACATGCATGTAGCTTGACAATATTTTTACTACAATAAGCAGTATGTTCACAGTGAGGATGCTGTATCATTTCTATCAGTCTAATCTATTTAGGCATTCCTATTGTGCTCCTTTACACTGTGCCAGGTGGTATCTGCACCTGCTTGAAAACGTTTCAAAAACTCAGTGGCTGAAACTTGGCACCCAAGTTGTCAAACCAGAGGTATTTTATGTTCCATTTAAGAAAAACAACCTAGTCAAGTCTGCAGTTACAGGACTTGGTCCAGCTCTCTGATACATGGAGGGTGTTACCACATACTGTACGCTGGAAAATCGACTGCTGCATTTGTGTTGCAAGAGGAGGTTTACTAAGACACTGTATGTGGTGAAATCATAGAATCATAGAAGATTAGGGTTGGAAGGGACCTCAGGAGGTCATCTAGTCCAATCCCCTGCTCAAAGCAGGACCAACCGCAACTAAATCATCCCAGCCAGGGATGATTTGTGCCATATATTGGCAGGAAGGATTGATCCTTTGCAGTTCAAAGGCTTCAGAATGGATTAATCTCAAAAGTAATAGCTATGGGCCTTTGGTTTGAGAGTCATGTGTGTTGCACTGTCTAGGCACAAGAGCATATGGGTTTATATGCTAAATCATAACCAGAATAGAGAATCAGAGGCCCAAGAGTCCTCTGCTATATGGTTCTGCTAGCATAGCCTGATAATTGTAATGAATGCTCCAAAGTAATAAGCATTATGCTTGTATAAAATAAAGACCAGTGTAAGCTCTACGTTCATTGATTGGAGCCTTAAGCAAATGTTTCTTTCCATCAGCTTGCTCATGAGGCATAAATGTAATTATAGATCCTGTGCAGCAGTATCTGTAATGGTAATGGGCTTGTAAACAATCCCAGTAAAGTTATGCAATGCACACTCTTTGGTGCATAGACTGAATACATTCTTCCTTCACAACTGAGGGCACATCACTGCCACCACAAAAGGTGTTTAACCACATCAATTTCTTTGGAAGAGTTAACAATTGTGCTAGTGTGTTGTTTTTTTAATTGGAGCAGTGTAATTCAGGTGCCTCTCAGCACTGCAAATAAAGGAAACCCTAGGTGAAAGAATGTACGGAACTGGATATATCTTACATGTAAAACAATGAAGAAGGAGGTTCAAATTATGGCTGGTCCTATGAAAGTGTACTAAAAGAAGAGACACACCTATGACATAGCAGCTATAATTTATCTAGGTGCATGGAAGGGAAATAGGGTAGGAGTTAGCTATATGTCAAGCAGGGACAGGGACAGGCCACTGGCTCTATTCCCCATGAGCTGGCAGAGTTGCATTGGGGGAGCACTGGTTAGAGCTGTCCAAGGCATCCCCTTTTAACACATGTGTAATTCATCCATAGCCAATGCTGAGGTGAGGCATTCTTTCCCTTTCACCAGCGTGGATCAGGTTGCAAGAAACCTAAATGTTTTTAAGAGTGGTTCTGTCACTTGTGCTTAGGCATCAGACATGTGGCCACATAAGACAGGTAAAGTCAAAGTGTTGTTCCAATACTGATGATGGTCAAATCTGAAACGTTGGAGTTTGGGTGTGGTCACAAACCCACAGGGTGGGGGCAACGCCTTCAGCTTTGGAACAGCTTATTGGAGGAACCTCTTTGATGTGCCAGACCCCAAAGGGTTTCACTCTTCATTCAGGGTAGGCCACACGGCCTCACTGCCTCCTGAGAGTGAGCCTCTAGGGCTTCAGCGCTCCTGCTTCACGCTATGAGCTCTGTTCAGTGTGTTGAACTGAGACAGACTCCTGGTAGAGACTCTGGGGATTCCTGCACCACACCAAATATTTACAGTGACACTCAAGCAGCGTTTTCAAAGCAATAGGGTTTCTTAGTCAACTCTAATACAGCATAAGGAGTTGTTAGGTTAGCAGAGAGAAATGAAAATTAAACCATAGTCCATTCTGGTCAGCCCAGAGCACCAGCCAAACTGCAGTGAACTCCATTTTTCGGTGCTCTGTCTCTCACGCTCCAACTTCCTTCCTTAGTCTGTTCCCAGGTGAGAGAGCTCTAAGCTTCTTCCAGAAACCAACTGTTATCCCCCCCACCTCACACTTCCCAGTTCTTTGTTCTTGAGCGGGGTTCTTTTCCCAGCTGGCCTACTGAGAGGTGAGGAAATCCTCCTCCCTTGGGTCATTGGCTGATAGGTGTCAATGACCTGGTGTGCGGGCTTTCCATTGTCTTCTCAGATTTTCATTGATATGAGCTGGCCTCGGCCAGTCTTTTTTAATGACAGATTCACTCCACTCAGACGGTTAGGTCACACACACACACACACACACACACACACACACACCTAGTCTTTCAGCCTTCCTTGAGAGCAAATGTAGTCCTCCCACCCCCCCACATTAAGTAGCCATGCAATGCATAGGGGAAACTGAGGCACACACCGGCCTCATAAAATAGTACAGAATGTTCCCACTTCATCACAGGTGTAAACTGGATACTTATCCAAAGTGTCTGAACCTCTTGGGGCTGCACATTTATGTTGGAAAAATTGTGAGTACAGATGTTTAGCTAGGAGAGCTAAGTGAATAATGAGATGGAAAGTGTAGAATTCTGAACCATGTTTTTATCTGATCCTGTTCATATCCACTTTTTGTTCTCTCTCATGGAAATTTGTGTGAACTGCTTTTTGTTTGGGGAAAAGTTTTTATTCATGTGACTATTAGCATTTGGGGATGAACTGGTGTATGTGTGCAGGAAGTGCTCATCTGGGTTTGGGAGTGAGGCTGTTAGGAGGTCGGGAGAAATTAGGTGCATACTTTTAAGTCCGTAGTTTTCTCATACAGAATAAATACATCTACATAAGTAGCAGTGAAGAGGAGAAAGGAAGGCAGGGTGTAGGAGTGAAGCTTAGGGAATAGCGGAGAAGTCTTTTAGTTGGAGACATGATACCCGCTGGAGATATTTGCACATGTTCTAATGTTCCTCCATATGGACAGAAATTGAGTTGGGGGAACAATACCCAGTGCAACTATATTTTGGAATCTCTTCTACACATGGTAGAGGGCCATGTACCTGCTCCTGCAGCTGCATGATCACCCACCAGCATAATAGCAGTGAGATGCTGTCAGGGAGGAAAGTCTTAAGCCTCACTTTCCGTGTCACTGAGAAGTTGGTGGGAGGAGAGATGAGCAAAAAGCAATGTCAGCCAAGGGGGAGGTGAGGTCACAACCATAGCAGCAGCATCAAGGTGGGGATCAGCACCTTCAAGCTGATCCTGGAGAGGTCCTTACTGCCGTATTTATCCACAGCGTGGATAAAGCAGGAGATGTGGCTTGCTGCTGGGCAGCTGTTTTTGTCAAGTGGGAGTCCACTCTGGATAACAGGAACTAGGAACATAAAGAGGACAAGTGGTTTCTACAGAGGCACTGGGAGACATTGCAGTGTCAAATCATGAGGGACAAGGAGCTGCTGTTGTACTGGGTTTAGGCACCGGATGAGACAACTTACAACTGGAGTCCTTAAGTATCAGACACACTGATAGTCTATAAGAGAGAAAAGCCTCTATCAAAGAGGCCACATTTGTTCCTCTGGCTCTGAGCTCTTGGGCAAATGAGGTGAATACTTCCATTCCCCTCATGAAGGGCTGCTCAACTTGTTCAGGCCATTCCAACTCCTGTTATCTAGACCTCTTTTAGTTTCAGGAAACAAACTACAGGAACCTCTGGATTCTTCAAATGTTTCTTTGTTGTTGTTTTTTAAAATAAAAATACAGTGATTTGTTTTTTTTATAATATTTAATCTTTAAGGTTTTTGAGGGTGTTCAATTAAGAGATGACAACATATAATCATTACCTACTTCACCCCTACTCGGTCTTTGCTACCCAATTGCAAGCGAATATACCAAAGGAATCTGCCGCAGAAGAAAAATAAAACCCGGTACTTCCTGTTCCTCTTCATTTCCATTAGTAATCTGTTGGCAAATAATTGAGGGGGTCCTTTCACGATTTCACTCATCGTATAGGGAGCAAATAATGATTTCCTGGATAAAAGGGGAAGGGTGGGTAGAGTTTGTTTTCACTTATTGGAAAGTCCTACAAGATTTAATATGGGAGAGAAACCAATAGAGTGTATAGAAATATGTTAGGGTTCTGTAGAAATTTCATTATGATTAAATAGAAAATGATATGTGAGTTTGTTTGTTAAACCAGCATAATTCTATAGTTGGGATATAATTCTGTACTGAATTCTGTTGAATGACTCAAAAACCTCTAGAAGAGTTATCACTTTCTGTTATGTTCTATAGGACTTTTCCATCAGGGTTTTGTGAAAGAGATGGCATCTGTAACTGAAACAAACAGACAGACACCTAGAAAAGTGTTTATATAAATTTAACCTATTACATCAAAGAATGTCTGGAAAAGGACAAAAGGACAAGGAAAAACTTCCACATTTCACTGAGTACTTCAGTTAGATTTGGTAGCGAGCGGTAAAACCACACTATTCGAGAGATATTAGTGCTACTACTGATGCTTTTTTTGGTTGTTTTTTAATTATACTCCTTAATAGACTCTTCTTGCACTTGTATTGCCCAAATCATCAGGGCACTCTTCCTGATGCATGCAATATATTCGTGTCGCCATTTAACACAAGATGGGCAAAGATTATTCTGACATGAGAGAATGATGACATTTTTTACCCTTTTTGAATATGTTTTTCTTGAGCATGCAGCCAGAGTTACATAGCTTATTCTGCAGGACATACTGTGGAGGAATACCTTAGTATGAGAAATCAGTTGGAAGTGCAGCTGAAGACTGTAAACAAGCAGAAGCTATTTGTACATGCATAGTACTTACTGCACCCAAATTTCGGTGCCTTTTATCTGGACTTCTGGAGATAGATAAATTCCGGCTAACTCTCTCATTTGGCTGTTCATTATCTGAGCACCGTTCCAGCTGCACATACCATGACATCTGAAAGTGATTCCATAGCTGAGCAGATGTATATTGTATTCTCACCACACTGGGCATGTCTGAAACGGAGTGGAGAAATGACTCTTTCTTGAAACTATCTATCTCCCCTTTTCCCAATTATCAAGCTGATATGGGCAAATTTATTTGAGGGGAAAAAACTATCTTGAATATTCTGGGCACCTTTGAAAAATACAATATACATTATACATGTAAAATAACTGAGAGAAAGGAAGAGACAGTGACTGCCAAGGACACACAAGGCTGTTCAGAGAACATTTATTGATTGGAAACAAATCACTGTTGTGTTTTTTTCTCCTCTCTTTTTTCCCCTCCCTGTTATATAAAGTAGTCTCTGTCTGGGTGTAATTTTTACATTTTAGTGCAATCTGCACCTGTGGCCTTTGGACCTAATGTTTATGACAGATGGACTGGACTGTGTTTGCCCCATTTACTGTATAATCCTGCTGTATGTATCTATGCCATGCTAGGCAGTGGCACTGGCCCAGTGGGCATATTTATTAGTGCAGGCTTCCTGTCTGCTTCCATTGTTCCATTGCTGTGTCCTTTGAGTCTAATGGACCTCTCTTTGTACTCAGTCTACCTATAAACCATCATCTCTGATTGATGCCAGATTCTCAGTTACTAAACCTAATCCTTTTTTAAGAGCACATGGACTAGTTTACCAGCTAGAATGTTTGAAATAGATAAATTATTTCCCTCCCTACTCCACTCACTGTTTTGTGAGCTTAATTTTTTGAACCAATTTATAAACGTATTTGCTAATACCAAGAAGTCTTATAAAATTAATAACATTTGCATGCAACTGCTCTGAAATTCACTGTGAGTCCACTCTACCTGAGCTTCCACTATGCTGGGAGCAGAAGCAGTTAGTTAACAAGCAATGTCCCTTTATAAAACAGAGAAGCAATAAATAGAGTATTGGGCCTGGCAGCCTACTAGTGTGTGGCTAGCATCCTAGAACTGTGCAGCACATTCCATTCCTACTGACTTCCTCAGTGGTGTGTGGTGGTGCTGTGACAAGGACAGATTACTACTAAACAAGAAGTATTGCCTTCTGCAGCAGTAGAACAGCAAAATCAATAATAACCCAGCGGAAGAGGAGAAAACCCGTAGACACTTTAATTTTCAAGTTTTAAAGTGAAAGATAATAAATGATGTAATACCATTTTTTACTGCTCCATATCTCCTAACTGAGGATCTCAAAGCACTATGTAATATTCCATTTGATGAAATCAAAGCACGTTACAAATATTAATTACATTACAATCATTGCATTACCTCTGTGATGTATTTTATACCTATTTTACAGATGTATAAACTGAGCTATGGAATGCTTAACTATCTTCCCCATGGTCACAGGGGGAACTTGGAATAAAATTCTTAGAATCAGGCTGACAGCCCCCTGCTCTGGATCACTGAAGTACAATCATGACTAACAATAAAAATCTTTTTAAAATACCTTCTATAAAAGGTATTTATTCATTTAAATATTCTGTGCTTCCCAGAGGACAGATCTCCTGTGAATTCTGACACTTTAACTGACAAGCGTATGCATTCTCTGTTCATGTTATCACCATCCTGAGGAAATCACCATTTTGAGTAACCTAAAGAGATGTTGTTCTAAGGATAATGAACTAGAGCTTGGGTTACCTGGGAGCCAAAATGCAACAGGATGAAAATGAAGAACAGTGAAAAAGAATCCTCATAAAAATAGAATGTTCTGTGGAAGCTGAACAATCTCCTGTGAAAGACAGACCTAGCAGAAGGGCTAAAGTAATATATGATCCAACTGGAGTCTGACACCATGGACACATTGTCCAATGTGTTGTGTAGTAACCCACACCCAAGAAGAATGTTCATTTATGTAGAAATAGCACATTGCAATCATTCCGTGGATAGACAAGTGACTATTATCAACATAAAATTATCTGGATCGGGACTCTGTAGAGTAATCTAATGCAGGGAAAAAGGAGGGAGAATTTTTAAGATATAGTACCATGACAGTGATGGAGAAGGCATACTTCAGCCTTTCTTTTTGCTGTCACTGGAAATATGAATACTCCTGAGACTTGATGTAAAAATAATAGCTTCTCCAATTTTATCATTCAGAATAAATGACAATAGTTTTATAGAAATGTAGGGCTAAAGGGGACCTTGAGAGAGCCTCTAGTCCATCTCCACACTTGAGACAGGATTAATAGGACTGAGGAAGCTTAGGCCAAAATTTTAAAAACTGGATGCCTAAAGTTAGGTTCTTCATTCTATATATGGGCATCTAAATAGTGGCTTACTTTTCTAAATAATCTGAGTACCCAGCTTCTTCCTAGAGGCTGTTGAATGCTCAGCACTTTTGAAAAGTCAGGCACTATTTAGGTGCCTACACATGGAATGAAGAATCTTGGTCTTAATTTCAAAAGACACGACTGAAATTTCAAAACTTCAGTGTGATGTGATTGTCAAGTTTCTTTCTTCCATTGGGCTCTCTCCTTTTCTGGTCAATGAAATAGTCTGTCTAATCTAAGTTTAAATTTTGGAGGCACATTTTCAGAATGGTCTGCAGGAAATGCACAAGATAATTGAGGGCAGATGCAATTAAATCCCTTTATAGCTGAATGTTCTGTGTGATGGTTCTAACATGTCTCTCTCAACATGTGCTCTGATATCATCACATATTTTCTCAGATCACTTGCAGGCTGCTATGCAGACTGACCTGCTATGTGAAAAGATAGTCTTCTCAGCTGCTGTTCTAGTCTAGATAAGCATTAAAAGAATGTGGCACTTGCAGTAGTTTAAACTCAATGGCCCATAATTGTATCCTTGTTCTACAATGACCAAAGATATCAATGTCATTTTTGACATTTTAACCAGCTTGCCCAAACTCCCTGAGAGCAGCAGTAAATGTGACCCACTAGACTAGGGGCAGGCAAACTTTTTGGCCTGAGGGCCACATTGGGTTTCATAAATTGTATAGAGGGCTGGTTAGGGGAGGGGGTCGTGGCCCGGCCCCCACCTCCTATCTGCCCCCCCCCAGGACTCCTGCCACATCCAACCCCCCCTGTTCCCTGACGGCCCCTCTGGGACCCCTGCCCCATCCACACACCCCCGCTCCCTGTCCCCTGACCACCCCTAGACCCCCGCCGCCCCATCCAACCCCTCCGCTCATTCCTGATGGCCCCCCCGGGATCCCTGCCCCATCCAACCACCCCTTCTCCCTGTCCCCTGACTGCTCCTGGAACCCCTGCCCCTGACTTACTCCTGCCACCCCATCCAACCCCCCCTCATTCCTGACTGCCCCCCCCGGGACCTCTGCCCCCATTCAACCCCCTGTTCCCCCCCGACCCCTATCCACACCCCCACCCCCTGACCACCACCCATAACTCCCCTGCCCTCTATCCAACCCCCCCCCTGCTCCCTGTCCCCTTATCACGCTGCCTGGAACACCGGTGGCTGGTGGTGCTACAGCCATGCCGCCAGGCTGGATCCAGACCACACTGCCACCACCACCACACAGGTCAGAGCACCAGGTCAGGCTGGGCTTTGTAGCTGTGCTGCCCCAGGAGCTCACAGCTCCGCCACCCAGAGCATTGTGGCAGAGCGAGCGAGCTGAGGCTGTGGGGGAAGGAGGACAGCAGTGGAGGGGCCTGGGGCTAGCCTCCCAGGCCAGGAGCTCGGGGGCCCGGCAGGATGGTCCCGCAGGCCAGATGTGGCCCACAGGCTGTAGTTTGCCTACCTCTGCACTAGACAGCTGTCGGTGTAGGATCTGATCATAGTCATGCCTCCCCTACACTCTGTGCAACACAACAGTTGATACAAGGTATGCTACTGAAGATGCTCCACATAAACGCTCCTCTAGCTTGCTTAGCCTCATGGTGCCAGGCATCATTGTTCATGTGGAATATGCTCCACTCATTCTCATAGCTGATAAGGCTTCACCTGTGCAGGTAGACTAAAGCCTACTAGTACAATAGGAGGAGGAATGTTAGAGAGCATTGTGATAGAATAGATTCTGGGTTTAAAATCTGCAGTGGAGCTAAGCCATGTTCTAGACTATAAACATTTTCCATTTTCTAGTGAATTATTACTTTCTCACTAGCCAACCAGAAGCACTCTTAGTTCATTAAAAATGTAGTCTTGTCCAGTTTTCACATTTGCAGGGATTCTTCATTATTTTGGGAGCCGTTTCCATAAAAAGAGAATTGGAAATCTGCAAATGAAAATAACTGCACTATAATCAATATGCAACACATCAGAGGGTTCAGGCATTGCCTTTCTTGTGGAATAGATTCTAGCACCTTTCATATTTCACTTTTTTATATGCTGGCAATCATACTGAGCACTGAACTTATAAAATCGCAGAAACTAAGCAGAATTAAGGTGGGTCAAAACTGTACTTGGATGACAACACCTTAAAAGAAAATCTAGAGCGTGATAAGATAAGTGGGTCTCTATTCTCTACTGTGATTCAGAATAAGCCTAATGTCCTGACAGAGTGCTACATAATTCTTCATGCTGGAGGGAGAGACAGTTTTGAATTCAAGTAAAACCGATTCAGGAAGGCTGTGGTCACCAAAGATCCCATGGAACTTTCTGGAAAAGAAGTTATTTTAGCACTGGTGTCCTAGCTAAATTTCTGGTGTGCAGTGTTGATGCACACTGTTAAATAGTTTACTAATTTAGCTGGAGGAAAGAGATTATGGCTGCTGTTTTTTTTTTTTTAAAAAAGCAACATTTACCCAGCAGATTCTTCAGGATTTCCCTATACTTGGAATAGGCAACAGCTCTGGTATCACAGATATTATAGTGAATATTAATCATGTTTTAATAACAACTGCTGCAGAACTGTATGAGCATAACTTTGCTAAAAACTGTTCACTGTTAAGAAACAACTATGTGTATTGGAATAAAGTGAAATGTTAACCAGAAAAAATGCAGATAGCACATACACCTTGCCTGGTTTTTGGTTTAATTTCATTCTCACCCAAGTTCATCAAAAAGTTTACTAAGATTTTAAGTGAACCAGGCTCCCACTTCAACCAAAATAGTGCTGCTCTATAGTTTCATGTTGAAGTCATATGAAAGATCAAGTTTCACAAGATTTGATAGGCAATTTAATGATTTTTGCCTGATTCTGATGATCTGGCCTGTGAGATACTGAGCTCTCCCAAATCCCATTAAAGTCAGAGGCATGTGTTGTGGGATTCATTTGAACTTAAACTTCAAAGTAAGACTAAGGGAGCATGAGCTAACACTAATTATAGCTATACAGGACTCAGAGCCACAAAATGTTAATATATCCTGCAGGAAGTCAATACGTGGATCTGAAATTCTAGTTCAGCTTATTATAAAGATATATGCCAATGGCAAAGTTCAGTTATGTATCCAGCTTCAGATTTAGAGCATCCCCAAAGTTTAGAGTATTTGGATCAGGATGATTTCTAACTGAAACCGAATAAAAGATTTGCATTGACCCAAGTGCATCTAACCAGCTATTTAGGACATCTCTAGTGTGTATTACCTGATACAAAAAATGCCAAACTTTGGTTTACATAGTGAAAACAGGAAACCAAAAAGACTCATCTGAGAAGAAAAATATTACCATGCTGTTGGATATTTCCGTTGGTGGGTTTTTCACTGGCCCTACCAGGATTGTGATTATATGTGCTTTATTTATTTAGAAGGTGTAAAAAAACGGCCCAAGCATAGATCAGATATTACTGTGTATATTTTGATGTTATTCTGGTATTGGCTGATCTTTTATGTGACTGACTGGCATAAAATACTAATCTATTTTATACGCTCTCTCATTCGAATGCTTTGTATAAGGGGAAAGAAAAAGAAAACTATTGCTGAACAACAAAACCTATTATTTCTTTAAATAGCAATAGGAGAGTACGTGTGGTACTCTACTTTGTACTGTTTACCTTCATCTTCCTCTCATTTGAATAGTAGTGCTAATATGAAAGGCAGAATATTTGAATGGCTTCAAGCTTCCTATTCTTGAGGGTCCTGCTTCAGCCTCACTTACACTGAATAGCACCTTACTTAGTGAATTGTATCAGGAGTAAGGATAGAAGAATTAGGGGCCGAGTTTCAAAATGTACCGAGTGAGAAATGACCCACTTTCTAATATAAAAATAAAGGGTGAAATAAATAGAACAAAATAAAAAATGTTTATCACAAGCTGATTAAATGGCTGATTAATGTCAAGTATCCAGTGGTTAAAAACATTAACCTTTTTCACAGAAACTAGTTATTCACATTTATCCAATGTAGAGTTCTTCAGGGCTTTATGTCATCTGCTACCTCCTGTCTTCTGTATATTATTATTATTATTATTATTTATTAGTAATATTTATTTGGTTGTTTATTTGTATTACCATAGTGCCTAGGCATCCCAGTCATGGTCCAGAAATCCTATCGTGCTAGGTGTTGTACAAATGCAGAACAAAAAGATGGTCTCTGACCCAAAGAGTTGGTAATTAAGAAGAATGAGTACACTTAAAGAGCTAAATTGTCCATTTCTTACTGACATGGACATGCACTTACACAAATAGTCCCTCGAAGTCTATGAGGCTGCTCCCATGGACAAGTGTTCACCAGAGTGTGTAAGAGTTCCACAACATGCCCTAAGTTAAATTTCTTTTTTGGATGACATATTCCTAGTCAATATAATTTTCTCTTGTGTTTAATTCCTCACTTCTTTTTTCTACTCATTGTTCAATTTTATTTCTTTGCTGAATCTCTTTCTGACTCCCATTCTATGTTTATTCCTCCTTTTATGGCTCCCTTTCCTCCTTCTAATGTTCCTTTTTGACAAGATTTTGTGAGTCACACTGATTCCAGGCAAACAAGCTGCTGCACTGTAAAATAAATAGCCTTGAAATGCTACAAAGTAAATCACTTGCCTTCAAGATTAAGCTAAAATGTTTGCTTGAGCTTCATGTCTGAACATCCCACCACTTAACCAGATGATAGCAGAGTTTTTGCCAACAAAACATATCTTTACTAAACCAGGGCCATCTTTCAATGAGAACAGAGCAGAATGCTGCCCTCTGCCATCAAAACATGCCTCTAGCCCTATTTATTTATGAGAAGCTTTGTACTGGATACAAACTGATATGAATGTTATCCAGCTTTATATAAGACATCACATGGTATTGGTAATCTGATATAGGGTTTTAAATGGATAACTGCACTGCCAGTTTTAAGTGCCAGCAGATTTTTTTTCCCCTTTTGCTATCAAGTAGTATAACATAGTGGTAGGAAATACTCTATCCCTCACTGGATGGATGCTTCCTGTAAGAGAATTCCTGATATTAGGCATCTTTACCTTTCTGCATTTTTTTATACTCTCAGTCAGTTTCTTCCTAGCAACATATGCCTCATATATTCCAGCTTCCCACAAACAGGCTAATAAGAAAAATGACAGTGTATGATTGACCCTGTAATGCCAAATGTACTTTCTCATAATTTTAGACTTCAGCAGCTCATGCACATTGTAGTATCCATGTTTTGGGGTTACCAGTATTGGAAGTCCTAATACAATAAATAAATATGGTCTCAGCCATGAAAATATTGCCCCTGCGTGGCTTGAACACTTTGATGTTCCATTCAACAGTGCTATCATTGATACCACCGTTGTTTATACAGGCTTGAATTCTGTCACCTTTATTCATGTTATTCTGCAAGTAGTCTTATTATCATCAATGAGATTACATGCAGGGTAAATTGCTATTCAGCATGAGAAAGTGTGGCAGAATCTAGCCTGTTATGGGTTAGCTGTAGTGTTGTGAAAACTCTGCTCTGTATTTCACAAAATGAATGAGTATAGACTGGTGGATGTGAATATGGGAAGTCTATCTTCTTCTTTTTTTTAAGAAAGTGACTCTAACTGGAAGTTCTCTGTTGATTCAACCATTCCAATCTGTCACGAAGTTAAAATCTGCAGTGATTCATAGTTTATCTTTTTGTTTTCAATGGGGTGGAGGGTGGGGGTGAGATTGACGACTTTGGCACGATGTTCTTTGCATCACTGCTGATTTCTTAAGTCATCCTAATGTAAGGTAAGTGAAGGGTTAACTATATTTTGTCAGTTTATACTGGGGTTCCTTTAATTCAGTGATTCCAAAGAGGCTTGGGGATAGGAAGGAATGTGATACAGGGAATTCTATTAAAAATGAAAGGAAAAGGTCGTTAGAAAACATGTAAAGCACCTTTTAACAATAATTCCAATTGTCTTGCATCTGAAGAAGTGAGGTTCTTACCCACGAAAGCTTATGCTCCCAGTACTTCTGTTAGTCTCAAAGGTGCCACAGGACCCTCTGTTGCTTTTTACAGATTCAGATTAACACGGCTACCCCTCTGATAATAATTCCAATTGTACATCAAGAGCCCATTTGCAACTGAAATGCTGAAACTACAGGTGTGAGTTGGAGAAAAAAAGTACTAAGGAGAGTTATATTCTAATCATTTGTCAATATGATTCTCCTACTGAGAAAGAGGAAGCTGTACTTTTTGTGTATTTTCCCAACTTCAGACAGTAGCCAGACCTAATAGTATGAATGAGTCCTAAAACAGGAGTAATTAATGTCAGAATGTCAGGTCCATGGATTCTTCATTTACAATGTGCTTAAAACTGTAATTGTTCTACCCATGAGCCACTGTGCTCTCAGCCTTTGAAAAACCTTTTGGACACCCTAATGAAAATCCAGAGCTTACACCGACACTCAAGGATTTGTATGTAGAATACTTGCCCGTACCATCAAAATCCACATAAAATATTAATAATGTAAATGCTTGTAACATGCCATTACGTTATAAATCATTGCATCCAGTATCCCACTGAACCCAATGAAAATTTGCTTAATATTCAGACTAAAGGTGATTTAATGTTAATGAAGTGTGTTTAAAACATGGTTTTAATCTGTAGCACATTTTCAAAATGATACATGTAAGTGAAACTGAGTTCAGTGGTCTCATCCTAGACCATACGTATGCACATTGCAAAGCCAGCACATAAAAATGCATGAATGGCCATCTGCACAAGGCCTAGAACACCAGCGGATGCTATAGGTAAGAATTGAAGAGCATTGATAAAGCTGTGTGAGTAAGCCTGCCTACCTACAGTATGCCATTATTGAAACCAGTAGTGATAATGTTAGCTTGTAAGCTCTCTGGGACAGGGACTTCTTCATGACTTGTGCTTGTAGAGAACCTAGCACAATGGGGCCTTGATCCTTAGTTAATGTCTCTAAGGGCATATTTACATGGCACCAGGAGCGAGAAGTAAAATGTGTGTAGTACAGAGAAACCACCCCTCTAGCAACATTCCCCAGCATGTTGGGAGATGCAGTCTGGGTAGGGGAGGGAGCACCCAGTCCCTGCTCATATCCTCCCCCACCCCTGTACCCAATGAGCCTCAACTGCACTGCATAGGAGATAGGGCTGGAGTCATATTTGCCTTATGCCTTTGTGTGTCCATGTCAGCAACAATCTGATCCTAAATAAAAATAGGCACATGAGTTAGACAGTCTATTCATTTCTAGCACATCTTGTTAGTATAAATGTGTGGTGGCCAGGTTTGAAACCAACACCTACGGGTACATTTTCAGTATGGTGCCTGGGAAATTAACCGTGGAATGCTCATTAGCATTAATGGGTGTGCTGTGGTTAATTTACTGTGCACCATGCTTAACATTTACCCCCTAGTGTGTTCATAAGCGTGTGTGTGGGAGATTTCTCCCTGATGATAATATTGTAGCTGCACTTTACAAGAGGAAGGTGGAAATCAAAGATTTAAATTCCTAGGATGCCTATCTCTAATCCTGACATGCACAAAAAGTGTGTGTGTGTGTGTGTGTGTGTGTGTGTGTGTGTGTGTGTGTGTGTGTGTGTGTGTGCAGATATAATAAAATCATGCACTTGCTAATAGTTAACTGTGACTTGCAGGGCTAATTCCATTGAGAAGTTCTAATGAAATCAAACACCAGAAAAAAGAAGAGGTAACAGTTTATGTAGTTTCCTACACTCCAGAGATGGACTATTCAAAATACCATCATTATACTTTATATTACACACAATAAACTATGTTAAAAGAACATTCGATTGCAAAGTTAAACATTCAAAAGTTAGGAAATGCCAGAATTAAAAGTTGACCGGGCAGCTTTAATTCGGCCCTTTTGTACACATACATTATGATGCAATCTTTAATTGCATGGTCACAGGAAAATACTAAAGAAGTTTTCACTGAGAATGTGTGAACTGAGACTTTTCAAAGGGCTTATAACTTGGCCAAATTTGGGTGTCCCCTCCCCCCCCCAATAGAAATGGCAAGAGGCTGCCACCAAGGCAACCTACTGTCAAATTTCAATCCCTGCTCCAAAGCATGGGGGTGCTAGAGTTTCTTAATGAAACAGTGTAAGAATTTTTTAATATGGGCAAATCAACATATTTCCCCTAATATCAGTTTGTGAAATGGGTGAACAATTTTGGTGGAAATTGTCCCCCCAAAACCCTTTACACCGAGGCAGACACTCAGCATGGAAAATTTCAACCCAAACAGTTAAAGTCTGGCAAAGGTGTAAGCAACTGAAAAGGTGGTCTTTTAATGGGAAGTGTTGGCAACCTTTAATACTGGTGGCACTAACAACAGCTCTTCCTGTAATAATGCATAGCTCTAACAGTACAATAAAGTTTCATGGCTTTTCTATACCTTTTTAGATAAATATATAGATTCAACCTGTCCAGCATTACTGCTGCAGTATTAGTCACTTCCTCAAGACTACCATCCTCCCAGCTATCTCATCCAAAGTGTGATTTATTCCTGAAACTTTTTCTCAAATGGTTTTTATACACGCACACACATGCACACGCACACACACACGCTGCCACATTAGATAGCAGCCACTGCCGAGTCTGTCAGAATCAGCCTCTTGCAAAGACAGATTCTCAAAATTCACAACTATGGAGACATGTCATATGTGTGAGTTACACAGTTTTGTAAAAGTCACCTGCAGTGCATATCAACTTTTCTGTGTGTGAGAGAGAGAGAGAGAGAGAGAGAGAGAGCAATTATAACACCGCTCCTCTGACTCCACAAATGAATTGTGAAATATATGCTGGCATAGGGTGGCCTGGATGGCATAGCTGATTACTTACAAAGTAAGTATATGTATGTTTAGGGCAGGGCTGTACATCCTAATGCCATAGAGAGACCTTCTAGAATGGAGGGTAAATAAAATTGAGCTTGGACAGATTTGTTTAAAACAGAGAATGTAATTTCCTCCAGAAAAGGTCATTTATTTTTTCAAGATATGTTTACAGAATATCTTAGTGAAATCTGGCAGCATATTTACAATGGATATCTGCCCAAGGATAACTAACAGATATGTCTCCAATAGTGGATGAACTATAACAGATGCAGTGCAGTGAGTAGAGCAGGAAATGTGCAGGATAAAATATTATATGATATATATCACTGTGGTCAGTCTGGTGGCCTGCCTTACACATGCTTTCAATTTCACAATATCTAATGGTTGACAATAAGAACATAAGCGTGGACACCTGCTTTTACTTGTAGAGGGTAACTGGACCTACCTGGTCCAAAATAGTGTCCTTGGGTTGAGGAGGAAGCACCTGCACTGACATGGACATATGGAGCTTGCATGGTTTCCCAAGACCTCACCTTCCTAAAGTCAGTGTCTGTGACTCTGTCCAGAATTCTATCTCATTATCCTCCTTTGAAACTCTCCTCAAAATTCTCCTTTTCTGTGATGACTACAAAAAAATGGACAACGCTTAGGCCACTGGTTTGCTGAGACCAGACTTCCTATAATGCTGACCAATATTATCCCATTGTTTCCTTGTACTATCTGTCTGTATCCTTCTGTTATGTCTTGTCTTATATTTAGATTCTGAGCTCTTTGGGAGAGATCATCTTTTTGGTCTGTGTTTGTATAGCACCTAGCACAATGGGGTCTGGATCAATGCCTGGGGCCCCAAGCACTACGGGAATACAAGTTAATAATAATAATAATACCTATCTCTCATGAGGAAAAGGTGAAATGAAAATGCAGGTCAAATCTTACTTATTTCTTACTAATGGTGGGTCCATCCTTATTTTCTTTTCTGATTTGCATCAGGTACCAATAAATAATGTGAGGAATAAATAAACTAAGTAGAGCATTGGTTTTGTTTTCATCTGGTTAAACTGGTACAAATAGTAGAACAAATGAGATGGAAGTAGCTGTAGCTTGAATTAATATAGCTTGTGCATTCTGTTTTGACATTAAGGAGCCCTTGGGATCAAAAACCTTATAATACCACAAGGACTATTATTCTTATTAATTGCATATAGCACTGCCCACAATACATTGAAATCCCTCATTTATCAATGTATAATAAATATGTTGGGTAGAGCTGGTAGAACATTTTCACATGGCACGTTTTTCCATCAGAAAATGCCGATTAATTGAAACAATTTGTGGAAACATATTGATGTTATTGACATTTTCAACCAATAATGATTGAAATATTTTGATAAAGTCAAAGCACCTCATTATTATCAAAGTCAAAACAAAGTGCTGTACTAAGCTAATTTTGATTTTTCCAAAACAACATTTTTAAAAAACATTTGTTTTGCAGGAAATTTAGAATTTTCAACTTTTTGTTCCAATTTGGGATGAAAGGAAATGTTAAAATGTCAGGATTTCCTCAGGAATATAAATTCTGAATTAGAACTTGCTCTAATATTGGCCAGAGCCCCAATAAGAAAGCAGCATTGAACCTAAACTCTGTGCCCATAGCTGTAACTTTGTTACTGTGTATAATCCTTCAGGTGAAACATGACATTGGGTAATTACATGTGGTTGATACAGCATATAGGGGAAGCACACTAATTCTGCAGTAACAGCTGCAAACTGTTTACCAATTACCCAATACTAATTTTTTTTAATTTTCTGCAATAACATAAAAATCTAATCTTTCTCATCAGTGTCTGATGGATCCAGAATGTGCAGATGAATGGCTAAGTGCAAAGCATGTTAATAAATTTACCTACTAACACACCAAAACAGACAAATATTTTAGCTGTTCTTTTCTTCCATTTTTTGTTCTTTGCAAACATGGAAAGTTTCTTTTCCTAAACTGATGCTATCAATTTCCTTAGATTGTAAACTTTTGGGGGCAGAGAGTGTCTTTTTATTGTGTGTGTCCTGTACCAACCACAATGGAGTCCTGATCCCTGATCTCTTGACATTACCGTACTACAAATATGACATAATTATAACAATACAAACCAAATTCACCCAATATGATAGTGCAATGAAGAACTTCCTAAGAGCCAAACCCACATACCACTGAAGTCAACAATAGTTTGACGTTGACTTCAGTGAAGGAGACTGAAAGTGGAGGTGCCATACCACATTGTACAGATTTTCACATAATGTAGTGATCTGCAATGGAACTTAGTTGAAAATAATGTTCTGGGGTGATATCCTCACCCCTATTCTGGCCCCTTTATGGCTGTAAGGTCCTGCAAAAGTACTGCAGAACATAGCCTACAGCTGCCTTCCAAGGCAAACTGGGCATGGGTGGCTTGCCAAAGATGCTGCCGATATTCCTTGCCGTGTTGTGGCCCACAGGGCAGCCGTGGGAGGCTGCTGTAATTTAGGCCTTTAGGGCTGTCTACGTTATGCTAAGGGTCTCCCCAGCTCCCAGAGTAGCTGAGAATCAGGATGATACAATGGTGCAGTGCTTTACATTTCCAAAATGCTTTACAAACACTAACTTATTAAACAATACATGCTGTTATAGGTTTCTGACTCTTCGATGTTAAAAGGCAAAATACCAGGCAGCAGTGGTGAATTATATGGAGTACAGATTAAATCACCCCAAAGGCCTTCCCACTCAACATATCAAATTCCCCCACTTATAAAACTGTTTATGTATTCTTGGCTCCCTGCCCTGCAATGCTTCCTCTTGTTCCCCAGTCCCCATGTGGGACAGCTACACTCCCAGTGGACATTTCTCCACCTCCATGACTCCTTGGAGCTATATTTCATGAGGCTATGGGGCCTGTGCCAGCCCATAACCAGGTCTGTGGGCCCTTTTTTCCAGCTTTAATCCACATCTGCCAGGCAGATTGAGTACATGCTGTCCTCGAGTTGTGTATTAAAATAGTTTATATCAAAAATTGCTAGTGGCGCAAAATCAGAATAGGAACCACGGTATGTATAATAAACTTGGCCTCCGAATAATCAAGCATGTTTTTTGGCATTTTAGATACTGTTCAGAATGTAAGAACTAGAAACGAAATGTGAGACCTAACAATAACAGATGCTGATATCATCTGATGCAATTGACATTTCTAATCAATTCCCTTAGCCACTTTTTAGAAAGTGTCCAGGCTTAAGGGCCTATTGGGGTGTATGTGTATGTGTGGTGGGGGGGGAGAATCTCTCAAGCCTTTCATAGCCTATTCTGGTTCTTTGAGGGTCAAAAACGTCAGATATTGTATGGAGGAACAGAGATCTTCTGCTGACTCAGCCAGACCAGATGAGTCTCATTATAACCCACTCAGTATAGAAAAAGAGCTAAAAGCCTCACTAAAGAGAAAAAAAAAACCTGATGGGTGGGAGGAGAAATACTACAAGGAGAATATGTGGGAATAATCAACAGGGAACCAGGAACAATTATATGTTGCCCTGTTTTGAAGTATTGCCCTGCTGCAAGGCTTTGCTGGTCCCCGGAAGATGAATAAGAACAACAATAAGAAAAGAGGACAAGTTTTGCAAGAACCCACCATATGTATGCAGTTTGTTACAGGGTGTAGAATGTATCTAGTCACATACTACAGTAGGATGGCTTGTTTCTTTATCATCACATTTAAATGTTTTGCAATGTCTTTTTCTTAGACATCAAATAAACAGTTACTGCAAAAATGCAATAGCAGAGAATAATTAGTTCTTTAGCAGTATAAATGGATGCCAGTTTGTACTTGTGTAGGTTTTTTTAAGAGGAGGACATGAACAAAACTCCCTCAGTTTTGAACATCTCGAAACAGAGCTGTTGTTTTTTTAAGGTTGGTTGTATTGCTAGAATGTTTTCTCTCCAGCAGCACATTGTTTGTTTTTAATTTTTGTAAGTATAAAATAGTAACACTGTAACATTTCATGCAACTTTCCCCAACATTTCCCAAAGGATTATTATAAAGCAGTTCCAGTAGTTCAAGTAAAAGAGTGGCAGCATACCATATAGAAGACTTAGGAGTAAATTGACAGTTGATGTAAAAATCCACATAGCTCTGTTGAAGCCAATGGAGCTATGTTGACTTGTGCTGGCTGGTGATTTGGACCTTAATTTCAAGAGTAACTTTGGGTGCCAGCTTCCTCACCTGACTGAGTCAATCCTGTACATGACATTCTATTCTTTGAAAATAAAGGATAAAAGGGAGTGTGCAATATTTCAGCCTATTACTAGGGGGTCACAGAGGAGTACACATGTCCAAAGTTCATGACAGGTATTTCAACAGGGAACAAGAAGCAGCAATAAACTATGATAGTTACGAAAAAACTATACTTCCCTGTTTTAGCTCCTCCCCCTCCCCTTCTCAGTTTGGACACTTGAACTTGTAACACACAGACATAGCCTTTTGCTGAAATCTGGCATATCCTTTCTGCAAAACTCTTTTTAAACTATTCTCCAAACAATGAACAACTGTTTTGTATCACAATTTTGTGCAGAGTAGTTTTCTTGCCCCAGAACACATTACCATTCAGGAGTACAAAGTCTGTAGGTTAATCAGCTCAATTTGAAAAACAAACAAAATGGGAGTGGAAAAGCCATATGTTCTGACAGGCATATGTGTGTAACTTATGTGGGACTTGTAAGCTATGGGTTTCCCTCAACACTCCATGTGTACTAACCCGGATACTTCCTTCAGTTCCTTTTTATTCTGGTAACTAGTGCAGGACTATAGTGAGACCGGCATACATAGACAAAAATGGCAGTACATGAAACATGCTTTTTTCCCCTGATATATGTCCTGCAAAAGGTGCATTCTGTGGATTGTTGAAGTCTGTCATGGTACTTTGCTATGAATACAGTAAAGTGGCTAGAATCTAGCTACAAACATGTGAACAGTTTCCTTACCATAGGGGAACAATGTGCTGACACATGTGCACTGCCTCCAGGTCCAGTGTCTCTGTCTTTCCTCATCCCATTATATGGGTCTGGAGCAGGCGAAGTGAAACAGATCCTCCAGTGTTGTAGAGCTCTATAATGACACCCTATATTCGTGGCTCATTTTAGAGCTGCCCAAAAGAAGCTCTAACTCATGTCAAAGCCTGGGTTGGCCCTAAGAATCAAGGAGCCAGAACCAGTTCCCTGACACAGCCCCTCTCTTGCACAGAGCAGATATTTGGCAGAAGAGAGAATCAAGAATCAGTACCTTTATTTTGCTCTCCATGCATTTGATTTAGTGCTAATGAAACTGAGCTGGTGATTACATTGTCTTGAGTCAGTCACAGTGCAGATGCAGGTTCCATGCAAGCTTTGCTCCTGCCTCCCCTACTAATGCACCTTATTCCTGACCTGCAACATACAAAGGCAATGCAAATTATGTCAATTGTATGAGTATTCTAAAGATATGCTCCCTCTGGCAGCCAGATCTGCCACATCTACCACATCTTACATTTCTGATTTATTTCTCTGCCTGGACTTCCAGGATCTTGGGACTTTTTTTTTAAAGCTCATTTTATTCTTTAAGTGATTTGTTTTCCTGTGATCCCTGGACTGCCCCTGGGTATCCTGAAGCCCTTCCTCACAAATCATGGGACTCTCAGTGCCCCAGTTATCTTCTGAGTAGTAGAAATGATTTCCTCAGGCCAAACAGAAAAATCCCTCCCTAATGGGAACTTGAGTTCAAATGCTACTGGTCCAAACTCTTGATTCAGACCTGATTAGTCTGAACTTGCTGCAGCCAGAAGAATTCTGCTTAAGTGCATGCACTTAAGGAAACCTCAATATTCCTAGCTAATTGGTCAAGCTGCAATCAAATCTGACCAATCGGGTCTAGATCTGGATTCTGGCAGCACATGGCACTGGAGTCAAACCCTTATAATGAAGGAGCTGCTCATAGAGCTTTTCTTATTCTTTTATCATATTGACATTCACCTGTATTAAGTTCAGATCAGTATTCCAAGGGCCTTGCTCTAAACCTATTATTACTTATTGGAAAAAGTCCCCAAAGACCTTTGTTCATATAAGCTGAAAAAAGGTCCCTTCACCACAATTTGGAGACATAACTATCTGCTGTCACAATGACTACTCACCTTCTCCCCTCATATTGTTTCCTCACCTCTTGTGGGGGTGGGAAGGAAGAAGATGGATTTAGATCATGAGCTCCCAACCTCAGGGTTATGACAACCAGGGTGGTCACAAACAGGTTCAGTGGGTTTCAGTCACCCAAACTTTCCTTTTGATTAGAGGGGTGGGGCCCCTGAAACATCTTCCCAACCTGAGGTCATGATATGCAAAAGGTTGAGACCCACTGGTTTGAGTAGTTATTTAACTGAAATATTGTTGTTGGTTTTTTTCAAAATTTTAAAATTTAACCTCAATGATTTTATTCTCTCTAGTTCTTTATTCAAAAGCCTAGATATTTTGATACTCTTAGGAGGAAAATTAAAGTTGTAGGGGAAAAAAACTTAATAATGCCTGGATAATAAGAAAAGTTCTGACAAATTTAATTGATTTTGTATCTCAGTATTATAACTGTATGGCTATTATACCGCTATTAATGCTGATACTGCTATTATAATTGCAGCTAATGTAATAAATGAGGAAATGATTTCACTGGTTTAAGCAGAAACATTATATTATAATCTACATAAAATGGTAATTTCCCCCCTCTCCTGCAAATACTTCATTAGCATAGACACACTTCTCTACTAACAGCATCTGTGAGCCCCTGGTTGGTTGGATGGCCCTGTTGGCTATGAGCTGTAATGCCAAGTTGTCTTAGAGTTAATGTAAAGAGGTGTGAACTGCAAATATTTTCACAGCTTAATGGTGAACAGACTGTTAATTTAATATATTAGCAAAGATGGGATGTGCAATTTGAAATGGTTGTTAAACTTTTTTCAGAAACATATACTCCTGTAACTGATGCTTATTACGCTGATCGTAATAGTCTTGTTATCTTGTGCTCCCCTCTCTCTGTCTTTGTATCCATCTGTTGTCTCTTGTGGTAAATATAAGCCCCAGTCCTTCAGTGAGTTGCACAAGAGTGGACACCACAGCCCCTTTATAGTCACTGGGAGCCGGTGTGTGCCAGTGAGCAACACATTGCAGGACTGTGACCTTAGACTGCGACCTTAGACTGCAATCTCTTTGAAGTTGTTATGGTACGGTGCGTGGTTGCTGGTGAGCAACCAGCAACCTCACCAGCAACCATGCACCGCACCATAACAACTCTAACTCAGGAACCAACCCATGCAACAAACCTCGATGCCAACTCTGCCCACATATCTATACAAGCAACACCATCACAGGACCTAACCAGATCAGCTATAACATCACTGGCTCATTCACCTGCACATCCACCAATGTTATATATGCCATCATGTGCCAGCAATGCCCCTCTGCTATGTACATTGGCCAAACTGGACAGTCACTACGCAAGAGGATAAATGGACACAAGTCAGATATCAGGAATGGCAATATACAAAAACCTGTAGGAGAACACTTCAACCTCCCTGGCCACACAATAGCAGATGTAAAGGTAGCCATCTTACAGCAAAAAAACTTCAGGACCAGACTCCAAAGAGAAACTGCTGAGCTCCAGTTCATTTGCAAATTTGACACCATCAGATCAGGATTAAACAAAGACTGTGAATGGCTATCCAACTACAGAAACAGTTTCTCCTCCCTTGGTGTCCACACCTCAACTGTTAGCAGAGCACCTCACCCTCCCTGATTGAACTAACCTCGTTATCTCCATACTGATTTATACCTGCCTCTGGAAATTTCCATTACTTGCATCTGATGAAGTGGGCATTCATCCACGAAAGCTTATGCTCCAATACTTCTGTTAGTCTTAAAGGTGCCACAGGACCCTCTGTTGCTTTTTTCATTGTGTGTGTATGTGAACAGTGGTTCCCCAATTGGGGGCCTGTAGGCACTACTGCAATATAAATAATAATACCTATGTTAAATTCTTACTTGTATATATTCCTATTTTAATCTAGCAGATATATCTTCATCAACCATTGATAGGTCAACACTGTCCGTTGCTTTATGGCTAATACTCCTGTGGTGCTTTTGGCTGCTAAAATGGAGATAGTGTTTCCAGGGCTAATGGAATTTCAGTAAAGCTGGATTGGTCCCTGTCTATCAGATCTTGGGGGAGAGTTTTATAATCAACATTTAACAATATAAACGATTAGTACATTCAAGGACATCATTCCCAGGATTGTGAATAAAAGATATTATCACCTCATATAAAGTAGGAAGGAGAGATGAGGGGCATGAATGTGAACTGTGCATCTGGGACTAGTTTAAGGCACAGTGCTTGGTAAAATCAGGTAGTAAAACCAGACTTCCTTGAAGCTTTATTTGGCAGTTTGCAATAGCCTGGTTTATTTCTTCATGTAATATACCCACATCTAGTATGTATCCCTAGGCCTGGATTAGGTGGAGAGGTTTAATTTATTAAAAACATTTTTAGAATCTTACAATAACTTTTGACTTAGAAGCACATTGGCCTATGTACAATTAACCAAACATCTACTTAATCTCTTTTATTCCTACTGGGTACAGCCAATGCATTCTCACTGTCTAACCTTACAAGTTAATAATTAACTTGTGTTTTTGCCTCTAGGGTCTTACACAAATCAATGAAAATATATCTTTCATTTAAAACCACATTTATTTTCATATATCATATCTATAAACTTTCCCCCACAACATTTAATGGGGAACAAGGATGTTTTTAAATGTTTGGATTCTGTGGATGATCTCTTTGCACCCATCAGTTTTCCCAAAAGCAGCACAGTGGCCAGTTTCTGACCAAGGGTGTAGACCTAAATTGGATGGAGCTTGTGGCTTAGCCAGAAGAGAGAGATAATTTAAGATCATTGCAACGCACCCATCAGGGCTTAGCATGCTACTCAATGACACTTCTAACTCCTTCTGGCCTAAGACAGAAACATGCAGACACTTTTTCCGAAGATCTAATTTTTTCTCTTAAAATTCTATATTTTTATTTAACCAGACATCCTTGTATTGAAATGGGGCATATGTAAATACATTTCAGTCACACTTTAGGTTGACATTCCATTTGTAAAAGATTATAAAGTGCTAATACATGACTATTCAATGTTTTAATAGATGTTTATGCAATTGTTATAGACTGTTACAGAGTTAAAGAGGTCAATATGTTGTTTCTTGCTGTGACTTGGAATCATTTATAACACACTCTATTCATTTGCTTAGAAGCTTCTATAACACATACTGCTTATGTCTGTATACTGCTCACACTTATAATATTCATTTACAAAACCCTTAATAAATCATGAAAACAATATTACAGCTCTCCTGAAAACGACAATTTCATTTTGCAACAACTTTTGAGGGTTCTTTGTAGAGAAGCATTTATAATATGCTCAGAGATGTGTAGGACACACCTTAGGGTTTAGTAATAAAAATGATAAAGGTAATGCACAGAGGGCGTGATCCCAGACCATTCATGTGTTTGGGGGCTTTGCAACGGATGTCAGTGGAAGCAGGACCAGACCCAGAAAAAGCCACAAGTGCACACAGAGAAGTCACTTGAGCAGAACTGTGATATAGCAGAGACCCATAGGCACATGCACAGATATGGATGATGAAATGTTCTACTGTCTGCGCTGAAAGGAAGATGTCATTGAACTTACATGGAAGAGAGTGATTTATATTGGCTGGAATGAAACCCAGATAGAAATTGGTGAAATATAAAGAAGGGACTGTGAAGAGCAAAAAAACAGCCACTTACCTTCTGCCAGCTGAAACACTTGGTATCCCTGCTTGAATTGTATTGTTACTTTTATAATTTTTAAAAACGATTAAGCACATTATTTTTACTTTATAAATTGGGTTGCAGGAGACTACGCTGGATATCTGCCTACTTGTAGCTCTTGTTAGCCAGTCAGTTTCCTCCTATCTTCCAGGCATTTTATCATTTTAATTGCATGATAAGTACTATAAATTACACATTTTTCCTGATTGATGTTGCTACTGGGGAACTGGCTCTTGGAATATAATTAAGGGAAATTATTTATTTACTCCATCTTTAGTATTTCTTAAATAAAATCTTGTCACTTTGTATATCACTTAGAAAAACATTTTTTTGTTTTGCCAGATCTTATGTTTCATACAGAAGGCATAATCCATGCTATCCGTCAAAATACAGCATCCCTCTAGTATCAATATTTTATACACAGTCACTTCAGAGTCTATCACTTTACAACTTAAAACAATGATTCTCTGTCATAATAAAGATAATTAGGGATGAACATCTCCACTTGGTGGATTTTTGATGTTATCCTAATCTCCATAAATCACAATGTTAAACTCTCATAATCCACAGATAACAAATACAATGGAAATGACTCACCACAATTTTGTGTTGTGACAAAATTAGGCCCTTCACATTTAACTCTTTTTATACAAATAAAACAAAAAAATAAACTTTGGAGGACCACTATATTTTAGCGCATTTAGCATATTTGTAAAATACCAGTTGTACTGTATCATTGGAAGTGTAGTTCCAAATACTCGTTTTGTACTTAATGTATAAATGATAGAGTAGATCGCTGCTGTAGTGAAGTCATTAATTTTCTCACAAAGAGTTTCATCCTCAGCAGAGTTTCACTAGCTATAGAATAGCATAGCGCACACTGAAACCCATTCAGACACTGTGCAATGTTTGTATTATTATTATTTTATTTCAATGTAAACAAGTTTACTACTAGCTATCTAAGCAGATAAATTGTTTTTGTGCAGGTATATCTGAGGGGGGCTTCATGATGATGCGTTGTGCTATTAGAGGTTTAAACACGTGTTTGGGAGGTGCATTAATGATGAGTAGTGAAACCATGCGGGCAGCATCTCAAATGACACCCCATTCAATAGCAGCTTGGAGTTGGCATCCTTTCGTCTGCGAGAGACGGTGGGAATTGCAGCCTATGATGTAGATGGTTTGCAATGTCTCCTGTGACTAAATAGTCCAATACGAGATTTGCATGATCTTTGGCAGTTATTGCAAATGTATGTGTCTTGGTTGAGAGCTACTTGCTTCCTGTGGGCTCTTTTCTTGTCAAGATGTAGGAGCCAGCTTCTGTCATAGACTTTGATACCCTGGTGGAGATGATCACGCTACTTGTTACGATCACTTCCCAAGATTTCCCGTTGGTCAGGATCAATTCCAAATTCCTTCATATCTCGCTTGCATGTTTCTTTATAGCGAAGCTTGGGGCGCCCTGTTGTTCTTGTTCCCTCTGAGAGCTCCCTGTGTAGCCAGGGCCAGCTCCAGGCACCAGCCGACCAAGCACGTGCTTGGGGCGGCACCTTAGAAGGGGCGGCCAATGTTGGGGTGGCTGTGTTTGTTTGGGGATTTTTTGTTCGGCGGAGCGGCGCTCGAGGGTTTTTATTTTTTTTTTCGGCCGGGCAGCGCGAGGGTTGTTTCAGTGGCGCGACGCAGCACGGCGCTCGGGGGGGGTTGGCTGGCGCGGCGCTCCGAGGGGGCGGGGGGTTGGGCAGCCCAGCGAGGCGCTCGGGGCAGGGGTTTGGGTGGTGTGGCGCTCCGGGGGGGGGTTCGGCGGTGCAGCGTGGTGGTCGGGGGGTGGGGGTTTGAGCAGCCCAGCACCAGGGGGGGGAGTCGGCGGCACTGCGCTGGGGCGGGTGTTACGGTGGGGTGGCACTCTTCTTTTTTGCCTGGGGCAGCAAAAAAGTTAGAGCCAGCCCTGTGTGTAGCATATCCTTGGGTATGCATCCATCTTCCAACCTACTCAGTCATCTTTGCTTGTGCAGGACTGTCACGCTCAGGGGCGGCTCTATGCTTTTTGCAGCCCCAAGCATAGCAGTCAGGCCGCCTTCGGCGGCATGCCTGCAGGCGATCCGCGGTCACGTGGATTCAGCGGCATTTCTACAGGTGATCTGCCAGTGCTGTGGCTTCGGTGTACCCGCCGCCAAATTGCTGCAAAAGCCGCGGGGTTGGCGGACCTCCCGCAGGCACGCCGCCGAAGGCTGCCTGACTGCCACCCTCACAGCGACCGGCAAGCCACCCCCCGCGGCTTGCCGCCCCAGGCACGCTCTTGCTGCACTGGTGCCTGGAGCTGCCCCTGGTCACACTTGGTAAATTTGCCCTTTGAAAAACCTCTGCATTGGTGACTTTAATAGCACCACACATTATGTATTCTGTACATGCTGTGTATGTTGCAGAGGGGGGGAAAATACTACTTTAAAATGTTTTAGATAATATTAACACACATCTAAAACCAGAGCCAGATGTTTTAAACCTGGCTAACAGTTCTAAATCTGTCCTAACAGCCAGATTTTCAAAGGTATTTAGATGCCTAAAGATACAGATAGGTGCCTAGTGGGATTGTTGCAGACATGCAGAAAGAAAATCGAAGATGCGGGGGAGACCCTTAAAGGAACCCCAACCTGTTTTCCCACCAGTCCAGACAATCCCCCACCTTTCTTTGACATGGCAGGGGTTCCATTGTAAAGTCAATGCATAACGTGTTTAAGGACTTTTGAAAATCCCACTAGGTACCTATCTTTAATACCTTTGAAAATCCAGCCCTAACTCATTTTCAAAGTAACTTTTATAAGCATCATTCAGAGGCTTTTGAAAATTTCCCCTGATCCTGAAACCACTTAAACACATGCTTAACTTGACTTGAGCTCAAGCAGACTATTCACATGTGTAAATCAATGCACATACTTCAGCTGTTTGAAGGATCAGGGCCATAAATAATGCATATTCATAACACTTTTATCAAACAGGTGTATATAATTAAACAAATTGAGAAGCCAACATATTGTGACTTGATTCAGACCACAGTAAGCCAATGGTTGAGTTGAAGTTAGAAGCCAAGATTTCCTGCACACCATCTATTACACTATACTATGTCTCTGATCTAATTAAATCTAATACACCTCTACCCCGATATAACTTGGTCCTTGGGAGACAAAAAAATCTCACCGTGTTATAGGTGAGACCGCGTTATATCGAACTTGCTTTGCCCCCCCCCCCGTTCCTTGTTCCCTGACCGCCCCCTCCAGATACCCCTGTCCCTAATCACCCCCAGGACTCCACCCCCTACCCAACACCCCTGCTCCCTGTCCCCTGACTGCTCCGACCCCTATCCACACACCCTGCCCCCTGACAGGCACTCACTGGCAGCGGTGGGAAGCTGAAAAATGTGCCAGTGGGTGCGGGTAGGTTGGGGAAAGGACGCCCCCCGCACTCAGCTGTAGCGGGAAGCGGAGCGACGTGGCCCCAGCCCCAGTCGTGTCGCTGGTGTGGGGGTTGGTGAAAGGTCCCGCACTCACCTGTGGCGGGAAGCAGAGCGCCACGGCTGGGAGCTTGCAGAGTGGAGCGGGCTTGGGCCGGGCTGCTCCGCTTCCGCCGCTGCAGGTGAGTGTGGGGGGGGGATCCCTTCACCCAAACCCCCTCCCCCGAGTGACATGGCTGGGGCCAGGGCAAGGGAAGCAGAGCGGGCTGCTCCCGGGCCCCTGCTAATCCCCCGGGCCATTCTGGGACTGTGGGGCCCCCAAAATTGCCCCCCCACAGCTCCTGCCTCCTAGACCCTGGGGGGGGGGAACCCCGACCGCCCCTGAAACCCTCTGCCCCTTATCAAACCCCTCTGCCCTGGCCCGGCACCCTTAACACGCTACTCAGAGCGGAGTGTCAGAGCTTTACCGTGTTGTATGCGAACTCGTGATATATCGGGCTGCGTTATATCGGAGTAGAGGTGTACCTTTTCTGATCTGTACCTTAGGTGCAGCACTCATAGCACTCATTATTGTAACAAGAACTAAAAGTTAAATACGATAAAAGTACTTTATGTAATGATCTGCTTGTACCCCACAAAGAGCAGTACTGTCTTAGTTACACATGACATTTCCAGAGGCAGAGTGAAAACAGACTACTTTTTAAACAATTTATAAAAACACTTCAAATTTACTTTTATTAGCAGATTAAGCAATAATATATCGATCAAAAAATGATTGCTTCAGAAACATTTTAGTAAAGAAACTAATGTTTAAATAATGCACATATTTACTATCCATCAATTTTATAGTAAATCATTTCACTAATTAATATAATAATAATGCTAATTGCTCACTTCTTGGCACTTGTAATTCCTGGTGTGTAGGTTTTTTTTATAGGCCCTGTAAACATCTTTCTATTGATCTTATAGTAAATGTTGAGAAGTTTCTTTTTATCATATATTTTCTGAATAAATCACTTTAAAAAATATTGTTGATATATTTTTTAAGTTTGTAGCCTTTACACAGATAGATAGTAAAATATGTATTTTTATTGAACTGCTTCTGAGGGTGTTCTGAACATAACAGCTGACCCATCATGATGTGATTAAGCATGTTGCCTTCATTTTCATTTCAAACAGAATGCCGGGTTTTCTTGGACCCATTGTAAGAGCAGAAAAACAATTATTTTATGCCTGGGTGATGATAGTGATGGAGACTCTATATGGGACACAGCAGGAAGCTTAGAACTGCTTGATGCTTCAAAATGCCATCTATTTATATGCATCCGAAGAAGTGGGCTGTAGTCCACGAAAGCTTATGCTCTAATAAATTTGTTAGTCTCTAAGGTGCCACAAGTCCTCCTGTTCTTCTTTTTGCGGATACAGACTAACACGGCTGCTACTCTGAAACCATCTATTTATAGCACATTCAAATGTTGAAATGCAATACAAATGATTCATTATTTTATTATTAATTTTGGAATTTGTAATATATATATTTTACATTTTTAACCATAATGTATCATCAAAAAGGTAACACTTTTCCTAATGCATCAATTTTAAATAGCAAATGGATTCTGATCAAGTTGATGCTTACTAGGAAAACTGGTGTTAGAAGTTAATTGGGTTTGACTAGAAAGTCCAGTTATTGGCACAATTTCGGTCGCATTTCTTCAAAAGCTTACAATCTGCTGTCTTACAATAATAGGCACCGTGTAATTAAGCATGGTAAAAATACACTTATAAAATATACTCTTTGTGTGCTGAAATCTAATGCAAAATTAGTGTTGAGGTATTTGTTACATCAGTATAATTAAATTTTTGGTATCTTAGTATTGCTGTACCAAGTGTGTTATAGGAAAATCAGTGGGTTTTTTTGTTTGTTTGTTTGCTTGCTTGCTTTAACTTTTAGTGTGGAGAGAAATAGATTAGAACCTATTACTATAATTGTAGCAATTATAGTATATTTAAGAAACTTTTCCTTTGTTTCTAATATGCAGTGCGGTAATTTTAGGTCCTAAAGGTAGCTTATTTTTTATAAATCATACCAGCCTCTTACATTTGAATCATAATTTCCTCCCCTTTATTATGGACTATTCCTGCAAATGTTTGGACACATGAATAACTTTTATTCACTTTAGTAGCCCCTTTAATACCAAATAGATTTGCAACTACTGAATGAAGGGAGTCATATATATGTGAACTAATGTGCATTTTATTGTTTATTATAAAGTAAGTTTATCTGGGAAAGCACCATAACCACTCTAGATGCAGCTATTCCATGTAGTACATAAAGTTCTCAGTTTCGTTGCAGTTCATTCAGGGGTCGAACTGGAAGCCAAAGCTTGTTTCATTATGTTACTCCCTATATGACAACAATGATGCTAATACTAAATGGATATTTTGAGTATGAAAGACCCAAAATTCAACTTATCCTCATGGTATAATATAAATTCTCCAGGTCCTGAAAAATCGGTTATCCCCTGGGAGATACAATATTGTTAAAACCCCAGCTTTCCTTCAGGATAACCCATTCCTGGCAATCACCAGAGCCAGCTCCAGGCACCAGTGAAGGAAGCAGGTGCCTGGGGCGGCCAATAGAAAGGGGTGGCACTCCATCTGTTATCGAGGCGGCATGTCCGGGTCTTCGGCAACACTATCGGGTTTTTCTTTCTTTTTTTTTTTTTTTCTTCGCTGCTTGGGGCAGCAAAACAGCTGGAGCCAACCCTATCCTGGGGCACTGGGTTTATGTTCCCAGGCTCATGGGTGCACCTTACACCATCCCTCTTCTTCCCTGCCTGCCAATGCCATTGTGACAAGCAGGCATGTTCCTGGACTTCACATGACTTCTGCTCTGTGATATTTTCAGGAAATTGTCAGTTCTTAGTTGTATAAATGGACTACCTGGTTTCTGAGCTCACAGACCATCTTAACTAGGATCCAGCGTATCGTGGTGTCTGCAGGTTATGTTTTTCCATTTTCTTGAGTGATTACTATGAGCTCTGTTCTCCCCTGTACAGGTTGTTTTCTGAGTTTCCTACTAATTTTTCCATCATGGTTTGTTCCTCACCCATGGAAAAATCTGGCATTGCCACTCCATCAGTGGATCTGCAGGAGGCAAGGATCATCCATTGTCTAGTTCCACTGACACCAATTGGCCTATGGAACACATGACTTTTACAGCAGCTCTTAGGGGCTCCCCAGGCATAGCAGCACCCAGAACCTACCAAGGTTTTTCCACAGCAAAGAGTGTTATAACCTCCACAGTGGCAGGCTCCCCTCCATTTTGAGGACATTGGGGACATTTTGAGGGTTTCACTGCTTTGATTTGCCTTCTCCTTGATGTGTATGACAATGTTTTTTTAATCAGTGGTCTAGCCAATGCTGATAACAGTATATGGATTACTTCAACTCAGTGTTTTTACCTTTGAATAGGAGACACCGAGAACTATCTCTCGGAGATATCTGTGGTCTACACCTTCACTGCCTATTATTTTTCTGACTGACTGTTAGATGCTACTATTAATGCCTACAAAGTGTGCTATAGTGATTTTTTTTCTGGCAATAAAGTTCTGAAATATTACAGAAAGCAATTGAGACATTGCTTAGTGCTGTTTAACATTTATGTGAGAGGAGAAAAAGTTCTATGGATTCTGGCATTAACTTCTGAATTTACAGTCTCAAGTGAAACTGGCTAAATGCTGTATTTGTAATGTCATTTTAAAGCACTGCAGAAACTCTTGCTGTATATTGCAATTAAAATTTGTGAATTAAAGCTGGTATTTCCCGTTACTCCTTCAGCTGACTGATCTTCTAAAAAAAAAGAAAAAAGTGCTATCATTTGACATTTGCTGTCCAGTGTCAGAGACTGCAATAAAAAGTATTTTATTTGTTTTGTTAATGATCTAAATATCCCATGGAGAAATGGAATAGCTACAAATTATGGGCCTGATTTTTCAAAAGACTTCACCAAACAGAAAATCCCATTGAGGCATCTAAATAGAGGGGCCGAATTTTCAAAGTTGCTCAGGACAAAGCAGCTCCCAAAATCCGGCCCTAAAAATCTTTTGCTTATATATTAAACATAATGGATCCAATTCTGCCACCTTTATTATATTCAGCATTTCCTTGCAGTTATGGCCTGATTCTATCGAGTGCTGAGAACCTCCTAAGAGGACCTTATTCTGATTCAGGAAAGCTCTTAAGCATGTACTTAAATCCATCCCTATTCAGGACTGCATTTAAGCACATGCTTAACCTTAACATGCTGAACATGAATCCTTTCCTAACTCAGGGTTTCCGAATAAACATGTTGCTATTCAGTGTGAGTAAAGAACCATGCCTTGTAAATCGAATGGCACGTGAAGCTGGAATTCCTGCTCTCCTGCTGGTTGCTCTCTCTAATGGTCTTAACTGCTAGGAGAAGACCAGTGCTGCAAATGAGTCACAGTATCCATGGCAATGTGCAGTTGCAATTTATAACTTTTCAGCATATAGGTAATAAAGGTAATTATTTTTCTTTGCATTTCCATATTTCAACTCTCTGGTGGTTTACAATAGCGCTAATTACCTTTGGCTCAGACATTTCCTGATAGAGAATGACTGGTGTGACAAAGTTCCTCTTCTATCTTGGTGGGTCTTGTGCTTATTGGCGGATTTTCTTGCTTCAGAGATTCACCATGTGGGTTGGGGAACAGCCCAGAGACCCAGAGATCTGGAAGAACCCACAGTCCAGGTCAATTGGGAGGTTTGGAGCCCGCCCTCTACTCCAGGTTCCACCCCAGGGCCCTGTGGACTGCAGCTGTCTAGTGCCTCCTGTAACAGCTGCATGACAGCTACAACTCCCTGGGCTACTTCCCCATGGCCTCCTCCAAACACCTTCCTTATTCTCACCACAGGACCTTACTCCTGGTGTCTGATAACGCTTGTACTCCTCAGTCCTCCAGCAGCACACCCTCTCACTCTCAGCTCCTTGCACCTCTTGCTCCCAGCTCCTCACACTCGCACCACAAACTGAAGTGAGCTCCTTTTAAAACCCAGGTGCCCTGATTAGCCTGCCTTAATTGATTCTAGCAGCCAGGGCCGGCTCTGGCTTTTTTGCCACCCCAGGCAAAAAAGCCTCCTGCTGCTCCCCGCCCCCCGGCAGGGAGCACAGCAGGGGAGGGCGCTGAGCCCGGCTGCGGCCCCGCTCTCCCTGACCGGCCGGAGCGCTGGGAGGAGGGCGGAGAGCCCACTGCAGCTACGCTCTCCCCAGCCGGCCAGAGCACCAGGGGAGGGCGGCGAGCCCGGTGGCGGCGGCCCCGCTCTCCCCGGGTGAGCGCCGCCCCCCTCCAGGTGCCGCCTCAAGCACATGCTTGGAGGGCTGGTGCCTGGAGCCGTCCCTGCTAGCAGCTTCTTCTTAATTGGCTCCAGGTGTCCTAATTAGCCTGCCTGCCTTAACTGGTTCTAGCAGGTTCCTGATTACTCTAGTGCAGCCCCTGCTCTGGTCACTCAGGGAACAGAAAACTACTCATCCAGTGACCAGTATATTTGCTCTCTACCAGACTCCTGTACCCCACTGGTCTGGGTCTGTCACACTGGCTAGTTTAAGGGCCCCAGGAAGATCTTCAGTTTCACCAGCTGGTCAATTTAGGCCCCGATCCTGCGAAGCACTAAGCATCTCATGGGTGTACCTGCTCACCCCCAGTTTCTTAGGCCTTTAATGGAGGTGTTCAGTGCCATCATTGCAAGGAAATGCTCTTCTCATTAGGTACTTACTGCTTAAGGAGAGTTTTGTGAGCCACCTTCCACACCAATATTGTCACAGACAAAACCCAAACTTTAATCTCATGACTATGTATTCATAGCATTTTTAAGTAGTATTTTTACTACTTACAATTCCCTTCTGAACTCTCGGATGCACAAGGAATGCTTCCCTATGTAGGGATTCACAGCATACTGTTCTGAATCTTACTTTGACAAGTTTGGAGCTTGGACATCTAAGATGTGGAAGTCAATGAGTTAAAGGGGGAACAAGCACAAGTGGTAAACTGGAGAACGCAGTTACACAGCAACTGCAACCAGGGAGACTCGTTGTTCTTAAGCAGTAGCCAATCAAACAATATATTATGCAAAGCTGGAAGTGTTGTTTTTCCAGCAGCACAGAGTTTTAAAATAATTATTGACTTTTTGTTCTTGCTGCCGTTTCTGTGGAGAGATGTGAAACAGTATTTTGAAGTGTCTGAGTTGTGTGCATCAAAATACACCGTTAACGCTTTTGATGCTGTGAGGATGTGCATGTGATCTAGCAACAGCAGCAACTTAGAATAGATTGTTCATTCATTTGGATGGGATGTCAAAAGATACAGTAGCAAATACATCCAGCTGCATTACTGGAGTACATTTCACACACATACTTGGTACATCATTCAGCACTGAAGTGATTAAAATGACAACTACTGACTATATATTATTTGTACTACTGTCTCATAAACTACAGTATCAAAGGCATTATTTAGTGGGTTATAGTAACTTGATTTTTCTGGTTCAAATAATGTACTGTAGCATATAGGCATACATAGTAGATCTATACTAAAATCTATGAGGATAACATTTGGGGGCTGTATTCTCAGCTGATATAAATTGGCATAACTCTATAGAGCTACAAGGCGTTACATCAGTTTAGGATCTGGCCTTCTACGTGTAGGCTATACCCTTTCTCACATTGTTTTACTGTGGATTTCATGGGCAGAAACAGTATCTAAGGTTTGAATAATTTCTGCATAACTAGGCATAGGATGTTGGTTTTTGTTTTTTGCAGGAGTGCAGTATTGGCTTGTTGCCCAGCCTTTCCTATCTTTTCCTCAGGGTTGGAACTGCCGGGGGATTCCTCAATAATAATCAATGGCCTGCCGGCTCTTCTGGCAAAGTGCCAGGAATTTGGAAAACTGCTGAGAATTTTGTGTTCTGACTCATCCTCACATGTGCCAATCAGCTTCCAAATAGGAGAGTATTCTAACCTGTTCAATGAAGACACCAAACATAATCAGCTGCACAAGGCCATATTTGTTGTCATTAGTAACATAGGGCAAGAGAAGTGCATTAGTGTCTGGTGTATCTGATAAATACATGCTAAGGCCTCTTGTTGCGTTAAATGTTCCTGATTCAAAAGGTATTTTGAACATTTTGTACTAATTAAAAAACAGTTTTCATGTGGATACTTCAAACTGTCTAGGACAAACTTTTTTTTTAAAGGGGGCCTGAGTCCAGTCTCCAGATTTTCTGCCCACAACCATTTGTGGGCAAAAAAGTGCTGGTACAGTTAATTGAAGATGCATTGTTCTAGATTCTTACTTTAACTATCACCTTCCATTGCACCCAGGCTATGCATTCTACCCTCCCCTCTGTCTCATCAGTTGTTCTACCCACCTACTATCCCTCTGCATACTTCATTTCCACCCCAGTCACTTTACATACTTCACCCAACAACACCATAATGGAACCACGGGTGGAAGTCCATCTTGTGCGAATTTAAGACTCAGTCCTTCCCCACTTGAATTCATTAGCAAAACTTCCATTGATTAAATATTTTGCTTGAACAAAGACTGGTCCTTATAGGGCTTTGTTCCCATCAGTGATGTAGCACTTTAACCTCCCTTTGATGCATCAGGTATTGGCTGCTACTAAAGGCAGGCAGATCAGTATTTTGTTTCCATTTGGTAATACATATAGTCACACCTATACAGGACAGTCCACAACTCTGCAAACTCCTTGCACCTGGAAATTCCCAGGAACTCCTTCTTAATTCTAGAAAGGAACATTTTTACTTGTTTTTTCAGGAGCAGAAATTATATCCCAAATAGAATTTGCTGTAAGTTCCCCTAAAACTGCATGTATCTTTTGTTTATTGGGATGATTCACTTTTATACCACTTGAAATCTCAATGTGCTGCTCAATGGATCTTTATTTCATCTGCCTATAAAATCGCCGTACTGCCAACCAACCTGATAGGTTTGGTTCTGAAAGATGATTTAGGAATTTGTCTGAGTTGCCCAAGGCCTTCATCATAAACAAATTTGAACCTTTGTCTGTTATTCACGATCTATAGTGAACCCCAAGATAATTGTCCATTTTTGGATTGACTTGAGCTGCAGCAAGAACAGCAGCTTCTTTCACCATGTTTTCATTAAATATATACAGAGCCATTTCCAAAACAGTCAGTCCTACAATTACATCTAAAGCAGCCCTTTCCAGTTTAAATGTTTTTCCACCATATTTTATAACGTTGCATTAAAATTACCCCAGATATAAGCTGGGGGTGATGCTATGTCTGTGGCATAGAAAAATTGCTTAGCTGAGGTTAGTTCATGTTGCTCTAATGAAGAAACCACCTAGTAGTGGAAGAGCAAGACACGCATGTATAATCACATATGTTTTCCCTTTCTGAACCAGCAGGATGACTAATTACTCCTTTGAGATGTGACAATGCCTTGGATGATACTCACCTTATTGAAAAGGCTGGTGGCAGAAAACTAAGCCATTAGGTATAATTGAAACCTTATTCTCTAATTGAAGGAATTATTTGACCAAAATTGTTTAATGGTGATATTGCTCAGAAGCCAGGATGTGCTTTTGCAAACCTTTCAGTTCTTTGTACACATGCACTTTTTCAATAACTGTTTTTGTTTTAAACAGTTGGAGCTACTCTACATTGTAAATCACATTTCTAAAGGAAATAACTTGCATTTAATAAAAATAACCCTCCCTACATCCACCCTTGTTACTCAACTTTATTCTCAATCTCAGTAAAAAATGTTTTTGAATTACAGTGATATAAAGTAAAGCAAAACAAGTCTGAAGCCCCCCAAATCCTACTTTATCACTTATGTCACCTTGTCAGGATCATGCCAAAAAACTTCTGTCCCCCAGAGGTTAGATTTTGACTAAGTTTAGAGTGATATCTAGGAGTGACACCCCCTTTCACTCCCTCCCCCCAAAATCCCTGCCTGGTCACATTTGAGCTAGCCAGATTGTAGATGGGGCACAGAAGGGGAAGCAAATGCTGTGTATCATGTATTGTTGCCACAAGCAATTGGATGAGGAATGGACAGAGTTGCGTCTCCCCCCTCCCACCCCCCCCAGCTGCCAGAGCTGTCCAGAATTGAGGGGAGCATAAAGCTGCACCTCGAAAAGGGGTATCACAATTTACTGCCCCACCTTTGTAGTGAAAAGTCTGAGTCACAGTTCCTTCCTAGTGATCCTCCTGGGGGGCTCCATTTCTGCATGGACCCTTAAAAGCAAAGATTCACAATTTGTAACTAAATAACCTTGCCAACTGACTCCCTAGGCATTCTCTAGTCTTAGTATGGTATAAACTGTCATTTTAATTTTACAGTAAAAATATCCAGGTACAAAGTTCCAAATGGAAAGTTTTTAACAATGGTGCGAATTGATTTTTAAATATTTTTACAAATACACACACACACACACATTCACATTCAAATTGAGATTTTGTGTCCACTTTGAGACCAAAGCAAATTATTATGACCAAGTTGTAACATCCTGAAAATAGGAATTGTAATGAAAATGCTGAGCTAAGCTACAGTGACACACACTGAATAATAACTGTGTGTGTGAACAAACTGGATGCAACTTTATTGCTACTTTATTGTCACTAACATCCATGCCATTAAATACCTCAGTAGCTTTACATATTGTATCTCGGTTACTAATACTGATGATAGCTACATAGCAACCAAGATGCATAATTACTTTGCCATCACCACTCCCATTATGCTATATGAAAGAAAAATGAGGCCCCTGGCTCTTCTATATTCCAAGCATCACAATTCCATGAACATGAAGCATAACTGTGGCATTGCAAAAACGTATTGAATGGAGTCTGAAGAAGTGAGGTTCTTACCCACGAAAGCTTATGCTCCCAGTACTTCTGTTAGTCTCAAAGGTGCCACAGGACCCTCTGTTGCTTTTTGTATTGAATGGAATACAACTCAACAGCTCAATGACATATGCATATCTCCTTCTTGTATTAATGGAATATGTCCTTTAGAGTGACTTTGCTGTGTTGTGCACTGATTTGAACAAAATGTATTTCCATTTTCAAATTCACATTATTTATAAGGATCAGAGAGATCTAGGAACACCTTATTGGCACTTCTTTGAAGGTACACAGTGTTGCATCATGGTTACACGCCCCTGGGCTTGGACACATTTGTATTTGACCATTTTAAGAGCTTTATCCTCGCCCCATGTACAGATCATATTGCAGGATACGTTAAAAATTAGCTATTGCCTATTACAAATGAAAATGCATGAGTAGTAACCAATTTTGCAAGGTATGTGGCAAGACAACCCTGTATATCTGGGGGCAGGACTGACTCTTAGAGGGCAGGACTGATTGTATTGATTTCTGTTGACCTCAATGAGAGCTGGGTGTGTCATAGCAATGATGGCACATGATTTGGTTGATAGAAGTAAGGGATCATATTGCATAAGGACCCTTTTGCACTACAGAAGTGGCCCAAAGGGGCTGTCATCTAGCCTCATATGTTCAGCAGAGAATTCCATTGTCAGAGAAGAACTCCCTGCTGGCAGAAATGTGCCCTAGCTAGATCCTGCATATGTGGAGAAGGGAAGGGGAGCATGGTATAACTTTAAGCAGCTCAGCATCTGCTATAAGTTGTGTTAGGGCTAGAGTGGGATCTGAGAAGCTGAAGTAAGTGAAGCTCTTTCACGGGGGAGAATTTAGGCCAAAAATATGGAGGAAGCAGATAGCTCAGAGGATTTAGAATGGGATAAGGAGCCTTTTTAATATTATGGAGTTAATAGTTAACAATTATTTGATATGGTACCTTTTAAGGAGGATGGGCTTAATGGTTTAAGAAGAAAGATGAAAGGGGAAATGATAATGAAGTTTGTCATTAGCCCTGTGAGAGCTGGAGGTTCATACAGTTTGGGGATTTTACATAACGAACATTGCCATTGCATTTGTCATGCTATTGCATGGGCATTTCATTTATGCTCTTGAGTAGTAGCACTGGTCACATATGTTGTCCACTGTAAAGAGACCATTTCCCTTATCGCTGTGGGTGGATACCAGCTAATTTAGTAAAATGAGGACATGCTACCGAGATGTGTTTGAGCTGGAAACTTTCAGGACTCTGCAGGAGTCCTTGCAAAGGTTCGTTCTGGAAACAGAAGTGAGGCAAGTTCATCATACCTGTCATTTGCCAGCCTGCAGTCAGATGTCCCCTAGGGATCTTCCAACAAATGCCAGATAAACAACTCACTTTTTTGAGGTAAAGGATGAATGTTATTTCTGGGATAGACGAGGCGGGGCAGAGGCTGTCAAGCTGCATTTCTTCAGTTGCCATGATCCCAGGTGTTAAACAAGGCACATGAGAGAGGTGTGCAGTGAGGCAGGGACACTGTATGGTGACAAGGAATCAAGAATGAAATGGAAAAGACAATGACACTCTGTAGCATTATCTTTCTCAGTGACAGATCTGTTCAGCTCCAGAAGTACCAATTCCACTCGTTCACTAGCACCGGTCTCCATGATCTCATTTGGAATTAGGCATTTGTGGGGAATTCATAGCAACACTGGTAATGCGCATATATGTTTCATAGTCATTTCCTTGTAAATATTGCTCTCTCTTTACGTAACAAAGAGGAAAGGTATTCTTGGGTGACAACCCCCCAAAGATAACCCCCATACATCACAATCCCATATTGTAATCTCTGACCCACTAGGTTTCACAATTATATGACTACAGATTCAGGATGATTTGAAAAGTTCGAGAAACATCTAGTGTCAGATTTTAGTTAAAAGGATAGATGAGGTAGGAGAGGATCTGAACTGTGTTGCTGGCAGTTGTATGGTACAGTTCAATATGGTAAATTGGGTTTACTTCTCCTTAAGCTGTCTCTTCCTTCTGTAACAACCATAGCAAACATAGAACACCTTTCATTTTTGGTCACCCTTTCAAATCCAGCCAAAGCAATATTGACTGAAAATTAAGTTTGTTCAGTGACCTGAGGACATTTCACCTCATGTGAAATGGGTGGTGGTCTCACTCCAGCTCCTCATGGATGGAGGATGCTACGAACAGACAAGTCATAGATAGAAAGGGTATGCATAATGCACTAACAATATAAAATCGAGGCACATTGGCAGGGTTGGGGAGCTGCTGCAGCCCATCTGATACCTGCTCTGATGATAGATAGAGGATGTAATTATGTAAAGTTGTGGATCTCACAACTTTCATAAGGAAGAAGGACAGCTCCAAATCTGAGTACCTAAAATTAGGGTCCTAAGTACATGGTTTGTGTCTGAAGACTGCATTGATTTTAGTGGGAGTTGTAGGTGCCTAAATATAGATTTATCTGCTTTACTTTAAGTACCAAAATTTAAACTTTTTGGCCTCATTCATATGTGGACTCGGACACAGAAGTAACTATGGTGAATTCAGAGATCCATGTAGAACCAGTACTAGCACTGTATCTGTGCAGCTTGTTGTGAGAAATCGATGGAGAACTCAGAGATGTTAAAGCCTGTAGTTCTGTATTTTATGCTAAATCAGAAGCCATGCAAGGCTTATGGAGACCTACTGCACTTTATGCCAAATGAAAGAGATTTGGGTGAGTGTGGTTGTTGAGTTTGTGTGTGTGTGTGTGTGTGGTGTATATTTGTGCAATTTCCGTGAGTAAGGGCCACACTAGCAGTCGGGAAGCAGAGTGACTTTTCACAGCAGTGCCCCTTGATTATCATCTTGTTTATATTTACGTTTAAGGAATCCCTAGAAAATTCCCACAGCATGACACATTGGTGAAAAAGATTTGCTAAGATCTCATTGGAGGTACTAAAATCAGTCAAGGGAAAGGGTGGAAACAGGGAAGAAATAACAATGATCTGCTGTAATATTGTTCTTTAAGAGACAGTCACCCTTTTATATGCGCATTGCTGCCTTAAATTTGTGAGCTATTTAAAATTTTAGGCCACTTTATGACTAAGCATATGTACATTTTGAATTCTTGTAATATAAAAATAAATGTTGTTTACAGCAGGCACAGTACGTGTATATTATGCACAGGCGCATGTTATCCTGACAAGGGTTCATGTCAAACTGGGGAAATTACATTGTCCCAAATTTTCTCCAACAAGACATCACAGTAGATTATCTGGCTGCCACCACTCATCATGCTGCAGCTGCTACCCTGCTCGGTTTGTCTGAACCAGCTTCCTACAACTATGCTGAAGTCAGACGGGATGCAGACCATGCTGGGAGGCAGGTCGGATTAGCAATAGTAAGGAGGCAGATTGAGTGGCCAGTAAAAAGTCAGACATGACTGGTGGTGCAAATCCAGGCTCACACAGGCTTTTGTTTGCTGCTTTGGTACATGGGTTTGTTGGGTTTATCCTTCACAGCATTAAAAAAGAAAGAAAAGTACATTGATGTTTTTGACCTCTACATTATTACTTTGGTTTAACTTTGACCTCCTAATTTTACACTGAAGAGATGTGGATCTGCTTAAACATGTCTCCAATGGAGAATGCAGGGAGAGCTAATATGAATTTTGGAGGCAATGTGTAGAACCAACAAATCTCAGGTAAAATGCAGCAGATTCTCAGCTACTTCTAAGGCTTCATAATTCTGTAGCTGTATACAAATGACCATTTTGTTAATCTGAATTCCTAGAGTCATTAGAAAAAATTTCTCCCCTCTCTAGAGTAGTTTATTACTTGGGGTGGGGGCGGGGAGAGAGAAATCCGTTTAAAACCAGGTAAGGAGAGAAAGCTGACAAAAACATAAATTAGAGGAAGAACTTAATTTAAAAAGTGTCAAAAAGGATAGATAGTCTCAGTTCAATAATAAAACCTGGTTCAAGAGCCTTCTATCTTTAAATAAAATGGCCAAGCACTCTATTACCTGTATGCAACCAATCTTTGATTTCCAATCTAAGTCTATTTTTGCTTCTCCTGTGATTAGCATACAAATGCAAAAAAAAAAAAAGTGGTTACAGGGGTGATGGTTAGGACATACCTTTCACTTTCATGTCAGCATTGAAGGGGAGTTCTGTGAGATTTTTAGAAGTAAATGTTGTCAATAATGACTCATGACTCATTTAACCTGCATCCAAGGGGCAGCATCACTGAGTCATGTTATATCTGAACTCCCCAGGTTACTTTGGGTTCTGCCCCTGTGCTGGCCTTCAAGGAGAGAAGAGCACAAGGGCTCCTCATGCCCCTGCATAAGGGGCTGAGCATGGTCACTCACTGAGTTCACCTCTGTAAACAAGTCTGAGGGAGTGGGAAGTAGGAACAGCATCCACATTCCTGCATGCTCACCATGCTTCCTTCAGAGGGTGTACTCTCCGGAGCGCTTGCCAGTGTGGTGCATTTTAGGGCAGTGCCTAAAAGGTCTAATCCAGTCCTGCATATTTATCTTAAACCATATACTATGTAAATATATAACATAACACACAAGTGCTGGGGAACAAGGAGAACCACAAGTGTGAGTGTGTTGAGAGAAATGTTTAGCCTAGAGCTGAGGAAGTAATTTTATTTTATGTGGGTGGCTTTTTGGACTGTGTGGAGTTCTTATGAGGCCCCAAGAGGGAAAAATGAGCTAAGCCAGCAGGAGGTGCTATAGGGTAGGCGGACCCTTTGAGAAAGGCCTTTTAGGTGCTATTGCAATTAAATAAAAATAATGGAATGACCCATGTGCCCATGGTTGTCAATAGCCTGTGAGGTCCTCGCACCTAAGGCTGTTGAAAGCACTTGGTTGCATACACTGAAAGCGAGATGACGATCTTTCAGATTTATCACACTCTAACATTCATATTGTCTGAGTGCAGGTTATTTACAGTGTCTGTTTCCTCCAGCACACAAATACCCAGATTTTTTCTGAATGTGACTGATCTGTTTTTCCTGGCCTTATTATTTGATGTGCTATCACCTGGCCTCCAAACACTGGCACCTCTTAGAACATTGCATTTTGTTGTGTTAAGAAAGTGGCTTTGGTTTATTGCAGCAAATCAATGGATCCATCCCTATCTTTATTCAGAAATAAAGAAATATATATATAGGTGCTCCATGGTGGATATTTTAAGTAGTGCATAAGAATCTACTTCTAGACTCAATAGGTTTTTAAGGTTTATACTGAATGCACAGCTACAAATAGTAATTTGTTCATTTACAGTAAATAAGACAAGTTAGTATATATTATCACGCACTGTGTGAATTAAATACTGTCCTGAATAGAATGTAAAACTGAAAATAGGTTAAAAGGCAAACATCTTAGTCATTAGAGTTTTAATGTTTGAATCAAAAGAGCTAAAAAGTAAACATTTATTGTGCACAATAATAGCAGTAGCAGCAGTATGCTTGAATCAAAAGCATATTAGTGCAACTGAAGTTAGGATTGTAATTTATTACACTGTACTCTAAAGAGGAAGGAATGGGGGAACTACAAAGTTACATTAATAATGAGGTCTCAGTTTTGTGTGTACTATTTGTTCAAGGCATTACAGTTAAGAATGGGTGCCCGCTAGAGTTGGTAGGAGACTATGCTGTTCCATTGAAAGAAGAATGCTTTGGAAAATCAGATCAATTTTGCTGGAGTTTCTTTTTCTTTTTCTTTTTTTTCTAAGGGGTTAAGGGTTTCAACATTTTCAGAATACTTTTTTCTGTTGTTTTTTTCTTTCATTTTGAAATAACTTTGTTTTATTTTTATTATTCTGTATGATACTACTGTATAATATAATACAAAATAATAAAAATCAAAATGAATCACTGTAACAGCCTGCGACTAAACTTTTGGGGGGGATTTTCCTTTGCAGAAAATTTAAATTTTTTTGAGTTTCACTCAAATTTGGAATTAAAACAAATTTTGAAATCTTGAAATCCATCAGAAAACTGAACTTCCACCCTCCACATAGCTATAGTGAACACCTAAAATAAAATAAACACCAGCCTGAACTACTTCTCAGAACCTGATTATTTTCTACATTTTCTAATATTTCATACTACCGATGTCTCTTTTTTCTTCACCAGTGTCCATTTCAGATAGCCTCTCTACTGAGTGGTAGCAATTGTCTGGACCCTTATAGGTCTGCTTACCGGTGGAGGAGAAATCAGTCATGCAGAGTTTGGGTATATTCTAAGAGTAACTTCTTTTGTTAACATATACAAATTAGTGCTGGAAAGGAGAGAGTCAAACAGCATGCAGAAATCTCAGTCCAACAGCTCAGTTCTCAGGGAACTACTTTTCCTCAAAAATCCTCTAATCCCAGACTCAGGCAGAGAGCAAATTCTTATACTGCTCACACAGTTCCCTCTCCAAGGACCTACATTGAAGCTTGCATAAATAAAAACTAAAAACAGCACAATATGTCTTCCCAAGACTGAACATTTACTTGCCACTAAGAGTTTTGGGAACCAGACATTGGAGGTATGCTGAGATTCCTGAAAGAATGGCTTCCCTGCATCCTGTTTGTCCATCTCTGTTCTGGTCAAGACTGTGTAACAGCTCCAGCTACCACATTTCTTTTATGCTTCTTTACTCCAGGTTATGGCCTGGTTATGTTAGGTGCTGAGCAGCCTCAACAGGTACTGAAGTTATTCATCCTTTAACTTTATCATTGACTTCAGTGGGTGTTGAGAACACTCCTCACAGGCCTGGGCCTTTGGGAAGCTGAAATAATATACTTTGTAACAGTGTTGCCTATATAGGGCTTTCCTTCTGAATATCCAAAAGCTCTTTATGAACATGATACTGCGGGGTGCTGTGTGTCCTCAATTCAAAGATAGTTAAGGGTACTCAGCAATTCTGAATGTTGGGCTCTAAAGCTCGCAGCTTCCTTAAGAGGCAAGTGATTAGCTTAGTTTTACAGATGGGGAGATGGAAGCCCTGCAATGCAAGTCAGCAATGTGACCAGAAGTCGATAGCAAATCACCTGATTCCCAGCCTTATGCTTCAGTTGCAAGATCATTCACTGTGCCATGCTCTGACATGTCATTAAGTTAAAGATACAGTGCTTTTATGATACAAACATGAAACCATTTTTTAAATCTTTTAAGGTTTTCTCATTGTAAGTGACAACATTATCTCAATAACCTTTCAAATTCTTGGTAATGCTTACTAAAACCTCAGACAATATCACATGGAGAGATTCAGTCAGATTTTATTAGTAGTGACCTAATAATATTTATTTCATTTTTTCTGTCAATTTATTAATGGTGACTAAATGTTTCCGTTATCAATTGGTGGTAAGTTACTCATCAGTAATTATTTTCATTATTCAACCAGCTCTGTGATGGCCAAATCATATGAAGTTAAATTATTCAGTTATTATTGTATCAGCAAATGAATTAGTGAATACTGTTGTTCAGTATTTGCTTTGATGCACCTATTTGATCTTCAATTGGGATATTTGTGCCAAAGCAGAGTTCCTTTGGACATTCACACTGCTGCACCCTTTAGACTAGCCAGCAGAGTTAAGCTGAGGCTGAAGAATGCACCCTGCATCCCGTAAAACAGTATAATGGGCTACTCCAGCCCATACTCCCCCAGTACTTGGAGGCAGGTGGATGTTACTGTGCCAGCCTCAGGAACCCCCTCTTCACCCCTACTAAGGACTATATGCAGCCTTGCAGCCTTTAGCAATATATAGCCCCCATCTTTGTGCTCAGTACCACCAGTTGAAATTCCATGAGTGGACCAAAGACAGATTAATTAACATACATTTGAGCCTCTTACCTCAAAGCAGCTTCCTACCCTTTTTTCACCTCCTTTAGATGTGGTATATTTTGTTTGTAATCTAACACAGTTTTGAAAATTTTACTGCTATAAATATGAGAGCATATTAATATAGACATAAGAACATCTCATGCACTTGACAGATGGAAAAGGTTTACAGAGAACCTATCATTGCCCTATGGTGGTGAACAACACTGTTCATAGATTAATGTTTATTTTATTGCAGCCATATCTTACCCTCAATCTGTGTACAGAACTCTCTCTGATGTCATTTTGAGCTGCATGCATTGACCAAGGGTAGCATATGACACTTAGGGCAACATTTTCAAATGTCGGTGCTTAAATAGCATCTGGCAATCCTGTATTTTGCATGCACAAAATATATAGTCATATGTGCAAATAGGAGAAGGTTACAGGATGATGACTGGGTGAAAGGTTACAGGTTCAGTGGGTGAAGAAGTTAAGCTAGTGGATTTGAAGAGACGTTGCTGGGACAGTTGTCCACCTGGGAGTTAAGTGCTGGGATAACAAAAGACACCTTGTTTAAAGATAGTTTTGCAAATCTTCATGTTAAAGATTAAACAATAGCAGTTATGATTTGGCACAGTCCTGTCATTTTACAAGGGTAAGTTTTTCTCCTAGTAAGATAGTTGAGGATTATATGTATTCTAAATAGGATGTATGTAAATATGTGTGTTTATACATGCATATACATATATAGACATTGAAACCCCAATCCTGAATGGGGCTGTGATATGGTATACAAACCTCACACTGGGCTACAAGGGGTTAAGGAACTGCTCTGGGCCCAGCCAGCCCCACCCTGCCAAATCTGTAGCAAAGGCACCAACTGGAGGAGGAGTTAAAAGGCCAGGGAGCAGCTCATTTGGTGGCAGCCCAGGGAAGAGAGCAGATCTGCAACCTTCACCTCCAGCAGAGGAGAGTGGAGGGAAGGCAGAAAACTCTCCTTAAGACAACTGCCCTGAGGGAAGGGAGGACCTGCCACAGAGACAGGCTGAGAGGAAAGCATTATATTTCCCCCATCATAGTAACTCTGGACTTTGTTAATCCCCTTTATTTTTGTTTGGACTACCCCAGCTGGGGAAAGCATTTGGACTGAGCTGGCCCAGGAGGGTGGGCCATACGACAGGAAGAGGCAGTTGCCACCTGAGAAAAGAGCTCCCATGCCACATACTGCCCCAGAAGGTGGCTGGTGGTGAGTGGGCACCTTTCAAACCACCTGAACCTGGACAGTGACTTTGGGACAATCACGGGGGAAGGGAGAAAGCAAATGGCCCAGGGAGGGCAGTCTGAAGCAGCCTTGGCTGTCAGATCACTGATAGCCCTCAAAGGGAGCCTGGTGGAGGGGGAGGGCCTGGGAACCCCTACCAACAACCCCTCTACAGGTCATGAGTGACACTACCCGACCAACCAATCCCGAGTGAGGAGCGTCACAGTGCCTGAGAGAGAAAGAAAGTGACCTCGCTATACGCAGCCACCAGAAGCTGCCTTGTGGTGAGCAGACAACGCTCACACCACTTTAACCCAGACACTGACCTTGGGACAGTCACAGAGGGGGATAGGCAGTGGCCCAGGGAGGGCAGCCTTAAGCATCCCCTGCATGTTACAGGCCTAAGCCCCAACCACTAGACGACGGTCCCCTACCAACCACCCCAACCGAAGACCATCACAGTGGCCGTTGGGTGCTATCATAATATAAATATTCATTTCTACTAATAATAATCTGTTTCTAGAGTCAAATAAGCACTAGATTGATAGACAGAGGTAACTATTATTGTCACTAATAGTAGGAACCTGTCTTTTACAAATGGGAATATATGATAGTCCCAATAAAATGTTTAAAGTTCTGTAAAACATTTCTATAATAGTTTAATGGTTTATAACACATGATGGTGTGGTATAAAGATTTTATCAACACTTGCTTGGGGCTTGCCACACCAATTGTGACATACAGTGATGTTATCCAACAAGAACACTAATTGGGAAGGGCATTTTTAGATACCCATAATAGCCTCTGTCAGGTTCTGGCTAGGATACTGGGAATATTTGAACAAATCTGTTGCATAACTTAAGCATTTTTGTATTTAGATCTGCCTTTGCTAATCATCACTGCACATACTGGGTAAGAAATGAAGCACTGGCCAAAAGATGCATTTATGCATCAGCGAGGTAACCAAGGCTACATCTACACTACAGGGGAGGGTCGATTTAAGATACGCAAATTCAGCTATGTGAATAGCGTAGCTGAATTCGACGTATCGCAGCCGACTTACCCCGCTGTAGGGACGGCGGCAAAATTGACCTCTGCGGCTTCCCGTCAACGGCGCTTACTCCCACCTCCGCTGGTGGAGTAAGAGCGTCGATTTGGGGATCGATTGTCGCGTCCCAATAAATCGATCCCCGAGAAGTCGCTTTCTACCCGCCGATTCAGGCAGGTAGTGTAGACCCAGCCCAAGAGACCATCCTAACATAAGGACTGCCTGGCATGTCTGCTAGTAGCTGACCACTGTACAACAGTCATTTGAAAACATTTTGGAAATTTTACAAAGTTAAAAATCAAATCGGCCTTAATGTGCAAAATAATGTACATGTGTGTTAAATCAGTACCTAAAAGTCCTATTTAAAATTGCAACTAATAGGGCCTGCAACTCTGACAACTGAAAAGAGAAAGGAATCAGATTCTGCTCTAACATAGTTTACAAAACATAGTTTTAAAGGAGATCAGAATTTGGCCCAGAGTGTGGCAAGAGGAAATGTGGAAACCATCCCAATTACAATACTACTCAATACAACTAAAATTGAGGAGGTATTTCTCCCCTAGTTGTGGTCTCGTAAAATCCATTTTGTCCTTAGGATACCACCTTAATCAATCCTGCCCCCTTTCTAGGAATCAAAATTGGGAATAATGTCTACAGTGATGAAAGAGTTCATTGCACCTCTGAATATGATCATGAGTACTGCATCCCCAGAGATAAATGTCTGTGCTTACTGCTTATGTAAAAGGGGTCTACTGGGCTGAAAATGCACATGCATCCAAGTGTAATGATTGTGATATGGACAGTTGGGAATGGAAATGTAAAAGGGAGAGAGAGGGAGTCCCTAGAATGGCATAGGATGTAGAATGCCCCAGCATATTTTGAGCAGGAATGTACCCAAGTTCTCTCTGCAGGACAGGAGTTTGGAGCGAACTCTGTGCAAAAAAAGGTTTGTGTCCATTAAAAATAAGTGCTAACAGACATAGATCACTTTTCTTCTTCTCCCCTTCCCACACTCGAGTCACAAACCAGGACTGTAGTAACTTCAGTAAGTGGTGCAGCCCTAACCTGGGAGGCAAGATGAAGGAATGAGGAAGAAAGGAGTACATTTACCTGAGCTTTCAACCGTGTGATCAACTTCTCAGTTCCTGAGCATGGAGGGTTTTTCCTTTTACCCTTACACATTATACCAGCCTGTCTGTTGAGTAATATACCCCTATGATCTGAAGCCATCTTGTTTTTATGTGTAAAGTTTTAGGCTGGGCAGGAGTCATTTGTTATTACAGGACAATGAATTTAATAATTTCCAACAGTGAGATGACATATTCCTTGGTTGCGCCATTTAATACTATAGAAAGTAGCCTGGCATAATTCCACAGCTGAGGCTCCTTAGGAAGTTTTCATGCAGATCAATGGTGGGATATGGCCCTTTGTTAGCTCTGTCTTTATTCATAGATACAGATCCCTGGTGTTTGGTGGTCAAGGAAAAGGTACATTGGGTTGGTTGGTGAAGAAGGAACAGATACGTTTTTACAACTAACTGAGTTTTGATTTGTTTAGGAATAACTCTTTTTCAAATCAGAGTTGTAATCAGTTCAGACTAAAATGTAATGTAAAGCCCATTGAAGCCAATGAGAGTCTTTCCTTTATTAATCTTTGGATTAGGCCCTAGGCCTCTAATAGCCAATTTCAGAAATAAACATGGTAAAAAAAATGTGTTTTAAGGATCAAACACAGCATCCTCGGCAACAAATGTCACTTGTTACTATTCGCTTTATTTTAATTCTCAACCTTTTTATTAACATTTCATTTTTTGTGGTCTTTAGCATTAGTTTATTTAAGAAAGCGTGTCAGGTTATCTGGCAGAAGATAACAAAGCATGTTTTCCTCAGAGGCTTCCAGACACAGATGTGCCTGATGTAAAAGGATCTCGCTCTCTACTTTGGGAAGCATATATGGCTTGTATATTTAGAGCAGACTCAACTGCAGCATCATGAAATAAAATGTACAGAAAATATAATATTCATAATTAAGATTTCTAATTAATTGCCTTGTTAATCCATACAGTGTATGCATGTTGCAAAATGTTCCAGACTTCATTAATGTACTTGCTGATTATGTTTATTTCCTGATATACACACTGATTAAGCATTGTCCATACACTGAAGCTTGAAGCAGGATCGGTCTATAAAGTAGTACCTAGTCATTTAACTAGAGAGACTCGATATGCAAATAGATCAACTTATGTAAAATTAAATTAGTTCTAATATAACCCATTTTGATTGAGCAGCTGGTGTCACATTATAAACAGAGTTCTCTTGTTATGTAAAATAAAGGGCTTTTATTGACAGATGCTTATATACTTTTAAACCACAAAAAAATCAACTAATGTTTAAGGATCAGTCTAAAATTAATAGAAGAAAATAAATGCTGAGCTCGTTTAGTTAACACGTGCCACTACGCCTCAGCATTACTCTTATATAGTATATAATATCAGCCAGTGAGCTCCTTGCAATGTTCCACGTGGGAACGTAAGAGTGGCTAACTGTCAGATGCTCAATCACACGCATATCACACCACAGCTGTTCTTTTTGATCACCACTAGCCACCAATTGATTTCTGGGAGAAATGTTAAGATGTTGGTTTTGACCTATAAAGCCCTAAATGTTTTGTTCCCTTGATTGAGAGTGACTGCCTCTTCCTCCTATTATACGGCACCATGGCGTGTGCTTGGCTGAAGCCCTCAAGTCAACAGTTAAGGTAGAAGAGGGTTGATGGCAGGATGTTCTCAGTCTGAGCTTGACTCTGCCATGTACTTCTGTCCTACATCCACCATAGCCCAGATTCTGAAACTTTAAGGTCTCACAAAAAGGCCTTTCTGATTTATCAGGGCAATGTCAGACTTGAGGACTCTAGGCGCACGCTCAGAGTGTCGATCTTCTATCTAGCAATCCTTCCCAAGAGTTTAAACTTCACTGTCCAACTGTCTAGTCCCTGGGACCAATACTAACCTGTTAGGCTCCCAAGTAGCTGAAATGCACCTTCTCCCGGAACTACAGTTGTGAGGGTGTTCTGGGTTCACAGTTTGCCTCTTCAGGGCCATGTGATAGGTGTAACATATAAAACATGCACAGACTTTGCACAGAATTCTAAATTCTTATTAACTTAAACCCTACACACATTTCCCTGCCACTCTGGAGCATTCTTTAGGCTGGAGTCTATGTCCTCTGGGGGTGTTCATGGCTTGACTTGTAAGTGGTGGAGTCTCTCTCCTTCTCTAGGTCAGCATGCTTTCTCTGATCTTGTTTGGTCCCACAGCTAACCACCCCCAGTACACAAGCACGCCCAACTCTTCTCCTCTCCTCCTACCCGAAGCTTCCTCTCTCTGTCTCTCTCTGAGTTCTTGAGTTTATATGTCTCACCAACTGCACCTGGTTCTTTTATTTTGCTGCTGCGGATTTCCACTGCTGTAAATGTCAAATCACTGTTATGGTACTCTTGGCTTCAGCCAGCCCCCTTAGCATACCCATTATATAGTAAAAGTATAGTTGTTAAGGTTAACTACTCTCCATTGTCTCTAGTCTTGTAAGTACCAGCTACCATACCCTGTCAGCATATGGGTTCCATATTTACACAGAGGTATTTAATATTACAGCAATTTTTATAGTAACAATCTCATAATATGAACCAGCATTCATATGTTGTATAGATAGATTCCCCAAATGATATTAAACTCATTACTACAAGTATCAGGAAATAATACCACTGTCACCACCCTCGTGTACACTACCACCCTACTGATCGGTCAACTAGATGCTTTACAGTTGCACACAAACAGAACCAAAAAATAGCTGCTACTCCTAAGAGCTTATTGTTTGCCTTCCACTGACACATCTGAGATATTGGCCACTGCTCGAAAAAGGATACTAGACTTGATGGACCAATTGTCTGATTCATGTTTGTATATTAGAAATATTATGCTCTCTAGTAATCTAATCATTATAGTAGCCAGGTATGACTCTTTCAACTAATTTTTCTATATTTAAGATGTTTGTTTAGTGCCACTGCAAGAAAGTGATTGCAATGTGTATTCTCTGCTCTTCTGTATTCACCTCCAGTAATTCTCAGTGAAATAGAAGGGAAGTGATCAAATATGTTTCAAAGGAAAATTCAATTCAAAATTCTAAGATACATCACCCTGGAATGGGGAATTCTTTTTGCAAGTGGGCTGGTGGGAAGCATACAGCACTGCTATGTTCCAGGTTTCTCCAGTAGTGATACAAGAGCAGCATTTTCAAGTGTTCAATACCAGATGTTGTTTTTCAGTCTGGTTCCTAGTTCCAGTAAGGTTTACAAAGGTCCAGTTCAAGATGAAAGCCCTTTTTAAAGATGAAAGACAATATTTGCAGGTATATTCTAATGATATATATGGGTAATAAACGTAAGTGCAACCTAATCTTGAATGGGTATTGGGATATAATTTATGGTCTCCTATTTCACTCCTTATAAACTTCAGAAAGAGATAAATGATTCCTTAGATAAAGGATGCCATCATTTCAGTTAATATTGATGGCTTCTGTGCAGTGAATCACTAGACAAATTCCCTCCTTGGTCACTTTAGAATTTAATACTATAGAAATGGAATAAAATATTCCAGGATTTTGAGACCATCTGTTTGTTATTCTATATGTATTAATAGAATAACATTATTATTTACTATTTACTATTTCAGGAGCACATAGAGACTGCAACTGAAATTGGGGTTCTATTGTTCTAGGCCCTGTACAAACATACAGTAATAGTCCTTGCCCTGAAGAACTTACAGTCTAAACAGACAATCAGACAAAGTGTGGGGGGGGAAAAGAACAGAGCCAATGAAGTGCTGAGCCCAATGTCATGAAGAAGTTCAGAGCCAGGAATAGAACCTGGTCACCTGACTGCCAGTCCACTACCATCTTCTTCACTGGACTGTGCGTGTCAGCATGGTACGCATGCCACACAAAAATGCTTCCTAATAAGTTGGAGGGGTGCCTTAGAATGGTAGACTGTAGCAAAGAATTTTAGGAGAATTTGGTTCATTAATCATAGACAAACGAATGCCAACATGATTGATTAGCAGATGTCACTAAGCAGTACAGAGTCATGGATGAAAAGAGAGTTGAGGATCCAAATCAAAGTCATGGCAGGTACCTGGGTCTACAGATATTCAATCCTCTGATTCATCAATGACCCCTCCTCATCAGGTCTCATGTGTACTGTATTTTCTCCAAGTCTTAGACACATAATCCATCTGTTAGATAATTTAAGTTATTTACAAAATTCCAAAATCATAGTTAAAATGTCTCTTTTGGGGGGGGGGGGATCCCTTAGCTTAATTTTTGCAGGCAGCAGTTTCTGGCGGGAGCCATCCACCTTAACAAGAAATCTTTAATCCACTTATTCCTTCATACAATAGAAAAAGCCTAATAATCTTATACCTGGTCACTGACTGTTATAATGGCAATTTAAATTCCTGAACCTATATCTGTGGAAAAGGGAAAAACAGCCAGTACACATTCCAGACTGAAATTAAAACAGCCAAAAATCATTGTGCCGTTAAGCAAGAGGACAATACAAAGCAAGCAAACTAAATCCAAATGTGTTTAAATTGCTGCTGTTGTCTGCATGGTCTTTTCAAGTGATTTCTACAAAAAGAAAGAAAAACAAATAACCTGCATCCAGGATTAACATGCCAAAAAAGGGCAACGCTTCGGATTTTTTTTTTCAAATTCTAAAACGTATCTATTGCAAAATCTAGATGCACATATATCAAATTTAAAACCACATGAATTGAAATATCAGTCAACTCGAAGAGAACTAATAAAATGTCCCAGAGACACAGCTGTAACTTAAAGAAGTTAAATGAAAAGAAGGCACACTGAGCCTTTTCTCCCCTTGTACTTGGAAATGCACAGTTCTTTATTATGGAAAGGCACTTGCCCTTTTATAGTTAAGGTTGCAATCAACTTCCATTATAAAGCCTTATTTAAAGACTTCTCTAACTTCTGCTTGGAAAATTGGCTTGGCCTAACAATTATCAGATTTTCTCTGAAGGCAAAGGAGAATGTTTTGCAACGATTGAAGAAAATTTGTCAACTTGTTTCAAAGTTACCAGTTATTAAAAGAAATTACCCTGATCTGAAATTCTGCCTTTTTTTTTTTTGTCAAATGTTTCCAAGTCTCCCCTTAAACCTTCAAACTTTCCATATAGTTAAATCTCCTTGAAAAACAAATGTGCCTTATAATTTAGCTAAGTTACTATGATTTTTGTTGTGTCTAGTGTTGAACATGCTCCAGTTGATTTCATGGGGATTCCATATGGGCCCAATCCTGTTTTTCAGTGATGTCAGGGGGAGTTTTTAGCCAATGATTTAAGCTGAAACAAGATCGGATAGTATGACATTTTTTAAAGGATCCATAGGTGCCAGTGCTCTATTCTGTACTCAAAAGGGCGCACCGTGCATATTTGGATGCACAAAGTGTTTCAGAACATGACTTGAGTCATCCCCAAGTGTCTGGAGCTCTCTGGCTGCTGAACACTCCAAGAGAGTGGGGCCTGATTGGTGCTCAGTCAGTCAGTGTTTTTAATGGTTCTCAAAGCTTCCAGGTGCTCAGCCAGATGCTCACAAATTGGTCATGTTAGAGGCATGACTATGCCAGGAGGTGCATGTTAAGTCACTGGGGCACCAGCTGTTCACTAGTAGCTCACATACTATGCACCCAGGAAACCCCCTCCAACATGATTTAAAAAAACAAACAAACAAAAAAAACCCTCCAAACACAGAGCAGAAAGTGATTGTAAGAGAGAGTCAGATATTCAGACATATTGGGACAGGTATTCCTGGAACCTCTGTTAACTTAGACGATGACGGTGAATGAGGCAGTGCAGTTATGGTTGGATACTCATAGACTGGACAGTGCCATTACCTGCGTAGTGGTTTACTGCTCTTCTTCAGAAACCTGGGTTACAAGAACAGATGTTGAGCCATATCTGGAAAATGCAGTGGTAGCCGGGGGGGCAGGTAGCGCTGTGTGATCATGACGGAGAAGCAGTATTGAGGACAAAAAACAGACAGCCATCCTCTGTAGGCTTCTCAGCAACTTAGTGACAGAAATGGCTCCTTTGCCTTAGTGTTAAAACAATATACAGGACAGAGGCTGCAGATTGTGGACAGATGAGGTTGTGATCTTGATGGCAAATGTTGCAACATGTTAGAAAGACTGTTATGGACTTTCCAGGAGAACAGGCAGAGGGCCTTTCATCACACATCTCAGGAGTTTATGTTGCTCTCATGCATCATGAGGGGCTGTTGGTACGCACTTGTTCCCTGGTTCTGCACTGATAAGGTTTCCAGTTGTCCAGTCACTGTGATGGTGCCTTATAGGTGTGCCACCTCATTGGGGGTGATCACAGTGGTACCTTCAGCTGGCGTGATGTTCCAGGCATGGCTGCCAGGTATTATGCTAGTTTGTCCTGACATTGTTTATGCAGGTTGTTGCCCTTTTTCTTGCTGTCAGCCTATTGACCATCGCCCCAGCTGCTTTCAAACTTCTGAGGAATTGGCAACAGTTTGCACTTGCAGACAGTGGAGATGCTCCTCTGTGCCTGTCATCCGTGCTGTCCTCACTGGACTCTGCCCCTTCCTCTGGTTCTGTTCCAGCATCTCACTGAAAATCTTCCCTTATCTGCAGTCTCAATGTGTGCTCTGGCTTTATTGCCATATGTTAATGAGTGGGGTGAGAGAGATCCATGCAAGGCTGCATATGAATGGAAATGGCCCCCCATTTTCCCTTATGTTGTCACGAAGGGCATTAATGCAAGTTCAAGTTAGTAGGCATACAACTTCCACTGCACTTCTGCCATGGACCATGGATGTGTTTGCTTTACACCCAAAGGAAGCATGGACCCAGTTCACCAAAAACACTTTCAATCAGTTTGTTGGAATCTCCACCACATGGGCAGAAAAGGGATTAGGTGAGTGATAAATCAGAAGACTGATTTTTAGACATGCCAGAAGAAAACTGCATTTATTTAGCTGCTGAGAGCTCCAACACCAGGCTGCAATCTAGAGTCTATCTAGTAATACTACCCTGATCGCTAAATCATAGCCACTCCCCTGCTTCAGCCTTATTTATCATGCTTGGCTCATTTCCTAGGATTAGGGCCAGAATAGCCTCTGGCCATATAGACTATTCAACAAACTGTGTAAGAAAAAAAGACTCCATAGTCCATGGAAGCATATCCCCTTCCTTTTTTAGTTAGTTGTTATCTTATTCAGGATATAAGAATTTAAAATTCTGTATGTTCAGAGATCTGACATTCTTGTAGATCTCTCTGATCTATAAAAAACTTCCTTATCCCCTTAATTCTGTGTACATCAGTAGCAATGCTTTCGAATCTGACTTAATGTCACCAACTTCTGTTCAAGCCATCCCTATGGTATTAGCAATAATATCTAATTATTTTTCTTTGAAAACTCAATGCATCTTTTTTTTGATATTACACCATTCTCCTTTGGATATAGCATACCTATCTCTTTGATAAGCAACGTAGCAGTATTTCCACATTTTAAATCCACACATTTTAGGGGTGAAACGTTAAGAAATATGATTATTAAAACTTTTTAAATACATGTCATATGTCATAATGTGTAGACCTTAACAGAATCATTAAGTTATATTCTGTAAATACTTATTTCGGTCTCCATTCTGCCCTTCAGTTACATGCAGCTAACACTATCTGATGTCAATATGAGTTCTCTGTGCATATCTGACCGCCCCCGTAACCGCCACCCCTGACTGCCCCCTGCCGCCCCATGCAACCCCTCCTCTCATTCCTGACTGTCTGTCCCCCCGGGACCCCTGCCCCATCCAACCACCCCTTCTCCCTGCCCGCCCCCAGAATCCCTGACCCTGACTGTCCCCCACTGCCCCATCCAACCACCCCTCTCCTTTCTGATTGCCCCCCAGGACCTCTGCACCCATTCAACCCCCCCACCCTCTGACCGCCCTGACCCCTATCCACACCCCTGCCCCGACCACCACCTTGAACGCCCCTGCCCTCTATCCAACCCCACCTGCTCCCTGTCCCCTCACCGCACTGCCTGGAGCACCGGTGGCTGGTGACGCTACAGCTGTGCTGCCCAGCTGCAGCCAGCCACGCCACCGTGCAGCACAGAGCACCGGGTCAGGCCGGGCTCTGCAGCTGCACTGCCTGGATGCCCAGAGCATTGCACCGGCGCCGTGGCACACTGAGGCTGTGGGGGAGGGGGAACAGTGGTGGAGGGGTGGGGGGGGGCGAGCCTTCCAGGGCAGGAGCTCAGGGGCCGGGCAGGAGGGTGGCCTGTGGGCCATAGTTGGATGTGGCCTGTGGGCCATAGTTTGCCCACCTCTGATCTAGTGGCATAGTTGGTGTTAGTAGTTCGTATGCCAACTCATTTTTCAGCTGCCACAAAGCGGGTGAATGACTTGAGAAACAGGGAATATGGGCAGGGCTTCCCTTTAGCTTGATGCATCCTGGTGGTCATGTTCATCATTTAGAGCTGTTGGTTGGAGAGGTAATTTAGAGCAGTTTGAAGGTCGCTCTAGCTTACACCAGAAGGTTGGCTTGACACTCAGCTGACCCAGGATCAGGGAAGCTCAAAGAGCACTTAAAGCTATCTCTGCCACCCTGCCTTCTGTCATGCTTTCTCTATTCCTCTGTCATAGCTGAGGATCTCTAGCATGGCATTATGGTGCATCCATACTGGGAACCCTGATATTACCGGCATTTAAATACTTAATGTAACTATTTACTTAAGTTTTAACACAACACTCTCTCCAGATTGCGCATCAGCAATCAGATCTCTAAAGGAAAATCAAAGGCAGATTGAGGGGGAAAAGAATGTTACTCATCTCTCATCTTTCATAGTATTTTTTAAAAGTATCCCTGAACTAAGCTTTGAACCAAAGTTACATATAAAAGCTCAAATTCTTAGAAACAAAAGTAAAAACAAATAGTTCATATGTACCATTTTTCTTGATCAAAATTTCATATAAATCCACAACATTCCTTTACATTCTATCTCCCTTAAACTCTTGTGATATCCTGGCCCCATTGGAGTCAATGGCAAAATTCCTGGTGACTTCAATGGGGACTAGGATTTCATCCTTATTGCATGAGGATCTTAAAGATATGAATTGAGTATGTGTCTATGGCAGCTGTATTAACACAACAGACCTAAGAACTGTTACTTTCAATCAAATCAGTGATTTATAAATTAAAAGTTCTTTAAGTAGGACTTGACCTAATCAGAGTCATTATAGTCTTTTGAGTCAAGAATCTGTATAATAACTTGAAAACTCCTGAATTATGGCATTGCCTCACATTCTGTACTGTCTCAAAGGAAATTTTTCCAGCTGATCAGGTGGTTGGTCTGCAAACTAAAATCAGTGACTTTTTTCAGGGATAGTAACTTACCATATCAATAACAGGGTTCAAAAAAGAACTAGATAAGTTCATGGAGGCTAGGTCCATCAATGGCTATTATCCAGGATGGGCAGGGATGGTGTCCCTATCCTCTGTTTGCCGGGAATGGGTGACAGGGGATGGATTATGTGAGGATTACCTGTTCTGTTCATTTCCTCTGGGGCACCTGGCATTGGCCACTGTTGGAAGACAGGATACTGGGCTAGATGGACCTTTGGTCTGACCCAGTATGGCTGTTCTTATATTCCTATGTTGAGAATTAGTGTTTCATTACTTTTGCACTTAACAATACATTGACTGTGGTGCAAACATTTTTTTGTTAAATTAACAGTGGCAAGAACTAAGGCAAGTGTGTTCGTCTCAATATTTAGCCTTAATGCTGAACTTCTTTTTTGCTTAAAGGTTTAATCCATACTTTAGATTTTAACCTAATTTTCTGTATTTATTAAATAATGATTTAGTTTTCAGTACATTACTAACACTTGGTGCAATAGGAAATGAGGCTATGTAAAGAAAACCACTGTAGGTTCCTAGTTTTAGTTTAATCTAACTTGCATAAATTCTACTAATTCAAAATAATGGCTAATATCATTTTGAGTGATATAAGGTCTTAACAATGGAAATCTACTAAAGGTGGGATTTTCACACACCTTAGACAGTTAGGCACCCATAGACTTTCCCATTGAAAGTCAGTAAGAGTTGGATACCCAACTTCCATAAGCCGTTTTGAAAATCCTACTCTAAGTGTAGAGAGAACATAGCCCCTTTATTGACTTTGAGTGTTCAGATCAGTCTGAATCTGCTCAGGCTCCTGGAAACATTTAGTTCATAGTCGGCATGCTTATTGCAGGCATTAGCATTGCCACCCCATTCAAACAGCACATCATCTCATTTGCATAATCACTCTTTTATTAGGAGCATCACCTATCCTTACATCCCTTGTTTTATTCCTCGAAGGCACCACTTTTGAAATAACACTCAACAGTATAAGAGTTTACTGCATTCTGCAATATTTTTTAACAGTCACTGAATTAATCATTTAGAGCTTTTCTGCCTTGTATAGGTTTGGCTGCTAACATAACACACTCCAGGATGATTATGTTGTGGCTTCAACCAGGTGCTACGTGGATTTGGCAACTTTGGCCGCACTATTGACTGTAATGATTCTGCACTTGGTGTCTTGACAATGCCACTGTGTGCAATGAATTTGCTGGCACCAATACAGAATGTCTCATTCCCTGAGCTGTTCCTTGAAGAATCAAGTTTTCATCTTTTTCCCCTGTATCACTAGATAAGTGGTCTGTCTCAAGCAGTGCCCTGTAACTCTCTCTTTACAGAATGTACAATTGTGATTCTGCTGTGGGGATAGCTACGTTTGCTGCCTTTCGATTGTTCTCAGGTGGACTGGTTACCAATTTGCCAATCAGTGGTTTTGTATGTTAGTCACAACTAATTGTCTGCTTTGTTTATCTTTTTTCTAATTGTATTTAAAAGTCTGATATTTACTTGGGGTTGTGTAACTGAGATCTTTTGGGAAGTAAAGTCTTTGTTTATGTGTCTATTAATATCTGTGCTGGGAGCCAATCCTAGATTCTAGATTCTTTACTGTCATGTTGAGCTTCAATTAAGAGATTTTTTTATCATTTTCTAAATTGTTCTCTTGGCCATCCTGTTACTCTCTTGGTATTTTGGCAAAGATGTTGAAGGGGCTACAGGTCATTTGGAAATCAACTTATAGCTTACTTCACTATAAATTCCTTTTCCAATTATTTCTCTGCTTCTTTATGGACAGAAAGATTTGGCATATACAAATATAAGAATATCTTATCCAACATACATGTAAATTGTAAGGACTGTGGTCTTTGAAGTCAATGGAAAGATGTCTACTGACTTCAATGGACTTTGGACCAGGCCCTCATAATATGAACCTGTTTTAGCAAATGTCTTGCCATATCTAGAAGTACAATACCACAATATAGTCCTCGTTCTTGTAGGTAGAGGCTCCCTTTATTTCTTACCAAATCCAGAGACAAACCAATTTTACATGTTGGAAGATTAAGATGACTGCTACCGCGCTCAGTTCTTTTCTCAGTGCTTTTGGAAAAAGCAGTCTTTTCATCTTTGAGACTTCCCGGCTACCTTTCCTAAATGACCTGTTTGGGGCCTCATTCTGCCCCTTTTTAACTCGCTTTTGTTCCGCTATTAATTTTAGCAAATTATGCAAAATTGGATCCTTGTGTGTTTCAATTTCAAATTCTTCTAACTTTGAAGTAGTAATAGTCTCACTGTAGGAATGTTCATCAGTATTACTTTCAGTTAGTCTGCAACCAAATGTGGTTCTCTGATTTATATTCAGTAAAGACATCATATCTTTGCAACTTCAACATCATACATTGGATTTTAAGTGGTGCTAATGACAGCGGTGTTTTGAACAATTTTTCAAGTAACTTCTGATCAGTTTCTAAATATGGAATCTTTTCTCTTCCATGTATTTTTTAGTGAATCTTGAGAAACTCAGATACAGTTTCTAGCATCTCCTTTTCAGTCTGAGTGTACCTTCTTTCTGCCTCTTTTACTGATATTAAACCACAGAGAACCTGACAGAATTTCCACTCCATGGGGAGGAATTAGTAGTAGTATTGAAGGATGTAGGAGGGGCATGGCCTTGTAATCCTAAAGATCAGAAATAACAGGAAGGAAAACTGTTGGCCTTGTTTCTCCCACCAAGGTTTGCCTGTGATATAACAGTGTCAGAATATTTCTGATAAAATGAGCAGCAGTGAAATAGCGAATGCTGTTGTGATATAGACCAAAATTATCAATTGTATCTCCAGAGAGATAAATGAGTGCAGTTCACACCTGTCTGGGAGCTACTGATAGCCTTAGATAACCTAGTCACAGTGACCTATGTATTCATCCCCTTCAAAGTTTAATTATGGCAACGCACAATGCTTGAAGATAAAAATGAAAAAAGCCATGAGGAATAAGTAATACAAACAATTAAGAACACATCACTCCCATAGTACTCTCAGAATGACTCTCTGGCCAATGCCAGATCTATGTTAAGGTTCTAATCATAACCCTCAAAGTTTTCCAAAGCTGTGGGCCATGGCTATCATAGTAACCATCTCTCTCGTTGCAATCCACCATGGCATCTATGTCCTTCAGGTATTCTGAAGCTGATAAGCCCAGAGTGGCTCTCACAGGGACAAAGAGCAGAAATTGTTCTGCTGGAGGCCCTCGGCTTTGGAACTCACAGAAAATCAGAAGGAACCCAGATATTGCCACCTTGACAGCAGTATGCACTTTGGAAAAGCCTTCCCACAATAACAACATCAGAGGAGTGTCTGGCAGCACTTCCCTTGGAAATGAGTAACTACTAATTCCACTAGCAGTGTGAGGGAGAGGTGCAGAAGGTAGTCCTGTAGCTTGGTTTGTATTTTAGATAATGTTGTTAGTACTCAGGAACCCTGGGGATGGGTTCACTTTGAACAGCAAGATCCTTTTTCTGGTTGTGGACCTTGTAAGACAGCATTAAATCATTTCATGTTCCTAAGATTTTCACAACCAACAAGACCAAATTATTTGTTGTTTTTATGAAACATTTAAAGCCTGGAAGCCTCTAGGTGTTATCCAGGTCAGAATCTCCCTGTGCTAGACACTGTATAAATATGTGGTAAATGACAGCCTCTGCCCCATAGATCATATAGTAATTACTGATAGACAATAGAAATGTCCTTGTATTTTTAAATGAAAGCTTAGCTTAGCTTAACTTCTATAGAGACTGCTGGACTCCCAGAGAAGTACTGGTACAGAGTGCCACCAAGTAGTAGCTCACATTGAGCTCTGACCAAAG